>NC_064820.1:68017500-69267500 GCF_024166365.1 Elephas maximus indicus
GGAGAGAGTATGAAAACAGTCACCTCGAGAATAGGAACCAGACAACAATGCTCTTTATCACCACTCTTATTCAACATTGTGCTGGAAGTCCTAGCCAGAGCATTAAGGCAAGACAAAGAAATAAGGGGCATCCTAATTGGTGAGGAGGAATCCCAGGTGGTGTAGTGGTTAAGAGCTATGGCTGCTAACCAAAAGCTCAGCAGTTCAAATCCACCAGGTGCTCCTTGGAAACTCTATGGGGAAGTTCTCCTCTGTCCTATAGGGTCACTATGAGTCGGAACTGACTCGACAGCAATGGGTTTAATTGGTAAGGAAGAAGTAAAAAAAATCCCTATTTACAGCATCTGATCAGGAACCGATGGTACTGAAGGAAGAAGTCCAAGCTGAATATTATTTCAGATGTTTCAACAAGTGGATGCAGCACTAGAAGTGCACACTGTTCTCTGCCCCAAAATTTGGAAGACAGTTACCCGACCCACTGACTGGAGAGACTGGTATTTATGCCTATTCCCAAGAAAGGTGATCGAACCAAATGAAAGTATTCCTATCTGCAGATGATGTGGTTTTATACACAGAAAACCACAAAGAAACCACAAGAAAACTAGTGGAACTAATAGAAGATTTCAGCAAAGTATCAGGATACAAAGTAAACATACAAAATTCAGTTGGATTGCTCTACACCAGCAAAGATAACTTCGAAGAGGAAATCACCAAATCAATAACATTTACTACAGCTCCCAAGAAGATAAAAGACCTAGGAATAAATCTAACCAGAGCTAAAAGAACTATGCATGAAAGCTAGAACACACTATGGCAAAACTAAAAAAAAAAAATTTTTTTTTTTTTAAAAAAGACCTACATAAGTGGAAAAATATACCTTGCTCATGGGTAGAAAGATTCAGCATAGTGAAAATGTAAGTTCTACCCAAGGTGATCTGCAGATACGATGCAATCCTGATCCAGATTCCAACGACATTTTTTAACAAGATGGAGAAACAAATCACCAACTTCATATGGAAAGGGAAGAGGCCTCAGATAAGTAAAGCATTACTGAAGAAGGACAAAGTGGGAGGCCTTACGCTACCTGATTTTAGAACCTATTATACTGCCATGGTAGTCATAACAGCCTAGCACCGGTACAACAGATGCATAGAGCAATGGAACAGAATTGAGAATCCAGATGTAAATTCATCCACCTATAAACAGCTGATACTTGACAAAGGCCCAAATTTCATTAAATGGGGGGAAAAAACAGCCTCTTTAACAAATGGTGCTGGCATAACTGGATAACCATCTGCAAAAAGATGAAACAAGGCCCATACCTCACACCATGTACAAACACTAACTTAAAATGAATCAAAGACCTAAATGTAAAATCTAAAATGATAAAGATAATGGAAGAAAAAATAAGGGCAATTCTAGGATCCCTAATACATGACGTAAACAGAATATTAACCATAACTAACAATGAACAAACACTGGAAGAGAAACTAGATAACTGGGAGCTCCTAAACATCAAACACGCTCATCAAAGTCTTCGTGAAAAGAGTAAAAAGACAACTTACAGACTGGGAAAAAAATTTCAGCTACGTCATATCTGATCAGAGTCTAATATGTAAAATCTATAAGATACTGCAAAACCTCAACAACAAAAAGACAAATAATCCAATAAAAAAATGGACGAAGGATATGAACAGGTACTTCACCAGAAAAGACATTCAGGCAGCTAACAGAAACATGAGGAAATGCTCATGATCACTGACCATTAGAGAAATGTAAATCAAAACTATGATGAGATACCACCTCACCCCAACAAGGCTAGCACTAATCCAAAAAACACAAAATAATGAATGCTGGAGAGGTTGTGGAGAGACTGCAACAGTTATACACTGCTGACGGGAATATGAAATGGTACAACCCCTTTGGAGATCGAATTGACACTTCCTTAAGAAGCTAGAAATAGAGGTACCATATGATTCAGCAGTCCCACTTCTTGGAATATATCCTAGAGAAATAAGAGCCCTCACACGAGTAGATATATGCACACCCATGTTCATCGCAGCACTGTTTACAATAGCAAAAAGATGGTGACAATGTAGATGCCCATGAACAGACTAATGGATAAAAATATTATGGCACATGCATGCAATGGAATACTATGCAATGATACAGAACAATGATGAACCCACAAAACATCTCACAACATGGATGAATCTGAAAGGCATTATGCTGAGTTAAATTCATCAGTTGCAAAAGGGCAAATATTGTATGAGGCCACTATTGTAAGAACTCAAGAAAAGATTTAAACACAGACGAAAACATCCTTTGCTGGTTAAGAGGGTGAGGAGGGAGGGAGGGGGAATTCACTAACTGGATAGTAGACAAGAATTATATTAGATGAAGGAAAGGACAAAACAATACAGGTGGAGTTAGCAGAACTGGACTAAAAAAAAGCTAAGAAGTTTCCTAAACATGACCAAACACTTTGAGGGACAGAATAGCAGGGGCAGGAGTCTAGGGACCATGGTTTCGAGGACACCTAGGTCAATTGGTACAACAAAGTGTGTTAAGAAAACGTTCTGCATCCCACTTTGGTGAGTGGCATCTGGGGTCTTAAAAGCTTGGGAGTAGCCATCTAAGATTTATCACATGGAGCAAAGGAGAATGAAGAACACCAAAGACACAAGAAAAATATTAGCCCAAGAGACAGAAAGGACCACATAAACCAGAGACTCCATCAGTCTGAGGTCAGAAGAATTAGATGGTGCCTGGCTACCACCAATGACTGCCCTGACAGGGAACACAACAGAAAGTCCCTGATGGAGTGGGAGGGAAGTGTAGTGAAGAACTCAAATTCTCGTAAAAAGCCCAGACTTAATGGTCTGATTGAGACTAGAGGAACCCCAGAAGACATGGCCCCTGGAGGCTCTGTTAACCCAGAACTAAAATCATTCCTGAAGCCAACTCTTCAGACAAGATTAGACTGGACTATAAAACATAATATAATACTCGTGAAGAGTATGCTTCTTAGTTCAAGCAGATACAGGAGACTAAATGGCAGCTCCTGTCAGGATGAAAAGGCAGAAAGGAAAAGAAGCTGGTTGGGTGGACACAAGAAACCTCAGGTGGAAAGGGGGAGTGTGCTGTCACATTGTAGGGGCTGCAACTACGGCCACAAAACAATATGAGTATAAATTTTCATATGAGAATTTTACATGAGCTGTAAACTTTCACCCAAAGCACAATAAGAAAAAAAAAAAAGTCAATTTCATGAGCATGTAGATTATTACAGGCTAATGACAACAATAATACTTTGTTGTAATCAGCTAGGAAGTAAATGGAATGAAGAACAAAATTCAAAATGTTAGTTTCTTAAAATGTTTAGGACACATTTGAGTGGACCTTCCAGACTAAGACAAACTAGGAAAAAGGACCTGGCAATATACTTCTAAAATAGTGGTCAGTGAAAACGTTATGATTAGCAGGGGAACATTGTCTGATATAGTGCAGGAAGATGACCCCCTCAGTTTGGAAGCCATTCAAAATGCGACTAGGTAAGAGTTGCCTCCTCAAAGTAGAGTTGACTTTAATGATGTGGATGGAGTAAGCTTTCAGGCCCTTCATTTGCTGATATGGCATGACTCAAAATGAGAAGCAATAGAGGCAAATATTCATTAATAATTGGAACATAGAATGTAGGAAGTAAGACTCTTGAAAGTCATCAAAAATGAAATGGAACACTTGAAGACATGCATCTTAGGTATTAGTGAGCTGAAACGGACTGATATTGACCGTTTTGAGTCAAGCAATCAGAAGGTCTAGTGTGCCAGGAATGGCATTGCATTCATCCTCAAAAAGAGCATTTCAAGACCTACTCTGAAGTAAAACACTGTCAAAGATAGGATAATAATCATAGGCCTACAAAGAAGACCAGTTAATATGACCTGTTCAAATTTACACACCAGGCACTAATGCCAAAGATGAAGAAATTGAAGATTTTTACCAACTTCTGCAGTCTGAAATGGATCAAACCTGCAATCAAAATGCATTGATAATTACTAATGATTGGAATGCATAAGTCGGAAACAAAGAAGAAAGATTAACAGTTGGAAAACACACACCCCATGATAGAAACAAGTTAAGAGATCTCATGGTAGAATTTTGCAAGGCCAACAAACTATTCATCAGAAATACTTTTTGGACAACATAAAAGGTGACTATATCTGTGAATCTTGCTGGATGGAATACACAGGAATCAAATCGACTACATCTGTGGAAAGAGATGAAGGAAAAACTCAATATCATCAGTCAGAACTAGGTCAGGTGTAACTAAGTACAGAACTTTAGTTGTTCATATGCAGGTTCAAGTCGAAACTGTAGAAAATTAAAATAAGACCATAAGAGCCAAATTAAGACCTTGAGTATATTCCACCTGAATTTAGAGATCATCTCAAGAATAGATTTGATGCATTGAACACTAAGGACCAAAACCAGATGAGCTGAGGGATGACATCAAAGACATCATACATGAAGAAAGCAAAAGGTCATTAAAAAGGAGGAAAGGAAAAAAGACAAAGTGGATATCAGAAGTTACTCTGAAACTTGCTCTTGAATGTAGAGGAGTGAAAGCTAATGGCAGAAATGATGAAGTAAAAGAGCTGAACAGAAGATTTCAAAGGGAGGCTCGAAAAGATAAGGTATTATAGTGACATGTGCAAAGACCTGAGGTAGAAAACCAAAAGGGAAGAACATGCTGGAGATTTCTCAAGCTGAAAGAACTGAAGAAGAAATTCAAGCCTCGAGTCACAGCATTGAAGGCTTCTATGGACAACATATTTAACAACACAGGACGCATCGAAAAAAGATGGAAGGAATATACAGAGTCACTGTAACAAAAAGAATTAGTCTACATTCAGCCAATTCTGTAAGTAGCATATGGTCAAGAACTGATGATATCAAAGGAAAAACTCCAAGCTGCGCTGAAGGCATTGGTGTAGAACAAGGCTTGAGGAATTGACGGAATTCCAACTGAGATGTTTCGAAAAATGAATGTAATGGTGGAAGTGCTCACTCATCTATACCAAGAAATTTTGAAGACAGCTATGTGGCCAAGTGACTGGAAGAGATCTATATACATATCCGTTCAAAAGAAAGGTTATTCAACGGAATGCAGAAATTATCATACAAGATCATTAATATCACATGCAAGTAAATTTTTTTTGATGATGATTCAAAAACAGTTGGAGCAGTACATTGACAGGGAACTGCCAGTAATTCAAGCCAGATTCGGAAGAGGACGTGGAATGTGGGATATCGTTTCTAATATCAGATGGATCTTGACTAAAATCAGAGAATGGCAGAAAGATATTTACCTGTGATTTACTGACTATAAGGCATTTGACTGTGTGGATCATAACAAATTATGGATAACTTTGCAAAGAATGGGAATTCGAAACACTTAGTTGTGCTTATGTGGAGTCTGTTCGTAGACCAAGAGGCAGTTGTTTGAACAGAATAAAGGTATACTGTATGGTTTAAAATCAGGAAAGGTGTGGGTCAGGGTTGTATCATTTCACCATATTTATTCAATCTGTATGCTGAGCAAATAATCTGAGAAGCTGGACTATATGAAGAAGAACGGGCATCTTGATTGGAAGAAGACTCATTCACAACCTGTGTTATGCAAATGACACAACCTTGCTTGCTGAAAGTCAAGAGGATTTGAAGCACTTACTGATGAAGATCAAAGACTACAGCCTTCGGTATGGATTACACCTCACTATGAAGAAAACAAAAATGCTCACAACTAGACCAATAAGCAACATCATGATAAACAGAGAAAAGATTGAATTGTCAAGGATTTCATTTTACTTGAATCCACAATCAACACCCAAGGAAGCAACAATCAAGAAATCAAATGACGTATTGCATTGGGCAAATCTGCTGCAAAAGACTTCTTCCAGTGTTAAAAAGCAAAGATGTTACTCTGAGGACTAAAGTGCCTGATCCAAGCCATGGTGTTTTTAATGGCCTCATATGCATATGAAAGCTGGACAATGAATAACTGAAGAAGAATGGACACCTTTGAGTTGCAGTGTTGGTGAAGGATATTGAACATACCAGGAACTGCCAGAAGAACAGACAAATCTGTCTGGAAGAAGTATAGCCAGAATACTCCTTAGAAGCGAGAATGGCGAAACTTCATCTCAAGTGCTTTGGACATGTTATCAGGAGGAACCAGTTCCTAGAGAAACATATCCTATTTGGTAAAGCAGAGGGTCAGCAAAGAGGGGAAAACCCTCAATGAGATAGACGGACACAGTAGCTGCAACCATTGACTCAAGCATAGCAATGATGGTGAGGATGGCGCAGGACCGGCAGCCTTTCATTTTGTTGTTCATAAGGTGGCAGTGAGTCAGAATCTGAGTCAACAGCACCTAATATCAACAACAACAACAATAATAATAATAATAATCTGTTTAAGTAAATGAAATGGATATTATCCTGGGTAGGCCTCACTTAATCAGTTGGAAAGCCTTTAAAAATGGGTGTAGGCCACCCTTGAAAGGAAAGTCCCTTCTCTGGACAAGGTTCAGCTTTTGCTTGTGATTTCAGCTGACCTGTAATCTTCCAATCCTGGCTTTGTACTTTCAGCTTGCTGTCTTAGTTATCCAGTGCCGCTATAATAGAAACAGCACAAGTGGATGGGTTTAACAAAGAGAAATTTATTCTCTCTGAGTTTAAGCTAGAAGTCTGAATTCAGGGTGCCAGCTCCAGGGGAAGGCTTTCTCTATCTGTCAGCTCTGGGGAAAGGTCTTTGTCTTCAATATTCCCTGGTCAAGGAGCTTTTCAATACAGGAACCCCAGGTCCAAAGGATGCACTATTGTCCTGGCTCTTTTTCCTTGGTGCTATCAGTTCCCCATGTCTGTCTGCTCTCTTCTCTCTTTTATATCTCAAAAGAGATTGACTTAAAACATAACCTAGTCTTCCCCAGGTATCAGTCCTGCCTCATTAACACCATAAAGATAACACATTAACACATAGGAAAATCACATCAGATGACAAAATGATGGACAGTCACACAGTACTGGGAATCATGGCCTAGCTGAGTTCACACATGTATTTTTGGGGAATACAATTCAATCCATAACACTTGCTTAGTGAGTTCCCACAATTGCATAAGCCAATTCCTTCAAAAAAAATCCTCCATATTTACGTCTGTGTCTATTGGAAACCCTGTTGAAGTAGTGGTTAAGTGCTACGGCTGTTAACCAAGGGTTTGCAGTTAGAATCTACCAGGTGCTCCTCGAAAACTCTATGGGGCAATTCTACTCTGTCCTATAGGGTTGCTATGAGTCGGAATCAACGGCAATGGGGGCTATATTTATAACTATCTATATATCTGTCCAGTATATATCTCCTACTGTTTGTTTTTCTGGTTGAACCCTGACTGATACAAAATTTGGTACTGGAAGTGGTCCCAGAGAAACAGTCCTAAGGAGAAAACCAAAAACCAAACCCAGTGCCATCGAGTCGATTCCAACTCATAGCGACCCTATAGGGCAGCGTAGAACTGCCCCATAGAGTTTCCAAGGAGTGCCTGGCAGATTTGAACTGCCTTCCCTTTGGCTAGCAGCCATAGCACTTAACCACTAAGCCACCTAAGGAGAAGTTGTGTTAATTGGTTCTTGGTTTTCTGAAATTGGTTCTCAAATATGATTAGATTTAATGGCAAAATGACCCTATTTCCAGTGGTAAGGAAGGCACAGGTATTCCACAGCAAAAGTGGCAGAAGAGTTACTTAAAATTATTGCCTTTGGATGCCTTAGTGGAGCACCTATAGAAGCTGAGACTCTGGATGACTTGGTCCAAATAAGAAATATAATAGGATTATTTAGTTGCTTAGTACCGTGCTGGCGAAAGCATGGAAAGAAAATAATGAACTCAGGACTTCAAACTCCCAGCTCAAGCTCTGCATAAATGACCTGAAAGCTTTTATAACTGCCCAGAAGTTGTAAGTAATTGGCATGAAGCAATGGCTCAATTGCTCCTAATATCTAACCCTACTCTAGCAGAATTAAACTTTTTTTTTTATTACCCTCTCTTCTCACTTATCAACATGTTTAGGTTCCAAAGACAAGGTCATTATGTGAAATCGGAGTTTAATAAAAATGGAGGATAACTACCTCATTGCAGTGCTGCCAAATTACATAATTACATAACTGGCAAACTACCCCAAAAAAAACCCTGCCATCAAGTCGATTTTGACTCATAGTGACCCTACAGGACAGAGTAGAACTGCCCCATAGAGTTTCCAAGGAACACCTGGTAGATTCAAACTGCCGACCTCTTGGTTAGGAGCTGTAGCACTTAACCACTATGCCACCAGGGTTTCCTGGCAAACTATATCATTACATAACTGCCAAACCTCTGAGAATCATGGCCCAACCAAGTTGTCACATAATCTTAACCAACAAAGCCAGCATTACTCTCACCTTGCAAGTCAGCATTCATTACTGTCAGACCTATGTCTATGCACAAAATATTCTGATAGTAGATTTTGTAGTTTTGTTGAAAATGTGAAATGTCAGATAATGGGATAGTCAATAAGTGAGAAGGTGGATTGTCATTTAGAATTACTTCTTTTAGGTTTATAACTTACCATTAAAAGCAAACCAGACCCACTGGTGTCAAGTAGTTGATTCCAACTCATAGTGACCCCCATAGGACAGAGTAGAACTGCCCCATAAAGTTTCCAAGGAGCGCTTGGTGGATTCAAACTACCAACCTTTTGGTTAGCAACCATAACACTTAACTATTACACCACCGGGGCTTGCCATTAGTAATGTTACTTGGAAACCTTGGTGGCATAGTGGTTAAGTGCTACAGCTGCTAACTAAGAGGTCAGCAGTTCAAATCCCCCAGGCACTCCTTGGAAATTCTATGCGGCAGTTCTACTCTGTCCTATATGGTCACTATGAATCAGAGTCGACTCGACGGCAGTGGGTTTGGTTTTTGGATTGGTTAATGTTAGTTAATATTGAATCTGATGTGAAATTTGGGTTAATCTCTGTCATTTTCTTTTATATGCAAGTTATGAGATTTTAAAATTTTCTGGTACAATGACTAGTCTAGATATATTTTGAGTCAACAATATTCATTGACCCATTTATATCTCAGTGCCCTCTCTAGAGGGTCATATTATGAGTTTTATTTTATGAAAAATCAAATTACCTTTCATTAGGTAAAAAAAAAATTTCATTAGGTAGTGCTGTGTAAAATTATTGGTTTTCATAACAAGCCACTACAGAAGTTTTCAAAGCTAAGAGAAATCAAATAGTTCATTAGAATGAACCTGCTGGCAACCTTTTTACATTCTCTCTTATCTGAAAAAAAAATTTTTTTCTTTAGTATTTTTTATCTTCCTTCATTTACTATGTCCTGCTTGGGTAGGTATTCTGATTTTTTAAAATCTTTCTTATTTCTTGTTATCATTTTATTACCTTCATTTACTTGGCAATTGTGACTCTTTTCCTTATCTTCATGATTTTCACCATCAGAATTTTAGTTCTCTGTTTGTTGTTTAGTTTTTTATAGTAAGAGTTGTGGGCATTTTAATTTTTTGCCAGTCTTCTTCTTTCAGTTACCTTTTATGGAGATCTACTGAGATACTTCCTTTTCATCATATATAAATTTTGTTATAATAAAAAATTGTGGAAGAATATATATTTTGGACATTTTTATTATGACCTTGGTTCCATCGAAAATTATGTTTTCCAGAATCTCTTTTTCTATATGGTTCGGGATTAGACATGGCCAAAACCAAATCTGGGTAAAATTTGAGAGGCAGAAATGAAGCATTCTCCATTATGTTTTTGACTGTTCACAGGCAGTGACAGACGGACATGGAGGCATCATATGAGGTCTCAGTTCTTACTACCTACCTTCTATAGATGCATGGCCTTCTCTCCCATACCTGGGTGAATATTTCCTCTGATAAGGAGCCCTGGTGATACAAACAATTAAGAGCTCATCACTAACCAAAAGGTTGGTGGTTTGAACTGACCCAGAGGCTCCATAGGAGAAAGACCTGGTGATCTACATTTGTAAAGATTACAGCCAAGAAAACCCTGCGGGGCAGTTCTACGTGCTTACCTGTCACAGGGGGTTGCTATGCGTTGAAATCTACTCAATGGCAGTCCTCTGAATACCAAAATCATCCACCACCACAGCTATCATCACTCTTTGGGCAGCAGATACAATGTCAATTTTGAACCAGCTGTTATAGTTATCAGTTTCTTCAAGTTTCTAATACTTTGTGATTTTTTTTTTTTCATTCTTGTGAGTCCAGAAATGCATTTAAAAGAATTATTTTTTTTAGCCAACATTTCTATGGGGTTGTGAGGAAGGATTTCCAGGGTAGGTAGGCTGCCATTTTTTCAGAACTATGAGTCACTAGGCTCCAGTTTAAACATTCTCACCTGTATATTAATTGGCTGGATATACATAGCACTGTGCTTGATATTTTTCCAGAATGACCACTGGGAAATTAATTGTTCCCCAGAGTGCTGTGTAGACAGTAGATTTTCAAATGCATATTAAACAGTGTTTGCTGAAGATCAATAAGAGCAGCAAATTAAATTCTAGAGGTCAGAGTTCAGCACATTTTGGTACATTTAAGCAAACTCAAGTTATTAATTGAAAGTATACTAGAAAGAATTGGTTTGAGAATTCCATATCCAGAAGGTGAAGAGAATCGTAATCTAGGACTGTTGTTTCAAAACAGCTATTTTTCATGCTGAAAGTCATTTCTTTTAAGCTGCAGAGAATTGCTGCCAAGTTTCATGTCAAACTAGATGAGTAGAAAGCAATGATTCCCCTTGTGCACTAGGAAAGTTACAGGAAAGGGAGTTTGGCTGCAGGAGATCAGCGCAGAAGAGATCAGCTGTACAAATACTGGCACTTGGAATTCCCTGGGAACTAAATACCAAGCCTCTCCAAGACTGCTCTTCTGTCTTTACAATAAATACAACAAAGACAACTTGGTTTTAACCTACAAAAGCTATTTTGAAAAGACAAAACAAATTGGCCAATTCAATTAATATAATACACGTTTGCTGAGATTTTATAATTTTCTATCTTTTGGTAAAGATGAGGGCATATACCTTCTCTTGAGACAGTAACTTGCAAGTACAATTCAAACATTTTAATATACCTATTTTAGAGTTAATCAAAAATATTTTTTTCTCTCCTTGTGGCCTGAAAAATATTTATAGGATGTTTTGCTTCAATTTCTTAATTCACAAAATTGATATAAGAATGTGTAATTTTTTCATCACATAAGCTAAGCAGTAAATCCAACAAACAAAATAAAAACATTTTTGATGAAATATGAGTGCTATATATTACTAAAGAACTTTTTCAGGTCTCTCAAAAATGAATATTTTTAAATTTCAAAAATCTTAATTTTCAATAAAATGTAAATGGACTTACAAGACAAAAGACCAACACCCCACTTAAAAAGGGGCAAAATACATAAATACACACACACAGACAAAACACACACAGATATAAGAAAGACCAATAAACATGAAAAACTACATTTTTAGGGTCATCAAAATTCACATTAAAATTTCAGTGAGATGCCATTTCTTACTGTCTAGAATGAGTAAAATAAAAAAAAGTCTGATGATGACACCACATGCTGGAAAGAAGCAACTGGAATCCTCACACATTTTTGGTGAGAATATAAAATGGTGCGATCACTTTAGGGAGCTGTTTGCAATTTCTTATAAAGTACAAATATACTCCGAGACCCACCAATTTCACTCCTAAGTAATTCAACAAATAATTTTTACAAGAATGTTCATAGCAGGCTTAATCATAATAACCAAAAAATAGAAACAGACTAAATGTCCCTGAACAGGTGAATGATAAAAAATTGTGGTATATCCATACAAAGGAATGCTACTCAGCAATACAAAATAAATAACTATTGATATACTCAGCAACATGGCTAAATCTTATAGATATTAAACTGCAGCAACAGAAGCTGGATATAAAAAAGTACATATTATGTGATTCCATTTATATGAGGTTCTACTCATTTCCAATGAGTCAATTCTGATTCATAGTGACCCTACAGAACAGAGTAGAACTTCCCCATAGAATTATGGAAGAAAACTCCTCTTCTTTCTCTAGCAGAGCCATTGGTGAGTTTGAACCACCAACCTCTGGGTTACCAGCCCAGTGCTAACCCACTGTGCCACAAACCTCCTTATATGAGGTTCTTCCCATTGCCCTTGAATGAATTCTGACTCATAGTGACCCTATTGGACAGAGTAGAACTGCCCCATAGGGTTTCCAAGGAGCAGCTGGGAGATTTAAACGGCCAATCTCTTGGTTAGTAATCATAGCTCCTAGCTACTGCGCCACCAGGGCTCCATATGAGGTTCTAGAAGAGGCAAAATTCACTTGTTGTTGTTGTTGTTAGTTGCCAATGAGTCGGTTCTGACTCATAAGAGACCCTATGTATCACAGAACAAAAAACTGCCCAGTCCTGCACCATCCTCACAATCATTGTTATGCTTGAGCCCATTGTTGTACCCACTGTGTCAATCCATCTTGTTGAGGGTCTTGCTCTTTTCCGCTAACCCTGTACTTTACCAAGCATGATGTTCTTCTCCAGGGACTGATTCCTCCTGATAACATGTCCAAAGTATGTGAGACATAGTCTTGCCATCCTTGCTTCTAAGGAGCATTCTGGTTGTACTTCTTCCAAGACAGATTTGTTAGTTCTTTTGGCAGCCGATGGTATCTTCAATATTCTTCGCCAATAGCACAATTCAAAGGTGTGAATTCTTCAGTCTTCCTTATTCCCGTCCAGTTTTCACATGTATATGATGTGATCGAAAATACCTTGGCTTGGTCAGGTACACTTTATTGTTCAAGGTGACATCTTTCCTTTTCAACACTTTAAAAATGTTCTTTGCAGCAGATTTGCTCAACGCAATGCATCTTTTTATTTCTTGACTGCTGCTTCCACGAGTGTTGATTGTGGATCCAAGTAAAGTGAAATTCTTGGCAACTTCAATCTTTTCTCTGTTTATCATGATGTTACTTATTGGTCCAGTTGTGAGAATTTTTGTTTTCTTTATGCTGAGGTATAACCCACACTGAAGACTGTGGTCTTTGATCTTCATCAGTAAGTGCTCCAAGTCCTCTTCACTTTCAGCAAGCAAGGTTGTGTCATCTGCATAACTCAGGTTGTTAATGAGTCTTCCACCAGCCCCGTTCTTCTTCATGTAGTCCAACGTCTTGGATTATTTGCTTAGCATACAGATTGAATAAGTATGGTGAAAGGCTACAACCCTGACTCATACCTTTCCTGACTTTAAACCATGCAGTATCCCCTTGTTCTGTTTGAATGACAGCCTCTTGATCTATGTACAGGTTCCTCATGAGCACGATTAATTGTTCTGGAATTCCCATTCTTCATAATGTTATCCATAATTTGTTATAATCTACACAGTGCAATTCCTTTCCATAGTCAATAAAATACAGTAAACATCCTTCTGATAGTCTCCACTTTCAGCCAGGATCCATCTGACATCAGTAATGATACCTTTGTTTCTACCTCCTCTTCTGAATCCAGCCTGAATTTCTGGCAGTTCTGTGTCGATATACTGCTGCAGCTGCTTTTGAATAATCTTCAGCAAAATTTTGCTTGCACATGATATTAATGATATTGTTCGATACTTTCTGCATTCAGTTGGATCACCTTTCTTGGGAATAGGCATAAATATGACTCTCTTCCAGTTGGTTGGCCAGGTAGTTGTCTTCCAAATTTCTCAACATAAGAAGAGTGAGCACTTTGAGCTTACCTAAGGTGATAGAAATCGTGAAAGAGCTGCCTCTAGAAGAGCAGGATTGCATGGGAAGATGTAGGAGTAAAATTTCTGGGGTGATGGAAATGTTTTAAATCTTCTTTTGGTGGTGGTTACACAGATGTACATGACTATCAAAAGTGAACAAAGTAAACACTTAGGAAAGGTGCATTTTATTGTATATAACCAAACCAAAACCCGAAGCTGTCAAGTGGAATACAACTTATAGTGATCCTATAGGGCAGAGTAGAAGTACCCCATAGGATTTCCAAGAAGCAGCTAGTGAATTTGAACTGCTGACCTTTTGGTTAGCAGCTGAGCTCTTAACTACTGTACCATTAGGGCTGTACTGTATATAAAGCATATCATAATTTAAAAAAGAAATTGACTACCTTAAATGACTCAGAGTTCTGCATGCTAAAATCTTCAAGCCCAGATGAAGAGATGAATATGGTAGGCAGCTGGACTAGATGCATGGCTTTGGAAATTTAGAATGCATTGGAGTCACTTAGAGAGGGTTGAAGTATGCAGAATCAAAGACCACACAGCAAAAGCCTGATTCAGCAGGCATAGGATGGGACCTGAGTAACTTCACTTCTAATTGCCACCTGCATTAGGAAATTCTGAAGAGGATAGATGGATTACTGACCCTACATGAGAAGCACTGAAGCAATGGTTGGTAATAACTTCCATTCACAGTTTTCAATACTCCTAATTTTAAATTTTAAGGTGCAACTGTGATGAGGAATATTGATTTATTTGTTATATAGAAGGAGGGATTTGGGATTTTAGCATATTATTGGAAAATATGGAGCCCTGGTGGCACAGTTTTTTTTTTTAATTGGAAAATATATTAAATATATATGTTATATTCATTATTTTCAATCTAGGCAATTTTAAATTCCTTATCTTTTGTTTCTCACACCTATTTATTTGATACATACAATAAATTTATATAACCTACTCTCAACAGTACAGGAATCAATGCCAACTTTTCAGGAAACTACGAATGAAAATGAAACACCGGTAAAGACTCACTGAAGCACATATTCTCAGTTCATTTACAAATGAGTAGCTTCTCCTTCATACGTCTCTGTGAAATATCTGCCAAAGTGTGCTCTATAATTTAGATTAATTACTCTAATTCGGTAATGTTCCCCTGTAGCCAAAAGACATGATTGGGGCCAAAAAAGATTGTTAGAGATGTTATCTTTTTCTCTCTGTGAATCTTACTAAGATCTATTTTGTATAAGTAATCTCAGAATATAGAGGAAGATTCACCACCTGAGAGGTAACTTGAGCTAAGTGTTGAAGCTATCCTAGATGGTTGCTAGTTGGACAAGGGAAAAGGAGGAATGTCATTCCAGGTAGTGGAAAGTACATGTACAAAGACGTAAGAGAAGAAGAGCATTGCAATTGCAGGTTTTGGCTTGGTGAAGTTACTATTGTTAGGTGCTGTCAAATTGGTCCCAACTCATAGCAACCCTATGTATAAAAGAATGAAATGTTGCCAGGTCCTGCGTCATCCTCACAATCTTGCTGTTTGAACCTATCATTGTAGCCACTGCATCAATCCATCTAGATGAGGCTCTTCCTCTTTTTTGCTGACTCTCTACCAAGCTTGATGTCCTTCTCCAGGTATTGGTCCCTGCTGATAACATGTCCAAAGTAAGTGAGACAAAGTCTCTCCATCCTCACTTTCAAGGAGCATTCTGGCTATACTCCTTCCAAGTTGTCAAGGAATTCATATTACTTGGGTCCACAATCAACACCCATAGAAGCATCAGTCAAGAAATCAAATGGTGTATTGCATTGGAAAAATCTGCTGCAAAAGACCTCTTTAAAGTGTAAATAGCAAAGATGTCACCTTGAGGACTAAGCTGTGCCTGACCCAAGAAATGGTATTCTCAATCAACTCATACGTGGGAAAGTTGGACAATGAATTAGGGAAGACCAAAGAATTGATGCATTTGAATTATGATGTTGGTGAAGAATATTGGTATGGTGGAAGGTATATTTTGGGGAGTGAGAATGGGGAACAACTAAGAATTTTAAGCAATGCAAAAGTAATATAAAGTTCTTATGTATTATAAATCCTTTTTTTGTTGTTGTGTGCCATCAAGTTGATTCTGATTCATAGTGACCCTATATGACAGAGTAGAATTTTCCCATAAGGTTTCCTAGGCTATAATCTTTACAGGGACAGATTGCCAGGACTTTTCTCCTACAGAGAGGCTGGTGGATTTGAACTGGTGACTTTTTGAATAGCAGCCAAGCCCTTAACCATTGTTCTACCAGGGTGTTTGGACCCTGGTGACGCAATGGTTAAGTTCTCCAGCTGCTAACCAAAAAAGGTCAGCAGTTCGAATCCACCAACCACTCCTTAGAAACCCTATGGGGCAATTCTACTCTGTCCTCTAGGGCTGCTTTGCGTCAGCATGGACTAGACAGCAGTGGGTTTGGGGTTTTTTGGATACTCTTGTGCTATTGTGAAGAATGGATTGAGAGAAATGTGGTGGAGTTGAGACATGGTTCAGGTGACTAATAATAAGGATCTAAGCAAAAGCTATCCCATGAAAGATGAATAGGAGGAAGAAAATTGCAGAATTTTAAGAGATAGAAATCAACAGGATTTTCCAATTGATTGAATATGAAGGGTGAGGGATAAGAAGGAATTCAATGATTTCTGGAGCCTGAATGAACAAAATGCAATAGCAGATTTGGTGTGTACAGATGAGGGCTAAAGCAGAAAAAAGATTAATTTAGTTTTAAACATACTGTGTTTGAGATCCTGTTATCATAAACATCTGGATCCAGAAAACTGTTAGAAGTTGAGGTCAAGAATTTAGGAAAGAAGATTGAACTCTGCTGAGGTTCCTACTATCAACATAATGTTGTTTCTGGAAAAGGTGTTCTGATTTAGAAAGGATGCTAATCAATTCACTGGTACGAAGGAGAGCTATGGCTCCAAACAGAAAGGCTCAGCCTCAGCCTAATAAATTATGCTAATGTATCTCCTCAAGTTTATTGTGGTTACATTCATTTCTAGTGGAAAATCCAAATTTAGAGGGCTAACAGAGTTTCTACAAAGACGATGACACAGCAAATGAAAATGTAGTTTATGTAAATATTAATCTTAATAAGCCATGGCTGACACACTGATTCCCGACTGAACAGAAAAAGAAAAAGAAAGAAAGAAGGGATCTAAAGACCTAAAGGTAACATCCCCCCCGCACCCTCCAAAGGGCAGATAAAAGTTTTGAAGCACAAGACTACACAATAAAAAAAAAAAAAAGGAAATATTAAAGGAGATTCAGCAAGCGATGTCTCAAAATGTAGGATAATAAGCAGTTGTGATACACACACACACACACACACACATAGGTTTTGTGGCAAAACAAAGACCTTTGAAATCAAAAATATTGAAGTAAGAATAAGCTGTAATCTGTTTTAGTTATGTGGGGCTTATGACTCTTGAGCTTAAAAATTGATCCCTGCACACACACCCAAGTTATTTTTTTTTTTAATAGTCCTCATTGACTTTTCCTTCTATTATGCATTTTTCTCAGTGCATATTCTTTTGCAGTCCTAGGTGAAAGAGGCAAGCATTAGAAGTATTAAAATGAAATGCTTTTGCTGTTTGATTCATGTGAGAATCATATTTGAACCAACACTGTTCTTCAAGGTAATGAGTCTAATAATTCGTTTTCATTACATAAGTAGACAGAGTGAAGAAAATCTTTCAGTGGTGTAGGGTTTTAATTTGAATGAGATGCAAATTAATGTTTTCTTTTGAAAGACCAGTGAAAGCACCCTCCACACTGTAGTATTTGATTTAATTTTTATCTTTCCTGAACCTGTTCATCTAACCCCAAAGAGAATTGTTCGGTGTTGGAGGAATAGTTCAGCTGTAACGCAAAATGTGCAGTCTCACAGGGCCATGGGAAGAAGAATAGCCTAAAGTCATCAAAAAATGACAAAGCTTGGGCTTTGTGATTTCATTTTCAGAATTACCATTAACTGTAATTTAGCTGTAATGTTTTCAGACTCAGTTAAGTTTCTAAAAGCAATTAAATAAACATCCCATTATTTTTTCAAGTAAAGGATGATAATGTTTAAACTTTAGCAGTCAGTAATGGCTTCTATCTTCGGATTAAGTGCATTTTGGTTAAAAAAATTGTTTTGTTTGCAATGATGATAAGGAAAAGTTGTTGCCTCAAGGAATTATTATGTGCTTTTTGCAAGTCAGCCAAGAAAAAGAAGAAAAAAAAAATGCATGAATTATAAGCCTTGAAACAGCATTTTGCAAAGAAAATGCTGACATAAGTTTAACTGCAATGGTTCAAAAAATGCTAGTAGAATATATCATTACCATACCTCTTGTAACTGCATAGTCACATAGTTCACTAAATAATATTGGGAGATGGCATTCTAAAGGCTTGTGGTCATTTCGGAGTTGTATCTGAAAATAACCCTTAGAATTTTAAAGTAGGACAAAAGGAGTCATTAAAAGTAAGTTGTTAGCGGCCATCTAAGATGCATCAGTTGGTCTCAACCCACCTGGATCAAAGGAGAATGAAGAACACCAAGGTCAAATGATAACTATGAGCCCAAGAGACAGAAAGGGCCACATGAACCAGAGACTTACATCATCCTGAGACCAGAAGAACTAGATGGTGCCCGGCCACAACCAATGACTGCCCTGACAGGGAGCACAACAGAGAACCCCTGAGGGAGCAGGAGATCAGTGGGATGCAGACCCCAAATTCTGATAAAAAGACCATACTTAATGGTCTGACTGAGACTAGAGGAATCCCGGCGGTCATGGTCCCCAAACCTTCTGTTGGCCCAGGACAGGAACCATTCCTGAAGACAACTCATCAGACATGGAAGGGACTGGACAGTGGGTAGGAGAGAGATGCTGATGAAGAGTGAGCTACTTGTATCAGGTGGACACTTGAGACTGTGTTGGCATCTCGTGTCTGGAGAGGAGATAGGAGGGTAGAGAGGGTTAGAAACTGGCAAAATTGTCACAAAAGGAGAGACTGGAAGGGCTGACTCATTAGGGGGAGAGTAAGTGGGAGTATGGAGTAAGGTGTATATAAGCTTATATGTGACAGACTGACTTGATTTGTAAACGTTCAGTTAAAGCTCAATAAAAATTATTAAAAAAAAAAAAAAAGTAAGTTGTTTTAGTTTTGAATGCCAGCGTAGCACAGGCAGGGGTTTGGGGACAACGGTTTCAGGCGACATCTAAGTCAATTGGCATCATAAAATCTACCAAAAAAATATTCTGTATCCCACTTTGGAGAGTAGTGTCTGGGGTCTTAAACGTTAGCAAATGGCCATCTAAGATGTATCAATTGGTTTCAACCCACCTGGAGCAAAGGAGAATGAAGAACACCAAAGATACAAGGTAACTATGAGCCCAAGAGACAGAAATGGCCACATAAACCAGAGACTACATCATCCTGAGACCAGAAGAACTAGATGGTGCCCAGCTACAACTGATGACTGCCCTGACAGGGTACACAACAGAGAACCCCTGAGGGAGCAGGAGAGCAGTGGGATCCAGACCCCAAATTCTCATAAAAAGACCAGACTTAACAGTCTGATGAGACTAGAAGGGCCCCAAAGGTTATGGTCCCCAGACCTTCTGTTAGCCCAAGACAGGAACCATTCGCAACCCTTCAGACAGGGGTTGGACTGGACTAGGGGATAGATAATGATACTGGTGAAGAGTGAGCTTCTTGGATCAAGTAGACACATGGGACTATGTGGGCTGCTCCTGTCTTGAGGGGAGATGAGAGGGCAGAGGGGGTCAGAAGCTAGCAGCATGGACATGAAAATAGAGAGTGGAGGCAAGGAGTATACTGTCTCACTAGGCGGAAAGCAACTAGGAGTATATAGCAAGGCGTATGTAAATTTTTGTATGAGAGACTGACTTGATTTGTAAACTTTCTCTTAAAGCACGATCAAAATTAAAAAAAGAAAAAAAATTGTTTTAGGAACACTATTTAAAAAAAGACTCAAAACTTTCTGGAGCTTCAATGTCACCTTCTGACATACAGGCGTGTTTAACAACAGATATACTTGACTGATATTTAGATGAGCGATTGAGGAGTAAGTGCTACACACACATGAAAGAATCAAAGTTAGGCCTACTAATGTGGCCCACCTGAAAGCAGAAGATTAGTTGTAAGGACTCAAGGTGAAGACATATTCAGCAGTAATTAAACATGAAGTTGAGAAAACGTTATTCATTTTCATGATTCATCTACTCCCTGACATGCTACGTAATTGTGGACCACTTGAGCCTCATTTTCCTGTCTGAAAAATGGCGCCACAGATGTTCACTTCATCAAGGTGGGAGCAGTTTATTAGCATGTGTAGATTATAAAGACTATAGTTACCTCCCAGTTCGGTGTGGTCCTGGATCGGTAGAATATTTCGTGGGGGATAAAATATAGAGTAAAGCTTCCAGCTTTCTGGAATTTCCTCCTAAATAGATGAGTTTGATTTTAGTTAGACTAACGCTAGCTATCTACTGTAGCAAACAATCCCAAAGTCTTGGTTGCATTTGAAACTAACTCAGTACAGTATAAATTTATTTCTCACTCACATCACTGTCCAGGGTGAGGTAGTGTTTTACCTGGGTATCCTCCCTTCAAGAAGTATAACTTTTGGACTAGGGACCTTTGATTCCAGCCACAAGAATGGGAGAGAGAGAGCATGGGTGATGATAGCACATGGAGTTTCTCAGGCATCCAAGTGGCTTATACATTCCTTCTGCCTCACATCCCATAGGCCAGAACACAGTCACATGACCCCAGTATAATTGTAATTGTTGTTGTTGTTAGCTGCAGTTAAGTTACCGGGAATCGAGGGACCAAATACACAACAGGCGAATGACAGATGGGTGGTGGTTGCATCTGAGGTGAATTGAGCAGGCATCATACCTGGATCTCCCCTATTGAAGGTGAGAATTCTACCACTGAACAACAACTGCCCACTATAGTTGCCATCCAGTCCACTCTGAATCATGATAACCCCAGTATGCCAGAGTAGAACTGTGCTCCAGGTTTTCAATGGCTGATTTTTTGGAAGTAGGTTACCAAGCCTTTCTTTTGAGGTTTCTCTGGGTGGACTCAAACCACCAATCTTTCAATTAGCTGCCCAGTGCATTAACCTTTTGCACCACCCAGGGACTCCATAACTGTAATTGAGGCTGCTAAATGTAGTCTTCCTATGTTTCCAGAAATAAGACAAAGCTGACTTGCTGCACCCACAATATTGTTTCTGCCACATTTTGCTTTGAAGTAACAAAAAATCTAAACCCCTTTCATAATCCTGAAAGTTCTTAATGTCATATATCTACAGAATTCATGAACCTGGACATTGAAGTTAATAGCAGGTGCATACTGAGACTGTTTAAATTCACATTGCATAGCCACCACCATCCAAGAGAATGCTAGTTATAGCAAGGCAGAAATTAGTGCTGCAACTCAAATAAATAGAAAGAGAGCAGCAAAAGAAGCCCACAGGTATCAGAAGTAAGCAAATAATAAAAGTTAGAGCAGAATTAAATGAATATGGAGAATAGAAAAGCAATTGAAAGAGTTAACAAGACCAAAAGCTGATTATTTGAAAAGATCAACAAAATTGAGAAACCACTGGCCAAACCAACAAAAGAAAAACAGGAGAGGAAGCAAATAACCCGAATAAGAAATGAGATGGGCAATATCACAACAAACCCAACTGAATTAAAAGAATCATAACAGAATACAATGAAAAATAGTACTCTAACAAATTTGAAAACCTAGAGGAAGTGGACAAACTTCTAGAAACACATTACCTACCTAAGCTAACACAGAGTAGAACAACTAAATAAACTCATAACAAAAGAAGAGATTGAAAACATAATTTAATAACTCCTAACAACAACAACAAAAGCCCTGGCCCTGATGGCTTCACTGGAAAATTCTACCAAGCTTTCAGAGAAGAGTTATTACCAGTACTATAAAGGTATTTCAGAGCATAGAAAAGGATGGAATACTTCTAAACTCATTCTATGAAGCCAGCATAACCCTGATACCAAAACCAGGTAAAGATATCACAAAAAAAGAAAATTGTAGACTGGTATCCCTCATGAACTTAGAGGCAAAAATACTTAACAAAATTCTAGCCAGTAGAATTCAACAACATATCAAAAAAAAAAAAAAAATCACCATGATCAAGTAGGATTCATACCAGGTATGCAAGGA
This sequence comes from Elephas maximus indicus, assembly GCF_024166365.1. Lineage (NCBI taxonomy): Eukaryota > Metazoa > Chordata > Mammalia > Proboscidea > Elephantidae > Elephas > Elephas maximus. Next base: position 68,039,652 of record NC_064820.1, read on the forward strand.
TGGTTTAACATTAGAAAAACAATCAAGGTAATCCATCATATAAATAAAACAAAAGACAAGGACCATATGATGTTATCAATTGATGCAGAAAAGGCATTTGACAAGGTTCAACACCGATCCATGATCAAAACTGTCAGCAAAATAGGAATAGAAGGAAAATTCCTCAGCATAATAAAGGGCATTTATACAAAGCCAATAGCCAACATCATCCTAAATGGTGAGAGTCTGAAAGCATTCCCCTTGGGAACGGGAACCAGAAAAGGATGCCCTTTATCACCACTCTTATTCCACATTGTGCTGGAGGTCCTAGCCAGAGCAATTAGGTTAGATAAAGAAATAAAGGGTATCCAAATTGGTAAGGAAGAAGTAAAAGTATCTCTATTTGCAGATGACTTGATCTTATACACAGAAAACCTGAAAGAAACCACAAGAGAACTATATGGAACTAATAGTTCAGCAGAGTATCAGGATACAAGACAAACATACAAAAGTCTGTTGGATTCCTCTACACCAGCAAAGAGAATGTCGAAGAGAAAATCACCAACTCAATACCATTTACAATAGTCCCCAAGTAGATGAAATACTTAGGAACAAATCTAACCAGAGATGTAAAAGATCTGTACAAAGAAAGCTACAAGGCACTACTGCAAGAAAATAGGAGACCTACATAAGTGGAAAAACATACCTTGGTCATGGATAGGAAGACTGAACATTGTGAAAATGTCTATTCTACCAAAAGTGATCTATAGATACAATGCAATACTGATCTAAATTTTGATGGCATTTTTTAATGAGATGGAGAAAACAAGTCACCAACTTCATATGTAAAGGGAAGAGTCCCTGGATAAGTAAAGCATTACTGAAAAAGAAGAGCAAAGTGGGAGGCTTCACACTACCTGATTTTAGAGCTTATTATACTGCCACAGTAGTCAAAACACCCTGGTACTGGTACAACAACAGATACATAGACCAATGGAACAGAATTGAGAATCCAGATATAAATTCACCAACCTATGAGCAGCTGGGAAATCCTGGTGGTGTAGTGGTTAAGAGCTATGGCTCCTAACCAAAAGGTTGGCAGTAGAAATCTACCAGGCACTCCTTGGTAACCCTATAAGGCAGTTCTACTCTGTCCTATAGGATGGCTATGAGTCAGAATTGACTCAACTGCAATGGGAATGGGAGATGAGCAACTGATATTTGACAAAGGCCCAAAGTCCATTAAATGGGGGAAAGATAGTCTCTTTAACAAATGGTGCTGGCATAACTGGATATCCATTTGCAAAAAAATGAAACAAGACCAATACTTCACACCATGCACAAAACAGTCTCAAAACAGATCAAAGACCTTAATATAAAATCTAAATCAATAAAGATTGTGGAAGAAAAAATAGGGACAATGCCAGGAGCCCTAATACATGGCATAAATGGTATACAAAATATTACTAACAATGCTCAAACACCAGAAGAGAAACTGGATAACTGGGAGCTCCTGAAAATCAAACACTTGCTTATCCAAAGACTTTACCAAAAGAGTAAAGAGATAACTTGCAGACTGGGAAAAAGTTTTTGGCTACAACAAATCCAATCAGTGTCTACTCTCTAAAATCTACAAGATACTGCAAAACCTCAACAACAAGAAGACAGATAGCCCAATTAAAAAATGGGCAAAGGATGTGAACAGGCACTTCACCAAAGAAGACATTCAGGCAGCTAACAGGTACATAAGGAAATGCTCACAATCATTAGCGATTAGAGAAATGCAAATCAAAGCTATAATGAGATACCATCTTACCCCAACAAGGCTAGCATTAATCTAAAAAACACAAAATAATAAATATTGGAAAATTTGTGGAGAGGCTGTAACACTTATACACTGTTTGAGGGAATGTAAAATGGTACAACCACTTTGGAAATCAATTAGGCACTTCCTTAAAAAACTAGATACAGAACTACTATATGACCCAGCAATCCCACTCCTTGGAATATATCCTAGAGAAATAAGAGCCCTCACACAAATAGATATATGCACACCCATGTTCACTGCAGCACTATTTACCATAGGAAAAAGATGGAAACAACCAAGGTGCTCATCAACGGGTAAATGGATAAACAAATTATGGTATATGCACACATTGGAATACTACACAAAGGTGAAGAACAGTGATGAATCCATGAAACATCTCATAACATGGAGAAATCTGGAAGGCATAATGCTGAGTGAAATTAATTACAAGGGACAAATATTGTATGAGGCCACTATTATAAGAACTCAAGAAAAGGTTTAAACACATAAGAAAACATTCTTTGATGGTTACAAGGGTGCGGAGGGAAGAAGAAGGGTATTCACTAATTAGATACCTATAAACCTTTTGCCACTGAGTCAATTCCGACCCTATTATCTAATTAGATATTAGACAAGAATTATTTTAGGTGAAGGGAAGTTCAACACACAATACAGGAGAAGTCAGCACAACTGGACTAAACAAAAATCTAAGAAGTTTCCTGAATGAATACAAAAAAACACTTTGAGGGAGAGAGTACCAGGCATGGGAATCTGGAGACTGTGGTTTCAGGGGATATATAAGTCAATTGGCATAATAAAGTGTATTAAGAAAACCTTCTGCATCCCACTTTGGTGAGTGGCATCTGGTTCTTAAAAGCTAGCAAGTGGCCATCTAAGATGCATCTACTGGTCTCAAACCACCTGGAGCAAAGGAGAATGAAGAACACCAAAGACACAAGGAAAATATGAGCTCAAGAGACAGAAGGGGCTACATAAACCAGAGACTCCATCAGCCTGAGACCAGAAGAACTAGATGGTGCCCAGCTACCACCAATGACTGCCCTGACAGGGAACACAACAGAGAATCCCTGATGGAGCAAGAGAATAGTGGGATGTATACCTCAAATTCTCGTAAAAAGCCCAGACTTAACAGTCTGACTGAGACGGGAGGGACCCCAGAGGGCATGGCCCCAGACTCTCTGTTAGCCCAAAACTAAAACCATTCCTGAAGCCGAGACTTCAAACAAAGATTGGACTGGACTATAAGCCATAAAATGATACTGGTGAAGAGTGCACTCCTTAACTCAAGAAGACACATGAGAATATGTAGGCAGCTCCCGTCTGGAGGTGAGAGGAGAAGGCAGAGGGGGACAGGAGCTGGTTGAACTGACACAGGAAATACAGGGTGGAGAGAAGGAATGTGTTGTCACATTGTAGGGGGAGCAACTAGGGTTACATAACAATATCTTTTTAAGTTGTATGAGAAACTGACTTGAATTGTAAACTTTCATTTAAAGCACAATAAAAAAAAGGGGGAAAAATTACCAATGCTATAAATTAAATATTGATTAGATTAAAAAAAAAAAGTATTGGTCGATGTTCAACTGTTTCAGGAGGCAGCATATGATCAAGAACCGATGTTACTGAAGAAAGAAGTCCAAGCTGCACTGAAGGCACTGGCAAAAAAACAAGTCTCTTGGACCTGACAATATCAACTGAGATATTTCAATAAATGGATGCAATGCTGGAAGTTCTCACTCCTCTCTGCCAAGAAATTCAGAAACAGATACTGGGCCAACAGACTGGAAGCGATCCATATTTGTACCCATTTCAAAGAAAGGTGATTGAAAAGAATGTGGAAATTATCAAACAACGTCATTAATATCACACACAAGTAAAATTTTGCTGACGATCTTTCATACGCAGTTGCAGCAGTACATTGACAAGGAATTTCTAGAAGTTCAAGCCAGATTCAGAAGATGATATGGAACCAGGGATATCATTTATGATATCACATGGATCTTGGCTGAAAGCAGAGAATACCACAGAGATGTTTACCTGTGTTTTATTGACTATGCAAAGGCATTTGGCTATGTGGATCATAACAAATTATGATGAAAATTGCAAAGAATGGGAATTCCAGAACAGTTACTTGTGCTCATGAAGAAACTTGTACATAGATCTAGAGGCAGTTGTTCAAACAAAACAAGGCAATACTGAGTGGTTTAAATCAGGAAAGATGTGCATCAGGGCTGTATCTTTTCACCACACTTATTCAATCTACATGCTAAGAAAATAATCCTAGAAACTGGACTATGTTGAAGAAGAACAGGGCATCAACATTGAAGGTAGACTTATGCAGATGACACTGTCTTGTTTGCTGAAAGTGAAGAGGATTTGAAGCATATCCTGATGAAGATAAAAGGCTATAGCCTTCTGTATGGATTGCATCTCTACATAAAGAAAACACAAATCCTCACAACTAGACCAATAAGCAACATCATGAAAAATGGAGAAAACACTGACATTGTCAAAGATTTAATTTTACTTGGATCCATAATCAACACCCATGGATGCAGCAGTCAAGAAATCAAAGGACACATTGCATTGGGGAAATCTGCTGTAAAAGACTTCTTTCAAGTGTTAAAAAGCAAAGATGTTACTTTGAGGACTAAGGTGCCTGACCCAAGCCATGGTGTTTTCAATTGCCTCATATGCATGTGAAAGCTGGACAGTGAACAAGGAAGGCTGAAGAAGAATTCATGCCTTTGATTATGGTGTTGGTGAAGAATATTGAATATACCATGGACTGCCAGAAGAATGAACAAATCTGTCTTGGAAGAAGTACAGTCAGAATGCTCCTTAGAAGCATTTCATATTCTTTGGATGTGTATCGGGAGGTATCAGTCCCTGGAGAAGGATATCATGCTTGGTTAAGTAGAGGGTTAATGAAAAAGCAGAAGACCCTGAACTGACACAGTGGCTGCTACAATGGGCTCAAAAATAACAACTGTGAAGATGGCATAGGACCGGGCAGTGTTCCATTCTGTTTTAATTATGGTCTCTATGAGTTGGAAGTTTCCTAGGTTCATACTTTGTTCATTACACATCCTGATTATTAATGGTTGTTTGCAGCTGTTTCTTCTCATTTTGAGTCATGCCATATCAGCAAGTGAAGTTTCAAAAAACTTTATTCCATTCATTTCATTAAGGTTGACTCTACTTTGAGGAGGCAGCTCTTCCTCTGTCATTTTTTGAGCACCTTCCAGGCTGAGGGACTCATCTTCTGGCACTGTATCAGACAGTGTTCTGTGGCTATTCATCTGCCAGGTCCTTCTTCCTAGCCTGTTAGTCTCAAATCTCCACTGAAACCTGTCCACTATGGGTGGCTTTGCTGGTATTTGAATTACTGGTGGCATAGCGTCCTTCATCACAGTAACATGCAAACCACCACAGTATGACAAACTGACAGACATGTTGTGTGGGGCATAGCAATACCACAAAATGTTAGATTCCTTTTTTTTTCTGATATCTCCACAAGATTTTTTTTTTAATTTTTATTGTGCTTTAAGTGAAAGTTTACAAATCAAGTCAGACTCTCATACAAAAATTTATGAACACTTTGCTATATACTCCTAATTGCTCTCCCCCTAATGAGACAGCACACTCCTTCCCTCCTCTATTTCTTTTCGCGTCCATTTGGCCAGCTTCTGACCCTCTCTACCCTCTCATCTTCCCTTCAGACAGGAGATGCCAACAGAGTCTCATGTGTCTACTTGATCCAAGAAGCTCATTCTTCACCAGTATCATTGTCTATCCCATAGCCTAGTCCAATCCCTGTCTGAAGAGTTAGCTTTAGGAATGTCTTGGGCTAACAGAAGGTCTGGGGACCATAACCTCCATGGTCATTCGAGTCTCAGTCAGACCATTAAGTCTGGTCTTTTTACGAGAATTTGGGTTCTGCATCCCACTGCTCTCCTGCTCCCTCAGGGGTTCTCTGTTGTGTTCCCTGTCAGGGCAGTCATCGGTTGTGACCAGGCACCATCTAGTTCTTCTGGTCTCAGGCTGATATAGTCTCTCATTTATGTGGCCCTTTCTGTCTCTTGGGCTCATAATTACCCTGTGTCTTTGGTGTTCTTCGTTCTCCTTTGCTCCAGGTGGGTTGAAACCAATTGATGCATCTTAGATGTCCGCTTGCTAGCCTTTAAGGCCCCAGACACCACTCTCCAAAGTGGGATGCAGAATGTTTTCTTCACAGGATTTTTGATAACAAAAAACTACTGTGAAATTTTTGATGATTCTCATAATTTTCCATGTTCTTTTAATAGAATTTTCTCTCTCTCTTCAAAGTATATATGAAAAAAGTCTTAAAGAGATTGGAAATAACATGGAGAAAAAATTATGGACAACAGAACTAATCTGCCTGCTCAATTAAAACCTGACTGAGGAAATTCTCTTAGGAAAGGTAGAGGGATATTTACTGATATTAAAATGTGGGGAGGATCACAATTTTTGCAATATAATATAAATTGTAAAGTTTTGATAGTTGAAAGTTACCATAGGGATAATCTGGTATCTAATGCCATATCACTCAATCCATAGTACAGGAAAAAAGAGTATCTACGTTCTGCAATTCACTCTTTGTTGCTGTTAGCTGTTGTTGAGTTGACCTCCCACTCACAGTGACCCCATGCACAATGGAATGAAATGCTGCCTGGTCCTGTGCCATCCCCATGATCATTTACAAATGAAACTGTTGAGATCTATAGGGTGTTCATTGGCTGATTTTCTGAAATAGATGCCAGGCTTTTTTTCCTAATCTGTCTTAATCTGGAAGCACTGCTGAAAACTATTCAGCATCATACCAATGCACAGACCTCTACTGACAGACAAGTTGTGGTCAGGAATGGACTGCATCTCCCCACATGGAAGGTGAGAATTCTACCACTGAGCCACCACTGCAGGAGTCTAGCCACAACCATTGTTATGGAGAAGAGTGGAGAGTAACAGGCAGGAGAAAGCTAGTCCTTTCTACATCAGGCCAATTGGCAGGGTAAACAAAGCAAAATCAACAAAAACAATAATGAAGCTGGTTCTAAAGAGACCAACTACTAAATGCAAGGTTATTATTATTATTAGTGGCAGAACCAGACCTGGAACTCAGTCTCATCATTTTTAGTCTACTCTGTTTTTTACCCCCATGATATGGCCAGCTAGTTTTGTTACCTGCACTATAGGCAGTATTTAGTGACCTATAAAATAAATTAGTATTTTCCCTTAACCCCAAATTACATTATATACAAATAAAGGCACATTAAGAAAAAGATTCAACCATAAGCAACACTGATAAAATACACAGTTTAACAATTTCAAAATTTTTCTTAATGTTAGTCAACTTTGATCAGCTTTAAGCTTTTAATAATATCAGAGTATCAGGATTCAAATTGTTCAATCCTTATTCTTTAAAAAATTGACAATCTTCATAAGATGTATATTTGAGGGACATTGAACAGCAGTTACCATAAATACTTTATAAAGTTCATGTCTTCTTATTTTTCTCTGAAGAAGTATATAGAAATGTTACCAGGTGGAAACCCCAGGTTCTTACTCGGCATGACTCGTATTGGCCGATAAATGAGAGACCGAAGATGAAGAACAAAAAAGGCACCTTAATTTCATTATACAAGGAAATGGAGTTAGTTGGAGCTTACTGCTGCCAAGACTGCTCTCCAAGGGCTAGCAGGCAGGTTATTTTGATTTTTTTACAAGTAGGGAGTTCATACAAGTTACATTAGCAACATTCTTAATCATACTACACTGGTGGATTGGGATTTACATATAACCTCCAAGCAAAAGCAGGAAGCTTTATTTTTTTAAGGAAGCTGAGGTGGGGGAGGCCAGCAAAAGAAACGATTTTGCAATATAACACTATAGGGGAGGAAGCCATGTGAAGAATACAGCGCTGTGGAGGTTCTGTCTCACTCCTCGCTGTTCTTTTTGGAAGTTGGTCATTCAAGACCAGGGTCCATTTTGAAGTATAGCCCAGCTCAGAATTTTCTGGCATATTTTCAGAGAGGGGCAAATATTGGACCTAGGCCTTTCGTTCTGGCTACTGATCTCTTGTTGGTTTATAACTGACTACTAAATATTAAAAGAAAAGGAGTAGCTTTTGTGCCCTGTTAATGGGAATGTCTCCCTAAAAGATTCTTTTTTTTCTTTTTTTCAGAATGTCTTTGTAACTCAGGGCCTAGTTGATGTGTCTTTATGAGTCTTTCTGAGTGAGCTCCAGCTGGGTGACATTTTCATGCTCTAGGACAGGGAATAATGATTCTAAATCATTCCTTCCTGTTGGTCAGACATTTGGGATAACACATCAATGATCCATACCTGGACTTAGAGGAGCTCCTACATGGCAGCCATTATAGGCTCTTTAAACTCATGGTGCTGGTTTCCCATTGGATACCATTTGGTTCTTCACCAGGATATTAAGTAAGAGTGATGTTCTCAATCTCATTGCCAGAGTGAGCAGACCCAATGTATGTTGATGAATTAGCTCAAGGTCTTTTTTTTTTCTTTTAGGTGTGTAAGACAATAGAAGATAAATTTTATTATGCTTAATACTATTCCCCCATGTGTCTGTCAGTTTGTTGTACTGTGGGGGCTTGCATGCTGCTGTGATGCTGGAAGCTATGCCACCAGTATTCAGATACCAGCAGGGTCGCCCATGGAAGACAGGCTTCAGCTGAGCTTCCAGACTAAGACAGACTAGGAAGAAGGACCCGACAGTCTAATGAAAAGCATTAGCCAGTGAAAACCTTATGAATAGCAGTGGAACATTGTCTGATGTAGTGCTAGAAGATGAGCCCCCTAGGTTGGAAGGCACTCAAAAGTTGAATGGGGAAGAACTGCTTCCTCAAAGTAAAGTCGACCTTAATGATGTGGATGGAGTAAAGCTTTTGGGACCTTCATTTGCTGATGTGGCACTACTCAAAATGAGAAGAAACAGCTGCAAACATCCATTAATAATTGTAACATGGAATGTATGAAGTATGAATCTAGGAAAATTGGAAATCATCAAAAATGAAATGGAACACATAAATATCAATATCCTAGGCATTAGTGAGCTGAAATGGACTGGTATTGGCCATTTTGAATGGGACAATCATATAGTTTACTATGCTGGGAATGACAACTTGACGAGGAATGGTGTTGCATTCATTGTCAAAAAGAACGTTTCAAGATCTATCCTGAAGTACAATGCTGTCAGTGATAGTATACTATCCATACGCCTACAAGGAAGACCAGTTCATGTGACCATTATTCAAATTTAGGCACCAACCACTAGGGCCAAAGATGAAGAAATAGAAGATTTTTGTCAGCTGCTGCAGTCTGAAATTGATCGAACGTGCAATCAAAATGCATTGATAATTACAGACGATTGGAATGTGAAAGTTGGAAACAAAGAAGAAGGATCAGTAGTTTGAAAATATGGCCTTGGTGATAGAAACAATGCCAGAGATCAAATGATAGAATTTTGCAAGACCAACGACTTCTTCATTGCAAATACTTTCTTTTACCAACATAACAGAGACTATAAACATGGACCTCGCCAGATGGAACACACAGAAATTAAATTGACTACATCTGTGGAAAGAGAAGATGGAAAAGCTCAATATCATCAGTCAGAACAAGGCCAGGGGCTGACTCTGGAACAGACCATCAATTGCTCATATGCAAGTTCAAGCTGAAACTGAAGAAAATCAGAGCAAGTCCATGAGAGCCAAAATATGACCTTGAGTATATCCCACCTAAATTTAGAGGCCATCTGAAGAATAGATTTGACGCATTGAACACTAGTGACCGAAGACCAGACGAGTTATGGAATGACATCAAGGACATCATCCATGAAGAAAGCAAGAGGTCATTGAAAAGAGAGGAAAGAAAGAAAAGACCAAGATGGATGTCAGAGGAGACTCAGAAACTTGCTCTTGAGCATTGAGCAGCTAAATCAAAAGAAGAATTGATGAAGTAAAAGAACTGAAGATTTCAAAGGGCCTCTCAAGAAGACAAAGTAAAGTATTATAATGACATGTGCAAAGAGCTGGAGAGGGAAAAACAAAAGGGAAGAACACGCTTGGTGTTTCTCAAGCTGAAAGAACTGAAGAAAAAATTCAAGCCTCGAATTGCAATAGTGAAGGATTCCATGGGGAAAATATTAAAAGACGCAGGAAGCATCAAAAGAAGATGGAAGGAATACACAGAGTCATTATACCAAAAAGAATTAGTTGATATTCAACCATTTCAAGAGGTGGCATATGATCGGGAACCAATGGTACTGAAGGAAGAAGTCCAAGCTGCTCTGAAGGCACTGGCTAAAAACAAGGCTCCAGGAATTGATGGAATATCAACTGAGATATTTCAACAAACAGATGCAGTGCTGGAGGTGCTCATTCGTCTATGCCAAGAAATATGAAAACAGCTTCCTGGCCAAATGACTGGAAGAGATCCATATTTATGCCTATTCCCAAGAAAGGTGATCCAACCGAATGTGGAAATTATAGAACAATATCATTAATATCACATGCAAGCAAAATTTTGCTGAAGATCATTGAAAAACAGCTAAAGCAGTATATCAACAGGGAACTGCCAGAAATTCAGGTTGGTTTCAGCAGAGGATGTGGAACCAGGAATATCATTGCTGATGTTGATGGATCCTGGCTGAAAGCAGAGAATACCAGAAAGTTATTTACCTGTGTTTTATTGACTATGCAAAAGCATTTGACTGTGTGGATCATAACCAAATATGGATAACATTGCGAAGAATGGGAATTCCAGAACACTTAATTGTGCTCATGAGGAACCTTTACATAGATCAGGAGGCAGTTGTTTGGACAGAACAAGAGAATACTGATTGGTTTAAAGTCAGGAAAGGTGTGCATCAGGGTTGTATTCTTTCACCATACTTATTCAATCTGTATGCTGAGCAAATAATACGAGAAGCTGGACTATAGGAAGAAGAACTGGGCATCAGGATTGGAGGAAGACTCATTAAAAACCTGTGTTATGCAGATGACACAGCCTTGCTTGCTGAAAGTAGAGAGGACTTGAAGCACTTACTAATGAAGATCACAGACCACAGTCTTCAGTATGGATTGCACCTCAACGTAAAGAAAACAAAAATTCTCACAACTGGACCGATGAGCAGCATCATGATAAACGGAGAAAAGATTGAAGTTGTCAAGGATTTCGTTTTACTTGGATCCACAATCTACAACCATGGAAGCAGTTGACAAAAAATCAAAAGACGGATTGCATTGGGTAAATCTACTGCAAAGGACCTCTTCAAAGTGTTGAAGAGCAAAGATGTCACCTTGAAGATTAAGGTGCACCTGACCTAAGCCATGGTATTTTCAATCGCATGATGTGCACGTGAAAGCTGGACAATGAATAAGGAAGACCGAAGAAGAGTTGACGCCTTTGAATTGTTGTGTTGATGAAGAACATTGAGTATACCATGGACTGCCAAAAGAATAAACAAATCTGTCTTAGAAGAAGTATAGCTAGAATGATCCTGAGAGGCAAGGATGGGGAGACTGCATCTTACATACTTTGGACATGTTGTCCAAAGGGATCAGTCCCTGGAGAAGGACATCATGCTTGGCGGAGTACAGGGTCAGCAGAGGAGAGGAAGACCCTTGGCGAGGTGGATTGACACAGTGGCTGCAACCATGAGCTCAAGCATAACAACAATTGTAAGGATGGCTCAGGACCGGGCAGTGTTTTGTTCTGTTGTGCATAGGGTCGCTATGAGTCCGAACCGAGTCAATGGCAACAACAGCAATACTATTAGGATATAGGCTAAGAAGTATCCCTTGCAGTAGTGATCTAGCCCAAGTACTTATTCCTGATGGTGTTCTATCAAATAAATCTGGTGTTCATAATGGTGTGACGGTGTGTAACCAAGTAGCTTGCTGTCTAATTCTATGTATATCCTGCTCTACTTCTCTTGCATTATTTATCCAAATGCAATAAACGGTATTTGCTACAGCACAAGCTACCCTTTCTTGGGCTAATAAAAAATCTTAAAGCTATTTTGTTATCTCATGTCATCTTGGCTAATGAGGTCAGAGATTACTGTTGTGTCTTTATCTCATTAAAACTTTGTCTGTTATTTGTCCTATAATGATTGATAAATTTTTAAAGAGTTCTCCAATTCGGCTGCACCATAATGAGAAATTAAAGCTATCAACCATATCCTGAGTGTTGGACCAATGGGTTTCTTTTTGACTCTCATTTTATAGTGTGTAACAATTTAGATATTCATAGTATTATTACTGTGAATATCTAAAGTAAGCTTAAAATTCTCAAAATGTGTTGCCTATGCATTCACCAGTAATCTAAACAAGAGGTTGCCCATGTAAACTCACTGTCAATTGGAAAGGGATTATTTAAAACCGGTATAGTTGGATCTACCACATACAACGTTTGTCTAGAGGAAACAGAAGGTATAGAAAAATTCATCTGTGACACCCTGATTGTCATTAGAGAATACATGATTAACAAGATGATATAGGATGGACCTCTCTTGTTGAAGATCTTCAGTCAATCTGTTTAAAAAGTTTAAAACATACTAAGTATTCTTCTCGAGGGCAAGCTGTCCCTCCTTGGTCTACCTATTAAAAGTCAGGGGTCACTTTCTCAGAAGCAGTGGTGTCACAAAATTGTTTTTATGAGAGAAAAACTTCTAACTCAAGAGTTACAGTGTCTAAACCCATTAGTCAAATAATTTAGGAGAAAGAAAAATTGTTTCTTATACCTAGGAAGTAGGACCTTAAAACATCAGCAATATTTTCACATAAAACCCATAGTTTCTTTTCATTTACTCAGTCTCACGTAGTTAATTTCTGTTCCACGTGATTTTAGATCAGCCACAGTCAGCTTCTGTATAGGAGTTCTGGAAATTTTATTCAGTTTACTCATAGTCCTTTTTGCAAGTCCAATATAGTCCATCGTTTTGGTGAGATATTTTGGTCAAATGTTCTCAGCAAATCAGCAAAGTAAAAACTTAACTGCAGGTGAGAAAACTTAATATGGCCATGATTAACGTATAAAAATAATACTCTTATAGTGAAAGACCTGATAAAAATTAGTTACAAGCATAATAAAAAGGCCAAACAAAATCAGCTTTAAAAAAAAATTTAGATAAAAATATCTCTAAATATAACCATTAACTGTATTTTTAAAGTGCTTCAGATATAATACATAATAATCTTGGGACATAATAGCAGGATATACCAAGTCAAGATACACCAAGAATATACCAAGATTATCAAATCTTTAAATACTTGAATAGTAATAAAAGAAAACTTCACAGGTAAATGATATGAATTCTCACTCAAACCATTGGCCTTGATAAAGTTGTGACCAAGTTAGCAATTACGAAATAATAATAAAATTACGACATTATGTGTTTGCTGTCTAATATTGTTGAAAGAAGCTCTGTTTAAAAACATTCTAAGTTTTCATTCAGCTTTCACTATTTCTCATATTTTCCAAATCTAATTTTAGCCCTTAAAGATTTTATTAAGTGGCTTTGGAAATCACAATGTTTCTGGTCAACTGACCAATTCACTGATATGAATATAAGCTTACAATGTCTGGCTAGGGTTGGAAACATTTTCCCAGGCCATTTCAGGTGTATGTTATTGTGATTTCTATACGGCCTTGGAGACTGGTAGCTGGGGAACCCTGATGTTGTCCCACCCTCTTTATTTTTTACTCAGGGTGTAAGACAAAATTAGGCCATTCTGATATATTTACATATGTTTAAGTTGATTAAGGCATTTTGAAATGCTATCTACCCAGTAAATACCAAAGCTCTTTAGCAATTTTGTAAATGAATCCATCAATTCTTGTCTAGTGAGACTGGAGGCTGGGCGGGGCGGGGGGGGGGGGGGTCCCAGTTCATTTGCATATGTTCAAATTGATCTAGGCATTTTGAAAGGCAAAAGATAACTAATTTCTTTCCCTTTTATTATTTTCTTGGGATGCAGTTTTGCTTTCTCTTTATCACACCCTTTTATCTACCTCATAAATACTAAAGCCCTTTAGAAATTTTTTTCTCTTTTTTCATACTCTGGACCTGTTAGTTTTACTTCAAGACAAAAGCATCTCCTGTTTTTCGAGACTCTTCTAAGGCCTTACCTAGTGTCATGGATTGAATTATGTCCCTCAAAAAATGTGTGTATCAACTTGGTTGGGCCATGATTCCCAGTATTCTGTGGTTATCCTCCATTTTGTGATTGTAATTTTATGTTTTAAAGGGTGAGGGTGGGATTAGTAACACCACCCTTACCCAGGTCATATCTCTGATCCAATGTAAGGGGAGTTTCCCTGGGGTGTGGCCTGCACAAGAGATAAAAGGAAACGGAAGCAAACAGAGAGTTGGGGACCTTATACCACCAAGAAAGCAGCACGAGGAGCGGAGCACATCCTTTGCTCCCTGTGCCTGAGAAGCTCCTCCACCATGTGATAATTGAGGACAAGGATCTTCCCCCAGAGCCAACAGAGAGTGAAAGCCTTGCCCTGGAGCTGACACCTTGAATCTGGTCCTTTAGCCTACTTTACCATGAGGAAATAAATATCTCTTTGTTAAAGCCATCCACTTGTGGTATTTCTGTTATGGCAGCACTAGATGACTAAGATACCTAGGAATTACCAAACAACCCAGGTGTGTTTCATGTCTCACAGAGCCATCGAGGGGAATTGCCTTTCAGAGCTGCTCACAAGGTCTCTAGGAGAAATCTCCCAGTGGCACCAGACATTGAGGCTGTTCTGTTTTCTGATCCACCTCAGGAACCAAGCAGATGGCTCCTGGCTGGATCACCAGAAATATTACTAGGTGGAAACCCCAGATTCTTACTTGGCATGACTCATATTGACCAATAAATGAGAGACCAAGGTGGGAGAACAAAAAAGTCACCTTTATTTCATTGCACAAGGAAATGGAGTCAGTTGGAGCTTATTTCTGCCAAGACCGCTCTCCAAGCACTGGCAGGCAGGTTAGTTTTAAAGGGGTTTACAAGTAGGAAGTTCATCAAGTTATGTCAGCAACTTTCTCAATCATACTATGCAAGTGCAATGGGGTTTACATATAAACTCCAAGCAAAAGCAGGATGCAAACGTAAAGCTGAGGTGGGGGAGCCCAGCAAAGGAAATGATTTCGTGATACAACACTGTAGGCGAGGAAGCCAGGCAAAGAATACAGCACTGTGGTGGTTCTGTCTCAAAATGGGAAAATAAATGATTCTCATATTATTTGGTGAATTGCTCCTATTCATAATTAAATTGCAGGTGAAAAAATAAAATTAATTGGTTATAGAAGGAAAGAAATTTTCATTTTGTCAGGTAAGATTTTGTGTATCTCTCTCAGTATTAATATAAGCTGTTTGTCTACAACCTTCTTTAAAGAACAGCTTCATTGCATATAAAATTCTTGACTCACAGTGGTATTTTTTTTTTTCTCTTGTATCTGGCTTTAGTTTGGGAAGTGTCTACTATCATTATGTTCTTCACCTAGCTTCAAGTTCTTTGATTCTTTCCCCAGATGTATTGAGTCTAACGATAAACTTGTTGAAGGCATTCTTTATTTCTGTCTCTGTATTTTGAGTTTCTAGCATTTCCTATTGTTTATTAGAATTATTTATTGTTAATTAGAAATTTCAACTCTGCTGACATTGTCCATCTGGCCTTGCATATTATCTACTTTTCCTTAGAGCCTTTAGTAAATTAAACATAGTTATCTTAAATACCCTGTCTAATAATTACAATATCTGGTCATATTGAAGCTAGTTCTGATGATTGCTTTGTCCCTCATATTGTTTTTTTCCTGCCTTTTGGCACGCCTTGTAATGCTTTGTTGACAGCAGTCACATTTTATAGGGTAATAGATGCTGAGGTATATAGACCTTTAGTGTGAGTATTTATGTTAACTTAGCTAGTAGTTAAGGTCTGTTTAATGTTCTTTGTACCTACAGCCTCAAAGGTTTCCAGTTCCTCTAGTGGGCTTGTTTTATAATCCCTTCTTAGCTCTGGGGCTTCCCTTTGTGTTACTCCTCAAAGACAATCTGTGTCTTGCAGCTCTTTCACTAGTTATCTGCTGAAATTACTGGAGGCTTGTTTATGGGAGAATGTGGGAGAAGAGGATATTCTCTAATCTTCTAATTAAAGTGGTGAAGTGGTCGGCTGCTAACCTAAAGGTCAGTGGTTTGAACCCACCAGCCCCTCTGTGGGCAAAAGATGTGACAGTCTGCTTCTGTAAAGATTTATAGCCTTGGAAATTTTATGGGGCAGTTCTACTCTTTCCTGTAGGTTTGCTATGAATTGGAATCAGCTGGACAGCACTGGGATGTCTCAGGATGTGGTCTTCAGAAGTGTTTCTGATTCTCCTTCAGGGTAAAATTCCCCCCCCCCCCCCCCATCCCCTAGTTTCTTCTCTGGCAATTTCGTGAAGCCCTCTCCCCTCTTGACTATGGCATTTACTTGCTTATTTACCTAATTTTACTCAGGTGAGACAGGAAAGCAAAAGTGCACTGGAGGAAGTCAATGTTCCCTCCCCCCATCTGGGATAATGTTTCAGTTACCCCTGAGTAGAGTCTTTCCCCCTGAAAATAAGGCCATTGTTAGGGAGGAGAAATTTCAAGGGTTTCGGGATGGCTATTTTTCTCCTCCCCATGCCAGTTCCACATGATGAGCTTTTTCATACCTTCCCTTTGAGAATCTGGTGGGGTCTAGAGGAAAATTCTGCAAAAATATGGTGATTTCCTTTTGACTGTGACCTCCATGAGCTTCTTGCTCACATGAGGCCTCTCTCATCCTTCAGCAATTTGTTAAAGTTATTACTCAAGCCTCCTATCACTTGATGGCACAGTGGTTAAGAGCTCAGCTGCTAATCAAAAGATTGGCAGTTCGAATCCACCAGTCACTCCTTGGAAATTCTATGGGGCAGTTCTACCCTGCCTCATAAGACCATTATGAACCAGAATCAATTCAATGGCAACAGGCTAGGCTAGGCTATCAGCTTCAGTTGCTCTTTAAGTTAGTAGATTTTGATTGCTACTGCTCCAGGTCAGCAAATCTCAGGAGATTTATCTCTTTGGATGTGCTGATTCCCCAGATTTCAGAATAGCAGTTTGCCTTGTACCCCAATTCTCTGGTGGGTCCAAAACAGTTGTTGATTCTCAATTTGTCCAGCTCTTTCTTGCAATGATGGGAGCAAAGACTTTCAAGTTTTTTACAAATCAGAGCTGAAATGAAGTCCGTGGAGCTTTTGAAGAGAGTCCATTTTATTGCTGGACAGCTTTATTTTAGAAATCTTAAAATTCTTTCTTACACTATCAGAATGTTCTTTAACTTTTGACCATTGGTCCTATATTTTGGTAGAAAATATTTATTGTCTGTCCTATGTGATAGCTCTTCAAATATTTGAAAAAAAAAATTTATTTCTATTTCCCTAAGTCTGTTTTTCTCCAGACTATATTTACATGCTTTTCTCAGAATCAGTTTGTCTAAGACTGGCATCTTCTCAAAATTTCAAGTTGTGTTAGTGATTTTTTTTTTAAAACAACCTACACTAAAATTAAAGAGGTCTTTTACAGCAGATTTGCTCAATGCAATGTGTCATTTGATTTCTTGACTACTGCTTCTACGGGTATTAATTGTGGATCCAAGCAAAATGAAATCCTTGACAACCTCAATCTTTTCTCCATTTATCATGATGTTGTTTACTGGTCCAGTTGTGAGGATTTTTGTTTTCTTTATGTTGAGGTATAATTCATACTGAAGGCTGTGGTCTTTGATCTTCATCAGTAAGTGCCTCAAGTCCTCTTCACTTTCAGCAAGCAAGGTTGTGTTATCTGCGTAACACAGGTTGTTAATAAGTCTTCCTCCAATCCTTATGCCCCAGATAGTCCAGCTTCTTGCGTTATTTGCTCAGCATACAGATTGAATAAGTATGGTGAAAGAATGCCACCCTGATGCACACCTTTCCTGATTTTTAACCATGTGATATCCCCTGTTCTTTTTGAATGACTGCCTCTTGATCTATGTACAGGTTCCTCATGAGCACAATTTAGTATTCTAGAATTCCCATTCTTTGCAATGTTAGTTATAATTTGTTATGATCCACACAGTTGAATGCCTTTGCATAGTCAATAAAACACAGGTAAACATCTTTCTGGTATTCTCTGCTTTCGGTCAGGATTGATCTGACATCAGCAATGATATCCCTGGTTCCACGTTCTCAGATTTCTGAATCTGGCCTGAATTTCAGGCAGTTTCCTGTTGATATACTGCCGTAGCTGCTTTTGAATGATCTTCAGCAAAATTTTGCTTGCGTGTGATATTAATGATATTGTTCGATAATTTCCATATTCAGTTGTATCACCTTTCTTGAGAATAGGCATAAATAAAGATCTCTCCCAGTTGGTTGGCTAGGTAGCTGTCTTCCAAATTTCTTGGCAGAGAAGTGGACACTTCCAGTGCTACATTCATTTGTTGAAACATGTCAGTTGGTATTCTGTCAATTCCTGGAGACTTGTTTTTTGTCAATGCCTTCAGTGCAGCTTGGACTTCTTTCTTCAGTACCATCGATTCCTGATCCTATGCTGCCTCCTGAAATTACTGAAAGTCAACCAATTCTTTTTGTTATAGTGAATGACTCTGTGTATTCCATCCATCTTCTTTTAATGCTTCCTGCAATGTTTAATATTTCCCCCATAGAATCCTTCAATATTGCAACTTGAGGCTTGAATTTTTTCTCCAGTTCTTTCAGCCTGAGAAATGCTGAGCATGTTCTTCCCTTTTGGTTTTCTAACTCCAGGTCTTTGCACATGTCATTACAGCTCTTTACTTTGTCTTCTTGAGCTGCCCTTTGAAATCTTCTATTCAGCTCTTTTATTTCATCATTTCTTTTTTTCATTTTAGCTACTTGATGTTCAAGAGCAAGTTTCAGTCTCTTCTAACATTCATTTAGGTCTTTTCTTTCTCTGCTGTCTTTTTAATGACCTCTTGCTTTCTTCATGTATGATGTCCTTGATGTCATTCCACAACTCATCTGGTCTTCGATCATTAGTGTTCAAGGTGTCAAATCTATTCTTGAGGTGGTCACAAAATTCGGGTGAGGTAAGCTCAAGGTTGTACTTTGGCTTCATGGACTTGTTCTAATTAGTTGTATTAAAAAAAAAAGGTTATACAACAAAAATTAGTTGTATAACCTATTGCAATTTTTCAAGGTCAATTCAAGTGAATGAGTTACATATTCATTAGCAAATAAAAATGAATATAATTATCTGCATTTTCCTCTCTCTACCACTATACTATTACATATTTAATCCTTCATCTCTATACTTAATATATAGTACGACTTCAATCAATAAATGAATGAAGTTTGGAGGATGGCTGGATGGATGGATAGACGGGGTGAATAGTGAAGAACCTGTGCAGAGATTTTGTATCTTCAGATTATGCTAAAATAAGCAATGCTGAAACTTTTGTACTTTGTTACTTGCTATCTTCAGTTCCACTACTCAGTAATTCTGTACTCATGAAACAGGTGCCACTACACATCTCTGCTACCTTCCTTTTTTTTTTCTCTATGCTTTTCCTCTCTTTTACCTCAGCTCCTTGCCCTATGAGTGTTGACTCTAAGTTAATTTTCTGGCCTAATACAACATCACCCATAAAATGTATTCTAAAAAAATGATCAGTGTTCTAGGTAAAGCCTTTGTTTTCTTTAGGATTTATTTTTTTGCCACTGTGTTAAGGGGATATCTCCTGCTGCCAAAGTTATTTTCTTGTATATTGAGGTTGCAGAATTATCTCAAAAGTACTAAGGCTGACTTCTGCTCAACCTGACTTTTACTGTTTCAGGCTAAATGAAACTTTTTACTTTATCTTTCTGAGCTTTGGCCAGTTAGTATTCTGATTTCAGTATGTTCAAGTGATCAAAAAAAAAAAAATCAAAATCAATTTTTTATATGGTGGTGAACCATGAACTCATGGTGCTCATTACCAAACACCATGTATGTATTGAATTTATTGCATATGTTTCTATCATGATTTAGTGACTTTTTAAGAAGCAGAACAATTGGAGTATAAAATTGTGACCAAGAGCAATGTCTATTAATAAATAAATTGTTGAATAAAGCAAAATTGGCTATTTACAATGTTTTTTCTTCTTATAAATATTAACCTACAGAAAATAGAGAAGTAGAAATGTTAGCCTGCAGAAAACAGAGAAAAGAAATATTTGCTCTACCAAATATTTAAAAATATTATCAATAATTAATATGATTTGGTATTAGATCAAGAATGAACAGAGATCAATGGAATAGGTACCCTAACAGACCATAGCATATATAAAATCTTAATAAAGGAAGCAACATAAATCATTGAGAAAAGATTAAATTATTAAATATATTATGTTGGGAAAAATGTTCAGCTTTTGTTATGGGGCAGCAATTAATTCTGTCCCCTATTCAACATCCAAAGACACAGACCAGAGACGGATTAAAAAGTTATGTGAGAAATAAAATGAAGAAGAAAATAATAGAGGAAATATTGACTTTAGTTTTTGACAGACAAGGATCTTATAAGATTAAAAATGAAAGGGCTAGGCCTTGAATCAGATACAAATAAAGGTGTCACACTCCTACAAAGGATTCACAAAGGTCAAAAAGTCTGATTCTACTACAACTATTTGCTCATCTACTTGGACACCTGCAGAAATTTTTGAAAAGGTATAAAGTCATAATATATTTAGCTAGATCAAGCAAAGAGAGCAGGAAAACGTGGGGTATAGAAAATGAAGTCTGATAGAGAGGTAAGCTATGCCTAAACGGTGTTATCTGCAGAGTTTGATTTTACATTACATTACAGAAAATCTGAAAATTATTTGTATGCTGTTGCTGGCAGCCATAAGCACTTCAAGCCATGTTCTTTAATATTATACCTGTCATTCTTGAGCAAACGATTTTCGGCTAAAAAAAAAAAAAAAAATTGACTGAGCATATAAGGCATTTATTGGAAAACAGAGCAATAAGAACAAATATAATGGGTGTAGGATAGAACTGACCCACAATTCACCAAGCAGAAACTTTAATCTTTGCTCGTACTTGAATTTGCCACATGCACGTAACTTAACAAAACATAACACAGAGCAACATTCTTGGTGAAATGTTCACTAGATTAATTGGTAAGCATGTCCTAAATCAATGTTTTCCAGCTGAAGGTTAAAATCAATTAGCAGATCATGAAATCTATCATGAAAAAGTAGATCTCAAGCAGCATTTTTTTTTAATAAAATAAAAAGAGAATATAATACACTGTATTAAAAAAAAATTTTTTTTTTTTTGTATTAGACTGGTAAATTATGACTGATACATTCAGATATAATCTATCCTAGTCTGTATACACACAGTACACACACATACACACACACACCTCTGCTAGATACCCAGGGTGAGATGCATTTCTTATTGTGGATCTGTCAAAAATTGTTGAAATCCACTCTTCTAGATCACCTAGAACACAGTATGCATGGCCTGTAACTTGATCAGGGATAGGAGCTGTGTGTGTGTATGTCATGTGAACTTTGGTGAAGACAGAGCACTATACTATACATTGGACACCTTGGTTCTGCTACTAACTAGAAATAAATGTTTTGCCTGTTTAAGCTACATTTTTTTTAGGCTATAAAAACGCTGAAAACAAGCTCTGTTTATGTTGTTGTTGTTAGGTGCTGCTCAGTCAGTTCTAACTCAGAACAGTTTATATATACTATTATTTTTCAGTTGCCTCATATGCATGGAAAAGCTGGACAATGAATAAGGAAGACTGAAGAAGCATCGATGCCTTTGAATTGTGGTGTTGGTGAAGAATATTGAATATACCATGGACTGCCAGAAGAGTGAATAAATCTGTCTTGGAAGAAGTACACACAAAATGTTCCTTAGAAACAAGGATGGCTAGACTACATCTCACATATTTGGACATATTATCAGGAGGTATCAGTCCCTGAAGAAGAACATCATGCTTGGTAAAATGGAGGGTCATTGAAAAAGAGGAAGAGCCTGCACGAAATGGATTGACACAGTGCTGCAAGAATGGACTCAAGCATAACAATGATTGTGAGAATGGCGCAGGACCAGGCAGTGTTTCCTTTTGTTGTACACAGGGTCACCAAGAGTTGGACTGACTTGATGGCACCTAAGAACAACAACAACTTATGCTATTATAATATATTTGCTATATGATACTCAGAGAGCATGTTGAATTGCCCAATCCTCCTGTGGACATTTTGTGGGGAGTTGTATAGGGTGCGGAACACTGCTGGCACAGTGGGTAAGTGTTCAGCTGCCAACCAAAAGTTCAGCAGTTCCAATCTACCAGCCTTTCCCTGGAAACCCTATGGGGCAGGTCTACTCTGTCCTAAAGGGCCACTATCAGTCAGAATCGACTTGACAGCAACTTTTTCGGGTTTGGTATGGGGTGCTACAATGTTCTTTCTTCTCTTACATCCTGTCACCTAAGCAGGAAAAATGAACCTTTGCCCCTGTTTTCTAATGTACTATGCAAATGAATTTATAAAGTTCTGTTAGAATCAGCTCAAGTCTAATAATATCCTTGCTGCTGTTGGCACTGGGGGCTTTTATTAAAATGTTGGAATCATCTTCAAAGGCAACCACTCCTTTACCAACAATGCATGCATGCTAGTCTTGGATCAATTAGCTGAGTTTTGCATGGGTAGCAGAATCGGCTGAGCCTGAAACATCTGGAGACTTGTAGGTGGGGTTGAAAACAATGCTTTAGTTCACCAAAGTGATTAAGAGCATGGGCTCTGGAGCTTGTCTACAACTCCACACCCTTCCAGCTGTATGACCTTGGACAGAATAGTCTCTTTGTTTCTTAATTTTTTGATTAGCAAAATGACTCTAATGATAATAACTACCTTAGAGGGTTATTGTGAGAGTGAAATGAATACACACACACATATAAAACAGGGGTGTGTCTGCATGTGTATATATATAAAACACATGTATACATACACTTAGAAGAGCATCTGGCATACATATTAACTCTAATTGTTGTAGGTTATGACTATTATTGATTGGAGAAGAAACAATGTGGGCAAGTAGAGGTAGATAAGGTTAATCCTTCTTCTGTGACGGAGGTGGAAATGAAAGGCTTATCCTCACACATCTCTGAAAGTTACCAATGCACAACTCCTTTAACTAGGAAGTGTGGGAAGCTATACAGAAAAACAGTTTTCATTACACACCAAATTGTCACAGTTAGGGTATAGGAATGGATTAAGCAATAACACTCTGGCTGAATACCTCATATTTGGCCCAGAAGCAGTGATTCAATGCACTTAATAATCTTCCCAAATTTTAATTTGTTTGGGATAAATACTCAAGCATCATAAATCTTGATTGGCTACATTTTCTAATGAACATAACTGCGTGCACAAGGAGGCCACTTGTAGCTTTGGAGCAGCTAATTACCTAGTTAGTCCTTGTAAGTCTCTACCTCGAACGCTGTTCAGGAGCACAGACCCAGAGTGAAACCGTGAGAGGTGCTGAGTATTTGCTCTGACAGCTGGGACTTCACGCAGTTGTTCTAAACATTTAGCTAAAATGCCAAGCTGAAGACAAATCGAAACTGCATGATCATAATTTTAATATGATGTTTTCTTGAGGTGCTCAAGGAGTTTTTGCTTTATTTATTTATTTTTATATATATAAAAAAAGGAAAAGACAGTGCTTGATTTCGTTAATATGAGTACAAAAATGGGCGAAACTTCTCTATGCTGTCAGAAGTCACAACAGCCATTGTTCACTGGAAGAAAGCACAAGGTGGCGGCCTGTTGTAGTGCTGGTAACATTCAGGTTCTTGTACTGGATTTTCTTTTCTCCTGCATTAGCTGTTAACACTTAGTTGCTTGTGGGGCACATACTAGACTAGAAAGTCATAAATATTTAGTATTCATTTATATCGAATTTGAAAAATTCTTTTTCTGCACGGTTCAAAAGCACAGAGAAACAATTCAACATAAATTCCATTTTTCTGTCTTTTTTATGCTTTTCTAATCTTGTTTCATTACTTACTATTTACTGCCTGGAGTACTCATTAAATAAGCAATACTTTTTCACTCCATCCTGAAGATAAAATGGAGTAGCAAAATGGTTACTCCATAGCTCTCAGGGAAAACCTAATTGGCCCAGTCAGGACTAGCAGTCTGTTTATATTGTTGGCAAACGTGTTGTTTTCTCCCCTCAAGGTTACTAAGCCCTCCTAGATGTTACTTCCTTAACAAAGTTGTCTCACAAAAAGTTCATTATTTCCATCTTTGAGAAAAGGTAAATGACTTCAACAAGTCCCTTCCAATTTTCCCCCTTAATAGAGTTTGAAAACAAATTTAACTTTTAACAGGACTATAAAATTAAATTAAAGCAAAGGACAAATTGGCTGAATGTAAAAGAAGTTTCACATAAAATCTTCCAATACCCCTTAATTCCACCAGCTGTTTCCAGGCAATCTGTAGTACAGCCCCGGATAGAATTTGAAAGATGTTATATAAAGTTATCCTCTGGTTCATTGTCTAACCAGCTATCCCAAGTATATTAAAAACTTTTGTCAACAAAACAAACCGTGCCTTTTGTTTTTAAATCCTCTTGACAAAGTTGGCTGATATGAAAACTACATAAAAAATAAGCCACCTTGTAGAGTCATTGTTAGCAGAGTCAAGTAGCAGTAAACTGTGCAAAATTTGACTTCAGGGACCAAGGGAGACAAAAATATATGGGAAGAAGAGCACTGGGTCCCCTCAGAAAGCCAAATCAGAGGACCAACTGGTATTATTCAAGTCTCACTCAAATGGAAAAGAAAGACCAAGACAAGGGGACACGGAAAACTTTGTCCTCTTGTCTTTCAAAAACTGCTGTAATTTAAATGTGTATGTGTGTGTGTGTGCAAGGATATAATCTATATGGGAATTTAGTGATAATATACAAAACATTACATCTCTTGAGGCTGGAATACCTCATGAATGAATTTAAATTAGAGCCTTGTTTTGTGGTTTTTTTTTTTTCCCTATGGGGATTGCTCAACCTTTGTAGGTGGAGCATGGTGGTTGGTGAGTATGCTGAAAGACACAGAGCCAGGTAGAAGCTTGATATGCTTTATGAAATAAACTGAGAAGTTACATAGCATCACTTACACTATACTGTAATGACTGGAGCAGCCACAACCCCAGACTCAACTGGATTCACTGGGAGGGAACATAGACTAGACTTCTCCATGGAGAAGTTTCAGCAACATTGTAAGAAGCACATGTAGAAATATATGTATATATCAATGCAGCCATCTTTAGAAAGTACAGTCTGTACTGGGTTTTCTTAGCTTGTTGAACATTTAATTTCTACCTTAACAAAAATTGAATAAAAATATTATCTGATAGAAACACTCCACAACAAAAATTACTCATGATTTTCACAGATTAAAATTTAGTTAAATACAAGCTCAAAATTAAAAAAAAAAAAAAAAAAAGGGAAGAAACATTCAATGAAAGAACCCATGATTACTGAGATTAGGTAGAATAATAAATGGAAGATTGAAACCACTTCTCTAAGAATCAGAAATAACATGACCATAAAAAGAAGATAACTTAACTTAGTAAAATATTTTTATATACATAACACGCACATATAACAAGCAGCCCTGGTGGCACAGTCGTTAAGCCTTTGACTGCTAACCAAAAAATGTCAGCAGTTCGAATCCACCAGCTACTCCTTAGAAACCTTATGGGACAGTTCTACTCTGCTCTATAGGGCCACTATGTGTTGGCATCAACTTGACAGCAACTGGTTATAGACAACAAACCACATAGGGGGCACAGTTATGAAGGTTTCCTAGACATATCCAGACAACTCATGGAATTGATTTACTGGGTTAAAAGGCTTGGCTCCATGGTCTGAGGGGACAACTTAGTCAATTGGCATAAAATAGTTCACGAAGATAGTGTTCTACATCCTAGATTGGTGAGTAGTGTTTAGGGTCTTACGAGCTTGCAAGCAGCCATCTAAGATACCACTAGTGGTCTCTACTCATATGGAGCAAAAGAGAATGAAGGCAATCAAAGGCTCAAAGAAAAAAATTGTCCATAAGACTGATAGCCCATACAAACCACAGCCTTCTTTAGCTTAAGAACAGAAATACTAAATGATTCCCTGCTACCACGACCAATTGTTCTGACCAGGGACACAGCAGAAGGTACTGAATAGAATGGGAGAAAAATGTAGAGCAAAATTCAACTTCCTAAAAAAGACCAGACTTACTGAGCCAATAGAGACTAGAGGTACCCCCAAGAGTATTGCTCTACAATAGCCTTTTAACTTGGATATGAAGCTATTTCTATAGGTCACCTTTCATCCAAATAATAGGTTGGCTTATAAAATGCCCGCAATATCACATGTAAGTAACATACTCCCTTAAATAATTAACTACATGACACCAGACGACCAACATTTACCCAAAAGTAAAGATGAGAAGGTCAGGAGGGGAAGGGAAACTACATCAACAGAAACAGAACAAACATAATAGAAATAATTAATGAGATTGCTGATACATTGTAAAAATTATAACCAATGGCACAGAACAATTTTTATAAAAATTGTTAAAGGAGAACCTAATTTGCTGTGTAAACTTTCACCTAAAGCATAAAAATTACTATTTAAAAAAGCTTATATGAAGAAAAGACGGGCTTATGAAAATGATCAATAAGTAACAAAATATAAAAAACTGACAATAAAAATTTAAAAATGAACTAAATACAGTGTTCAAAATTTTAAAATAAAATAATTTAGATTAAATAGCAGATTAGACACAGATTAAGAGAAAAAACCAGTGAACTGAAGTATATCAAGAATTTACATTTAATTGAGTCCAGAGAAACCAAAGGATAGAAAAATGTGAAAAAATGAATTAGGGGCATAAGGTATAGACTGAGGAAGTCTGTCTTACATTTAATCAGAGTACCTGAAGATAAAATGAGAGGAAAGATAATAGTCAATATTTAAATAGTTAATGGTCGATAATTTTCTAAATTTGATGTAAAATATGAATCCTCAAATATAGAACAGAAAATTTATCCTTAACAGGATGAGTTAAAAAAAAGAAATTCTCCGTAGACTCATTATAGTGAAATTTCAGAACAAAGAAGAGATTTTAAATGCAACCAGTTTCCTGCAGGGATAAGCACCATATTGTTGCTTAGAACTTATTAAAAAGGCTCTCCCATACTTAGGCTCTGCTTTCAGAATTAAGTCTTTTGGTCTATTAACGCTCAGTTAATGTGCCATTATTGGCACTATTATTTGTAATTATCATAGTTTTAGTTTTGATATTCTTAATTTAGTTTTGATATGAATTACATTTATAATCTTATTTATGTCTGCCAACAACCCTAGGAAGTAGTTACAGATTATGTCGTTATCTTTATTAATGAAAAAACTGAGACATCAAGTCACCAAGAAGTCAGGTGTTACTTGAGACAAGAACACAGCCCCACTGACACCCTATGTAGATTTTGATTCTGCTTCCTAATGATACTATTTCTGAAACATCAAATTTCAATTTCATTTCTGGTTGAATTAGGACAAGGTAATTAGCATTTTTTTCATATAAAAATAATGTACTCCTGTTAGCTACCAAAGTAACTTATTCTCTTACTTATCAATACAAACAATTATATGTATCCAAGTTCATCTGCTCTGGACACCCAGCATGTCCTCATTATATCTGCATGAGTCATCTAGGTCCTCCCACCGCACACACACATACACACACCTTAAGTCCCAGGTGTTATTCTCAGCCCAGCCTCGGGCAGCCAGAAAGAAATCCATTATTAGGAAAGGAAGAAAGTCCTGAACGCTGTTATTTAATGGCCTGGAGAAGTGACTTTAACATTAACTGGTAGAAATAATTTGAGAATGGATATGATATGACCTCCACTCAATGGACAGCTCAGCTCATAATTTGAAATCATACTGACAAGGCATCTAGCCAAATTGATTTCTGATCAAATGAGCTTTTTACTAAGGGCCCATTCAACCTGCCTTTATTTTAGTTATAGAAGGCCAAGAGTTTTTGAACATTCTAGAAAAAGAGCAATATCAGAAAATTGACAAGCAGCCACAGGAATTTGAGATGGTATTATTTATTCATCTACACATCTAATTTGTTCTCCTGAAACATACATTTTTCCAGCACCTAAACTTTTCCTTCACAGATTTTAGCAAAGTTTGTAATTATATGTATATTTATTTATGTTTTTCCCAGGCTATAAATTCTAAGAGGGGCAGAGCCTGGACTTTGTATTTTACTATAACCTCAAAAGAGCCAAGTTTCTGGCACATAAAAAGGCACTAAAATACTTGTTGAAGGAACTTACCCCAATAATTCCCCTGTCGGGTAGCTAGCTCAAACCCAAACAAAAACCCACTGCCATCGAGTCAATTCCAACTTATAGCGATCCTATAGGACAGAGTAGAACTGCCCCAGCAGAGTTTCCAAGGAGCCCCTGGTGGATTTGAACTGCTGACTTTTTGGTTAGCAGTGGTAGCACTTAACCACTATGCCACCAGGGTTTCCAGGTAGCCAGCTATTCAGTAGAAAAACTTCCTCAATGGAAATTCTTGGGTTCAATAAGAAAGCAGACTACATTGACCAAAGGCTACTCTTCCTAAAAAGAATAATCCTGGCCAAAGGGAAAACACACATAGAATAACTATGATTATAGGGTGTTATGTATACCTATATATGTTCTCAAATCACATAGGCTTTTATAATATTTTCAACACTGTCATTCTTTCTATAACGCCTTTCAAACTTCATATGTACCGCTTACTCATAATACGAAGTTAGAAACAGATTCTATATATATGTATTCCCTGGTGGCCCAGTGGTTAAATATTTGGTTGCTAACCAAAGGTTGGTGGTTCGAATGCACAAGTTACTCCTTGGAAACCCTATGGAGCAGTTCTACTCTGTCCTATAGTGTCACTATGAATGAGAATCCACTGGATGGCAATGGGTCTTGCTTATTTTTTTTTAATATACTTATGTGATACTCTCTAACTAGAAACTTATAAATCATTGTAACATATAAGGTGTGAGAAACTATAACTAGAAAATTTATCACTTTAAAAATAGAAAATTAGAAATTATATAAAGTATGTGAGATGTGTTCTCAACAATGATAAAAGAAATGAATCATAAAGTTAAATCTCTATAAGGCAGCTTTGAGACATTAGGAATGTCATAAACAACCTCCCTAAAGTTGACTTGGCTCATACCTGATATGATGAAATAAATGTAATATAAAGGTGGCCTTGAGACATCAGGAATGTAATTAAAAAAAAAAACTTCATCTCTAAAAGATGCAGCATTAGATGATTGTCCTTTAAGAAAAGATGTAAGACACTAAACATGATATCTCTTGGCCTCTATCACATAAGACCAAGGCTACAAAATTGTATATAAGCAGTGGGTTTAGCTCATTCCTTTGAGAAAAGAGTAGAGGCAAGGGACCTCTCTCTGGACTATGAAACTCTATGAAGAGGAGACCCTGTTAAAGACAAACTCTGCCTCCTTTGACCTCGGGCCCTAGTTATGAGGAACCTCCATGAGTTCCAGCTGTAGTCAAGCCTTCCTCCTAAGAACTCTCATAAAAGGTAAAAGCCTGCAGTCTAAAAATTGAGGCTCTAACTACTGAACTAACATCGTAATTGTAATTGTTAATTCTGATTTTCCAGTGTTAAAATGAATGTCTTGATATCTTACTTGTGTGCCTTGCTATGACTACTTTGAAATAAACTAAATGAATTTATGCATGACAAATTTGAATATCTCCCTATTAATTTCTAAGACTAAAAACCCTCCAGGAAATAGAGAAATCAGAAGATGTTAGTAATGTATTGCAGTGATAAGGAAATCGAGGAGAGATAGCTGTCAGGAAGAGCATTTGATGAGCTTAGGTCTTGAAATATTCATCTTCCGGTATTGGATATCTAAGAGGAAGTCAAGTAGGATTTGAGTTGGAGGTTGTATGGGTAAGGTTGTGTGTCTACTAGGCTGGGCCATGATTCTCAGTGGTTTGGCAGTTGTGTAATGGCTTTATATAGCAGTTACATAATGATGTTAGTCATTCTCCATGATGTGATCTGATGTGATTGGTCAATGACTAGTAAGTGAAGTTTCCTCTGGAATGTGGTTTGCATCCAATATATATATGGACATTCTGGCAAAGCTTGCTTGCTTGTTCTAAACCCTATATCTGGCTCACTGTCATTTGACCTCTTGTTCTTGGGACTTGAGCCAGCACTCTGCCATCTTACTTGCCAATCTTGGGATTCATCCACCTCTGCAGACTGTGAGTAAATGGACTGCCATCTGACATGCTGATCTTGGGTTCATCAGCCCCTGAAGTTACGTGAGTCAGGAGAAGCCTCCAACCTGATACCTAACCCATGGACTTGGGTCTTGCCAGCCTCTACAACCATGTGAGCCATTTCCTAGAGATGAATATATATATATATATATAAAGCCAAACCCATTGCCATCGAGTCGATTCTGATTTATAGGAACCCTATAGGACAAAAAATAAATAAATAAATTTTTTTTTTTTTTTATAGGACAGAGTAGAACTGTCCCGTAGAGTTTCCAAGGAACACTTAGTGGGTTCAAACTGCCAACCTTCTGGTTAGCAGCCATAGCACTTAACCAATACGCCACCAGGGTTTATATGTATATAAAACCAGTTGCCGTCCAGTTGATTCCAACTCATAGCAGCCATATATATATGTATATATGTACTCTTCACTGGTTTTGCTTCTCTAGAGAACCCAGCCTAAGACATTTGGTACCAAAGTGGTTCTAGAAGAATAAAATTGTAAGGGTGGGCTATCTAAATTGGTTGTCAAGTCTGACTAGTCTTAAAGGCACTGATGACTCTGACTCCAGTAGTAAAAGGGGCTCTGCTAATCCACGGTGTGAGGTGGCAATATTAATACATAAACTATCACCACCAATAGATTAAATATTGGTGAGAATGAGGCTTTCAGTGACCACGTGTTTGATACTTTTCTACAATTTTGTCAAAATGAGAATTATAGAGGAGCCAGTTGTTAGATCCTACTTTCATTAGACAAAGTGGTGAATGAAAAAGATGAACTCAGAGTTCAGAATCACAACTCAACACTGCATAAAAGACCTGAAAGTAGCCACTTCCACCCTGAAAGGAAGCCTTATTTCCTTTAGAAACTTAGCAGATATTACTGAAACCCAAACCCAGAGTATATTCTAAGAGGGGCTGAATTATAATGTCAATTGAATTTCCAGCCTCAAATGGCATCTGAAGTTAAACTGAGGGCATTAATTGGGAAGAAATGGGATCCTAAAACTTGAGATGGGTACATATGGGCAAATAATCAGGAAGCTGGAGACACTGAGCCCCTAAATTCTGTTGAATCACTCCTGCTAACAAAACTAGCCTTCTCACTCCCATCTGAAGATGTTACTCCATCTCTGTTTGCTAAACCACCCTCCCTAGTACAATCATTATCCCCTCTAACCCGATCTGATGAAATTAATCCAGCTATGCCTAACAAGCCTTTGTCTGAAATACTGCCTGGGATGGTACCTGGTGCATTACCTGGGACATCACCTGAACTAGATGCCTTACAAGACATTATTGAATGTTCCAAGAAGCTAACCCCCCACCCATTTTTGCTTCTATACCTGTAATTAGACTTAAGTCCAACCAAACCTCAAAAGGTGAAGTATGAAGTGTGACTTGGGAGGAGATGCCCTACCTTTCAAAAGAACTGCTTAACTTTTCTAATATGTACAAACAGAAACCTGGGGCATATGTGTGGGGATGGCTATTAAGAGTGTGAGGTAATGGTGCAAGGAACATAAAGTTGAGTCAGTCTGAGTTTATTGATGAGGGTTCATGAAGCACAGATTCTTTATTCAATGATGCAGCTTGGGAGGTTAGGAAAAGGTCTAATAGTTTATTTGGTTAGTTTGCTGAAGCATGGGTTACGTGGTGGCATACACTAAATCAAGCTGAAGTACCAGACCTGCTTTGGTATACTGCAGAAGAAGTAAAATTGGAAAATATGGCTTTGTTGATAGAAATGAGGCCAGAGATCACATGATGGAATTCTGCAAGACCAAAGACCAATTCATTGGAAATACATTTTTTTCCACAGCATGAACAGGGTCTATACACATGGATCTCACCAGATGGAATACACAGCTATCAAATAGACTACATACTTGGAAAGAGACAATGCAGAAGCTCAATATCACCAGTAAGAACAAAGCCTGAGATCTACTGCAGAACAGACTATCAACTGCTCATATGCAAGTTCAAGTTGAAGCTGAAGCAAATTAAAACAAGTCTGTGAGAATCAAGGTACAACATTGAGTATTTCCCAACTGAATTTAGAGACCATCTCAAGGAAAGATTTGACTCATTGAACACCAATGATCGAAAAACAGACAAGTTGTGGGATAACATCAAGGATATCATAAATGAAGAAAGCAAAAGGTCATTAAAATGACAGGAAAGAAAGAAAAGACCAAAGCAGATGTTAGAAGAGACTGAAACATGATGTTGAACATAGAGTAGCTAACGGGAATTGTAGAAATGATGAAATAAAAGAGCTGAGCAGAAGACTTCAAAGAGTGGCTCAAGAAGACAAAATAAAGTATTATATGAAATGTGCAAAGATGTGGAGTCAGAAATCCAAAAGGAAAGAAGATGCTTGGCGTTTCTCAGACTGAAAGAACTGAAGACAAAAGTCAAGTCTCAAGTTTCAAATTTGAAGGGTTCTATGGGCAAAATATTGAGTGATGCAGTACGCATCAAAAGTAGATGGAAGGATTGCACAGAGTCATTGTATCTAAAAGAATTGGTTGGTGTGCCGTCATTTCAGAAGATAACATATGATCAAGAACCAATGGTATTGAAGGGAGAGGTCCAAGCTACACTGAAGGCATCGGCGAAAAACAAGCCTTCAGGAAATGATGGAATACCAATTGAGGTGTTTCAAAAAATGGATGAAATGCTAGAAGTGTGCACTCGTCTATGCCAAGAAATTTGGAAGACAGCTATGTAGCCAGCTAACAGGAAGAGATCCATATATATGCCCATGCCAAAGGAAAATATCCAATAGAATGTGAAAATCATCAAACAATATCATTAATATCAAAAGTGATAGAAATTTTGCTGAAGTTCATTAAAAAAATGGTTAGAGCAGTCCATCCACAGAGAACTGTCAGAAATTCAAACTGGAGTCAAGAGGACACGGAGCAGGGGCTATCAATGCTAACGTGAGATGAATTTTGGCTGAAAACAGAGAATACCAGAAAGATGTTAACCATTATTTTATTGACCATGCAAAGGCATTTGATTGTGTGCATCATAACAAATTGTGGATAACATTGTGAAGAATGGAAATTCCAGAACACTTAATTGTGCCCATGTGGTACCTGTACGTAGAAGAAGAGGTAGTTGTTTGAACAGAACAAGAGAATACCATGTGGTCTAAAATCAGGAATGGTGTGCATCAGGGTTGTATCCTTTCACCATACTTATTCAATCTGTATTCTGGGCAAATAATCTGAGAAGCTGGACTATGTGAAGAAAAATGTGACATCAGGATTGGAGGAAGATTCATTAACAATTGGTGATAGGCAAATGACACACCTTGCTTGCTGAAAGTGGAGAGGACATTATGCACTTACTGATGAATATCAAAGACTACAGCTTTCAGTATGGATTACAGTTCAATATAAAGAAGACAAAAATCCTCACAACTGTTCCAATAAGCAACATCATGATAAGTGGAGAAAAGATTGAGGTTGTCAAGGATTTCATCTTACTTGGACCTACAATTAACACCCATAGAAGCAGCAGTCAAGAAATCAAATGATGTATTGCATTGAGAAAATCTGCTACAAAAGATATCTTGACAATGTTTACAAGCAAAGATGTCACTTTGAGAACTGAAGTGTGGCTGACCTAAGCCATGACGTTTTCAATCACTTCATATGCATTCAAAAGCTGGGCAATGAATAAGAAAGAGTAAAGAAGAATTGATGCATTCAAATTATGGTCTTGGCCAAGGATACTAAATATACCATGGACTGCCAGAAGAACCAACTGTCTTAGAGAAGTACAGCCAGAATTCTGAGAAATGAGGATGGTGAGAGTTCATCTGACATACTTTGGACATGTTATCGGGAGTAACCAGTCCCTGAAGATGCACACCATGCTTGATAAAGTAGAGGTTCACCAAAAAAAAGGAAGATCCTCAATGAAATGCGCTG
The DNA here is from genome assembly GCF_024166365.1 of Elephas maximus indicus. NCBI lineage: Eukaryota > Metazoa > Chordata > Mammalia > Proboscidea > Elephantidae > Elephas > Elephas maximus. The sequence goes on from NC_064820.1 coordinate 68,073,895, forward strand.
ACACAGTGGCTGCAACAATAGGTTCAAACATAGCAACAGTTTTGAAGTTGGAGCAGGACCTGGCAGTGTTTTGTTCTGTTGTACATAAGGTCATCATGAGTTGGAACCAACTCAATGGCACCTAACAACAATAGTGGCAGAAGAAGGTATCTAAAACCTTAGGGAAATTGGCATATTACAGTGGATCTATCAGGTTAGACCTACAGACACACATGGAATACCCAGAGGACACACCTTTTGCTACAACGGTAAGGAACAAATTTGTGAAGGGAGCCCCAGCATCTGTGAAGACTGCTGTGACTGGTATTTTATGTTAGTCAGATTTAATAGAGGGAACTTCCATAACTGAATTAAGACACCTAACTAAAATGGGACTGATTGGACCCTGTGGTGGTAGAGGCCACGTGATAGCATTCAAGTGACAAAGACAAGGTGGGCGTGTTTACCTTAACGGACGGCCATGTCCAAGCAGTAATCGGAATAGTCTGGCTCGTATGGCTTTATAAGTTGGCTATTTAGTAGTGGTGTCCCTAGGAATGAAATAGATGGGACATCTACTAAATATTTACTTGATCTGCACAAGCAGAAGAATTCTAGGTCAAGTGAAAGGCGGTCTAACTCAAATTGCCAGAATAGAAACTCATGACCCCTCAATCAATTCACAAACTTGAGTCAATTTACAGACCCACAACCCCTTGAGCGAAAGAGATTCCCCACCCACTTGAGGAAGAACTCATTGCACTTCCTAAAATTTATACTGTTAATCTTTCACCCAGCATTTCCCAAAGACAGCTACAGACTTTTATGGGATCTGTTCACTGGGGAAACGGGAATTGTCAGACTTTTCAGAGAAATAATCAGACTTTTCAGAGGTTACCAGACATTGGACCTGAAGTGACACTAACTCCAGGAGACTCAAAATGTCACTTTGCAGAGATTACTGCCACCATCAAGGACTGGAAGAATACAAGGGTGGTGATTTCCCCTACATCCACATTCAAGTTGTGCCTATTTGGCCTGTGCAAAAAACAGATAGATCTTGGAGAATGACAGTGTATCATCGAAAATTTAACCAGGTGTTGACTCCAACTGTAGCTGCTGTTCCAGATGTGGTGTCCTTGCTTCAGCAAATTGATACATATCCTGATACCTGGCATGCAGCTATTGATCTGGCCATTGCCTTTTTCTCGATTCCAGTTTTGAAGGAACAATAGGGGCAGTTTGTCTTTAGCTGGCAAGGCCAGCAATACATATTAATTATCCCATCTGAGGAGTATATCAACTCTCCAGCCCTATGTCATAATTTAGTCTGCAGGGACCTTAATCACCTTTCCTTTCTACAAGTCATCACACTGGTCCATTATATTGAAGACATTATGCTGATTAGACCTAGCAAGAAAGAAGTGTCAATGACTCTGGACTTATCGGTAAAACAGTTGTATGTTAACCAAAATCCATTGCTATCGAGTCAATTTTGACTCATAGTGACCCTAGAGGGCAGAGTAGACCTGCCCCATAGGGTTTCCATGAGCAGCTGGTGGATTCCAACCTCTGACCTTTTGGTTAGCAGCCTTACTGCTTAACCACTGTGTCACCAGGGCTCTATTTGCATGCTACAGGGTAGGAAATTTGACAAAAATTTAGGTGCCTTCTACCTCAGTGACATTTATAGGGGTCCAGTAGTGTGGGGCATATTGAGATATTCCTTCTAAAGTGAAAGATAAATTACTGAATCTGACCCCTCCTACTACACAGGAGGTACAATGCCTGATGGGCTTCTTTGGATTTTGGAGGCTACGTATACCTCGTTAGGGTGTGTTACTCCAGCTTGTTTATCAAGAGATTTGAAAAACTGCTAGTTTTGAGGGGTGCCCAGGACAACAGAAGGCTCTGCCACAGGTTCAGGCTGTTGTGCAAGCTGCTCCGCCCCTTAGGCCATGTGATCTGGCTGATCCAATGTGCTTGAAGTGTCAGTGGCAGGTAGAGATGCTGTTCAGGGTCTTTGCCCGGCCCCTATTGGTGAATCACAGCATAGACCCTTAGGATTTTGAAGCAAAGCCCTGCCACCTCTGCAGATAACTACTCTCCTTTTGACAAACACCTTTTGGCTTGTTGCTGGGCCTTAGAGACTGAACACTTAACTATGGGCCACCAAGTCACCACACAGCCTAAGCTGCCCATCATTAACTGGGTGCTGTCTGACCCACAGAGTGTACAGCAGCAGTCCATTATTAAATGGGAGTGGTATATAAAAGATCAGGCTCAAGCAAGACCTGAAGGTACAAAAAAGTTGCATAGGGAAGTGGTCCAAATGCCCATGTTGTCCACTTCTGTCACATTACCTTCTATCCCCCAGTCTGCAACTATCACCTTGTGGGGAGTTTCTTATGATCAGTCGACAGAGGAAGAGAAAACTCATTCCAGGTTTACAGAGGATTCTGCGTGATATGCAGGCACCACTCAAAAGTGGATAGCGGCAGCACTGCAGCCCCCTTCAGGGAACACTTTGAAGGACAGTGATGGACAAAAATCCTTCCAATGGGCAGAACTTTCAGCAGTGCACCTGGTTGTTCACTTTGCTTGGAAGGAGAAATGTCCAGATGTGTAACTGTATACTGATTTATGGGCTGTGGTCAATGGTTTGGCTGGATGGTCAGGGACTTGGAAGGAATATGATTAGAAAACTGGTGGCAAGAAAATATGGGAAGAGGTATGTGGATAAACCTCTTTGAATGGGCAAAAGAAGTGAAGACATTTGTGTCTCATGTGAATGCTCACCAAAAGGTGACCTCGGCAGAAGAGAATTTTAATAATCAAGTGGATATGATGATGCGTTCTGTGTGAACCAGTTATCCTCTTTCCCCAGCGGCTCCTTTTGTTGTCCAATGGGCTCATGAACAACATGGCCATGGTGGCAGGGATGCAGGCTATGCATGGGCTCAGCTACATGGACTTCCACTCATTAAGGCCAGCATGGCTAGAGCAACTGCTGAATGCCCAACCTGCCAGTAGAAGAGACCAACACTGTGTCCCCAATATGGCACCATTCCTCGAGGCATTCAGTCAGCAACTTGGTGGCAGGTTGATTACATTTGACCACTTCCATAACAGAAATGGCAGCGTTTCATTCTTATTGGGATAGACAATTACTCTGGATATGGAGTTTCCTTCCCTGCACACAAAGCCTCTGCCAAAACTACCATCATGGACCCACAGAATACCTTATCATCACCATCATGGTATCCCACAAAGCATTGCCTCAGATAAAGGGACTCACTTCACAGCAAATGAAGTATGACGATAGGCCCATGCTCATGGAATTCACTGGTCTTACCATGCCCCTGTTGTTCTGAAGCAGCTGGCTTTATAGAAAGATGGCATGGTCTTCTAAAGACACTATTATGGCAATGGCTATGTGGCAATACCTTGTGGAGTTGGGGCAATGTTCTCCAGGAGGCTGTATATGCCCTAAACTAGCATCCAATATATGATGCTCTTTCTTCCATAGCCAGGATTCATGATTCCAAGAGGGTGTGGAAATGGGAATGACACCATTTGCTATTACCCCGAGTCACACAACTCCAAAATTTTTGCTTCTTGTCCCTGTGACCCTATGCTCTCTGGGTCTAGAAATCTTAGTTCCAAAGGGAGGAATGCTTCCATCTGGAGACACAACATATATTCTATTGAACTTAACATTAAGAATATCGCTTAGCCACTTTGGGCTCCTCATGCCTCTGGATCAACCGGCAAAGAAGGGAGTTAACATAAATGGCTGCTGTGACTGACTGACTACTAAGAGGAAATTGGAATGATGTTGTATAATGGTGGTAATAAGGAATAGGCCTGGAATACAGGCGATAACTCAGGACATTTCTTAGTACTGCCATGCCCTGTGATTAAAGTCAGTGGAAAACTACAGCAACCCAATTTTCGATATGACTGCTAAATGGTCCAGACTCTTCAGGAATGAAAGCTTGGATCACCCTACCAGGCAAAGAACCATGCCTGCTGAGGGTAAAGGGAGTACAGAACAGGTAGTAGAAGAAGGTAGTTCTAATTACCAGTTATGACATAACCAGTTTCAAAAGCAAGGACTGTAATTGTTATGAGTATTTCTTCCTTGTATGTGTGCAGCAAATACTTTTGTTTTCTTCATTTATAAAATAAAAGATGTAAACAGGGCTAGGGTGTTTTTGGTTATACCTGTGTTAGTTGTATCATGCTAGGCACAAGTGTGACTTTAAAATTGTCTTTATTTAGAGATTGTGAGTGGATTAAGAGATATGTATTTTTTTTTTTTTATAGGTGCTAAGTTGACAAGAGGCCGACTGTGATGATTAAGGTTGTGTGTCAACTTGCCTGGGCCATGATTCTTGGTGGTTTGACAGTTAAGTAATGAGGTAGTTTGGCAGTTGTGTAATGATGTAGTTAGGCAGTTATGTAATTGTATAATTTGGCAGCTCTGTAATGATGTTGTCATCCTCCATGATGTGATCAGCTGATCAGTTGTAAGGGGAGTTTCCTTGGCCTGTGGACTGCATCCAGTACGCATATATGGATGTTCTGTCAAAGATTGCTTGCTTGCTCTGGATCTTGCATATGGTTCATCATCATCTAACATCTGGTTCTTAGGACTTGAGCCAGCTGCCTGCCGTGTTGCCTGCCGATCTTGGAATTCATCAGCCTCTGCAGCTTATGAGCTGGTGGCTTGCCGTCTTACCTGCCAATTTTGAGTTTATCAGCCCCTGCTGCTATGTGAGTCAGCAGAAGCCTAAGGCATGAAGCCTGACCCAAGGACTTGGAACTTGCCTGTCTCTACAACCATGTAAGTCATTTCCTTGAGATCTCTCTTTCTCTATGTATATATAGGCTTCACCGGTTTTGCTTCTCTAAAGAAACCAGTCTAAAGAGGAGGTGTTGTGGGGAATAATACCAGAGCTGTAACCTTCAATTTGCTGTCCCTGGGTGGTACAAGTGGTCAACACATTCAGCTGGTAAACAAAAGGTTGGTGTCTCAAGTCCACACAGGGAAACTTTGGAAGAAAGCCCTTGTGATCTACTTCCAAAAAATCAGCCATCGAAAACCGTATGGAGCACAGGGTTGCCATGAGTCCAAGGCAGCTCCATGGAAACTGTAGGAAAAAAAAAAAGCCTTAGATTTAGCGGGCTGTTATGAATGTGAGCGAATGGAGTAGCCTTAAGAATAAAGGCATAGACATTATAGACCTAAGACTTGGAAAGTACTGAGTGCTGACGAGCTTAAGGAAGAAGACAAAGTAGCCCATAAATTAAAACTGCACTGTTACTGCATAAGAGACACTGATTTCTTAAATCTTTTGATAATTTGATGTCATTAATTCTTTAAGTAAAAAGTTGAATTCATCATCTCTGAAAATTTCCATTTCATCTGGAAAAGAGAAAATAGAAACTTATAATAATATGATTTTTCAAAAGCAAAAATATGAAAGAGAAATCTTGAAAGAAACCTAAAAGTCCTTCCTGTTCTTCCCCTTCGCCCCTTCCACATTTTATAATTAATTTCTATACCCCTGCAAAAGAAACATGATCTACTTTTATTGGTGATTTGTTTAACAAAGTGCATTCACTTATAATTTTTTAATTAAAATTTTCACATTTCCCTGTGACTTGCAAACTTCATATTTTCAAAAGTGTAATTAATTCAAATTGAGAGAAATGCTTACTTAACTGAATATTATTGAGTAAAAAAAATAAAGTGTGTCTAAAATGAGTACGGAGGTATTTAAAATGAGTAAGTAGGAAAGGAAAAACTTGAATAAGAAGCAATCATTTAGATAGTAACTTAATATTAGATTCTAAATTGTGTTGAAGTGGATAACTGACTAATAAAATTTGATGCAAAATTATTACTAAAAATAAATACCTAAAAAATAAGATACTCAAGTACGTGTAGACAGTCATTTCACTGTTTTGAGCCCTTTCAACTCTTACGCTCCATAGCCTGCCTTAGAATTCTTTAAGAAATATGCTTACGGATAAAAGAAGCTTAATAAATACCTACTCTGTGACCCTGCGGAATTTCAAATGTACGATAACAAATAATGAAAAGTTTAATCAAACTCATTCCAAAAGGTACATTCCTTAGAAATTTTCTAAAGATCACTTCTATCAAAAGTTATTTGGGATTAGAAGTATTAAATTTAGTTGAAATGAAGATTCTGTGAGCCAGGACTCATTCAGGCTACACGAGGTCAACTTGAAAGGAGGTTTTAAAGTGAAGGTAAGGCATTGTTGAATGATTGTTCTCTGTTTGCTTTCAGGTTTTAGTTTTTGAAGGATAAATTTATTCTGTCACACAAGAGTTCAGAGTACAAAGGATAATTAAGTTGAGGACTGCTATTTTGTTCCATTTCCCATTATAATAATTAGGCACAAATAAAGCATATAGTTAAAAAATGGGCGGACCCTCTAACAATTCTAACCTGATTCCTTCCTGTTTCCACACCTCCAATATTATCAGAGACTTAAGGAGAATCACTGTAAATACTAACAAATAAATCGAAAGAAACACACTCTAGAGTTATCTTTATCAACAGCTATAAAATAAGTAGAGAAAAACTTTCTTCCTGTTAGTTTCAAGGATGTATAGTTCTCAGGTTAGATAATATTGGGTTCGTAAAACCACAAAAATATACAGAATTGATCATAGAAGATACAATAAAAATAATTAAATCAGGAATAAATGAATCTGATTTTGGAAATGGCTGTTTGTTAGTAATATCATTTCAACACTTATAAAATAATAAATGGTCATTGTAAAAATTTTGGAAAATATGAAAATGTGTAAAGAAGATGTGTAAAATCACGTGTAATTCCATTATTTAAAAATAATGATTAACATATGAAGATTTTCTTTCAGACTTTTCAATAATCAATAGCATATTATATATACAGTTCTGTATTATCTTTTATAACACATCATGGATATGCTTTCAAAACATGGCATTTTTGTTGGCATGATCCCAATGATCCTACAATAATCAAGCATATAAATGACCTATAAATTATATAATGGAACAGTCATTTAAACCAAAAGAATTTCCACACAATTCCCAGGTTCTTGTCACTTTCCTTTCTGAAAGTGAAAGGATTTACTTTCTTTGGTCTAAAAGAGGTTAAAAATTAGAGCAAACAAAAGTTCAGGTCAGTGAACTGTGCTCATCTCTAGCTGAACTGCTGAAAGGTGTATAAACTCTATAAGGTTAGAATGCTATAAAATAGAATTTTAATAAAATTTCCAGCTTTCGTTAAATTTGAATAGACTCTATCATATTCTGTTAGGTATCTCCCCTACTCAAGCTTAGACTAATGCAAGGAGTGAATAAGTAAAGATTAGTTTTACTTTAAAAAATAATAAATTTATGTGAAAAAAATCATACATCAGGAGTTGAATGAGTAAATGACTTAAGGAGAATTTGAAAGTACATCCAATTGATACATAAAGATAATTAGCTTAATTTTGTTAATCTTCAAGTAAATGTAAATTAAAATAACTAAATATAATTTTGCTTATTATAAAATTTTAGAAGTTATTAAAATAACACTGCCAAATAATGGAATAAATATGATAACTTTGAGTATACGTTCTTTTCTTGGCCTCTATACACAAACCATACTTAGAGAAGTTTCAACTGTGCCTTATCAAAGGAAGCACCTATTACAGGATGTCAGGTGCAGGTTATCCATGAGATAGCATCTAAAGTTCATGAAAACTGGTATTAGGAGAACATTATCAAATAAAATGGTGATAAAGAAATGAGAAGAACTCCACAAAGACATGAAATTAGTCGATGAGACAGGCGCCAGAGGTTGAGCCACATGAAAACATTCCTCCTCCCGCAAATGTCTATTTGACCCTTGACTTTCTGCTGCAAACTTTACTCATCTCTTGGACTAACCCTGTAGCGTAGACACTATCTGGGTTAAAATTTCAAGTCACTTTGTTTCTTTTTTATAATTACTGGATTCTACTTTATATACCAGTTAAACAACAAGAGTCCTCTTGGTTTCCCTGTGTCTTGTCAGCTTGCCTCTTATTTGAAGGAATTTTCCTGAAATTCCTGCTCTCCTTCTGGATTAATCGTCCCCAAAACCCAACTTAGAGTCCTATGACTTGCCAAAATTTCTCTGCAACAAGACCCCCATTTCTGTGTTCTGAAAACAGTCTGGGACACTCTGATTTTTCCCAGCTCAGACTGCTGACATACATTTGAGACAATCTGAACCCAAAAATTACTGACCCACTCAGCCTGAGTCATCCCCTACAAGTAATTAAATTCAGCCCTATTTCAAGATATAATGATCTTGTGTAAAATTATCAACTCAAAGCTACCACACGCTGACTTGTTTGCTCTGATTCTTTTTAATATAACTGTGGCCACATGGTGCTGTACACATCTAACTTAAATGAGGTTCATTTAACAAGAGTAAAATCTAAGCCGTCTGTCGTATGTTATTTTTGTCACTGTGACTAAGATAGTAACGATTTCACATAATTGCAACTCATCCATCTTCTAGTCTTCCACGTAACTTCAAGAACAGGGTGGGGAGTTGTGTGCTTTGTTGAGGGCGACTCTGCCATCACCTGCTAACTCACTGGAGGTGTCCTATGTAGAAGGCAGGCTGCTGCTCTTCCTGGAGAGTTTGGAATAGATCCACTTTAATTTCACTTTGGCACAAATGCAAATGACTTGGGGAAATTTACTTAACTGAATTATGATTTAGAATCTATAAAATAAAAATCACATTGATAGACAGTACTTTTAAAGCATAGCACACAGCACCTAGTATGGCGTCATCCTCTTACCACAAAAAAAAACACTAACCAAACTTCATGAAGTAGTGGGGTTACAATGTGATACCATCCATATTCAGATATACAGGGAAAATAGAGCTTTAAAAGTGTTATTGAACTCTGAGCTCATAATCCTCTACTTACTTATGGAAAGGGCATAGGTAAGGATGAAAACAACTAAATTTCAGTACGATTCAGTAAACTAAATTTGATACTTATCTAAATAGTCCTTTAAGGTAAATGTCCTATTGTTTAAACTAAGATGCTTAGCTTTCCAAATTGTCTACATTTTCCCTCAGATCATCTAAGGTGGCATCTGAGATGTCTGGGGGCGGGGCGGGGGTATGTGATTGAAGGCTTTTGGTAGTTGGAAAGAAAAAAGGTCCTTGCATCACCAGGGTGTCCGTTTCCTGCCCTCTCTGGCCACTGGTTTTTATGGCAAATGTCCTGATGGTAAGCTGAAGTCTTGAATCAACCTCTCTCAATCTCTTCTCTCTGTCTCTTTTCTTCTCTCTATTCCTCACCTTTAAAACTAGCTTTCCAGATTACTTTCCTGATACAAATCACATGTTGTTTGTTGTTGTTAGGTGCCATCAAGTTGATTCCTGGCTTATAGCAACCCCATGTGACAGAGTAGGATTTTCTTGATAGTAATTATTATGGAAGCAGATTGTCAGGTCTTTCTGTTTAATGAACTCTAACCACAATACCATGTTCTTGTTCTACTCAGGTTCAATAGAGTTTTGCAGCTCCTTACTGGGATCCTTAGATGAAGGTCGCTAGGTGACCGACACAACTGGTTTGCGCTAGGCTGCTAACCAAAAGGTTGGCAGTTCTAACCTACCCAATGATGCCACGGAAGAAAGTCTTGGTGATCTACTTCCATAAACATTACAGCCAAGAAAACCCTGGGGTGCTCAGTTCTACTCTGTAACACACGGAGTTGCCGGGGGTTAGAGCCAACTCAACGGCAACAGGTTTGGATTAGGATCTGGTTCTTAGATGACTCAACTATGAATAGGAAGCAGAGTTTAGAAGATGGGTTTCCTGATGTTTCCTAGATAGCTTTTTGATGGGACACTTGAATCTCTTCTTCAGAGCAGATTACAGAGCAGCCACAGAGACTCTAAAATGTGACACACTCTTAGTTCATCAAACTATTCTCTGAATAAGGACACATGCCCCAAAATCACAGCTAAGAAGTAATTTTTAAAGGTCTTGTCTAAAAAAAAAAAAAAAGTCTACATTTTATTAAAACTGCCTTAGGTTCTCATCAGACACCTTATGAGAGATCTGCTATTATAAAGCATGGAGATAAATCTGATAATGAAAACACAATCAATTTTAGCCAGCTACTTTTCTCATTTTTCATGATTCTTCTTCTCTGATGTGGAGATGGCCAGGTGTGGGAGAAATGAAAGGTCCCCCCACCCTCTTGGTTTCCATGAAAGTGTTATATCAAAGCTTTAATCAGAAATTGCACTAAATCCACCTGTGCTGTGCCTGCCTTGTGTCAGAATGTACAAGTCATTCTTCAGAGCATAAAAATGCCAAATTCACTTTTTCATTCCCAAGAAAAAGCAAGTAAATTACTCTGGAACTGATCAATGAATAAGATTATATATCCTGGACAAAAAGGGCTCAACATAATACTCTTTTTGAGTGAATTCTTCATAGAAGATATTTCTTTTAAAACTCTCCCTAAGAGAAAATAAGAAAGGGTATTGTATATTTGATAAAAATGACAGAAAGTGCAGCAAACCATGCCACAGCGAGGCATGGAAACAGCTCTGTTTTACAGAACCTTGCCTGGGTTAAAAAGAATTTGTAGCCCAGGGACAGTTTCTGAGGTATTGTGTCCTCATAGCTCAATAGTAAAATACATTCAGTGAAATTTAAAAATTATGTCTATCTGGGAACTAAATCATAGCGAAAAGTGAATCAAAGACTGTTGTTGGGTAGTAGGTTAGACAGAAGTTAGTAAATCTTAGCTTTTGACTTTCCATCTGACTTTCACTGGAAAGGTGAAATTTGCTTTCCCAAATTACCAGTTTCCAAGGTGCAACCCCTTCTATGGCAAGGCATTCTTTGGAAGAAACTGCTGAGTTTTGTTCCTCATCCTGACATCTATGGTCACCTTCCAGGTACCTCAGGAACATATGCTATATGGAGTAGAACACGAAGTATAATTGGCTTTGGGCATTTCCTTGACAGCTTATTGCCTCTACACTTCGGAATCTCTGCTGTTCCTGGGCTACTCATCACCATTTAGTGAGCCATTTCTTACTTTGTCCCCTCCCAAACTTCAAGGTGCTTACTAGGTAGACAGTATATACAATGCTTAGAGTGCATACTTTAATATCAAATAGACTTTTATTTAATCACAAACTCTCCTAGTTACCAGTACCAAACTAAAGTAATTTTAGATACGTTACTTTAACTATCTTTTCTCTCCTTTAGAATAGAAAATAACAAGAGCTAACTTAGAAGAATATTGAATGATAAATGAGAGAACAAAAAACACAAATGAGAGGAGAGTTGCAAAATACTTAGAAAACATGATCCAAATCTAGCATGCCTTCAATATATGGTAGCACTTGAAATTTTACTTTGAGAAGTATTAAAAAGCTAAGAAGTTTCTTAGTTCATTTCAATATTAGCTAAATAAATGTTGTTGTTGTTGTTAGGGGCTGTCCAGTCTGTTCCAACTCATAGCAACTCTACGCCTAACAGAAGAAAACACTGTGAGTCATCCTCACAATCCTGGTTATGTGTGAGCCCATCGTTGCAGCCACTTTGTCAGTCCATCTCATTGAGGGGCTTCCTCTTTTTTGCTGACCCTCTGCTTTAACAAGCATGATGTCCTTCTCCAGGGATTGATGCCTTCTGATATGTCCAAAGTATGTGAGATGTAGTCTCGCCATCCTTGCTTCTAAGGGACATTCTGGTTGTACTTATTCCAACTTTCCCATGCATATAAGGCAATTGATTGAAAACACCATGGCTTAGGACAGCCACAACTTAGTCTTCAAGGTGACGTCTTTGCTTTTTAACACTTTCATGCGTCTTTTGCAGTAGATTTGCCTAATGCAATGAGTCTTTAGATTTCTTAACTGCTGCTTCCATGGGTGTTTGTGGATCCAAGTACAATGAAATCCTTGACAACTTCAATCTCTTCTCCGTTTATCACCGTGTTGCTTGTTGGTCCAGTTGGGAGGATTTATGTTTTCTTTACATTGAGGTGTAATCCACAATGAAGGCTATAGTCTTTAATCTTCATCAGAAAGTGTTTCAAGTCCTCTTCACTTTCAGCAAGTAAGGTAGTGTCATCTGCACAATGCAGGTTGTTAATGAACCTTCCTCAAATCCTGATGCCCTGTTCTTCTTCATACAGTCCAGTTTCTCAGATTATTTTGCTCAGCATGCAGATTGAATAGGTATGGTTAAAGGATACAACCCTGATGCACACCTTTCCTGACTTTAAACCAATCAGTATCCCCTTGTTCTGTCCAAACAACTGCCTCTTGATCTATGTAAAGGTTCCTCATGAGCACAATTAAGTGTTCTGGAATTCCCATTCTTCACAATGTTATCCATGATGTGTTATGATCCACACAGTTGAATGCCTTTGCATGGTCAGTGAAACACAGGTAAACATTTTTCTGATAGTCTCTGCTTTCAGCCAGGATCCATCTGATATCAGCCACGGTATCTCTGGTTCCATGTCCTCTTCTGAATCTGGCTTGAGTTTCTGGCAGTTCCCTGTCAACATCCTGCTACAGTCAGTTTTGAATGATCTTCAGCAAAATTTTACTTGGGTGTGATATTAATGATATTGTTCAATAATTTCAGCATTCAGCTGGATGACCTTTCTTGGTTGGCCAGGTAGCTGTCTTCCAAATTTCTTGGCAAAGACTAGTGAGCATTTCAAGCATTGCATCCATTTGTTGAAACATCTCAATTGCTATTCTGGCATTCCTGGAGCCTTGTTTTTTGCCAGTACCTTCAGTGCAGCTTGGACGTCTTCCTTCAGTAACATAGGTTCCTGATAATATGCTACCTCCTGAAATGGTCGAACGTTGATCAGTTGTTTTGGGTATAGTGACTCTGTGTATTCCTTCCATCTTCTTTTGATGCTTCCTGCATCATTTACTGTTTTCCCCATAGAATCCTTCAGTATTGCAACTGGAGGCTTAATTTTTTTCTTCAGTTCTTTCAGTTTGAGAAATGCTGACTGTGTTCTTCCTTTTTGGTTTTCTGTCTCCAGGTCTTTGCACATGTCATTATAATACCTTACTTTGTCTTCTCTAGCTGCCCTTTGAAGTCTCTTCAGCTCTTTTACTTCATCATTTCTTTGTTTCTCTTTAGCTATTTGATGTTCAAAAGCAAGTTTCAGAGTCTCCTCTGACATCCATTTTGGTCTTTACTTTCTTGACTGTCTCTTTAATGACCTCTTGCTTTCTTCATGTATGATGTCCTTGATGTCATTCCACAACTCTTCTGGTCTTCAGTCATTAGTGCTGAACACATCAAATCTATTCTTGAGATGGTCTCTAAATTCTGATGGAATATACTCAAGGTCGTACTTTGGCTCTTGTTGTCTTGTTCTAATTTTCTTCTGTTTCAGCTTGAACTTGCATATGAGTAATTAACAGTCTGATTTGCAGCAGCCCCTGGCCTTAGTCTGACTGATGATATCAAAATTTTCCATTCGTCTTTCCATAGATGTAGTCGATTTGACTCCTGTGTATTCCATCTGGCGAGGTCCATGTGTATAGTCACCGTTTATGTTAGTGAAAAAAAGTATTTGCCACGAAGAAGTCATTGGTCTTGCAAAATTCAATCATGCTATCTATGGCATCATTTCTATTACCAAGGCTATATTTTCCAACTACCAATCCTATTTCTTTGTTTCCAACTTTTGCATTCCAATCGCCAGTAATTATAATGCATCCTGATTGTGTGTTCAATCTACTTCAGAGTGCAGAAATTGGTAAAAATCTTTAGTTTCTCCATCTTTGGTCTTAGTGGTTGGTGCTAAGTTTAAATAATAGTCATGTTAACTGGACTTCCTTGTGGGTATATGGATGTTTTCCAATCACTGACAGCACTGTACTTTAGCATAGATCTTAAAATGATCTTTTTGATGATGAACACAGCATTGTTCCTCTTCAAGTTGTCATTCCTGGCATAGTAGACCATATGATTGCCTGATTCAAAATGGCTAATACCATTACTACAATTTCATAAGTTAGAGCCACCTACAGCTGAAAAACCACTTTTTTTCCAGTTTCATACCAACACTGAAACCGGAAAACTGTCCAATATTATATATTTTAACAAAGAAATTCAGATTTCTTATTGTTTTCCCTCAGGCAGGTGATTTAAACATTTTTTCTTGTGCATTTTTTATCAGAATAGATTAAAAAATCATTCAAAGACTTTATATATCTTCTAGAAAGTTGTCTTTTTCATATAGAATCATTTCTATCTTTTAACAACTTATTAGGCATACAACTCTGCCACATTAGCACCTAGAAAAGTTTCATTTGTATTTGGGGGCTTCTTACATTTCTTTCAATGCACAGTGCTATCTCTCCCCTCCAAACATTGGCACTTGTTATTTGGACTAAACACTCTTTTCAAGTGCTTTACTGAGCTTCATTCTTCAAACCTGAGATTAAACATCACTCGCCCCTTCTCTTGGCATCGAGACTGAGTAAGGCCACCTTTATGTCCACTCCCATAGCCTCCAGTGCATTAACTTCAGTAACACTCACCACAATGTTGTTATTGGTAGTCACGATTAAGTCGATTCTGGCTCATGGCAACACCATGTGTGCAGAATAGAATGGCACCATAGGCTGTGATCTTTTCAGAAGCAGATCACCAGGCCGGTCTTCCAATGAGCCTGTAGGCGGGTTCAAAACACCAACCTTTCAGCTAGTAGTTAAGTGCCTAACCGTAAGCGCTGGCAAATCACTAGTATATTCTCTGAAAGAAACTGAAATGTGAGCTCCTGAGGGCAGGATCTGGGTTTGCCTTGTTTATCTCTGCATCCTTAGCAATATGGTTTCAACCGAATACGTAGAATTGAAATTAAAAAAGCACTTCAAAACTAAGTTATTCTGACATATTTTACAGAACCTTAGAGACCAGAGGGAATTATAGGTAATTTACAGAAATCTAGACTAGTACCTTCATATACAGACAATTGAATCAAGGCCGAGAGAGGTGAACTAAATTGTTGAATGTGAAATGATGTGTTAATTTGCAAAAATCACTTCTTTGCTACATAAAAAAACCAGATCCAGTTGCCTTCCAGTTGACTCCAACTCATAGCAGCCAAGTGGTTAACCATTGTGCCACCAGGGATCCTTTCTACATACTAAACAAAAACCCTCTGCTGTCAAGTTGATTCCGACTCATAGTGATGTAAGTAATTCATACGTGGCTACAAAGATAAATTCCCTGGAAAACTGGTTTTTCTTCTCTTTGAAAAACAATTATTATTGACACTTTCCCCTCACTTCAGGTACAGTTTAATATAGATCAAGGAGCCCTGTTGGTGCAGTAATTAAGCACTCAGCTGCTAACCAAAAGGTCATCAGTTGGAAACCACCAGCCACTTAATGGCAGAAAGAGGTGACAGTCTGCTTCTGTAACGATTACAGCCTTGGGAGCCCCTGAGAGGCAGTTCTACTCTGTCTTATAGAGTCGCTGAGTCAGAATCGACTGGACGGCAATGGGTTTGCTTTTGTTTTTAATAGATCACAAGAAAAAACATGCTTTAAAAATCCAAAAAATCTGAAATGAATGTCTTACAATTCACATCTATGCATAGGTAGGATTACACTGCATCCAGTAAGACAGTGTCACACTCTACTTCCGTAATACAATTTAAACATTTCTATCTGCAAAAGAATGGAGCACTGGTGGTACAGTGCTTAAGGACTCCGCTGCTAACAGAAAGGTCAGTGGTTGGAACCCACCAATCTCTCCATGGGAGAAAGATGTGGCAGTCTGCTTCTGTAAAAATTTACAGCCTTGGAAACGCTATGGGGCAATTCTACTCTGTCCTATACGGTAACTGTGAGTCAGAATTGATGACGGCAGCGTATTGGGGTTTTTTGTTTTTTACCCTCAAAAGTGGTATCTACAGCAAATGGATCCATTTTTTATTAAGCAGTACCAATATGCCCACATTCTAAGTGCTTAATCACTCGATTTTAAATGGCTTCCTATATTTTGAGAAAGGGAAGGCCACATGGACATGTTAGCTATCCGTTTCTTTAAATTTCTTAATTCCTCTTCTTATATCAACTGAAATCACCATTTGAATTAGGATATGTGTAATTTACCTTAAAACTCCTTTGCCAATGATAACGTGAGAATATGTAATGCTAGTTAAATTATGCCACAATCTAGGAGCAGTCAATGCTTTAACCAGGAATTCACTCTCTTCCATAAAATACGGTTGTTGTTAGGTGCCATCGAGTCAGTTTCCACTCATAGCAACCCTATGTGAAACAAAATGAAACACTTTGCTTTTTAACACTTTAAAGACATCTTTAGAAGCAGATTTGCCCAATGCAATAAATAGTTTGATTTCCTGACTACTGTTACCATGGGCATTGATCATGGATCAGAATCTACTCGACTGCAATAGGTTTTGATTGTGGATCCAAGTAAAATGAAATTCTTGACAACTTCAGTCTTTCCCCATTTATCATGATGTTGCTTATTGGTCCAATTTTGAGGATTTTTGTTTTATGTTGAAGTGTAATGCATACTGAAGGTTGTGGTCTTTGATCTTCATCAGTAAGTGCTTCAAGTCCTCTTCACTTTCAGCAAACAAGGTTGTGTCATCAGCATATTGTTATCGAGTTTTAATGAGTCTTCCTCCAATTCTGTTGCCACATTCTTCTTCATATAGTCCAGCTTTTCAGATTATGTGCTCATCATACAGATTGAATAAGTATGGTGAAAGGATGCAAAGCTGACGCACACCTTTCTTGATTTTAAACCATGCAGTATTCCTGTGTTCTGTTTGAATGACTGTCTCTTAATCTATGTATAAGCTCCTCACGGGCACAATTAAGTGTTCTGGAATTCCCATTCTTTATAACGTCATCCATAATTTGTTATGATCTGCACAGTCGAATGCCTTCGCATAGCTGGTAAAACACAGGTAAACATCTTTCTGGTATTCTCTGCTTTCAGGCAGGATCCATCTGACATCAGCAATGATACCCCTGGTTTCATGTCCTCTTCTAAATCACGCTTAAATTTCTGGCAGTTCCCTGTTGATGTACTGCTGTAAGCATTTTTGAATGATTTTCAGCAGAATTTTACTTGTGTATGATATAATGATATTGTTCCATAATTTCCACATATTTGGTTGGATCACCTTTCTTTGGAATAGGCGTAAACATGGGTCTCTTTCAGTAGGTTGGCCAGTTTTCAAATTTCTTGGCATAGACTGTGAGTACTTCCAGCACAGCGTCTGTTTGTTGAAACATCTCAATTGATATTCTGTCAATTCCTAGAGCCTTGTTTTTCACCAATGCTTCCAGTGCAGCTTGGACCTCTTCCTTCAGTACCATCAGTTTCTGATCATATGCTAACTCCTGAAAAGTTTGAACATCGACCAATTCTTTTTGGTGCAGTGACTGTGTATTCCTTCTATCTTCTTTTGATGCTTACTACATCGTTCAGTATTTTGCCCATTGAATCCGTCACTGTTGCAACTCAGGGCTGGAGTTTTGTCTTCAGTTCTTTCAGCTTGAGAAAAGCCCAAAGTGTTCTTCAGCTCTCCCTTCATCTGGCCATCACCACAGAAGTTTGCTGATAAGTATAATATATGTTAGAAATATGCTTTTGTTGGAGAAACTAGTGACCTGTTAATTAGAAGCATTATTATTAATGATGGGATCTAATTGGTGGGCTTCAAAATATGTAGATTGGCTAAAATATTTTAGAGACAATTTCAGCCTTTGCATGAACAGGAAGGAGTATAGCAAACTCTGTAATTTTAACCTGTAAGCTTGAGGATGATGCTTACAGGATGAGGAAAACTTATGTTCCACTCCTGATTTAGAGGATTCTCCATCGGCTGACTCATTATTTAATACATGTTTAACGACAACCTAATGATTACAAGGTATTACGTCATTGGCAATGAGAAATCTACAGACAACTAAGTTAAAGTCTTTATTCTCAATAAGCTTGCAATTTAGTGAATTCTTCTTTTGTTTCTAATCCTTCTAGGAATTTGAGTTGAGTAAGACACATTGGTTGAAAGATATTTTTCCTCAGGAAAAGTAATTTCTTAAAGCCATAACCCTTTCTTCCTCTAACTGAAAGGGAATCTTTTATAAATTTCCCTTGAAGAAATTCAGACATATTTGTCATAAAATGCAACTTCCCAAAACGAAATTGCTATTTGTGAAAAAAAACACTATGCAATCAGCTAACTAGTTTCATTGGCTTTCCTTTGATGAGAGATTCATGCAATGGGACTCGATTAGTTGTACGTGAAATAGTTTCCACCAATATAAAAGTAACATGGTTTCCTGCATTTTTCCCTTCTAAATTGGATTTTGAAATTCACTTTCTCCTGAGGCCTTTCTGTCAAAAGAAAAATAACTTTTCTTGTAAAAGCAAAATATATTTATGCTTTTCCCATAATTTGAGTGTTCTAAAAAGGAAATGGAGGTTAAGGCAAATGTTTAACTCTGCTTTATTATTCTATTTACCCATTAACTTATTTTGCTGTTTTTCATGTAATCTAGTACCAAAGGTGGCCCTTTGGCAGAACTGTTTAGTATATATCAGTTTTTACCAGACCCCCACTGCATTACCTTCCTGTGTATACAAGACACCGGGATCCCATATTATATTAGCTTCCCCTTAATGCATAATAATTGACCTGAGTAGCATATTATTCACCAGACCTTTTCTTATTCCTTCCTCTCATTAAAATATAATGTCAACAGGGCATTTCTCTATGATAGATGGCAAAAAAAAAAAAAAAAAAAAATTGCTGCCAAATAAGTTCTGACTCATGGCAACCCCGTGTGTGTAAGAGTAGAACTATAATCCATACAGTTTCCAATGGCTGATTTTGTGGATCACCAGAAATTTTTTCTGAAGTGTCTTTTGGCGGTCTCGAACTGCGATCCTTTTGGTTAGCAGCAATGAGTGGTAATATTTTAGATGAACATTGACCAGCTTATGATTTGTTCTTCCTTGGTAATAAAATGTTTTTAATAAATGAAAGTGACCTGTTATCTCAAGAAAACTTTCTTGGAAAATTCCAAGTACTTTAGCAAATAACGGAAGTGTTTTTCTGTCAAACGAGGCTTTTTTTTTTCCTTAAACTCCACAATAAAATTTATTCATCTTGCCTGTACATAGAAATGCGAAAAATCATGTGATTTGAACTCATGGAAATAATAGCAAAGGCCTGATTATGAAGAATTTGAATCCTCCTTTCAGTTAAATCCATTCAACAAATGGAAAATTGGCCTTCTAATTGAATTAAAGCTAAGTAGTCTTTGAAAGAAATAGTAAGTAGTGTCAGGTCAGTAAACTAATCATATATTGTATTACTGGCAGCTAGAGATAAAGCTATTGTAATGACAGCTGAACTTATGTTGAGGATGGACAATATACAAATACAATTGAAATATATGTGAAAATAAAAAGGGCTGGGTCTTTGGAAAGTCATAGTTAGAGATAAAATTATAGATGGCTTCCACAGGGCTTTGTGTACTGATGTTTTGGTGAAGCAGAAAAGCCTCTTTTGTCTTGTCTTTTATACCTGATTGGGGCCTGATTTATCTAATTTTATTTCACGTTAAGTATCTTATGTTGGATTCCCTTAGAAGCAGATACTGAGATAAGAAAACAAGTGCAATTTGTTAATCTAGGAGTTACATGGAAAGTAGACAACCTATAAAGGGTTGGTTATTAAGCTGGTTGATATAGTGGGCTAGTATGAAAATTATGTAAAATATATGACTCATAATTTTCCTGCCCAAAGAACCAGACAGCTTGTGCATTTATACAACAATATCCAAGGGTCATTGTTTGGGGGCTATTCTTCCAAAATCCAAAACCAAATCCATTGCCTTCAAATCAATTCTGACTCATAGCAACCTTAGTAGGACAGAGTAAAACTGTTCCATAAGGTTTCCAAGGCTGTAATCTTTACGGAAAAAGACTGCCATATCTTTCTCCCATAGAGAGGCAGGTGGGATTGAACCACTGACCTTAAGGTTAGCAGCAGAGTGCTTTAACCACTTTGCTACCAGAGCTCCCTGGGCTATTCTTAGCGGTATAAATTTCTGGGCACATTCCTCTTGCTGTAGGAATGGGGAGGAAACCCTTTGAAATTTCAGAAAATGTCCACAACCAGTGAGAGGTTGACTGAGGTTTGCTGGAATAGTAAAGTCTAAGGAATATGGGTGGAGCAATCACAGCATTTTCTCCATTATGGAAGTTCAGACTTCCTTTACTTTTGATCTTTCACCATCAGGGAGTCAGTATGTAATTTATTTTTACCACTTGGGAATTGTTTTTTCAGCAGGTAGCAGGAAACCCAACTAACACCAAATCTAGTAGTCAGTCCAGAGCCTCTTCAGTACCTCAGTAATGTCATTAAGGATTCAGACTCTCTCTATTCTTATTCTCTACTATTCCTGGCATATTGGAATTTGGTCCTCACATACCTTGTCATTTTAAGATTGCAAGATTGCTGCTACCACACTAAGCCTCATAACAAAGATCAGAGTGAGAAAGCAGGAGTAGGTGGGGGGAAAAGCAGAGCAGCCCAAAACCTCCAAAAGCAAACCTGTTGCCATCAAGTTGCTTCCGACTCATAGCGACTCTATAGGACAGAGTAGAACTGCCCCATAGGATTTCCAAGGAGCGCCTGGTGCATTTGAACTGCTGACATTTTGGTTTGCAGGGGTAGCTGTTAACCACTACACCACCAGGGTTTCCTAAGGTACTTCTTTTCATACTCCTACTTCTTTTATCAGGGAGCCCTGGTGGCACAAATTGTCAAGTACTAGGCTGCTAACGGAAAGGTCAGCGGTTGGAAACCCACCAGCAAACAGCTGTGTTGGACAAAAGACTTGGTGATCTGCTCCCATAAAGATTTCAGCCTAGGATACTCTGTGGGACAGTTCTACTCTATTCTGTAGGGTCATTATGCATCAAAATGAGCTTGATGGCAGGCAATGATGACAACAATATCAACAACAAAACACTTTTTTTATTGGAAAACAATATTTACCAAAGGCTTCCAACAGACTTTCTATAACTTTGGTCAGTACTATGTCACAATGACTATGCTAGCTACAAAAACAAGTGTCTGACTGTAGGTATTTTAAGAAAAAAAAAAAGATTTAATACCTGACTTATGATGGATTCCATTCTGACAACTCTTGGGTAAGTCAGTAAATCAGATAATTTCTTTTTAGTTTTTATAGCCTGGTGTATGGCAGTGTTTTGAACAGTAAATCATAACATTGAGTATCTGCAAGTGAATATCTGAGAACAACAACAGCAACAAATTACATGCTGCAACATTGTATGTAGTACATTACTAACACTAAGATGTATATAAAAAAAGATGGTAATCGACTCGACCGGCACTGAGGGTGGTAGGAAGAGCAGTTTGTTGTAACTCCAATATATTGTAAGTCAGAGACTACCTATACAGTTATTAGATGCTGACTACATCACTGGAAACACTGGAGGAGTGAGTTCTAACTGGTACCTCCAAAAATGATTCCTAGAACTACTTAGCAGAATTTACGCCCATTTGTGGTATGGCCTGGCCACAATCAGGTAATGGAGGATATATGAGGATACTACTGTAACTTCTGAGCTTAGGAAAACACACCTGAGATGTGATCCAGTGATAAAGTGCTAGAAGCAGGGAACCAACATTGCTGGAACCACTGCAACTATACCTTAACAAAGGCAGTTGTTAGCCAAACAAAAAACATAGATTCATGTGAGTAATTGTCATTCAGATCACTTGCTACAAATGAGACTGGGGAATGTAGAAGTTAAAACAAGATTAACCTGATCTGAATAGACCAAATCATGATTCTCTATGGTTAAACCCATTATTTTTCCCTAAAAACCAAATTTCTATAAGCAAGGAAAAAGTTGGGAGCAAAAGCTGTTAGAAAACTAATAAATAATGCTGGCCTCAGCCCTCCCTCCAGGACTCCCACAGAGGTTCAGTTTTTACTCAAGGTGGGGGAGATGCTACTCCAAAGTCCTCATTTTCGTCTTCATTGAACCCTTCTCCTGTAAGTGTTCCACACCTTCTTAATCTTGTGTTCAAGGTTTGAAAGCATAGGTCTTTGACTAAACTTTGGTAATGAATACAGGCAAGAGAAACAAAAAGAAAAGGATATAAAGGAATGGGAGACACTTTAGTAAAGAATCTAAGTTATTTTTCTATCACACAAAATAAAAATCAATTACATTTTTCCTTGAACTTAGGAATTTTCAAATATAAAATAGATCATAGCACTGATTAAATTTTTGTTCTTATTCAAAACAGCTCAATTGCACCATAGTTAATTTTACCTTGGAAAGGAAACCCACAATCATTTTTAATTAAATTTGTACAAAGTCTAGAATAAAATATGATCTATATGAAAACATATGATGTGAAGCATTCACGCAAGCATTAATCCTTGTGCTATATCTTAGCAAATAATAACAGATGCTGAAATGTAGCTGCTTGTTACAGAGGAAACAGCAAATAAAGCCAATACTACTTCTGTTGTAACTTCAAGTCAGGTAGTTCGATATAACTATATTTTATTATAGGTCACTGAAATGCTACATATAGAATCAGAGAAAATTATATAATAGTTCTGAAGGTGAACAACAAGAGAGGGTTATGAAAGCTCCACTAGCATTCTGCATCTAACAAGAGCAGGAAAGAGTCTAGTTACACAATCAGAGAAAGTTTTTACAATATACATTTTTCATTCTTACGATATCATTCAGTGGCTTGTTTCACTTCATTAGAAGAATATCAAGGCCCAAACAGCATGTACAGTGTGATGGACAATATATAGATTTAGTATAAATGCTATTATATTACATAAGAAGGAATTGCTATTTGTTCTAGAAGATTGCTTTGGGCCACACTATTAAGTTTACTTAGGGCACTACTTTGAAATTTCAGGGACATTAAAAACACACTATAGAATAATAATTTGGACCTTACAATAAAAATCAAATAAAGAATATTAGAAATTTTCTATGTAAATGAGATTGTTAATTCCCATAATGCCATTAAAACACTAAATAAAGAACTTAGAGGCTCAGTCATAAGGTTTTAATGTGACAAAAGGATATCAAAAGATGAATGATAGCCATAGATCCTTCCTCTAATTTCAAAGAGTATTTATATTCAAAGCTGAAAAAAGAAAAAAAAAAAGCCACAATATGTCTATGCATATATGTATGTGTCTGTTGTGGGATAAAAGTAATGAGAGAAGGAGAAAAAAAGAAATAAGAATACCAGATGATTAATGAGGGAATTTGTGAAGTTTATAGCCATGTTTTTTGACTAAAGATAGGGCCTAGGATTACTATGCATTAAAGCTCTGTAGTTCTAACACAAACTAGATATTACTATTTGTGATAAGAAAGGCATCTTAGTTTAAAGCAATTAGGCTTCTAGCATTCTAACGACAAAAGTTACCCTGAAGACCACAATGCACATCTGAGAAAAGTAGAGGGAAAATATTTTAATATTTAATGACATGAGGATGCATGTTATTTCCTGGTAAGCTCTGGAACTTAAATAGTAAATTTTATAGAAATATATAAAAATATAGATGTAATGTTAATGTTGTCTAACTTTTTTTTTCTCTAAAGATTGCCTCTGTATTTTATACTACTAGAATAAATCCATCTTAATTTGAGTGTTTTGCTTTTTCTAAAAGGAATTACTTTCTTCCCAAAATACATGCTTCTTTTTTTAATATTTTCTTGTCCAAATGTTGCAAATCTAATCTTTCTAAAATATTTTTGTGATTATACATAAATGGACCAAATAATTTCATAAAAGGCAAACACTGTGGTAATGGCTTCAAAAACAAAAAATCTACATGGTACATAAAAGAGACTCACTAATTACACATACCAGAAATAAAAAAGGGTATATCAACGCAGTACATACCAACATTAAAAGGCCATACTGAGTATGAAAAATTTTATGACAAAACCTGAAGTTTTGATGAAGTGGACAAACTCCTAGAAACACACAGCTTACCTAAGCAGAAAAGAAAATAAATTTCAAAAATCCAAATACTCCTGTGTCTATTAAAAATATTGAATACATAATCAAAGAATGTCCACAAAATAAATGACTGACCCAGAAGGTTTCTAGTTGAAACTCCAAATTTTGAAGCAAAAATCAGTTTTATACATTTTAGAAATAATTAACAATTGATTTTATGGAGACAAAATAAGCTTCATGTTAAAAAGTGACAAGGACAATAGTAAGAAGGGAATATCAAATCAATTGCTTTCATGAACAAAAATGCAAAAATCCTAAACAAAGTAGCAAAAATCCAAATCCAGTGATTTATGAAAAGGATAATACAAAGAACTAATTTGAGTTTGTTTCAAAAATGCAAATTTGAAATCACTGGGTAACAGAAAAAATCAAAGACAGAATTAAAAAATTCCTAGAATCAAACAAGAATGAAAACACATCATACCAAAATCTTTGGGACACAGCAAAAGCAGTGCTCAGAGGTCAATTTATAGCAATAGATGCACACATCAAAAAAGAAGAAAGGGACAAAATCAAAACATTATCTACACAACTTGAACAAATAAAAGAGAACTGTAAAGAAGCCCACAGCAACCAGAAGAAAGGAAATAATAAAGATCAGGGCAGAAATAGAGAATAGAAAAAACAAAAGAAAGAATCAACAAGACCAAAACTTGGTTCTTTGAAAGGACCAACAATATTGACAAACCACTGGCTAAACTGACAAAAGAAAAACAGGAGAGGACACAAATAACCCAAATAAGAAATGAAATGGGGGAGATACAACAGACCCAAATGAAATAAAAAGGATCATAACAGCATAATATGAAAAACTATACTCCAACAAATATGAAAACCTAGAGGAAGTGGACAAATTCCTAGAAACAAACTACCTAGCCAAACTAACACAAAACGATGTTGAAAATCTGAACAGACCCATAACAGGAGAAGAGATTGAAAAGGTAATTAAAAAAAAAAAAAAGAAAACAACTCCCAACAAAGAAAAAGCCTTGGCCCAGATGGCTACACTGGAGAATTCTACCAAACATACAGAGAAGAGATCACACCAGTACTACTCAAAGTATTTCAGAACATAGAAAAGGAAATGATACTTTCGAATTAATTCTATGAAGCCAGCATAACCCTGATACCAAAACCAGAGAAAGACATCACAAAAAAAAGAAAATTACAAACTAATATCTCTTATGAACATAGATGCAAAAATTCTCAACAAAATTCTGCTGATAGAATTTAACATCACGTCAAAAAAAAAAAAATACACCACAACCAAGTGGGATTTGTACTAGGCATGTAAGGATGGTTCAACATTAAAAAATCAGTCAGTGTTATCCACCATATGAATAAAATAAAAGAATAACATTATCATCTCAATTGATGCAGAAAAGACATTCAACAACATCCAACACCCATTCTTGATAAAAACTCTCAATAAAGTAGGTACAGAAGGGAAATGCCTCAACATAATAAAGGGCATCTATACAAAACAAACAGCCAACATCGTTCTTAATGGGGAGAGGCTGAAATCATTTCCCTTGAAAACAGGAACAAGACAAGAATGCCTTTTACCACCACTCCTATTTAACAAGGTACTGGAAGTCCTGTTGTTGTTAGGTGCCCTTGAGTTGGTTCTGACACATAGCGACCCTATGCACAACAGAATGAAACACTGCCCAGTCCTTCCATCCTTACAATCGTTGTTCTGCTTGAGCTCATTGTTGCAGTCACTGTGTCAATCCACCTCACTGAGGGTCTTCCTCTTTTCTGCTGACCCTGTACTCTGCGAAGTACGATGTCCTTCTCCAGGGACTGATCCCTCCTGACAACATGGCCAAAGTATGTAAGACTCAGTCTTGCCATCCTTGCTTCTAAGGAACATTCTGGTTGCACTTCTTCTAAGACAGATTTGTTCGTTCTTTTGGCAGTCCATGGTATATTCAATATTCTTCACCAACACCACAATTCAAAGGTGTCAATTCTTCTTTGGTCTTCCTTATTCATTGTCCAGCTTTCACATGCATATGATGTGATTGAAAATACCATGGCTTGGGTCAGGCGTACCTTAGTCTTCAAGGTGACATCTTTGCTCTTCAACACTTTAAAGAGGTCCTTTGCAGCAGATTTACCCAATGCAATGTATCTTTTGATTTCTTGACTGCTGCTTCCATGGCTGTTGATTGTGGATCTAAGTAAAATGAAATCCTTGACAATTTCAATCTTTTCTCCATTTATCATGATGTTGGTCATTGGTCCACTTGTGAGGATTTTTGTTTTCTTTATGTTGAAGTTCAATCCATACTGAAGGCTGTGGTCTTTAATCTTCATTAGTAAGTGGTTCAAGTCTTTTTCACTTTCAGCAAGAAAGGTTGAGTCATCTGCATAATACAGGTTGTTAATAAGTCTTCCTCCAATCCTGGTTCCCCATTCTTCATATAGCCCAGCTTCTCAGATTATTTGCTCAGCATACAGATTGAATAAGTATGGTGAAAGAATACAACCCTGACTCACACCTTTCCTGACTTTAAACCAATTAGTGTCCCCTTGTTCTGTCCAAACAACTGCCTCTTGATCTATGTAAAGGTTCCTTATGAGCACAATTAAGTGTTCTGGAATTCCCGTTCTTTGCAATGTTATCCATAATTTGTTATGATCCACACAGGCGAATGCCTTTGCATAGTCAATAAAACACAGGTAAACATCCTTCTGGTATTCTCTGCTTTCAGCCAGGATCCATCTGACATCAGCAATGATATCCCTGGTTCCACGTCCTCTTCTGAAACCAGCCTGAATTTTTGGAATTTCCCTCTTGATATACTACTACAGCCATTTTTGAATGATCTTCAACAACATTTTGCTTGTGTATGATATTAATGATATTGTTCTATAATTTCCACATTTGATTGGATCACCTTTCTTGGGAATAGGCATATATATGGATCTCTTCCAGTCAGTTGGCCAGGAAGCTGTCTTCCATACTTCTTGGCATAGACAAGTGAGGGTCTCCAGTGCTGCATCTGTTTGTTGAAACATCTCAGTTGATATTCCATCAAGTCCTGGAGCCTTGTTTTTCACCAATGCATTCAGAGCAGCTTGGACTTCTTTCTTAAGCGCCATCGGTTTCTGATCATATGCTACGTCTTGAAATGGTTGAATATTGACTACTTCCTTTTGGTATAATGACTCTGTGTATTCCTTTCATCTTCTTTGGATGCTTCCTGCATCGTTTAATATTTTCCCCATAGAATCCTTCACTATTGCAACACGAAGCTTGAATTTTTTCTTCAGTTCTTTCAGTTTGAGAAATGCCTAGCGTGTTCTTCTCCTTTAGTTTCCCATCTCCAGCTCTTTGCACATGTCATTATAATATTTTACTTTGTCTTCTTGAGCTGCCCTTTGAAATCTTCTGTTCAGTTCTTTTACTTCATCATTTCTTCCTTTTGCTTTAGCTGGTCGACATTCAAAAGTAAGTTTCCTAGCTAGAGCCAAAAGGCAAGAAAAATAAATAAAGTGCCTCCAAATTGGTAGTGAAGAAGTAAAACTGTTCCTATTTGTGGATGACATGTACTATACATAGAAAACCCAGAAGACTTCATGAGAAAAACACTACAACTAACAGAAAGATTCAGCAGCAAAGCATGATACAAGATAAATACACAAAATCAGTTGGATTCCTATACACCAAAAAAGAGAACTACAAAAAGGAAATCAGGAAAACAATACCATTTATAATAGCCCCTAAAAAAAAATCAAATACTTAGGAATAAACCTAACCAGGGATGTAAAAGACTTGTACAAAGAAAATGACAAAACACTGTTGCAAGAAACCAAAAGAGACCTTCATAAATGGAAAAACATAGCATGTTCATGGATAGGTAGACTCAACATCATGAAAATGTCAATTCTACCCAAAGCAATTTACAAATACAATGCAATCCTGATCCAAATACCAAAAGCATTCTTTAAAGAGATGGAAAAACTAATCACTGACTTTACATGGACAGGAAAGAGGCTTTGGTTAAGTAAAACATTATTAAAGAAGGAAGTAGGAGGACTCATACTAACTGTCCTCGGAACCTACTATACAGCTACCAGAGTCAAAACAGCCTGGTACTGGTACAATGATACATTGACCAATGGAACAGAATTGACAACCCAGATGTAAATCCATCCACCTATGGTCACCTAATCTTCGACAAGGGCTGAAAGTCCATCAAATGGGGAAAATACAGTCTTTTTAGCAAATGGTGCTGGCAAAACTGGATGTCCATCTGCAAAAAAGTGAAACAGGACCCATACCTCACGCCATACACAAAAACTAATTCACAATGGATCAAAGACCTAAATATATACCAAAAATTATAAAGGTCAAAGAAGGAAAGAGAGGGTCAATGTTAGAGGCCCTGATACACAGCATTAAGAGTATGAACCATAATTAATAATAAGCAAACATCAGAAGATAAACTAGATAATTGGGATTTTCTAAAAATTAAATAGTTATGCTCGTCAAAAGACTTCACCAAAAGAGTAAAAAGAGAACCTACAGGCCGGAAAAAAATTGTTGGCTATGACAATCTGACAAAGTCCTAATCTCTAAAATCTATAGGAAAATCCAATACCTCTACAACAAAAAGGCAAATAATCCAATTAAAAAATAGGCAAAGGTTATGAACAGACACTTCACCAAAAAAGACATTCAAGCAGCTAACAGTTATACGAGGAAACGCTCACGATTACCAGCCATTAGAGAAACGCCTGACAGAGACTGGAGAAACCTGGAGAATATGGCCCCTGGACACCCTTATAGCTCAGTAATGAAGTCCCCCCTGAGTTTCACCCTTCAGCCACAGGTTAGACAGGTGCATAAAACAAAACAACACTGAATGGGCACACCAGCTCAGGGACAAGGACTAGGAGGCAGGGACAAGGACAGGAAAGCTGGTAACGGGAAAACCAAGGTCGAGAAGGGGAGAGTGTTAACATGTTGTGGGGTTGGCAACCAGTGTCACAAAATGATATGCATATTAATTGTTTAATGAGACAGAAACTTGTTTGCTCCGTAAACCTTCATTTAAAGTACAATAAAAAATAAAATAAAATAAAAAAGAATGCAAATTTGGATGACTTTCAAAAGTAAATTTAGAAAAATAAAAAATGTACAAAATAAATGAAAATCAAATCAATGTATTTCACCACAATAGCACATCAACATATAACAATGGAATCAGTCAATATAATGCATGTATAACAGAAAAAAAGAAAATCATATATTCATTTTGAGAGATGCAGAAGAAGTATTGGAAAGCTCAATAAGCTTTCATGATTTGAAAAAGAGAAACTAGAAATCGAATTAATCTGATGAAGGGTATCTACCAAAAAAAGTACAGCAAACCTCACATTAATAGGAAATACTTTATAACTTTTGCTAAGATTAAAATAAAGAAAGTTAAGGATGCTAACTATTAACACTTCTATTTAAGATCATATTTGGGGGAATCCTAAAACAAAAACCAAACCAAACCCATTGCCATTGAGTCAATTCTGACTCATAGCAACCCTATAGGACAGAGTAGCACTGCCCCATAGGGTTTCCAAGGTGGATTCAAACTGCCGACCTTTTGGTTGGCAGCCGTAACACTTAACCACTACACCACCAGGGTTTCTGGGGAGATCCTAGCCAGTATAATAAAGAAAGGGAAATAAATAGATGGTATAAGAACTTCAAAGAAAAACATAAAAGTATCATTTTTTAGATGTAATTGTGATATAAAATATTAAAAAATATCTACAGATAAGCTTTTAGAATTAGTAGTAAATTCAGGAGGGTTGTTGAACACAATGTTGATATAAAAATTAATTATATTTCTATATAATTAGAAAATAATAATCAGAAAATAAAATTAAACAGCAAGTTTATTTAAAATGAAATACCAAAGAATACATTTAACAAAATATGTGTAAGACATGAACCATTACAAATATTAAGAGAAATTAAAGAAGACCTAAGAAAATGGGTGGGTAACCATGTTCATGGACTAGCAGCCTTCACATGATGACTACATCAATTTCCCCCAACTTGACCTATAAACTCAATGCAATCCCAACGAAGTGAAATTCTTTGTGGAAAATTTAAAAATATATATATTATGGAAATTCAAAGATCTAAGAATAACCAAAATAGTTTTGGCAAAGAAGGACAAAGTCAAAGAATTCAGACTACCAGTTAGTAAAACTTCTTTCAAAAGTGTGGCATTTGGCCATGTATTTTATACAAATAGAACAATGGAACAGAGTAGGAGGCCCAGACGTAACATTTACAGTTGCTTGATTTTTTACACAGGGAGTACTACAGTTGTGCCACTCCAGCTTTCTTTCTGATTCTGGAACATGGCAGGCTTTCCCCCACTACCTATTTAGGGTCCTTGTAGTTGCCATTTCCTATGTTGGAAGGCTATTGTTCTGGCTCTTTGCAGGGATGGTTACTTTTCATGATTTATTTCTAACTTAAACATTACCCATTCAAATGATTCTTCCTGATACTACTCTCTGCCATTTCCTCTGACACTCACAACCACATACACACTGACAGACAGCAATTTCCTCTGTCAAAGGTCAAGTGTTCTGTGTTTTTGTTTTTTTCACAGCATGCATCACAATCTATAATTATTTTGTTTGTTTACTTTTTGATGTGCTCTCACATCAAAATAAGACTGGCATAGAATTTTCACAGAGATGTAGTAGTTAATATTCAGAATAAAAATACAGAATATAAAAAGAAAAGAGTAAAAATCAATCCCAGAGAGCTAAGCTAATGGGTTCAGTTCAGTTTCTGGTTTGGGACATTGGTGTGATTAGACAGTTAAGACTGTGCGTTTCAATGACAATCTCCCCCTTCAGTATCTCAGATTTCTGTTTAGATGCCAAGCCCTTTGGAGTAGCAAAGAACTACTCCAAAAAAAAAAAAAAAATTTTTTTTTAGGAGTATAAAAATAAATACTAATATGAATTCTTAATGAGGCCATCTGGTGGCCTCGTTTTATTCATGTTTTAGTAAAATAGTAACCAAAATAATATATAAAATATAAAATTTATAACATTATATTATATTATCAATTTTTATGTAATAATAATGTCAGACAGATGATGTCTGGGTGGTTAAGCACTCAGCTGCTAACCAAAAAGTTGGCAGTTCGAACCTACCAGTGGCTCAGTGGGAGAAAGACGTGGCACTCTGTTTCCGGAAAGATTGCAGCATTGGAAATTCTATGGGGCCATTCTACTCTGTCCTATAGAGTCGCTATGAGTGGGAATCAACCTGATGGCAATCGGTTTGGTTTTGATTTGGACGCTGAAAAAATGGTCATGCTTGTCGACTAAAAAGATATCTTTGTATATGTTATCACCTCACTATAACTTTTGAAGTAGGACATTTTTTAGACTTATTTAACAAACCAGGGATTTGAAATATGGGGATAGTTAACGTGGATAAGGTCTCAATCTCGTGAGTATTAGGAAGTGTGGCTTGAGCCCAGGTGTCTGATTGTATCCCCTGAACATAGGTGTGCATTTAAAGCTCTGCTAAGAGGCACACACAGACGAATCCATTCAGCGACTTCTGTTGTATCGCTATCCTGATAAGTATATGAAAGATGAATTTTAATTGCGTGAAAATTATATCTGGATTGGATTGAATTTTTAATATAAAGTAGTAGATATTAATATTACATAGACAATAATGAGGGTCAGAAGCAGCAGATATTTTATGTGTCAACACTCACTTGGCCATCATATCTAGACTTAATTCTGATAACTCCTGGTGTATTACATTTAGAAAATGATGGCCTAATTTCATATGTACTTTAGAGCAATCAACTTCCTGAAATTAAAAGTTAATTTTACTCTAAAAAAAATAAAAATTTATAGTACTGCTGCCAGTTGCTCAGCAACAAAAACAAAAAAATATTGAAGTAATTTGTCCCAGGACTCAGACATTTAAAAAAACCCTAAAAAAAACTTTACAGACTGCTCCTTTGTACTAATGGAATAATGTATTCTCATCCTAAAGAACAACAAAGAATATGTTCATGTGGACTATTGATGAAAGACTGTAAGAGAAAAGAACTAACCCCTCTACCACAGGTTGGTAAGATCTAGGGCATTTCAGTTGTACCATTTAAAGTATTCACACTTAATAATTAGGAGGCTGGCAACATAAGAGCTAAACTGAACTTTCTGAAGTTTACCTTATGCAATCAGAAGGCCATAAAGAGCAGACGGCCAGTTGTGAAGTCCAAGAGATTTCAAAAGAGTGTTCTCCTATTTAAAGGAAATAGCATTAATTTTACTAATGTTTAGAATTATGATACATTTGGAATTGGAAGGAATTTTAGAGATTATCTAGCCTGACTCCTTCTTATTTATAGACTAAAATACCTAAAACTCAAAGAGTAAGAGTGCTTGTCTGAAGCTACATAGCTGGTCAGAGTCACGGTCAGGGATAGCATCCCCCATGTGGTGTTCTTTCTCTAATGTAGTAGCATGTCCACCTCTCTCTTTCTCCATATACATAATTTTACTTTCCAAATGAGAATTTCAGCTTGGCACAGACTTTGAGGTGGGAAAGCAGACACAGCCTGATACTTCAGGAGATCATTCCAGAGTCCAAGTATCTTCACCCTCTCCAAGGCTTCCCGGATACAAGGCTTAGGGTATCATGGTATTTCTGGATCTCAGAATTTTTCCAAGCCTGTATGTGTGTTACATGGCTTAGGTACTAGGTGAGGTGGGGCCACACAGGAACTGAGAACTATCAAGCAGTGTTAAAAAAAAAAAAAAAAAGTACAAAGAAGGATGACAGCATAGTGCTTAGAAGCTAGAAGTTTTTACTGGTATCTCCCCAGCTGCTAGCTGAACCTTACATCTATTTGGATGGACCTTTCTGAAACCCTGATTCTGACATCTTCTTAAGATGACTGCTACCCAGAATTCACCACTGCCAATGTCTTCCTACCTAAACCTCTCTCTTCCCATCCACCCAACATTGAATCATTGGATATCATTGTTGACCTGGATGGTTCCCAAGTGCATCACATGAGCTTGGCAATGCAGACTTGGAATTGGGTTTGGATAAGGAACTATTAGGCCTTCACTCCCAGGCTCCAAGTTTCCCATCTCCCAGGGCCTAGCATCTTAGCATACATACAATTCTTGAGCTCTTGGTTATAATTTTCTAAAACCAAAGCTAAGAATACTGACTGAAATTGACCAGACTGATAAAGAACCAGTCTTAGCCCAAGGCTAGGCTAAGTAGATTTTGTCTGAGTCATTACGCAAAGTGAGAAGTTAAAATAAAATAAAATAAAGCCAAATTAAAAAAGTCAAACCTGAAGGCTAAGTATGGGGGTGGTGGGTAGAGGGGAAGAAGGAAAGCAAATCTTAGCACCAAGACCGGAGAAAATCTTAGACAAATAAAAAAAAAAACGGAAGGCTTAAAACATAAAGCCCTGAATTGAGAACAGAAAAGGCATTATTGGCAATAATTTTCAGAAATACTGAGATGTGACGTTAGAAAGTATCACTTAAGTCTGTCTTGTGTTCTTGACTTGCTGCAGGACAGAAATCGTTACCTCTTTAACCATTCCTCCCGTCAACCTACAGTGTAGCTCTACAATTTTAACATAAGCATTGTTTTTACTTAAGATTGTGGTATTCATTGATTTATAACACTTTCATAGCCTATCTATCCCTTCGATCTTGGTTTACCATTTTGTGTTTGATATTTTATTTTTTTGTTCATTTCTACACTACACATTTGGTTTTATTAGTTTTCATATTTGTCACCAGCAGTAACAACTCAAATATTCAATTATTTTTTTTAAATTGTGTTTAGGTTAGCTCAAGTTAATTTCTCATACAAAAATTTATACTCATATTGTTATGTGACACTAGTTGCAATCACTATAATGTGACAGCACACTCCCACTTTCCATTCCAGGTTTCTCCTGTCCATCAACCAGCTCCTGTCCATCCTGCCTTCTCATCCTGCCTTCGGACGGGAGCCACCCATTTGGTCTTGTATATTGGTTTGAACTGGGAAGCATACTCTTCACAATTACTATTTTATGTTTTATAGTCCAGTCTAATCTTTGTCTGAAGGGTGGGCTTTGGGAATGGTTTTAGTTCTGGGTTAACAGAGCATCCAGAGGCCATGGCTTCGAGGATTCCTCCAGTCTCAGTCAGACCATTAAGTCAGATCTTTCTACATGAATTTGAGTTTTGTACCACATTTTCTCCTGCTCCATCAGGGACTGTCTGTTGTGTGCTCTGTCAGGGCAGTCATTGGTGGTAGCTGGGCACCTTCTAGTTCTTATGGTCTCAGGCTGATGAAGTCTCTGGTTTATGTGGACTTTATGTTTCTTGGGCTAATATTTTCCTTGTTTCTTTGGTGTTCTTCATTTTCCTTTGTTCCATATGGTTTGGGACCAATTGATGCATCTTAGATGGCCAATCTGAAGCTTTTAAGACCCCAGAGTCCACTCACCAAAGTGGGATGCAGAATGTTTTCTTAATAAACTTTGTCATGCCAATTGACCTAGATGTCCCCTGAAACCATGGTCCCCACATGCTAGCCCCTGCTACTCTTTCCCTCAAAGTGTTTGGTTGTGTTCAGGAAACTTCTAAGCTTTTGATTTAGTCAAGTTGTACTGACTTCCCCTGTATTATGTGTTGTCCTTCCCTTCACCTAAGATGATTCTTGTCTACAATCTAGTTAGTGAATTCCCCTCTCCCTCCCTCCCACCTTCGTACCCATCAAAGAATGTTTTCTTCTGTTTAAACTTTTTCTTGAATTCTTCTAATAGTGGTTTCATGCAATGTTTGTCCTTTCGGGACCGACTAATTTCACTCAGCATAATGCCTTTCAGATTCATCCATGTTTGTGAGATGTTTTGCAGATTCGTCATTGTTCTTTATCATTGCGTAGTATTCCATTGTGTGAATATACCATAATTTGTTTATCCATTCATCTGGTGATGGGCACCTAGGTTGTTTCCATCTTTTTACTATTGTGAACAGTGCTGCAATGAACGTGAGTGTGCATATATCTATTCGTGTGACAGTTCTTATTTCTCTAGGATATATTCCAAGGAGTGGGATTGCTGGATCGTATGGTAGTTCTATTTCTAGTTTTTTAAGGAAGAACAAAATTGATCTCCTAAGTGGTTGTGCCATTTTACATTCCCACCAGCAGTGTATAAGTGTTCCAGTCTCTCCACAACCTCTCCAACATTTATTATTTTGTGTTTTTTGGATTAGTGCTAGCCTTGTTGGGTTGAGACGGTATCTCATTATAGTTTTGATTTGCATTTCTCTAATGGCTAATAACAGCGAGCATTTCCTCATGTACCTGTTAGCTGCTTGACTGTCTTCTTTGGTGAAGTGTCTGTTAATATCTTTTTCCCATTTTTTAGATGGGTTATGTTTTTGTAAATTTTACAGATTAGACCCTGATGAGCTCTGTTGTAGCCATTTTTTTTTTTTTTTCCCCCAGTCTGTAGGTTGTCTTTTTACACTTCTGGTGAAGTCTTTTGATGAACATAAGTGTTTGATTATTACGAGCTCCCAGTGATCTAATGTCTCTCCTGGTATTTGTGTGTTGTTAATTATGGTTTGTATGCAGTTTATGCCATGTATTAGGGCTCTTGAGTTATTCCTATTTTTTCTCCCATGTTTTTCATTTTTTTAGATTTTATATTTAGGTCTTTGATCCATTTTGAGCTAATTTTTGTACATGGTATGAGGTATGAGTCTTGTTTCATTTTTTTTTTTTTTGCTGATGGATATCCAGTTATGCCAGCACTGTTTGTTAAAGAGACTATCTTTTCCCCATTTAACGGACTTTGGGTCTTTGTCAAATATCACCTGCTCTTAGGTGGATGAATTTACATCTGGATTCTCAATTCTGTTCCACTGGACTATGTGTCTGTTGTTGTACTGGTACCAGGCTGTTTTGACTAACTTACTGGGATAATAGGTTCTAAAGTCAGGTAGTGTGAGGCCTCCCACTCTGTTATTTTTCTTCAGTAATGCTTTACTTACCAAGGTGCTCTTCCTTTTCCGTACGAGGTTGGTGATTTGTTTCTCCATCTCATTAAAAATTGTTCTTGGAATTTGGATCATGATTGCATTGTATCTGTAGATCATTTTGAGTATAATCCACATTTTCACAATGTTGAGTCTTCCTATTCATAAGCAAAGTATGCTTTCCCACCTACGTCGGTCTCTTTTGGTTTCTTGCAGTAGTGTCTTGTAGTTTTCTTTTTATAGGTCTTTTATATCTCTGGATAGATTTATTACAAAGTATTTTATCTTCTTGCGGGCTACTGTAAATGGTATTGATTTGGTGATTTCCTTTTCTAAGTTCTCTTTGTTGGGAAGAGGAATCCAACTGATTCTTTTATGTTAATTTTGTATCCTGATACTTTGCTAAAATCTTCTATTAGTTCCAGTAGTTTTGTTGTGGATCCTTTGGGGTTTTCTGTGTATAAGATCATATCATCTGCAGATAGGGATACTTTTACTTCTTTCTTACCAATTTGGATGCTCTTTATTTCTTTTTCATGCCTGATTGCTCTGGCTAGGACCTCCAGCACAATGTTGAATAAGAGTGGTGATAAAGGACATCCTTGTCTGGTTCCTGTTCTCAAGGGGGATGTTTTCAGACTTCTCTGTTTAGGATGATGTTGGCTGTTGGCTTTGTATAAATGCCTGTTATTATGCTGAGGAATTTTTCTTCTATTCCTATTTTGCTGAGAGTTTTTATCATGAAAGAGTGTTGGACTTTGTCAAGTGCCTTTTCTGTGTCAACTGATAAGATAATGTGGTTCTTGTCTTTTGTTTATGTGGTGTTATTTATTGATTGTTTTTCTAATGTTGAATCATCCCTGCATACCTATTATGAATACCACTTGGTCATGGTGAATTTTTTTTTTTTTTTGCTTCTAAGGAGCATTCTGGTTGTGCTTCTCCTAAGACAGATTTGTTCATTCCTTTGGCAGTCCATGATATATTTGATATTTTTTGCCAGCACCACGTTTCAAAGGTGTCAATTCTTCTTCTGTCTTCTTTATTCACTATCCAGCTTTCACATGCATATGATGTGATTGAAAATACCATGCCTTGAGTGAGGCGCACCTTAGTATTCACGGTGACATCTTTGCTTTTCAACACTTTAGAGAGGTCTTTGGCAGCAGATTTGCCCAATGCAATGTGTCTTTTGATTTCTTGACTGCTGCTTCCATGGGTGTTGATTGTGTATTAGTAGTGAGCAAAACTAAATTTTAACCTGTGAGTATAGCCTGTGAGTAGGTGGTAGATGCTTGGAACTTTATTCTGCTTTGCATATCTATTGTCAACAAGATCAGGCCAACTCTTGAGAGCAAGCCATGTAAAAGTTTATGTTTCCAATCACAAATTCAGGACATTAAAGCAGCACAGGTGGGGGAAAACACTGCCATGTACTACAGAGGGCATTAGTCATTCTGGCTCTTTGTATTTAATATTGTCTTCCCCTCAATAGCCCAAAAAAAAAAAGTATATAATTTTTAAGAAACAAGAAAAAGTGCTGGAGTTTTTAAAGGCAATAGATTACCTTTCTGACATTAATGAATGAAAATAAAAGTTCTCAAAATAAATTTGCAAAGTAAGCAATAAAAATGAATTACAATTCAACCATATAACATATCCCCAAAATGGCTAATGTGAATTA
Organism: Elephas maximus indicus; assembly: GCF_024166365.1. NCBI lineage: Eukaryota > Metazoa > Chordata > Mammalia > Proboscidea > Elephantidae > Elephas > Elephas maximus. Next base: position 68,111,839 of record NC_064820.1, read on the forward strand.
TTTAAAATAGTACATTAGGGAAAGATATCTAGTTACAATCCTTTAATTTTACACTTCTCTGTGAAAACTGCATAAACTTTTCCTACTGCAATTATATTAGTTCACCTCATATTATAAAGCCCTTTACAGATTCTTTTCTTTACAATTATCACTTCAATTCCATTTTCCTTTCATTATCAAGAGTTTTTAAATCAAAATTCAGTCCATCTGCAATAATAATCTATCCTCATAATTATTCTTGAATTTCTCTTTTAGTCGTAACAGAACATAACGGTACTCATGTAATTAATAATCTCACACTAGCTGCCAAGTATACCTCATTTCAGCTTCTTAGTTATCTGGAACATAACACTTCTCCTAATATTGTAGGCTTTTGTCTTTTCTTCATTAGTTTCTGTTTCTAATAACATCGCACCACGATCTTGTTTGATATTTTCCATTATTCCTTTTGACACCTATTGATATTCATTTAAAGTATGTTAAAGGAGTTTCTGTTCATTTGTCTTCTCACATATCTTTGCATTTTCTAGTGTTCTTTCATCTATGAAACATTCTTGCACATTAGATGTGTTCTTAGCCTTAATTTTTTGAAGCATTTTATAGCAATTATAAATAGTTAATTTTTAAAACATTAATACTCTTGGTGAAAATAAATCTCATTTTGAAAATATAGTTTTCTATTAAGAGTCTTAGAAACATCATGAATTTAGGTATTTGTACAATATCTGGAAAAAACTTCCAATTTTTCTAACACTTAGAAGCATGGAAGAAGATGGTTAACATCTGGTTCTATGCCCTTCCTTTAAATTCAGAGGACACTAGAGGTTTGGAATCTTGGTTGAATCCTCCTTACAATAGTAACGCAAAGAATTGTTATGAACCTATTTACATTAGAACAAGAAAAATGAGAATTTGGATAAGAGCTGTAAACTGGATCAAACACTTGTACCTTATTGCTGAAATTATTTATTAAGTAATGAATAACTGGTATTAATGAGCTGTAGCTCCACCAGCGAATAGGAGGTCTTGTACCCCTGAGGAGGCTATGTGATATTCTTGGTGTAAAAGTATATTTATCGGACAGGGTTCTTCAGAGAAATAGAATCAGTAATTGTATATATTTGTTGTTGTTGTGTGCTGCTCGAATCAATTCTGAGTCATAGCAACTGTATAGGATAGAGTAGAATGGCCACATAGGGTTCCCTAGATTGCAGTCTTTATGGGAGCAGATCACCAGGCCTTTTCTCTCACCATGTGAGATCGAGCTGGCAACCTTCCAGTCTCTCTCTCTCTTTTACTCTATACACAAACACACACACACACATACACACATGCTACAGAGTGGAACTGCTTCATAGAGTTTTCTCGACAAATATTTATGGAAGCAGATTCCTAGGTCTTTCTTCCATGGGGTTGCTGAATGGGTTCATACTACCAACCTCTGGGTTAGCAACCACAACTTCTTGTGGCACCCAGACTCCTTTATACATATATATGTAGAGAGAGAGAGAGAGAAAGTGATACTTTAAGGGATTGGCCCACACAATTGTTAGGCCTGACAAATCCTAAATTCATAAGGCAAGTCAGGCTGGAAACTTAAGCAGGGTTTTTATGTTAGATTTGAGGCATTATTTTGTTCTTCTACAGGAAACCTGAATTTTTTGCTCTTTGGATCTTCAACTGATTGGATGAGGCCCACCCACATTATGGACAGTAATCTCCTGATTGTAACTTTTAATCACATCTACCAAATATCTTAACAGCAACATCTAGACTAGTAATTGGCCAAACAACTGGGCACCATAGGCCAGCAAAGTTTAGATATGAAATTAACCATCACTAGGGACTTTTTTTTTTTTTTCTGGGTTTAGGGAGTATGATATATTCTAGGTATAAAAGTACTGGGGCCCTAGAGCTAAAAACTTATCTGAGCTGAGAGCATGTGCCCTCACTCAACTTTATCTCTTAAGACCACATGTGTCCTAAATGACTGGGGAATGAGAAGCATTGCTCTGTTGTTGCTGCAGATGCTGTTGTTGCCTGTTCCATATCTTTCTGAACACTTAAGTAATGTGGTGTTTGGTGGAGCCTGATGTCTCCCACGAGCTTGACTTTCAGTATATCCCAAACCTCTGACGTTAGTGAAACAGAATGGGTATTTCAAAACATAGTGTGTGAGTGTGTCTGTTTGTGTGTGTCTATGTAAGTATGTATTTTATATGTATGGAAATATTTAGCAATCTATAGAAAAATCCTTAATATTATTATTTTTTATTTCTATGTAATAGTTATAAAAAGATCAAGTTTATATCCTCAATTATTTCTCACTTCATAATATTTATTTAACATGTTCTTTCAGCAACTATTTTTTGGCAATTTACTGTATACCAATCAATATCCAGGCAATGAAATCTTAGGAATAAAAAATTTGAAATCTGTTCTTTTGAAAGTCTATTCTAGGGTAGACAAAGAACAAATAAGTAAAAAGAAAAACAATGATAGTAAGTTCTGTGAAAAAATAGAACATGGAAATAAAATATGAGAGTGATAGAAAAGGTAATTTCAATTAATATTTTCACATTTTGCTAAACAAAATTAAGTGTTTCTTGGTAGTATTGTTAGTAGTGTTCGAAATTTGTTTCTCCTGCTAGTTTTCCCTAAAAACAATGGACATTGCATTACTTGTCAGTGCTAGATGTCAATCGTCATTTGAATGAATGAAGTTTAAAATGTTTCCTGCTCACTGTCTAACTTTAGAGTATATCTAAATGTATATTGTGCTGTTCATCTTTGACAATGGCCAATTGTAAAATGTATAAAGCATTTCTCAGTGTTGAAGTTTTTCCACCTTTAAAATTAAAGTAGCCAGTAAACAAATCAAATGTTTATGATACAAATGCTAGGGGAAAAAAAAGAGCTTTGATGACTGAGTTTCTTCTTACCTTAGGGTTGTAGGGTTTAAGGAGGCAAACAAAACAATTAGAGTTTCTACTTAGACTTACTTCTAAAGAGACTATTATGCTGAAATGAACCCAGCAGATGTTTTATGATCATTTTAAATTGCATGGAATATCTCATGGGTTTAGTAGATGTTTATAGAATGAGTTATTAATGTATTGGTTCACTTTAAGGACAACGAAGGTACTCTGGCTTTAAAATGTTCAGATAAACAAGCAAAAAATTAAACAACAACAGTAGCGATAAAACAAAAGTAACTTTCCCTGAAATATGATCAATTTTTCAGTAAATATTTTGGATATGTTTAACACCATAATAAGTACTTGGTGGCTAAAGGAAATACACAATTCTTGCTCTCCATGAGCCTACACTCTGACTGAGGAGACAAAACCAACTTGGAGGAAACAATGGGGAACTATACAAGACAGCAATGTTGTTGACATTGTTATGAATTTTTGACTCCTCGATGTTTATGGTGCTTCCATGTTAATGAAGGTTTGACCTTAGGAGAAACAACGGTAATGGAAGAGTTACTTCAAATGAACAATAAAGAGGTGACATTTTCAAACTATAGTGTAATTTAAAAAACAAAAATTCAAATACCTGAAGCAACACAATAAACTTCTTGTCAGGGAATTTGCCTTTGAAAATTAGACCTTAAATATAACTGTACATATCTCAACTCTAAGAAATAGTACACTCACTTGTAACTCTCAGATAAACTAGAAGAATTCTGTAATTTAAGAAATTTTAACAATTTTCAAGTCATAGCATTAACAAATCCAGATACATGTGATGTCTATTCAGTGCCAAACATCACATTTTAAATGAAAATAATGAATGTTAATCAGATGTTTTCAATCTAAGGATTTTACAGCATCATAAAATTAAACCAAAATGAATTTTCCAATATGAGAGATTTTATTTAATCTAATATTATCTACTTTTTAACCCTCATTACACAATGGGTCTCTAGTACAGCCCTTGTTCCCCAAAGGAGTATGTTGGGAAGGAGATTTTTAATTATAGAAATACTTTCTAATAAAATACCTACTACTGTCCAGTCAATTCTGACTCAGCAACAGTATAAGGCAGAGTAGAACTGCTACATGGTGTTTCCAAGGCAATAAATCTTCACAGAAGCTGACTGCCATATCTCCCACGGAGCAGCTTGTAAGTTTGAAACAAGGACCTTTCAGTTAGCAGCTGAGTGCTTTAGCCACTGCCCCACCAGGGCTCTGACTTCTAAGTGTTTTCCTCTTTCATTCTTTACAAAAAGAATTGCCAGTTTGATTTTTGTGCAATAATAGACATTTGAGCATATTTTCCATGTATACGATAAACTCCATGCCAAACCACAGAGCCTCAGTTTCCTAAAATTTTGTTTAGAACTTCCATCTTAATTTCACAGCTCTGAAAATCACCGCCCCCACAAAAAAAATTTAAGAGCATCTAGACCATTTAAGTTCTATTCTTTCGAATTTCTCTTTTTCGTCCTTTTTACTACTCTGAAGGAGCCAAACAAATTAAGCCATCTTAGAGTGAAGTTTTGTTTTGAAGGGTTTAAACTTGGAAAGCATTTTTCACAGACTGAATTTTGTGGAGCAAAACTAGATTTCTTGATGAAATTACCATTCATTGCATTACGTTTATAATGCATGTTACCTCCCCAGGTCATTGGATTTCAAAGAAACATAACCATTGTTATTGTTGGTATCCTTATGCAGAATATAATGGGCATATAGGAACCTGGTTCTATGTTTTGTTTTGTTTTTATTAAGAATTTTAGCATGAGTCACTAAAATAGCTAACAATACGGTTAGTAATTCCTTCATAATATTCATTAAGAATATCACTGAATAAAGTGATTTTGACCATCTTAGTTCAGTGATCTTTTGAAAATTAAGAAAACTAAAATACCTGAAAACATTTTCAAAAAAGAAATGTGACTATGAGGTATTCTTATGAGAATTCCTGTTGTATCGTATTTTTTTGAATACATAACGTGACAATACTATTAGCTTAAATTTTGCCGACTAATTTCAGCTTATCATTTAAATTAAAGTACAAAAAATGTAGTGAAACATCCCTGAAAGCAGGTAGAATTTTTTTTTAATATTTCTTTTGCACACAAAAAGGCATGGTATTCATGTTTCAGGAGTTCCTGGATGATGCAAATGGTTAAGCACTAGGCTACCAACCAAGAGGTTGGCAGTTCAAATCCACTCAAAGATGCCTTAGAATAAAGGTCTGGCAATCTGCTTCTGAAAAGGCCACAGCCACGAACACCAATGGAGTGCAATTCTACCCTGACTCACATGGTTCACCGTGAGTTTGAATCAATTCTATGGCAACTGGTTATTCATGGTTTTGCCTTATGAGTGATGGCTTTTGGCTTAGACTCGAATAAGCAAGAGGCTCTGACAGCTCTTAAGAATTTCGTCCTCACCAAAATGAAAGAAATATTATTTTCTAAGACATGTAGACTAAGAAGGCTCAAGGAGAAAGAATGGGTTGTCATTACTTTGTAGTTTGGTAAGTAGATTTATGTTAAGGTAATGTACACATCTTATTTAAAAGGATGAGTTTACACATTCTTTAAAAATCTGATTAGAACTAAAAAAAAAAAAGCCTCAATGTCAACAATCTCTTTATAATCTCAATACTTGATACTGGGGGGTGCTGACTATGAGAATCAAGGTTGTTATTCCTGATGTTTTTAGTTTCCTTTTGTTTTGTTTGGACATTGTGCTTTTTATTGAGGTATATTTTACATGCAGTAAATTGTACAGATTTAATTGAATAGCTTGGTGTGTTTTTATATGTGTGTACACCTACCTACCAGCCATTCACATCAAAATATAGAACATTTTCATCACCCCAGCAAGGTCTCTTGTGCTTTCTAGTCAATAGTCTATTCACCAGAGGTAACTATTTTTATGATCTCTATCAAATCAAAATCCTTACAGCTGGACCAATAAGCAACATCAAAATAAATGGAGAAAAGATTGAAGCTGTCAAGGATTTCATTTTAGTTGGATCCCCAATCAACACCCATGGAAATGGAAGTCAAGAAATCAAAAGATGCATTGTATTGGGCAAATCTGCTGCAAAAGGCCTCTTTACAGTGTTAAAAAGCAAAGATGTCACCTTGAGGACTAAGGTGCACCTGACCTAAGCCATGGTATTTTCAATCACATAATATGCATGCGAAATTCAGACAATGAATAAGTAAGACCAAGAAGAACTGACACCTTTGAATTGCAGTATTGACGAAGAATATTGAATATACCAGAATGAACAAGTCTGTACTGGAAGAAGTACAACCACAATGTTTCTTAGAAGCAAGTATGGCAAGACTATCTCTCATATACTTTGGACATGTTATCAGGAGGGATCAGTCCCTGGAGGAGTACATCATACTTGGTAGAGAGTCAGGGAAAAAGAGGAAAACGCTCAAGGAGATGGATTGACAGTGGCTGCAAAAATGGGCTCAAGCATGACAATGACTGTGAGGATGGTGCAGGATCGTGCAGTATTTTGTTCTGTCGTGCATAGGGTTGCTGCTATGAGTGGAACGATGACACCTAACAACAACAATATATTTACCTGTCCTTGAACTTTACATGAATGGAATCAAATACTATGTACTCCTTTGTGACTGGATATTTTTGCTCAAAATAATGTTCATGAAACTATTTTAACAAAATATGCTATAAATTTTACATTCTTATACTATTTTGTTGGATTTTTCAAAGGAATAAAATAGCTGATAAGGGCAGTAAAGGGAAATGTAAGGGTCAGGAATAGGATCTATCACATAGAGCTCAATGAATATTTATGGACTGAATAAACAATTATCAATTACTAGAATGCCAGAAGAGTCTTTGCCTCTTCTGTGACCAAGGGATTTATTTCTGTTTTCTAACCCTAGAGCAGGATGTGGCTTACAGTAGGCACTCGATGGATATTTGCTGAATAATTGAGTCATTGGCAAATTCAAAGGACTTTTCATTATTTTTCTTCTCCAGGTTCCGTATGTTGAGGCTACTGTGAAATCAGTTATGTGCTCATGATATGCATTTAGTTGACAATAAGACACTAGATTAATGTGCCATTGAAATAAGAACTATGTTCAAAAAAGATCAGTTCAGAATACAGTGAGTAGTATCATCCATGTCAATGTCATTTACTTCACTCTCTGGAAGAACAGCATAAAGAGGGAGCAACTTTAATACCCGATTTAACTACCGTAAAGAATGGAAGTTTAGCTCATGAGAAAAAACTTGGACCATAAATCAGGCTCTGAGTGCTTGCTGAGATTGCATGATCGCCTGGCTGTCTAACCTCTGATCAAATGGCTCAACTGTTCTTAGCAGACTTCTCTCACAAGTCATAGCCTCGCAGGCAGGTGGTAAGGGTCAATAAAGACCTCTTTTAATGAATGCAGGGGAAATGAACCTTAAATTTGAATGCATTTAAAATTCTGAAAACATCTTTTCAATGTTATCTTGCAGCTTGGATTATAATCTCTAAATTGTTTCAAAATGAACACCCGGTTTTGAAGTCTAGAATGTTTTAAGGGTTAAAATTCTTTTGTTTTGTTTTATGAAAACCAAGGGGCATCTTAAAGAATTTGGAATTATCCTTCATAACTCTTCATTCACTGGTTTGAGTTTTAGACCTGGGAAAATGTTCTTTAGCAAAGTTATATATGCTTGCAACGTACTGATTGATTGAATACGCTTTAAACTTAATAAAACAGTAGCCTTGCAATAATAGGCTCTGAATTTTCTCAGGTGTCGATTATTGTGATAATGGTGCTGCCTAAGAACTTGGTTGGATTTAGGTAATAGCCAAATGTAGATTCAAAACAGTTTAATGGAAAGCAGAATTCAATCCAAGGTGTGGCTGCATTGGGAGTGATTTGTTTTAAACATAAGCACACAGGGAGTGAATATAATTGCCCATGTAATGCCTTTAACTCACTGATGGGAAATTTGTTATTTGATTTTGTCTGGTGCCCCCTTCCACACCCGAAGTCTTGCTCACAGCACAATTTTCCCCTAGAACATTTAGGAGAGAGAACTCACACATGTGTCAAGCTGTTATTGGACTTACAGAGAAGCAGAATAAATAACATGCTCTGTTTTGTCAGGACTGACTTCAGAGTTCACCCTGAAAAGCTGGAGGAATCTCTTTACTGCTCTTCCTTTTAAGTATTATTCTTATCTTTCAAGGAGTTTTTACCCTGCTGAATCTAGACATGATCCACATTTTGTTATGCTTTGGCGAAGTAGGATAATTGGCACACAAGTCAGGAACATGTAGGATGTTATTTATTTTATTTTTTCTTTTGAAATCCCAAGGCTGTTCGGTGTTGATTGATCTATCTACCACAGGAATCTCCTGATTGCTGGGTGACGGGTGAGATGTCATGGGTGAGGACAACGGCAAATGCTTTTACAGACCTCAGGGTGAGCTTTTCTTATTCGCTCCAGGCTTCCCTCCATGCTCCCTGTAAATAGGCATCGCTTTTTCTTCCGTGGAGTGTTAGGGTCATTTACAATTTGCTGTACATGTATATTTTTTTCTTACAGCCTTTGAAATTTGAAAGGCTGTGAGAAAGAATTATTTGAAAATGCCAAAGGATGATTTATTCTTCAACTTTTTTACTGCGTACAGTATGTAGAATTCCTAAACTGAGTTCTGATGCATACTGCGCTCGGTGCAAGTGTAAAAGTATCTGCTACTATTACTGGCTTCTATCTGAGGCCACGCAGTACGGCCAGTTATAGAGGCCATCTCAGCAGAAATGAATTATAATGACACTTCTACACTCTCTCCTGCTTTTTTTTTTTGAGTCCACAATTTGGTAGATTATATGGAGGTATAGTGAGACGGGGGCTGTGGTGGGTACTTTCCCCAGGCACAAGTCCAAGGGGGTGCCAGATGGCACAGAATGACGTCCTGAGCCACAGCAAATATGAAAGGCGTCTGACTGAGGCAGCCAGGCAAGAGCGGGGAAGGTGTTTCTGCTGATGCATCGCCACTATCAATGACTATTTGTCTTGAATTTGGGGGGACACAATTTAGAGATTGCCTCTGGGTGCTTGAATTGGTGGGGCCACAATTTAGAGATTGCCCTTGAGCACGTGTTACCCTCGTTACGCCTCTGAAAATATAAAACAAGAAAAATATGTCATTGTAAAATAGACCATTTTTTATTTTTATTTTTTGAGAACATGAGATGTATTTTGTATACAATGTTCGTTCTCCTGGCAGTCCATGGTATATTCCACATTCTTCACCAACACCATAATTCAAAGGCATCAATTCTTCTTCGGTCTTCTTTGTCCATTATCTAGCTTTCACATGCATATGATGCAATTGAAAACACCATGGCTTGAGTCAGGTGCACATTAGTCCTTAAACTGACATCTTTGCTTTTAAAAGTGTTAAAAACACTTTAAAGAGATCTTTTGAAACAGATTTGCCCAATGCAATCTGGCTTTTGATTTCTCGACTGCTACTTCCATGAGCATTGATTATAAAAATTGATTATAGATCCATGTAAAATGAAATCCTTGACAACTTCAATCTTTTCTCTGTTCATCATGATGTCACTTATTGGTCCAGTTGTAAGGATTTTTGTTTTCTTTATTTTGAGGTATAATCCATACTGAAGGCTGTAGTTTTTGATAATCATCAACAAGTGCTTCAAGTCCTCTTCACTTTTAGCAAGCAAAGTTGTGTCTCACCTGCATATAAAAGGTTGTTAATAGTCTTCTTTTAACCCTGTTGCCACATTCTTCCTTATGTAGTCCAGCTTCTCAGATTATTTGCTCAGCATACAGATTGTGTAAGTATGGTGTCTTAGGCTGGGTTCTCTAGAGAAGCAAAACCAGTGAAGTATAGAAATACATATATAGAGAGAGATATCAATGAAATGGCTCACAGGGTTGTAGATGCTGAAACGTCCCAAGTCTGTAGGTCAGGCTGGAGGTTTCTCCAGCGAACCTTGCCAGAAAGTCAGCCTACATTGGATGCAGACCACATCCCCAAGGAAATTCCCTTTCAACTGATTGGCTACTCACAGCAGATTGCATCATGGAGGGGGTTATATTTTATCAGATCTCATCGTGGACATGATCACATCATCACAGGAATGCCAAACTACATCATAACTGCCAAAGCACTGAGAATCATGGCCCTGCTAAGTTGATACACAGCCTTAATGATCACAGACAGTGAAAGGATACACACCTTTCTTTATTGTAAACCACACAGGATCCCCTTGTTCTGTTGAAATGACTGCCTTTTGTCTATGTGCAGGTTCCTCAAGAGCACAACTAAGTGTCATGGAATTCCAATTCTTTGTAATGTTATCCATAATTGTTATGACCCACACAGCTGAAGGTCTTTGCATAGTCAATAAAACTCAGGTAAACATATTTCTGTTATTATTTGCTTTCAGCCAAAATCCATTTGACATCAGCAATGATACCCCTCGTTCCATATTCTCTTCTGAATCCCGATTGAACTTCTGCCTGTTCCCTGTTGATGTACTGCTGCAACTGCTTTTGAATGATCTTCAGTAAAATTTTACTAGTGTGCGATATTAATGATATTTTTCAAAAATTTCCACATTCTGTTGGATCACCTTTCTTGGGAATGCACAAATATGGATCTCTTCCAATCTGTTGGCCAGGTAGCTATCTTCCAAATTTCTTGGATAGACGAGTGAACACTTCCAGTGCTTCATACATTTCTTGAACCATCTCAGTTGGTATTCTGTCATTTCTGGAGGGTCGTTTTTTTGGCAATGCCTTCAGCACAGCTTGGGCTTCTTCATTCAGTACCATTGGTTCTTGATCATAGGTTATCTCCTGAAATGGTTGAATGTCAACCAATTATTTTTGGTATAGCAATTCTGTGTATTCCTTCCATCTGCTTTTGTTGCTTCCTGCATCATTTAATATTTTTCCCATAGAATCCTTCAATATTGCAACCCGAGGCTTGAATTTTTTCCTGAATTCTTTCAGCTTGAGAAATGTCGAGTGTATTCTTCCTTTTAGTTTTCTAACTCTAGGTATTCGCACATTTCATTGCAATACTTTACTATGTCTTCTCAAGCCACCCTTTGAAATCTTCTGGTCAGCTCTTTTACTTCATCACTTCTCTAAATCACTTATAAGAAAAAAATTACAGGTTTGTTCATGATATTCAGATAATTATCCTACTTAAGACCTATGAATATTTGCATTGTCTTCCGATATGAACCCAGAACTTCACCTTTTAACTGAAGATCTATCCACTAAGATACAGCCATTGGATGAGAACTCTTTATTTACTATAGTAGTATAGAAATGAAGGGATATTTTACAGATGTTTTTATTAAGTACCTGGGTGGTACAGTCAAGAGCTCACTACTAACAGAAAAGTTGGCAATCCAAATCCGCCTAGAGGCACCTTGGAATAAAGGCCTGGCAGTTTACTTCCTAAAGGTCACAACCATTAAAAATGTATGGAGAGCAGTTCTACTTTGATATACATGGGTCACCATTAGTTGGAATCAACTCAGTGGCAACTGGTTATTACTTTTTTTTTTTTTTTGGTTCTTCGAATTAGGTCTTTCCTTCTCTCTCCCACAAGGCTTTTTCACTTTCATTCAGGCAGCTCTTGGAATTTCTTATGTACCACATATACTCACTGTAAAAGCAAAGGGGGTTGATTTTTGTTGAACTTCATCAGTACAAACATGCAACAAATTTTTTTCTTAATCTGTATAACAAAATTTACATATTTTATTACCCGTTCAGAAGAAAACTAAATTTGTCCCTCATAGGAAAGCAGCTATCAAAAGATCATTAAAATATCTCAATTTACCTAAGTATCACATATAGAGTTCAAATAGTCTATTAAATCTCAAGTTCTCTATTAAATTTGACATAGGAAGCATCAAAAGAAAATGGAAGGAATACCCAAAATCACTATACCATTTCAGGAGTTAGCATATGATCGAGAACCAGTGATACTGAAGGAAGAAGTCCAAGCTGTACTGAAGGCCTTGGCGAAAGACAAGGCCTTGGGAATTGATGGAATACCAATTGAGATATTTCAACAAATGAATGCAGCAGCATTGGAAGTGCTCACTCATCTATGCCAAGAAATTTGGAAGACTGCTACCTGGTCACCCGATTGGAAGAGATCCATATTTATGCACATTCCCAAGAAAGGTGATCCAACCAAATGTGGAAATTATCAAACAATATTATTAATATCACATGCAAGCAAAATTTTGCTGAAGATCATTCAAAAATGGCTGCATCAGTATATTGATAGTGAACTGCCAGAAATTCAAGCTAGATTTAGAAGAAGCAGTGGAACCAGGGATATCATTGCTGATGTCAGATGGATCCTGGCTGAAAGCAGAGAATACCAGAAAGGTGTTTACCTATGTTTTATCGACTATGCTAAGGAATTCGACTGTGTGAATCATAACAAATTGTGGATAACATTGTGGAGAATGGGAATTCTGGAACACTTAATTGCACTCATAAGGAACCTGTACGTAGACCAAGAGGCAGTTGTTCAAACAGAACACAAGGATACTGCGCGGTTTAAAGTCAGGACAGGTGTGTATCAGGGTTGCATCCTTCCATCATACTTATTCAATCTGTATGCTGAGCAAATAATCTGAGAAGCTGGACTATATGAAGAAGAATGGGGCATCAGGATCGAAGGAAGACTCATTAACAACCTGCGTTGTGCAGATGACGCAACCCTGCTTGCTGAAAGTGAAGAGGACTTGAAGCACTTACTGATGAAGATCAAAGACCACAGCCTTCAGCATGGATTACACTTCAACATAAAGAAAACAAAAATTCTCACAACTGAACTAATAAGCAGCATCATGATAAACGAAGAAAATATTGAAGTTGTCAAGGATTTCATTTTACTTGGACCCACAATCAACACCCATGGAAGCAGCAGTCAAGAAATCAAAAGACACATTGCATTGGGCAAATTCTCTGCAAAAGACCATTTTAAAGTGTTGAAAAGCAAAGATGTAACCTTGAGGACCAAGGTGTGCCTGACCCAAGCCATGGTGTTTACAATCACCTCATATACATGTGAAAGTGGGACAATGAATAAAGAAGACCGAAGAAGAATTGAGGCCTTTGAATTGTGGTGTTGGCGAAGAATATTGAATATACCATGGACTATCAAAAGAATGAACAAGTATATCTTGAAAGAAGTTTAGCCAGAATTCTCTGTAGTAGCAAGGATGGCGAGACTACATCTTACATACTTTGGACAAGTTGTCAGGAGGAATCAGTCCCTAGAGAAGGACATAATGCTTGGAAAAGTAGAAGTCAGTGAAAAAGAGGAAGACCCTCAACAAGATAGATTAGCACAGTGGTTACAACAATGGGCTCAAGCATAGCAACAATTGTTAACGACGTGCAGGACAGGGCACTGTTTCGTTCTGTTGTGTATAGGGTTGCTATGAGTCGGACATAAATCAAAGGCACCTAAGAACAACAAAAACAACATTAAATCTCCTATCATTTTGTGTGATAATGATCTGTTCATAATCTCTCTCTCCAAAATAATGTAAGCTCTTTCGTAGTATTTACCACAGTATATAAGACCCAGTTGATAAGTCATTTCTTTATTTGAAACTACAAGAGGATTGGGCCCTCATGGTCCAGTAGTTAAGCATTTGGCTGGTAACCAAAGGTTGGCAGTTCGAATCCACCAGCCTCTCCTTGGAACCCTCTGGGGTAGTTCTAATCTGTCCTATAGGGTCACTGTGAGTCAGAATTGACTGAACGACAACTTTTTTTTTTTTTACAAGAGGATAAGAAGGAAGAACAAGTCTTATAAATATTTGAAATCCTCTTCATGTAGAAGCTTCGCTTTTGTTTGCACTGCACAAGCACCTAAAACCCTTTCAGAGTCATGCACAAACACACCTTCACTTTTTTGTATGAAGCAGCAGGACAAGTTGTCTCTTCCCTATTTCTTCTGACACTAGAGATAAAGAATTTTGTGTCTGCTGAATACTGTGCATACTCGCATCTTAGCTTGAGTCTTTATGTTGCATTTTGATTATATTTTGACCATTTTTAAGGTTGATCATATACGCAAACTCAGTCAATGAATTAGTGTCAGCACCTGAAGGAAGACACTTAATATCTGTTTGAGTTGGGGAGTGGATTAGGCATAGTGATTGTGTTTTAATACATCAATATAATAGTGTCAGGGTCTTCTCAATAAGTAGCAAAGATCTGCATTTTTGCCCAATAATGGAAGATTTAGCTAATGTGACACAGAATATGTTCAAAAACACCAGCCATGGCTTGTCCCAGAGTCACCTCACATCAGACTTTTGGAGGATCATTTGAGGAGAATGAGAAAGTGAGAGCTAGTCCTGACTTTCTTTCTGCCAATTTATAGTTTATTGGTACTGCCTTGTGTACTTTTTGCTTAATTTAATAAATCCCATTTACTTTGACAAGGTTGTGGATATGTTGCTTTCATTTTCAGCAACAAAGGATTAGCTGATTCACATGTTCTCTAGGCAGTAGTTTTGGAACAGAACCCTCCCGAATGCTTCATAAGAGCATGAGAGCATGGGAATAAAGTCATGAGCATACTCTTTGGAAATTTTGTAGTGAGGATATGGTACAGTGGAAGAGCTCGGACGCTAACCAAAAAGTCAGCAGTTTGAATCCACCAGCTACTCCTTGGAAACCCTATGGGCCAGTTCTACTCTGTCCTATAGGATCACTATGAGTTGAAATCAACTCCATAGGATTTATGGGTGAAGACCGTATGCTCTGGAGCCACCAGACCTTGTTTGAATTCCTGGCTCTTACTAGCTGAACCACTTCAGATGGATGACAAATACCATTGTCCTTATCTGTAAAAAGGGATAAAATCATGCCTAATTTATAGGACTGTTGTGAAGGCTACATCATAGAATGCTTGTAAGGGACTTGGATGCATGGAATATATGAAGTATTTTATCAGTTAGCCATAATTATTTGTGTTAATGGTGTTTCATTTTCATCATTATGATAAATGAATGGCTGACAGCAGAGCTGGAATGCTCTTCAGCAAATAAGTTAAAGAGGGTCATCTGGCCCTATATCTAAATAGCCTAGAATTAGTATGAAATCATATAAATAATGGGTCTCTTACCTCAAATATTATGCAATACAGCAAACAATCAATGTTTCAAAGAAATTATAATAGGATACAAATAAAAAGTCCAAGCATGATAATGATCATTGTGAGAGAAAGTTAATAGTGAGATAAAATTAGGTGGGTGCTATTTAGTAAGCTCTTAAGTTATTTTTTATTTTTTTTTTTAAGTTAAGAAAATAATATTGGCTTAAATAAAAATTCCAAGAAGGTAAGGGCCATATGTGCTTAACTGAAAATCTGCAGATCACAGAGCCCTGTGTGTGTGCACGCACATACGTGCATGCACATGTGTGTGTAAATGCTTTTGACAGGGAATTTCCATGTCAAAAATATTTTGAAGTTTTTCAGGCAACTATTCATCTTAAAAGGTATACCTTTAGAGGACTGACTATGTAAAATCTCAAATATTTAATGATGAAGAATACATTAACAATCATATCCTTTGCTTATATGATGCGCAGATGTGTCTATGTGTCATGTGGGATCATTTTGTGAATGTTCTGTGATTCTTTCTGTTTATACTTATTTTACTTAGACCATGATAAATATCTTAGTTCATATTGTACTGCAGCTAGGATACCAAAGATAATGTCACTTGTTCGTATAGATGAAAAGAAAAATAGTATGGGTACAGGGATCAGAGGAGTTAAACTTCCAGTAGATATATGAAAACCAGGGTACCAGAAGTGTAGATTTCTGGACTCACCGCTGGAAATCTTTCATGTAGAGGTCACTTTTGTACTTTACCCCGCAGTTAATAAAAGAGGCTTAGAACTGTTATCATATATTATCACACTCAGGGTATTTTCCATGAGTGAAAGCCAACAAGGTTCATATGCTATCCTTTAAAACATATAGTGCTGTGGTAGATTGTGTTTCCAAAACTAGCTACAAAAATATCACTCAGTCCACATGCTCTTTTGCAACATGCATTTGACAATCAGTCATCAAAAGAAGAAATCTCTTTTCCTTTCCCTTGAATCTGGGCCGACCCTATGTCAAGTTTTAACAACTAGAATGCAGCAGGAGTACATCTGTGTAACTTCTGGGGCTGGGCCTAGGAACACTGCCGCCTTTGCCTTTGTGTGTTGGAACCCTCCTTCTTGGAACTCAGCTACCATGTGGTGAGGAAGCCCAAGCAGCCATGTCAAGAGGCCCTCATAGAGGAGAACCAAGATCTGGCTGAGACCCCAGCTGAGCTCCTTGCTAGCACCCAGCTCCATCTTCTGGGTATGTGAATGAAGCTATCTTGAACATTCTAGCCACAGCCACCATCTGACGACTTATGAGAAACCTCAGTTGAAACAACATGGAGAAGAGCTGCCCAACTAAGCCCTGGCTAAATTCCTGATCCTCAGAATCATGAGCATGTGCAATGGTTGTTATTTTAAGCCGCTGATTTTAATTTGGCTTCACAGTAATAAATAACTGAAACGAAACCAAAAAAAAAAAAGTAACCCATTGCCGTTGAGTCAATTCCAACTCTTAGCGACCCTATGGGACAGAGTAGAACTGCCCCATAGGGTTTCCAAGGAGCAGCTGGTGGATTCAAACTGCCAGCTTTTTGGTTAGCAACCAATCTCTTAACCATTATGCTACCAGAATTCCAACTGAAACAAGTACCACGTTTATCAATACTGCTACTACCTGATAGGCTCTTGAGGTACCATGAAAATAATCCTGAAATTAGAAGAAAAAAATCTAAAACAATTGTTCAATTATATGAAAGATTTCTATATGAAAGTTGTCAAAACATCTGTAAGGTCTAAATTTAATAAGGACTTCCATAGATTTTTTATTTTTTTTGCCAATATCTCTAAGAATACACGAAGGGGTTCATTTATATACTATATCAACTGTTTGTGGTCTAGTTCACTGAAACAATAAATATATTAAATCATCATCTGGTACTAAATTAGTCCATGTGGTATTTGATATATTGCATATTTCCTACTTTTTTACTTGTACATCCAGAATTCCATCATTTTTATAGTTCCTTAACATGGGAATTTCTTATTTTTGAAAATTTACTGTTGTGATCATTAAGGTTGTGTGTCACCTTGGCTGGGCCATGATTCTCAGCAGTTTGGCAGTTATGATGTAGTTTGGCAGTCATATGATGATGTGATCACTTCCATGATGAGATTTGATATAATGTGATCACCTCCATGATGGAATCAGCTGTGAGTAGCCAATCAGTGGAAAGGGATTGTCCTTGGCGGTGTGGCCTGCATCCAATATAGGTGGACTCTCTGGTAA
Source organism: Elephas maximus indicus (assembly GCF_024166365.1). NCBI lineage: Eukaryota > Metazoa > Chordata > Mammalia > Proboscidea > Elephantidae > Elephas > Elephas maximus. The sequence continues at coordinate 68,129,275 of NC_064820.1, forward strand.
GGCTCAGAGCTTTTCCTTGCACTGGATCCTGCAGCTTGCTCCTGTTTATCTGACCTCCAAATTTTGGGACTTGAACTAGCAGCTTACCTACCGTCTTGCCTGCTGATCTTCGGATTCGTTGTTATTTGTGACCTGTGAGCAAGAGCCATGCCGTCTGACTTGGAATTAGGACCATGGGATGTTCCAGCCTCTAGAACTGCATGAGCTGTTCCTTAGTATAAACCCCAGCCTAAGACAACTGGCTTCAAGAAGAAAAAAAATAGTATCCTAAAAATTATTTCCCTAATTAACATAATAGTGTTAAATTTTTTGTGAATACTGCATAATAAAATACCCATGAAGAGTCCAATATGTTTTTGCATATCAAAGTATTCTAAGAGTTCTATATTTAACTATTTTTTCCCAGTTTTTGTCAAAATTTATATGACAATTAAATTCTATTTTCATAGAACATACTTCAACATGCCAGGGAATATAAATTTGCTCCTTTAAGGGTTGCTATGAGTTGGAATCGACTCAACTGCAACGGGTTTTTTTTAAGGTATGTTGGTGCCAAAGATTTTCATTCTTTTTGGAATTTGCTCCCCAGAATATTATTCAACAATATTTAATTTGTTTCTCACACCATCGTAATCTGGACTTCTTGGATGCTAATAGCCTTGTAGCTCTACAGTATGCATGATATTTCTAGCAACACTAGGAGTTAGGGACTTATCAGACAAGATCCAGACATGAGAATCAATACATTCTAAAACCTATTGCCATCTAGTCCGTTCTGACTCATAGCAACCTTACAGGACAGAGTAGAAATGCCCCATGGGGTTTTCAAGGCTGCAAATCTTTAAGGAAGCAGAGAGCCACATCTTTCTCCCATGGAGCGACTGGCGGGTTTGAACTGACTGCTTTTCGGTTAGCAGCCGAGTGCTTAGCGACTGCGTCATCAGGGCTTCTCAATATGTCGGGTCAACTCCAATTCATGGTGACCCCATGTGTGTCAGAGTAGGGTTTTCAATGACTGATTTTTGAAAAGTTTTTCTTCCAAGGTATCTCTGGTGGATTCAAACTTCCAACCGTTTGGTTAAAAGCAAGTACATTAACCATTTGTACTATCCAGGGACTTGCAGCATCTACAACCCTCAATTCTTCTTTGCTGGGGCCAGAGAGAGAGAGGAATCTGCATGGGAGTGGAAGAGGGAATAGGAAATGGGAGTTTGGAGATGGAGATGACGTTAGAATGGCAGAATTGCTCTAAAGTAGTGGTTTTAAACTTCTACTTCAAATAGAATCACTTGAGGAGCTTACAAATCTGGATGCCCAGGTCACATCAAAACCAATTAAATCAGAAGCTCTGGCCCAGGTAAGTGTAGGTTTTAAAGCCCCCCAAGTGAACAGTAATGTGTATCCAAGGCTAAGAACCACTTTTCTAAAGTGAATAGAATAATAGAAGGAACACAGACAAAGTTTTATGCAAACATTCTGTCTCAAGGAAACAATGTCAGACACCCGTGTTGCACACCAAAGACAATTTAGAAAGTTTCCTACCTGCCTAAATAATTCATGTCAATTTTCTTTAAATACTGGTTTCCTTATGATAAATATTATGCTTCTCTAGTAGGTCTTGGTGAACTTGATTTTTGTTTTTAATACCTTGGAGGCAAAAGGGCCAGTGCAGAGGTTCTCCAACTTTCAAGTACATTAGTTTCACTTGGGGAGCTGTTTTAGTTACTTGCTACAATCAGAGGTGAATGTCTGATTTTTACACTTTTTGATATTTTTGATGCTTTCACAAAAAAGCTGAAAGTAATTTCAGGACAAAAAAAAAGGCCTCTCGAATAGCTAAAGGATTCTTCTGTTATCATTTTATTCCTCACCTCAAATAACATTACATCATACTTATGTGTACCACAATGGTTTTCAGCCCTGTCTAGATTTCTTTGATTTGGAACATATGAGATGACTACAATAGCTGCAGCTCACCTTAGGGAAAGACAGACTGGAAAGTTTTATCATCAACAAGCTGTTCTGCTTCTTAGGAAAAAAGTTTGTTTTTTTTTTAATTTGTTTTATATACTGCATTTTCACAAATAACGTGCCCACATAAATAATGCATTCACGTATATAACGTGCATAGGGCACCTAGGAAAATAATGCGTGAGGGGGTTGTGTGGTTGGCCAAAAAGATACCCCATGTAACATGTATTATTTATGTAAAATACAGTATATATCTATTTCAGAAGTTTCAGAAAGAATAATCAGATTTATTTAAAAGCCTATTCCTACGAAAGACTGAGAAGCACATAATAATACTATGCCCTCTCAAGGCACTGCATTAATTTCGATATAGATTATGTTAAAAGTTACACAGAAGTTATAAGATTAATTAAAATATAGCATCACACAGAATTTTCATGGAAAAGCCGCTACTTTACATCAACATTTTCCAAATCATACATTTAGTAGGAAACAGTGCTTAAGAACAGAGCTCTGAAGGTTGACTGCTTGGGTTTATTTCATGGCTTTCTGTTTATTGACTTTGTAACCTCTGGCGAGTTGCTTAACTTCTTACTGCCTCTGCTTTCTAAGCTATTGAATGGGGCAAAAAAGAACATATCTTGTCGGGTTATTGTAAGGATGAAATAAGTTAATTCACATAAAGTACTTAGAAAATGTTTGCTGAATAGTAAGTGTTCAGTAAATGATAGCAATGAATATAAAATTTGCATGCTCAGCTACACTTTTGAAAATATGCCAGAGCATTTCATAGGGTAGAAATTGGTCCACTGTGGTCTTCAGGCATGTAGAGCTTGCCTTCCTATACGCTCAAAGTCTCAGCTGGAGTAGTAGTGTATGGGGGTCCCAGCTGGTGTCAGGGACAGTAACCCTCTTTGATATGGTCTATTTGGTTTGGTTGTTGTGTGTAGAATAAATAGTTGTTGGGTATGGAATGGTGCATCTGTATTAAATAGTCAGCTGTTGTGGCTGACACTGTGCATGGAATATCCAGAGTTATGGTTGTGTATAGACTGGTCAGTGTGTCCAGTGTTTAGGCTTTCTGGGATTTTCGGGGGTGCTGTGTTGTTATGAAGCCACTCATTACATTTCACCTCCAAATTTAGGAGGAGACTAGTCTGCGTGACTTGCTTGGTCTCTGAATCTAAGCTGTTCAGTCAGCCTGGGGCCATGCACTAAAGGAAGAGGTCAGTCTCTTAAGGTGCTGTCCACACCCGTATATTTCTCCTGTACCGTTTCACAGGGCAGGATACATGCTGACTCAGTAAGGCTGGGAGCTAAGGCTGAAACTCCCACAATCCAGCAGTCACACTCAGTCTAGTCGTCTATGTTTTAAGGAAACCACTTATGCTCCCCTCCAACCTCATTTCCATCCCAACTATTCTCATAGACAGGAGACCAGAAGGGAACAAGCTATAGCGGTCTGGGCTGTGTCTGGACAGGGGTATGTCTCCTGCATAGTTTGGAAAATTGATTTTTCACCAATACACTCAAGATCTAAAAAGAGAGAAAGGAAAGAAAAAATTGAAACAACAAACTAAAGTTATCTAATTGTTAGGTCCGCTAAAGGGAAGGTTAAGATAATTCTATTTAGTGCTTTGAGATGTAGTAAGAAGGAAAATTATTAGGCAAAATGAGGATTTACTCTTACATTCAAGGATATAATTGATATGACTCTGATTTTTTTTTTTTCTGTTTGTTTTCCTAACCCTGACATCTGTTTAAAGAAATACTTCCTATATTGTTGTTGTTAGGTACCGATTCATAGTCGGTTCTGATTCATAACAACCTTATAGGACAGAGTAGAACTGCCCCATAGGGTTTCCAAGGAGTGGCTGGTAGATTTGAACTGCTGACCTTTTGATTAGCAGCCAAGCTCTTAACCACTACGCCACCAGGGCTCTTATACTTCTTACAGGGAAGTATAATATTGTACCATCTTTTCCTTACACTAATAATAGCACTGGTCTCAGGGTCACAGGAAGCCCTAGATCATCTAGGAGGCGAGGAAAAGAAGAGAGAGAAACAAAGAGAAACAAGTGTGCCCAATGATGTAAGCCAAATGGTCCAGGTAATATTGGGAAATAAGGTGTACAAAGAAATACTTCACTGCAAAATAGGTCAGGGTCATAGAGGAAGTCTGTGATTTCACATTGTGAAAACAAGAACTCCCTAGATGATTTAATCACTGAGAACTTATCCCCTACTTTTTCTCAAAATTGCATTGAGTAGCATTTTAGCAGTCATTTTTTAAAGTAGCATTCACTGGATGAGATATATAGTACAAAAACAAGAATAATATTTAAACATAAAACAAAATTGTACCTGGCAGTTGCAAAAGGCAATTTTAGCAACCATTGAATAACATCTCTGAGATTTTTAGGTAAGATGTTTGGGGTTAAGATGTTTGGTAAGCCCCTATCAATGGCTTTGGCAATCCGGCAAGACTTGTACTGGCAGATTGCCATTGCCACCAACCAAAGTATGTTTTTCTAGAGAAAACTTATGAGATTCAAGAAGCCATTCTTGCCTAACAACCAACCCTCAGCCTGATATCCCCTCTAATGTTTCCTGATAATGTTTTCTTTGAGACTATTGCAGTATAAGATCTGTCTCTCTTACTCCATAGTATATTCTTCAATAATAAGAGGACAGGCTCTGGAGCCAGGATGCCTGAGTTCCTATCCCATTTTCACATTTTCTAAATGTATGTTCTTAGGCAAATTACATGAGATTGAGTCTCAGTTTCCTCCTTTGTAAAGTAGGCATAATAAGAACACCTCCCACAGTGGGTTATATGTATTAAATGCATTAATATTTGTAATACTTATCTGGCTATAATAAGCACTATTTAAAAAAACAAATAATGAAATATTAGTAACTGAGGTGGAAAAGTTATTTTAATAGGGTGGTCTTCAGGACCAATGAGGAGGACAAACACACAATCAGGGTTCAATCTTTTACAGCATCCTACTTTATCTCCCAGACAAAATATAACCTTTCATTGTTAAAATTTCATAGTAGTCCAAAATCATCACTAGCAACAAAAAAAATAGTCAACTTTTTTGGCTCTGCAAATATACATATAAAATGACCTAGATACTAAAAACCAAAACCAAACCCACTGCCATCAAGTCAATTCTAACTCATAGTGACTCTATAGGACAGAGTAGAACTGCCCCATAGAGTTTCCAAGGAGCGCCTGGTGGGTTCAAACTGCCGACCTTTTGGTTAGCAGCCGTAGCACCTAACCACTAAGCCACCAGGGTTTCCATCCTAGAGACTAGACAATGTAAATTGACCACACATTCTACCCTGATTTTTAGAATAAATTTCTGATAGGAACTTCTTTAATTTTGGTCACCTGTTGTCTACGAAAGACTGCAGAACTGAGGATTGATTGAGGGTTCCAGTTGATTGGGTCATAGTCCATTAAGATTTACCAATTTTCAGCTTTGCTTATAGAAATACAATAAAATTTTAATTAACCAATCCCAGGAACAGTATTCAGTAAAATTTGTTGCACCTATCGTTGTTAGGTGCGTTGAGTCAATTCTAACTCATAGCGACTGTGTACAACAGAATGAAACACTGCCCAGTCCTGTGCCATCCTCACAGTTATTGCTATGTTTGAGGCCTTCGTTGCAGCCACTGTGTCAATCCATCTTGTTGAGGGTCTTCATCTTTTTCACTGACCCTCTACCAAGCTTGATGTCCTTCTTCAGGGACTAGTCCCTCCTGATAACATGTCCAAAGTATATAAAACGAATTCCCACCATCCTCCTTTCTAAGGATCATGCTGGCTGTACTTCTAATATAACATTTGTTCATTCTTCTGGAAGTCCATGGTATGTATATTCAATATTCTTTGCCAACACCGTAATTTAAAGGCTTCATTTCTTATTTGGTCTTCCTTATGCTTTCACATGCACATGAAGCAATTGAAAATACCATGGCTTGGGTCAGGCGCACCTTAGTCCTCAAAGTGACGTCTTTGCTTTTTTAACACTTCAAAGAGGTATTTACAGAAGATTTGCTCAATGTAATATGTTGTTTGATTTCTTGATTGCTGCTTTCATGGATGTTGATTGTGAATCCAAGTAAAATGAAATCCTTGATAACATCAGTCTTTTCTCTACTTATCATGATGTTGCTTATTGGCCCAGTTATGAAGGTTTTTATTTTCTTTATATTGAGGTGTAATCCCTACTGAAGGCTGCAGGCTTTGATCTTCATCAGTATAGGCATTCCTATATACATATGTTCATCTAAGTCCAATTGTAGCCCATGTAACTTAATTTTCTAATAGCTGTATTTTGTTGTGTAATTCCAGTAATAAGGTGAATAAAGTCAATTCTTAGAATTTATTTTATTCTTAATTACTTCTCACCCTGAATAAATAACTTCGTAAATTGTGTTGGCTCCTTATACTCTTTCTCTCACCAACCTCCCCTTTGTATTTATATCCAGAGAAACATTTGTATATGCAAAAAGACAGGTTATTATAGTGGACCATCACAGAATAATGTGTTTCCCAGTTCCCCTTCCTAGAAAGAAAGCAAAAACCTTTGAATAAAAATTTAAAAAGGGACTATAAAAGCCTACTTGCCAGCCAGCTGCATTCTAAATGGAGTATTTATGCCTTCTCCTTGGCAGGTACCCTTAGATCTACAGGGCTTAACAGAAAATAAGGCTATTTAGCCCTGGATTAGAGAAGGAACGTAGTCAGGGTTCTGGGCCAGCATTCAAGCTAGGCACCTACATGGTGTAATTGCGTGGTGGTTGGTATCTAGAAGCTCAGTTCTACTCCACCCATACTCTGTATTCCAGCCAAACAGACTGCATATAGTTAATTAACTGGTCCATGCTTTTTCATTTCATAACTTTCAGGATTCAGTTCAATGTGAACTATCCTGAGCCTTCCCTGACTCACTCTTTCAAAGGCTTTGATTTTGCCCCAGAGTACTCACTTGTTGTTGTCAGGTCGATTCTGATTCATAGTAACCCTATAAAAAAAAAAAAAATAGGACAGAGTAAAACTACCCTATGGGGTTTCCAAGGAGTGGCTGGTGAACTCTAACTGCCAACTTTCTGGTTAGCAGCTGAATGCTTAACCAATTACTGCCACCACTGTACCGATAAGTACTCACTAGTACTTTGTATTTCTATCATTGTGTCTATCAGAGTGCATTGTGATAATTGATTTACTTTAGATGGCATGGGTCTTAGGGTTGTTGTTGTTGTTTGCCTTCGAGTAGATTCCAGCTCATAGAGACCCTACAGGGCAGAATAGACCTGCCCCATAGAATTTCCTAGGTTGTAATATTTATGGAAGCAGGTCAGCAGGTCTTTTCTTCCACAGAGTGGCTGGTGGGTTTAACTGCCGACAGTGAGTCTTAGGGTAGAAACTGGCAATTAATCTGCTTATCGTATAATAGTGCTGCAACAAGAGTTTACTGAATTCTAGCTCTTGATGAAGTTCACAGAATGGGCTATCACATTTGGGAAAACCTGAATAAGTTTCCATTACAGAATTTATTTTCTTTCTCTTTTTTCAATATGATGCTTATCATCAACTCTTATTTTCTGTGATGGTAAAGTTTATGTAACATGGCTAGCTTATGGTGCCCAGTTGTTTGGTTAAACTATCTTCTAGTTGAGGTTATGATGTAGTTACATGTGATTCAATCAGTTGGCCTTAAGTAAAGCAAATTGCCTTCGAAAATGTGGGTGGGCCTCAATCAATTAGTTGAAGGTTTTAAGAGTAGAAAGGGAGTTTCCCTAGGGTATAGCCTGCCTTCAGACTGTGAATAGACATTTTGCCAGAACTCCCCTCATTCTTCACTGTTCATGGCACCTGACCTATAGATTTTGGGATGCAATGCTGCAAGGCTTGTCAGCCTGTCACCTGACCCACAGATTTAGTTCCCATAATTGAATGAAGACGCCCTGGTGGCACAGTGGTTAAAGTGATTAGCTGCTAACCGAAAGACTGGTGGTTCAAACCTACCAACTGTTCTGTGAGAGGAAGGTGTGGCAGCCTGCTTCCATAAAGATTACAGCCTTGGAAAGCCTATAGGGCAGCTCTACTCTGTCCTATAGGCTCATTCTGAGTCAAAATCCACTTCACAGCAGTAGGTATGGTATAGTCAAATGAGTCAGTTCCTTAAAATCAATCAATCTCTCCCTCTCTCTCCATATATATAGGAAAACCAGTGAGGTTCTGGTTCTGTTTATCTAGAGAACCCTGCCTAAGACACTTTCTGAAGTTAGTTTTTTTGTTTGTTTTTGTTTCATATCTCACTTTCTTTTTCCTACTAGCTCAATGCTTCTGCCATAGTATTCAGCCTAACAGGACGGTCTCATATGACTAACTTTGAAACACATTAGTCTATATTATTCACACAAGAGCTCCAAAGTGCTCCATCTGATGTGATAAGCAAAATTCTCTTTGACATTCACAGCAGTCATCTCCCAGAAACCAAAGCTTTTTCATCAGCATATATTGTACTGATGTTCAAATTACAAGAATGGTTTTTGACTACCACCAACTGAGAAGGGATGTGATTTTTGTGTGTGTGTGTTTAACCTCTCCTCCTTATCCTTATATCCGTGTGTGTGTGTATGTGTGTTTTTCCTCCCTATTTCTTATTTACATTCCAATTTCCTATCTTTTATGAGCAAGTATTCATAGGCTCACCACTGCAGTCCAGAAGAACTCATAGGGATTTTCATAACCAAGGTACTTAAAAGGCCAGATACAGGATGATAAAATGCCTTTGGAAAGAAAAAATGAAAAGGATTTATTGATGGATGCTTTAATGCCTCTTTCCATTTGCAAATACTCTATTCATATTACCACCATCTGAAGATGAATTACTTGAAGGAAGGAAAGGTATTTGTTCTTTCTTATCTCTTTCAACCAAAGCTGAATTTTTTAGATTGGCCATTTGGTTCTGTCTCTTTCACATTTGCTTTTTGAAGTCCTGTCATACTTTAGTTTATTCAGAATTGCAGATGCACACACCACACTTGAGGACAAATGAGATGTCTTATTTGTGTACTGAATCTTTAATGATGTTTCTCAGAAAAGAGTTCAGAAGGAAGTTTTGAAAAGTTACCAGTGAGCACAGTAATGAGATGGGGCCTTCAACTCAGCATTGAACTGGAATGGAGGGAACTAATAAGCAGTTGTTCCCACGGAGCAGGATTTTCAAAAGCAATCCCCAAGGAATACTCAAAAGAGTTTCAAAGTCAACTGCACATTTTTCCAATATCAATTTTTAAAAAATTCTTGCAATCATTGCTCTTTTTTCCCTAAAGCATATTCTACAGTTCTAGTATTTCAGAAAATTACTGAAAGTTGTTTTCCAAGAGAGTTTAGTTTTTGAAGTTTTTAACCAAATCATTCCCTTTTGAGGAATGGTTGATTTTCTTAAGAGCAGATCTCTCAGGTTGGGTTAAACAATTAGTTTTCACTTACCTGATATTGTCATATCAGGTTGAACCATACGAAAGTGCCATTTTTTAGTTCAAAAGCAGTTGAATATTGTTAACTCCATATGGTTCAATTCTGTGTGTGTATACGTGTTATTTTGGATTATATGCTTTAACCTAATATTTCTTGATACATCAAATAACTCAGTAATTATATCAAAGAATACTTATCACCAAAACAAGTTGATTTTTCATATAAAAAGAGCCCTGGTTGCCTAGTGGTTAAGAGCTCCACTACTAATCAAAAGGTCAGCAGTTTGAATCCACCAGCTACTCTTTGGAAACCATATGGGGCAGTTCTACTCTGTCCTATAGGGCTGCTAAGAGTCAGAATCGACTAGATGGCAATGGGTTTGTTTTTTTGTGGAGTCCTGGTGGCACAGTGGTTAAGAGCTCGGCTGCTAACCAAAAGGTTGACAGTCCAAATCTACCAGCTGCTCCTTGGAAACCCTATGGGGACAGTTCTAGCAGGGTGGGGCCCTGCTAATATGAAATCCTTTTGCTAGGCAAAAAACTTGAAGTATATTGTATGAGAATATTATATGAAAGTCCTAAAAATCAGTTTATAATTTTAAAGTAAAATTCACCTCAAAAAGTGTTCCTAAAAATGATGAAGTTATAAAGACATTCATTTTAGACTCGCCTCACCTCTGCTGTCACCATGGTTTCTGAAGAGTGATTACTTATACCACCTCATGCTCTCTGAGAAGCAGGAGCCATTCATCTAATGCATTCACATCTCATCTTACTGAAATGGAAAAGCGAAACTTCACATTTTCTGTCAGAGATTGTTAAAAATGATTGCTTACTAACATATTATCACCAAAATAAAACATCAGAAGCAAAAAAACACCCAAGTCACCTTTATGAACCAAAGTTTATAAAGATTTTTAAACCCTGTCCACTGAAAAAGTATGTTCTTTTATGATGCTTTCATATAATTTGTTTATTAATGAAAAGTTTGCCCCAAAATCTCTTTCTGCTCCCAGCTCTCATGGACACCAAAGACTATTTTTTCAGACCCTGATCCTCACTTAAATCCTTCATACGAGATTGCTCAAAATGAAGCTTTCATTGAAAATCAGCAAATGGAAGTATAGACAAAAAAAGAGGAGACAATGAGATGTCCACCATTAGGTGTGAATCTAAATGTCTTTCGGGGTCCCTCTTTAATTTATTAGCTTCAAACTCCACTTCAGACCCTGCAAAATGTCCAATGCTATCTCTTGTTTTTTCTGCAAATCTCTGGAGTCTTAAATCCTTATGATCAATTCTGGTCTCCACTGAATTCACATTCTCTGCTCTAGGTCTTGCTATAGGTCAGAAACTGAATTTGGCATACAAACATTATACACACTCTGTTTATATACTCTTCTATTTAATTCATTGTCAGCATTTAAAAATCAGGAAATTTTTCATAAGTACCCAAATTTAGGGGATTACTTTGAATAATTATAATATCTACATTAAACTCTTATTTCCTTATGCAATTATCTGCTAGACCTGAGAAAGCTTCTTTTAAATGAGGTGTCTTCTCTCCAAGTCACCACTGTGTCCTTCATCCTATTGATTGTAGGCTCCACCCATTTTCCATTATCTCCCTGAGTCATGGAGGAAGTTCATTTTAAACCTACTTCATATCCAGTCTGGTATTGATTCAAATGTGCAACTTAGTCTCCTTCCTTAAATCATCTCTCTCTCTCTCTTTCACACATGTACACAGACACATTCATACAGGTAGCATTTGTATATTCTACATACAAAAATATAGCATATTTGCCGAAGGAGACCAAGGTAAAGGGGCAGATAACATGGTATTGCAGGAAATTAACAAAGTTTGAATATTCACCTGTTTTTTAAAGCCTTTAGGTCACACACCATGAATTTTGGTTTCTTTAGTCTTGGAAGTAGTCTTGGAAGTAAAAAAAAACAAAAAGTCTTGGAAGTAGTACATCCAAAATACTCCTTAGAAGCAAGGATGGTGAGACTACTACTCACATACTTTGGACATGTTATCAGGAGAGATTAGTCCCTGGAGAAGGACATCATGCTTGGTAAAGTAGAGGGTCAGTGAAAAAGGAAGACCCTCAATGAGATGAACTGACACAGTGGCTGCAACAATGGGTTCAAGCATAGCAACAGTTGTGAGGATGGTGCAGGACAGGACAGTGTTTCATTTTGTTGTGCATAGGGTTGCTATGAGTTGGAATCGACTCGATGTCACCTAACAATGACAGTCACACAGCTCCTCCAACTCCCAAATTCCTATTCACATTTACTCAAAGCATCTTTTTTTTTTTGGACCTTGGTAAACATTCCTTCCCATTGCCATCAAGTTGATTCCCACACTTAGTGACCCTACAGGACAGAGTAGAACTTCCCCACAGGGTTTCCAAGGAACAGCTGGTAGATTCTAACTGCTGACCTCTTGGTTAGCAGCCAAATGCTTAAGCCCTGTGCCACCAGGGATAGGGTTGCTGAGGCAGAATCAGCTTCTGGCAATTTTTTTTTTTTTTGGTTTAACCATTCCCTCAATGTTCTATCCTGCAATAAAAACAGCATTTGAAACTATTTTCTAAACAAAGGCAGATTCTTTCTTAAGTGGAATTATCTTGTTAATCATGAAGATAAACTTTTTCACTACTTTACAGATGAAAGTGGCAGTTTCCAACTGCCAACATTTTTAGCCATAACTGAATCCCGTAAGAATTATATAAACAAAAATATTACCAGGATTCTTTAAAGGTCAAGTTTCGGAAGACACCCTCTCTCATTTCATTCCACTCTAAACTGCACATCAAAGAAAACACAATTTCAAAGTTGGTGAGTATATTCTCAGCGCCCAATTTTATCTTTATTACCAATGGTATGTGACCAAATCTTGAGTCAGCCAAGCCAGGTGGCAGAACTGAAAACAATAGCTCTTATTTCGAAGCTCTTGAGCTTTGAAGAGAGGCCAAAATTATCTGAGAGATGCAATTGTCTCTGGATGATGTTTCTGGCATTCATCATCTGCAGACTCAAAAAGATCAAACTAGGAGAAGAGGGTTGTAAGAGTGACTCTGTTTCTGTGCTCCATATTTCACTGTATCTAAGATGACACAATGGTAAAGACATATGTTAATTTCAGTGTTATGAAAACGTAAAAATTATACATCTTAGCCTTGGCAAAATTTAGAATGTGAAAATAGAGCCATTTTTACTTATATGTTAATTCTATATCTCATTGGAGATTAATGAACTTTTTATTATTGGCAGAGTTGAGAAAGTCTTCATTTATATCTAAATCCAAATTAATTTTGCTTTTCCATGAATTGCCTCTTCATGTTGTTTGCACGCCTCTCTACTGGGATCTCAGTATTCTAATCTGTATGAGTATTTAATTGATTAAGGTTCTCAGCAAGTTAAAATAAGTTACAAAAGCCACCTCTGTGCTTTTATTGAGATAGGAGAACAAAGAAGAAACCATCATTGCTAGACACGGTAGAAGATGGGCCAGGAGTGAGGCTGCCTTTGTATCTTTGTCCCAGGTTCCTTTAACATGATGTCGTTCCATCAGTTGATGAATTGAGATTGAAAAGAACTTGGAATGTAAGAGATTCCACTGAGTTTGTTTCTTTAATTAGTGAACCTCTCAGCAATCTGGGATGACTCTGCTACTTGGGAGATCATTGTAAGTGGGAGTCCTTGTGATTGCTTAACATTCTCACAACATTAAACAAAGAATGTTAATTAAAATAAACTTGGTAGCCCAGTCACGAATCATCATTTATTAGTTTTTCTTGATTATTTTGTTCTTGCCCTTTTCTCTTACCATTCTGTGCCTTAGTCTGTGTTCTCTAGAGGAATAAAACTAGTGGAGCATATATAGATATGTAGAGAGAAATTTACTTCAAGAAAATGGCTCATGCGATTGTGGGGGCTGACAGGTTCCATATCTGTGGTCAGGTGGCAAATCAAAGGCTTCTGGTGGGCTGAAAGCTTCTGCTTGTTCAATGTGGTTGCAGGGGCTGGGGAATCCAAAATCTGCAGGTCAGGCAGTATGCTGAAGGCTCCTCACATCCCAAGAACTAAAGCTCTGCAACAAGAAGAGTGCCGGATCTAATGAGAAAGAGCTTTGCCAGAACATACATCTATATACTGGAGTCAGGCCTCAATACCAAGGAAACTCCTTTTTCAAATGTTCAGCTGCTCACATCAGATCACAAAGTGGAAGAAGATTACATAGTGTTTGCCAAACCACTGAGAATCATAGCCTATCCAAGTTGACGCACAGAGTTAATCATCACATTCTACTTTACCAATTACTTCCAGATGTCTAATTTACCATTCATTACATGTCTTCATATCCCTGTCTCCCTGTAACTTTCTTTCAGTGATTCACGTTCTCTCAAAGAAAGGGCAGGGACTAACTATACTTATACTCCATTCAGTCTTTCATTGACTCCATCAGTAGGAATAAATTTTATTTCCAAACTTAGAGTGTTTAAAGCCCATTGTGGCAAGTCAATTCCAACTCATAGCAACACTAGATGACAGAGTAGAACTGCCCCATAGGGCTCCCAAGGCTATAATCTTTACAGACAGACTGCCTTATCTTTCTTCCAAGGAGCAGCTGTTGGGTTTGAACCACCAATCTTTCGTTTAGCAACCGAGCATTTAACCACTGGGCCACTAGTGCTTCTTTATGGTCACCACTTATATAATTAAATGAAGGCCCAGTTTATGCTTAGGTAATTAAATGAAAGTCCAGCTTGAGAAAGCCACATGGTGATGGTGAGAGGAAGTAGTATTGGATTTGGGAGTGAGCCTGAGAATGAGTCACCTAAGTTCAGGAGACTCCTTCTCTTGGCGCTTGCTATTCTAAAAACAGAAAAAGAAACAGTTTAGAGCAGCTGATCTAACACAGCCTTTCTAGGCCTGGCACAGACAGTTGAGAGCTAGAGCCTTACTAATGTTCTGTAAAGCAGGCAGAACATGACTGCCTTACATTTGAAAGTACTGGCATGCAAACCTGCCAGTGAAGGCAGCAAATATTCTTCTGCTCATCAGTGCCTGAAAAGATGTATTCCCTGACTCAGTCTTGCTGCCATGACAGACCAAACTTACCAGTATATTTGAATGTCGAAGTTGCATCAGTTTGAACATTATAGCCTCTATAGCCAACAATTACTAATCACAAGGATACAAAAAACAGCCCCTACCTGTAAACAGCAGACACACCACCCATTATGATTTTATGAGGTCAAAATTTCCTTGCTCATGGAAGCCTAAGGCCATCTGTTCTCACCTGCACAAATCTGATTCTCTCACATTCAATCCCCAAATCCCATCCCCTGTCTATTTCTCAATATTTGAAATTCATGCATTAAATAATGGAGTTCTAGGGAATACTAAATAACATTCCATCCCTTCCCACACAATTCAGAACTAAAGACAGAGCACTGGAATCTCACAGACAGAGATCAAAATATTACATTACTGCAAAACTCTTTGGCTAGTATATATTATTTGTACAACTGAATGGGCTTTCTAACATTCATCACAGCCCGAGCTAAGATGTTCCACCTTAAGGAACATTTGTGTCTAAAAGCAAATAAAATTACAAAGGATTACCGCTTTGCAATTGCTAGGGTAAAGAGAAGAAAGAAAGAGACTAAACAATAAGTACTTATAACCTCTTATAAGATTAGCTCCACCAAACTGAGAAGGTGGAACAATGGCCATGCCACCAATCACTTAGCTCATTCTTCCACCTTAGGAGTTAGTAAGTGAGAGCAAGTAGTCAGAAATTCTCTTCTGGTCAATGTCACTTCACATGGCAACAAGAGCTGTGGGGATAAACTTTCTCCAACAATATCTATTCTTGTATGTTGTTATTGTTATTAGGTGCCATCTTGTCAGTTCTGTTTCATAGTGACCATATGTTTAACAGAAGGAGACAGTGCCTGATCCCACCCCACCCTCAACAATACTTGCTATGCTTGAGCCCATCCTTACAGCCACTGTAACAATCCATCTCACTGAGGGTCTTCCTCTCCTTCACTGACCCTCTTCTCTTTTGCAGCAGATTTGCCCAGTGCAAAACATAGCCTGATTTCTTGTCTGCTGCTTCCATGAGCGATGATTGCAGATCCAAGTAAAATTAAATCTTCGACAACTTCAGTATTTTCTCTATTTATCATCTTGATGTTGCTTATTGGTCCAGTTGTGAGGATTTTTTTTTATGTTGAGGTGTAATCCATCCTGAAGGCTGTGGTCTTTGATATTCATCAGTAAGTGCTTCAAGTCTTCTTCATTTTCAGCAAGCATATGTGTGTCATTTGCATATCACAGGCTGTTAATGAGTCTTCCTCCGATCCTGATGCCATGTTCTTCTTCATGTATTCCAGCTTCTCAGATTATTTGCTCTGCATATGCATGCAGATAGAATAAGTATGGTGAATGGATACAACCCTGACATACACCTTTTTTTTTTAATTTTAAACCGTGAAGCATCCCCTTGTTCTAATCAAAAGACTGCCTCTTGATCTATGTAGCAGTTCCTCATGAGCACAATTAAGTGTTCTGGAATTCCCATTCTTCACAATGTTATCCATAATTAGTTATGATCCACACAGTCTAATGCCTTTGCATAGTCAATAAAACACAGGTAAACATCTTGCTGGTATTCTCTGCTTTGAGCCAAGATCCATCCGACATCAGCAATGATATTCCACATCCTCTTCTGAATCTGACTTGAATTTCTGGCAGTTCCCTGTTGATGTTCTGCTGCAACAGCTATTGAACTATCGTCAACAAAATTTTACTTGTGTGTGGTATTAACGCTGTGGTTGATAATTTCCACAGTCCATTGGATCACCTTTCATTGGAATGAGCACATACATGAATCTGTTTCCACAAAAATCTTAATTTTATTCCTTGATTTTCATAAAAATCTTAACTTTAGTCCTTGATTTTTGTAACTATCCTCTTTTATTTATAATATTTTAGTATCACTATATATTTTTGTCATAGTAATATTCTAGTAAAACTACATTTTAGTATGTCCTAGTATAGTATATCCTAGTAAAACATGTAAAATTAACCATGTGGTTTTTTATCACTGGTTGTAGATGCCAATGGAAACATTTTATAAGATGCATTAATTTATTTTTCTTAGAAGCTTTTTTTTTTCCCCCTCCAGACCAAAGCTATTTTGACACCTAGATCTATAGTACAAATGCTACTAGCAAGTATAAGGCTCTTATTTAGGTGCCTCCACATATTTTAGGATACTATCAAGGTAGAATGTATTATAATGAGGACTGTATCATTTTCTTATAAGGATACCTAAGTAATGTTTAACTGACATCTGCCCTCTTTGAACAAGGAACACAAGGAAAATGCACTGGACCCTGTATTGGAAGTCCTGGAGTCTAGGCTCACCTTAGCCACCATCTTGAATAGCTTTAAAATTCACCTCATCTCTTCAGTTTTTTCAGTCTGTGAATGGAAGATTAGAAGATATGGTCTCTGATGATGCTTCCATTTCCAGAGCACTGTGAGCCCACATCTTTTATTCTAAGGTAAATGACAGAGTATCAATAAATATGTAACTTTTTCTGTACACAACTCTTTCAGCAACTCTAAGAGTAGGCTAGGAGAGAATTTAGACCCTGATTAATATTTTTAAAGAGTTGGTAATTCAGAACTGAATAGAAAACAGTGGCAAGAATTCAGCTAGTTCAAAGAGTCAACTTAACTCTTTTCTTACTTTGAACCTAATTGTCAAATGTCGTTGGATTTCTACATTCTTATGAATTTTACATGTCTGTGTCTGTTACAGTAGAAGCACTCTGTTTTGCACTGGAATTTCAAGTTACCATTTCAGGAAAGATAATAAACCAGTTTATTATCTTATTCAGATTATTTATTTGTTTGTTTAGCATTAAAAGGTCACCTTGGTCATAAAAGCATACACCTTTATAGCTAAGCTATAAATTTATCTATGAAGCTAAACTTCATAGATAAATTGGAATCTTTCCAGATAAACTCATTGCAAAATTAAGCTCTAGATATCCAAATGAGGTGACTGACTTGCTGCATGGTATTGTTAGGTAAGTCAGAAAAGTTTCAAATGCAAATGATAACTGTAGTATTAGAATCTTTGTTTCCTTTTGTTATGGAGTTAATGTATTCAGTTATGACACGCTATGTAAAGGTACATTGCGTTTTGCAAAAAATCTCTTTAAAATGTTAAAAAAAAAAGAAAAAGGAAAGATGTCACCTTGAGGACTAAGATATATCTGACCCAAGGCACGGTATTTTCAATTGCCTCATATGCATGCAAAAGCTGGACAATGAATAAGGAAGACTGAAGAAGAATTTGAGTTATGGTGTTGGTGAACAATACTGACTGTACGGGCTTCCAGAAAAACAAATAAATGTCTCTTGGAAGAAGTACAGCCAGACTGCTTCTTAGAAGCAAGGATGGGGAGACTTCATCGCACGTACTTTGGACATGTTATGGGGAGGGACTAGCCCCTTGGGAAGGATATCACACTTGGTAAAGTACAGCGTTACTGAAAAAGAGGAAGACCCTCAGCAAAATGGATTGACACAGTGGCTATGACAATGGGATCAAACATAGCAATTGTGGTGAGGATGGCACAGGATGGACCATTATTCTGTTCTGTTGTACATAGGATGGCTATGAGTCAGAACCAACTAGATGGCACCTAACAATCTGTAAAGGTAGAATGCCTGTTTTCCCATTTTCAGCTGGGGAGAGGGGACCTATATTTAGCTCATCCATGAGGCTTACCCAGTACCTACCCTTGTTTTATCATTAAAGGCTATTTCCATGTATCCAGATTCTCAGAATAGCAGAGAAGCAGGTTTCTTATAAGAATTAATTAATAAGTGTCTTTATATACTGAGTTCATACGATTTACTCCATAACAAGTTTTTGTTTTCTTTTTTTCTCCCAGAATCATAGGCTAAGGAAAGGCCAATAAAGCAAAACATGTAAAAAAATACCCAGATTACTCCCAATGGTCATGAAAACTACCAGTGGTCTTGAACAAAATAACCATATTTGGAAACACCTATTTCTCGTGTATAATCTTAGCCCCAAAATCACAGGTTTGCAAGGAAGGAAACTGACATGCAATATAGAAAATATGCTTAGTTAATCTATAATTTTAAATGAGTAAAGTATTGCCCTTATTAATGTTGAATGTACTATATTCTAGGTCCAATCACATAAAACAATACTGTTTAAAGAGACCTTAAAGGTAAGAATGGGAGTCCATTCATTTTGAGTGTTCTTTGAGCAGGTACAAATTTTAAAAAATCATTTATGGGTACTTTGTTTAGCTTTGTCTTTTAAATAGATTGGAATATAAGGGTTGATTACTAGGAAACAGTGAGTGAGGATTCAAGGCAAGGAGACCATGTCTGTAAAGATAGGAAGAAGCAGTTCCTGATATTCAACCAGGATTTGAGCCATGTCCTGGATAGGGCAGAAAGTGTAAAAAGAGTCATGGGGGCGTAGGAAATCCTATGCCAACAGCTCCTAACCAAATTCACAAATGACAAAAATAATGAGGAATTATCATACGGACCTCGTAGACAATTAAATATACATACATACACACACACCAATAAGTGAATATTACAAACAACTCTATTCCCTAAATTCAAAAACATAAATGAAATGGGCCAGTTCAATAAACTTACAATGGATAACATGAATAGTCCTTTACCTGTTAAAGAAATTGAGTTTGAATTATACCAAATATTAAAGGAAGAAATAATAAATAACAATTCTGTATAATTTCTTCCAGAAAATATAAGAGAAAGGGCCACTTCCAACCTCACTTTATGAGACCATCATTATCCTAAAATGAAAATGAGAATAGTCACACAAGAAAGAAAACTGCAGGCTAGTATCACTCATTACCAAACATGCAAATCTTCAAAACTATTAGCAAATAAAATGCAACAATGTATGAAATAGATAATATGTCTCTACCAAGTTGTGTTTTTTACAGGAATGCAAGGTTGAATCAACATTATAAAAAATTAATGTAACTCACCATATCAACAGAGGAAAGTAAGAAAAAAAAAATGAACATCTCAGTAGATGCAGAACAAGCATTTGGAATGATACAACATCCATTCGTGATAAAAAGTCCCAAGACACTTGAAACTGAAAAGAAATTTCTTAACATGATTTCTTAACTCACTCTGTAAGAGGCATAGCTATAGAGATAAAAACAGATCAGTAGATGCCAGGGTTTATGAGTAAAGGGAGGTTGGCTGTAGATGGAAACACAAGCAAATTTGCAGTTATGGAATGGTTTTATATGATACACAATTCTATGCATTTGTCAATACACAGAAAACTATACACTACTGTGTGAATTTTATTGTATGTAAATTAAAAATAAGCAGAAAGAAGGGGAAAAGATAGAGCGTAGACCATGACAAATAAATCTAACTATTTTACAAATGAATTACATAACCACTATCAGAGGGATGGAGAAAAAAAAAGATCTAAGTGACAGTGTATTGACTGGATACTGTAAGGCCAACAGCAAAAATAACTACACATGAACACTGTACTCTAGATGGAGAATTTGCTTTTCATAGGGTTATACTTCAGTAATTCTGAAAATATTACACTAGGCTTGAACAAACAAGTAAATCTATTGTAGATAATGAAAGTCATATATTTCCCACTGTTAGAGATTGTTGTTGATGTTGTTGGTTTCAACTCGTAGCAACACTATGTACAACAGAGCAAAACACTGCCCAGTCCTGTGCCATCTGTTATAGGTAGAAGTCATAAATAAAGACAAAGTATGGGATGAAACCTGTGGAGCTCAGTTGAAATTGGAGGTATCAATATAAAAAAAATAAATAAATACCAATGTTTATATTCATATTCACACATTTGAATAAACATTGATACACTTATGATGGTAAAAGCTGTGGAGCGATGTTTAAGCAGAAACAGGGTATTCTATAGTATCAAACAATAACTACAAAGGAAAAACTAGTAACCTTACGGTGGAGAATTCTGCAGACACCATTTTAACCAAGTGATGATGGTTAACATCATGTTCTCCCTGACGTGATGTACAAAAGGTACAAATCATCTTTGCGAAGGTGGTGGTGTTTTTAGGTGCCATGGATTTGATTTTGACAGGGTGGAACTACCCCATAGGGTTTTCTAGGCTGTGATCTTTATGCAAGCAAATTGATAGGTCTTTCTTCCATGGAGCCACTGGGTGACTTCCAACTACTGACCTTTCAGTTAGCAGCCAAGAGCTTAAACATTGCTTCACCAGGGCTTCTTATCTTTGTGAAAGCCTTCCAAATAACTTAAAACCTCAATATAATCAAGAGAAAATATCAGACAAACCAAAATTAAGGGACATTTTACAAAACAACTGGACAATACCCTTCAAAAGTGTCAAGGTCATGAAGAACAAGGAACTGAAAAACTGTCACAGGATAGGGAGATCTGAGGAGACATACTGACATCACGATGAAATGCTACATGGGGTCCTAGTTGGATTCTGGATCATAAAACAAACATTAGTGAAAAAACTGGTAAAAACCTGAATAAATTCCTTAGGTTAGTTAATAGTATTATATCAAAGTTAATTTCCTTGGATTGATAATGTAACGCTCTCATCAGCAGAAACTTTGCTTCCTTCTTTCTTCAGATGTAAAACTGACCCTTCTTTTTTGCATTCCTGAGTGTGGAACAAACAACTTGTTTTGACCTCTTGACTCTGGCTTCTGAAAATAACCCAAACAATTAAGATGCCTTTGTTTTCCAAAATAGGCAGCCATGTAGGGGCTACTCTGGCCCACACCTGGGAACTAACTTCAGAAAAGGAAGGGGGCTTAATGCAATCATGCATATTCATTGATTGGATATATCCTAACTATGCATTAAGGCCCAGGTCATGCATATTCATCAAGGTCTCAATGACTAAGGGACCTGAAACCTTGGCACATTCTCTTTGGGGTCTTCTTGGATGGGTGAGAGCATCCATGCAAGGGATAGAGAGCAACACATCTCTGGGGACAAAGGAGGCTCCATGCCAGGAACTCTCCCAGACTTTGCCTGATGAGTCTCTATGCTTGTATCCTTTCTGGTTATAATAAATGAACTGTAAGTATAATTAATAGTTTCTGTAAGTTCTGTGAGTCATTCTAATGAATTATCAAAACCATAGGCAGTGGTTGGGCAGTGAAAGCCAGCAGAAAGGCTGGTGTTTGCCTATTTGGCAGGGGCTAGAAGGTCAGAGACCCAATTCTGGGTGATTAGAGTCAGACAAAGTGCCATGTGGGTGGCTGGTGTCAGAAAGATGAAGTCGGAAATTGGGGATATGAGTTATCTTCACATTTTTGAAATTAGCCTTACATTGCCTATCGCTCATACAATGGGGTATGTGAATGATAAAGACATTACCTAGAAATTCAGTATCCCTATGTAATTTACTTTAGACAAGAATATTGGTTGTTAGAAGCCCTGGTTGCACAGTGGTTAACAAGCTCGGCTGCCAGCTGAAAGTTCAGTGGTTCAAACCCACCAGCTGCTCCATGGGAGAAAGATGTGCAGTCTGTTACCGTAAAGATTTACAGCTTTGGAAACCCTATGGGGGCAGTTCTACTCTGTCCTACAGGGTCACTGTGAGTCAGAATTGACTCGAGGACAGTGGGTTTGGTTTGGGGTGTATTGGCTATCAGAATTATGATTGTTGCGTTATCTCTTCCTTTAGTGATTACTGACTCACCAAGATAGTATGAGTTAGTGTAAAAGAGGAAAGGTTAATTGTTTCTTCATTCTGAGCAGAGTAAATAAGAATAACCAAATTCATCAAAGACTCACATTCAGGATTCCAGAGCTAATGCATCTCCAGGGCCCCAAATAAAATTAGAATGGATCCCGAAATCTGGAGAAGATATTGTCTTTTTTAATTTCCTGGACCAAAGCAGAAGGAAATTATCCACCTGCAAAGATTAGCATCTGCTTTTTACATGCTGCAGATAAGGAATTTTTCCATGCTCTCCTTTCCTTTTTGGACATTCTTGTCATATACATTTTAGAAGAGAAATTAATTAGTCACCATTTAGAAAACATCTAAATACAGACAGAATCATACATTTGCATACCAATCAGAAAGTATCTTGAACTTTTCTTGCCAAAAGCAAGAGTTAAGAAACAGTTGTAACATTTTCGAGTTTTTAATTCATGCCACCAACAAACATTTATGGGTTATCTATTATATTCAAACACTAATCTAAATGCTGTAGGGGTTTCAGAAGACGTAAGATCTCTGACTTCAAAAAGCTTAGGTTTATTATGGGAAATATGAAAGGTAAATAAATAGTATGAGCTGTTTTAAAAAACTGATAAAGCATCACAGGTGATTAAAAGGAAATAGTATATCTGGAGGAAGGAATCATGGAAGTATCCATGGAGGAGGTTAGACCTGAGTTGGTCATTGAATTTGGAATTCTGGGATTCAAGGAAAGGTGGTTTCAAGCAGAAGGACTGAAGAGAATTCTGTTGAGAAGACTTCTTGACTCGGCAGAGAAGAGTGGCTGACTGACTAACGAGGTCTGCCATGGGATGGAAGACAAGTACCAGGACAAGTACACATTATTTGCGAAATCTGGAAGGGAACAACAACAACAAAAAAAAAACCTCTTAGAGAAACTAGATTAGGGAGACTATTGGAAAAAGAATGCTAAGTACTAAATTCTGTTTCTCTTTTTCCTAATCTGGTTTGGCAATTTAGATGAAAAACCATTTGAATGGTAATGGCCGTAGGTGCAGATTAAAGCTTTTAATGAACTGATAGTGTATCTCTACAGCCTCAGTTCCCACAACCAGTCTTTCATAATAAGCCCCAGTTATACAAAGCTGTTTCTCATTGGGTTTTTTCAGATGCTGTCTGTATCAGTTAGTTACTGCCTCATAACAAATCAGCCCCTAACCCAATACCTGAAAACAACAATCATATATTTAATATATTTATTACAGTTTACTCATGTATGTACTGGCTGCAGTCAGCTGATCTAGGTGGACTCAGTGATCTCAGTGTGGTTCAGTCACACGTCTGCCCCAGGCTGAGCTTGGCTGGTGAACCTTAGCTGTGGCAGCTCTCCTCCATGTGTCTCTTGATTTCCTTGGTACCAATGGGCTCTCCTGGATCTGGCCTTTCCTTTGTGATGGCAGTTGCTCACTATGACAAGCAAAGAGTGAGATGCCTTAAAGCTAATGCTTAAATCAACAAGTCACGTGGCAATAGGCATTAATGAAAAGAGGAATGAAGAACTGGGGCATTAAAACTATTTCCCACACCGTTCTTATGCCTATAGTATTCACACAGCAATATAAGATAGTTTGTTGAACAAGTGTCACCAATAATTCTATTCCTTGCTGCCGTGGCAATATGTTTATTTCTACCTATAGGATGGCTGGGTTTGAGCTTGGGTCCCATGTATAACAAAGAGTAAAATGGGTATCAAAATTAAAGACAGAGTAGACTCTGTAAAGAGGGAGTGGGAAGTGATGTGGACCAACAAATAGGTCAATGGAGAAGGCCAAGGGGGCGGCCCAGGCCAGAAACTAAGTGTCCCAAAAAGGAAGCTGTGATGAGAGTAGTAAGAGCTGTAAAGAAATAAACTGTTGACAGGAGAATAATAGCTGGCCTTACTGCCTGTGGGAACTGGAGATCAGGGTGGAGCTACTTGCTCAACTCAGACTGAATAGACTATTAAATAAGTGTGCAGGAAAATTTTACAAGAAAAGTAAACATTTCTGGGGAAACAATGAACACATTAATAGCAGCAGCTATATATTCGGTCTCAATATTTGCACACTCCACTGTTAGCGAAGCCCACCCACACTTCTCAAAATGACAGCAGCAAGTAAGCAAAAGAAGGAGACTAAGTTATATAAATTCTTCAGGAAATATTCATATTACTAGCACACTGAAGCCTGGGAAATGTTGATTTTAACCATCAATACAATGAAAACAGGTTCGTTATGTAAGAACTACATAATTATTTAGGTATTTTAGCTCATCGTTTCTAACAAACATGTAACCTTTAAACAAAACTTGCCTGAAAATAAGACTTGAATTCAAGCTCCAGGTAGAGATAATAAAATAGACACTGTAGAAATCTGGAAATAGTTACTGCTAATTTCATCCAGAAGACTGTTAACTATTTGCTTTCCAAAGCACCTGCAACTCAGCAGTTTGGATATGTTATGTATCCGGAAACAGATTAAAGAAATAGCAATCGCAAAGCTGTACCAATAAATTTATGGGGCATTTTTGAGAGACGGCAAGATATTTATGAGCAAACATAATATACATGATAACAAATGTTTTGTAAGAAAATCCCCAGGTGAAGTACATACAACCTTTTAATGAAAATATTGTTAGTTGCCACTGAGTCAGCTCTGACTCGTGGTGACCTCAAGTAGAACAGAAAGAAAGGATGCCTGGACCTGCGCCATCTTTCTTCACGATTGCTGGTATGTTTGAGTCCACTATTGCGGCTATGGTGTCAATCCATCTTATTGAGGGTTTCTCTCATTTCCTCTGACCCTCTCTGCTTTACCAAACATGATGTCCTTCCTGTCGATTGGTCTTTCCTGGTATGTTCCAAAATAAGCAAGCCAAAGTCTCACCATCCTTGCTTCTAAGGAGCAATCTGGTTGTACTTCTTCTAGGATTGATTTGTTTATTCTGGAAATCCGTGGTATATTTAATATTCTTCAGCAACACCACAATTTGAATGCGTCAATTCTCCTTCTCTCTTCCTTTATCACTGTCCAGCTTTTGCATGCATATGAGGCAACTGAAAAGACTATGGTTTGGGTGAGGTACACCTTAGTTATGAAAGTAACATCTTTACTTTTTAATATTCCAGACCACTAAACAACGTAAGAAAAATAATCAGAGTCAACGTCCACAATGATGTGTTGAACTTTTGGGACATTTAACCATGAGGGTCATTAGTTCCTCACCACTAATCTCCCAGGAGAGTAGCTACAGGACCAGGTTTATTGACAACCTTCTCTTGTAGTCTGTATCCCATTCTGATCTGCGGTCACTTTCAGGATGACTTCAGCAGTAGGCAGAATGTTAGCCAGCACAGTGCTTATGAAAGGGCATGGATGGGGCATGGGTCCTGTGTACCACAGACAATAAAGCAGGCATCAAAAGTAAAGGCCAAATGGATTCTCTAAGGAGGGAGTGGGAAACCTCTAGAGAGTTTAGCTCTGTGCGCTTCTCCACAACCATTTGCTCATGATCCTTCACCCTTTATTTTGTCTTATTTCTATAATTTTTTCTCTTCCAACCACATTTTTACCTTCCTATCTCTCTTATCACAGATGCTTCAACCATGGTGCTGCTTCCCTTTATTCTCTAATCATCACAGTCACTAAAACTGGAGTAAGAGTCTGTCCTCATAATTCCACAACCTTTTCACCCCAAATGCCTTCAGACCCTCAGAAGCATGGCCACACCTTGAACCTTGTCATCACTCAACACAGCTCAACCTAAACATAATATTTTTATACTCTTTTTTATGACCACAACCTCTGCTTTCCAATTCTCTTTCTTTTATGTCTTTAACTCTTATCTTCACTTGGCCACATGACTTGGTCTCTTGACTCTTCTTCTTTATGTAGCCCTCTATTTCTCTATTATGTCGTTGGACCCCAAGTTGAACTACTTCAGAAAGCTCATGTTCTTTCTTTTCATCCCTGAGCCACTGAGGTAAATCGGAAGGAGACACAAAATTACATCAATTGATTCCATTACGAACTCTTGCTACCAGGTTTTAAATGGGGCTTCAAATATGCCTTAAAAACTTTTTGTTTTTTAATTTCTAGTTGGTAAAACTGCATCATAACTAACTCCACTGTATTTGCTAAAGTTTTGTCTCTAACCCCTTTTCTCTTTTGCATACTCTTATGAGTTTAACTTACTTATCTCTGAAAATATTCCTAAGGCTTTATTTCTAGATTAGTTCTAACACAGGTAGCTCTAGAACTACACTTCCAATGCCCTAGTAGTTTTCTCTAAAAAGACGTCTGACACATACTCCAAATGTACCAAACCATATTCACAATAAAACTCATTTGTTGTCTCCACTTTTTAACTTCCTTATATCTCAACTTCGTGGCACAAAACAACAATAACAGATCTATATTAATGACAACACCTTCTATAGACAGAAAGCCATAAATATTTGAAATACATGTTAGCTCCTTTTCTCTCTTTTCCCCCAAGGGCAATTGATTCTATCCCTGGAATGCTTCTTTGTCCTTATTCTCCTTTCTGGTCTCACTACCACCACCATGTGCAGGTTTTATTTCTTTTCTGAACAATGTAATAGTGTCCCAGCAGGTCCGCTCATTCATAATTTCTCCACTCCTGATACACCCTGATACCAGAACAACCTTTCAAAGACTAGTCTTATCATGTCATTCCCTTTCTTGAAAACCCTCAGTGGCTCCTCATAGTCTGCCCAATTATTTTCTTTCTTACCAAAGTAATGAATAATTAGTTCAAAAAATAAAAATCCATAGATAACCTGGTTGAAATAGGAGTGAAGGCATCTGAACCTCTTTCTACTTCACCCACCTCTAAAAAAGGTAATTTCTGAAATACTACTGTAGAATCCCTTGGAGCCTATAGTGCTTACTTTGACTTACAGAATAAAAGAGATTTACTTTGGAATTTGGTCTATCTTGCTTTCAAATGTTATTTCTCAGTATGTCATTTATGGCCCCTCCATTGTGTATGGGGACAGTCACTGTTCCCAAATCTGCCCTGTGGTTACCTACCTCATTGCCTTCCCTAGTGTCAGTACTTCTCCACAGTTGTTCCATAGTGCACTGGGGTAACCAAAGATCTTCAGAAGTGTGCAAAAAATGTTGATTAATGCACAAATTTTATTTTTGTCACAAATAAGGATAAGTGTTTTTAGCAAAGTCTTTTAGATGGAACATCTGGTGCTATTTACTGTAGAAAGCTGAGACCAAGAAGTAAAGGAATGGCATCACCATAAGATGACATACTCTGATTATGTTGAAACATTACCACATAAAAGTTCACTCAAGACAATGGAAACTTATACTGAATAGTGCCACAGTGCTAAACGGTGATTCATTAGTGTGAAACCTGTGGATCAGTGAAAAGCCTGCAACTATGATGCCAAAATTTGAGTATTTGAGAATATGTCATGAACAGGAAAAGTTGGAAAAAACTGCCATAAATGCTGCTCCCTGTCTGCATTATCCCTTCTCTATCTTTTGAGACCTTTCCCCTCAAATGCTACCATACATCCATAAACCCTTCTACAATAACTCCAGCAAAACATAAATTCTCCCTTCTCTGGAAACCTATAGATTCTTTTTTAAAATGCCTTTGCTTAAAGGGGAAACTCTGGTGGCAGAGTGGTTAAGTGCTACGGCTGCTAACCAAAGGGTCGGCAGTTCGAATCCCCCAGTCACTCCTTGGAAACTCTACGGGGCAATTCCACTCTGTCCTATAGAGTCACTATGAGTCGGAATTGACTCGATGGCAGTGGATTTGGTTTTGGTTTGGTTTTGTTTAAAGAAGTCCTGATCTCTGTGGCATTATACTTGTGAATAAGACTGATATTCATAAAGAAACTGTAAACTTCTTGAGAAGTGTTATACCTTGATTGGTAATGTACTACCCACAGCACCTAATACTGGGGCTAAGACAGTAGAAACTCAAAAAATATATGGTGAATGAATGACCAAAATAAAAATTATGACCCTGTGGTGGATAGCTATATAGTTAATACCTAAATATCAAACAGAACAGAGAAGCCATTGGTTTAAACCCAAGCTAATGATTTACGTAGAATTCTTCATGAATTTTTTTTCCCCCTACTTATTTTTATATTCCCATCCTATATGATGCTGAGGGCAAAAGATGTTTGAGAGAGAAGTCTTAATTTTCAGTATACACTTCTCAATCTCCAACATAAATGTCAACAGGTAAGACAAAATGGCTACGTTAAAACCTTGGGAAATCAAAGGTAAGTGTGGATTGATGGTGTAATTGCCAGGGCTGAAATTGAATATACTAAGTTTGAGCACCTAGGGTAGTGAAGAGCTGTGTGACTTGGACTCTGCTTTTCAATATTTCCATCACTCTCTCTGCCATGTGCTATAGTAGGATATGGCTTAACCTTATATTAAGACAGTTCTGTGGGCTTTTTTTTTTCTTTTTTTTCCATTCAATTACTTGACAGAAAAATGGATCCCACTGTGACTTTCTTAGTACAATAAAAATATCATATTACTCACTTTGGATAAGGATTAAAAAAATTAATAATTTTTTCCTATGCAAAGAAGGCATAGACTTTTGCTATAAATTGTTTGGAGGGCATTATTACTAACTAAAGTCCATAGTTTACATTATGATTCACTTTTTGTGTTTCTCAGCACCACATCTGGCAAAGAGTATGTGCTACATAAATGGCAGCTATAATTTTTATTAGTTTGGTGAGTTAGGGAGGTACAGTACTTTTATAGTAGTATACCAAAAAGAAAAAAAACCCAAACCTGTAGCCGTCAAGTTGATTCTGACTTATACCAACCCTATAGAACTGCCCCATAGAGTTTCCAAGAAGTGCCTGGTGAGTTCAAGCTGCTGACCTTTTGGTTAGCAGCCGTAGCACTTAACCACTACGCCACCAGGGTTTCCTTCAGTGGTATAATAGAAGATAATTGTGTTTATCACCTATGCATTTTTCTAATAGTTTAACTAATTAATATGTTTCCTTAGTCACTTATCATTGTAAAAAACCAAATTACACTATTTAAATAATCTGGAACTTAGCAAGAAAACCGCAACAATATTTTGGTATACAATATCCACCACTCTCAGTTTTTTGTATTGTGGTGGCTTGCGTGTCACTGTGATACTGGAAGATGTGCCCTCAGTATTTCAAATACTATCAGGGTCACCCCTGGTGGACAGATTTCAGTGGAGCTTCCAGAGTAAGACAGACTAGGAAGAAGAGCCTGGCAGTTTACTTCTGAAAAACCTGGCCAGTGAAAACCTTAAGAATAGCAGCAGAACATTGTCTGATATGTTGCCAGAAGATGAGCCCCTTCTACTAGAAGGCACTGAAAAGATGACTGGAGAAGAGATGCTTCCCCAAAGTAGAGTCGACCTTCATGACATGGATGGAGTCAAGCTTTCAAGGCCTCATTTCCTGATGTGGCATGACTCAAAATGAGAAGAAACAACTGCAAACATCCATTAGTAGTTGTAACATGGAATGTATGAAGTATAAATCTAGGAAAATTTGAAATAGTCAAAAATGAAATGGAACCCATAAAGATGGATATCCTAGGCATTAGTGAACTGCAATGGACTGGTATTGGCCATTTTGAATCAGACAATCATGTAGCCTGTTATGCCGGGAATGAAAAATTGAGGAAGAATGGTATCACATTCATCATCAGAAAGGACATTTCAAGATCTATCCTGAAGTACAATATTGTCAGTGATAGGATAATATCCATCCACCTACAAGCAAGATCAGTTAATATGACTAATATTCAAATTTAAGCACCAACCACTAAGGCCAAAGATGAAGAAATTGAAGATTTTTACCAACTCCTACAGTCTGAAATTGATCAAACATTTAATCAAGATTCATTGATAATTATTGATGACTGGAATACAAAAGTTGGAAATGAAGAAGAATTGGTAGCTGAAAAATATAGCCTTAGTGATAGAAACAATGCTGGAGATTGTATGAAAGAATTTTGCAAGACCAATGACTTCTCTATTGCAAATATCTTTTTTTAACAACGTAAACAGCAACTATACACATGGACCAGGTCAGATGGAAAACACATGAATCAAATCAACTACATTTGTGGAAAGAAACAATGGAAAAGCTCAATATCATCAGTCAGAACAAGGCCAGAGGACGACTTCAGAACAGACCATCAATTGCTCATATGCAAGTTCAAATTGAAGCTGAAGAAAATTAAAACAAGCCTTTGAGAGCCAAAATGCGACCTTGAGTATATCCCACCTGAATTTGCAGACCCTCTCTGGAATAGATTTGATGCATTGAACACTAATGACTGAAGACCAGATGAGCTGTGGGAAGACACCAAGGACATCATACATGAAAAAAGCAAAATGCCATTAAGAAGACAAGAAAGAAAAGACCAAAATGGATGTCAGAAGGGACTCTGAGACTTGCCCTTGAATGTAGACTAACTAAAGCAAATGGAAGATATGATGAAGTAAAAGTGCTGAACAGAACATTTCAAAGGCCAGCTTGAGAAGACAAAGTAAAATATAATGAAATGTGCTATAGGGTCGCTATGAGTCAGAATCAACTCAGTGGCAATGGGTTTGGTTTGGTTTGAAAGCAAAGATGTGGAGGTAGAAACCTAAAAGAAAGAACACACCTGGCATTTCTCAAGCTGATGGAATCGAAGAAAAAATTCAAGCCTTGAGTTGTAATATTGAAGGATTCTGTGGGCAAAACAGTGAATGACACAGGAAGCATCAAAACAGATGGGAGGAATACACAGAATCACTGTACCAAAAAGAATTAGTTGAAGTTCAACCACTTCAGGCCTAGTGTATGATCAAGAATTAATGGTGCTGAAGGAAGACGTTCAAGCTGCACTGAAGGCATTAGCAAAAAACAAGGTTCCAGGAATTGATGAAGTAGCATTTCAGATGTTTCAACAAACAGATACCACACTAGAGATACTCACTTCTATGTACCAAGAAATTTGAAAGAGAGGTATCTGGCCAACTGACTGCAAAATATCCATATTTGTGCCCATTCCAAAGAAAAGCAATCAAACCAGATGTGGAAATTATCGAACAATATCATTAATATCACATGCAAGTAAAATTTTGCTGAAAATCATTCAAAAATGGTTGCAGCAGTACATCAACAGGGAACTGCCAGAAATTTAAACTGGATTCAGAAGAGGATTGAAACGAGTGATACCATTGTTGAAGACATCAGATGGATCTTGGCTAAAAGTAGAGAATATTGGAAAGATGTTTGCCTGTGTTTTATTGAGTATTCAAAGGCATTCGACTGTGTGGATCATAACAAATTATGGATAACATTGCAAAGAATGGGAATTCCAGAACACTTAATTGTGTTCATTTGGAACCTGTACTTAGTCCAAAAGTCAGTTGTTTGAATAGATAAAGGAAATACTGAATGGTTAAACATCAAGAAAGGCATGCATCAGGGTTGTATTCTTTCACCGTACTTATTCAGTCTGTATGGTGACAAAATAATCTGAGAAGCTAGACTGTATGAAGAAGAATGTGGCATCAGGATTAGTGGAAGACTCATTAACAAACTGCGATACACAAATAACACAATCTTCCTCGCTGAAAGCAAAGAGGACTTGAAGAACTTAATGGTGAATATCAAAGACCACTTTTGTTTTTATGTTGGATTACACTTCAACATAAAAACAAAAGTCCTCACAACTGGGCCAATAAGCAACATCATGATAGAGAAAAGATTGGTGATGTCAAGGATTTCATTTTACTTAGATTCATAATCAATGCCCATGGAAACAGCAGTCAGGAAATCAAAGGACATATCACATTGGGCAAGTCTGCTGCAAAAGATCTCTTTAACATGTTAAAAAGCAAAGATGTCACTTTGAGAACTAAGGTACGCCTGACCCAAGCCAAGAAATTTTCAATTGCCTCAAATGCATGCAAAAGCAGGACAATGAATAAAGAAGAACGAATCATTGATGCCTTTGAATTATGGTGTTGGCAAAGAATATTGAATATACCATGGACTGCCAGAAGAATGAATATGTCTGTCTTGGAAGAAATACAGTTAGAGTTGTCCTTGGAAGTGAGGAAGGTGAGACTTCGTCTCACATACTTTGAACATGTTATCAGGAGGGACAAGTCTCTGGAGAAGGACATCATGCTTGGTAGAAGATCAGCAAAAAAGAGGAAGACTCTCAATGAGATGGATTGACACAGTGGCTTCAACAATGGGCATAAGAATGATTGTAAGGATGGCACAAGATTGAACAATATTTCATTTTGTTGTACATATGGTCGGTGTGTGTTGGAAGTGACTTGATGGCTCCTTAAAACAACAACAACATACAAATATAAAAAATGACTGTTGACATGTCATAAATATATTTCAATAATATTTCATAAGCAAGGACATTTTCATAGCCTCTTCTGACTGCTTAATTGCCTTAGTAAAATGGGCTTGAGCTGAAATGCCTTTACTTCACAAGAAAATGATCAACCACAATTATCTTAAAATATACTGCATGAGTTTAAGATGCTCTCAGTTACCCTGATTTTCTTTATTACAAGTTAAATGCATCATAACATATAGCCTCATTTCAACTATAGAAAATGGAGAACTAAATATGCATCTCTGTAGTGGGCTGGGAAGGAGTTTTCTACATTTGAGACTTGTAGCTTAATGACATCAACAGCTTGCCAAATGTATTCGGAAGCACCTTAAAAGGCCAGATTCTATTGAATTATCTTGGAATTATTGTATAAACCTAAATCAGAGGTTCATAAATTTTCAGGTGAGCATATCCCCAAGGCTTTGTTTCTGTAGATACCCACTATACACATTGAAGGACTATTTCAGTGTGATACCACTGCCTGAGCAGAGCCACAATCAGGGAACAGTTGGGTAAATACTCTTGTAAGCCATATACTCTGAAAACCAGTAGGAGCTGGTTTAGAAAAGAGAGAAGGGATGATGAGATACTTTCCTCAAGCTCAGACTTCATGCATTTCTTTAATATCAGGAGCAATCGTTTAGGTAACCCCCAGTCCAAAACCTGGGAATCAGTAATTCTTAACTGCACAGACTGGAATCAGACAGACCCAGGCTCAAATTGAAGGTCTATCACTCAAAGCTTTGTGATCTTGGGCAAATTATTTTAATGCTCTTAGCTTCAAGTTTTTGTCTATAAAAAAGAGATAAATAATAGAGCTTACCTCATAGGATACTTGTGAGGATTAACTGGGATAATGAGTAGAGAGTATTTAGTAAAATTCTTGGAGACAAATGGGCTCTTAAATAATAGCTATTATTATTTTTTAAATAATCTCTCTCTCTCCAGGGTACATCAATTTTGACAAACATCTTATTAGGAGACAGGCAACCCTGGGATGGGCAAATATCAAAGTCCTTACCATATAACATATTATCTAGAAACAGCAGACAGCTGAGATTGTGTGGGCTGTGCACCTGAGGGGCACCTAGCATACACAGGAGTGAAAATCGACAGGGGCACTGCAAAAACTGGCAGACTCCAGTTACAAGCCTGGCCTACTTCACAATTTTCATTAAGTCAAACTTCGACGACACCATTAAAAAGATCCTCAGTTGTTATCTCTGGCCTACTATAAATATAGCCACATCTTAAGAACTCACATCTTGGACTATCCACAGAATCCAAAAAGCTGATTCATCCCTTAGCTACTTGATCACAGGGGCTAAACCATCGGGTGAGTAAAAGAAGTAGCCAGAAACAAGAAACGATTTCCCATCCACACAGGTGTAAGTTCAGGCAAAAGGGAGGGTGAGATGTATGAAAGACCACCGGACACGCTTCTCCATGTCCAGAGATGTTTCAGATGCAGAGGAGAGAACGGATCTTAATATGTATTGACTAATGCACTGGTATAACAGAACACTAGGTGGATTACTTTCTAATTTAATGTTCAAATATATTTAAAGAAATGTACCATATAAATATAAAACATTAAGTATCAATCTAAATTATGGCAACTCTAGTTTTAGAAAAGCGGGTGTCTCTAATTATCTCAAGGAGGGTTACTAAATTTCAAAGTAAAATATAGTTTTGTTCATTTTCATTTAAAAAAATAATGTACAGAACATCACAAAGGAGTGTTGGGATGTATAGCAAACAAAGGCTAGTTCTACCACATCTATACAGGCAATTCTAAAAGAAGAGAACACTCACCAATTCAATGCCAGACACAATACATCATCAGAATTCATGCTGAATGAAAAGAGAGACAGACCCATAATTAGAACCCTTCTAGTTACAAGCCATGTTCTTAATGAACACTGTTGCTCAGCTACCTCCTAGCCCAACAGTTATCAACCCTGGCTACACATTATACTCGTTTGAGGATCTTTTCAAAAGTGTCCACAGTCATGGATTCTGGTTTAGTATTGTCTGAGTGGGATGTAGGCATCCATTTGTTTTGTACTTTTTATTCTGAAAAAAATTTCAAACATTCAAAAGAAGACTGCAAGAGGAATATGAAGAAACAGACTGTTCATCCAAAAATCGCACTCAAGTTTCGCCAACTGTCCCAACAATGTCCTTTATAGCAAAATGGCACAGTGCAGGATGACTTGTCACACTTGGCTGTTAGGCCTCTTAAACAACGCATTGCCATTGAGTTGATTGCGGCTCATAGTGACCCTATAGGACAGAGTAGATCTGCCCCATAGGGTTTCCAAGGTGGATTCGAACTGCCAACCTAATCTGAAGAGTTTCACAGTCCTCCCTAACTTTAATATTTTGGAAGAATATATGCAAGTATTTTGTAAAATGTCCCTCAGCTTGGATATTTTCTCATCACTAGATGTGGGCTATGCATTTTGGCAAAAATGGCCCCTAGTGAGACTGTCTCTTTTCACTGCATCCCTTTAGGTGTCATACAGTGTCAGTTTGTCTCATCCCCAGTGATGTTAAATTTTGTCATTTGATTAAGGTGCTGATTATAGTCTGCTAAATTTACTCTAAAGTTACTCTTTTTCCCATTGTATTTGTAAGTATTTTGTAGGGAAGGACTTTGAGACTATGTAAATACCCTCTTCTTCATCAGACTTAAACCTACAGGTTTAACATCCACTGATGTTGTCTTTTGGCTGAATTGTTACTACAATGTTTATCAAACGGTGATTTTCCAGTTCCACCGCTCCGTCTACACTTACTCTTCTGCATCCTACTGTAAGAGCTTTCTTTTCTGTATGTTTATGTGTTCATTTATTTCACTGTGAACTCAGATTTATCTTTATATATCCCTTTTTTATTCAGTGGGATATAATCCAATATTATCAGCATCTATTTATATGCCAAAGTTTTCCCAGATTTTGCAGTGGGGGGGCCCTTCAAATTGGCTTCTGTGTCTTTTTGACATGATCTCATTATTCTTTGAGCAGGTCCTTACATTTATCCTAATAAAGTATTCTAGGTTCATCTTGTACTTTTCTTGCCTGAGTCCTGGACTTAGCTATTCTTTGAAGAAGGCCTATTCCCTTTTATTAGGAAATGATATTTAGAAACCAAGTACTTGTCACATTATTACTGGGGTGCCGTACTATCTGCTTCTCTCCCCGCGCCAAGGCCGTCCCAGTGGCCAGAGCTAGGAAAGACACACACACACACACACAATTTTACTTTTGTATTTAGTTTCTGTACTGTCTATACCTACATATAGCTATATAAACCATGAGTTCATACCATATCATTCATTCCAATCTAACACTAACTTTCATTCTGTCTTTCTCCCATTTAAGATTTGTACCTCCCTTCTCTGACAGTAAGAAATCTAGCTTCACAGTATCTTCAATACATTTATTTATTTGTTCAATCTCCCAGTAAACAGTCTCCAGATGCTACAAGGCTATTAACCTCATTCAGACCGTCCTAATGGCTTGTGGATTGAATGATAGGGAAGAAGGGAGGGAGGGAGATAGAGGGGGAGGGAAGAGCAGAAACATTTTAAAAGCTCCTCAGATAAGACTAAAAGCCACCTTTGAAATCATTAATACTAATCCTCTCGCAAGACACTCTGCCTGTATTTGGCTAATAATATTATCTTCCCAGACCTATGTAGGGAGATGTAGCAAATTTCAATAACTATACCTTTTTTTTTGCTTAAGTCCTTGTATGACTTTCAAAGCTAATGTAACATGATAGGCATACCCATCTAAAAATAACCAGATCAGTGCTCCAAAAACTTTCACTGTATATCTGGGCAAGTCTACATGCAAATGAATGCATCTCCGGTGAGCCTTATCTCATGTATTAGAAGTAGCTCAAATCTCTAAATGCAGATCAGGGACTTGTGCTTTTCCCAGTATGGTTCACATACCTATTTTTATTTCCTCTTTCTTTTTCTTTTTTTAAAGACAAATGGGATATATTTCTTTATTTTCCTGTCTCCTTGGAAAATAGAGAATAAATTGTGACTTTGAGTATAATCAGTACCATTTATTTTCTATGCTATTACTCTTAAAAAATAAAAACAAAAACCTGAAAGGTTAGATTGGAATTTTGACCCAACAAGACTACATATTTTCTTACTCTTTTGTTGGAGACAAATTCTGAAAGACCTTGACAAAATATCAAGAAAATAGTTCTCCAAGGAAACCTCTATTTGGGGAAGAAAAAGAACATTTATAGCATATTTCAACTTACTAAAAATCAGTGTAGAGCTGAACAGATGCTAAACCACATTTTGCTTATCATCCACAATGGCAAGGGGAACACTGATTTGTATTTGCAGCCAAAAAAGTTTCAAGAGTTATGTCAATGAAATATGGTGCCATGGTGGGAATTCTGAGCACTGTGAGTTTCGCATTGCTCAGTGTCATCACCCAATGGAAGTTCATGAATGATATTAAGGCAAGATTTTCTCCTATTGTGTTCTCTCAGTTGGACTACACATTACTCAACTCTTCCAGGAATATTGTCGTTGCATCTGTCCTCCAAACCAAACCTGACTGAATTCTGTTCGCTCTACAGAGTCTCTCATGGGTTACTTTACACTCCCTCCCAGTGGAATGGGACTTCTTACTCTTATCTCCTTAAATGCAATTATTTTAATTGTCATCGTTTTGTCTACAGATCCCTTTAGATAGTCTTCTGAAAGTTAGCCATATTTTATTTTTAGAGTACGAAATCTAATACAACATTGAACATAACTATTTTCAGAATAAAAGTGAATATAAATGTCGACATGACATTTCATCCCATAATCTGTTTGGTTCATTGTACCTGACCTTTCCAGTTGGTTACGGCAAAGGTTTGTGTTGTTCCTAATTTTTTTTTTTTTTTGTAATAGCCTAAACTAGAAAACTGAGGGTGAACAAAGAGTGCAAGAAGAATGTTGATAAAGAAAGGTTTGGCTGTATCATGGGTCGAATTATGTCCCCTAAAAATATCTGTCAATTTGTCTAGGACATGATTCCCAGTATTGTATGTCTACCATTTTGTCATCTGATGTGATTTCCCTATGTGTTGTAAATTCTATCACTATGATATAATGAAGTGGATTAGTGGCAGTTATATTGATGAGATCTACAAGATTAGGTAGTGTCTTAAGCCAATCTCTTTTGAGATGTAAAAGAGAGAAGTGAGCAGTGAGACATGAGGAACTCATAGCACCAAGAAAGCAGTGCCAGGAGCAAAGGGCCATCCACTTGTGGTATGCCTTTTATAGCAGCAATAGATGACTAAGACAGGCTGAGTAACGTTTCAAAAGAGATAGAAGTATTGGGTAATATTCAGCCTCAATGTAACTTTGCAATTTCATCACCCAGAGAAACAGGAGGTTCCATGTAATATGCATTTTTAACTACCTCTGAAAATATTCACCTGCATGGAGATAGAAGACAGAAGAAAATACAATGCCCAAGTAAAAGGATTTAGAAATGTCATCATCTAAAGGCTAAAACATTAGTCTTACAACTTTTTCTGAAATTTACCTAGCACAGAAAATGTAAGGTGCTCCTCTAATCCTTCCTTCTCTATGAAACCTTCACCGAATGAAGAAAATAATAGTAGTTTCCTCTTAACCCATTCTGACTGAGCATACAATTCTCTCTTCATTCATTTCATCTGCACATTATGTAAGTGCAACGCTGCCATTGGCTACCACTTCCAATTTTTGCCTATATATGACCTCAGTTTCTACAGTTTGGAATCACGCCTAAAAATGAAGTCTACTTCATACCCCTGCTGTAACTAATACGGAAGATCAGGTACAATGAACAAATAAATACACACTTAAGAAGAAATTCCAGTGGACAGAGTTATTCTGCGACACTATAGAGGGGTGTGGTGTGCTAACTAAGATGGCGGACTATAGTGTTCAACTCTTTTCTGGTGAATATAAAATTGAAACTTTCAAGTATACAAAATTACTTCTATTAGATGCCTCTCAACAAAAGTACAAGTAACTGTTGGTGCAACTGGTCCAGATTCTCTGAGAAAGTAAGAGGAATATATTGTAAGAATATAGAAATTGGGAGAAGCAGGCTTGCAGTTCACTTACCCTGTTAGTTTCACTAATATTCCCAACCTTGCCAATCTTCTCCACACCCATTGGCATTTACAGTTTGGATTATTAACCCTCTAAAAAAAAATAAAAAAATAAAAATAAATTTTTTTAAGTATGTAATATATAAATTGAACAAGTGTACAAATTTGTACTTATAAAATTTATATTATAGAAATGTATAAAATATGTTTATGTATATAATATAAACCAAAAGCAAACCCATTGTCTTCAAGTCAATTTCAACTCATGTCAACCCCATAGGACAAAGTAGAACTGCCTCATAGCATTTCCAAGAAGTGGCTGCTGGATTCAAACTGGCAACTTTTGGCTAGCTGCTGAGCTCTTAACCATTGTGCTACCAGGGCTCCATATATAATACAGGTGCATATATATTTGTATTTCAATTTTACTTAAAAAATAACTATATTTCATGCTGAGTATTATCTCCAAAACGCAATGGACATTATGCTTAAAATAGATGCTTAATGTATAATTCAGGCAATATCAGAAAACAACATTAAATGAGACACCAGCAAACCAATGAGGCCTAGGGTCTGCAATTTACTCTAAAATTTGGTTAAACAGGATTATATTTAGAGAAAGAAAAGACTCAGAGAAATATATTGGCAAACCTAAAATAATGGAAATAAATCAGGCTGCATATGTCACATTCTACTCTTATCAGCATTTTTAAAATAAATATGTGCCATATCCAAACCAATCATCTACTTGATATACTAAACACAAATGAAATAAAGATTAATGGTACATATGTAAATAAGGATTTTTTCTGAACATTTCAGTAGTGCACTAAGGAGAACCTACAAGTACTTAGTTTTTCATATTCAATAAAGTGAAAAAGTAAGCTTTTGAGCAATACAAGAATAAATGACTTTATTCGTATTATCTCACCGCTTTAAAATTGTGCTGAAGAAGTGGGAGAACAGGCAGAGAAAATGACGGGTATGGTGAAGCTCATCAAGGTCATGTTCAGACAGAGTATTATGATATGTCTCTGTTGTATTTCTCCAATATTCGAAGGTTATTTCTTCAGAAACTACAAGTTTAGGGTCGTATTTAGTCATTTTTTTTTCTTTTTCATAAGAAAGCCATCACTACTGAACAGTCTGTTTTTCGTTGTGCAACTGTACTTTTACCACATAATGAAGAAATGGCCTGTGGCAGTTAATTTCTCTGTATACTATATAGTCCCTTATTCCACTTAACCTGGAAGAACTTAACTGATGCACCTGAATCTCAAAATTCCAATATGCTGCATTGTAAGCCAGGTGCATTATGTTGCTCACAATGTCTGGCCTCTAAGGAAGTTGCATAATTTTTCCTTGTAAGTTCTAGTTATATATATTAATTTCAGGTCATTACTGAATTTCAGCTCCTTCGTGGCCATGTTTATGCCTGAATCTCCAGTAACACCTTAATCTCTTGCTGGTGCCAAGAAGCTTATGTCTCCTGAATTCTCTTTCTAGCTGGTAAAATTCAGAACATTAAAAATTAGTAT
The DNA here is from genome assembly GCF_024166365.1 of Elephas maximus indicus. NCBI lineage: Eukaryota > Metazoa > Chordata > Mammalia > Proboscidea > Elephantidae > Elephas > Elephas maximus. The sequence goes on from NC_064820.1 coordinate 68,169,712, forward strand.
TTTTTAAGTGTTGGCATTCATATATAATATTCATAAATGACAAACTTAATAATTGATAATAACACACAGGTAAATAGCTGGTGGGTACTGTAGGATAAGGAAGCACACATGTAGAATTTGAAGTGGTGAAACTTTTCTGTCATTTAATAAGCTTTTTGTTATACCACATTTATCTTGGAGAAAAATGAAAATGAACAATCAAAATTTTCCCCTAGTTCTATAAAGTACTAATGTATTATACTGTTATTGTTTGATGCCATCAAGTCAGTTCCAACACACAGCCACCCATGTACAACAGAACAAAATGCTGCCCAGTCCTGCGCCATCTTCACAATCATTGTTATGCTTGAGCCCATTGTTGCAGCCACTGTGTCAATCCAGCTCCTTGAGGGTCTTCCTCTTTTTCACTGACCCTCTACTTTGCCAAGCGTGATGTCCTTCTCCAGGGACTAGTCCTTCCTGATAACATGTCCAAAGTATGTGAAATGAAGTCTCACATTCCTTGCCTCTAAGGAGCATTCTGGTTGTACTTCTAAGACAGATTTGTTTGTTCTTGTGGCAGTCCATGGTATATGCAATACCCTTTGCCAAAATCACAATTCAAAGGCATCAGTTCTTCTTTGGACTTCCTTACTCATTGTTCTGCTTTCATACCCATATGAGGTGATTGAAAATACCATGGCTTGGGTCAGGCACACCTAAGTCCTTAAAGCGACATCTTTGCTTTTTAACACTTTAAAAAGGACTTTTGGAGAGGATTTGCTCGATGCAATATATTATCTGATTTCTTGACTGCTGCTTCCATGGTTGTTGGTTGTGGATAGAAATAAAAGGAAAACCTTGATAACGTCAGTCTTTTCTGTTTATCATGATGTTCCCAACATATGCCTTTCCTGACTTTCAACCACGCAGTATCCCCTTACTCTGTTCAAACTACTGCTCCTTGTTCCACATACAGGTTCCTCATGAACAAAATTAAGAGTTCTGTAATTCCCATTCTTCAAAATTTGTTTCTCCATAATTTGTTATGATCTACACAGTTGAATGCCTTTGCATAGTCAATAAATCACAGGTAAACATCTTGCTGGTATTCTCTGCTTGCAGCCAAGTTCCATCTGATATTGGCAGTGATATTTCATGTTCTATGTCCTCTTCTGAATCTTGCTTGAAATTCTGGCAGTTCCCTGTCAAGGTACTGCTGCAACTGCTTTTGAATGGTCTTCAGCAAAATTTTACTTGTGTGCGATATTAATGATATTGTTCGATAATTTACACATTCTGCTGGATCATCTTTCTTTGGAATGAGCACAAATATGGATCTCTTCCAGTTGGTTGACCAAGTTGCTGTCTTCAAAATTTCTTGGTATAGACAAGTGAGCACTTCCAGTGCTGCATCTCTTTGTTGAAATGTCTCAGTTGGTATTCTGTCAATTCCGGAAGCTTTTTTTTTTTGTCAGTGTCTTTGGTGCATCCAGGACTTTTTTCTTCAGTACCATCAGTTCTTGATCATATGCTGCCTCCTGAAATGGTTGAACGTCAACCAATTCTTTTTGATATACTGACCCTATTTATTCCTTACATCTGTTTTGATGCTTCCTGCATCATTCACTATTTTGCTCACAAAATTCTTCAAAATTGCAACTTGAGGTTTCAATTTTCCTTCAGTTCTTTCAGCTTGGGAAATGCTGACCATGTTCTTCTCTTTGGGCTTTCTAACTCCAGGTTTTTGCACCTGTCGTTGTACTATTTTACTTTGTCTTCTCAAGCTTCTCTTTGAAATCTCCTGTTCAGCTCTATTACTTCATCATTTTTTCCTTTTGCTTTAGCTGCTCTACATTCAAAAGCAAGTTTCTGAGTCTATTTTGACATCCATTTTGGTTGTTTCTTTCTCTCCTGTCTTTTTGATGGCCTCATGCTTTCTTCATGTATGATGTCCTTGATGTCATCTCACAACTCATTTGGTCTTCCATCATTTGTGTTCAATGCATCAAATCTAGTCTTGAGATGGTCTCTAAATTCAAGTGGTAAATACTCAAGGCCGTACTTTGGCTCCCATGGACTTGTTTTCATTTTCTTCAGCTTCAACTTGAATTTCCATACAAGCAATGATGGTCTGTTCTGTAGTAGCCCACTGGCCTTCTTCTGACTGATGATGTTAAGCTTTTCCATTGCCTTTTTTCACAGATGTATTCTTTTGTATTCCGTTTTGTGAGGTCCATGTTTATAGTCGCTGTTTATGTTGGGGAAAAAGGGTATTTGCAATGAAGAAGTTTTTGGTCTTGCAAAATTCTATCATGTGTTCACTGGCATCATTTCTATCAAGGCCATATTTTCCAACTACTGATTCTTCTTTGTTTCCAGCTTCCTCATTCCAATCACCTGTAATTATCAATGCACCTTGATTGCATGTTTGATCAATTTCAGACTGCAGAAGTTGGTAAAAATTTTCAATTTCTTCATCTTTGGCCTTAGTGGTTGGTGGGTAAATTTGAATAACAGTCATATTAACTGGTCTTCCTTGTAGGCAGGTGGATATTATCCTATCACTGACAGTGTTATACTTCAGGATAGGTCTTGAAATGTTCTTTCTGATGATGAATACAATGGCCATTCTTCTTCAAGCTGTCATTCCCAGCATAATAGGCCATATGATTGCCCAATTCAAAATGGCCAATACCAGCCCATTTCAGCTCACTAATGCCTAGGATATTGATGTTCATGCGTTCCATTTCATTTTTGATGACTTCCAATTTTCCTAGATCCATACTTCATACATTCCACATTCTGGTTACTAAGGGATGTTTGCAGCTGTTTCTTCTTATTTTGAGTGCTGCCACATCAGCAAATGTAGATCCTGAAAGCTTGACTCTGTTCCTGTAGTTGTCAACTCTATTTTCAGGAGGCAACTCTTCCTCAGTCGTGTTTTGAGTCCTTCCAAACTTAGGGGCTCATCTTCTAGCACTACATCAGACAATTTTTCACTGCTATTCATTAAGTTTTCACAGGCTAATTTTTTCAGAAGTAGTCTGCCAGATCCTTCTTCCTAGTCTGTCTTGGTCTGGAAGCTCAGCTGAAACCTGTCCACCATGGGTGACGCTACTGGTATTTGAAATACAGGTGACATGGCAGTATTACAGCAAGCTACCACAGCAGGACAAACTGACAGATGTGTGGGGCATGTATTAAACCGGATTTTTTAAACAAAAAAGAAATTTAATAAAAATTTAGTGAATTATGTAGAGTTTACAGATAAAACAAGAGAAATATATCCAAACAAAACGAAAAGGAATCATGATTTCAAAGTTTCTGCTTGCCATGAGTGTTCCCCATTGCATGTATGTACACATTCAAATCCCCCATGTGTCAGTCAGTTTGTCATACTGTGGGGGCTTGTGTGTTGCTGTGATGCTAGAGGCTACGCCACCGGTATTCAGATGCCAGCAGGGTCACCCATGGAGGAAAAGTTTCAGCTGAGCTTCCAGACTAAGACAGAATAGGAAGAAGGACCCAGCAGTCTACTTCTGAAAAGCATTAGCCAGTGGAAACCTTATGAATAGTAGTGGAACATTGTCTGATATAGTGCTGGAAGATGAGCCCCCCAGGTTGGAAGGCACTCAAAAGATGACTGGGGAAGAGCTGCCTCCTCAAAGTAGAGTCGACCTTAATGATGTGGATGGAGTAAGGCTTTCAGGACCTTCATTTGCTGATGTGGCACGACTTAAAATGAGAAGAAACAGCTGCAAACATCCATTAATAATCGGAGTCCGGAATGTACAAAGTATGAATCTAGGAAAATTGGAAATCATCAAAAATGAAATGGAATGCATAAACATCAATGTCCTAGGCATCAGTGAGCTGAAATGGGCTGGTATTGGCCATTTTGAATTGGACAATCATATAGTCTACTATGCTGGGAATGACAACTTGAAGAGGAATGGTGTTGCATTCACCGTCAAAAAAAATGTTTCAAGATCTATCTTGAAGTACAACGCTGTCAGTGATAGGATAATATCCATACGTCTACAAGGAAGACCAGTTAATAAGAATATTATTCAAATTTACGCACCAACCACTAGGGCCAAAGATGTAGAAATAGAAGATTTTTATCAGCTGCTGCAGTCTGAAATTGATCGAACATGCAATCAAGATGCATTGATAATTACTGGTGATTGGAATGCAAAAGTTGGAAACAAAGAAGGATTAGTAGTTGGAAAATATGGCCTTGGTGATAGAAACAATGCCATTGATCAAATGATAGAATTTTGCAAGACCAACGACTTCTTCATTGCAAATACCTTCTTTCACCAACATAAATGGTGACTATACACATGGACCTCACCAGATGGAACACACAAAAATCAAATTGACTACATCTGTGGAAAGAGACGGTGGAAAAGCTTAATATCATCAGTCAGAACAAGGCTAGGGGCTGACTGTGGAGCGGACCATCAATTGCTCATATGTAAGTTCAAGCTGAAACTGAAGAAAATCAGAGCGAGTCCCCGAGAGACAAAATATGACCTTGAGTATATCCCACCTGAATTTAGAGACCATATCAAGAACAGATTTGATGCATTGAGCACTAGTGACTGAAGACCAGATGAGTTGTGGAATGACATCAAGGACATCATCCATGAAGAAAGCAAGAGGTCACTGAAATGAAAGAAAAGACCAAGATAGATGTCAGAGAAGACTTTGAAACTTGCTCTTGAGCATCGAGCAGCTAAAGCAAAAGGAAGAATTGATGAAATAAAAGAACTGAAGAGAAGATTTCAAAGGGCCTCTCAAGAAGACAAAGTAAAGTATTATAATGACATGTGCAAAGAGCTGGAGATAGAAAACCAAAAGGAAGAACACACTCAGTGTTTCTCAAGCTGAAAGAACTGAAGAAAAAATTCAAGCCTCGAGTTGCAATAGTGAAGGATTCCATGTGGAAAATATTAAACGACTCAGGAAGCATCAAAAGAAGATGGAAGGAATACACAGAGTCATTATACCAAAAAAAATTAGTCGATATTCAACCATTTCAAAAGGTGGCATATGATCAGAAACCGATGGTACTGAAGGAAGAAGTCCAAGCTGCTCTGAAGGCATTGGTGAAAAACAAGGCTCCAGGAATTGATGGAATATCAATTGAGATATTTCAACAAACAGATGCAGAGCTGGAGGTGCTCACTCTTCTATGCCAAGAAATATGGAAGACAGCTTCCTGGCCAACTGACTGGAAGAGATCCATATTTATGCCTATTCCCAAGAAAGGTGATCCAACCAAATGTGGAAATTATAGAACAATATCATTAATATCACACGCAAGCAAAATTTTGCTGAAGATCATTCAAAAAGGGCTGAAGCAGTATATTGACAGGGAACTGCCAGAAATTCAGGCCAGTTTCAGAAGAGGACATGGAACAAGGGATATCATTGGTGATGTCAGATGGATCCTGGCTGAAAGCAGAGAATACCAGAGGGATGTGTTTACCTGTGTTTTATTGACTATGCAAAGGCATTCGATCATAACAAACTATGGATAACACTGTGAAGAATGGGAATTCCAGAACACTTAATTGTGCTCATGAGGAACCTTTACATAGATCAAGAGGCAGTTGTTCGGACAGAACAAGGCAATACTTGGTGGTTTAAAGTCAGGAAAGGTGTGCATCAGGGTTGTATTCTTTCACCACACCTATTTAACCTGTATGCTGAGCAAATAATACAAGAAGCTGGACTATATGAAGAAGAACTGGGCATCAGGATTGGAGGGAGACTCATTAACAACCTGTGTTATGCAGATGACACAACCTCGCTTGCTGAAAAGTGAAGAGGACCTGAAGCACTTACTAATGAAGATCAAAGACCACAGCCTTCAGTATGGATCACACCTCAACATAAAGAAAACAAAAATCCTCACAACTGGACCAATGACCAACATCATGATAAATGGAGAAAAGATTGAAGTTGTCAAGGATTTCATTTGACTTGGATCCACAATCAACAGCCATGGAAGCAGCAGTCAAGAATTCAAACGATGCATTGCATTGGGTAAATCTGCTGCAAAGGACCTCTTCAAAGTGTTGAAGAGCAAAGATGTCACCCTGAAGACTAAGGTGGGCCTGACCCAAGCCATGGTATTTTCAATCGCATCATATGCATGTGCAAGCTGGACAATGAATAAGGAAGACCAAAGAAGAGTTGATGCCTTTAAATTGTTGTGTTGGCAAAGAATATTGAATATACCGTGGACTGCCAAAAGAATGAACAAATCTGTCTTGGAAGAGGTGCGGCCAGAATGCTCCTTAGAGGCAAGGATGTCAAGACTGTGTCTTACATACTTTGGACATGTTATCAGGAAGGATCAGTCCCTGGAGAAGGACATCATGCTTGGCAGAGTACAGGGTCAGCGGAAAAGAGGAACACCCTCAACAAGGTGGATTGACACAGTGGCTGCAACAATGAGCTCAAGAATAACAATCATTGTAAGGACGGGGCAGGATAGGGCAGTGCTTCGTTCTGTTGTGCATAGGGTGGGTATGAGTCGGAATCGACTCGACAGCACGTAACAACAACAACATATTCAAATAGCGATATTATAATTCAGGGAAAGAATCGTTTATTTTTTCATTATGCTTATACTGAAAAATTATTACTCAGTCTTCGTTGTTAATATTCTCTCTAGATATATTTCAATAAACCATCATTTGTACCACTGAGTAAGGAATACCAAAAAAAAAAAAAAGTGTAGAGACTTTTTCACTCTCAGGTAGAAAACAGCAGGCAAGTACAGGAAGAGTCCTTTGGTAGGGACAAACAGGCAAGTTGGAATGTCACTGATTGAACTGTGTCCCCCAAAAAATATGTGTCAACTTGGTTAGGCCATGATTCCCAGTATTGAGTGGTATTCTTCCATTTTGTGATTATAATTTTATGTTAAAGATGATTAGGGTAGGATTGCAACAATCTTACCCAGGTCATATCCCTGATCCAATGTAGAGGGAGTTTCCCTGGGGTATGGCCTGCACCACCTTTTATCTCTCAGGAGATAAAAAGGAAAGGGAAGTGAGCAGACAAGTGGGACCTCAAACCACCAGGAGCAAAACATGTCCTTTGGACCCAGGGTTCCTGTGCAAAGAAGCTCCTAGTCTGGGGGAAGACTGATGACAAGGCTGACAGAGAGAGAAAGCCCTCCCCTGGAGCTGAGGCCCTGAATTTGTACTTTTAGCCTACTTTACTGAGAAGAAATAAATTTCTCTTTGTTACAGCCATCCACTTTGGGTTTTTTTTTTTTTTGGTACTTGTATTTCTGTTATAGCAGCACTAGATGACTAACACATGGAGTTTTGCAGGTAATTGTGATTCCCTGTGCCAAAGATGCCTGATGTTTCTCAGCACTTAGCACAGACCAACGACCGTCTCCATTTATAACTCAAACCTGTGGCTGTTTCACTTACTCCCATTCTATTTTATCTCAGCCTTCAGCATTTAACCTTATGTAAATCCCAAGTGTACATGAAAATACACCTTGACCTACAAGTCCATGTCAACGAAATCAGTCTAATAAGCAGCACCAAGCAGATCTGAAACACAATATACTCAGAGACAAGTACTGGATGGGGGAAAGCATCGAAGACTTAGCAAACCTCATTCCGAATCCTCACTCCAATTTTTACCTGCTCTGTGGCCCTGGGCAAGTCACAGCTTTACTAACGACAGCCACCACAACCTTTTGTGGATTACTTATTTTTTATTAGAAAAAGGGTTAAACCCTTGATATGATTGTTTTATTCTAGCCACATGCTCATTTTATTCTATCCACAACCCTATGGATGTAGGTAAATATTCTTATTCCCTGTTTTACATAAGACTGTTGAAAGGTTAAAAAACCTTCCCAAGGGCCACACAGCTAAGTAGCTGAATATGGATTCAAACTTGCTTGATTCAGTTTTCCCAGCGCTAACGTGAGGGTATTAATAGTACCAAAGGCACTGGGTTAAGGGATACAATTCGAAAGTCATATGAAGGTGCCTGAAAAATACTGATTGATCAATAAATAGTGATTTTCTCATTATTCATTCTCCCTTGTGTTCCTGCTATTCATGGTAGCATGATTTGAGTCCCAATTACTTGGTGAAGGTTTATATGCATCATCTTATCCTAATGGCATAGAGGTCAGTAGAAAAACAGGGCCGAGGAAGCAGTAGAAGGGGTGACATGGATAACTAAATGGGGTCAAAACATTTTACAGACCTGTCAAAACTTTTACGGATTAATGATTTTTGAACTCTATCTACAAGGCTACCCTGAAGCCTGGAATAGTCTGATGACTGTTTTCCTGAAATCTAAACGCTAGGTTACGCATGAGAATAACATAAGGGCAAATATAAATGAAGCCATTAAGGAGCCATATACATGACATTCTAATTACCCAGCCATTGATATCTGATCAGAAGAAGAAACAGTGGGGGCTAAAAATTGTGAAGGTTTTTTTCTCTCTCTCTTAGGATTCAGTCATCTTTATTTCTTTCATACAAAATTTCCTCCTTGACCTCTAGAGGTAATATCAGTCTGGATACTGTCTATTTCTAGAGTACAGGTTTCTTTTTACTATACTGCACTTACATGTTAAATGCTAATGAAGTAATTGAGTTGTTTTGAAGCCCTTAAGGCACCACCTTTAAAAACATATTAATGTATACAAAATCTATGTGTATTGGCATCTGTAATTCTCTTTGTACAAACCACATGGCTTTAAGCAGTGTCTTGTCCCTTCGCTCTCTTTATAAAAATGTTTCGTCAACTGTTGTACTCTTTGCGTCTTTTGTGTAACAGTGGTAACTGACTCCAATCTCTGTGACACACCCCAGTCTCCACAAAGTTCAAAAAGATGGCTGCAGAATCTAAATATAAGGATTTAGAGAATATTGATGGTGATTTGTACCTGGAAGCATGTAGAAGCTTTCAGTAGAAATACTATAATGAAATGTAGCTTTCCTTTTATAATACATTTAAAGTATGTATTTTACATGTCTGTAATATTCTGGAGGACAAAACTGTGTCTTACAAATTTTTGTGTCCCCAAGGTAAAGTTTATTCCATTCTGTATCACCAGCCTTTGCTTGTCCTGATCCATGCTATTCATTTGCTTTCCCCACATTCACAACACATTTTGGCTACTGGCTCTCAGTAACCACAGTCAGTTACTATCTGGTTTAAACCCCAGGTCTACCACGTATTAATAATCTTCTTAGGAAAACTACTCAACTTCTCTGTACTTGTTTTCTCACTGTAAAATGAAGAATAATATTACTACCTTCCTCAGAAGACAGTCACAAAATAAAATGAAGTAATAAATGTAAAACATTTAATTAGACTGGCCTTTTTAATTTCCCCCCCTTAGCCTATAGGAAATTCTTTATTAAAATGATGTTCAAATTTGTATTTCTAGCCAAGAACTATTCTCCGAGTTTTGTTTTCGTATTTCAAATCTCCCAAATATGTCTTTCTCTGAAATATTCCCAAGTATCTCAACCTTAATTGCCTCAAACCAAAGTATTTTATTTTTTAGATTCTACCAAAAAACCCTAAATCTTACTTTCACCAACATTCCCATTTTCAGTTGATACTATCAGTCATTCATGAAGCTAAAATAAAAAGTCAGAGGTACTCTTCAACTCTTATCTGTCTTCAGTTGCTTGGAAAGACTATTCAATCAAAAAGACTATTCAATCAAAAATCATACATTTCTATCCTACTAATATTGCTTTAAATCAGACTTTTATGGTCTTTCTCCTGTCCTATTGTAGAAAGCCTCTTAAATGCTTCTTGTCTTTATAGTCGCATGATTTCACTTTCATACTTCACTATCCTCCACATGACTTTCAGTTATTTCTGAAACTTAGACCTGGAATTAAAAATAAACTTTAGTTAGTGTTAGTGATGTCAGTGATTCCCAACTTTCTACACTACACCTAAGAAGACATACACAAAAAAATAATAACACCTTTAAGACTCTGAACATTAAGCTTGTCAAACATCCTATTTGCAGAATCCAAGGGAAAAAAAAAAAGTCACTGAGTGTAATGTTAAAGAATTTGAAACTGCTCCCAGATCTTGTAAAAAATGGTGGAAAGACACATTCTCCCTCTGTCATTATCTGTCCCAGAATCAGAGTACTGGGTTGTGTATTAATCAGAAAGCTATACTTGGAATGGTGCTCAGAAGCACAAATAACAGAGAACTTCATCTTATCTAGCCCAGAGAGACTTCAACTAACACAGGAATTTAAAGAGCAAATTGGATTGACCTCCATGGCCCTTATCTTCCAATAAGTCCTGGATTCAGGTCAATAGAATTTGGCAGGAACTGAAAAAAATGCCTTCCATTCATTTCTTGTTCAGTTGTCACAGCACTATAATATAAAAAGTTAAACTGTCCCATTTCATGTACTACTTAGAATTTATTTTCCCAAGTGACAGAAGAGACCCACTTTTCTAATTCTTTGAAAAGATTTAACTCCTGCTCTATTTCCATGTAAAATTACTTAAGCAGTCATTTTTCACTGGTGGGAATATTTACCTTTCATTTGTACTATAGTAAATCTTGGAGTTACAAATAGCTCAAGTAAAAGAATATTCAACTTTGAGAGGCATTCTTTTTCAAATATATATTCTGATACATGAACAAAATTCGCACTAAGGCAGATAAGTTTTGCTTTTCTTTCATTGTCCAAGGAAATAAGTACCCCAGCTGGGACTGAAATATTACACAAAGTTTCAAGACAAACAGAATGAGAGAAAGGATTTGAAATGCAAATGTAGAATGAGGAAATCAGGAAGAGACTAGACTTGGCATTACAGAGACAGAAATCGAAAGGCACTAAAGATGTTGCACAAATATGCATTTATTAATTCATCCATTTATGCATTCATTTGTGCGCTCATTTAACATTGTTTTCTCACTGTGTTAGGAGCTGAGATTAAAAGAATAATCAGAAAGAAAATCTAAACTTCAGAAATTAATTTTTTTTTTTTAAGATAAGGAGCCCTAGTGGTGCAGTGCTTACGTGCTTGGTTGTTAACCAAAGAGTTGGTGGCTTGAACCCATCAGTGGCTTTGCAGGAGAAAAGACATGGCGATCTGCTTACAGCCTAGAAAACTCTATGGGGAAGTTCTACTTTGTCACATGGGGTCACTGTGAGTCTGAACTGATTCATCATTACCCAACAAGATATATATATAAAGAAATCATCAGGGGTAGAATATAAACCAAAAAATCCACTGCCATCGAGTCGATTCCAACTCACAGGACAAAGTAGGACTGCCCCATAGAGTTTCCAAGGAGCGCCTGGTGGATTCGAACTGCCAACTTCTTGGTTAGCAACTGTTGCACTTAACCACTATGCCACCAGAGTTTCCTAGGATAGAATATAGTGAGTGCTATAATAGAAATAGACAATATTTGTTAGGAGTTCAAATGAAGAAGAATTGGTGTAGCTTTTTACTACTTCAAATATAGTCAGTTATTTCAGACCATCTTTGATAATTTTGGTTTACTGAGCTTTTCTGAAGATGACAGAAATATCTTGTAATTTTCCAGGAACAGAAGATAAACCTATCAAGTCTTTTTCAAACGGTCTCGCAAAATTTATTTCCTCAGGCAACAGAGGAACATCAAAAGTAATGCTCTGTTTACCAACATAATCGACTAATCAGCTACTGCATTTGGAATGTTTCAAACCCCTGAACTGGGGTGTTGAAGCAATATTACACTACTTAACCTTAATTTACTTCCCTATTCAATTCATCTACTCAGAGTACCTTTACGATCTTCTCTGGGGGAAAGGTCGCAAAGATTTATAAAGGTGTTGAGAGGCAGTCTGTTAGTTTTAGTGTCCTTTAGAGAGCCGTCAGTCTGAATGGTGGTCTTCTCCTGACTTGAAAATTGCATTGTCACCAATGCCCTCATTCTCATTGAATAAGCGAGTTAATTTAAGTAAGAAAGGTATTAACTTCTTAATTAAGTTACAAGACACAGTATCTTCTTATTATCTGTTTCATTGTCTCTCCACAATTTTAATACCCATTTTGTTTTGTCTTATGTTACAAAAATATGGAAAACTGAGTTAAAACCTTCCACACCCTTTGCTCTTTTCTTTCAAAGTAAATGTTCACTTTGAGATAAATTGTGATACTGCTTATACTCAACTATGCCCTCTATCTTATAGCATGAGAATTCTAATTAGTGGTATTTTCTAGAATTCACCATGCCAAGCCTTGACAGTTACAATCCAGGACTTATTATGTATAAGAAAAGGAAAAACACTTCTTCCAGTTGGTGGGATGCCACCAAGTATCTAAAAGTACATTAAAAAAACACCAACTTTAATTGCCAAAATATTTCCTATTTAATCAATGAGTAGGTGTCTCTGAGTGGTACAGTTAATGCTCTTGGCTGCTAATGGAAAGGTTAGAGGTTCCAGTCCATCCAGAGGAGCCTTGGAAGAAAGGCCTGGCAATCTACTTCTGAAAAATCATCCATTGAAAACTCTATGGAGCATAGTTCTCCTCTGATACACATAGGGTGGCCATGTGTTGAGGAGTCTACTCATCAGCGATTGATTTTGGTTTTAATCAATGATCAGTGAGCCTTAAAATTATTGAATTCCCTATCATTCGGCAGGACGGATCCATGTATAACCAAACCAAAAAACCCGTTGCCGTTGAGTCGATTCCAACTCATAACAATCCTGTGGTGACCCTGTGAATTTGAATTGCTGACCTTTTGGTTAGCGGCCGTAGCTCCTAACCACTATACCTCCCAGGGTTTCCACGTATAATCAGAGTAAAAAACCAGAATGAAAAAAAAAAGTTATGAAGGAAAATTTACACAAAATTTGTATATAAATATAACTTCTCATATCAGAATTTTTATCTCAATTTCTTCTGCTTGACAATTGCCTTGACTGCTCATTGTTAACTACTCATAATCATAATATTAACAAAAAAGTTAAAATTAAATTCTTTCACTAAGGTGAACACTTGATGCCATGTATCTGGTAAGTACCACAAACTATACTAGAAACTTTACATAAGTAACTTTCGTTCTTCAGAGGAATCTCACCCACTGTAGAAATTAAATCAATTTTACACGTGAGAAAACTGAAACAGAATTCACTTTTCTTGCCCAAAGTCATAAAAGATTAATATTATGTCTCCTGATATCAAAGCCTAAACATCAAAGCCATGTTGCATATTAGTATTTAAAGAGTTAATTAAAATTTCTTTAAAAATATTATTTAATTTATTTCTGATGAATTCTTACTTAGTAAGTTTATATTAGGATTCTATTAAGATGGTCTTATGGATGAAACTAAATAAAAGTCAAATGACATTTGTTACTTTGAATAAATAAGTAGCCTTGCTAGATGGACAACAGATGGATAGATGAATGATAGGTGATAAAGCATGTTTCATAAATTTTGTATTTTAGAATTAGATGGTAGGTGTTTGAGTATTCATTGTAAAATTCCTTCAACTTTTAGGTATGCTTGAAATTTCTCAAAATAAAACTTGAAAAAAAATTTTAAAATATAAGTGGCGAAGGTGGAGCCAAGATGGCAGAATAGACATTTCCGGAAAGCCCTCTTTACAACAAAGACCCGAAAAAACAAGTGAAATTAGTATATTTATGACAAGCTAGGAGCCCTGAGTACCTAAGGCAAGCTTAAAAAATGAACAGAGGGGCCGGAGAGGAAGAGACGGTTCAGAAGCAGAGAGTTACCAGACCTGAATCACAGGGAGCCCCCAGACACCATTCCCAGAGTGGCAGCAGCAGGCTGGTACTGGCGTTCAGCCACAGTTTCCTCAGGGAGAAGCAGCCAGCCACACAGCCTACTTATACCTCCAGAACCAGAGAAGAACGGCACTCTCAGCAAAAGCTAAGTATTTGCGTGTATTTTACCACCCCCCCCCACACCCCCAAGCCAGCTTCAGCGGCTGAATTCCCTGGGCCTGAGATAGGCACTGTTGACCACCTACAGCCATTCCCCCTGTCGTGGAGAAAGAAAAAATTTGCAGTTCCTGGAAAAGATAATTTGCCAGCTCCACTAACCCAGGAAGCTCCGGACAAAAGCCGTTCCTGTCCAAGCATAAATGGTCAGTGGACTTTGAGCATCTTTCCCTTCTGCATGGACCTGTGTGGGCCTATTTCAGGAGAATAGGCCCTTGTTGGCAGACATCATTTCAGCTCTGCAGTGGAGAGGTGGGTGTTTGATGTTTGATATTGGTTTGCCTATTAAAAGAGGTCCTAACCTACCCACATCAGGGGCCTAAGGACTGGTTGCTCCACTCAAGCCACCCAGCCACCCATGACAGGGGTCCAAGGATAACTTGTACCTCCCAGTTCTTAAAACCAAAAACATTGGGTACCCATGGTCCACCTGCAGAACCCACCCACCTGCATGCTCTAGAGAAGAGGGATGCGCTTTCCTCAGAGAAACCTGGGGGTCAGTTCTCAGCCCCCTGCCTTGTTCAGAGTATGACCCCCTGCTGCAATCAGATACAGGTACATATACCAGTTATCCCTGCCTCTCTAAGACTGTAGGACAGAGCCTGTACCACACACTTGATGATCAGCTACCTGTACATCTGAGCTGAATTCATACAAGAAAAGTGAATGGGATCCTAGACTGATATACCTGATAACAGCTCTATCCATCTGCAGACAGGACGTCAGAGCTCCAAAGGCAAAAATAATCAAGCTAGTTCACACAAGCAACACACGTGGGCATATCAAAACAAAACAAAGCAAGAAGCTATGACACAGTAAGCAAGCATAAACTAATACAATAACTTATAGATGGCTCAGAGACAACAGTCAATATTAAGTCACATAACGAAACAGACCATGATCACCACAGTAAGCTCTCAAAACAAAGAATCCAGGGATCTTCTAGATGAAAGTGCATTCCTGGAATTACCAGAGGCAGACTACAAAAGATTAATACACAGAACCCTTTGAGACATCAAGAAGGAAATGAGGCAACACACAGAACAAGCCAAGGAACACACAGATAAAGCAAATGAAGAAATTAGAAAGATTATTCAGGAAAATAATTAAAAAATTGAATAAGCTGGAAAAATTTATAGACAGACAGCAATCAGAAATTCAGAAGATTAACAATAAAATTACAGAAGTAGACAACTCAATAGAAAGTCAGTGGAGCAGAATTGAGCAAGTAGAAGCCAGGATTTCTGAACTTGAAGACAAATCCCTTGGCACTAATATATTTGAAGAAAAAATCAGATAAAAGAAATTAAAAAAATGAAGAAACCCCAAGAATCATGTGGGACTCTGTCAAGAGAAATAACCTACGAGTGATTGGAGTACCAGAACAAGGAGGGATAACAGAAAATACAGAATGAATTGTTGAAGATTTGTGGGCAGAAAACTTCCCTGATATCATGAAAGATGAGAAAATATCTATCCAAGATGTTCATCGAACTCCACATAAAGTATATGTTAAAAGGAAGTCACCAAGACATATTATAATCAAACTTGCCAAAACCAAAGATAAAGAGAGAATTTTAAGAGCAGCTAGGTAGAAACGAAAAGTCACCTCCAAAGGAGAGCCAATAAGAATAAACTCAGACTACTTTGCAGAAACCATGCAGGCAAGAAGGCAATGGGATGACATATTTAAAAAATTGAAGGAAAAAAATTGCCAACCAAGAATCATATATCCAGCAAAACTGTCTCTTAAATAAGAAGGCGAAATTAGGATATTTCCAGATAAACAGAAGTTTATGGAATTCTTAAAAACAAAACCAAAACTACAAGAAATACTAAAGGGAGTTCTTTGGTTAGAAAATCAATAATATCAGGTATCAACCCAAGACTAGAACACTGGGCAGAGCAATCAGAAGTCAACCCAGACAGGGAAATCAAAGAAACAAAGCAAGATTTTTAAAAAAATCTCAAAGCAGGGTAACAGCAATGTTATTACATAAAAGAAGACAATGCTAAAACAATAAAGAGGGACTAAGAAATGTAATCATAGATCTTCCATATGCAGAGGAAAATATGGCAATACAAAAGATATAAAAGTTAAGTTCAAATTTAGAAAAATAGGGGTAAATAATAAGGTAACCACAAAGGAGACAAACTATCCTACTCATCAAAATAAAATACAAGGAAAAAAATAGAGACTCAGCAGAAAGAAAATCAACAACAATGAATATGAGGAAAGGACAATACATAAAGATAATCTACATAGCACATAAAATTAAGCGGGGAAAAGAAACTGCCAACTACACACAAAAAAAGGCATCAAAATGATAGCACTAAATTCATACCTATCCATAATTACCCTGAATGTAAATGGACTAAATGCACCAATAAAGACATAGACAGTGGCAGAACGGATTAAAAAAACATGATCCGTCTATATGCTGCCTACAAGAGACACACCTTAGAGTTAGAGACACAAACAAACTAAAACCCAAAGGTTGGAAAAAAATACATCAAGCAAACAACAATCAAAAAACAGCAGGAGTAGCAATATTAATTTCTGAAAAAAAAATAGACTTTAAAGTTAAATCCATCAGAAAGGATAAGGAAGGACCCTATATAGTGATTAAAGGGACAATATACCAAGAAGATATAACCATAATAAATATTTATGCACCCAGTGACAGGGCTGCAAGATACATAAAACAAACTCTATCGGCATTGAAAAGTGAGATAGACAGCTCCACAAAAATAGTAGGAGACTTCAACACACCACTTTTGGTGAAGAACAGAACATCCAGAAAGAAGCTCAGTAAAGACACAGAAGACCTAAATGGCACAATCAACAAACTTGACCTCATAGACATATATGGAACACTCCACCCAACAGCAGCCAAGTATACTTTCTTTTCTAGTGCACATGGAACATTCTCTAGAATAGACCACATATGAGGTCATAAAGGAAGCCTTAGCAGAATCCAAACATTGAAATATTACAAAGCATATTCTGACCATAAGGCCATAAATATGGAAATCAATAACTGAAAAAACAGGGAAAAGAAATCAAACACTTGGAAACTGAACAATACCCTCCTCAAAAAAGACTGGGTTATAGAAGAAGTTAAGGATGGAATAAAGAAATTCATAGAATCCAATGAGAATGAAAACACTTGCTATCAGAATCTTTGGGACACAGCGAAAGCAGTGCTCAGAGGTCAATTTATATCTTTTTGGATGCACACATCCAAAAAAGAAGAAAGGGCCAAAATCAAAGAATTATCCCTACGACTTGAACAATAGAAAGAGAGCAACAAAAGAAACCCTCAGGAACCAGAAGAAAACAATAAAAATTAGAGTGGAACTAAATGAAACAGAAAAACAGTTGAAAGAATTAACAAGACCAAAAGCTGGTTCTTTGAAAAAAATCAACAAAATTGATAAACCATTAGCCAAACTGACAAAAGAAAAACAGGAGAGGAAGCAAAAAACCCGAATAAGAAATGAGATGGGCGATATTACAACAGACCCAACTGAAATTAAAAGAATCATATGAGATTACTATGAAAAATTGTACTCTGACAAGTTTGAAAACCTAGAAGAAATGGATGAATTCCTAGAAACACACTACCTACCTAAACTAACACAAACAGAGGTAGAACAACTAAATAGACCCATAACACAGGAAGAGATTGAAAAGGTAATCAAAAAACTCCCAAGAAAAAAATGCCCTGTCTATTCTAAAAACTATCTATACTTTTAATGAAATTCTGATCCAAATTCCAACGATATTCTTTAATTAGATGGAGAAACAAATCACCAACTTCATATGGAAGGGGAAGAGACCCCAGATAAGTAAAGCATTAATGAAAAAGAACAAAGTGGAGGCCTTACTCTACCTGATTTTAGAACCTATTATACCGCCACCGTAGTCAAAACAGCCTGGTACTGGTACAACAACAGATACGTGGACCAGTGGAACAGAATTGAGAATCTGGACATAAATCCATCCACAGCTGATATTTGACAAAGGCCCCAAAACAGTTAAATGGGGAAAAGACAGTCTTTTTAACAAATGGTGCTGGCAAAACTGGATATCCACCTGCAAAAAAATGAAACAAGACCCATACCTCACTCCATGCAGAAAAACGACCTCAAAATGGATCCAAGATCTAAGTACAAAATCTAAAATGATAAAGATCACACAAGAAAAAATAGGGACAATGTTAGGAGCCCTAATGCATGGCATAAACAGTATACAAAACATTACTAACAATGCAGAAAGAAAACTAGATAACTGGGAGCTCCTAAAAATCAAACACCTATGCCCATCCAAAGACTTCACAAAAGAGTAAAAAGATTACCTGTAGACTGGGAAAAAGTTTTAGCTATGACATTTTCATTCAGCACCTGATTTCTAAAATCTACATGATACTGCAAAAACCCAACTGCAAAAAGACAAATAACCCAACTGAAAAATGGCAAAAGATATGAATAGACACTTTACTAAAGAAGCCATTCAGATAGCTAACAGATACATGAGGAAATGCTTACAATCATTAGCCATTAGAGAACTGCAGATCAAAACTACAATGAGATTTCATCTCACTCCAGCAAGGTTGGCATTAATCCAGAAAACACAAAATAATAGAAGTTGGAGAGACTGTGGAGAGAATGGAACATTTATACACTGCTGGTAGGAATGTAAAATGGTACAATCAATTTGTTAATCGATTTGGCGCTTCCTTAAAAAGCTAGAAATGGGACTACCATAGGATCCAGCAAACCCACTCCTTGGAATATATCCTAGAGAAATAAGAGCCTTTATACAAACACATATATGCACACCCATGTTCATAGCAGCACTGTTTACAATAGCAAAAAGATGGAAGCAACCAAGGTGCCCATCAATGAATGAATGGATAAACAAATTATGGTATATTCACACAATGGAATACTACACATCCATAAAGAACAGTGATGAATCTGTGAAACATTTCATAACATGGAGAAATCTGGAAGGCATTATCCCGAGTGAAATTAGTCAGTTGCAAAAGGACAAATATCGTATAAATCATTATTATAAGAACTCAAATAGTTTAAACAGAGAAGAAAATATTCTTTGATGGTAATGAGAGGGGGAGGGAGTGAGGGTGGGAGAGCGGTATTCACTAATTAGATGGTAGACCAAAACTACTTTAGGTGATGGGGAAGACAGCACACAATATGGGTGAGGTCAGCACAACTGGACTAAACCAAAAGCAAAGAAGTCTCCTGAATAAACTGAATGCTTCAAAGGCCAGTGTAGCAGGGGCAGGGGTTTGGGGACCATGGTTTCAGGGGACTTCTAAGTCAACTGGCAAAATAAAATCTATTAAGAAAACATTCTGCATCCCACCTTGGAGAGTGGCATCTGGGGTCCTAAACACTAGCAAGTGGCCTTCTCAGATGCATCAATTGGTCTCAATTCACCAGGATCAAAGGAGAATGAAGAACACCATGGACACAAGGTAATTACGAGCCCAAGAGACAGAAAGGGCCACATAAACCAGAGACAACATCAGCCTGAGACCAGAAGAGGTAGATGGTACCTGGCTACAACCGATGACTGCCCTGACAGGGAACACAACAGAGAACCCCTGAGGGGCCAGGAGAGCAGTGGGATGCAGACCCCAAATTCTCGTAAAAAGTCCAGACTTAATGGTCTGGCTGAGACTAGAAGGACCCCGGTGGTCATGGCCCCCAGACCTTCTGTGGGCCCAGGACAGGAACCATTCCCAAAGCCAACTCTTCAGACAGGGATTGGACTGGACAATGGGTTGGAGAGGGATGCTGGTGGGGAGTGAGCTTCTTGGATCAGGTGGACACTTGAGACTATGTTGGCATCTCCTGTCTGGAGGGGAGATGAGAGGGTAGAGGGGATTAGAAGCTGGTGAAATGGACACGAAAAGAGAGATTGGAGGGAGGGAGTGGGCTGTCTCATTAGGGAGAGAGCAATTGGGAGTATGTAGTAAGGTGTATGTAAGTTTTTGTGTCAGAAACTGACTTGATTTGTAAACTTTCACTTAAAGCACAATGAAAATTTAAAAAAATATACATAAGCGGCATTCAAAGTTCTATAACAAACAATAGAAAATACAGAGGAATATAACTTAGCCATTCGCATTTTGTTGACTATAACAAATTTTTTTTAAACTAATATATGTACCCAGAGTTGGCCAAACTTCAAGGTTAAGAGCATGCTGCCAAATCCACCCAGGACTTCAGACAACAAATTCAAGTTCAGGGGGTTAGCAAAATCACCCTCAGATTTGATAATTCACTAGAAAGATTCACAGAACTCACTAAAAGCTATAATACCATCATGTTTATCAAAAGGAAAGGATATAATTAGAACCAGCCAAATGAAGAAACACATAGGATGAAACCTGGTATGGTCCCCCACCCCCCCGCAAAAAGAAGCACCCTTGTCCTCAGGATCAGGGTGTGTAACCCTCCTAGTATCGATGTATGACAGCACACACAGAGTATTGCTATCCAGGGAAATCCACTAGAGCTTTGGCATCCGGAGTTTTTATTGAGGCTTCATTATATAAGTATGCTTGATTGGATTATTGGCCATGTGGTTGAACTCAGTCTCCAGCCTGCTTTCCTTCTCTAGAAATCAGGATATTATCATACGCCCCAAAGCCCTAACACAGTAATCACATGGTTGGTCTTTCTGGCCAGCTCCCATCCTGACAAATCTCATAAGCATAAGCTATAAACGGGTCTACAATGCGTCACTTTGTCAACATAAACAAGTGTGGTCTCAGGGGCCCACCATGTGTAACAACTCAGAAAACTCAAAGGAGGTTATCCCCCAGGTTCCACGTCAAAATCAGTTCACAGACCCAGACCCAAATGATGCAATGTGATACTGTGGCCCCTTGAGGAAGGGTCCTGCCAATGTACCGGATTTATATATGGTAAATATTCCCCTGATTCCTCAAAAAATGTAACTATGACCTATTACCTGCGTAACTGTGTGCTGGGGAAAGGTGTTTTGATTACTGTTAAGTGTAGGGATGCTGACACTAGGGAGCCTATAATGCCATCATATCCCTATAACAAGACAGGGGATTTCTAGAATTCAGATGATAAATTTAAGGATCCCTGGTGGTGCAAAAGGTTGGCAGTTTGAACCTACCGGCAGCTCTGTGGGAGAAAGATGTGACAGTGTGCTTCTATAAACATGTACAGCCTTAGAAACCCAGTGGGGCAGTTCTACTCCGTCATATAGGGTCACTATTAGTTGGAACCAACTTGACAGCAATGGGTGGATACATACAATCCAACACATAGACACATCTTATCATCAGCTCCGTGATCCCAAATACATAATTGAGTTAAATATGTTTAGTAGTTGGCAGAATACGCCCACTGACTACCAGAACTAGAGCAAAACAACTATTATGATGATTGAGAAGGCTGCCAGTTCCAAGTGGGCTTAAAGTAAGAGAAGGCTCTTTAGCAAGTCCAGGGTAGAGATAAGCTTCTCTGATACTCAGAGTTTAAAGAGTCATTGGTGTCATGGAGGTTAGAAGGCAATGTGGAATTTCTAGCAAGCTCCCGTTGCAGAATCACAATGCAGACCTATAGGGTCTTTGAGCAAACCCATTTCTCCTGCAACAGAAAACTACTGTTTGAAAGAGACCTTTTGGTCTGCTACCGAATTCTACTAGACCCTGAGCACCTGACCACAGGATCCCAAGTAACTATGTTGTCAGAGGTACCCATCATAAGCTGGGTATTACTAGATCTTCCACGTGAAAATGTGAGGTGCCCCCAGAAACATTCCATTATGTTCACCCAGAAACATGCACTAGCAAGTCCAGAAGGTATGAGTAAGTTACACGACCAGGCTTTCAGGTTCCCATATCACCTGTCTCCGTCGCTCTGAGTTTCTTCCTTCACACGTAGCTATGGCTAATGAGCACTTCCTTATGACCAACTGACAGGAGCAGAGATCAAGAGCGTGTTTGCAGGTGAGCTTGTGCTGATTATCATGAGAATCTAGATTTTCTGCTCCCTACTAGTGGCAAGGAACAGTATTTTTTCACAACCCCTCCAGGTGACTCCAATGCATGCTAAGGTTTGAGAAACACTGCTTCATGCTTTGGCTAAACTGGTCTTGTTCCTGCACACAAACAGTAGTGGTGGGAGGAGGTCGGAAGCTCAGATGCGTCAGTGTCACACGTTTATAATGTTGCTGTCCTGCCCCCATTAGTTACAAGAAACCAATTCCCGAAATCAGAAACTTTACCATCCTAGAAACAAGCTGATTTTTCAAGCACAAAGAATGCACATTTCATCCTCATAATTAAGGTTCCCTTTCAAAGCTAGTTTCTCATGAATGATGTTGAATTTTATCAGATGCTTTTTCTCATTTATTAATATCATTCTATAATGTTTCCCCTTTAATGTGCAAATGTGAATTATAATAATCGATATTCTAATGGTAAACAAACATACAAACTTTGCATTCCTGTAATAAAGTCAAAATAGTGATGATTCACATTTCACTAAAGAAGATATTCAGGCAGCCAACAGATACATGAGAAAATGCTCCCGATCATTAGCCATTAGAGAAATGCAAATTAAAACTACGATGAGATTCCATTTCACACCAACTAGACTGGCATTAATCCAAAAAACACAAAAGAATAAATGTTGGAGAGGCTGCGGAGAGATTGGAACTCTCATACACTGCTGGTGGGACTGTAAAATGGTACAACCACTTTGGAAATCTATCTGGCGTTATCTTAAACAGTTAGAAATAGAACTACCCTACAACCCAGAAATCCCACTCCTCGGAATATACCCTAGAGATACAAGAGCCTTCACACAAACAGATATATGCACACCCATGTTTATTGCAGCTCTGTTTACAATAGCAAAAAGCTGGAAGCAACCAAGGTGTCCGTCAAAGGATGAATGGGTAAACAAATTGTGGTATATTCACAGGATGGAATACTACACATCGATAAAGAACAGTGACGAATCTGTGATACATTTCATAACATGGAGGAATCTGGAAGGCATTATGCTGAGCGAAATGAGTCAGAGGCAAAAGGACAAATATTGTATAAGACCACTATTATAAGATCTTGAGAAATAGAAAAAATGGAGAAGAACACATACTTTTGTGGTTACGAAGCGGGGAGGGAGGGAGGGAGGGAGAGGGTTTTTTATTGATCAATCAGTAGATAAGAACTGCTTTGGGTGAAGGGAAAGACAACACTCAATACAAGGAAGGTCAGCCCAATTGGACTGGACTAAAAGCAAAGAGGTTTCCGGGATAAAATGAATGCTTCAAAGGTCAGCGGAGCAGGGGCTGGGGTCTGGAGAACATGGTTTGAGGGGACTTCTAAGTGAATTGGCAAAATAATTCTATTATGAAAACATTCTGCATCCCATTTTGAAATGTGGCGTCTGGGGTCCTAAATGCTAACAAGCGGCCATCTAAGATGCAGCAATTGGTCTCAACCCACCTGGAGCAAAGGAAAATGAAGAACACCAAGGTCACACGACAACTAAGAACCCAAGAGACAGAAAGGGCCACATGAACCAGAGACCTACATCATCCTGAGACCAGAAGAACTAGTTGGTGCCCGGCCACAATCGATGACTGCCCTGTCAGGGAGCACAACAGAGAACTCCTGAAAGAGCAGGAGATCAGTGGGATACAGACCCCAAATTCTCATAAAAAGACCATACTTAATGGTCTGACTGAGACTAGAGGAATCCTGGCGGCAATGCTCCCCAGACCTTCTGTTGGCACAGGACAAGAACCATCCCCAAAGACAACTCATCAGACATGAAAGGGACTCGTCAGCAGGGGGGAGAAAGATGCTGATGAAGAGTGAGCTAATTAAATCAGGTGGACACTGGAAAAAAAAAATAGTGATGATTCAATTAATATATTGCTAGGTTGTGTATGTTAATATTTTGTTGCAGATTTTTGTCTGTATATTCACGCATGAGACTGATATGTCTTCTTTCTCATACTGTTTGTTTCAGCTTTTTTTTATCATGCTACTTTTTTTTCTATTTTTTAGACATATCTGTGCAGAAAAATGTGTATGTGACTTGCAACCCCTTTAAACATCACTGCTTTCAAATGTCTTGCCATATAGGTATATGAGATACCTGATTCAGTTGGAATAATATTGGTCATGGCTGACAAAGAATCTATTACAGTGTTTTTTAAACTCAACTATACTGTGGCATTCCTGAAACACTGCCATCTGGTAACCAACCTGTCTCTTTCCACTTGTGAAAATAAAAATAAAAAAAACAAAGATCATGAAATACACAACTATCATTCTAGGTTGTTGCGCTGATCTTTATCAGGGAAGAAAAAAGTATTGTTCATGAGGAGCATGACCAAGAGAGGGTAACCTCATCATTTTTCATCATCAAGAAATGTATTCTAACAGGTCTATATTTTTATTTATTTTCACAGTCCCCAGACCTTTCAGTATGAACTTAGTCTAATGCCATCATTTGGAAATTATATTACTATCACAAATAGAACTCCCACTGTCTTAAAAATGACTTAAAACAAAAAATAGTATTTGTGGTATATTTCTTTAAATCTCCAAACAGTAAATAAAATTTAAAGTGCTTATTTTTTTTTATTTTAATGTTTGAAACACATTTGGAGGGATTTCATGCACTTATCCCTGATCCCCTTCAATCAAAACTAGGGTAGGCTGAGACCAACTTGTTTTCCAGAAACTTGTGAACATTGTGTAGAGTGGGCATGATGTCATTAGATAAGTGGTAAGGCTGGCTTTATTATGATTAGAGTCCTTCTACTGTGTGCCATAATGGCAGATACACACACACACACACACACACAATTGAGGGAGACTCCAAATATTTTCATTCTTGGAAACATAGGAAATCCATCTGTCTCTAATCAAAAGTGATTATGAGAACCTATTCTTCATGGACTGATGCTTCTGAAAAGTGGAATAGAGTCTCTAAGAACTGGTATTTACCTACACGGTTCCCATCAGTTTGTCTTGAACAAAGTAAGAGTCTCTACGATGCCCTGGCACGAGACAGACTCATGAACATACTGCCTGAATTTTAACCCAAAAACACCAATGCCCCATTGCAAGAGTTGAGCACTGGCATTGCTTTCTTTGACAAATAAGTTCAGACTGTCAATCCCTGGTGCTGAAATGCTATTCTACATGCAAAAAGCATTGCCATCCTTTTCACTCTCAAATTTCTGAACGTTGGTAGAAAAGGTTATGATTTCAGCACTAATAGCTAGCAGAAGAGAAAGAATACTTTAAAAAGCATGACATGTAAAGCAGCCTGAACTATAGGATTTTAGACGATTTTTGTGACCAGAAGTAGACAATAAGCCTCTCTTTGGATATCATGTATTATCGGGCAATCATCCAGGTACCAAGAAAAAGAGAGGCCTGATTAAAATACTTATTGCATGTTGCTTCCCCATATAGTCAAATTATCCTCAGACATTTCCAGAACAGCTTTTAATTCCATTCTCTCAAGTAAGATGACCTCAATTAAGGGAGGGCAAAGATTTCCTTAACCTAAGTATATTTGTTTCTTGTTTTCACTGGTGTCTCAAAAATACTTTTAGAAGATAAGCACCCATGTCCCCTACCAGCCAAAATGGAGTAAGCCCACTTCAACGAATCACTACCAATGGTCAGCACTAAAAACTCCAGACAAATTATAAAAAAGCAATAACCAGAGGACTCTGAAAATAAACAAAAGGAGGTAGTTTTTATTTCGGCTTGAGGGATTTCTTAGGACACAAAAGCCATAAATATAAAATATGTAATATTGGGTTTTTTAAATTTAAAAATGTTTATGCTTTGAAATACTCAGTTAAGAAAACAAAAATACAAGCCACCAGTTGGAGAGGAAATATCCATGATGTATGTAAAAATGGACTTGTGCACAGAATGTAATGAACTCTCACAACTTAACAATTAAAAGACAAACAACCCAATAAAAATGGGCAAAAGATTTGAATAGATCTTTCATAAAAGGAGATATACAAGTAAGCACATGAAAAGATATACAACACCAGTAGTCATCAGAGAAATGAATATTAATGTTACAACAAGATAACATTATATACTCATTAGGATGACAAAAATTTAAAACACACACACAATATTACCTTCTGCTTAAGGTGTGCAGACACTGGAACTCTCATACACTGCTGAAGGAAATATAAAATGGTATACTACTTTGGGAAATTGTTTGACAGTTTCTTTAAAAATCTAAACATACACTTAGCATACAACCAGTGGCATCACTAGGGTTGGTGTCACCCAATGTGGTAGTTCATGGTGTCACACACCCCTACCCCACAGGGGTGGGAGGGACTGGCTGGTGGTGACCTTCCCCACCCATAGGTGGAGTGGCCTGGCTCCACCCCACCCCCACATAGGGCCCTGTGTCACACCACACAGACCCTTCCCTCCTGGCCCACCCTCTGTAGCTCCTGGCAGCTCCTCCCCTCTCCCATTGCCAAGGTGAGACACACCTCTCCACTTAATTGCAAGTGGCTGTTTTTTGGGTTGTGGTCTCACTGGAGGGGAGGCGAAGAAAGGGCAACATGTTACCGCACTGGGTGACACCAACCCTAGTAATGCCAATGCCTTGGCAGCTGCTCCCCCAACAACACCAGCTGTGGACCCTGGAGTCATTTTTGTGTCACCCTCTCTGACAGTGTCAGGGGGTGCGGTCTGTACCCCCACACCTCCCTAGTGACCCCATTGAATATAACTAGCCATTCCACACACTAAAGGAAAATAAAAATATATGAATACAAGGAAACATAAATAAATATTCATGGCAGTTTTATTCACCAAAAACAAATACTGTAATCATTCCAAATGCACAGTAGTAGGTAACTGGATAAAAAAAATGGACTGATACTCAGCATAAAAGCCAATAAACTATCTTTTCAATAACTGGTGCTGGAAAACTGGACATCCACATGCTAAAAAAATGAATCGATACACAGAATTCACAGCTGCCACAAAAAGTAACTCAAAATGGGTCATAGGCCTAAATTAAGGCACAAAACTATACAACTTCTAGACAATAATGTGAGAGAAAACCTAGGCTTGGTGATGACTTTTTGGGTATAGCAAGATCACAACCCAGAAAATAAAAAATTGATTAAGTTGTACTTCATTAAAATTAAAAACTTCTATTCTCTAAAAAAATGGAAACCCTGGTGGTGTAGTGGTTAAGTGCTACAGCTGCTAACCAAGAGGTCAGCAGTTCATATCTGCCAGGCGCTCCTTGGAAACTCTACGGGTCAGTTCTACTCTGTCCTATAGGGTCACTATGAGTCGGAATCAACTCGACGGCAGTGGGTTGGTTTTTTTGGTTGGTTATTCTCTAAAACGTATGGTCAAGAGAATGAAAAGACAAGCCACATGCTGGAAGAAAATGTTTGCAAAACACATATCTTATAAATGATTTATATCTGAAATACAGAGAGAAGTCCTAAAACTCAACAACAAGAAACTGAACAACCCAATTAAAAAGTGGGCAAAAGACTTGAAAGAATACCTCACCAAAGAATATATACAGATGGCAAATAAGCGTAATAAAAGATGTTCAACATGATGTGTTACTAGGGAATTGCAAATTAAAACAACAATGATATATCATTATACATCTGATAGAATGGCTAAAATTCAAAACACTGACAGCACCAAATGCTGACTGAGGTTGTGGAGCAACAGGAACCCTCTTCCATTGCTAATGGTAGTGCAAAATGGTACAGCCGCTATGGAAGACAGTTCAGCAGTTTCCTACAAAGCTTAACATAGGTTTACCATAACTTCCAGTAACCATGCTCATAGGTTTTTATCCAAATGACTTGAAGATGTATGTCCACATAAAAATCTGCAATGAATGTTTACAGCTGTTTTACTCATAATTGCTAAAAATTGGAAGCAAACAAGATGTCCTCTGATATGTGAACAGATAAACTGAAGTGCATTCATACAATGGAGTATTACTCAGTGTTAAAAATAAATGAGCTATCAAGATACAAAAAAAAAAAAGGAGTAACCTTAAATGCATGTTTACAGGTGGAAAAAAGCTAGTCTGAAAAAGCAACATACTGCATGATTCCAGATATATGACTTTCTGGAAAAGGCGAAACTGCGGAGACAATAAAAGGATCACTGGCTGCCAGGGATTCAATGAGAGGGGAGAGGGATGAATAGGTAGAGCACAGGGGCTTTTCAGGGAAGTGAAACCATTCTGCATGATGCTGTAATGGTAGACACGTGACATTATGCATTTGGCAAAACCCATAGGCGTGTACAACACAAGGAGTGAACTCTACTGCAAACTATGGACGTTACTTAATAATAACATATCGATATTGATTCATCAGTTGTAACAAATGTACTACAGGTATGAAAGATGTTAAAAAATAGGGAAAACAGTGTACTGGGGGTAGAAAGATATTTGGAAATGCTCTGTAATTTCTGTAAAATTCGATCTGCTCAAAAAATAAAGTATATTTTTTTAAAAAAGCCAATGAACAACTGATAAACACAAGCACACTGATGAGTCTCAAATTCTTTATACTAGGTAAAAAGCTCAGACACAAGAGTAAATTCCCTATTATTACACTTAAATAAAATTCTGGAATATACATAAAATCTATAGTGACATAAACCAGTTGTCTTGCCAGGAACAAAAGAAAGGATGAACTGCAACAAGGAGCAAAGTCTCTATTTGGGGTGATTATTTGCTTTCTGTCTTAATTTGTGATGGTGGCTTCAGTAGGTATGCAACCTTCAAAACTCATTAAATTGTACACTTTAAATAGATGCCTTATAAATATTAATTGAAATTAAAAGATATTCCTATAAATTTAACTCTAGGAAAAGAGAGGAAGGTGAAGAAGTGACAGCTTGTTGCAATATTATTTTTCATGGAAATAGTGTTTTAAAAGAGTAGGCTATGGGTATTTTATTTACAAAAGACAAGTGTAGAATAAAATGCAAAAAGAGAAAGATGACATAATGAATGCCTATATGCATAAACTGAGATCAAATATATTGACCATAATAATAAATGTAAATGGGATTAATTATTTTATAAAATAATTTTCAAAAATATTTTCAGACTAACTAGAGAAGCAAGTTTATTTTTAAGCCTATCTAATTTTTTTTTTTTTTTTTTAATGCTACTTATGAAACTCTGGTGGCACAGTGGTTAAGAGCTTGGCTGCTAACCAAAAGATCGGCAGTTGGAATCCACCAGCTGCTCCTTGGAAAACTTATGGGACAGTTCTACTCTGCCCTATAGGGTCGCTATAGTTCAGAATCAATTGGATGACAATGGGCTTTAAAGCTACTTACAGGATCTCAATTTTTAATGAACCACTATACTATTTCTGCAGTGAATAAATCTTCATTTTGGTATTCCAATGACTCCCCAAACTTCTCTCTATCTCTTCAGCTAAGAATGGTTATAGTTTAAAATGCAGCTATAAAAATATCCTTACTTGCATGGTCAACATTTTCATTCCCTTAGGTATCTCTGAATACTAATTGCATCCTAACTGACAACCGTATATTATTTTATGATCCTTTTGCATGACAGAGCAAATATACCTGTGGGGAAGAGCAAGCTGGATTTCCTTCTGCACAGTGTTTCAGTGGGAAAATTGTCAGCTAAATTCTGATGGCTGAATTTTTATAACTGGTTCCACTACACGTTGCAAAAAGAATACAGAATGTTTAAACAAACACCGTGCTTATGGAGTGAGTATTGACGAGTGAGAAAACGTGAAAAATAAAATAGAATCTGCGATATTTAGCAACACTCCATAACCCATTATTGTGAATAGAAAATGACTGGCCTGACATGGATTCCAGTTGCCGGCTTTCTGAGAACAGATCTGCGTTTGGTGTGTCTTTGATAGGACTGATTGTTCTGTTTACAAAAATAAATACTATTAAAAATAGAAATGGGTTGTCATTAAAAAATAAACGATTGTCAAGCCAAAATGTTTCAGAGATTTGCTTATTTCTGCCTTCTGATGCATATTGTAAATTCTCAGAGATAACAGTTTGAAGCTTTCGATGATTATCCCTGTAAAATGTCTAACAGATTTTATAGCCTCAGAGAAATTCTTCCAGTAGAATATTGCTAAGTACTAGGTATTTCTGGTAAAGTTTTTAGTTCCTAGTCTTTCAATTGATTGATATGAGTGGGGAGAATTCAGAAATAATAACAACCCCCCCCCCAAAAAGATAGTTTTTTTAAATTTATTTTGAACAAAATTTCTGGTAAGAGAGATTTGTTCTCATAGTATTATTTTGTGAAAATTCTGGCAATACAAGTGCTTATGTGTAAGGTTAATGCTGCTTATATTTCTCTATGTAATGTACTTGTATTTACATTATGTTGTAGAATTATTTTCCTAAGTTTACAAAAAACTACTAAAACCTGTATAATTCTGTGTTAGATGTACAAACTAAAGAGTAATTGAACTAAAAAGTAAAATTGCCAAGCTAATTTTAAATATATCTATTTATCTATTAATCTTACTTCATCACAAGTGATTGCACTAAGCACACAAGCAATGGGTGTGGGTACAAACTATTAAGGACCAAGTTCCTATCTTCAAGCAGATTCTAATAAAGCGTTTTACAGATACACAATAACTGTGAGGCAAAGCATTATGTTGTAGGAAGTTTATGAATATTACACAGAATTAAAGATAATTTTCTTTCAAATTGGGGTTAGATAATCATATCATATGTTGCCATTTATTTTCTTCTGATTGAAAACTGAGTATGAGATGCCTGTTTCTGGCTGTAGTAGATTAGTTTATATCAGACCAACTCTCCCACAAAAACAACCAGAAAAGGTGAATAAAACATATAAAACAACAGTCTGAAGGAACTGGAAAGCCAGAGAAAAGGGAAATGCAGAGATCTGAAACTAACATTTCATGCAAATTTAACCCAAGATACTCAGTGATTTTAAATGAGAGACTAAGAGGCTGAAGGGAGAGCATTTAACAAGCATTCAGGAATCGGTAACAATCGGAGATCAGAACCTGACAAGAAGAAAAGGCTCCTGTGAGTAACAGTCTTCCATGTGGAATCTCCAAAAGGCTCTACGGTAGGAAAAAAAACAAACTGATTTACACTAACTCCCATAAAAATTACAGGTAGCCACCGATTTAGGACAGGTTGCCTTCCGAGGACGCTGCTGTAGAGCGGTTCTGATGTAAGTCAAATACCTCTTTTTTTTTCTTGTTCTCATTGTTATTGCCTTTTATTATCAGCACCTTTATAAGCCTGGCAGTGTGTTTTTTTTTTTTTTTTTAATTTGTTTATCGTGCATTAGGTGAAATGTTACAAATCAAGTCAGTCTCTCATACAAAAAGCCATACACCCCTGCCGTGTACTCCCAGCTGCTCTCCCGTTAATGAGACAGCACATTCCTCCTGTCCACCCTGTATTCCCTGTGTCCATTCAACCAGCTCCTGTCACCCTCTAGGCAGGAGTCGCTGGCATAGTCTCATGTGTCTACTTGAACCACGAAGTTCACTCATCACCAGCATCATTGTGTATATTATAGCCCAGGCCTGGCAGTGTTTTGAACAGCAGACCACACAAATGAACATCTGTGAGTGAAAACCTAAGAATGATAACAGCAAATGACACACGGCAACATGTTACTAATGATAAGAAGTACAAAAGATAAAGACAACAGACAGTAGTAAGTGTGGCTGTCATAACTCAAATATGTCATAAATTGGGGGCTACCTGTAAACCTAGGTTTGACTTACTTGGATTGGATTAAGGTGGTTTTCTCCTTCTCTAATTACTCTTACAATTTTTAAAAATGATTTATTATAATATGGTAACAGAGAAAATTATATTTTAAAGAGAAAAGGTACACAGTGCCAATAAGTAAAACAAAATGTGAGAAACTTTATGAAAAGTATTTGAAAACATTATTGACTGATATCAAGAATATTTAAATAAATGTAGACATAAATCTTGATCATAAACAGAAAAAAAGCCAATATTTCAAGATATCAATTCTCTTCAACTGAATCTTTAAATTTAGTGTAATTTCAAAGTTCCAATTCAAAGTTCCAACGCAAGCTTGTAGGGAACATAATGAGCTGTTTCTAAAATGTGTTGTGGAAAAATAAAGGGCCAAGAATAGCCAGACGATTTTAAAATGAAGAATAATGTGAGCCCAGCCAGATATCAGATTTTTTTTTTACAGATTTATAGTAATAAAGACAGTGTGTTACTAGTATAGGGCTGAACAAACAAAACAAGAAACAGTCTAGACACAAAAAACCAGACCCATGCACACATGGAAACATGATATATGACTCAGGTGGTGTTGCAGTTCCCTGGGGATAAAAATGAATATTCACCACGGGAGAAACTATAATTGGGCCATCACTTAGTTCATATACAAAAATCAAAACCTAATACATTAAAGGCATAAGATGACAAGTTTAAAACCACATAAGAAAATATAGGAGAATAAATTTACCCCCTCAGGGTAGGTATGAAAGAATTTCTAAAAACATATATTCTATAAACCATAGGGAAGCTCAGGTATTAAAATTTGAAACTTATGTGCATCCAAATATACCAGAACAAATAGCAACTATTTAAACCAGCAAAATTTTTTGAAATATATATAACTTGAAAAACTGTATTATTTATAATACACAAGGAAACCCTGGCGGCGTAGTTGTTAAGACCTATGGCTGCTAACCAAAAGGTCGGCAGTTTGAATCCACCAGGCACGCCTTGGAAACCCTACGAGGCAGTTCTACTCTGTCCTCTTGGGTCGCTACGAGTTGGAATTGACTCGATGGCCATGGGTGGTTTTATAATACACAAATAACTTTTTAAAATTAATTGCTGTAAATATTCTAGATAGCAATATTTCATAAAATTGAAAATGTGCTGATCCTATGACCCTGCATTTTGACTCCCTAGAGGAACCTTCTCTCATTTTCATAGGTATATATGGGTGATAATTGCAATATTTCTAAGTATAGCAAAAAATGGAAATGGTATTAATCAATAGGAGAATAGATGTTTAGGTATATAAATTCAATACACTAAATGGAACTAAAGGATCTAAAACCATGTGTCACCATGGATGAATGTCACAAATATAATGTTTATTAAAAAAAAAAAGGAAAGGCACCAATACATTTAAGGGTAAATACTTGAACACACAAATGGTTCACTGATGCATGCATACCTAGAGAGAATATGATATATGAAAAAAATCTAAATTGCATTTATGTCTGAAGAGTGGGGGAAAGATAAAGGGGATGGGATTAAGAAGGGTACCAGGTGGTTTCAAGTCAATGTTTCATTCTTTGTTCTTTTAAATAGCTAAAGCAAGTGTGATAAAATATCAGTGAATTTGCTTGGTATGCACATGACTGTTCATGTTCAGTTCTAAATTTTTATGTGTGAGACATATAAAATTATTTTAACAAATTGAGAGCTAAGAAGCAATTAATAAATATATTTAAAACATATTTAAACAGGCCATACAATAATAATAATAATAGGAGTAGTAGTATTTTTTATAATAAGTTCTCTGTTCCTTTCCTTACAACCCCCAATTGTGCTCCCAAGGAAAAACCACTTTCAATTATTTCAGCTGGATCTTCTATATTGCTAAATAATATGCTTCACTGGTTATTGTTTTCATTTTATGTTGATAATCCCAAACGGTATAATCACGTCAAGTCTACCAAGTATAATTATATCATTTTTTAAATTCTTCTATTACTTATCTACGTAAATGTATGCTTACATGTTGTTGTTGCTTTTTTTCTCTGCTCCATCAACTCTATAGAAAAGCTTTCGACCACAGAACCTTTGTGAAATGAAGGTATTTGCACACCAACTCTTCTCTTATCCCCCTCCCAGTTGCTCATCTCCTTTTCACTTTACCTTGGTGAGGTTTGTAAACCTAAACCAGTTCTAACCTTTGTAACCATATTAGGCTTCTATGCTTTGGCTAAGGGTGAACTCTAACAATTCTAAATCAATCTCTAGTATTTTTATCACTGTGATTGTATGAGCATATTCCACTGCATAAGCAAATGATATATTAACATATTTCTTCCATCTATAAATTAGTTTTGTTATTGTTTCTGGAATTTGAAATTGCCTTCATTTTCTTCCAGAACTAATTTATTTTATTATAGCTCAAGTTTTTTCATCTCATCATTCAATTTTTTCCAAGAGTTCTCTTTTAAGAGGGACTGTTTTAGGAGTCCTCCCTTTTAGGCCTTCTGTCAGCTTTCTCCAATACATACCTGTTCTGTATAGGACTGATAAACAATTATCCTCTCTTCACTATTTTCTGGAGTTCCACTTTTTACTACTGTTTTATGCCCTTTGTTTGCTATGCTATATCGTCAAGGAACTTTCCAAGGCATTGTGTGTGGAAAATAAGTTTTTGAGTCTTCATTTGCTGAAAATGTACTGATTCTCCCTTCACACTTAATTTCTGTCAGAATTGATTCAATGGCACTGAGTGGTATTTATTTCTGTATGAAAAAACACCCAAAACTTTTTGAGGTAAACTAACAATCATTTTAAAGTCATTATTTTTTTTTTATTATTCTATGGGTCTAGAATTTGAGTAGGACACAGCAGCAATGGCTCTTTTCTACTTCAGGATGTTTGCTGCTTCAGCTGGGGTGGTTCAAATCTCTGAGACAAGTTGAGTGGGGCAATATATCTGGACCTTAGCTCTTCTTCACTCAGTGTTTCCTGCTGTTGGAAAGTCCAAGGCAGCTCCTTCAATCTCATGTCTGGAGGCTGGGCTGGGACAGATTGGAGCAGTCCATCATTGCTTTATCAGCTTTCCTGTCCCCTCTTGCCTTCTCATCCTTGCCCCTGGGCTGGTATGCCCATTTGGTCTCCTTTTGTTTTATGGGTCTGTCTAATCTTTGGCTGAAGGGTGAACCTCAGGAGTGACTTCAGTACTGAGTTAAAAGGGCTTACTTTGTTCATTCTATTTCTGTACTAAACAAACACTTTTTCTGGTATAATTTCAGGTGACACTTTTCCTATTAAGACATTAGTGACTTCAGTTACAAACTATGGAACATTTGGGTACTGTAAGAAAAATCCCAGAAACAGAATGAAGACTTTTCTATGTGGCTATTTAAATTTAAATTAACTATAATTAAATAAAAGTTTTAAAATTCAATTTCTCCATCACAATAGCCATTATCGAGGGCTCAAAAGCTACATGTGACTAGTGGCTATCTGTACTGGACAGTGCAGATATAGAACATTTCCATCAAAGAAGATTCTATTGGATAGAGCTGCTTTAGAGCAATCATTTCAGGAGCCACCATTATGCTGTTGGGTTCCAAAATACCAGTATTTGGAGGTCTCCTCTCCAGGGCTATTTAATACATTTGAAGACAAACATCATAACTTTTCTCCTAAAAGCAGGTGATACCCAGCCATTTTTCCAACTGCATGTGAGGTTGAGTATAAGCATTTGACTATTTAGTAAAAAAAAAATTTCCATCTGTGTCACACACTGACATCATACCTGGTATTTCTGAGATCCAGAAAGCCTCTTTGGCTTGTACAAATGAGCTGGCTAATAAATGTATCCCTTTCTACATTTATTCCAGGTTATAGGTTCCTCTATCCTGTTTCCTAAGTGGCTGCTATTCTACTTATTTTCATCCTTTAAAAAAACTGTTGAAATTTTTTATCTGCTGATGACTCCTCTTCTGGTGTCTGTATTCTTGTGAGTATTAATACTGCTTTTTCATTGTTGTAGAAAGTATACATGTAACACAACATTTCCCAAGTTAGCATTTTTCACTAAAGCTCAGTTTAGTGGGGGCCCAGGAGGTAGAGGGAATGAATGCATGCAGCTTGTCTACCATCTTTAAATGGAAGTGCTTTTCACGACATTTTGGAAACACTTCTTAGCCTCTGTTTATTACATATATTATAGCTACAGGTTCATTTATCTGTTTTGGGAAACAGATAACTAGCTCCTTGAAATCATAGTGTATTTTCTTTACATTTGTATCCTCAAAACTTTATATGTGTTCTGGCATGTATTCAATAAAAGGTACTCCATAAATACTTGATGAAAGCATAATTGAAGTTGATTGTAAAAAAATCTGTTTTTGACCTCTTTATTTCAGCCTGGATACTTAAAGAAATTAATGTTTCAATGTTTCAATAATAGTCCCACATGATTTTTTTTTTTTTTTTAATGTAAGAGACACAATATCTTAAATGAACCTGGTCTCTTGATTGTTTGCTTTTCAGAGTTGCCAATCTAGCCACCTGATAGTCTATGGAGTAGCAGTATTTCTTCTGGTTCTTCTTTGAAGCAATTTCCTTTTTTGGAGGGAGATTTCTCTCTAAAAGAAACAAAACAAGCATACCAACAAATAACTCCCTTTTCTCTGTTGACATTTATACTGAGGTCTGGCATTATCACTGCATCAGCTGCTTTCAATTAAGTTTCCCAGGCTGTCACTGGATAAATGAGTAAGCATCTTGCTTTTTTAAATGAGCCCAAATCTTTTGAACATCAACCAACACCATCATAGAAACAACTTAACAATTATGAATTTAAACAGAGTTCTTCACTGTATACACCTATTAGCTTAAACTTCTTTTTATATCCAGAACCTCCCCACCAAATTCAGGCTTACTTATACCAATCGCATTTTTTTTTTCTTTTTACTGTTTTCTTTGTTCATCCTATTTCTGTACTAAACAAACAAGTTTTGTGTTTTTTTTTTTTTTGTATCATTTCAGATGACACATTTCCTATTTAGACATTAGCGATTTTTATCACCATCTACAGAACATCTGGGAGGTGTAAGAAAAATCCCGGAAACAGATTTCCTTTTCATTTTGAAATGTATTTATTCATTGGGATGCAAAATCTCATTTACAGGAGAGCCCTGTGGTAACCCACAGTGGGTATTTGAGGGCTGATAAATTCATTCCAATAAGTCTGTGCTCAAATTAACATAAAAAGAGCCATTCTAATCACTTAACAGAATGCTTTCTTTTGTGCACAGAAGCAAAAGAGCACTTATATATTTCTATAGTTCAAAAATATCACTTGAAAATAATGGCTTCTAGTCTCTCTCCTTTTTTTTTTTTTAGTCTCTCTCCTTAGGGTTCAGGAAAAATACAAGCTGCAAAAAATTAAAAAAAGAAAGAAAGGAGAAAAAAAAACATTTAGGGAAAGAAATTAAGAAAACAAAAATAAAGGGATTTTAAATGGGTATTGAAGGATGCTGATTATAGACAGGAGGCATTAAGGAGATTGGGGTTTTTTTGTAATAAAGAGAAATACAGAATACATAAACATATTTAAAATAGATTCAAGTATCTCTAAGACAAGGAGCTAGTCTTGGTCTTTGGTTACAGGAATTTTCAATGATTTAATGATATTCCAATAATGGACAAGAGAGGGAGAAGCATTGTGAAGAGAGCATATGCCCTCAGGGTGGGTTATCACTACATGCCCTGTCATGTTTTCTCTGTTCTATTTGCCAATAATCAAGACTAAAGGCTTCTTCACAGCTTTAAACATAATATGTTACAAGTACACAGTGAACAAAATATTTTTTATCATCGATTTATAAGATTTTTCAGGTGAGAAATAGAATTTTTTGTTTGTTTTTTTCCAAGATTAGAAAAGAGGGAGTTTAAAAACCAGGCCAAGATAAGATATACTGCTGAAAGTCACAAACCTTGTAAGCAGCATAATTAGAACATGAACCCAGAGCTTCTGGCTAATTTATGCCTTCCTTTTTTTGTTCTCAGAAGTTGCATGTCATCCTGAAAAAGGTGTTCTTTCTTGTCAAATGCTATGACAGCTAATACAATAAAATCAGAGAATCCCTGTGTTAACTCATCGAGGCTGGGTAGCGTGTGGCCTGATATGTCCCTTAGGTGAATTGATTGAAATGTATAAAAGTAAATCACAGTACATAAACATTTTCATTAGGAGGTAGAATTCTAATCCAAACCAATGCTAGTCCTTGTCCATAGGCTATTACACCAGGCCCATTAAAAATCCCTTGCTGTCCAGTATATTCCAACTCACAGTGACCTCACAGGTCAGAATTAAAGTGCCCCACATGGTTTGGTGGACGGCAGTCTTTACAGAAGCAGACTGCCACATCTTTCTTGGCAGAGTGGCTGGCATATTTGAACTGCCAACCTTTCATTTAGCAGTCCAGCTCTTAACCATTATGCCACCAGGGCTTGTCTAGACCTGACCAGGAAGAGTAAATACTGGATAACGCTGAAAATTTGTGGCAAAGCCTGGACCATAATCCGCATCTCCTGATTTCTCTTCATTGTACCACACTGTTCTCCTTTCTTCATTCAGATAACCTTAGTCTACAGAAAAAAAGTCTACAGAGCACACTAAAATTCAATTTTAGAAAATCACTCTTAGGTAGAGAAGGTAAGCTTTCTGATAATTTATTCTTGGTGAATAAAAGAGACCAGTCAGGGAAGTTTGTTCTAAACACATGTAGTCCCTGACTTACGATGGGGTTTCATTCCCATGACACCATCATAAGTCGGCTCTGACAAATAGAATACCTATTTTTTTTTCTTTTAGTTTTCATCATTATTGCCTTTTATTGTCAGTATTTTTAGGAATCTGATCTTTGAACATCTGAAAGTGAACATCTGAGGATAATAACATCAGCAAATTACATGCTGCAACACTATATGTAGTATACATTACTAACAATAAGATGTACGAAAAAAAAGATGGTCATAAGTGCAGTTCACCATAACTCATTGGAAGTCGTGAGCTACTGGTACTATGGTTCACACAAAGGAGTCAAACCTTAAAACTTCATGATTCCAGAGTTTTTGGAAAGATAAAGAACATCTGTAATTGCTTATCTCAGATAGATAATTGTCATCAAATAATTTCCTACAATCACTCAATTATAGTTAAGCATCTGTATTAGTGAACTGATACAGGAAAGAATGAGCAACACCTGTTAGTTTGCCATAGTGTGATGACTTTTGTGTTGCTATGATGCTGGAAACTATGCTATTGGTATTTCAAGTATCATCAGGGTAACCCATAGTGGATAGGTTTCAGTAGAGCTTCCAGACTAAGACAGACTAGGAGGAGGAACCTGGAAATCTATGTCCAAAAAAAAAAAAAAAGAAGAGAAACCTTATGGATAAAAACAGGACATTGTACAATACAGTGCTGGAAGATGATCCCCTCAGATTGGAAGGAATTCAAAACATGACTGGAAAACAGCTGCCTACTTAAAGAAGAGAGCCAAACTATGACCTTGAGAACATCCCATCTGAATTTAGAGACCATCTCAAGAATAGATTTGATACACTGAACCCTGATGACTAAGGACCAGAAGAGTTGTGAGATGACATCAAGAACATCATACGTGAAGAATCAAAAGGACATGAAAAAGACAGGAAAGAAAGAAACGACCAAAATGAATGTCAGAAGAGACTCTGAAACTTGTACTTGAACCCAGAGTAGATAAAGCTAAGGAAAGAAATGCTGAAGTAGAAGAGCTGTCAGATTTCAAATGGCAACTTGAGAAAACAAGGTAAAGTATTATAAAGAAGTATGCAAAGACCTGGAGGTAGAAACCAAAAGAAAGAACATGCTTAGCATTTCTCAAGCTGAAAGAACTGAAGAAAAAATTCAGGCTCAAGTTGCAATACTGAAGGATTCTATGGGCAAAAAGTTGAATGAAATAGGCAGCATCAAAAGGAGATAGAATACACAACGTCACTGGGCCAAAAAGAATTGGTCA
The DNA here is from genome assembly GCF_024166365.1 of Elephas maximus indicus. Taxonomy (NCBI): domain Eukaryota; kingdom Metazoa; phylum Chordata; class Mammalia; order Proboscidea; family Elephantidae; genus Elephas; species Elephas maximus. Next base: position 68,209,637 of record NC_064820.1, read on the forward strand.
ATGTTCAACTATTTCAGGAAGTAGCATACGGTCAACAACCAATGATACTGAAAGAAGTCCAGGCTACACTGCAAGCACTGGTGAAAAAGAAGTCTCCAGGAATTGACGAAATATCAGCTGAGGTACTTTGACAAATGGACGCAATACTGGAAGCACTCAGTTATCTATGCCAAGAAATCTGGAAGACAACTACCTGGCCAACTGACTGGAAGAGATCCATATATGTGCCCATTCCAAAGAAAAGTGATCCAGCAAATGCAGAAATTATTGAACAATGTCATTAATATAACATGCAAAGAAACTTTTGCTGGAGATAATTAAAAAATGGTTGCAACTCTACATTGACAGGAAACTGCCAGAAATTCAAGCCAGATTAAGAAGAAGACTTGGAAGAAAGGATATCATTGCTCATGTCAGATGTACCTTGGCTGAAAGCAGAGAATACCAGAAAGATGTTTACCAGCGTTTTACTGACTATGCAAAGGCATTCAACTGTGTGGATCATAACAAATTATAGATAACATTGAGAAGGATGGAAATTCCAGAACAATTAAGTGTGCTCATGAGGAACCTGTACATAGACCAAGAGACAGTCACTCAAACAGACCAAGGAGATACTGCATAGCTTGAATTTGGAAAAGTTGTGTGTTGGGGTTGTATTCTTTCACCGTACGTATTCAATCTGTATGCTGAGCAAATAACCAAAAAAAAAAAAGTGGACTATATGAAGAAGAATGCAGCCTCAGGATTGGAGGAAGCCTCATTAAGAACCTGCAATATGCAGATTACACAATCTTGCTTGCTGAAAGCAAAGAGAAACTTGAAGCACTTAGTGATAAAGATCAAAAACTACAGCCTTCAGTGTGGACTACACTTTAACATAAAGAAAACAAAAATCATTACAACTGGACCAATAAACAACATCATGATAAATGGCAAAGGGAATTGAAGTTATCAAGGAGTTTGTTCTTAGTGGATCAACAACCAATGACCATGTAAGTGTAAGGGGGGCGGGGGAGAGTTTGCATTTAGGAAGAGGAAGAGGCAGGGGTTGGTAGCATTCCTCAATAAAACAATCCAACAAAGGAAGAGACGGGGTGGTGACATTCCTCAATAGGATGGTCCCTACATAGTTAAACTTTAAGCCAAGGAAATGATCTTTACAGGGGTCTTTGATTTGATAAAGCCCTTAACTTGATGAAGTCCCTAACTTGATAAGATCTCTGACTTGGTAATTAAACCTTAAGCCAAGGAAATAGTCTTGGTGGGGAGGGGTCTTGTCCTGGCTTTTAAATGTTAATAGAAACAGATCAAGAGAAAAAGGAGTATAATACCCAAAGAAAACGACTGTTGCAGGGCTCTCAGGTTCTCTCTATATCTGAGTAGCCCGCTTAACGCTTTCTAGTCAAGTGTACTTTTACTACTATACCTCTGCTTGCTTATAAACCTCTGCTAGCTTGGCACTATTTGTCTCAGTGTTTGAATTCTTTCCTACACCAAAGACAAGAACAGAAGCCATTCTCCGATAACATAAGGAGCAGTCAAGAAATCAAAGGACACATTGTATTGGGTAAATCTGCTGTAAAAGACCTCTTTAAATTGTTCAAAAGCAAAGACGTTAATTTGAAGACAGGTGCACCTGATCCAAGCCATGGTATTTTCAATTGCTTTATATGCCTATAAAAGCCAGACAATGAAAAAGGAAGACTGAAGAATTGATGCGTTTGAATTGCGGTACTGGTGAAGAATATTGAATATACCGTGGATTGCCAGAAATATGAGCAAATCTGTCTTGGTGAAAATACACCAGAATGCTTGTTATCAGGAGGGAGCAATCCCTGAAGAAGGATATCATGCTTGGTAAAGTAGACAGCCAGCAAAAAAGAGGAAGACCTCTAACGAGATGGACTGGCCCAGTGGCTGCAACAATGGGCTCAAAAAATACCTCCTATTGTGAGTATGGTATAAGACTGGACAACATTTCCTTCTGTTATACATAGGATCATTATGAGTTGGAGCTGACTTGGTGGCACCTAACCACAACAAGGACAGAAAAGGATGAAAGACATATTTGAAAGATAAAACTGTTATGGATTGAATTGTGTCCTCAAAAAATGTGTGTCAACTTGGCTAGGCCATGATTCCCAGTATTGTGTGATTGTCTACCATTTTGCTATCTGATGTGATTTTTCTAGGTGTTGTAAATCCTCTGTAATGTTAATGAGGTGGGATTAGCTGCAGTTATGTTAATGAGACAGGACTCAATCTACAAGATTAGGTTGTGTCTTAATCTCTTTTGAGATACGAAAGAGAGAAGCAAGCAGAGAGACATGGGGACCTCACACTCACACTGGGAGTATAGTGTGTCCTTTGGACCCAGGGTTCCTGCACTAAGAAGCTCCCAGATAAGGGGAAGATTGATGACAAGGACATTCCCCCTGAAAGGGTTCCTGCACTAAGAAGCTCCCAGATAAGGGGAAGATTGATTACAAGGACATTCCGCCTGAACCTACAGAGACAGGAAAAGCCTTCCCCTAGAGCTGGCACCCTGAATTTGGACTTCTAGCCTATTAACCCGTGAGAAAATAAATTTCTCTTTGATAAAGCTATCCACTTGTGGTATTTCTGTTATAGCAGCACTAGATACTAAGACAAAAACTATATACTTTTAAACCAGAGTTTTAAAACATGCTTTGCAATAGCAGAAATAAAATGAGATAGTAAAATCTCACTTGAAAAACATTAATGTCATTAAAAAAAAAAATCCATAAGGGGACATAACTGATGTGTAATTTCTCTAGGAAAGAGATAATGTTGGGATTAAAAGAAAAAATGCTTGAGTGTCAGGAGGCTGAAATGGAAACATGGAGCATAACTTTCCTGCTATAAATGTGCATTGGAATAATATTTGAAAGATATAATATGACAAAAAAAGTCATACTGTATGTGGCCAATCAGAAATAAGAACATTGATCTCTTACTTAAAAGAAGAGCAAGGTATCATCTGGCTCACCACTTAGCCTTTGAATAATCCTATTTTATAGATAGGGCAACTGAGGTCAAAGATTACAAATACCAGCACAGAAGAGTGCTTAAAAGTATTTGTGGATGAGAGAATGCCAAAATTTAGTCAAATGTATCAAGGTCTTTGCCATCTTGGAAGATCTCTTGACTAAGCAAACTGGAGGCCTCTCCTGTGCCTCAGGAAGAGCTCACACTGTCACCCTCAGGCAGCATCCCCTCCTGATGGCAGGATGCTACAATAGCTCAGAGCACCAAGTCCAGAGAAAAAGTCTCTTCTTACAACTCCTTTGGGAGCCAAAGAATTTTATCTGTGTAGAAATCCTAGATCACTGTATTCCATTGGGTTTTATGCCTAGCACTTCATAGTGGATGATGGGATGGGATATGCTGATTGGCTTAAGCTAATGAGGAATATGATTACAGATGGAGGTAGGGTCAATTCTAGGAAATTCATGTGACCAAAATTGAGGAAAAGGTGAATTCTTTTAGAAAAGTGAGAATACAGCAAAAGGGGGAGAAAGGATGATGGGATAATGTATTAGTGTGATGCTTTAATATTTTTGTACCAGTTGAAAATAAGTTATTTGTACGTAAATCCAAACACGGTCAAAGTTATCCCTACAAGATCACTTTCTTACTTACATATTCCATTTTTACAGACAAGGTGAGCGATAAAAGACGGGATGGAGAGCCATCTATGGCCATGAATTATCTAGAAATAGTAGTTCATATATGAAGATCATCAGTTTTGGATGTGTAGTCAGGAAAAAAAAAAAGAAAGGTAAATACTGTTCCAGCAAGCTCTTTGACAATCTTGCCCTAACTTATCTTCCAAGTGTTATATTTTACATTTCTCTTAAAAGATGAATCAAATATTTGCTTCTTTGACACATTATTCACTCAGCTTTTTCCCTACAGCACCCCCAACTATAATTCTTTCACCTTTCTTTCTGATCATAGATATCATTTAGGATATAACATAAGACCTAGAACATTAAAAAAAAAAAATTGCAGTTCACTATACGCTCATTCTGTTGCATTGGACAAATCTGCTGGAAAAAAACCTCTTTAAAGTGTTAAAAAAAAAAAAGGCAAAGATGTCACTTTGAAGACTAAATTGTGCCTGACCCAAGCTGTGGTATTTTTAATCACCTCATATGCTTGTGAAAGCTGGACAATGAATAAGAAGACCAAAGAAGAATTGAGGTGTTTGAATTATGGTGATGGAGAAGAATACTGAACCTACCATGAACTGCCAGAAGAACAAAAAAATCTGTCTTGAAGAAGTATAGCCAGAATGCTCCTTAGAAGCGAGGATGACTAGACTTTGTCTCACATACTTTGAACATGTTAATAGCAGGGACCAGTCCCTGGAGGAAGACATCATGCTTGGTAAAATAGCAGATCAGCAAAAAAGAGAAAGACCCCCAACAAGATGGATTGACACAGTGCCTGCAACAATGGGCTCAAACATAGCAACCACTATGAGGATGGCACAGGACTGGGTAGTGTTTCACTCTTGTATATAGGGTCGCAATGTGTTGGAACTGACTTGACGGCACCTAACATAAGCTTCTTCTACATCTAAACTGGCTATAATTCCATAATTTCCAGAGTCTGCCTATTTGCATCTGAATCTTATATCTCTAACCATTCTAAGCTCTTTGAGCTCATGGGTTGGTGTCATTCCACTGAAGAAGATTTTGAAATCACTGCAGGTAGAATTGACCCTCGGAGAAAATTTCCATTTAGTAGAGGAAAAAGCAGCATGTGACCCTGAAGAAAGGAGAGCTTTCGTAAGCAGAGTAATAATAACTGCCAGTGGTTCTGTACTGTTATCTCATCCAAGAATTACAACAAATTTATAATGTAAATATTATTTCAAATATGAGGAAACTGAGGTTTAGATTGCTTAACTAATTTATCTACAACCATACAACTTGTTAGAGGCAATATTTTTCTTTTTTTTTTTCAATTATGGCACACTGACTTCCCATATACCATACTATCTCTTTTCAAATGTTTTCCAGACAAATAGAAAATATACATCTATCATTTCTTCCTTTAAGGTAACTAACAATGAATTTATATATTTGGGTATCAGCATTCTAAAACACTTAGTATAAGAAGATTTAAAACGGTTATTCCTCAGGCATGGAACATATCCATTAGTTCATTTTTGTTGTATTTTGTTTTTTTTCCCTCACTTGCTGGAGGTGTCTTATCACTCTCGCCGAAATACCTGCAAATATCTTTGTAACCATGTATTTTCAAACTTCAAAAAATCTAGTTCTTAACTAAAGGTATCCTAGGGAGACAGTCACCTAGTAGAATGGCTTTGATTATTGCAGCTAAAAGCCTTTCTAACTGCATTACAGGAAAGCGTGCACATCGAGCTTTTAGTTCAAAGAGCAATTTCATTTAGGAAGAAAAAAATGCTGTGTACAATATGGGTGATACACACTGATCCTAGGCTTTACTGCCGTCATATTTTAAGTTTCTGTTCAACCCAATTGATTTCGCTCACTGCAGGCAGGGGACTGCCAGCTGCTGTGCCCTTCAGATTAATTTTGGTGGTTTGGGCTACGTAATTCTGTGATTATGTAGCCCAAATGCTATGGCTGCTAACCAAATGGTCTGTAGTTCAAATCCACCAGGCACTCCTTGGAAACTCTATGGGGCAGGTCTACTCTGTCCTATAGGGTCACTATGAGTCGGAATCGACTCGACAGCACTGGGTTTGATTTAATTCTGTAATCAGGTTTGTGGACTATCAATTCTAGAAATAAAGGAAAGTTTGGGAATAACGTATTTCTCATTTCACAACCCACCCCCAACCATGAGCCTTTAATACTAGTAAAGAAACAAAGGCTCTTGATTACAAAGAATAATCTCCAGTAAAGAAAAAGATTTTTAAAGACATAGTCTAGAGGTTTTGTGGCTAAGTATTTGCTAGATTGTATGTTCTTGTGTTTCAAATTGAATGAAAAACACAAGGCCTATATTTGTCTTTTTCCTTTAACCTATGTTATAACTTCAACAGTCATCTCTTTAATTTGAAATTTGCCTTTAAAATGTTTCTCAAATCAGAACTCTCCTTGGAAAAGAATTTGAAGTTAGCTAGAGCTTCAGCAGCCCATTAGTTTGTAATTGTGGTATTTCCATCATGGAGAATGCTTTCGGCTTTCAAAATGTATTGACACCATTCTTTTTCTATATCAACCCCTCCAATCCATTCGAAGCTTTGGTTAAAATCTAGTTTCTGCCACCATCACCAGTTATTGGCGGAGAGACACAGTTCTACTCTTTCTGGAATTCCAGATAATGATATTGATTTGTAAGAAACCAAATTATTTTAAACAAAAATTGATACTTTGATACTCAGCCCTGAGTTCTACAATGATTCCAAATAGACTTAAAACTTCAGTTTTCTCCTGGGTGCAACAGGTTATTCCCACTGGTTGCCTCAGACCTTTATATATGTTTAATGCACACAATTGCAGTTTACTATGAATTATGAACTAGATAAATTATTCAGTACTACCAGCTCTAGTTTGGTACTTTTAGGAGTAATAATTAACTGTTATATTCACATAGGTGGATTTATTGTTTTTTTCCAAGGCAGTTTTTATTTTGTTCTAGGAGCTAATGTCTTCTCTAAAATATACCTTAGAATCTTAGTTTGGCCCTTGGCTACAACTGAGCAGCCTTTGACTTCAGAGTAAATGAGAACTCTGCATGCCCCAGCTCTTTCTAATTAGGTTATTTGGGGCCTCTCTCTGGGTACCTGATTAAACATGACTCAGCCTTTTTTTCCAAATTTGTTCACTTCTTGTTTAAATAAAGGAATCAGACCATCTTGCCCAAAACCCAAAATTATGCTGAATGATTTCAATTATAAATCTGTTTAAAACCCTTTGCTGTCAGGTCAATTCTGACTCATAGCGACCCAGATAGCACCGAGTAGAACTGCCCCATAGGGTTTCCAAAGAGTGGCTGGTGAATTCAAACTGCCAACCTTTTGGTTAGCAGCAGAATACTTAACCACTGTGCCACTTGGGCTCCATAAATCTGTGTAGGACAACCAAATATATTTTATCAAAATTCATTAACCAATTTGATTGAGGTATCTCAATTTATTGAAATATAAACACAAAATATTTTCATTTTTCCAGTCACTGCTACCACCTGTACTTCGAGAGCTACTTTTATCTTCCGGTAGTGAACGTAATTAATAACAATTTAGAACGCTTTTCACTTTTCAGCTACTTTCAGTTATTAAAACTTTTTAGTACAGGTACCATTTAAATTTTGTATTGGATGCAAAACCTCTCCACCCTTCCAACCTAGTTAACTTTCTTGCCCATGAAAGTAAGGCAGGGTGGAAGCAAATATGGCAGAAATTTTCATGGAGTTCCCTTCTTGTGTCCTGGACTTACGTATCTGGTCTTGTAGCAGGGAAAGAGGAACAGCCCTTGTTAAGTTGCCTGTCTCTTCTTGTAGTTTTAAGTGCTGTTTCCTTATGTGAGCATCACACATGTGTGATGGTGAGGTTGTTGTCTTCTTTCCATCTTTTATCAACTCTAATTAAGCTTGTTGTCTCTAGGAGGACTGGATTCCAAACAGCAATCAAAAGAATTTTTGGTACCTTGTAAAATTCAGCTTCATCCCAGGGCTTTTTCTGAGCATGGCACAGGATGCTGCAATCCTCAGATGGAACTGCCCACGCGTGGCAGTCTCCATTAGCCTCCAAACTCCTCCTCCCAGAGCCCCAACTTTGAAGCCAAGAATGAATGGGCAGGCTCAATCTTCCATACCTCTCAGCAAACCAGAAATATCAAAGGTAGCCCTCATCCCCTTACTATACGGCCATTTAGCACCATGCCACCTCTCACTAGAACTTTTCTCAAGCACCAGAGATTTTGGAGAAGATCAAAACACCCTATGTCTCAGGTAGCATCCAACTGGATTACAAAATATCTATCACCCCTTTCTTGCAGACTGTCATAAATCTTACATATATTATATAGGTATATATATTAGTTTTTTATTGCTGAATAACAAACCATCCTAAAACTCATCCCAAAACAATAATCATTCATTATCACTCATACATCTAAAAGTCAGCAGAGGTTCAGCTGGTCCAGACTGGGCAGCTCTGCTTTGCACTGCAAGTTTATGGGTCTTCTGGGGGTGCCTCTTCTTCATATGCCTCTCATCAGCCCTGACAAGTGAGTTGGTCAAGGCATATTCTTTGCACAACTATTGCAGAGATGCAAGTGGGCAAGAGGGAGTACCCATTGTCTCTGAAGCACAGAACCTCCTATGCTCAGAACTGGTATACTGACACTACAGCCTAATTCCATTAGCTAAAGCAAATCACAAAGCTGGATCCAAAGTCAAGGGGCATGAAATCTTACTCTTTAGTGGGAGGAACTTCCCACAATTTTCTTTATTTTGGTTTTGGTTTTAGATCCAGGGAAGTATAGGACCATCATGTTTCACAAATCCAAAGAGCACCAACCATATTGTATACCGTCATATGTCACATATGAATGGTAAAGGGAGCAGATAAGATGGGTAGGGGAGGAAAGGAGAAGACCAAGAGGGAAAGAGAAGAGGGGGAAGGAAAGGTAGAAAAGGGAGAGGAAAAGTGGTAGGGAAGAGAAGGCGCAGACTCCTTTCCTAAGAACTGCATTCCTCCACAAGCCATCCCTCTTTTCCTTCCAAGCTCCATTTTATAGCTTTCCTTGAAAGAAGGGAATTTAGAGGGCTCATAGATAATACTTCTCTCAGCCAAAGATCAGAATCACTTGTGGGATAGAAATATGAGACAGCAGGTGAGGATGAAAATATAACTTGTTACTACTAATGTTGGGGAATTTGGAGTCAAGAATTTGAGCCTAGTAGGTTTACTAATTCTTTACCCCAGATTTAGTCAGATTACCCAGCCTCAGGATATCTTGTGATACCTGCCCCTATAAAGCTTACAAGATAAGCAAGAAAAGCAGAAAGGAAAATGCAAACAGGCTGCTGCCCTATAGGGAAAAAATGCGAGTGAGGCTGAACCAAGCATGCCCAGTTACTTTTCCCAGACTCACACATTTGACAAATCACTCATCTCTCCTCAGGATAAGTGAGCTAAGGGTGAGGAGAGGCAAGGAGTATTACCATGATAGAAGTTTTCTGCATGGAAATAGGAGACGAGAAAAGTGGCACTCAGCCTGTCTCTTAATATTGGGAAAATTTCAAGGACCAGTCCATGTTTTAAATCAGTATTAGGTAAGCCAATAACTTTGGTCCGAACATGTGCTGTTTCTGCTATAATTTCTGTACTACTTGGTAACTCCTGGTGACAAGAAAGGATCTCAGACTTTATTTGATGACATCTTGTTAAAAGTCACAAAGATGAGTTGTTCCAATTAGAACTTTTTCCTTTATCGAAAGTTCATAATGGGAAAGACAAAGTTTACTAGTGAGGCAGCTCAAACATAGTTTAAGGTGGTGTTTCTTAAAGGGAAATACTAATCTCTCATAACCCCCACACATCTGTCAGTTTGTCATACTGTGGGGGCTTGTGTGTTGGTGTAATGCTGGAAGCTATGCCACTGGTATTCAAATACTAGCAGGTTCACCCACGGCGGAGAGGTTTCAGCTGAGTTTCCACTAAGACTAGGAAGAAGGACCCAGAGGTCTATTTCTGAAAAGAATTGGCCAGTGAAAACCTTATGAATAGCAGTGGAACACTGTCTGATATAGGCCAGAAGATGAGCCTCTCAGGTTGTGGTACGACTCAAAATGAGAAGAAACAGCTGCAAATATCTATTAATAATTGGAACCAGAAAAGTACACAGTATGAATGTAGGAAAATTGGAAATCATCAAAAATGAAATACAACACATAAAGATCAATATCCTAGGCATTAGTGAGCTGAAATGGACTGGTATTGGTCATTTTGAATCAAACAATCATATGGTCTACTATGCTGGGGGTGACAACTCAAAGAGAAATGGCATTGCATACATCAACAAGAAGAATATTTCAAGATCTATCCTGAAGTAGAATGTTGTCAGTGGTAGGGTAATATCCATACATCTACAAGGAGACCAATTAATATGACTATTATTCAAAATTACCCACCAACCACTAAGGTCAAAGATGAAGAAATAGAAGATTTTTATCAGCTGCTGCAGTCTGAAATTGCTCAAACATGCAATCAGGATGCACTGATAATTACTGGTGACTGGAATGGGAAAGTTGGAAATAAAGAAGAAGGATCAAGAGGTTGGAAAATATGGCCTTGATGATAGAAACAATGCCAGAGATCTCGTGATTGAATTTTGTAAGACTTCTTCATTGCAAATACCTTTTTTCACCAACATAAACAGCAACTATAAATGTGGACCTCACCAGATGGAATACACAGGGATCAAATGGACTACCTGTGTAGAAAGAAATGATGGAAATGCTCAATATCATCAGTCAGAACAAGGCCAGGGGCCGGCTGTGAATCATACCATCAATTACTCACGAGCAAAGACAAGTCGAAACTGAAGAAAATTAGAATAAGTCAACAAGAGCCAAAGTACTACCTCGAGTATATCCTACCTTAATTTAGAGACTATCTCAAGAATAGATTTGATGCATCGAACACCAGTGACCGAAGACCAGACGAGTTGTGTAACGACACCAAGGACATCATATATGAAGACAGCAAGAGGTCATAAAAAAGACAGTAGAGAAAGAAAAGACCTAAATGAATGTCAGAAGAGACTCTGAAACTTGCTCTTGAATGCTGAGTAACTAAGGCAAAAGGAAAAAATGATGACGTAAAAGAGCTGAACAGAAGATCTCAAAGGGCAGCTCAAAAAGACAAAGTATTATGATAATATATGCAACGACCTGAAGATAGAAAACCAAAAGGGAAGAACAGGCATTTCTCAAGCTGAAAGAACCAAAGAAAAAACTCAAGCCTCCAGGTGCAATACTGAAGGATTCCACGAGGAAAATATTAAATGACCCCGGAAGCATCAAAAGAAGATGGAAGGGAAGGAATACAAAGAGTCACTATACCAAAAAGAATTAGTTGACATTCAATCATTTCAGGAGGTAACATATGATCAGGAACCAATGGTACTGAATGAAGTCCAAGCTGCACTGAAGGCACTGGCAAAAAACAAGGCTCCAGAAGTTGACGGGATACCAACTGAGATGTTTCAACAAACGGAAGTAGCGCTGGAAGTGCTCGCTCATCTATGCCAAGAAATTTGGAAAACAGCTATTTAGCCAACTGACTGGAAGAGATCCATATTTATATCTATTCCCAAGAAAGGTGATTCAACAGAATGTGGAAATTATTGAACAATATCATTAATACTACATGCAAGTAAAATTTTGCTGAAGATCATTCAAAAGGGGCTGCAGCAGTATATCGACAGGGAACTGCTAGAAACTCAAGCCAGATTTAGAAGAGGGTGTGGAACCAGGGATATCATTGCTGATGTCAGATGGATCCTGGCTGAAAGCAGAGAATACCAGAAAGGTGTTTACCTATGTTTTATTGACAATGGTAAGACATTTGACTGTGTGGATCATAACAAATTGTGGATAACATTGTGCAGAACGGGAATTCCAGAGCACTTAATTGTGCTCATGAGGAATCTGTACGTGGATCAAGAGGCAGTCATCCCAACCGAACAAGGAGTTTAAAGTCAGGAAAGGTGTGTATCAGGGTTGTATCCTTTCACTATACCTATTAAATGTGTACGCTGAGCAAATAATGCGAGAAGCTGGACTATATGAAGAATGGGGCATCAAGATTGGAGGTAGACTCATTAACAACCTGTGTTATGCAGATGACACAACCTTGCTTGCTGAAATTGAAGAGAACTTGAAGCACTTACAGATGAAGATCAAAAACTACAGCCTTCAGTATGAGTTACACTTAGGCATAAAGGAAACAAAAATCTCACAACTGGACCAATAAGCAACCTCATGATAAAGAGAGGAAAGATTGAAGTTGCCAAGGATTTTATTTTACTTGGATCCACAATCAACACCCGTGGAAGCGGCAGTCAAGAAATCAAAAGATGATTGCACTGGGCAAATCTGGTGCAGAAGACCTCTTTAAAGTGTTGAAAAGCAAAGATGTCACCTTGAGGACTAAGGTGTGCCTGACCCAAGCCATGGTGTTTTCAATCACCTCATATGCATCTGAAAGTTGGACAATGAATAAGGAAGACTGAAGAAGAATTGACGTCTTTGAATTGGGTGTTGGCAAAGGATATTGAATATACATACCATGGACTGCTAAAAGATGGAACAACTCTGCCTTGGAAGAAGTACAACCAGATTGCACCTTAGAAGCAAATGATGGCGAGACTAAGTCTCATATACTTTGAACATGTTATCAGGAGGGATCAGTCCCTGGAGGACATCATGCTTGGTAAAGTAGAGGGTCAGCCAAAAAGAGGAAGACCCTCAATGAGATGGATTGACACCGTGGCTGCAACAATGGGCTTAAGCATAGCAACAATTGTGAAGATGGCGCAGGACCAGGCAGTGTTTCATTCTGTTGTGCTATGAGTTAGGATCAACTCTAGGGCACCTAACAACAACAACAACAATCTATCATAATGTGCCAAAAAAGGATCTTGCAGTCAAATACTTAAAAAAAAAAAAAAGCCATATAGTGCATATATATTCTAAAGATTCATAACCACAAATGTATACTTAGATCTCTGAAAATTCTTAGTGAAGACTGAAATCCTAGCATTACCCTTCACTACCTAGGTAATGGCAAATTACTTGACTTCTCTACGCCACTTATGAAATGAGGGTAATAATAGCTTTTACCTCATAGGGTGATTGAGAAAATTAAATGATATAACATTTATATAACTCAGAGCCTGATCCATATATACATTTATTAAATGCTCAATAAATGTTCAATATTAGCATTATTAATATTTCCCAAACCTATTTGACCATGGAAGCTCATTTTGAAAAGTGTTGGACTAGAGATATATTTATGAGGGCAGTGGTGGTTCCATAGTAGAATTTTCACCTTCCGTTGGGAGAGACCCACTTTAGATTCCTGGCCATTGTACCTCATGCGCAGCCACCACCCACATCTGTCAGTGGGGGTTTGTGTGTTGCTGTGATGCTAAATAGATTTCAGTGGGCTTCCAGACTAAGACAAATTAAGGAGAAAGGCTTGGCAATCTACTTCTGAAAATCAGCCAGTGAAAACCCTATGGATCACAATGGTCCAACCCACAACCAATCGTGGGGATGGTGCAGGACCGGGCAGCATTTTGCTCAGTTGTGTATGGGGTCGCCATGGACTTGACTCGATGGCAGCTAACAACAATACAGATATATTTAATGAGAAGCAATTGTGTGCTCACTTTTCTTTGGCCAATTTGATGCTGGGCTTAACATACGCTATTTTGAATCCTTTGTCCTTAATTTGAGGGGATTGATAAGATTGATGAAAAATCAAACATAATCTGCTTCATTGAAAAGCATTTTTTTTTTAATGTAAATGGAACAGACGTTTGCCTGTCATCACACTCTCAGGTGACTAATTGGTATATCAGTGAGGCTGACAGAAAGCTAGAGAAAGCAAGCACCAATGGTCTCAGAAAAGATTAAGGACTGGGCACATGAAAATTGGGTGAGAGAATCTGGGAATTATAGGCAAGAAAAGATGGTCCCAGAAGCAGTTAAAGAGTGGCAGAAAAAAAAAAATGTTCATGAGAGTTCCTTAATCAGTTCGTCCACTAATAATTAACAGGTGAATTTAGGCTCCTTTTCTTCCCTCTCTGTATTATTCTCTTGTGATAAAAAGAAAAATGAGAGGTCAGAGAAAAGTAAGCTGGTGCTGTCAATTTTCCCTAGATAAATGTAACGGAAACAGTGTTGGAATTAACCTTAAAAGTCACAAATTCAAATTCCCTGCCAGATCAAAAGTCCTCTCTCCAACATCTCTAGCAGATGGTCATTCGGCCTCTGAAATATTTTCAAAATAAAAAATTACTACTTTTCCGTACAGGCTTATTGGCTAGCTCTAATTTCTTAGGACTCTCTTTTTTATATGGAGCTGACCTCAGCACTTATTAATGTGTCACCACTGAGTGTAGTTCTACCCTCTGGAGCAAAATGAAATACAGCCAATCTTTCTTTCAGTTGGCAACCCTTCATTCATCTGAAAACAAATATCACGTTCTCAAGTGTGAGTCGGAATCGACTTGACGGCAATGGGTTTGGTTTTTTTTGTTACCCAGTTCATTCAGAGTCTGCTTGTGACTGACCTGGATAATTCACCAGCCTGATTTCATCCAGTGGGTTCATTGCCATTAGCTAATGTCTATTTAAAATTCCATATGGAGGATGAATACAATATTCTAAATTTACTAATCTTCCTTGTCCTGCACTCTGTATTCTATTTAATGAATTCTAAGTTTGCCTTCAGTCTACAATAGTAATTTGTATACCAGGATTTCCTTTCTCAATCTGAGTCAGAAAAGTAAATGAACACAATCCTGGGAATTCATATTTGGAAATGCAGGTTTTCTGAATTTCAGGTGTATATTATTGGGCCATATGATAGAAATCTAGACTTTCTATCTGATTACTTAAAGAGTACATGACATGTAGTTACAGGAAGAGGGGTAGCGGTTTGCCTAGAAATTTTTGACTTACATTATAGAGACTGTTGAACTTGGTCTTGACTGGAGAAATGCAATAATCTGAAGGACCAGAGAATTTAAAGATCAAGACAGACAAGTACAGTTAATCACTAGGCAAAGAAACACGTTTCAGGTTTGGCACTAAGCAGTCCTTGAAATAAAGAACAAGGCAGTCGTGTTGCCTTTGCTCTTCTTACAGGTTTTGAGGACAAAAATCAAAAGAAATAAGAGCAAGGGTCTTTGGACTGTAAGAGCACTTGCTCATCAGTCTGACCTTGCCCCAACCTTGAAATGTTTTGTTTCCACTGGAAAAGAAAAAAGGCTTTTCTTTTTAATGGAAGAAATCTACTAATCAATGCTTCGAATAAGATGAAAATATAATATTATGGGTTTGATAGTTTTTCAGGAAAGATTTTTCTTGATTTTTAAACCAGGTTTTTAATTTAAATAAAAATGAAATTAAATCCAATTTTAAAGTTGGATTTTTAAAATTTTTACCTTTAAGTTTAAATCTTAAAAAAAAATGACATATTTACATGCAGAACAACGCTTTTTTGTTGTTCTGAAGTTCAAAGTAAATGCAGAGGAAAATTTTCTGATTGCACTACTATATTCGTGTATCAAACTATGTTTAGAGGTTTTAGTCAGAATACATCTCCAACGGTTGTGTGGAACTTTTGCGTTACAGAAAGAAAAATATTGAAACCATCCCTAAAATCAGGCTCAGTCCAGGATTCGATAACTCTGCCACCAGACTTGGTTTGCTTTTTATCTCTGCTTCAGTCTTCAGCCTGCACTGAAACTAAGCACATTTCAAAGTCTTAGAAAGAACCCCACAATAGGTAGAAAAGCACATAAAGTGTACTAGAAAAATGACCTTATTTGACTGGGGTGTCAGTTTTATGCTACTATCAAAACTAAAGGAAATTAAATTTTAAGAACACATTTGAAAATGACCTGAGGTTCATTGTTGAATCTCAAATAAGGAAATTACAGTTCACACAGTGCACTATCTTAGCCTCTTATTTTGTTGACAGGCTAAGGTTTCTCAGAAGATTACAGAATTAATAAAAACTAAAGGCAGCGCAAGGGGACCCAAAGCTAAAATTCTAAATTAGCATGAGTTCAAAATGAAAAGCATAGAAGGCTACGCTTTTTTCTTAAAAATTAAAAAGAGAGATACAGAGGAGGCAAGGTAACTACATTTTCTGATACAGCATAAAATGGGGACTAGTCCGTCATGATAACATACCCAAAGTAAATGAGAGGAAGTCTAGCCATACTCCCTTCTAGGGAGCATTCTGGCTGTACTTCTTTCAAGGCAGATGTAGATTTATTCATTCTGGCAGTCCATTAAAAAAAAAAAAAAAAAAAACTGCCATTGAGTTGATTCCAACTCAGAGTGACCCTATAGGACAGAGTAGAACTGTCCCATAGTATACTCACCGTTCTTCTCCAACACCATAATTGAAATGTATTGATTCTTCTTCAGTCTTCCTATTCATTGCCCAGCTTTCACATGCATATGAGGCAAATGAAAACACCATGGCTTAAGTCAGGCACACCTTAGTTTTCAAAGTGACATCTTTGCTTTTTAACACTTTAAAGGGGTTATTTGGAGCAAATTCGCCCAAACACAATATGTTGTTTGATTTCTTGACTACTGCTTCTCTGGGTGTTGATTGTGGATCCAAGTAAAATGAAATCCTTGACAACTTCAATCTTTTCTTCATTTTTCATGATGTTCCTTATTGGCCCATTTGCGAATGGTGTAGTGGTTAAGAGTTTGGCGGCTAACCAAGAGGTCGGCAGTTTGCATCTACTAGGCTCTCCTTGGAAACCCTATGGGGCAGTTCTACTCTGTCCTATAGGGCCACCCTGAATCAGAATCAACTCAATGGCAACAGGTTTTTTATGTTAGTTGTAATATATACTGAAGGCCATAATCTTTGATCTTCATCAATAAGTTCTTCAAGAGCTCTTCACTTTCAGGAAGCAAGGTTGTGTCATATGCATATTGCAGGTTGTTAATGAGTCTTCCACCAATCCTGATGCCATGTTCTCCTTCATATAGTCCAGTTTCTCTGATTATTTGCTCAGCATACAGATTTAATAAGTATGGTGAGAGGGTACAGTCCTGACCCACACCTTTTCTGATTTTAGAGCATGTAGTACCCTCTGCTGTATTCAAATGACCACCTCTTGGTCTACGCACAAGTTACACATGAGTACAATTAAGTGTCCTGAAATTCCCATTCTTTGCAATGTTATCTGTAATTTGTTATGACCCACACAGTCAAATGCTTTTGCATAGTCAATAAAACATAGGTAAACATCTTTCTGGTATTCTCTGCTTTCAGCCAAGCTCTGCTTTCAGCAATGATATTCCTTTTTCCACGAACTCTTCTGAATTCAGCTTGAATTTCTGGCAGTTCCCTGTCAGATGTACTGCTGCAACTGTTTTGAACCACTTTGAATTATCTTCAGCAAAATTGTACTTATGTATGATTTTAACGATTTCCACATTCAGTTAGATCACCTTTCTTTGGAATTTCCTCAAATATGAATCTCTTCCTGTTGGTTGACCAGGTAGCTGTCTTTCAAATTTCTTGGCATAGACAAATGAGTGCTTCCAGCATTTCATCTGTTTGTTGAAACATCCCAATTGGTATTCCAACAATTCCTGGAGCCTTGTTTTTCACCAATGCCTTCAGTGCATCATGGACTTTTTCCTTCAACACCATCAATTGTTGATCATACGCTACCTCCTTAAGTGGTTGAACGTTGACAAATTCCTTTTGGTACAGTGATTTTGTGTGTTCTTTCCATCTTCTTTTAATGCTTCCTGCATCGTTCAATATTTTGCCCATAGAATCATTCAATATTACAACTCGAGGCTTGAATTTGTCTTCAGTTCTTTCAGCTTAAGAAATGCCGAGTATGTTCTCTTTTGGTTTTCTAATTCCAAGTCTTTGCACGTTTCATTATATTACTTTACCTTATCTTCTCGGGATGCCCTTTGAAATCCTCTGTTCAGCTCTTTTACGTCATCATTTCTTCCATTTACTTTAGCTACTGTATGTTCAAAAGCAAGTTTTCAGAGTCTCTTCTGACATACATTTTATTCTTTTCTTTTTTTCCTGTCTTTTTAATGACCTCTTGCTTTCTTCATATATGATGTCCTTCATGTCTTCCCACAACTCGTCTGGTCTTCAGTCATTAGTGTTTAATGCATGGCATCTATTCTTGAGATGGTCCTAAATTCAGGTGGAATATACTCAAGGTCATATTTTGGCTTTTGTGGACTTGTTCTAATTTTCTTCAGGTTAAACTTGAATTTGCATATGAGCAATTGGTCTGTTGTGCAGTAGGACCTTGGCCTTGTTCTGGCTGATGGTATTGAGCTTCTCCACTGTCTCTTTCCACAGATGTAATCTATTTGATTCCTGTGTATCCCATCTGGTGAGGTTCATGTGTATAGTCACCATTTATGTTGTTGAAAAAAAAGTATTTACAATAAATAGGCTTTGATCTTGCAAAATTATATCACACGATCTCCAGCACTGGCACTATCACCAAGGCCATACTTTCCTACTACTGATCCTTCTTTGTTTGCAATTTTTGCATTCCAGTCACCAGTCATTATCAAATGCATCTTGATTGCATGTTTGATCAACTTCAGACTACAGAAGTTGGTAAAAAAAAAAAAAAAAAAACTTTAATTACCTTATCTTTGTCATTAGTGGTTGGCGAGTAAATTTGAATAATAATTGTATTAACTGGTCTTTCTTGTAGTTGTATGCTTATTATCTATCACTGATGCCATTGTACTTTGGGATAGATCTTGAAATGTTCTTTTTGACAATGAATGAGACATCATTCCTTTTCAATTTGTCATTCCTAACATAGTAGACCATATGAATGTCTGGTTCAAAATGGCTAATACCAATCCATTTCAGCTCACTAATGACTAGAATATCAATATTGAAGCGTTCCATTTTATTTTTGACAACTTCTAATTTTTTTTGATTCATACTTTGTACATTCTGTGTTCCAGTTACTGACATATATTTGAAGATGTTCCTTCTCAGTTTGAGTAGTTCCACATCAGCAAGTGAAGGTCCTGAAAACTTTACTCCACCACGTCATTAAAGTCAACTCTGCTTGGAGGAGCAGCTCTTCCCCTTTTGTACCAATGTACCATACTAATATGTTAATAATAGGACAAACTGAATGTGGGGATATGAAAACTCTCTGTGTACTATCTTCTCATTTTTTCTAAAAATCTAAAACTGTTCTAAAAAATACAATCTTTTTTTTTTTTTAATCATTCATAATCTTCAGGGGAAAAAAGCAATGACAACTATAGAATAGCATCATATTGTGTGTCTAGTTCGGGATCCACTTATTTTCCTGATAAGGAAACCTTAAGAAGATTCACATGCATTTAAATATTCTTCAAATACGCATTTTAAAGGATACGTGCAATTTCATCAGATGGATGTGTAATAATTTATTTAACTATTCTCTTTGTGTTAGATTTCAAGATTGTTACCCATAATTTAAGTTTATAATATTACAGTGAACATTACTGGGCAAGTTCCCAGAATACACTCATTGAGTCAAATGTAAGAACATTTTTATACTCTTTACATATAATTGCCAAATTGTTTTGATTGGGTTTTGCAGTATACTTACCTACTCTCTATCAAAAGAATGTCTTGTTCATCAGAGAGTCCCCAGTGCCCAAGTTATGGTCAAATTATGTTTTGAAATTCACCGAAAGTGAATGAGAATGCCTTTTTCATCATAATCCTGATAACATTCGGTATTTCATTTTCTGTTTACCTCTGCTTATGTAATAGACAAAATTTTTTTTTCTTATTTTAATTTCATATTATATCAAGTTTGACATCCTAGGCTTTAATTTCAAGTTGAATTTTTAAACATGATGTATTTAACCAGCTGTTTGTAATTCTTCTTTTCTTTAATTTATTAAACATATATTTATTGAACACTTACTAGCTGGTGCTGTGGATATATTGTTGATCAAGAGACACAGCTCATAGAGCTGCTAGTCTATTATGAGAGGTAGATTAAGCTAAACAAATGCTTGTACATGCTGTTATAATTGTGATACAAAATGCTATAAAAACATGTATACTGGGAAACCAGGAAAAGCCTTGGAATTACCTATTCATATCCTCTCCCAAACCTCTGTTGAGACATTTATTAAGAAAAAAAAAAAAAAAAACTTATGGTTTACTTCATTGTTCAGTGTTTAATATTTAGTTTTCTTTTATTTCTACATAGTTATTCATTTTTATGGGAAAAAACAGAAGTCCAAGCAGGAAACCAAAATGCATAACTGTATACCAAAAATTATGGAACTGCTTCAAGCATTGTGCACACTCCAACAGGATGTGTGTAGAAATGCAGTGTTGTCAGCAAAGTATGAAACTGGTGCCTCTCCATTCTACTGACTTCTGCCACTTGGGCTGGTGCCTGAAATAGAGTCTTCATGATTATTTATGATCACATTGACGACTGCCATGATATTCAGTGTGTGGGGTTTAAATATCCTATTGAAGAAGTCTATGGATTTATAACAGGAATTAGTTCAGCTCCAGAAAGGGGCAGACAATATTTGTCACTCACTTGGCATGATTAACTATCTAATCACCAGGTGACTGACACCTATGCAATAACCCAATCTTCACTTTTTGCTCTTCTCCATTCGTTCGTTCTCTAGTGAAAATAAATATCAGCAACGAAAATGGATATGATTGGCAGCACTGCCACTTTAGGTCATGTCAAATTCTAGGCAAAATCTATTACCGTACATGTTTTCTAAGACTAAAATTTAGTTATATGCATAAGACACTGCCACAAAAGAAATACATTAAAAAAAATGATGAGCTAAAACTCAATACTGTTTGATAGAGAGTATTAAGAATAATTAGAATCATAACACAATCTAAAGGGACAACACATGTAGTTTAGATAAGGACAGAGATGTCATTTTCCAGAAATGCAAACTCACACTGAAAATAAAAGGAGGCCTAGGATGTCAGACCTGTGATAGTAATAGCCCAATCCAATAGGTTACAACTTAGTAAAGCTATGTCTCCACCGTGTTAAAATTTACTGTGACATTTAACACCATCCTATGAAGAAAGATTTTTTGAAGCACAAAATAAGGCAGTTGGGAAAAGCAGACTGTACAATTAAGTAAGGTCATGTCCTTTGCTCTGTCCTTATGCTTCCTTTATAAAGTGATGAGAAATTGTGCCAAGGTATTTGTTGGCCAAAGACTATAAACTCTAGAGGAAACTAGGTGTTACTCCTTTATCTCATTCATGTGGTGGGTAGAATTCTAAGATGGCCCCTGCCTTCCTGATGTACACATGCTGTATAATCCCTGGGGCTGGGAATGCGATGGATTTTACTCCTGTGATTAGATCATGCTAATGACAAAATTGGCTTTAAGATAGACAGGTTATCTGGATGGGCCTAATACAACTGCAGAAGCCCTTTAAGGCAAAGAGTTTTCTCAGACTGGTGGCAGAAGAAGCCAAAGATTTGAAGCATGAGAAGGCCTCAACAAGCTGCTCACTGGTTGAAGATAGAGAGAATCATGTGGCAAGTAATGCAGGAAAACTCTAAGAGCTGAGAGCAGCCCCCTACCAACAGTAAGCAAGGAAATGGAATCAACTCTACATCTGCAAGGAACCAAATTTGGCCAACAAGAATGAGCTTGGGAGCAGACTTTTTCGAGAGTCTCCAGATGAGAACTCAACAAAACTGACACCTTGATTTCAGCCTTTGAAGCTCTGAGAAGAGAATCCAGTCACACCATGTCCAGGCTTTTAGTCTACAAAACTGTGAGCTAATAAATAGGTGTTGTCTTCTATCCCTAAGCTTGTAGTAATTTACTACACTACACTAGAAAACTAATACACTTCCCGAAGAGTTCTCTTATGGTTTGTGGGGCTCTCTCAAGAGAAGTAATGTGGATAATATGTGTTATGGAACAATTTAATAGTCTTACTTCTTCTCACAGACTTATTTTTTTTTCACATTTACAATGCTAGGTCCAGAAGACCACAGCCAGAAGGGAGAAAGGTGAGAGAAAAGCTTCAAACTAACGGAGTAAAAGATGTCCTTTGAGGCTTACACGTGGTCCAGCGTGGCTCAAAGAGGTAGGAAAGGTGATTACACAGGCATTTAGAGAGAATGCACATTTTACTAGAGTGGCCCCTACTCTAAAGTCACCTCCTGTACATCAGGACTCATAATTAAAAGTATCTTGCAGTGGGACCAGTTTTTGAATGTTCTATATTAAATAATGCTTCTAAGTATTGTTGGAGGATGATCTTTTTTTAATACATACTGAAAAAAGTAGTATAAACTCTCTAAGACTTCCTAGAATCAATTTCTGATTATCTCTAAAGACTAAAAAGTTCTGTCAGCAACACCCAGATGCCAACAGTAAAAGCATATCCATTTTTTAAGTCTTCAGAGAATCTTTATATCTTCAGTTCACATGACTTTCAAAAGCCTTGTCTCAACTGACCTTCCTGCCTTGTAACTCTTGCTTATATCTAACCAGGAAAAGCTGAGCACCCGCGTAGCTTGGTGGCTGGTGAGCTAGCTACCCTTAGGTCCCATCACTGCTGATTTTTTCTGAAGACTGAATAGAAGGGCATGTGTCCTGGTCAAGCCATCAGTAGGAGGAGCTCTCTGGCTGTTTCTCAGGAGGCCTCATTATTTGATGACCTACCGCATTTAGGATCTGGCCCTCTGCCTTCCAGGCTCAGGAAGCTGATTTGTATAGTGCCCTGAAGTTGAGCCATTATTCAAGAACAAATTCACATTAAATAAGCCCAAGAAGACACAAGTGTATTTCTATAGACAGAAGTAGATTGGAAAAAAAAAAAAAAAAAAACCCACCTTGACTCAACTAGTTCATTTTACTCTCTGTGGGCATGTCTACTCGTGAATGTAATAATAATCAGAAAATTGCTGTATACACATGGACTCAGAATCAAAAGAGTGTAAATCTATGAAACAATGATAAATAGCATCAAACCAAGAGTAGTGTGGTGTTTAAGGTCCTCAACTTGAATCAGACAATTTGGGTTCAAATCCTGGCTCTTTCACTAATTAGTTTTATGACCTCGATTAAGCTATTTAAGCTATATTCTTCCATTTCCTCATATGGAAGATGGGTACGGTAATAAAAACACTTGTCTCACAGGTTACCTGCAGGTAGGTGAGGGGGCAGTACATTGTGCCACAGTTCTTTAATCTTTTTGTCCCATGTATAAATGTAATTAAAGCACTTATTATTATGCCTGATAGATAGTAAAAACAAAACAAAACAAAAAACACATTGTCTTTGAGTAAATTCCAAATCATAGTGACCCTATAGGGCAGAACAGAAATGTCCCATAGGGTTTCCAAGGCTGTATTCCTTATGGAAGCAGAATGCCATATCTTTCTCCCATGGAGCAGCTGGTGAGTTTCAACCACCAACCTTTCAGTTAATAACAACTATTTAAATATTACTATCAGACTAAACAGGTTCAGTTAGCTTACCTTCCTCCTGAACAATATTTCAATGGGCAATATCACCATTCTTCTGCTTCTAACTAATACATACAGTCTTTGTTTAAATGTGGAAATAGAGTTTGAGGCGGTATCTCACATCATTTAAGAATAAAAGTGATAATAATAGCTAATGAGCACTGGCTATTCATCTTGGGCTTCAGCACTATTCTAAATTCTTTACAAATATTCCATAATTTAATAGTCAAGCAAGGTAGGCACTATTATCATCTTCATTTTAAGATGATGTCTCTGAAGCACAAAAAGGCTAAGTAATTTGTAAAAAATCACACAGCTAACAAGAGACTGAGCCAGGACTCAGTTTAATCCCCTTGCTACTCAAACTGTGCTCTGTAGAGCTGGAGCTCCAGCACCATCTGGAAGCTTGTTGAAATGCAGCATGGCAGGCCCCATTGCAGATAGGGTCTGGATCTTCATTTTCACAAAATCCCCAGGTGAGCTGTATGCTCACTAAGATTTGCACAGATCTACATCTCTCTGGCATGCTGCCTCTGTAGGTATTAACTTCAAACTTTACAACAAAATGATGAGGTAAGATCTCCTAATTATGCTCATATTGAACGTAAGAAAAATGAGGCAGAGAAGTAAATTGCCCCGTGTTTTGTGGCTAGTGAGTGACAAAGCAGTGATTCAAATTCAGGCAGTCTGACTCCACGGTCCCTTCTCTGTCTGAATCCGTGTGCTTTATTATCCTGAAGCAACCTTCCAGTTGTTGGTTTATAGCAGAGAACTGATTGCAAAATGAGGCTTGTTCCTTTTTATGTTTTACTTTGGGAACATGGCTAGCCCCAAAAGGCAAGTCCTTGGTAAGTGGCTCCACATATTTGGATGATGTTCACAAACTCTTCAGCTAGAAAAATGTCCCAGTATCAGAAGGGAAGGCCAGCACCCATGCAATTAATCATCTTGAATTTCAAGCTTCTCTACCAGATTGTACTATTAAAAAAAAAAAAAAAAATGCTTCTCCTACATTCTACTTGCTCTCAATTTGATAAAGAGAGGAGCAAATATTATTCACCTGAAAGCAAAAGACTGTACAAAATTTCTTTCTCAGAATCATTAGGAGTACCTCCCCCACATAACTGCAGGCATTTGTGCAGACCCACACAAATGCGCCCCTGACTCACATGTTCCTGAATTAAAAAGAGAAAGTTGAAGTAACGGGGGAGAGCATTGTTCTAGAGTTCCTTACCCATTTATTGCTTACCTAAGGAAGAAAGGAAACCCTGGTTGCATAGTGGTTAAGAGCTACAGATGTTAACCAAGACGTTGGCAGTTCGAATCCGCCAGGTGCTCCTTGGAAACTCTATGGGGCAGTTCTACTCTGTCCTATAGGGTTGCTATGAGTCGGAATTGACTCGACGGCAGTGGGTTTGTTTTGGGGTTTTAAGGGAGAAAAGATAAAATGTTAAGTCCGTTATCTCATTTAATTCCTCATGACTGAAAGTGGCCAGTAATTGGAAAAGTCAGAATCTGAACCTTCCTGCTTTTACTCCTGAGGAGCCCTAGTGAAGCAGTGGTTAAGCACTCGGCTGCGAACCAAAAGATTGGTGATTTTAACCCACCACTCCCAAGGAGAAAGATGTGGCAGTCAGCTTCCGAAAAGATTACAGTCTTGGAAACACTGTGGGGCAGTTCCAACTGATCCTATAGGGTCACGATGCATCCAAATTGGCTCGAAGGCAACAGGGGCTCTTATTCTGGAACCCGTGTCCTTAACTCCTACAATATATTCCAGCTGTGACTTTACAAACTTCACATCTCTGTTAAGGGTATGAATCAGACTACATTTGTTTAATTGAATTTTTGTTTGATTGCTCTAGAAGAAACAAGCTGACCTCAGTGTGGAGACAAATTTGGTTTCTTTTATCAGCTAGTGCTCCTATGTGAGTCACAGATAATTAGTTCAGTCTCTCAATCAACAACAACTTATTGAATTTTCATGATTGCTACATTCATAGCTCTTGTCTAGTGACACCTAAACAAATCTCTGACCATAAAGTAGTATTTTTTTTCAATTTCAACATGAACAATACCTTCTAACTTAATAAACAAATGTGGACTATAGAGAGGGTAGTTATTCAATACAAACATGCTGGCTACTGGGCCTAGTTGCCTCTGTTTCACTTAAAATGAACTACATTTCTCAATGGCTTCTTCTATGCATGTTCCTTAGAAATTGCCCTATTTAATTTCTTTTTTAATAAATTTGTGCTTTTAAGTAAAGACAAATATCACATATAAGCAACCCATCTGGCTAACTACTCAGAATTATGAGCCCTCTTAGGCCCTGTGCAGTTGCCTGAATAAACTCCACTGGGTCTAGTTCTTAACTCATCATGTAAATATATTAAGAAAATAAGCCATACTAGAATATAGTAGAAATTATGTTTATTTTAACACTTTATCATAATTATATAAGTATATATTTTAAAAAGTGAAAGAGAAGAGTAACCACCATAATGAAAAACATCTTCCCTGCCTTACCTCTCCCCAAACCCAAACCCACTTTCAAAAGGAAATCACTTTTAAAAAAATACATCAAACAGAAATAATAGAACAGACTCCCCTAAAGCACAGCCTAGGTTTTACCAGACATTAACATTTTGCTATGTTTTAAAACAAGACTGATATTCTTAGATATTTCTCCTTGGCCACCTGGGTGAGAATAGAATTGCTGGTTTGTAGAGTATACACATTTCTAACTACACAACATATGGAAATTGGCTCTCCAAATTAATTGTATGAATACTTGCCATTTCCCAAATACTCTGAGAATATCAGTCAATCATCTGTTCCTGTACCAATGTCACACTTTTGGGATTAACGTACTAATATCTAGTAAAGCCACCCCCTACCTTATTCTTCAAAATCATTCAAAATTATTGACACTTTACTCCTCCATATGAGTTTTTAGATAAGCTTGTCAAAATCTGTGGAAAAAAAAAAAGCCTTTTGTGATTTTGATTGTAATTGCATTTAATTTATATATTAATTTGGGGAGAACTGAACTATTTACAATACTAAGTATCTTTATTCATAAACAGGAATATCTTGCAATTTATTTAGGTCTTTTTATGCTTTTCAAGGAGCCCTGGTGGCACAATGGTTAAGAGCTCAGCTGCTAACCAATAGGTCAGCAGTTCAAATCCACCAGCCATACCTTGGACACCCTACGGGGAAGTTCAACTCAATAGTAACAGGTTTGGTTTTTTTTGTATTTTGTTTTTTTGACACCCTTCAAAAATTCTTAACATCTTCGATTAAATTTATTTCTAGTTACCTGTATTAGTCAAGGTTCTTATTTACAGAAAGAACAAAATCAGAAGGAAAAAAAAAAACTTTTTTAGAAGTACTAGAGTCAAAATGAGAAGAAACAGCTGCAAACATCCATTAATAATTGAATAGTGGACTGTACAAAGCATGAATTTAGGAAAACTGAGTCATCAAAAATGAAATGGAATGCATAAACATCTATACCCTAGGTATTAGTGAGCTAAAATAGACTGGTATTGGTCATTTTGAATCAGACAATCATATGGCCTACCATGCTGGGAATGACAAATTGAAGAGGAATGATGTCTCATTCATTGTCAAAAAGAACATTTCAAGATCTATCCTGAAGTACAACGCTATCAGTGATAGTATACTATCCATACACCTACAAGGAAGACCAGTTAATACAACTATTATATATACTCAAAATGAAAGAACTGAAGAAGAAATTCAAGCCTTGAGTAGCAATGTTGAAGGATCCTACAAGGAAATATAAAAAACACAGGAAACATCAAACGAAGATGGAAGGAATGCGCAGTCACTGTACCAAAAAGAATTGGTCAATGTTCAGCAATTTCAAGAGGTAGCATATGATTAAGAGCCAATGGTACTGAGGGAAGAGGTCCACACTGCACTGAAAGCACTGGTGAAAAATAAGCCTCCAGGAACTGACAGAATACTAAATGGGATGTTCCAGCAAACATATGCAGCGCTGGAAGCACTCGTTTGTCTATGCCAAGAAATTTGGAAGACAGTTACCTGGTCAATCGACTGGAAGAGATCCATTTTTGTACCCACTCCAAACAGAGGTGATCCCACAGAATGAGGAAACTATCGAAAAAAATCTTTACCATCGCACACAATTAGAATTTTGCTGAAGATCATTCAAAACCTGCCGCAGCAGTACATTGACAGGGAACTGCCAGAAATTCAAGCTGAATTCAGAAGAGGACGTGGAATAAGGGATATCATTGCTGATGTCAGATGAATCATGACCAAAAGCAGAGAATACCAGAAAGATGTTTACTTGTGTTTTATTGACTATGGAAAGGCATTTGACTATGTGGATCATAACAAATTATGGATAATGCTGCAAAGAATGGGAATTCCAGAAACTTAATTGTGCTCATTAGGAATATGTACTTGGACCAAGAGGCAGTCATTTGAAAAGAACAAAGGGATACTACATAGTTTAAGGTTAAGAAAGGTATGCGTCAGGGTTGTATCCTCTCACCATACTTATTCAATCTGTTTTCTAAGCAAACAATCCAAGAAGCTGAACTACATGAAGAAGAATGTGGCATCAGGATTGGAGGAAGACTCATTAACAACCTGCTTTATGCAGATAACACAACTTTGCTTGCTGAAAGTGAAGAGGACCTGAAGCACTTACTGATGAAGATCAAAAATCACAGCCTTCAGCATGGATTACACCTCAACATAAAGAAAATAAAAAAATCTCACAACTGGACCAATAAGCAACATTATGATAAACAGAGAAAATATTGAAGTTGTCAAGAATTTGATTTCACCTGGATCCACAATCAATGCCCATGGAAGCAGCACAAGAAATCAAAGGATGCATTGCATTGGGCAAATCTGCTCCAAAAAAGTCTTTAAAATGTTAAAAAAAAAAAAAAAAAGCTGTCACTTTGAGAACTAAGGTGCACCTGACCCAAGCCAAGGTGTTTTCAGTTGCCTCGTATACACGTGAAAGCTGAACAATGAATAAGGAAGACCGAAGGAAAATTGATGCCTTTGAATCACGGTGTTGGCGAAGAATGTTGAATGTGCCGTGGACTGCGAGAAGGAAGAACATATCTGTCTTGGAAGAAGTACAGCCAGAATGTTCTTTAGAATCAAGGATGGAGAGGCTTTGTCTCACGTACTTTGGACATGTTATCGAGAGGGATCAGTCCCTGAAGAAAGACATCATACTTGGTAAAGTAGAGGGTCAGCAAAAAAGTGGAAGACCCTCAATGAGATGGATTGACACAGTGGCTGCAAAGATGGGCTCAAGCATAACAAAGATTGTGAGGACGGTGCAGGGCTGGGCAGTGTTTCATGCTGTTGTACATAGGGTCACTATGAATTGGAACTGACTCAGCATTGCTTGATTTAGTTTGTTAATCCTCAATTGGACTTTTATGTCTAAATTTATAAGTGAAAAACCTTTTTAAATTTCTTTAATCCTAAGCTGGCTTTGGCCTCCAGGATACACTAACCATGTAAATTGAGTTGGAGAAGCTTATTTCTATGTCTCTTGTAAAGTTGTATATTATACAGATTATATATTATACTAATTGTATATTATACCGATTATTTGAAGGTTTGGAAGAAACTTCTTGTAAAAATAAATGGATTTGTGTTTTTGTGTGTGTGAATTAAATTTTAAACGCTGTTTTATTTATGAATATACATTTCTTCGTTTTCTAATATATATATTGCTTTGGCAGCTTTTTTATCTATAAAATTATCTATTTAATATAAATTTCAATTTGGCATCACAAAGTTTTCCATAGGATTTTCTTATGCACTTGTTTAGTCTCTAATTTACTTTTCATTTAGAATGTAGTATATTTTACTCTTTCCTATTCTTATTTAATATTATCAGAAATTTTTCTAAGTGTTTACAAGAAAATATTTTGATATAGGTGTCTCTTGTCCATTTTCCATATTATTGATTTCTATTTTTATTCACTTTTTTATGCTTTTTAGGATTTATTCTGTTATTACTTTTCTAATTTCTTGAGTAAGATGCCAATATCAGTATTTTTTCTATTTGTATTCTTCATATATGAAATTCATGATATAAATTTCCCCACAAGTACTTTTTTAGTGGCACTCCCCAAATTTTGGTATGATGACGTTCCTATATCAGATGACAGTATATTCTAAAATATTGTCTAACTGCCCTGGTAACCACTTTCAACTGCTTTTGGTCTTAATGCTTGAAGTTGTTACTACCTTACTCCATATTATGAATTGGTACCATTATTTTGGATTTCACCATATTAAACCAAAAACAAACCACTCATTGCCATCAAGTCGATTCTGACTCGCT
This sequence comes from Elephas maximus indicus, assembly GCF_024166365.1. NCBI lineage: Eukaryota > Metazoa > Chordata > Mammalia > Proboscidea > Elephantidae > Elephas > Elephas maximus. Next base: position 68,239,325 of record NC_064820.1, read on the forward strand.
ATCTAATGATTGTTTGATGTGATAGGTAACAATTTAGCTTGCATCTAGCACCCTCATACTTTCTCACATTTTCTTTCCTTGCAGCTTCAGATTTAGGAAATATGGAAAAAATGGCCATATATGTCTGAGCCCCCTGAGTCTCTTGCCCAGAATCAGGAAGTATACCTAGAGGAAAAGCAGCTGCAAAATATCAGGTCCCCTCTTAGCAGTTGTCCCCCCTCTTGAATTATGGCCCCTCTAGAAGTTCTTGGGTAGTGCAAATACTTAATGCACTTGGCTGCTGAACAATGGGTTTGAAATTCAAGTCCACCCAGAGGAACCTGATCTGCTTTTGAAAAATAAGCACTTGAAAACCTTATAAAGCACAGTTCTGCTCTGACACACATGGGGTCACCATGAATTGGGGTCAATTTGATGACAACTGGTTAGTTGTTGTTATTTCGGAAGCTCTCTGATGCCTTAAATAGTTTTTTTTTTTTTTCCTTGAAATTTATGACACTTCTAGGTGTTCGCATAGGAACAATAATCTGCAACAACTAATACATCCTACCCAAGGGAGAAACCCTCATACCCTTATTCCTGTTCTTGGAATTAATTTTGTTTCCTCAGGGTCAGTATTTTTAGTTTACCTTTTGTTTTCACTTCATATTTTAAGATTTCTCCACATAATGGCAATTCTTGTTTTTTGCTTTTTTAAATCCACATTTGAAATCCAAGAGCGTTGTATATATCACCAGTTGGTAACCTTAATTTTAGGATGAGCAAGTAGGTGCTAATATACTGAGGTCTCCGCTTGTCGAACACAGAACGTAGAGCACTTTCACATTGGCATCATGTGTTTATTTTCTCTAGTTTGTTCAATTGTCTAATTAGAAAACAAAAAACACCCTCCTTCCCTGATCATGACCAAAGTCTATCTGACAGACAATCTGGATGTGCAGTGCAGAGTGGGGTGGTAGTAATCTGTTTTTGATTTCACAGCTCTCTTGAAGCTCCATCTCAAAGTCAGCTGCCTCCTCTAGTCAAGCTTACCCCACAGAGCTTTGTCAGTCAGTCATCACTCATTTTTATGCTTTCCACCATCCAGAAGTTTGTGAAAATATCTTATTAACAGATGGCTTCTCAGACATTGTTTTCATTATTACGAGTTCATATTGTTTTTAATCTTTTTCTTTGATTTTAATGGAACTCTGAGAAGGAAAGGATAAAATTGCCCTCAGTTCTCCATCTTGAACTGAAAACTTCAAAGTTTAAAAAAAAAAACATTCTAGATAAAAGAAAAATGCAGATGTACATAGGTAATAGCAAAAGGGCATGGTATAAAATATAAATTATATATATATATATAATGGTGGCACAGTGGTTACGAGTCTGGCTTCTAACAAAAGGTCAACTGTTTGAATCTACCAGCTACACCTTGGAAACCCTATGGATCAGTTTTACTCTGTCCTATAGGGTCACTATGAGTCGGAATCAACTCCACAGCAACAATTTGTTTTGTTTTATTTTATGTATGTATATGAAGAGCCCTGATGGTGACATGGTTAAGCGCTTGGCTGCTAAACAAAAGGTTGAAGGTGTGTACCCACGCAGTGACTTCATGGGTGAAAAGACCTGGTGATCTGCTTCTGTTAAAGTTACACCCTAGAAAACTCTGTGGAGCAGTTCCACTCTGTCTCCCTGGGTTGCAATGAGTCACAAATCAACTCGATTGCACACAGTAACATACATATATTTGCCTATCATAGTTCCTGACATGTAATGGGTATAAAATAAAGATTTGTTTCCTTCTATCTGTTGTTATAGAAAGGGCTGAATTGGTGGTACTATGACCAAAATAACACCACCTTAGGGTGAACAGTGCTTCCCTGTAATAAAAATAATAAAAGAAGTGGGAAGTTTTGCACAAGGAACCATGGATCCAAACTCCAGATACATGAAGAAACTCAAAATAGCTATTGTAACTTGGATGAAAACATAAACACAAGAATGAAGCCAGTTGCACAAATAACATGTGTCTTCTAAGTCGGCTCTTCTCAGACTATCAGCTTTCTCATGATTATTCACGAGCAAGCAATCACAGCTTCTATTACAAGGTAAGCTCTTCTTAATGGTGAATTTGAATTGTGGCTAATAGCACAGGTTGCAAAGCTAGACTTCCTAAGTTTGAATCCTGGTCCCATCTATAATAGGCTGTTTCTTGGAAAATTTTTCTGAACTGCCTGTGCTCCCTCATCTTAAAAATTAAAAAAATAAAATATTTATTTATTTATTTTAGGATAGTAATTTTAGGTGGTTCAGATGGCCTAAGTGAAACAATACCTGTAATGCCTTAGAACAGTGTCCGGTAGATAGTAAGTATTGAATACTTGATTGTTATTATTGTTGTTGTTTTTAAGGGTGTTGGTATTCTGCCAGTAATTATACAATTGGAGAAACATATTATTCTACTGAATAGTCTTCTGTGTAACTTGAGTGTTCAGAATGTCATAGCAGCACTGTAAAATTCTTGTGTAATGGGCCCCAAGCAGCAGTTTTGCTGTACAAGTATCTACAGATACTGCTACTCAAGGCGGCATAACTGTGTGTGGCTTCCTGGCGCTTCAGCTTCAGAGAACAGTGTGCCAGTCAGTGGTTCTCTACTTTGGCTGCACATTAGAATACCATGGGCAGCTTTTAAAATAACTTCTCTGGGGTAAAGCCTGGGCACGGGATTTTTTTTAAGTTTCCCAGGTTGATTCTAATATACAATGATAAGAAACATTGTAAGGGTTTCTTAAATGTGTATGGATTACCTAGGATACTTGTTAAAATACAAATTTACAGGCCCATTTGCAGGATGTTCTGATTCACAAGTAAAGGAAGGCAGGAATCTGCATCGTCAGCAAGGACTGTGATGATTCTTATGATGACATATGTTTGGGAAAGTGCTATAATAAATACCCCGCCCCTCCAATTTTCCCTCACTAGCACAATTGGTATTTTTGAAAGCCTGTGCTCTATAATACATGGGGTCACCATGAGTCAGAATCAACCTGATGGCCACCAACAAAAACAACAAACGTGTGATCTAGGGAGTAAAAAGGCAATCTGCCTGATGTCTTAATCATTTACAAGAAGCAGTCATCATTTTCATCGCAACTATTTAAATTATACTTTTCTAAAATTTGAAAATCAATGTGAATAATGATATCTTCTTCTATGTGAATTTTTATATATGGTTATATATACTTGGTTATGACAATTGCATACATTCTGTATTCTGCCTTTTCACCTGACTCTTTCTCACTCTTCATAAATATCTTCAAAACCATCATGTTTAGTAACTGCCTAACGATAGCTAGGAAACCCTGGTGGTGTAGTGGTTAAGAGTTCGCTGCTAACCAAAAGGTCAGCAGTTCGAATCCACCAGGTGTTCCTTGGAAAGCCTATAGGGCAGTTCTACTCTATCTGCTATGAATCGGAATCGACTCAATGACCATGGATTTGTCTTTTTTTTTTGGTTTTAATGATAGCTAAAATCATTAAGCACTTTGGGGGCAGAGCCTGTGTCTTAAGCATCTGTGTATACCCGGGCGTAGTGCAGCACCTAGATATGATAGGCTGTAATGAATAATGATTAACATTGACTTTTTTTTTCTCTTGTTCTCCAATATTGGAGAGTGTTCATTTTATGTTTGCTGTCGTCATTATCATTGTTATTAGTATTCTCACAGTGATTATAGGACTGAAGTAACATATTATTCTACTGATCAGTTTTCTGAGTAAATTAAATTAATTTAAACTATATTTAGATTAATTAAATTAATTCAAATGTAAAATTACATTTATTGGTTTTTAATTTTTTTCATTTTAAGTATTTAGCTTTAATATCTTTTAAAATTATTTTATATAAAATAATTTCCCAGAAATAAGATTACTGAACAAAAGATCATGAATATTCTTACGGGTCAAATTATTTTCTCAAACTATAATATTAATTTTCAATGTTATCAGAAATGCATTAAGATATCCATTTTCATAATATACTCAATAGAATTGGGTATTAAGTTTCTAAATTAAATTACAAATTTGGATATTTTAAAAAAGATTTTGGCCAATTTAAAAGACAAAAGAAAAATTATAAACAACTGTCATCTTAATGCCAATCAAATGCACACTTTACGTAGGAGCTATGTCCTTTACAAGCAGTATCCAAAAGTGGGTGTGAATGACCTCAAAGATTACTAGTTAGGGTCTTTATTCATCTGAGCATAAGTGAATAAAGAAAATCTGAAATTAAAAGTATAGTCATGTTTGCCCATCCTCAGCTGTTTCTTCTGTCCATCTTCCTTAAGTTAAAGATAGCCAGTACATAAGAGTTGAACAAAGAATATGATTAGCTAGGGAATGTATATGAGGGGAAGGTGGGAGTAAGGAAGAGTGCTAAGAAGAAAGAGTCTAAGAAAACAATGAAATGGCCCAAAAGTCTCAGTCCTATAAGTAACACAACTCCGTTTGAAAAGTGCTATGAATAGAGATAGTACAGGAGTCTCTAAGAGGTTCACTTAACTCAGACTTGGTAGATAACTATGGTAGATAAATAAAAATACTTCATTCATTCATGTCATAAGTAATTTTGAAACAGAAACAAATCATCTCAATCAAACCTTTTTTCTATCCCAAAGCAAATCATCTTAAAATAGCATCAAAGTGATTGTACTCCTTAGTCCCAAATCAAGTCAATTTAAGTATTTTTCTTGTTTTGAATAAAACAAGATTAACTTGTAATATCTGCAAAGAAAAATCGATTTCCTCAAAGTTGTACTCACAGGTACAGGGATTAGGACTTCAACATATCTTTTGGTGGCACTCAGTTGAAGCTATAACAGAGTGCTACTGCACATCTCTTCCAAACTCCATACTAAATAATACCATATTGGTTGCTTGAAATTGGCCATCGTTAAGTTTTGACAGCATAGGAATCAATAACTTGATTTATTGCTTTGTCAATTGTCTAGGCCAGGAATCAACAAACTGTTGCTCACCTGATGCCTATTTTTGTCAATAAAGCTTACTTGGTACACATCCACTACTCAGTCATATATTGTCTATGGCTGAGTAGTTGCAACTCTGCAAGCTTAAAATAATTACTATCTAGACTTTTAAGAAAAAAGTTCACCAACTTCTGATCTAGAGTTAAGACAGTACTGGAGAAAATGTTAATAATGCATATTAAACCTAAATGTTTGTCTGTAACCATTTCATCAGGAATAGTGCACACACACACACGTGAGAAAATATTCCCCAGGTATTCAAAATCATTGTCTAATTCAGCAAAGTCACTAACGTTGAAAAATGAGTGAAGTTCTAACACATACTTTCATTTACTCATTAATAATGTAAATGAAAATATCAACCAACTTTTGTGTTAGAACTACACTCATTTGCAACTATAAGTTAGTTATGGATAAAAGATTTCAGCAAAAATAAATAAAAGTATCTGTGAGAACCAATTGGCTCTACAGTATTCACAATAAAGAGTATTATTATTTGCAAATGGTATGCTGCACATTGTTTTTCTCAGTAAAATATTTAAGAAGCTTATGTGTGTATAAACACATACAGGTTTTTTTCAAAGAACTATTCATTAAACATTTACCAGCACACCACTAAGTAATGTGAAGCTATTAAAGGTACAGAAATTTATCTACAACTGAACAAGTTTCATAGAGAACTTTGGTGCCAATTAATTACTTTTGTGTGTGGCCTTTCTAGCCATGATCTTGTAATTCCTACCCAGGTAATGTGTGATAAGGTAATTGTTGTCTACCATGAGGATTGGACGGTTTTGCTTTAAAAGAGAGTCAATTCCAGAGCAGAGAGGAAGATCCTACCACCACCATGGAAGAACAGCTAGGAGCGGAGAGCACGTCCTCTGGACCCAGGATCCCTATGCTGAGAAGTTCCCGGAAGCAGGGGATGGAGAGAGAGAGAGAGAAAGCTGTAATCCTGAAGACAGTGAGAAGTGGTGGCAGGAAAGACCCGGTGGCAGAGACCTGGCAGAAGGAGACAGCGTGGTGAGCTTCCTGGCCCACGGAGATGGAAAACTTAGTGCCTTTGAGCAGAGACTGAGGGCAGGGAGAGGCGTGCCTATGAGCACAGCTAGGAGAGAGTATTCTGGTGGAAGAACTGTATCCTCAGTGTTCTTGAGCCTAACTTATAAGTGTTACTTCCCTAATAAACCCCATAATTGTGAGTTTGGTCTGTGAGTTCTGTGTGGCCATTGCAATGAATTATCGAAACCAGTAGAGAATGTTGTGGAAGGGGCAGTTGGTGTCAGAACTGGTAGAGATGGCAGAGAGAGGAGACTTGTCTGACCTCTGCCTCACAGGAGTGAGCCTTGGGCTGTTGAGCTTGGTTCTCCTTCCCCTTTGTGGGGTTAAAGAGGTCAGACACTGCCTCCAAACCATTCTTAGGAGGCCACTGTGATTTTATAGCTGTGGAAGGTCAGCAGTGCAAGGATAAACCTTGGTAAGACATTAAAGGTATGAGGAATAAAGTACTTCCATACAGTTAGAACACTTAACTTTCATTTCTAGATATGGTTGATTATCACTGGTTTGAGAGGAATAGATGGCTTTGACTGGTCCCAAATCTCCAAAGTCAATTCTGGCATACGTAGTTTTGGTGTCAGAAGAAACTAAGACCCTTATGTTATGAAAAGCCTTTTGATAGCAGTAGTCTGCCTGTAACAGCAGACCACCTATGCTTAGTGTTCCATACTAAACATCAATGAATGATTAAAACAGTCTCCACATAGTCAGATAGAGGGTTAAGCCCTAGAAAAGCCTCTGCCTGTGGTAGAATCAAGAGAAGCCTGTGTGCCTGGTGCAAAGAAAATGTTCTTGCCATTAATCAGCATTGTGTAGGAATCCTAGACTCTATCACTCTCTATCCCAGCCTATTTCATATGATTTTCAATTCTCTATATTCCAAGTTTTTATCTACAAAGGACTTCTGTTGTTCTATGCCTTCTGTCTCCTAAGGCACACATATGTCTAAATGGGAAAATACAGCGAGGACACTGTCAGACACTGAGATGAAAGGCACAAGTTTAGTTCAAAATACTCAGGTCAGAGAAAGTATCCTGCACCTTTGGCAGAAAATAAAATACAGGAATCTTTTGAACTAGAAGTTAACTTCCATAGTTAACAGTGGGATTTTAAGTCTACCATCCATTGGCCAAATATTAAGATTTAGGTGAATAAAAATCTAGCTGATACCCATTAAGATGATTATATATATCCAAAAGTAATTTTTTTTTTCAGACATGAAAACTGTGTGATAAAAAAATAGGTTAATTAAAATTTTTAAATATCAATCATTGACTTCTACAGTACGGTCAAAGTCTTATTAACCTTGGTATTCTAAGTGCAATTATTTTGATTGACTTTTTTGTGAGCTTTAGCTTATGAGCTCATTCAACAAGGAGTAATATTCTAATGACAACGTATGTGGTTCTCTATGTCCACCACTCCCTCTATAGATGTCCCAACCTTCATTTGCCATTTCCAGCTGCTGTTGGAGAAGGTTTCCTAATCACATTGTCTAACTATCTTAGTAGGAAAAAAGGTCTTTCTCAAAGGAAAGAAAACTAGCAAAAGTACAAAAAGGATACCCTATAGATATTTATTAGAATAGAAACTCAGATGATAATCGCAGAAACATCTAAAGGGGGATTTGAGAAGATAATCAGGACACATGAGCCAAAATTGTTAACCTTACTGACAGCTGTTTGAATGTTGATAAATGATAATATGCCACAGGGGAAAAAGTAAAAAAATTCGGAAATTTATCAAAGTCCCATAATGTGGGGGCCTTGAAATTATCAACCTCACATAGCTACATCCCTAGGAAAGCATTTTTAAAAATTAACTGAGGTCTTGGATCACCAGATGGAAATCTTCCTTCCAAGAATCAAAGTATTTTCTTTTGACTTAGGATTCAGCTATATCATTGTGCAGGTGTGTGTATTAGGGAAGGATTAAACTAAATGATAAAAGCTTTGATCCATGAGAGAAAGCCCTAATATTCTAATATCAAGCTGTCTCTCTCTAGCCAGTAGGGTTAATAACATTTGTTTTCTCTTGTGACGATGATTGAATTCTTTGATGAGACTGGCAATGTCAGAATAAATCAATGTACTAAAAGGATGGGCTAAGAACAAGAAAGCATATTTTTCAGTGTCTCAAAGATAGCAGATCAGGCAAGAAGCAAAATGTTCTTTTGTTTTGTTATCTTTTTTGCCCTTCAAGTTTTAAAACAAAGTCAAGATTTTGATAGTGAAACATTTCTTTTTTTTTTTTTTTAATAGGAATCATCATTCCCTTATCTTCTATTTCACTGAAGGCCAAATTTTCCACAGAGGAGAAGTTGGGGACAGAGTTAGCACAGAAAGCCCCCATCTGCTACCCATGAGGTCAGACATCTTTTGTGCCCAGTACAGCTAAAGCAGCTCTCTTCTCGATAAGTTCCTCAGGAAGGCTGACAAATCAAACAAGCAAGCATGCAGAGATACAGCCTAATTAAAGCCCATGGCTGGAAATCCAAGGAGAGGAACTGTATTTTTACACAAACAACAAACACCTTCTACATTTGTTTGCTAAATGTGCCCTTCCCCAGCAAAGTATTTTCATAAGTGCTACTATGCCAATTTTTTTTTACATGTTGCTGTAAAAAAAATTGCACAGCACGTTACAAAAATACTTCATGGGAGAAGGGCTCAGCTGGCAAACAAATGTCAAAGATATGTGTTATTTGCATAAAAGTATGGTATAACTTTTGTACAGGATACAGCTTAGAACAAAACTTTTATTTCATTCTCAATAAACTTAAATTTCAACTCATTTCCTCAGAGCCTTACATGTCTACTGTCAATACCACATGGTAAGGGCATTACATATGGTCTCAGGAAGTGTTCATTAAAAAAAGGTATCTTTCAAGTGTCTTCCATGTCACCCCTGTGAAGAGCACATGGGCAGACAGTAGCCTTTGCAGTCTCAAAGCAGCAGCATGGTTCATGGAGGACAGGATCTTGGCCTCTCCCCAGCAGCTTGTCATCTCGAACAAGATCCTGACTGCACTTCTACTGGGGAGGATGTCTCTGACTGTGGACGCTTTGTGGTGGCATTGTTGTTAGGTGCCAATGAGTTGGTTCCTACTCATAGTGACCCTATGTTCAACAAAATGAAAGACTACCTGGTCCTACCTCATTCTCACAATCATACTTACGTTTGAGCCCATTGTTGCAGCCGCTGTGTCAATCCATCTCATAGAGGGTCTTCCTCTTTTTTTGCTGATACTTTACCAAGCATAACATCCTTCTCCAGGGACAGGCCCCATGTCCAAAGTACGTGAAACAAAGTTTTGCCATCCTTGCTTCTAAGGAGCATTCTGGCTATACTTTTTCTAAGACACATTTGTTGATTCTTCTGGTAATCCATGGTATATTCAATATTCTTTGCCAACACCATAATTTGAATGCATCAATTTTTCTTCAGTCTTCCTTGTTCATTTGCATGCATATGAAGTGATTGAAAATGCTATGACTTGGGTTAGGCGCACCTTAGTCCTCTAAGTGACATTTTCACTTTTTAATGTTATAACGAGGTCTTTTGCAGCAGATTTGTCCAATGAAATGCATCTTTTGATTTCTTCTGCTTCCATGGGTGTTGATGGTGGATCTAAGTAAAACGAAATCCTTGACAACTTCAAATATTTTCTCTGTTTACCATCATGCTCAATATCATCAGTCAGACCAAAATTGGGATTGACTGCAGAACAGACCACCAATTGCTCATATACAAGTTCAAGTTGAAACAGAAGAAAATTAGAACAAGTGCATGATAGCCAAAGTATAACCTTGGCATATCCCAACTGAATTTAGAGACCATCTCAAGAATAGATTTGACACATTAAACACTAATGCCCAAAGACCAGATGGATATCATACATGAAGAAAACAAGTGGTCATTAAAAAGACAGGAAAGAAATAAAAGACAAAAATGGATGTCAGAAGAGACTCTGAAAATTGCTCTTGAGTTTCGATTAGCTAAAATGAAAGGAAGAAACAACAAAGTAAAAGAACATAAGATTTCAAATGGCGGCTCAGGAAGACAAAGTAAGGTATTACAACCACGTGTGCAAAGAGGTGGAGATAGAAAGCCAAAAGGGAAGAAGACGCTTGGCATTTCTCAAGCTGAAAGAACTGAAGAAAAAATTCAAGCCTCGAGTTGCGATAGTGAAGGATTCTATGGGGAAAATATCAAATGATATAGCAACATCAAAAGAAGATGGAAGGAATACACAGAATCACTATATCATAAAGAATTGGTTGACGTTCAACCTTTTCAGGAGGTACCATATAAGCAGGAGCCAATGATATTGTACGAAAAAGTCCAAGCTACACTGAAGGCATCGGCAAAAAACAAGGCTCTGGGAATTGACGGAATATCAATTGAGATTTTCAACAAACAGATGCAGCACTGTAAGTGCTCACTCATCTATGCCAAGAAATTTGGGAGATAGCTACCTGGTCAACAGAGTGGAAGAGATCCATACTTAATGCCTATTCTCCAAAAAAGTGATCTGACTGAATGCAGAAATAATCTAACAATATCATTAATATCACATGCAAGTAAAATTTTGCTGAAGATTTTCAAAGGTGGCTTCAGCAGTACATAGTGAAAGAACTGCCAGAAATTCAAACCAGATTCAGAAGAGGACATAGAACCAGGGATACCATTACTGATATCAGCTGGATCCTGGCTGAAAGCAGAAAATACCAGAATGCAAAGACATTCCATTCAACTGTATGGATCATACAAATTATGGATAACACTGTGAATAAGAGGGATTTCAGAACATTTAATTTCAGAACACTTAATTGTGCTCATGAGGAACCTGTATATAAATCAAGAGGCAGTGGTTCGAACAGAACAAAGGGGTACTGCATGGTTTAAAATCAAGAACAGTGTGCATCAGAGTTGTATCCTTTCACCACACTTATTCATTCTATATGCTAAGCAAATAATCCAAGGTGCTGGACTCTGTGAAGAATTCTGTGTTTCATTTTGTTGTGCATACAGTCACTATGAGTCAGAACCAACTTGACAGCACCTAACAACAACAACCACCCAGCAATCTGTCAGCCCTCAATGGAATAGGCAGGATACATTTGAAGACAAAGCACTTCAACAGGAAATTTCTACCCCAATTATCGATGACAGTATTTCTTTAGAGATTTTTACAAAGAATCTACATGGGCAGAACACTGTCCATATACCAGTATCTGAACTTTTATTTCTTACCTTCTTCTCTGTTTATCATGATGTTGATACAGGTTTTAATTTCTGAAAGTGTTATGGATTGAACTGTGTCTCCCAAAATATATGTGTTGGAATCCTAACTCCCCGTATCTATGGAATTAATTCCATTTGGGAATAAGGTTTTTTTGTTATGTTAATGAGGCCATCTCAGCATAGGATGTGCCTTAAACCTAATCACTTTTGAGATATTAAAAGAGATTAGCACAGTGAACCAAGTACAAAAGGGGAAAGATACACACCACTTGAAAATCACAAAGGACCCAAGGAATACAGAGAAGAATGCTACAATAGATGAGACTAGGAACTTCCCCTAAAGGTGGCAGAGAAAGAGCTTTCTCTTAGAGCCAATGCCCTGAGTTAGGACTTCCAGCCTCCCAAACCCTGAGAAAATAAATTTCTGTCCATTAAAGCTGCCCACTTGTGGTGTTTTTGTTACAGCAGTACTAGTAAAGTAAGACAGAAGAGTTTTAAAATGCAAACACAGGCCTCTGGTCTCCTAGAATAACCTGCCTATAGAAAACTTACTACAAATTAGGATATTGTATAAAACCATACAACAAACTTGTTGCCATTAAGTTGATTCTAACTCACAGCAACCCTATAGGAAAGAGTAGAACTGCCCTATAGGGTTTCCAAGGAGCAGCTGGTAGATTCAAACTGCAGACTTTTTGGTTAAGAGCCAAGTTCTTAACCACTGCACCACCAGGGCTTCTATTAACCCATACATAACACTACAGATTGCCTCTCTCTGATAGAGGATTTGAGATGCTAACAGCTACACACACTCTCAAAGTCTGAGAATAGTTTCTATAGGACACGGGTGGCTGGTAAGTATTTTGTTTTCTTTCAGTAACACATACCTGCCAAGAGATGGCATCGAGCTCAATGAGCGTGTGGGTCCAGCACTCTTAGTACTTAGCACATGGCACTCCATTAGGCTCTCATTTCAAAGAGGAAATATTGGAATTATCTTTGTTGGAAAAAAGAATGTCTTAAATTGTTGCATAAGAAATGGAGAGTGGATAGCTCCCACGTTTTTCTCCAAAGTAACAGCTACATCTCAGATGTGGCTGAAATAAGCAGCTGATGGCCTGTCACCTGCATAGCAACCAGTGTGTCCTGGGAAATGAGGCAGCCACAGCAGTTGCTAAGGGGAATGTAACTCCATGATTCTGGCAGTACTGGAGTTCAAAGTGCTAACTTGAGAGAAATGCTTTCACCTGGCAGCAATAAGGACACCTTTGTGAAGTGTTCTGATCCGAAAAGGGGGTAAAGCTGAGAAGACCCTAGAAGCACCTCTGAAGGAATCAAGGTACATATTTCTAGGCTCTCCACTAACTTCTCACCCCATCTGCCATCCCTGTTACCCAAGTACAGCACAGATAGAGAGATAGAGAGATCACTGCCATCAAATCGATTCATGGTGACTCTATATACAACAGAATGAAATGTTACCTGGTGCTGTGTCATCCTCAGGATTGCCAGCATGTTCCAGTCTATCATTGCTGCTGCTCTTCCAACCCATCTCACTGAAGGTCTCCCTCACCCTCACTAGCCCTCTATTTCTCCAAACATGATGTCCTTCTCCAGCAACTGATCCCTCCCAATGATGTGTACAAAGAAAGGGAGTTGGACAATGTTCTGTTGTGAGTCATAAAGTTTTCATTGGCTAATTTTCAGGAAGCTCTTCTGAGACATGTCTACCATGGCTGATACTGCTGGTATTTGAAATACCTGAAACATATCTCCCAGCCTCATAACAACACATAAGCATGACACACTGACAGGTGGTGGCAGTAAAGAATATTGGCTCTTTACTAGCTTTAATCTATGACTCACCTTCCAGTAGCACTTCCCCCATCTCAGTTGCCTGTGAGATTGGTTCCAGACATCCTTAACAACATAGCAGTCTAGGGCAGTTACCAGTGTAGTGGTGACTCTAACACAAGAAATTAAATTCCATGGGATTACACCAATTGCGGTTTTCTTACACAGACCTGTCTTAATAAAACGGCTTCTATTAGATCACTGCAAAGTGACTGACAGTATTCATATTTGATAGTTTTTCTCATATAGCCCCCCATTTCATAAATAAGGAAACAGATTCAGAGAGTTTAAGTAATATGCTGAAGGACATTCAGTTAAGTTTTCTAAAGTGCGCTCTCTAAAACACTGCTGTTGTTGTTAGTTGCCCTTGAGTCAGTTCTGACTTCTGGCAAACCCATGTGTTCGGAGTAAAACTGCTCCAGAGGGTTTTCAAGGCTGTGACCTTTTGGCAGCAGATCGCTAGGCCTGTCTTCTGAGGTGTCTCTGGGTGGGTTCGAACTCCTAAACTTTTGGCTAGTAGTCAAGTGTTTAACCATTTGTGAAACTCAGGGACCACTTCTAAAACACTACACTTGCCTTAAACTTTGAAACATCTCTGCTGTCAAAGAACCAACTTTCTTGCTAAAAAAAAAAAAAATTAAGCTTATAGAAATGTAATAAAGAGAAAATAATTGGTGCTTGAGAAACATTTTAACATGCAATGCATAATGAAGAGAATCAATACAAAAAACTGAATCATCCTATCTCTTTGCAATCCAAATCTATTCCAGGCATCTGTTCTATACCGAGACAATATGTTTTCTTTTGAATCTAATACAGCTCATTTTTAACATTAAAATTATAGACCATCAGTGCTAAACACTCTTTTTGATTCTGTGCTGTTATAACAAAATTAGATTCGCAATGTTCAAAAATATTGACAGCTGGAAGTTAATATTCTGAAATTAATAATATCCTGAAGACTAACATAATATCAGTAATATCAACCACTTATTTTCAAGAGAAAGTTTGCAATCTAGAGGTTACTTTTGTCAGCTTAAATTCAGGGAGTGCCCTGGAATATGGTTTCCTACTTCTCCCTTCTCTAACTCTAAGCTACTTCCATTAGAATATGTTGTGTTTAGCATACAGACTGAGGACATGATTCTATGAGAGGTGCTGTCACTTATTGGCTGTGTGATCCTGGGGATAGTTACTTAACTGCTCTATCATTTTCTCCCATATAAAATGGTGATAAGAGTAGTCCCTACCTCAGGGGATTTTGGTAAGAATTAAAATGAGATGATCTATGTAAATGCCTGTACCCAATGTTGGACGTACAAAATAGTTGATAAATATTAACTATTACTACTAATAATAGTAGACACTTATTTACCACATACTATTGGAGGACTGGTGGCACGGTGGTTAAGAGATCAGCTGCTAACCAAAAAAAGAGCAGTTTGAATCCATCAGCCAGTCCTTGGAAACCCTACTGGATAGTTCTACTCTGTCCTATAGGGTTGCTATGAGTCGTCGTTGACTCAATGGCAACGGGTTTGGTTTGGAAGTGCTCTACAATTGTAAGGTGGTATAATCAGAGTGGGTGCTTCTGGAATGCAATACTAAACTGAAATTAGAAACACTAGAGATAGAAAAGACATCCCAGATTGTAATATTCTAAACCACCCTCCTCCCATACTTTTATAGATGCAGATTCTGAGGCTCAGAGAGATTGGTTTACAAAGCTAGTTAGTGAAATAACTGACACGGGAATGCAGAATTCTATAAAAGTCCATTGACTTCCAGTAAGTCAAACATTTAAGAAGGTTGAAAGAAAACAACTGAAAACTAAATTAAATTATTTTTTTTAAATGAGATGTGATGGATGGCCCTCTCCTTTAATAAAAAGTTGACTGTACGCCCTTAATATGACTTTCTTTTTCAATGTCAAAAACCAAAAAAACTCAAACTTATTGCCATCAAGCCAAATTCCGACTCACGGCAACCCTATAGGACAGACTAGAACTGCCCCATAGGGTTTCCAAGGAGCAGCTGGTGGATTGTGAACTGCTGACCTTTTGGTTAGCAGCCAAGATCTTTAACCACTTTGCCACCAGGGCTCCTTTTGATGTCAGTGGGGGTACTTTTAATAAAAGGTATCAGGGAAATGATATTTAGGGGACCTAGATGGAGACATAGAGAATGTGGGCAAACAGGTCAATGCAGGACTGTGAGGCCTCAGATCAGGGCACTCACTTGATTGTATACGCTTCAGCACAATGGAAGGGCAGAGAGTCATGAAACTATCTTAACAGCAAAATGAATATATTAAGGAAAGCATTTGCCACAGCATCTTTGAATTACAAAGACGAGGTTTGGTCAAAAAGAAATAAAGGACCAGAATAACTAAGCTGAAGCAAACACATTTATCTATCTATTTTGGGGGAAAAAGTATCAACAGAAAAGGATAAATTTGAATTTTGAGAAAGAAATTTCACCTGTCATTTTAACCCTCATGTCTCAGGAAACACCCCAGAGATCACTGCTATTGCTAAGACGTCTTAACAAATGTCACTAGGTGACAAAGAAATTATCAACTTCATTATGCTCATTCATCACAGCAATAAAGACAAAGAAGTCCTACCAAGACAGTTAGGACCTAGTGCCACAATAACTATGTGACATTCAGCAACTGGAATCACAAAGGGGTATTTAATATTCTTTAGTTATCCCGAGAGCACCAAAGACGCCACTGCAGCTGAGGTCAAAATAATGGTTTCAAATACTCCCAAGACTCTAATCTGAAAACTTACCTGAAAAGCATGAGTAAGTTTCAGGGAATAGATGTAAAATGCAAAGGTGACTTGTTTCTATCTCCTGCCTGATCATGGGGTGTGGGCAGGAAGACGAGGCATCAGCAATTGCAGAACCTGTTCTTAAGCACTAAGCAATGGTGACTTAAATTGCCATCACCTCTCCCATACTGCCCTCAAAGTATATTTTCATCCTTGTAACTCCTGAAGCTTATATTATGAGACTTGCTCTGAAATTCTGATTCCATGTCATTAAAATAACAAAAATAACACACCATGAAATGAGCATCCACACCATGAAATAAGGCTCTGAAGGAAGAAAAATCATCGGAGGCACTCTTCCAAACCTCACGCACTATCCAACTAGCAAAAATGGCATAAGGGTAGTCTTAACTGAAAGATCTGGACATTCCTACTAGTTCGTAATCAATCAATGTTAATCCAGTGTCTATTACATGCTCACCAATGTGTCAAGCAGTGCATGGGATGAAGAAACATAATAAAGAATCCCTGCCTTGGTGAGTTTACAATTGTGTTGGAGGAATATGGCTTGCATCATGAAACAACAAAGAAGAATGCCAGACACAATACAGTTAAAATGTGAAGGTGTGTATTAAAGAACATAGTGTGAGTGTTCCGGGGAGATGGAAATCAGAAAAGCCTGGAGCAGTCAAAGAAGGAAATTTATATAGATCAGAAACTTGGATCTATGTAAAGAAAAGGAAGAATGTTAAAAAGGAATAAGTTAAGATACATATTTTTCAATTGATTTAAAAAAATAAGAGCTTGTTTAAAGTAATGGATGAGTATAGCATATGGATAAGTGAAAGGATGACAGCAATGTTGTAAAGGAGGGCAAGGAGGAACTTGGGATACTCTGTTACACGTTTGCTGCGCTGCACATGAAGTAGTATAGTGCTATTTAAAAGTGGATTTAGAGGGCTTAAAATATATATATTATAAATTCTAGGAAAACCACTGAGTTTTTAAAAGTATAACTGATATGCTAAAGTGTAGAGGGAAAATGTAATCGTAAAAAACATTCATTTAAAATCAGAGAAGGTAGAAAACAGCTGGGGGAGGGAGGAAGGGAAAAGGAAGCATGTAAAAAAGTGCTGATCAGGAAACATGCTTTGCAGGCTTTTGGATTTTACTTTTCGGTGAGTGAGCAGAATTCTGATAGTTTCTCTGGATGATCCTAAATGGCAGAATTTGGAAGACTACTCACGGTTGCCAGTTCTCATACTAAAGGCCTTGTTTTTCTCTTGATCATCTCATTTCTCTGGGGATGAATCTTTCTTTTTTTCCTTGGGGATAAAATCTTAACAGACAGCAGTTATTTACAGTACAGTGAGATAAGGCTAGAGGTGGATTGTCTTCTACATACAGACATAATTAAGACTCTTTTTTCCACTCTATTTCTTGCCCCTCACCCTCTGCTTCAGCCCTGAATTTGATAGATTTAGTGTTTCTGGTTCCCAAATTAAATTAATCTTACAGTGAACTGGGTTTGAGAATTGGTTAAATATTAGCCCTGTATACAAGTTGTACTTTACTGTGGTAAGTTCAAGGGATCTATTTTCAGAAAAGGATACCAGAGTTCATGAAGCTTCTCTTGTCACCTCCAGAAGATGATTTTGATGGTAACTTTTCCAGGATAAGATTATATGAGGTCATGGGAAGCCTCATACCTTAAAACAAACATGTCATCCAGAAACTCCAGCATGATAACCTTAAGTTGTTGTTATTTTTAGGTGTCACTGCATTGCTTACGACTCACAGTGACCCTATGTATAACAGAACAAAATGTTGCCCGGTCCTGCACCACATCACCATAGTTGCTATGTTTGAGCCCATTGTGCAGCCACTGTGTCAATCCATCTCATTGAAGGTCTTCCTCTTTTTCACTGACCTTCTCTTTTACTAAGCATGATGTCATTCTCCAAGGACTGGTCCCTCCTGATAACACGTCCGAAGTACATGAGACGAAGTCTCGCCATCCTTGCTTCTAACGAGCATTCTGTCTGTATTTCTTCCAAGACAGATTTCTTCTGGCAGTTCACGGTATATTCAATATTCTTCGCCAACACCATAATTCAAATGCATTAACTCTTTGGTCTTCCTTATTCATTGTCCAGCTTTTACACGCATATGAGGCGATGGAAAATACCATGGCTTGTGTCAGGTGTACCTTAGTCCTCAAAATGACGTATTTGCTTTTTTAACACTTTAAAGAAGTCTTTTGAAGCAGATTTGTCCAATGCAATGTGTCATTTGATTTCTTGACTGTTGCTTCCATGAGTATTGATTATTGATTCAAGTAAAATAAAATCCTTGACAACTTCAGTATTTCTGCATGTATCATGATGTTGCTTACTGGTTCAGCTATGAGGAGTCTTGTTTTCTTCATATTGAGGTGTAATCCATACCGAAGGCTATGGTCTTTGACCTTCATGACTAAATGTTTCAATTCCTCTTCCCTTTCAGCAAGAAAGATTGCGCCATCTGCATATTGCAGATTGTCAATGAGCCTTCCTTCAATCCTGATGCTATGTTCTCTTTATATAGTACAGTTTATTGGATTATTTGCTCAGCTTTCTTTCACCGTACATATTCAATAACTTTATATGGTTGCAAAATATCTTTAGCAAGTGATAGTACTTGGCTCTGAGAGCTGGGTTCCAAGGTATAGCTTCTAACTATGCCCACAGGGTGATTCTGGTATATGGCCCTGTTTTGCTGCTTCTGTGTAATGATGACCAGACTTAAGGCATAGGCAGCCATCACCTCCAGCCTTCAAACCTTGAAGAAACCAAAGTCCTGACCTGGGCTACCATGTCAGGCCCAGCAACTCCTCCTTGGTTATAGCCCTCTCCGTGCATATTCTAAGCTGAAGCTTCCTCTACCCCTCTTCATCATTCTCTACTCCTCCTGCTTCAATTTCCTAGAACTTTATTGAAGTCCGTCACCCGCTAGGGGCCAAAACCTGTCCTCCCATTCTCTTCAATATTTAGATCTAGCCTCTTTGTTATTCACCTTGTTCAAATTGTTCTTGGGCAATAACTGGAATAAACATATATGCTCAGTTAACTCTCTTGAATGATGTTATATTTAATATGAAAAATACGCAGAGCTATGCTAACTTTCATAGGAGAAAGTAGCTAATATTTTCAGCTGTGGAAAGCCTTGCCAGTTTAAAAAAAAAAAAAAAAAGAACTAATTTGTTAGAGATGAAGTGACATGACTTGATAATGAAGAAAATCAGAAATATAAAGTCCTAAGTGAAGCTTATCAGCCTGTAACCTAGAAAGGATAGTAATGGAATGATAATTTGATATTTAATAATTGTTTTTTAATGTAATACACTCAAATGTGGAGAACTCATTTCTGAAATAACAACACCAAGAAGTAGAACCGTATTTTACACTATAAGGTATTATTTCAAGAATTATTATTTGTACCTTAAAATCATATTTTATGATATGTCAGAGATGGAAAAGACTGTATAAAATATCCAAACCAACTGCAATTTAAGTTTATGTAGATAATCAGTAGATTCCAGGACCTAATAATTGGTCCACCCTGTATTTACATCCAAATTCACTTGCTAATATTTCATGTTAAAATGAGATCCCATTCTGTTTCAACAATACAATTATAACTTCCTTTTCACTCAAAATCTCTGAACAAAATAAAGGAGCCTGACCATATGATTCATTAATACACATTCATCATAGACCTCTTCTTGGATTCCTTTCTTTTCTTTGAAAACATGAAGATAGTAAGATAGAGAGCTAAGCACCTACTCCACTAGACACTTAAACAAATGTGACATTGTACAAATACCTACGTTTTATCTTTTTCCTGTGATAGCCACCTTGACTTTTGGCACCTACGGCTTTAGCATTCCCATTGCGGGACGAAGAAGGTGATCAGGTGTAAGGTAAGGAACATTAGCTCACCTATCCCACTGTACCCCAACATCCCTCTATCTGCTTTGGGGTTCCTCTGTATGCTTTAAGCTAAACTATGCAAAGTGGTTTGCTGTATGATAAGACTTTAAATTCTCACAGTGAATTTAATTTTACTATCTGAATCGCTGGGACAACACTACCACAAAATGACCACTCCATGAACATTTGACTAGAAAAGAGACTTGATCATCTTACAGATCCTCTCACTCAATGCAGGAATCCCTTCCTTTCCATAGCATCCCACACACATTACCCTCTGCTCTAACTGCTAGAAATCCATTCTAGTTCTCACCTGAAATCTGTTCTACAAATTCTACTAGTTGTTTTTGCCATTTATTCCTACATATTAATGGTTTATACAGGCACAGCTTTCTAACTTGTTAGTCATGCTAGACCTGCTAATTAGGAAGAATAACCTCACCAGTGAATGCCTAGCCATTTCACTTAAAACTTGCACTATAAGGTACATTTCCATCTCGGGGCTTTACTTATTGTTTCCACTGCCTTGAATGTATCTCTTCCAGACACCCATGTGACTAACTTCCTCATTTCCTTCTAGGTTTTTCTCAGGCATTATCTTTTCAGAGAGAACTAAACTGCTACTCTTTTGAAAATTACAACCCCTAATCTATCTCAGAAAGGAGCCCTGGTGGCTCAGTGGT
Organism: Elephas maximus indicus; assembly: GCF_024166365.1. NCBI lineage: Eukaryota > Metazoa > Chordata > Mammalia > Proboscidea > Elephantidae > Elephas > Elephas maximus. The sequence continues at coordinate 68,259,952 of NC_064820.1, forward strand.
TAAGCATGGGCTGCTAACGGAAAGGTCAGCAGTTCAAACTCACCAACCATTCTGAAGGAGAAAATGTGGCAGTCTGCTTCTATAAAGATTACAGCCTTGGAAACCCTATGGAGCAGTAGTAGTCTGTCTTACAGAGCCACCATGAGTTGGAATTGACTTGACAGCTACAGGTTTGGATTCTTTTTTTTTTTTTTTTTTTAATCTATCTTGGAAGTCAAGGGTTAAACGTTCAACAAAGGTTTGAACCTTTGCATAGGCATCTTGGGAAGATAGTCCTGGCCATCTGCTTCCAAAAGATCATAGCCTTCAAAACCCTATAGAGCAAGAAGTTCTACTCTGCACACATGAGGTCACCATGTGTCGGAATCAACTTGATGGCAACTAACAGCTCCTGCCCTCCTTATCCCACTCTCCATTGTTTTCCTCTATTTATCACTATGTTTCCATTAGTTATCACCTTCTAACTAATGATATTTATTATAAATATAGTCTGTTACAATATAAACTTCATGAGGTAGAAATTATGTCTGTTTTGTTCACTGATATATCACCAGAGCCTGGAACAGTGCCTGTCACATAGAGGACTCTCCACATATGTATGTTATAAATCTGAGGGCCAACAAGAGCACCAGTTTCTCCCGCTCCCACACACTTTACAGTGATAAAAATCAAAAACCCTTTCCAAACACTTTCTCATGCCCCTATACTGCGCACGCCTCTTATTCCTAGCAACTAGGAAGATCTGTCCATGATCTTAAATAACAATTCCAGCCTCCATTTTTAAATTCACCTGTAGCATCATTAACTGTGTCAAATGCTTTACATATATTTCATCTCACAAAAAACTTGTGAGGTACTTATTCTTCTCTTAGGTTTAAAGTTGAGGAAACTTATGATCTGTCAAGTCAATTCTTATGATAAGAGAGGTGAAATGGGAATTTTGCCCAAAGGCCACAGCTGAAAAAAGGGAAGCCTCAATTCCAGCCCAGATGTCTCTCTGCCTAGTACAATAGTAATAATACGTATTTATTTGATTTAAAAATTTACAGAGAAAAGAATTTAGGGAGGTAGGTAGGGTATGGGGGGAAGGGGCTCTATGAAAGGTACAAGGAAGTTAGGGTTTGCATACAGGTGTTAGCAATAGCAGCTGCCAGGCATGAAGTTGAGGGAATTGCTGGGGTGTCAATTAATGCAAATCACTGCAGCTGCTGAGACAACTCTGGCATCATTCCTACGATGACTAAGGCCAGCTATGGTAGCAGGAAGGAGAAATGGAGAATGCAAATTTATCTGAATGACTATGGATTCACTGGTGCTAAAGATGAGAGAGAATAATAGGAAAAAAATCATCAAATAATAAAACTCAGTATTTGCTTGAAAAGAATGGATCTGTTTTCCTTTACCTCAAGCTGTTCATCCCAGGAATGTGCTCAATAATCATTTCTAGCAGAACTGTAAGCAAACAAAACTTTGTTTAAAATATGTAAATGAAAGCATTTCTCTGAAACGATTAATAGTGTTTGCAAAAGGAAAAGATCTGAGGGTCTCCTGCCTATAACACTTTTACTGTGGTTCTCGTCTTATTACCTAAATAATGCCGGTGGCCAGGAACAATTCTCAAGACCTCACACTATGAAATAGTACACACGCTTTGTGTTGTGAGCAAAGACTGAATTTTAATTCAAACCTATTTCTTATTTATCCTCACAAATAAGATCAAAATGGGGCAAGTGTTTTGCAAACTGTAAGCTAAAAAAAAAAAAGCTAAGCTACCTCATTACTGTTTTAAAAATCATTTGTTAAAGAGGGAACAAATTATCCTTTTAAAATAAAAAGAATATTTTTCAAAATTTTTTTCTCCTTTTTTTTTTGAGTATTAGAAGCAATAAAATATTCACTGCCTAATTAGTGCTTTTTTTTTTTTTTAATTAGTGCATTTGGTTAAACTGAAATATTTGGAGAATAAAAGGTAAAAAAAAAAAAAGCTTTCATAAAATGGATTCAAAAAATTTACACTGAGCACCAGAAATTGTTGGGAGCATGCCACTTAACTGCCTTATTTGTTCATCCTCACTTAACAAACCAGGGAGTTGACTATCATACTCCTAGTTTTATTGTTAAGGAAGCTGAATTCCAGGAAGATAAAATTGGTCAGGATTTCATAGCCAGTTAAGTTTTTAAGCTAACACTCAAATCTAAGATTTGCTCCTGAGTCCTGTATTCTTCAACAATTACATTTTTCTCATTAGAATGTAGATAAATATTAGCCACAGAGAAAGGGGAAAAATGAATGAAATAAATCAGTGATCTCACCATTTATTTAATTGTTCCTCAGAGGAAAAGGCAAACTGAATTGTTAAGGATTTCATTTTTTCTTAATTTTCCATACAGGAAACCAAGCCAAAAACATGAGTAAATGACAAACTGTAATTAACCATTGAGATGGTAATACAAATGCAGTTTTGTAATTAAGTTTCTCTCTACCAACAACGTATCTGGATATTTGATATGCTAACAAAATCAAAAGAGCTGAAGTGCAGAAGTGAATAAAAATAAATGGACCCCAAAGTTTTGAAAACCAAATTCAAAAGAAAGTTTTAAATAATTGTATTGTTCACTCAGTATCCATACTGTCTCAGAAATTTGTCACTATAGTTATTGTTTTTAGGTGCCTTCTGATCAGTTTGAACTCACGGCAACCCTATGTACAGCAGAACGAAACACTGCCCAGTCATGGGCCATCCTCACAATTGTTGTTATGCTTGAGCCGATTGTTGCAGCCACTGTGTCAATCCATCTCATCGAGGGACTTCCTCTTTTTCGTCGACCCTCTACTTTACCAAGCATGATGCTCTTCTCCCGGGATTAGTCCCTCCTAATAACTTGTCCAAAGTATGTGAGACAAGTCTCATCATCCTTGCTTCTAATGAGCATTCTGACTGTACCTCTTCCAAGACAGTTATCTTTTTTCTTCTGGCAGGCCACGATATAATCAACAGTCTTCACCAACACAATAATTCAAAAGCATCAATTTTTCTTCAGTCTTCCTTACTCATCGTCCAGCTTTTGCATGCTTATCAGGCCACTGAAAATACCATGGCTGGGGTCAGGTAAGCCTTAGTTCTCAAAGTGACATCTTTGTTTTTTAACACTTTAAAGAGGTCTTTTGCAGCAGATTTGCCTAATGTAATGTATCCTTTGATTTCTCAATTGCTGCTTCCATGGGTGTTGATTGTGAATCCAAGTAAAATGAAATCCTTGACAACTTCAATCTTTTCTCCATTTATCATGATGTTGCTCATTGGTCCAGTTCTGAGAATTTTTGTTTTCTTTATGTTGAGGTATAATCTATACTGAAGGCTGTGGTCTTTGACCTTCATCAGTAATGGTTTCAAGTCCTCTTCACTTTCAGCAAGCAAAGTTGTGTCATCTGCATATCACAGGTTGTTAATGAGTCTTCCTTCAATTCTGATGCCGCATTCTTAATTATATAGTCTAGTTTCTTGGATTATTTGCTCAGCATTCAGACTGAATAAGTATGGTGAAAGGATACAACACTGATGCACACCTTTCTTAACTTTAAACCACGCAGTATCCCCTTGTTTGTTTGAACGACTGCTTCTTGCTCTAAGTACAGGTTCCTCATGAGTACAATTAAATATTCTGGAATTCCCATTCTTTGCAATGTTATCCATAATTTCTTATGATCCACACAGTTGAATGCCTTTGCACAGTCAATAAAACATAGGTAAACATCATTCTGGTAGTCTCTGTTTTCAGCCAGGATCCATCTGACATCAGCAATCATATCCCTTGTTCCACTTCCTCTTCTGAATGTGGCTTGAAATTCTGGCAGCTTCCTGCTGATGTACTGCTGCAACTGCTTTTGAATAATCTTTGGCAAAATTTTACTTGTGTGTGATATTAAACATAAAAAAAATAATAATTTCTTCATTCTGTTGGAACACCTTTCTTTGGAATGAACACAAATATGGCATCTCTTCCAGTGGGTTAGCCAGGTAACTGTCTTTCAAATTTCTTGGCATAGATGAATGAGCACTTCCAGCACCGCATGTTTGTTGAAACATCTCCACTGGTATTCCATCAATTCCTGAAGGCTTGTTTTTCGCCAGTGCCATCAGTGCAGCTTGGATCTCTTCCTTCAGTACTGTCGGCTCTTGATCATATGCTACCTCCTGAAATATTTGAATACTGACAAGTTCTTCTTGGTACAGTGACTCTGAGTATTCCTTCCATCTTGTTTTGATGCTTCCTATAATGTTTAATATTTTCCCTATAGAATTCTTCAATGTTAGGCAGTGAAAACCTTACAAATAACAGTGAAACATTGTCTAATATAGTGCCAGAAGATGAGCCCCTCATGTTAAAAGTCACTCAAATTATGACTGGAGAAGAGGTGCCTCCTCAAAGTAGAGTCAACTTTAATGACGTGGATGGAGTCATACTTTCGAGACCTTAATCTGCTGATGTGGCACAACTCAAAATGAAAAGAAACAGCTGCAAACATCTATTAATAATTGGAAAGGGAATGTATGAAGTATAAATCTAGGAAAATTGGAAGTCATCAAAAATGAAATGGAATGCATAAATATCAATATCCTAGGCATTAGTGAGATGAAATGGACTGGTATTGGCCACTTTGAATCAGAAATCATATGGTCTCCTATGCCGGGAATGACAAATTGAAAAGTAATGTCATCGCGTTCATCATCAAAAAGATTTCAAGATCTTTCCTAAAGTACAATGCTATCAGTGAAATGGTAATATTCATACACCTACAAGGAAAACCAGTTATTATGGTTATTATTCAAATTTATGCACCAATCACAAAGGCCAAAGATAAAGAAATTGAAGATTTTTCCAACTTCTGCAGTCTGAAATTGACAAAACTTGCGATCAAGATGCATGATAATTATCGGTGAATGGAATGTAAAAGTTGGAAACAAAGAAGAAAGATTGGCCTTGATAGAAATGACACAGAAGACTGCATGATAGAAGATTGCATGAATGCAAGACCAGTGACTTTTTCATTGCAAATACTTTTTTTCAACAACATAAACGGTGACTATACATGTGGACCTCACCTGATGGAATACACAGGACTCAAATCAACTACATCTGTGGAACCAAAAGAGACGATGGAAAAGCTCAGTATTATCAGTCAGAATAAGGCCAGGAGCCCACTGCAGAACAGACCATCAACTGCTCATATGAAAGTTCAAGATGAAGTTGAAGAAAATTAGAACAAGTCCACAAAAGCCAAAGTACAATATTAAGTATATCCTACCTGAATTTAAAAACCATCTCAAGAACAGATTTGATGCATTGAATACTAGTGATCAAAGACCAGATAACTGGTGGAATGAGATGAAGAAAGGAAGAGGTCATAAAAAAGACAGGAAAGAAAGAAAAGGCCAAAATGGATGTTAGAAGAGTATCTGAAAGTTACTCTTGAATGTCAAGTAGCTAAGGCAAAAGGAAGAAATGATGAAGTAAAAGAGCTGAACAAAAGACTTCAAAGGTGACTCCAGAATGCAAAGTAAAATATTATAATTAAATGTTCAAAGACCTGGAGATAGAAAATCAAAACAGAAGAACATGCTCAGCATTTCTTAAGTCACTACATTAGAAACATTAAAATATTTTGAGGTTTCTTGAAGCAAAATGTCTTTGTTAGCTCAACAATTACAGATGAATATGAGAACTCCACATTTCCATTGAGAGTCTTCTGTTTACTGTGCAAAACTAGAAGAGTTTCAATACTGCTTCCCACTATTTGTCAATTTAAGTTTATTTTCTTATAAAAGAATGAAACAAACTATGAAGATTTCATCCTACTTCTGACTGAATTTTCAGGAGGGCTACGTATTAAATAACTAGACAGTGCTAGAAAAACAAGGCAACTTCTTCGCTCTAACAATAATACTCATTTTTATCTCATCTTACAGATTAGGTTGGTATAAAAAGTTCCAAAGGAAATAAACAGCTTAATAATAATCTCTTCCAGTGTATTTCTCTCAGTGAAATTATCAAATTATAAAGCACATATTTTTCTAGAAAGTACCTCAGTTGTATTATTATAAGGTTTGTTTTTCTTGGACAAATGCTGTCTCTCCTTGCAGGTAAATATGTCTGAGGAAGCCTGTAGGGAAGCTTAGTCAAGCAGAATCAGGAGTTACAGATAAGCCACCGAGTATGACACTACCTGCCCACTGTGGTGGTCTGTAGAGCCCAGGAACATTTACTATTAGGTTTCCAGGTCAGAACTGGCATAAATAGTTCTTCCAGATGTAGGGTCTCTGCTTTACTCTTTATTGACTAGGCATAAGACTTCATATTCCAATGTCCCAGTAATTGGGTCACTTAAACCAGGTATTAGGATTTTTCAACACAACCTCATGGGCACTTGAACAAAACCTCAGGTCCAAGGTTAGGCACTGATTGATTTAATCTAATCAGCTTATCTTCTGACTAAGTTGATTGGTTTAGGAATGGGTCTCACTGCCATCTAGTCCCTTCTGACTCATAGTGACCCTATAGGACAGAGTAGAACTGCCCTATAGGGTTTCCAAGGCTTTAAATCTTCAAGGAAGCAGACTGCCACATCTTTCTCCTGCAGAACCACTAGTGGATTCAAACCACCGAACTTTTGGTTAGCAGACAAGCACTTTAACCACTACTCCACCAGGGCTCCATCAGGGATGGGTAGATGCCCCAATTCAAGCTTATTAGAGATAGGCCCAGAACTTCTGTTTGACTGTTATAAAGTGGCCTTCCAAACCCATTTAGACATGAACTTGAGAGGATGTGATATCTAAAGCTGCTAGAAACATCCCTACAATCACAAAGAGAGGGATTATTCCATAATGATGTCAACATAACAAAGACACCATAATTGAGTCAAGAAACTGATAGAACTGGGTCCCAGTGACATGATTTGAGCCTTCTATCTCACCTAAATCAGTTCTTAGGTTATTTTGGGTTGGGTCTTCTGTTACCTGCAACCAAAATATTTCTTACGTATATAAAAACTTAAGAAGGAAAAAATGTAAGTGGATATAGGGAGGAGGTTAGGAAACTGTTCCTGGTAGTAGGTGAAAAATTGTTTGAGTTTTCAGTAGTCACTAAGACATAACTAGGCAGTTATTGAAAGCCCAGCTGAGATACGTGACCATGAATTTGTAGTGACACAAATCTACATAGTTGTTTGATTTGTCCAGTAACAGTCAGAGACTTACATATAGAAATAAACTATTCAGATAGCTGGATGGATTGTTGAGGGCTATGTTTTTGAAGAGAACAAGAGAGTTAGAAGAAAACATGAAAGAGTAATTAAACTGAAGGACCAGAAAATCTAGGTTAGGTAGTAAAGAAAAACAAATCAGAAAAGAATTGATAGGTCAGCAGATTGATGTTTTGTGTTTTGAAAATAGGTATGTTAAGAATAAGGGTAAGAAGGCTGATAAAATAGTGTCCTGGTAGGACACCTATGAAACTCTCGTATTAGATAGTTACAGAAGAATTTAATAAGGTAACTATTTACAAAGGTACTATGTATGAAGTCAAGATATAGGAAAACCACAGGAATCATGCAGTTTGCCAGAGTAGTAAAGGCAGGGTATTTATACCATGCTAATACCAGAAGAACTTGCAGGAAGGAGTAGCTACTGGAACCAAGAAAGAATAGCCATATCATAAGTGCTTCCAGCTAGCACACAGCAACACCATATGGAGGATGCAGGGAGAATAAATGCTCTGATTTCATTCTTCTTCCTTTTATTAGTGTTCCTGCTGATTTTCCACTGACAGAACCCAAATGGAACACAGAGAGTGAGAGATCCCATTGGTGGGGTCCATATAGGTCAGCCTTGTGGGGCACAGAGAAGGATAAACAAAACTGGGCAGTAGTGGCAAACAGAAAATTTCAAGTAAACAGAGCTTTACAATTTAGAAATGGGGCTATTCTTAAATAGTTAAAATTTCTGTCTTGGCTGTCTAGTGCTGTTATAACAGAAATACCACAAGTGGCTAGCTTTAATAAAAAGCAATTTTTTCTCTCACAGTCTAGGAGGCTAGAAGTCTGAATTCAGGGTGTCAGCTCCAGGGGAAGGCTTCTCTCTCTGCCAGCTCTGGAGGAAGGCTATTGTCATCAATCTTCCCCTGAGCTAGGAGCTTCTCAGCGCAAAGACCCCAGGTCCAAACGATGTGCTTCCCTCCTGGTTCTTCATTCTTGGTGGTAGGTGATCCTTCCTCTTTGCTCAATTCTCTCTTTTATATCTCAAAAGAGATTGATTCAAGATACAATCTAATCCTGTAAATTGAGTCCTGCCTCTTTATCGTAACTGCCTCTAATCCTGCCTCATTAACATCATAGATGTTAGGGTTATGACATATAGAAAGATCACAACAGATCACAAAATGGAGGACAACCCACAATACTGGGAATCATGGCCTAGCCACGTTGACACACATTTTTTGGGGACACAGTTCAATCCGTAAGAGTTTCTGTATATGATTTGGGGTAGATGACTAAACTAGGATAGATTAGATGTCAATTATTGAGCTCTGGTTGTGTAGTAGTTAAGAGCTCGGCTGCTAACCAAAAGGTCGGCAGTTCAAATCCACCAACTGCTCCTTGGAAACCCTACTCTGTCCTACAGGGTTGCTATGTGTCAGAACTGACTCGAAGGTACCTAACAACAACAACAACAACACAGATGACCTTTGCATTTGAGGAGGACTAGGTATTGTTAGGGTTAAGGATTGTGTAAATAGTCTATATGGGCATTCATGTCATCAAGGATGATGACATTATCCAGGTAGAGATGAAGCATGGGGCCGATTCAAATTCCCCTCTGAATGTGGAGAAATAATAGGACGTCAGAAGTCAACAGCGATTAGGAGGAGGGAAAAAAAGAAAGTGGCCCAGGGTTGTTGTGTTATAATGGATGATGAGGACTAACGGGGTGATGAAAATTCTCAACACCACTCTGTCACCTCTGCCTATCATGTGAGAATGTGAAAATGAGCAGCTTTCTCTGAGAAGATCTCAAGGCAAGGATATTCTAGGAAGGAGGCAGCTTCTAGTGATGGTAAACAGGAGGGGCAGTTCAGAGTTTTGCTCTTCTATTTTATTTTATAATCAAACAGGAATAATAAGATCCCTTTCATGCAGCACAAAAGTGCAACAAATTTGAGGAACACCATACTTTTCAAAACCAATGTTTAAAGAAACAAACAACAAACTTACAAAGACAGACCTTTGGGAGGCAAAACAAAAGGAAAATGACATTTCTAAAAGATTGTGTTGGGACAGATACTAAAATCCAAACACTTATTTACAATGATTGAGGAATGAAAGAATGGCTTCTTCAAAAAAATCCAGATAAATGAGCATTCAAAGCAGCCTATAGCAACCATTTCCCATTGCTATTTCAGATGAAGAGTGAAGAGAATTTGTCAACACTGATTTTCTAAGCACCTGCTCTGTATAAGCTTCTGCTTTCCAAGACATTAATAGTGGTGAATAGGCAAAACCAATACAGAAATATAGAAAGAATATCACAAGGCTGTAGGTGATAAAGATAAATAAGCAATATGGATTGAATACCTCAATTGCATTATGCATTACATGCATTATATATGGTAATATGCTATAATTATATTTTCTATCTGTCTCCTTGACAAGACACAGGTCAGGGATAGCGCGTTCTTTATTCCCAGTGCAAAACACACATCATATGCCTGGCGTATAGTCAGTAATCATCGATTAGGTTATTTGACATTTGGAAAGGGAGGGATCAGCAGCAGCAGCAAGGAGCCTCAGCATGGAATCCAAGCCAGGTAGAATTACCCAGTAAATAAAGTAAGCACAGGCTTACTTGTGCTTACTTAATAATCTGTAATGCACAATTTCACGTTTAACTTGTTGTCATGGATTGAATTTAGTCCCCTCAAAAATGTGTGTATCAACTTGGTTAGGCCATGATTCCCAGTATTCTGTGGTTGTCCTCCATTTTGATTGTAATCTTATGTTGAAAGGATTAGGGTGGGATTGTAACACCATCCTTACCCAGGTCACATCCCTGATCCAACATAAAGGGAGTTTCCCTGGGGTGTTGCCTGTACCACCTTTTATCTCTCAAGAGATAAAATGGAAAGTGAAGTGAACAGAGAGTTGGGGACCTCATACCAGCAAGAAAGCAGCACCAGGAGCAGAGCGTGTCCTTTGGACCCGGGGTCCCTGTGCCTGAGAAGCTCTTCAGCCAGGGGAAGATTGAGGACGAGGACTTTCCTCCAGAGCCTACAGAGAGATAACGCCTTTGCCTGGAGCTGACACCCTGAATTTGGACTTGTAACCTACCAGACTGTGAGAGAATAAGTTTCTCTTTGTTAAAGCCATCCGCTTGTGGTATTTCTGTTATAGCAGTACTAGATAACTAAAACACTTGTGCTTACTTACTAACCTGTAATGCACAGTTTCACCACATCTGTGATGTGGGGAAAAATGTGAAATTGTGTACTGTGGATCAGTAAGCAAGCACAAGTAAGCCTGTGCTTACCTTATTTACTGAGTAATCCATCCCTATCAGGAATTGTATATTTGAAAAAGGGCTTTAATTCTGTAGGAAGGTGCTGCGGGGTTGGGAGAGAGGCAGATGCCAGCCATGCCTAGAAGCAGAATCTTTGATGTGGTAAAAAATCGCGAAATTGTTCACTACGGATGACCTGGTAAGCATGGTGCTTATCTTGTCTATTGGCTAAAAAAAAAATAAATAAATAACCTGCCCCTTAATCCAAGGATGTCTGTAATCTGGCTTCATCTTAAATAGCACCATTGTCCCACTGGCTGTAAAATAAAGACAAACTCTTATACTGCAATTGATGCAAGGGTATACCAAAAGAAAAGTAGGTATGTATTTGAGGTTCTGGATCATATCTATCTCTCCAACCTTATCTCTTCCCTTGCTCCTTATTTGCTGAACTACTTGCAGGTATTTTCAGGCATTATGTTCTCTCTGCTCCCTTTGTCTGGAATGCTTTCTGACCACCCCTCCTAGGGGGGCAAAATTAAAGTGCGTATTCCTGCCTTTTCATTCCATCCTTTTTACTTGCTTCTCCTGCTAGGAAGAAGAGTAACCTCCTTGCTGGTTGAAATTGATTGGGTCTGATACCCATTGAACCATGTTTTCCAGGGGGACAAGATTATTGCATTGAAATAGCAAACCAAACTTCTTTCTCTCTAACTTTCCCCTGCCATTTGATTACCTGTAATGGGGGATTGGGAGGGGAGTTGATCAACTTCACTCTTTCAGTTTCTGTGCATTAAATCAGCCATTCTCAAAGTGTGGTCACCCTATCAGCAGCATCACCTGAGACCTTGTTGTTGCTAGTAGTCATCCAGTCAGGTATCATTCATGGAGACTTTGTTAGAAATGCTGATTCTCCATTTCTGTCCCGGACCTACTGGATCAGATGTTCTGGGGGTGGGGCCCAGCAACCTGTGTTTTACTAAGGGCTGCCAGATGATCCCGATGTGCACTCAGGTTTAAGAACCACTTGAGTAAATAGACCGTGCTGCCCCTAGCAGTCCCAGGCAGATGGTTTCAGCTTTGTTCATAGCACTAAGGAGAAGGAGATTGGTGGTCCACGCTTAGTTTCAAGCATCAGTTTTTAGTACTTTTGACTTTATATCTCTAAATGCTGGAGTTTGGGGTTGCTTCTTTGCCATTAATAAAACCAGTACTTTAATCCCTATCTGCTCTCGTTGTGTTTATATCCCACTGGTTAGAACAAGTGTGGCAGGATGGGTAAGCGTTTGATACATGGTGCAATGAGCAGGAAACAAACTTAAGCGAAAAAAATACAAGGACTGAGATCTGGGAACCAACAACCACTGTGAAAGACTGGACTCTTTGATCTGTGGAGGTTGAAGCACGTAGACCACAGCTGGTACTGCAGGCACAGCTCTGGTGGGTTTTTGATTATTTAAGACGGTATTTTAGTACCGCTTGGGAACAAAAATAAGCATAGTTTAAAGTGGACAGATGGTTTAAGGTATTAAGAGATGGATCTTTTATCGCATTTCAGTCCAGACTTTAGGTCTCAAGATCTAAAGTAGCTATTAGCTAGTCACTAGAGAGAGAGATTTAGGGCTAAACTTGCATTTGTACAATATATCCACAGGCTCATAAATTTAAGCAACACTTCACTTCTCCCAACACCATCACAACTTGTTCTCTAATACCTCCTTGTATTGTTTATTACAGATGCTCTAGATTGTGAGTTCAGCCCTCAATTACTGGATATTATCAATAAACAGATAATACACACAGAGGTAACATCACCTACTAAACTGAGGTGGAATAAATCTCAAGGAAGCATTTCAAACCAAAAGGGTAAGAAAGATTCTTAAAAGGTTTGCCTCTGGAACAACTTCCGTAGGAATCAAGTTTTCTCGGAGACTTAAGGAAAAAAAAAATCACGTTAAAAATGTATTTTGATCTTGTAATCAAATCAGGAACTGTAGAAAGGTGGGAAAAGGGAAAAAGGACGTGCCAAATTATCTAGAGAAAGAGGAATCAAAAGAAAGGTTAATTCACTAAATGACAGGCTAGAAGGATATGGCACAGAAAGGAAAACTAAGGGAGACATAGTTAAGTTATTGTCAGGGATCGTGTATTACAGAGTATGACTGGAGCTTAAAAAAATCTAATAGAAGAAAGAAGTGTTCGCAGTGAGCAGGCCACCATAACTATCCTGAATGGACCCAGGTGCGGGAAAACCATACCCCAGTGCTCTAAGAAAGGAGGCCGGAGAAGGGAATGTTTTTGCGACTTTGCAGTAACACAGGTTATTACTTAGCCTGGGAAATTCCAAAACTGAGGACAGACAAGGTTTAATGGAGGGGCACATGGCAGAGACTGGTGGTCCTGATGGGAGGCTCTGGCTGAGGAAGCAGCAACAGCAGCTTCATTTACGCCAAGAGTTTTTTTTTTTTTTTTTTGATGGTGAGGTATTGATGGAGATAAACATAGATATAAGGAAGGAATTTCTTAGAAGGAGGAATCTGTAGGTCTTTGAGCAGGAGACAATAGTCACTGTGGCAAGAGCTTAAAAATTCCTTGGGATCTTGCTAGAGATAGAAAACTACAGAGGGAAAAAAAAAAGTATCATTATCTCTTTTAGAGAAAATCTGGTCTCCTACAGCAACGGGCTGAAACTGAAAACAGCTTTTACATTTATATTTTTCTCCTTTCATTTCCCATTGCACTGGTACAATGCTTTATCCTGGTTTCAATACATGCATGGAGGGAAGTATGCATAGAAGAGACTAGTAATTTAAGACGCTGATAAGTTGGTTCAATGGGAGAAAAGAGCAGCTCACATCTCTGGTTGATACGATTTTTGTTGACCAGATGATACATTTGCAGTCCTGTTTCTTTCTTTGATTATAGATATAGATACAGTCTGGATACAGTTTTATCTTATTAAGAGAACTCATGTCTTGTAGTTCTACACATTCGCCTCTCTCTGTAACCTCATCAATATCTATGAGCATTGGAACTGGAGTCAGAAGAAAGGTTTCAATGAAGGCTCTGTCACCTACACCCTGTATAACCTTGGCCAGGTGGCTTAAGGTATATAGATCCTTCCCTACAAAATGAGGAATCAAGGCTCTATTATACTTTAGGGTAGTTTTTAGATGTGTGATTTTGTTACATAATAAGATCTTAGGGCACTCAGAGATCATTAATCATAGAAGAAAAGCTTAATTACCATGGCTTGCTTCTTAGAGGAGGATATAACACATTTTAGAAAATTTCAACAGAAGTAAAAACAAATTAAAAAAAATTGTAGATTAACTCTTAGCTCCAAGTTCTTATTAACTAGAATTTATATGCCTGTGATGGTTAGGGCTGTGTGTCAACTTGACTGGGCCATGATTCTCACTGGTTTGGCAGTTATGATGTAGTTTGGCAGTCATATGATGTTGTGATCACCTCCAGTTTCCTTGGGCATGTGCCCTGCATCGAATGTAAGTGGAATGCTGGCAAGGCTCGTTGCCTTTTGCTCATTCTGAATCCTGCAGCTGGCTCGTGTTCATCTGATCTCTTCTTGGGACTTGAGCTAGCAGCTTACTCATGGCTTTGCCTGCCAATCTTGGGATTGTTGACCTTTGCAGCCTATAAGCAAGAGCCCTGCTGTCTGACCTGCCGATCTTGGGTTCCCCTGCCCCTGCAGCTATGTGAATCAGGAGAAGCTTCGGTCCTGACCCACAAACTTGGGACAGTCCAGCCTTGACAACCTTGTGAGCCATTTTCTGTATATAAATCTCTCTCTTTATATATTTATACACTTTATTGGTGTTGCTTCTCTAGAGAACCAAGGCTAAGATAATGGCCAAATTCAGAGTTCATATATGTGTATATATATATATATATATATATATATATATTTTTCTTTCCTTGTTATCTGATGACCCCATATATATACATTATGTGTATACTTGTTTATGTTTGTGTATGTAAACACAGACACACATTTAAAATATTATTGCAAGCAACTCCTATTTATGGTTAAGAAGTTTATATAATCTAGAAATCACATTTCTCCCCTAGGTGAAAAAACAAAAAAAAACAAATTTGGATTAATTTATCTTTTGTGTCATTGTACTAATGAAAGCATTAGTATTTGTGAACTTTACAAACAACCCAAACTTAGGGTGCATATCCTAAAATTCAAGATGTAGAGAGTGAGTACAAGACTCAAGTCACTGAAAATCACCAGTTTTAGGATATCCAAGAAATAATGCTAGAATCAACTTCAAAAATTATGAAAACAAGTAGAGTTATAATTCATCAAGGATTATTACTAGAGATAGATGAGACCCTTTCTTAAGGGAGCAAATCTTACATTTAAAGTTTGAGAAACCAAGGTTAGTTTGCTCCATTTGATCCCTTTGTGACCTCAAGAAGTACTTGAGAGAGAGCAATATGATATTAAGAAGGAAATTCTAGTTTGATTCTGCCTGCCAAGAAGAGAAGAGGAAAGAAACCTTACCTGTTTGGGGGAAAAAAGAATAAGAACAAGTGCTGACAGGTGTAAGATGTGCTACCTAATTTTGAACTAGGGGCAGAAAAGCATCTCTACAGACACTATTAGTATTGTCCATTTATATAAATAAAAAATTGTCCATTTATATAAATAAAAATTATTCAATTCAATGCCTTTATGTGCCAGGCATTGAGGATACAAAGGCAAATAAAGGTATGGTTCCAGATCTCAAGCGGCTTTTGGTTTGGTGGAGAAAGACAGCAAATAAGAACAATGAAATGCAATAGGTGCTGCAATAAAATCAGGCTTAGAGTATTACAGGGAAGGAAAAGGAGATGGCAACAGTATTTTTTTTTTTCTTTTTTAAGTCCCACCTTCTCTATTATATAAAGTTCTTCTGGTGATTCTAATGTTCTACAAAAGCAAAGAAAACTGTGTAGGAAAAGTCATCTGATGGATTTATCCAACATCCATTTCTTCAGAGTAGTGGAGAAAAGAGCAGATCACATCTCTAATTGACTTGATTTTTGTAGACTTCAGATGATACATTTGCGGTCCTACTTCTTTCTTTGATTTACTGAACTTTCAGAAGATCTTAGTGTTTCCCATCATTTGTCTTAAGGATTCCAGTTGTCTAAAATAATTTTCAGTGGTCATAAATTTTACTAAAACTATCTTTGCACAAAGCCTTTATTGTACATATTATTACACATGTAAAATAATCCACATAAAATAAAGCTCATTATTTAGTAATAAATAAATTACTAAGGGGAGAAATGTGTTCACTAACATAATGAAATTGGACTAAAAGCCCTTCTAAGGCTTTCTAAGTTGATATGTCAATGTCATAGGTTCTTTGTGACTACAAGCAGTCAGAACTCTTTTAATTATGAACAGATTAAAAATCAAACCTAGTGAGAATTGAAAACAGCTAGCCAAAACAACACATAGCTGAGAATAATATGAAGTGTAAAAACACAGATAAATTAATGTTGGGTTAATTTAAAGGATATTTGCTGGGAATTGGCAACTCAGAGGTTTAGAAGATGATCACTTAGGCTATACCAACTGGAAAATGTCTATTTCACCTAATAGGCCGCCACTAGATTTGTGTTCCTTCTCCAAAGGTGTTGTCTTTCTCTTTTCATGGACCTCTCTCCAGGTTACAAACATTATCTCTCCTCTGCTCTATAGCAAGTAAGATAGAAGCTTGGAGTACCTGAGAGTATTAAAAAAAAAAAAAAAAAAGTTGTTGTCAAGTCAATTTTGACTCATAGCGACCTTATAGGACAGAGTAGAGCTGCCCCATAGGGTTTCCAAGGCTGTAATCTTTATGGAAGCAGACTGCCACATTTTTCTCCCATGGAGCATCTGGTAGGTTCCAACCACTGACCTTTCAGTTAGCAGCCTAGTGCTTGTTTTTTTCTCTAACTGGCTCCAATCAATTTATGCATCTTACATTACTAGTCTCTTCCATGAATACTTCCCTCAGTCCATGTATTGAAACCAGAGTATAAAGCATAATACCAGTACAGTGGGAAATGAAAGGAGAAAAAATATTAAATGTAAAAGCTGTTTTCAGTTTCAGCCTGTTGTTGTAAAAAAATAAAAAAAAAAAATCCTCTAAAATAGATAATGGCACTTTTTCCCCCTCTGTAGTCTCCTATCTCCAGCAAGTTCCTAAAGAGTTTTTAAACTCTCCACACAGTGACTATTGCCTCCTGCTCAAAGACATACAGATTCCTCCTCCTAAGAAGTTTCTTCCTTGTGTCTGTGTTTATCTCAATAAATACCTCACCATCAAAAAAAAAAAAAAAAAAACCTCCTAAAGTAAATGAAGCTGCTGTTGCTTCTCAGCCAGAGCCTCCAGGGGTCCCGGAAGGACCACCAGTCTCTGCCATGTGCCCCTCCGTTAAACCTTGTCTGTCCTCAGTTTTGGAATTTCCCAGGCTAAGTAATAACCTGTGTTACTGCAAAGTAGCAAAAACATTCCCTTCTCCGGCCTCCTTTCTTAGGGCACTGGGGTATGGTTTTCCTGCACCTGGCTCCATTCAGGATCGTTATGGTGGCCTGCTCACTGAGAATATCCCTTTCTTTTTCTATCAGATTTCTTCAAGTTCCAGTCATATGCTGTAATAAAATTATATATAATTTCTCTGGCAAATTTGACTTCAATTAACCATTGGGCCATTTTCAACTAGCTACCACTTTTAAGGAAGAAGAAAGGTGTTAGGAAATTCATTCTGAAGCTTCTACTTTAATATGACAGGTTTGCATTTTCTCAAATGCCTAACTTTTTGTTAAAATACAGATAAAGGGATGTCATGAGGTGGTGGGGGGAGGCTCACAAAGTTAGCTGTTTTCAGGAGATCAGGATAAATTTCTTCTACATAAGTATAATGACTAGCTCAGCTTTGAGGAATTCAATCAGGACCCACACAGGCTTCCTTTAGACTCTACAGCATGGCAGCATCACCTGTCTGGAGGTAGAAATGAAGGGCTCATCCTCCCGTATGGAGTGCATTGACTTGCAGGAGCCCATTGTTCATCTGATATACCACACTATGAGGAAGCTTAAGTTTTGTCTGCTTTCCAATTCCCCCAGCCTCACACTCTTTCCTTCCCTCCCTTTCTGTATCCACTCAGCTTGTGCAATGCCCAGCTAATAGCAGGATAGCAAGTCGGGGAGGAGGGGCAGTGATCTCTCTCCGGTTTCTCTTCTGAAAAACTAAATACTAGAGAAATGTTCCTAAATACTAAAGAAGTGTTCCTAAAATTTTGTCATCAGAGGGCTTCTTACATCCCTTTCTCCCACAGTCCTCAGCAAAACAGATGTTGAGTACTCATCCCACATCTCCTGAATCAGAATCTCTAAGGCATCGGACCCAAGACAGTGCATTTTGAATGAGCTCCCAGATAACTCTTTATGTACCCTGAAGTTTGAGAACCACAGGGCACAAAGTTTGGTGAGGGATTTTTCAAAATGTTTTATGCAGAAATGTGCACAGACCATAAATGTACAGTTCAATGAATTTTCAGAAACTGAACACGTCCAAGAAACTAGCACCCAGGTCCAGACTGGAGATTACACCCAAGAATTTTGCCCTAAGGAAAGTAATTTGTGTGGGAAAACCGAAAAAAATATTCAGATATGGATTGTTACTTGGAGAAATCCAAGAAAGCACAAAGGAATTAAATTTAAAAACCAAACCCATTGAAGTCAAGTTGATTCTGACTCTTAACAACCCTACAGGACAGAGTGGAACTGCCCTTTAGGACTTCCAAGGAGTGGCTGGTGGATTCAAACTGCTGACCTTTTGGTTAGCAGGCAAATGCTTTATCATTGCACCACAGGGGCTGCTATTATAATTGATTAGAGATTGTTAAAATTATTAGACACAAAATAAATACTCAAATATTGTTTTACTGTATAGTAGCAATAACTAACTCAAGAAATTCCATTTATAATAGAAAAATAAGACTATAAGATACAAGTAATAACATAAATAAGAAGATCGTGGTCCTTTACCAAAAAAAAAAAAAAAAATACTCCTTCACTGTGACTAATAGAAATCTTGACCAAACATGGAGACTTGTTATATCCCTTAAAGTTATGAATAACTATTGGAAAAATAACAACTCTTGCAATATTATAAGTTGAACTAAATTCCCATAAAACTCCCACTGAGATTTTTCTTAGAGCATGAGAAAATTATTCTAAAATTCATCTAGAAGACAAATAAAAGTACATTTTTGAAATTTAAATAAAGTTAATTAAAATAACTCTTAACCTACTAGGTAAGTAAAACAGCATAACTATAAGAGTTAAAATAATGATGAACTCTAGAAAATAATATATAATCAATGGAATAGAATACATCTCTTAAAAACAGACCCTACTACAGAGCATTCACAAGAATCAGCTGGGAAGCTATGCAACATTACAGACTTCTGAGCTTCGTCCAAGAATTTTTAAACCAAGTGTTCCAGATGGGTCCAGTCCCCGCTCTCCTAAGTGAGTCCAAACCACCTGGACAATAATGGCAGAGAAAACAAAAACAAACTGAACAGTAGCTCTCTCAATGGCTCCAATCCAGACTAACTCACACGGTGTGGTAGGAGAGTGAGACTCTATTTCTCTAAGACCTTAGAGAAAAGGGAACTTTTTAGAACAGGAGAGGAAGGTGAATATGCAACTACACGGTTCACAAAGAGAACCTGACTACTGGCATCTGCAGGTCTTTGGGGCTCAGAGGAGTGCTTCAGTTTACAAGTCCGTTACAAACCACAAGCCATACCTTTTCTCTGGTGCACCCCCCCCTTTTCTTTTTCCTACTCTTTGGGGCATTGAAAGGAAGTATTTTTGTTCTTTCTTTCTATATGTAAATCCAAACATTCAAGGTTATTCTCATTTACACTTTCTTCTCACCAAGGAATGAATACATTAGGACAGTTTTATGGTTCTACCTACTATACCACCAGGGCTTCCAGGACATTTTATTATCAAGTCATTTAAGATAAAGATTGAATTACTATCATGGGCTAGCATAGCAGACCCCTACACAGTCCTTCCTTGGTAATAATTGAAATTCCAATTGGCTTTTTCCAAGTGTGTGCAAATCATATTAAGCACTTATTTTTAGAATTTGGAGTTCCTGGGTAGTGGAAATGGTTAACATGCCCAGCTGCTAACCAAAAGGTTGGAAGTTGCAGTCCACCCAGAGGTGCCTTGGAAGAAAGACCTGGTGATCTAATTCTGAAAAATCGGCCTTTGAAAACCCTGTGGAACACAACTCTACTCTGACACACGTGGGGTCTCCATGAGTCGGAGTGTACTCCATGGCAACTGGTTTGATGATTTAGTTATAAATTGGAGTCCCTGGGTGGTGCCAGGGCTTCATGTGCTCAGCTGCTAACCAAAAGGTTGGCAGTTTGAGTCCACCCAGAGGCACCTTGGAAGAAAGGTCTGGCAATTACTTCTGAAAAATCAGCCATGGAAAACCCCATGGATCATAGTTCTACTGTGACACACATGGGGTCACTATGAGTCAAAATCAACTCAAGGGCAACTGGTTTAGTTATAATTATACAAAAAAACCAGAGTTTACTTTCTAGTATATTGTACAGATACCAGTTGATCTAAACTGGCCTATCTGGGTGTTTCAATAATTAGAATTGGAAAAATTGCCTGTGTGGAATTTTAAAACTAATCATGTTAGAAACCTACATCACACCATACACTAAAATTTTAGATAAGTGAAAAAGATAATTAAAATGAAAGAAGTGCATATAAAAACAGGAAATATATAGAGGGAATCATAAAACATGTGGACCGTCTACAAGCATAAAAACAGTGAAAAATATATCCAAAAAACAGTCGAAAGATGTGACCTCAATAAAACCTGGGAAAGAAATCAGAATTTTAAAAGCCAGAAAATAATCTAGGTAAACTTTTGCTTGGAAAACGTTGTCATAAAAAAATTCATTATCTTTCGTACTGATTAATGCATACTAACTAATGAGGAAAGTAATTCGGCAATTCGTACCAAAAGACTTAAAAACATTTTCTATTCCTTTACCCCTGGCCCCATAATTTAAGGAAACTGAAATAAAGAACCAAGAAGACAACCATATGGAAACACCCAGTAAAGGGTGCGACCTGCATCCAGCTGCAGGCACCCGCTGCTCTGCTGGTTCTAGACTCTCAAGCGACTTGACTTTGACCCACCTGCCAGTACCACCAACCACACACTCTTTCCCTGTGGTTAGAAGGATAACAAGTGTATGTTTTTTAAAGAAATGTATTCTTAAAAAAATGTTGTGAAAAACGAAGCACCAGACTGGGGCAGGCTGAGTCTCAGGCACAGGGGTTTCTAAAAGGGTCCTACAGCTTTGCAGGAAATGGGAGGTAGTGCTTGACGATACTGTGCTAGTGACAAGAAAAGGAAAGTTTCTCCGGTTAGGGGGACTAAGAGAATTTTTTATTTTTTTCTTTTTACTTTTCAAAGTTAAAAGGTATATTCAGCAATGTCCATTTTATTTTTTCTAATCAGAAAAATTAGTTATAAAAAGAAAAATATTCTTCCTCCATATTATGCTTGGAAATTTTGATCCTGCCATGATTTTCCTTAGGAGAAAAGAATAATTTCAAATAATGTTTGGTTGGAGGGTAAGCATTTATACTTTGAAAGGGTAGTAACTACTGAAGGATGTTTTCTCTTTTTATCAACAGTCTGTGCTACTAAAACTCATAGGAGAATGCTAAACACCGGGTAACAAATACAATTTCTTTTCTAAGTCCCTTTTACACAAGCACTGTTTTTTGTTGTTTGTATTTTTCATGAACAACATTTGGGAAGGTAATAATAAAGAGGTAAGAGTGTAAATGCAGATCTTAAAATAGGATTGGATTAGAAGAAAGATTTCTGCAGTAAATACAAACAGAAGTCCCAAGACATTGAAACAATCCACTATATAAATGCAATGAATCACCGATGATAAAAAAAATGTATACCCTAAATCTTCAGGAGCCAGTACATAAAATACTCCACTCTCTATATATCTAATTGGCTAATTGAGAATTCTGTCAATAATTTAGTGAAATAAAATAATAAAAATAAAAACATGAAATAAAGCTTTTCTAGGGGAAAATTGATAAAAAAAAATAATTTAACAAAACAATGGAGTAGATTATTAAATTGAATAATTCCCCCAAAAGTCAAACAGAATGATTTAAAACATATTTGCTATGGTTAATTTTGTAATTATATTTTAAGAAGACCTGGATACAAAACTCAGTTCTTCTCTCTCCCCAGCTAAAAGGAATGCAGATCCGGTTTATACCTTTTGGATTCAGTTTCCATGGCCACAGTCAAGTCACAAATTTTTCAAAAGAATCAAATAAGAAAATAGGTGAATATTTCTTGTAACATGTAAAGCATTCTGCCGCATATTACACTTTATTCTCAGAGAAAAGTAAAACATATAATGTAAATGACACTGATGAAAACAGCGGTTTCAGAAGAAAACAAAAAGCTACATTTTTCTCCTCCCTGTCAGAAATAGACTGCATCATTCCTGAAATTAATAAAATTAACCAGCATTTAAGCACAGCTCTTTCTAAATTGAATTGGCCTCCCCCTAAATCGAGAGTTCACACCATCCTAGACCAAATGTACCCATTTTTTTATCCAAATATCTTCTCTGTTCACATCAACTGAGCTAGAGGAAATTAAGCTCTTATGTATATCAAAAGATGTAAGCTAAGTAGATCAAATAAAAATTTGAAAGCAAGATTTCATATTATTTGAGAGGAATAATTCCAAAGCAAGAATTAATAATTTCTAAGATTGTTTCAACTATAACCTCATGAAAAGTAAGTTTCTCCTTCTTCCTCATGGCCCTGAATATTTGGTAAGTTTAACACTTTTTAAATCACATGTAGAACATTTTCTTTTAGAGTCATAACTGTGCTTCAAATGTTCTTTGCCCTCTTAAACCTGAAACAAGCCTAAACAAAGGCAGACTCAATATTGAGATAAACTAAAGATCATTGTGTTTAGGAATTAATTTACGTGGAGTAAATCTTCATGTATACCTGGTAGTGGTACAGGAATTTTTTTGCCTCATCATCTAACCCACACATCTGTGAGTTGTGTCCAAAGGAAACAGAAATATCTGAGAACATAAAAAAAAATTGAGTTTGCTGTTAAGTATGTTCCCAAGATGCGGCAACATTAGCAGACGGTGATTTAGCTCCTAAAATGTATCTAGCGCTATGTTCAGTTGCAGAGGCGATGGAGAATAAGCCAGATATAGCTGCTCCCAGACTAGGCAAAGACAATGAAACAAAGAATTATAATAAAGGGTGGTAAATGAACTGAGGGCAAACTACAGCATGCCGTGGGGGCTTCCAGGGGTCTCTAACCCAGCATGGGTTTGCCTAAAGGGTCTCTAGGAGAAAATAGCATCTATGAGTAGGATCGAGCCGGACGAGAAGATGGAGAACTAGAGTTCTAGGCTAAGGAAGGTGAGGGCAAACATGGCTTGCTGAAGACTGGAAGGACTCCACATTGATAAAAGTGTGGAAACTAGGGGAATGGGAAAAAGTAAGGCTAACCAAATAATCAAAAGGTAGAATTTATGAAGGCCCTCGTAAGTCATGGCAAGGAATTTGACTTTATCCCAAGGACCCTGGAAAGTCAGAGAAGGAATTAAAGCAGGGGAGTGGCATAAAGATTTGTGTAATATTAAAAGTAATAATAGCTGTCACTGAATGCCTCCTGAGCTAAACATTTAATAAATATCAACTTTTAATCTCTGCCAAAAACCTATTATTATTATTCCCACTTTCTGGATGAGGAAAGTGAATCTTAGAAAGGAAGGCCTCCCTGGGCTCACACTGCTAGCAAGGAGCTGGACGACAGTCTGACTCTAGGGGGAGGTGGTAGGACAGTGGGATTAATGCTACGTTGAACCATATGAGATTGCTGAAAACAGCAATTTTACACAGTTGAATCTAATATGTCTTGTATAATCCCAATACCCTCTGAAACTGAATTTCAAAAATTGAACTGCCAGATGCAGATATCTAAAGAACAGTGACATCATTTGAAATTCCAGTCCAATTAATTTTGGCAGTCTCATACTTTTACAAATTTAAACCTAAAGGTCCTTGGATTGTCTTCTCTCTCTCCTCTGTCATTCCAAGTCTTTTTCGGTCTCTTGCTTCCTGCAATTCCATGTCAGCCAGGAGCCTCTGACTCTCTTGATGTGTTCTAGGACCTCCGGCTCCCCTGCATTTCCCCTGATGTCTTTATGCTTGGATTGTTCTTTATAGAGTGAAAAAAGGACTGATTGCCAAGCAGATCTTGGAGTCGTTGCCCTACAGTATGAAAGGCCTTGCAGAGATGCCATGGGATGAGGCACTCCTGATTCCGTTCTCAGAGCTTTCATATGTTGCTGCTTCTCACCACCCATTCCAGGTCTCACTATCCAAGCTCAAATGGAGAAAATGAGATATGAGTACATTGTAAGTTGGAAATGGAATCCCACTTTCCTTCCTGAGCAAAATAGCTATCTAATCATAGATATTGAGATTCTGATCCTCGAGATAATTTGGAATTCTAAGCAAAAATAGGAATTAGATTGACCTCTAGCTAGATACTAATAGGGGCTAAGCCTAGTCTTTAGTTTTAAGAAGGCTTTTGACAACTTTGTCGATAACCCCATTCTCCTTCCCTTATCATTCTTTCTCTTCCTTTGTCCACTGCATCTGCTAACGACTTCCACCAGGACATTCACCATTAATGGTTTGCTAACCTTACTGGCTCAAATAATGGCTTTATCATTTTTGTAAGGAGTCCCTGTGGCACAAATGGTTAAGCACTTGGCTGTTAACCAAAAGGTTGGTGATTCAAATCTACCCAAAGGCACCTTAGAAGAAAGGCCTGGCAATCTATTTCTGAAAAATCAGCCATTGAAAACTCTATGGAGCACAGTTCTGCTCGGACACACATGAGATCACCATGAGTCAGAATCAACACTGGTTTTGTTGTTGTTTGGTTTTGTTTTTAGAAAATGTATACACTTTTATTATAATGAAATCCATAAATACAGGTAAGTATAAAGAAGAAATTAAGAATAAATTTCTAAACAACACTACGGAACTACATTAAGAGATTATCATTCCAGATATCTCTTGATGAAGATTTACGGATCAAGAAACGAATGGTAAACAGATAAAGAAGTTATGAATAGATATATGAATAAGATCTCTAGGGATGTGAGAAGATAAATAGATTGATAGGTAGATAAGTAGATATATGGGTGATAGATAGAAAGACAAATCAAAAGACAGTAATTTTGTAAAAAGTTGGTCATCCTGTTCATACTATTTTTTAAAAGAAAGTATTTAATTTTTGCATTTAACAAAAGAAGAAATCTAACAGAAACTGAAGAAATTGCTTAACTTTAAATATATGTTTCTTCATTTCAATATATAATTCCCTTCTTTATGAGTGAGGAACATAGTGAACAATATTAAAAGGCTGAAGTTACGATTTATTTTAAACAACTCTTTCAATTTTAGGCAGGAGAATTGACTCCCTGCTTTTAAATATGAGGAAATTAGCTTTCCTACATACACTTCCCCTCCCTGCTTTTGGTTATATATGTTTTTTTGTATTACAGGGTTCATAACATTTATATCCTGTTCTATAGCCATAATTTCCACAGTTATTTATTCTAAGTACTGTATTTAAATAGAAGCAATAATAGCCACATCCATTTTACCACACTTTTCTATAGTCATATCTTGGTTGAATGGATTTCATCATTAATATCATTTATTTTTCTAAGACTCACAATTCTTGTATTCTATAAGTTCGTATACACTTGAGAATGCCAGTTTGCTGCCTTTTTTTCCTCTTTAACTAGAGAAAATAATTTGAATGGGTATGAATTATTGGATCAGTCTCTTTTTGCCTGAACTTTGTATGCCTTCTTCTACTAACTTCTGGAATAGTTTAATCCCCCAGCATGTTCTTCATTCATCTCTTGGCTGACAGAATTTCTATCTCAGAGGTTTCTTCAAGAATGACTCTTAAGTGCAATGGTCTACCACACTTAGGCCTGGCAGGTGCTCCTGCCCCAAGCCCTGCACTTTAAAGGGCCTTGTACTTGCCTAACTCAGTGTATATCTTTCCCCATAGTGCAAGGGGAACCCAACATTCTCTGCCCAAACATCCTTGAGCCTGTTTCCAGGGTCTACACAGGCATCTTTCCCCTGTCCTCCTGAGGGTAGAACAAGCCACAAAGGGGTGGCCCAGAGATGACTGTAAAGATAGGGATACAGCTTGTACATAAGAACTAATATATACAAATTAAGCTCTTCATGGTACAAAATATTGATGTTAGGAAAGGAAATGGGGGAGTAGAGGGAGGTGGTAGTAGTAGTGGAGGATAAGCTGGAGTCTGGGGTCCTAGCACCAGGTTTGGTTCTTTCTGCACAGCCATGTTCTGACTTGAACATAAGCTAAAGCATTCTAAACTTGAACGTGGCCCTCCAGATTATTGAGAAAGTATATTTGCCAAGGTAGGAGAATAGATAGAACATACTTTATTTTATAGTTGTTAGCTTGATATTATACATATAAAACCAAAACAAACCCACCACCGTCAAGTCAATTCCAACTCATAGTGACCCTATAGGACAGAGTAGAACTGCTCCACAGAGTTTCCAAGGAGAGCCTGGCAGATTCAAACTGCATACCTCTTGGTTAGCAGCCACAGCACTTAACCACTACGCCACCAGGGTTTCCACTATATATATACATATATGTATATAAACATACATATAAATATATGTAATCTTTTAAATTTTGACATATGGTACATAGGCCTCCATTTATACTGTTGTTGTTGTTGTTTTTTGTTGTTGTTAGGTGTCATTGAGTCTGTTCCAAATCATAGCAATGCTATATACAACAGAACAAAATACCACCCCAGCCTGTGCCATCCTCCCAATCATTCTTCTGCTTGAGCCCATTGTTGCAGCCACTGTGTCAATCCAAACCTTTGAAGGTCTTCCTCTTTTTCATTGACCCTCTACCTTAACAAGCATGATGTCCTTCTCCAAGGATGAGTCCCTCCTGATAACCTGCCCAAAGTACCTGAGATGCAGTCTTGCCATCCTTGCTTCTGTTCTGGCTGTACTTCTTCCAAGACAGATTTGTTTGTTTTTCTGGAAGTCCATGAATGGTATATTCAATATTCTTTACCAACACCATAATTCAAAGGCTTCAGTTCTTCTTTGGTCTTCCTTATCCATTGTCCAGCTTTCACATGCATATGAGGCAATTGAAAACATCTTGGCTTTGGGTCAGGTGCACCTTAGTCTTCAGAATGACATCTTTGCTTTTCAACACTTTAGAGGCATTTGCACCAGATTTGCCCAATGCGATACATAGTTTGATTTCCTAACTGCTGCTTCCATGGGCTTTTATTGTGGATCCAAGTAAAACGAAATCATTGAAAACTTCAAACTTTTCTCCACTTATCATGATGTTGCTTACTGGTACAGTTGTGAGAATATTTGTTTTCTTTTTTTTTTTTTAATAACTTTTATTAAGCTTCAAGTGAACGTTTACAAATCCAATCAGTCTGTCACATATAAGTTTACATACATCTCACTCCCTACTCCCACTTGCTCTCCCCCTATTGAGTCAACCCTTTCAGTCTCCCCTTTCTTGACAATTTTGCCGGCTCCCCTCTCTCTCTATCCTCCCATCCCCCCTCCAGACAAGAGTTGCCAACACAATCTCAAGTGTCCACCTGATATAATTAGCTCACTCTTCATCAGCATCTCTCTCCCCCCCGCTGACCAGTCCCTTTCATTTCTGATGAGTTGTCTTCGGGGATGGTTCCTGTCCTGTGTCAACTGAAGGTCTGGGGAGCATGGCCGCCGGGATTCCTCCAGTCTCAGTCAGACCATTAAGTTTGGTCTTTTTATGAGAATTTGGGGTCTGCATCCCACTGATCTCCTGCTCCCTCAGGAGTCCTCTGCTGTGCTCCCTGTCAGGGCAGTCATCTATTGTGGCCGGGCACCAACTAGTTCTTCTGGTCTCAGGATGATGTAGGTCTCTGGTTCATGTGGCCCTTTCTGTCTCTTGGGCTCTTAGTTGTCGTGTGGCCTTGGTGTTCTTCATTTTCTTTTGATCCAGGTGGGTTGAGACCAATTGATGCATCTTAGACGGCCGCTTGTTAGCATTTAAGACCCCAGACGCCACATTTCAAAGTGGGATGCAGAATGATTTCATAATAGAATTATTTTGCCAATTGACTTAGAAGTCCCCGCAAACCATGTTCCCCAGACCCCCGCGCTTGCTCCACTGACCTTTGAAGCATTCATTTTATCCCGGAAACTTCTTTGCTTTTGGTCCAGTCCAATTGAGCTGACCTTCCATGTATTGAGTGTTGTCTTTCCCTTCACCTAAAGCAGTTCTTATCTACTGATTAATCAATAAAAAACCCTCTCCCACCCTCCCTCCCTCCCTGCCTCGTAACCACAAAAGTATGTGTTCTTCTCAGGTTTACTATTACTCAAGATCTTATAATAGTGGTCGTATACAATATTTGTCCTTTTGCCTCTGACTCATTTCGCTCAGCATAATGCCTTCCAGGTTCCTCCATGTTATGAAATGTTTCAGAGATTCGTCACGGTTCTTTATCGATGCGTAGTATTCCATTGTGTGAATATACCACAATTTATTTACCCATTCATCCGTTGATGGACACCTTGGTTGCTTCCAGCTTTTTGCTATTGTAAACAGAGCTGCAATAAACATGGGTGTGCATATATCTGTTTGTATGAAGGCTCTTGTATCTCTAGGGTATATTCCTAGGAGTGGGATTTCTGGGTTGTATGGTAGTTCTATTTCTAACTGTTTAAGATAACGCCAGATAGATTTCCAAAGTGGTTGTACCATTTTACATTCCCACCAGCAGTGTATGAGAGTTCCAATCCCTCCGCAGCCTCTCCAACTTTTATTATTTTGTGTTTTTTGGATTAATGCCAGCCTTGCTGGTGTGAGATGGAATCTCATCGTAGTTTTAATTTGCATTTCTCTAATGGCTAATGATGGAGAGCATTTTCTCATGTATCTGTTGGCTGCCTGAATATCTTCTTTAGTGAAATGTGTGTTCATATCCTTTGCCCACTTCTTGATTGGGTTGTTTGTCTTTTTGTGGTTGAGTTTTGACAGAATCATGTAGATTTTAGAGATCAGGCGCTGGTCGGAGATGTCATAGCTGAAAATTCTTTCCCAGTCTGTAGGTGGTCTTTTTACTCTTTTGGAGAAGTCTCTAGATGAGCATAGGTGTTTGATTTTTAGGAGCTCCCAGTTATCGGGTTTCTCTTCATCATTTTTGGTAATGTTTTGTATTCTGTTTATACCTTGTATTAGGGCTCCTAGGGTTGTCCCAATTTTTTCTTCCATGATCTTTATCGTTTTAGTCTTTATGTTTAGGTCTTTGATCCACTTGGAGTTAGTTTTTGTGCATGGTGTGAGGTATGGGTCCTGTTTCATTTTTTTGCAAATGGATATCCAGTTATGCCAGCACCATTTGTTAAAAAGGCTATCTTTTCCCCAGTGAATTGACACTGGTCCTTTGTCAAATATCAGCTGCTCATACGTGGATGGATCTATGTCTGGGTTCTCAATTCTGTTCCATTGGTCTATGTGTCTGTTGTTGTACCAATACCAGGCTGTTTTGACTACTGTGGCCGTATAATAGGTTCTGAAGTCAGGTAAGGTGAGGCCTCCCACTTTCTTCTTCTTTTTCAGTAGTGCTTTGCTTATCCGGGGGTTCTTTCCCTTCCATATGAAATTGGTGATTTGTTTCTCTATCCCCTTAAAATATGACATTGGAATTTGGATCGGAAGTGCATTAAATGTATAGATGGCTTTTGGTAGAATAGACATTTTTACTATGTTAAGTCTTCCTATCCATGAGCAGGGTATGTTTTTCCACTTAAGTATGTCCTTTTGAATTTCTTGTAGTAGAGCTTTGTAGTTTTCTTTGTATAGGTCTTTTACATCCTTGGTAAGATTTATTCCTAAGTATCTTATCTTCTTGGGGGCTACTGTGAATGGTATTGATTTGGTTATTTTCTCTTCGGTGTTCTTTTTGTTGATGTAGAGGAATCCAAGTGATTTTTGTATGTTTATTTTATAACCTGAGACTCTGCCAAACTCTTCTATTAGTTTCAGTAGTTTTCTGGAGGATTCCTTAGGGTTTTCTGTGTATATAATCATGTCATCTGCAAATAGTGATAACTTTACTTCTTCCTTGCCAATCCGGATACCTTTTATTTCTTTGTCTAGCCTAATTGCCCTGGCTAAGACTTCCAACACGATGTTGAATAAGAGCGGTGATAAAGGGCATCCTTGTCTGGTTCCCGTTCTCAAGGGAAATGCTTTCAGGTTCTCTGCATTTAGAGTGATATTGGCTGTTGGCTTTGCATAGATGCCCTTTATTGTGTTGAGGAATTTTCCTTCAATTCCTATTTTGGTAAGAGTTTTTATCATGAATGGGTGTTGGACTTTGTCAAATGCCTTTTCTGCATCAATTGATAAGATCATGTGGTTTTTGTCTTTTGTTTTATTTATGTGATGGATTACATTAATGGTTTTTCTGATATTAAACCAGCCTTGCATAGCATACCTGGTATAAATCCCACTTGATCAGGGTGAATTATTTTTTTGATGTGTTGTTGGATTCTATTGGCTAGAATTTTGTTGAGGATTTTTGCATCAATGTTCATGAGGGATATAGGTCTATAATTTTCTTTTTTTGTAATGTCTTTACCTGGTTTGGGTATCAGGGAGATGGTGGCTTCATAGAATGAGTTGGGTAGTATTCCGTCATTTTCTATGCTTTGGAATACCTTTAGTAGTAGTGGTGTTAACTCTTCTCTGAAAGTTTGGTAGAACTCTGCAGTGAAGCCGTCCGGGCCAGGGCTTTTTTTTGTTGGGAGTTTTTTGATTACCGTTTCAATCTCTTTTTTTGTTATGGGTCTATTTAGTTGTTCTACTTCTGAATGTGTTAGTTTAGGTAGGTAGTGTTTTTCCAGGAATTCATCCATTTCTTCTAGGTTTTCAAATTTGTTAGAGTACGATTTTTCATAATAATCTGAAATGATTCTTTTAATTTCATTTGGTTCTGTTGTGATGTGGTCCTTCTCATTTCTTATTCGGGTTATTTGTTTCCTTTCCTGTATTTCTTTAGTCAGTCTAGCCAATGGTTTATCAATTTTGTTAATTTTTTCAAAGAACCAGCTTTTGGCTTTGTTAATTCTTTCGATTGTTTTTCTGTTCTCTAATTCATTTAGTTCAGCTCTAATTTTTATTATTTGTTTTCTTCTGGTGCCTGATGGATTCTTTTGTTGCTCACTTTCTATTTGTTCAAGTTGTAGGGACAGTTCTCTGATTTTGGCTCTTTCTTCTTTTTGTATGTGTGCATTTATTGATATAAATTGGCCTCTGAGCACTGCTTTTGCTGTGTCCCAGAGGTTTTGATAGGAAGTATTTTCATTCTCGTTGCTTTCTATGAATTTCCTTATTCCCTCCTTGATGTCTTCTATAACCCAGTCTTTTTTCAGGAGGGTATTGTTCATTTTCCAAGTATTTGATTTCTTTTCCCTAGTTTTTCTGTTATTGATCTCTAGTTTTATTGCCTTGTGGTCTGAGAAGATGCTTTCTAATATTTCGATGTTTTGGACTCTGCAAAGGTTTGTTTTATGACCTAATATGTGGTCTATTCTAGAGAATGTTCCATGTGTGCTAGAAAAAAAAGTATATTTTGCAGCAGTTGGGTGGAGAGTTCTGTATAAGTCAATGAGGTCAAGTTGGTTGATTGTTGTAATTAGATCTTCCGTGTCTCTGTTTAGCTTCTTACTGGATGTCCTGTCCTTCTCCGAAAGTGGTGTGTTGAAGTCTCCTACTATAATTGTGGAGGTATCTATCTCGCTTTTCAATTCTGTTAAAATTTGATTTATGTATCTTGCAGCCCTGTCATTGGGTGCGTAAATATTTAATATGGTTATGTCTTCCTGATCAATTGTCCCTTTTATCATTATATAGTGTCCTTCTTTATCCTTTGTGGTGGATTTAAGTCTAAAGTCTATTTTTTCCGAAATTAATATTGCTACTCCTCTTCTTTTTTGCTTATTGTTTGCTTGATATACTTTTTTCCATCCTTTGAGTTTTAGTTTGTTTGTGTCTCTGAGTCTAAGGTGTGTCTCTTGTAGGCAGCATATAGATGGATCGTGTTTCTTTATCCAGTCTGTGACTCTCTGTCTCTTTATTGGTGCATTTAGTCCATTTACATTCAGGGTAATTATAGATAAATAAGTTTTTAGTGCTGTCATTTTGATGCCTTTTTATGGGTGTTGTTGACAATTTCATTTTTCCACATACTTTTTTGTGCTGAGGCGTTTTTCTTAGTAAATTGTGAGATCCTCATTTTCATAGTGCTTGACTTTATGTTAGTTGAGTCGTTACGTTTTTCTTGGTTTTTATCTTGAGTTATAGAGTTGTTATACCTTTTTGTGGTTACCTTATTATTTACCCCTATTTTTCTAAGTAAAAACCTAACTTGTATTGTTCTATATCGCCTTGTATCACTCTCCATATGGCAGTTCAATGCCTCCTGTATTTAGTCCCTCTTTTTGATTATTGTGATCTTTTACCTATTGACTTCCATGATTCCCTGTTATGTGTATTTTTTTTTTAATTAATCTTAATTTGTTTGTTTTTGTGATTTCCCTATTTGAGTTGATATCAGGACGATGTCTTTTGTGACCTTGTGTTGTGCTGATATCTGATATTATTGGTTCTTTGACCAAACAATATCCTTTAGTATTTCTTGTTGCTTTGGTTTGGTTTTTGCAAATTCTCTAAACTTGTGTTTGTCTGTAAATATCTTAATTTCGCCTTCATATTTCAGAGAGAGTTTTGCTGGATATATGATCCTTGGTTGGCAGTTTTTCTCCTTCAGTGTTCTGTATATGTCGTCCCATTCCCTTCTTGCCTGCATGGTTTCTGCTGAGTAGTCAGAACATATTCTTATTGATTCTCCCTTGAAGGAAACCTTTCTTTTCTCCCTGGCTGCTTTTAAAATTTTCTGTTTATCTTTGGTTTTGGTGAGTTTGATGATAATATGTCTTGGTGTTTTTCTTTTTGTATCAATCTTAAATGGGGTTCGATGAGCATCTTGGATAGCTATCCTTTCATCTTTCATGATGTCAGGGAAGTTTTCTGTCAGGAGTTCTTCAACTATTTTCTCTGTGTTTTCTGTCCCCCCTCCCTGTTCCGGGACTCCAATCACCCGCAGGTTATCCTTCTTGATAGAGTCCCACATAATTCTTAGGGTTTCTTCATTTTTTTTAATTCTTTTATCTGATTTTTTTTCAGCTATGTTGGTGTTGATTCCCTGGTCCTCCAGATGTCCCAGTCTGCATTCTAATCGCTCGAGTCTGCTCCTCTGACTTCCTAGTGCGTTGTCTAATTCTGTTATTTTATTGTTAATCTTTTGGATTTCTACATGTTGTCTCTCTATGGATTCTTGGAACTTATTAATTTTTCCACTATGTCCTTGAATAATCTTTTTGAGTTCTTCAACAGTTTTATCAGTGTGTTCCTTGGCTTTTTCTGCAGTTATCCTAATTTCATTTGTGATATCATTAAGCATTCTGTAAATTAGTTTTTTATATTCTGTATCTGATAATTCCAAGATTGTATCTTCATTTGGGAAAGATTTTGATTCTTTTGTTTGGGGGGTTGGAGAAGCTGTCACGGTCTGCTTCTTTAAGTGGTTTGATATGGATTGTTGTCTCCGAGCCATCACTGGGAAACTAGTTTTTCCAGAAAATCCGCTGCGTCCAGTCCAAATCCCTGCGGGACGGTTCCCCGGCTCGGATGCTGCTCTTTCTGCTCCAAGATCAGTCACTGCCTCCCGGGGACTTCTCCTACCGGCTGCGTCCCACGCCGCCCGTGGAACTGGCTGGTCCCCCTCCCAGGGTTAGTTCAGGGGGGTGGAGCAGGTCTCTGTGCTTGTGCCGTACCTGACTGGTACGCTGGCTCCAGGCTCTGGAAACAATCGCTGCTTCCCCGTATTAGTTTGTTCTCCGTCTCTAAATCTGTGTTTGTTGTTCAGGATTCGTAGATTGTTATGTATGTGATCGATTCACTTGTTTTTCCGTTTCTTTGTTGTAAGAGGGATCCGAGGTAGCGTCTGCCTAGTCCGCCATCTTGGCTCCGCCCCCCATTTGTTTTCTTTATGTTGAGGTGTAATCTGCACTGAAGGCTGTACTCTTCGATCTTCATCGGTAAGTGCTTCAATCCCCTTCACTTTCAGCAAGCAAGGTTGTTGCATATCCCATTGTTACATATCATATACATATTGCAGGTTATTAGTGAGTCTTCTACCAATGTTGATGCAGTGTTCTTCTTCATACAGGTCAGCTTCTCAGATTATTTGCTCAGCTTACAGATTGAATAGGTATGATGAGAAGATATAATGCTGATATGCACCCCTTATTCTTTTCAAATGACTGCCTCTTGGTCTATATAAAGATTTCTAATGAGCACAATTAAGTGTTCTGGAATTCCTATTTTTCACAATGTTATTCATAATTTATTATGATCCACACAGTCTAATGTCTAAATTTACGTAGTCAATAAAACACAGGTAAACATCTTTCTGGTAGTCTCTGCTTTCAGCCAAGATTTATCTAACATGAGCAATGACTTCCCTTTGTCCGGGTCCTCTTCTGAACCTGTCCTGAATTTTTGGCAGTTCCTTGTTGATATATGGCTACAGTCGCTTTTGAATGAGCTTCATCAAAATTTTACTTGTGATATTAACGATATTGTTCAATAATTTTGACATTCTGTTAGAACACTTTTCTTTGGGATGGGCACATATATGGATTTCCTCCAGTCAGTTGGCCAGGTAGCCAAAAATCTTGGCATAGATGAATGAGTGCTTCCAGTGTTACATTCCTTTGTTGAAACATCTTGCTTGGTTTCCTGTCAATTCCTAGAGCCTTGTTTTTCACTAACACCTTTAGTGCAGTTTTGACATCGTCATTCAGTACCATCAGTTCTTGATCGTATGCGACATCAGGAAATTGTTGAACATTGACCAATTCCTTTTGGTACAGTGACTCTATATATTCCTTCCATCTTTTTTTGATGCTTTCTGTGCTGTTCAAATTTTGCCCATAGAATCCTTCAAAATTGCAACTGGAGCTCAAATTTTTTCTTCAGTTCTTTCAGCTTGAGAAATGCTGAGCATGTTTTTACCTTTTGGTTTTCTATCTTCAGGTCTTTGCACATTTCAGTATGATATTTTCTTTGTCTTATGGAGTTGCCCTTTGAAATCATCTTTCCAGCTCTTTTACTTCATTTCTTCCATTTGCTTTAGCTACTTGATGTTTAAGAGCAAGTTTTAGAGTCTCTTCTGATATCCATTTTGGTCTTTTCTTTTTTTCCTGGCTTATTAGTGACCTTTTGCTTTCTTTATGTACGATGTCCTTAATGTCATCCTACAACTAGTCTGATCTTTGTTCATTAGGGTCCAACATGTTGAATCTATTCTTGTGTTGCTTACTGGTGCAGTTGTACATCTAAATTCAGATGGGATATACTCAAGGTTGTACTTTGGCTCTTGTGAACTTGTTTTAATTTTCTTCAGCTTCACTTTGAACTTGCATATGAGCAATGGATGGCCTGTTCTGCAGTCAGCCCCTGGCCTTGTTCTGCAGTCAGCCCCTGGCCTCGTTGTTGTTGTTGTTAGGTGCCATCGAGTCAGTTCTGACTCATAGTGACCCTATGAACAATAGAACGAAACACTGCCTGGTCCTGTGCCATCCTCACAGTCGTTGTTATGATTGAGCTCATGGTTGCAGCTACTGTGTCAATCCACCTCGTTGAGGGTCTTCCTCTTTTCTGCTGAACTTGTACTCTGCCAAGCATGCTGTCCTTCTCCAGGGGACTATTCCCTCCTGAAAACATGTCCAAAGTATGTAAGACGCAGTCTTCGCCATCCTTGCTCCTGAGGAGCATCCTGGCCGCGCCTCTTCCAAGACAGATTTGTTCGTTCTTTTGGCAGTCCATGGTATATTCAATATTCTTCACCAACGCCATTATTCAAAGGCCTCAATTCTTCTTCGGTCTTCCTTATTCATTGTCCAGCTTTCACATGAATATGATGCGATTGAAAATACCATGGCTTGGGTCAGGTGCACCTTAGTCTTCAAGGTGACATCTTTGCTCTTCAACACTTTAAAGAGGCCCTTTGCAGCAGATTTACACAATGCAATGAGTCTTTTGATTTCTTGACTGCTGCTTCCACGGCTGTTGATTGTGGATCCAAGTAAAATGAATTCCTTGACAACTTCAATCTTTTCTCTGTTTATCATGATGTTGCTCATTGGTCCGCTTGTGAGGATTTTTGTTTTCTTTATGTTGAGGTGTAATCCATACTGACGGCTGTGGTCTTTGATCTTCATTAGTAAGTGGTTCAAGTCCTCTTCACTTTCAGCAAGCAAGGTTGTGTCATCTGCATAACACAGGTTGTTAATGAATCTTCCTCCAATCCTGATGCCCTGTTCTTCTTCATGTAGTCCAGCTTCTTGTATTATTTGCTCAGCATACAGATTGAATAGGTATGGTGGAAGAATACAACCCTGACGCACACCTTTCCTGACTTTAAACCAAACAGTATCCTCTTGTTCTGTCTGAACAACTGCCTTTGATCTATGTAAATTTTCCTCATGAGCACAATTAGGTGTTCCGGAATCCCCATTCTTCGCAATGTTATCCATCATTTGTTATCATCCACACAGTCGAATGCCTTTGCATAGTCAATAAAACACAGGTAAACATCCTTCTGGTATTCTCTGCTTTCAGCCAGGATCCATCTGACATCAGAAATGATATCCCTGGTTCCACGTCCTCTTCTGAAACCAGCCTGAATTTCTGGCAGTTCCCTGTCAATATACTGCTTCAGCCATTTTTGAGTGATCTTCAGCAAAATTTTGCTTGTGTGTGATATTAATGATATTGTTCTATAATTTCCACATTCAGTTGGCTCACCTTTCTTAAGGAATAGGTATAAATATGGATCTCTTCCAGTCAGTTGGCCAGGAAGCTGTCTTCCATATTTCATGGCATAGACTAGTGAGCTCACTAATGCCTAGTATATCAATCTGTATGCATTCCATTTCATATTTGACAATTTCCAATTTTCATAGGTTCATACTTCATACATTCTACATTCTGATTAATAATGGATATTTTCATCTGTTTCTTCTTATTTTGTGTTATGACACATCAGCAAATGAAGATCCCAAGAGCTTTACTCCGTCTACATCTTTAAGGTCAATTCTACCCTGAGAAGGCAGCTCTTCCCCAGTTGTATTTTGAGTGCCTTCCAACCTGTGGGCTCATCTTCTGGCACTGTATCAGACAATGTTCCACTCCTATTTATAAAGTTTTCACTAGCCAATTTCTTCAGAAGTAGACCGCTGTGTCTTTCTTCTTAGTCTTCATCTGGAGGCTCCTATGAAACCTGTCCACCCTGCTGGTATTTGGCATATTGGCAGCATAGCTTCAAGAATCACAGCAACATGCAAACCACCACAGTATGACAAACTGACAGACTTGTGGTAGATAGGATTGCTTAGTCCCCACTAACATAAAAAAAAAAAAACATAAGGTACAGATATATAAGAAATCTGCATGAATCCTTCCTGAGCAACAGCTTGACCAACTAAAATATTTTAGAATCTTCTTTTCCTCAGAATCTTATTCATTTATTTGTCTTTTGCTGAGGAAAACTGTATACTACCCTGATTCTTTTTTTCATTGTAGAAGATGATATGCACTTTCTGCTAAGATACCTAAAGAATGATGCATTTTTCCTTAAAGCTCAATAATTTCACTACGACATAGCTTTACTATTGGTGATTCTGTGACAATTTTTTCTTTACCTAGGTGTGTTTTAAATCTCCAGATTCCGTTTTGCCATTGATTCGGGATACTTTATTTTCTATCTAATTCTTAATTATTTTTTATTATTGAGTTGTATTCTGTAATTTAGTATTACAATTTTTCTTATATCTATATCTTTTGTCCCCATATATATTTTTGTGTCTCCTATTACATTTGTTTCTTTATTTTCTCTGCACTCACTGTGACTGCATTAAAACCTACTTCCTTGAATTGATTCTGTTCAATTCTCATACCATTTATTCTGTTGGTTATTGTTTCTTCTTTATATTTTTAGTTCTGTAAAGGTAGAATTTTGGACCTCAGGTTGTTTCCTGAAATCTGTAAATTCTCTTTACATCTTATTTTGGTGTTTTATTTCCTGGACTTCATCTCTTGATTTATTGAATTTGTCCTTTTATTAGCTTCTGCAGTGAAAGTATTAATGAGGAATTTGATTCTGTTCTCTAGATTACATTTTCTTTTCCACTAGGTACTC
Source organism: Elephas maximus indicus (assembly GCF_024166365.1). Lineage (NCBI taxonomy): Eukaryota > Metazoa > Chordata > Mammalia > Proboscidea > Elephantidae > Elephas > Elephas maximus. The sequence continues at coordinate 68,298,085 of NC_064820.1, forward strand.
TATTTTCTATTCTGTAGTTCTTTCTTTCTAAGACTGGGTAACTGTTATATTTTCACAGTCATCCTGCTCTATCTTTTTGGCTTGCTAATACTACTATGAGCAGTTATATAAGAAGTGTGCATGAATCCTTCCGGATTCATTTCCCACCTTATCTGAAACCTGCTTATCTTTCCCTCTGAGACAGTTTGTGCGATTAGCAATAATGTTTCATTCATGTTAGTATGACCCATCTATTTTATTGTGGTTTGAGGCCATGAGGCAGAGTGGGGACCAGTTCATCTAGAGCCAGCCTTGTATGGTATTTTTAGGGTAAGAGGCTCCACTTTCTCTTCAAAGAGTTTATAAATGTTTCTACAAGGATTAACAATGTGGAATGTGTTTATGTGAGTGTGTGTCTGACAGATAGAAAGACTTGGGCACAAAGCAGGATAACTTATTCCAAATTGTTTAGCCCTCAGAATTCTAATTATTTCCCATTTCAGTTTAGAGTTACAGACTTCCCTCAAAGACATCTTTTATTTTTCCATTCCACTCAACTCTCCTGAGTAGCTCATTTTTTATTTGAGACACAGGCCTACCCCCCAATAAGACTGCATTCGATACATCTGTGTTAAAGGCTGGAATCTGTAGCTTTCATCAGATTTGGAAATTTTCAGTTATTCATTCTACAAATATTCTCCTACCCCACCCCTTTTCTGTAATTCCAGTTACACATATTTTAGCCCATTTAATGTTGTCTGACATTTTGTGATGTTCTGTTCACTTGCTTTTTAGTCTTTCTTTCTTTCTGTTTCTATTTGAAGAGTTTATATTGATATATCTTTAAATTTGCTGATTTTTTTCTGCAGTGTGTAATCTGCTTTTAATTCCATCCAGTGTGTTTTATATCCTAGATATTGTATTTTTGATCTCTAGAATTTTGATTTACATCTTACATGTCTTTATTCTGTTCATACTTTCTGCCACCTTCTTGAATATAAACAGTATATTTATACAGGTGTTTTAATGTCTTTGTCTACTAATTTTATCACCTTTTCTGAGTCTGTTTCTGTTGATTGATTTTTCCCTCTCATTGGATCACAATATCCTGATTCTTTGCTTGCGGGATAGTTTCTGACTGGATGCCAGAGGTTATAAATTTTATGCTGCTGGGAGTTGGGTTTCATTGTAATTCTTTAAATATGATAGAGATTGTTCTGGGCTGCATTTAAGTTACTTGAAAACAATTTGAAACTTTGAATCTTATGATTAAGCTTTGTTAGGCCAGTGCAGAACTTTAGTATTATAATGATATGTGCAAAGACCTAGAGATAAAAAACCAAAAAGAGAGAAAGTGTTTGGAATTTCTCAAGCTGAAAGAACTGAAGAAAAAATTCAAGCCTCGAGTAGAAATAGTGAAGGATTCTATGGAGGAAATAATAAACGACATAGAAAGCATCCAAAGAAGATGGAAGAAATACACAGAGTCACTATACCAAAAAGAATTGGCCAATGTTCAACCATTTCAAGAGGTAGCATGTGATCAGGAGTCGATGGTACTGAAAGAAGAGGTCCAGGCTGCACTGAAGGCATTGGCAAAAAACAAAGCTCCAGAAGCTGATGAAATACCAATTGAGATGTTTCAACACATGGATGCAGCACTGCAAGTGCTCACTTGTCTATGCCAAGAAATTGGGAAGATAGCTACTGGGCCAACCAACAGAAAGGGATCCATAATTATGCCTATTCCAAAGAAAGATGATTCAAGTGAATGGGAAAATTATCAAACAATATCATTAATATCACACACAAGTAAAATTTTGCTGAAGATTCTTTAAAAGCAGTAGCAGCAGCATATCAACAGGGAACTGCCAGAAATTCAAGACAGATTCAGAAGAGGACATGGAACCAGGGATATCATTGCTGATGTCAGATCCATCCTGGCTGAAAGCAAAGAATACCAGAAAGATGTTTACTTATGTTTTATTGACTATGCAAAGGCATTTTACTGTGTGGATCATAACAAATTATGAATAACATTGTGAAGAATGGGAGTTCCAGAATACTTCATTGTGCTCATAATGAACCTGTACATAGATAAAGAGGCAGTCATTTGAACAGAACAACGGAATACTGTGTGGTTTAAAGTCAAGAAAGGTGTGCCTCAGGGTTATATCCTTTCACCACAGGTATTAAATATATATGCTGAGCAAATAATCCGGGAAGCTGGACTGTATGAAGAAGAACGAGGCATAGGGATTGGAGGAAGACTCATTAACAACCCACGTTATGCAGATAACACGACCTTGCTTGCTGAAAGTGAAGAGGACTTGAAGCACGTACTGATGAAGATCAAACGCCACAGCCTTTAGTATATATTACACCTTAACATAAAGAAAACAAAAATCCTTACAATGGCAACAATAAGAAACATCATGAAACACAGAGGAAAGATTGAAGTTGTTAAGGATTTCATTTTACTTGAATCCACAATCAACATTTATGGAAGCAGCAGTCAAGAAATCAAACGATGCATTGCATTGGGCAAATCTGCTGCAAAAGACCTCTTTTTTTTTTTCATTTTTATTGTACTTTAAGTGAAAGTTTACAAATCAAGTCAGTCTCTCACATAAAAATTATATACACCTTGCTACATACTCCCAATAACTCTTGTCCTAATGAGACAGCCCGCTCTCTCCCTCCACTCTCTCTTTTCATGTCCGTTTCCCCAGCTTCTAACCCCCTCTACCCTCTCATCTGCCCTCCAGGCAGAAGATGCCAAGATAGTCTCAAGTGTCTACCTGATCCAAGAAGCTCACTCCTCACCAGCATTCCTCTCCAACCCATTGTCCAGTCCAATCCCTGTCTGAAGAGTTGGCTTTGCGAATGGTTCCTGTCCTGAGCCAATAGGTCTGGGGGCCATGACCACCGGGGTCCTCCTAGTCCCAGTCAGACCATTAAGTCTGGTCTTTTTACGAGAATTTGGTCTCTGTACCCCACTGCTCTTCTGCTCCCTCAGGGGTTCTCTGTTGTGTTCCCTGTCTGGGCAGTCATTGGTTGTAGCTGGGTACCATCTAGTTCTTCTGGTCTCAGGATGACGATGTAGTTTCTGGCCCTTTCCGTCTCTTGGGCTCGTAATTACCTTGTGTCCTTGGTGTTCTTCATTCTCCTTTGATCCAGGTGGGTTGAAACCAATTGATGCATCTTAGATGGCCTCTTGCTAGCGTTTAAGACCCCAGACGCCTCTCTCCAAGGTGGGATGCAGAATGTTTTCTTAATAGATTTTATTATGCCAATTGACTTAGATGTCCCTGAAATCATGGTCCCCAGACCCCTGCCCCTGCTACGCTGGCCTTCAAAGCATTCAGTTTACTCCAGAAACTTCTTTGCTTTTGGTTTAGTCCAGTTGTGCTGACTTCACCTGTACTGTGTGTTGTCTTTCCTGTCATCTAAAGTAGTTCTTATCTTCTGTCTAGTTAGTGAATACCCCTTTTCCATCCTCCCTCCCTCCCCCATCTTGTAACCATCAAAGAATATTTTCTTCTCTGTTTAAACTATTTCTCAAGTTCTTAATATAATAGTGGTCTTATACAGCATTTGTCCTTTTGCAACGGACTAATTTCACTCAAGATAATGCCTTCCAGATTTCTCCATGTTATGAAATGTTTCACAGATTTATCACTGTTCTTTATGGATGTGTAGTATTTCATTGTGTGAATATACCATAATTTATTTATCCATTCATCTGTCGATGGGCACTGTGGTTGCTTCCATCTTTTTGCTCTTTAAGGTGTTGAAAAGCAAAGATATCACTTTGAAAACTAAGGGTGAATGTGATGCAAGCCACAGTGTTTTCAACCACCTCATGTGGATGCCAAAGCTGGACAATGAATAAGAGAGACTGAAGAAGAATTGATGTCTTTGAATTATGATGTTGGCAAAAAATACTGAATGTACTGTGGACTGCCAAAAAATCTGTCTTGGAAGAAGTACAGCCAGAATTCTCCTTAGAAGCAAGGATGACGAGACTGCATCTCACATACTTTGGACATGTTATCAGGAGGAACCAGTCCCTGGAGAAGGACAGCATGCTTGGTAAAGTAGAAGGTCAGAGAAAGAGAGGAAGATCCTTGTGACGGTCGGGATTATGTGTCAACATGGCTGAGCCATGGTTTTTAGTATTTTTACATTATCACCCCTGTGATGAGATCTGCTGCAAATAGCCAATCAGTTGAAAGAGATTTTCCTTGGTGTGTGGCCTGCATCCAAATATAAATGTTGAATGTAAATCTAAATGGACATTTTGGCTTTTTGCCTCATTTTGGTTCTGGCATTTGCTGACATTTTAGTGTCAAAATATGAAGGTCTAAATTCTAATTAGATAAACACTGCCCATTGGTTGTGCAACACTTGGAATTTACCCTAAATTCCTAGGTCAAAGACATCATAATTTTGGGCTTTTTAATCAAGTTTAACCAAGTTTGGCACAGTGATGTCAGTCCCAAACTCAAACTTGACTGATTCAGAGACTAAATTACAGAAATCACATTGCATGACATGGGAGTATGTTTATAAGGTATGGCTCATTTGGGTAATAATTCAATCAGTTCTTGTCTTAGGTAAGAAACGTGGTGATTAGCAATGTGATATAGCAATGTGTGTTTAACCTAGGCTAACTTTTTTTTTTTTTAACATACACACACACACATATACACATCATGAGTGTGTGAGGAAAAAATGGGAGGATAGGAAACATCAGTATTTAGATTTACATTCAACATTAGCCCATTAGACTAACAATGGCCATTTTTCTCTCGGTAGACATTATTTAGTCTACCAGAAGTTATCGATAATATGAAAGCATCATAGAACACTAAAGCTAAAAAAATGATTAGCATTGTCTACTCTAGTCTTCTGTCATAACAGATGATGTCCCACGATCCAGAGAATACTTGACTTAACCCAAGCTCAAGCAAGTAAATATTAAAACCAGTGGTGCTAAATCAAGGTCTTCTGATTCCCAATACAGGGCCTTTCCTGCCTCTACACTAATCTAGGGTGGGGAGCAGTACTTATCCAAGAGCACAACAGATAAGTCACTTAATACTGATCAATTAAACAGAGAGCATTAAGTATCACTGGGTGATAGAATTAAGGGATGGAGTTTCTACGTTCTACTGTTCCATACCTTTCAATTTTGTAATTAGCACAAATAGTCTTAATATTGGGTAAAATACAAATATCATTTAAGACTGATGTAGAAAAGCTATCATCTTAGCCTTTTCCTAAATAATTTTTAAAAATACATCTTTGAAAAATAGTAACTATACTACTTAGGTTGAGAATTTAACAGTCCAAAAATATGTTATTCGAAAAAATTTGTAGCAAGTCATGGAATTAGATGTAATTTCATTATAGCAACATTATTATGCTGAAATTCGTCTAAGTATTAGATTCAGTATGCCTTCGTTATGCGTGTGTTGCTACAGATGACTCAGAATTGATCATTCGTGCAATTGAGATTGTCTCCTTGATATGCATCATGTGGCTAGATATGTGGCAGCAATACCTGGTGGCATAATGGCTTTCCCTTTGAAGCTCTTCAAGCAACTCACCTATCACAGTTCTATGACTTAGCCAACCCCCTATTATTTCAATAAAAATTCTGATTTAGCTTACTTATTCAATTGGTGGTTCTCCTGATTTCCCCAAATTTTCTAAACATGGAAGATAGCTCTTGGAAAACAAGTTTAATAATTAAATGGTTGGGGGTTCGAACCCACCCAGAGGCACTTTGGGAGACCACAGCCTTGAAAATCCTATGGGGCAGTTCTATTCTTCGCACGTGAGGTTGCCATGATTCTGAATCAACGACAACTAGCAACAACAACAAAACATATTCCTAACCTGTTATGAGAAATAAGAGTATTTCTTGTTGTTAGGTGCTGTCAAGTTGGTTCCGACTCATAGCGACCCTATGCACAACAGAACAAAACACTGCCTGGTCCTGCGTCATCCTTACAATCTTTGTTATGCTCAAACTCATTGTTGCAGCCGCTGTGTCAATCCACCTTGTTGAGGGTCTTCCTCTTTTCCACTGACCCTGTACTCTGCCAAGCATGATGTCTTTCTCCAGGGACTGATCTCTCCTGGCAACATGTCCAAAGTATGTAAGACGCAGTCTCGCCATCCTTGCCTCTAAGGAGCATTCTGGCCGCACTTCTTCTAAGACAAATTTATTCGTTCTTTTGGCAGTCCAAGGTATATTCAATATTCTTCGCCAATGCCACAATTCAAAGGTGTCAACTCTCTGCCGGTCTTCCTTATTTGTTGTCCAGATTTGCATGCATATGATGTGATTGAAAATACCATGGCTTGGGTCAGGTGCACCTTAGTCTTCAGGGTGACCTCTTTGCTCTTCAACACTTTGAAGAGGCCCTTTGAAGCAGATTTGCCCAATGCGATGCATCTTTTGATTTCTTGACTGCTGCTTCCATGGCTGTTGATTGTGGACCCAACTAAAATGAAATCCTTGACAACTTCAATCTTTTCTCTGTTTACCATGATGCTCCTCATTGGTCCAGTTGTGAGGATTTTTGTTTTCTTTATGTTGAGGTGTAATCCATACTGAAGGCTGTGGTCTTTGATCTTCATTAGTAAGTGCTTCAAGTCATCTTCACTTTCAGCAAGCAAGGTTGTATCACCTGCATAACGCAGGTTGTTAATAAGTCTTCCTCCAATCCTGATGACCCGTTCTTCTTCATATAGTCCAGCTTCTCGTATTATCTGTTCAGCATACACATTGAATAGGTATGGTGAAAGGAGACAACCCTGACACACAGGTTTCCTGACTTTAAACCAATCAGTATCCCCTTGTTCTGTTCAAAGAACTGCCTCTTGATCGATGTGAAGTTTCCTCATGAGCACAATGAAGTGTTCTGGAATTCCCATTCTTCGCAGTGTTATCCATAGTTTGTTATGATCCACATAGTCGAATGTCTTTGCATGATCAATAAAACACAGGTAAACATCCTTCTGGTATTCTCTGCTTTCAGCCAGGATCCATCTGACATCGGCGATGATATCCCTGGTTCCACGTCCTCTTCTGAAACCAGCCTGAATTTCTGGCAGTTCCCTGTCGATATAATGCTGCAGTCTACAGGATTTTAGCAGAATAAATCAATTTAAGCAAAACTATATAGTGGAAAAACCATGCTTTAAATTCCCCTGTGTGCTTTCTCATTTATCCCTTGTCATAGATTGTTAGTGCTGCTATAAAAGAAATACCACAGGTGGGTGGCTTTAATGAACAGAATATTCTTTCCTCACAGTTTAGGAAAACTGTAAGTCCAAATTCAGGATACTGGCTCTAGGGGAAGGCTCTCTTTTTGTCAGCTCTAGGGTGAAGGTCCGTGTTTCTTTTTAGCTCCTGTTCCTCAGTTCTTTGGCAGTCTTTATGTAGCATGTATCTTCCTTGGTTTGTGCTTCCTTTTCTGTGCTACTCTGCTCTTTTTATATCTCAAAGGTGATTGGCTTAAAAGTGATTTGGCTTTGTTCACACCCTACACTGATATGGTCTCATTAACACAACAAAGAAAGTTCTATTCCCAAATGGAATTACGTACATCAGAGGCACAGGGATTTAGGATTTAGGACACATAGTTTAAAGGGCAGCCAGCTAGGGGTTCTGGCTGGGAGCAGCCCTGCTTTAGGTGTCCAGAACTGCCTGACCCAGTTGTGAGGAGGTTTGCATGAGATTGAGCTCTTACTCTGGACTTGTCTCCTCTTTTCAGTTCACACTGGGGAGGAGGTGGTGGAGGAGGTGGTGGAACACGCCAAGGAGGCTGGAGAGAAAGGTAGGACCGAGCTGGGAGCTGGAGAAGGAGGGAGGGAAGCTAGGCGCTGAGCACAACTCATTCTTTGCCCAACCAGTTCAAACCCTGACCTGGTATTTCCAGTTGGTGTGTAATTATTTATGCTTACCTGAGGCCACAGACCACACCCTTCCTTAGAGGCCATCTAGGGGGCCATCTCTGTGGAATGGGACAACAGACTGCTTGGGAACAGGTTGGGACAAAATATTTAAGATATGAATTTATGTACTTATAGAAATGTATTTATGTAAAGTTAAATATATGTACACATTTATGTATGTATGCTGGGAGTACAACTATGTAAAAGGTATATATACACCTTATGCCTTATGACAAAATAGATTCCAGATAGACCAAGCATTTGAATATAAACACATGACATTATTAAATTGCTAGATACCAGAGGAGACTTTGTCATGATCTTGGAAGGGGGAGGGCCTTTTTAACTGTGACAGAAAACCCTGTAGCCCTAAAAGGAATATTAGGTAAATCTGATAATATAAAACTTCATTTTGGGGATGTAATTCAATCCATAACATCTCTAAATTTTTTTTTCTCATGGCTCATATTCACTTTCAAGATATCTGGTATCCTTACATAATACCCTTCAACTCCAGCTAACCTGGGCCTTTATAGCACCTGAAGAGGTCATATATCACCTTCCTTTATCTTCTTGGGGGCTACTGTGAATGGTATTGATTTGGTGATTTCCTCTTCGATGTTCTTTTTGTTGATGTAGAGGAATCCAAGTGATTTTTGTATGTTTATCTTATAACCTGAGACTCTGCCAAACTCTTCTATTAGTTTCAGTAGTTTTCTGGAGGATTCCTTAGGGTTTTCTGTGTATAAGATCATGTCATCTGCAAAGAGAGATAATTTTACTTCCTCCTTGCCAATCTGGATGCCCTTTATTTCTTTGTCTAGCCTAATTGCTCTGGCTAGGACCTCTAGCACAATGTTGAATAAGAGCGGTGATAAAGAACATCCTTGTGTGGTTCCCGTTCTCAAAGGAAATGCTTTCAGGCTCTCTCCATTTAGAGTGATGTTGGCTGTTGGCTTTGCATAGATGCCCTTTATTATGTTCAGGAATTTTCCTTGAATTCCTATTTTGCTGAGAATTTTTATCATAAATGGGTGTTGGACTTTTTCAAATGCCTTTTCTGCATCAATTGATAAGATCATGTGGTTTTTGTCTTTTGTTTTATTTATATAGTGTATTACATAAATGGTTTTCCTAATATTAAACCAGCCTTGCATACCTGGTATAAATCCCACTTGGTCGTGGTGGATTATTTTTTTGATATGTTGTTGAATTCTATTGGCTAGAATTTTGTTGAGGATTTTTGCATCTATGTCCATGAGGGATATAGGTCTGTAATTTTCTTTTTTTGTGATGTCTTTACCTGGTTTTGGTATCAGGAATATGGTGGCTTCATAGAATGAGTTAGGTAGTAGTCCATCATTTTTTATGCTTTGAAATACCTTTAGTAGTAGTGGTGTTAACTCTTCTCTGAAAGTTTGGTAGAACTCTGCAGTAAAGCCATCCGGGCCAGGGCTTTTTTTTGTTGGGAGTTTTTTGATTACCATTTCAATCTCTTTGTTTTTTATGGGTCTATTTAGTTGTTCTACTTCTGATTGTGTTAGTTTAGGTAGGTAGTGTTTTTCTAGGAATTCATCCATTTCTTCTAGGTTTGCAAATTTGTTAGAGTACAATTTTTCGTAAGAATCTGATATGATTCTTTTAATTTCAGTTGGGTCTGTTGTGATGTGGCCCTTCTCGTTTCTTATTTGGGTTATTTGTTTCCTTTCCTGTATTTCTTTAGTCGGCCTGGCCAATGGTTTATCAATTTTGTTAATTTTTTCAAAGAACCAGCTTTTGGCTTTGTTAATTCTTTCAATTGTTATTCTATTCTCTAATTCATTTAGTTCAGCTCTAATTTTTATTATTTGTTTTCTTCTGGTGCCTGATGGATTCTTTTGTTGCTCACTTTCTATTTGTTCAAGTTGAAGGGACAGTTCTCTGATTTTGGCTCTTTCTTCTTTTTGTATGTGTGCATTTATCGATATAAATTGGCCTCTGAGCACTGCTTTTGCTGTGTCCCAGAGGTTTTGATAAGAAGTGTTTTCATTCTCGTTGCATTCTATGAATTTCTTTATTCCCTCCTTAAAGTCTTCTGTAACCCAGTCTTTTTTCAGCAAGGTATTTTTCAGTTTCCAAGTATTTGATTTCTTTTCCCTAATTTTTCTGTTATTGATTTCCACTTTTATGGCGTTATGATCTGAGAAGATGCTTTGTAATATTTCAATGTTTTGGATTCTGCAAAGGTTTGTTTTATGACCTAATATGTGGTCTATTCTAGAGAATGTTCCATGTGCGCTAGAAAAAAAAGTATACTTTGCAGCAGTTGGGTGGAATGTTCTGTATAAGTCAATGAGGTCAAATTGGTTGACTGGGGCAATTAGGTCTTCCGTGTCTCTGTTGAGCTTCTTACTGGATGTCCTGTCCTTCTCCGAAAGTGGTGTGTTGAAGTCTCCTACTATAATTGTGAAGGTGTCTATCTCACTCTTCAGTTCTGTTAAAGTTTGTTTTATGTATCTTGCAGCATTGTCATTGGGTGCATAAATATTTAATATGGTTATATCTTCCTGGTCAATTGTCCCTTTAATCATTACGTAGTGTCCTTCTTTATGCTTTGTGGTGGATTTAACTTTAAAGTCTATTTCTTCAGAAATTAATATTGCTACTCCTGCTCTTTTTTGCTTATTGTTTGCTTGATATATTTTTTCCATCCTTTGAGTTTTAGTTTGTTTGTGTCTCTAAGTCTAAGGTGTGTCTCTTGTAGGCAGCATATACACGGATCGTGTTTCTTTATCCAGTCCGAGACTCTCTGTCTCTTTATTGGTGCGTTTAGTCCATTTACATTCAGCGTAATTATAGATAAGTATGTGTTTAGGGCTGTCATTTTGATGCCTTTGTATGTGTGCTGTTGACAATTTCATTTTTCCACTTACTTTTTTGTGCTGAGACGTTTTTCTTTGTAAATTGCATGTTCCTCATTTTCATTGTATTTGACTTTATGTTTGCTGAGTCGTTATGTTTTTCTTGGTTTTTATTTTGAGTTATGGAGTTGTTATACCTCTTTGTGGTTACCTTAATATTTACCCCTATTTTTCTAAGTAAAAACCTAACTCATATTGTCCTATATCGCCTTGTATCCCTCTCCATATGGCGGTTCTATGCCACCTGTATTTAGTCCCTCTTTTTGATTATTGTCATCTTTTACATATTGACTTCAATGATTCCCTGTTTTGAGCATTTTTTCTTTTTAAAATTAATCTTAATTTGTTTTTGTGATTTCCCTATTTGAGCTGATATCAGGATGTTCTGTTCTGTGACCTTGTGTTGTGCTGGTATCTGATATTATTGGTTTTCTGACCAAACAATTTCCTTTAGTATTTCTTGTAGCTTTGGTTTGGTTTTTGCAAATTCTCTAAGCTTGTGTTTATCTGTAAATGTTTTAATTTCGTCTTCATATTTGAGAGAGAGTTTTGCTGGATATATGATCCTTGGCTGGCAGTTTTTCTCCTTCAGTGCCCTATATGTGTTACCCCATTGCCTTCTTGACTGCGTGGTTTCTGCTGAGTAGTCTGAACTTATTCTTATTGATTCTCCTTTGTAAGAGACCTTTCTTTTATCCCTGGCTGCTTTTAAAATTTTCTCTTTATCTTTGGTTTTGGCAAGTTTGATGATAATATGTCTTGGTGATTTTCTTTTTGGATCAATCTTAAATGGGGTTCGATGAGCATCTTGGATAGATTTCCTTTTGTCTTTCATGATGTCAGGGAAGTTTTCTGTCAGGAGATCTTCAACTATATTCTCTGTGTTTTCTGTCCTCCCTCCCTGTTCTGGGACTCCAATCACTCGCAAGTTATCCTTCTTGATAGAGTCCCACATGATTCTTAGGGTTTCTTCATTTTTTTTAAATTCTTTTAACTGATTTTTTTTCAGCTATATTGGTGTCAATTCCCTGGTCCTCCAGATCTCCCACTCTGCATTCGAACTGCTCATGTCTGCTCCTCCTATTGCGTTGTCTAATTCTGTAATTTTATTGTTAATCTTTTGGATTTCTGAATGCTGTCTCTCTATGGATTCTTGCAACTTATTAATTTTTCCACTATGTTCTTGAATAATCTTTTTGGGTTCTTCAACTGCTTTATCAGTGTGTTCCTTGGCTTTTTCTGTAGATTGCCTTATTTCATTTCTGAGGTCATCCCTGATGTCTTGAAGCATTCTGTAAATTAGTTTTTTATATTCTGTATCTGGCAATTCCAGGATTGTATCTTCATTTGGGAAAGATTTTGATTCTTTAGTTTGGGGAGTTATAGAAGCAATAATGATCTGCTTCTTTATGCAGTTTTATACCGACTGCTGTCTCCGAGCCATCACTAAGATATTGTAGTGATTTATTCTATATTTGCTCACTGAGTCTTATCTTGTTTTGTTTTCTTTCAATATACATAGATGGGCTACTAGATTGTGCTGTCTTGATTGTCGTAGCCCTTGAATCACTTATGTCCTATTACCAGCTGGTTTGGGCTGTTACCAGATATATAAGCCTAAGAGTCCATTCACTATTCTTGAGTAGAATCTGATTTTGTGTCACCAAGTGTGTGGTGCAGACTGTCACCTATCCACCTAGAGAAGTAGTGGTGATAGTTGTGTGCACCAGATTCTAGTAGCAGTAGGGGTTCACACTCCGGAGGGGGGCAGGATGCTGACAGACTTCCCCCAAGTGCCAGTGAGGTAGGTGTGTCTCTATTCCTAAAGCACTTTGGTGGGTGGGCTCTGCAGCTGTAGGTCCCCAATGCAAGTACCTCTACAGATTGGTAGGTGTCACCCTCCTTAGACCCCTAATGCCGGAGGCTAGGTGGTCTGGGGGGAGCTGCAGCCCTCAGTTCCCTGTTGTAGGTCAGTGAGGGCTCTGTTGAATACACAGAGATATCAGACCTGGGAAACTTGTCTTTCCAGTAATCCATTAAAACAATTACAGTCAGATACGTATCAGAAATGCCTTTGCATTATAGTAGCCACCTTGTTCCCTGTAAGGATGAAAGCCGAAGACTTGGATCACCTATGCTTGGCTGGAGCTGGTTCTGTGTTTTTAGTCCAATTAGGGAAGGATTTTTGGTCCCTGGGTTTTTTGTGGCTGCTTTTCTCAGGCCAGGAGAATAGGTTAGGAAAAGACCAAAAAAGAAAGAAAGAAAGAAAAACCATGCACAGTTCACTCTCTGGCTCAGGAAATTCCAATGTTAATGAAGCCGCCTGGGAAGGGAGGGGAGGGTTCAGATAAATAGGAGAGAGTAGCATCCCGGAATATAGACAAAGTTACTTATCTTGCTTGGGGTGACTGTTTTGTCTGAGATTCCCGAGGAGCACGTCGACTGTGTGCGCTGGCTGGGTGGAGATTGCCCCCGAAGGTCAGGCCCACATCCCATGCTTGCACTGTCTCAGAAGCCGTAGTTAGTTGCTCCACTCCCATTCCAAAGCCCAGTGTCAAGGTTCCTCGGCTGGGATACTGCACTCCCGGCTCAAAAACCAGTCACTGCCTCCCGGTGACTTCTCCTCCTGTCAGCCGCATCACTGCACTGCCTGCGTGCACTGGCTGGGCTTCCCCCGAGTTTAATTCTGGGGGCTAGGGCTGCGTCCCGTGCTTGCGCCGTCACAGGATGCTGTGCTCAGCTCCCCTGCACGCAGTCCAAAGCCCGGCGCCAAGGTTTTCTGACTGGGACGCTGGCTCCGGGCTCCGAAAACAATCGCTGCTTCCCTGTGGTTGTTCGTTCTCAGTCTCTGTCACTCAGGGCAACTCTTTAGATCTGTGTTTGATGGTCAGGGTTCATAGATTGTCATGTATGTGATCGATTCACTTTTTTTTCCAAGTCTTCGTTGCAAGAGGGATCCGAGGTAGCTTCTACCTAGTCAGCCATCTTGGCCCCCGTGATCACCTTCCTTTATCAAAAAAAAAAAAAAATTGTCTTCCTAAATTCATGTCTTCCCCTAATAATTGCTCTGATGTTCTTTCATTTAACTACAGAACCAACTCAGCACAAGCAACAGGAATACTTCCCCCTATTTTCGGAGGCTTAAGCCCTCGGGAAAAAGGATCACTTTGAGGAGCAATATTTTATTAATTTAAAATTACCTAGCCACTTGTCACTATGTGTGATACATACAGAAGCCCTGGTGGTGCAGTGGTTAAAGCCCTAGATGGCAGTGGATTTGGCTTTTTGGGGTGGTACATACAATCTTCCTCACTAACTAACTAACTTCTATAGTTCTGTAGATTCTGACTCACAGTGACCCTATAGGTCAGAACACAGCTGCCCCATAGAGTTTCCAAACCATTGCTATCGAGTTGATTCCAACTCATAGCAACCTTATAAGACAGAGTAGAACTGTCCCATACAGCTTCCAAGGAGTGGCTAGAAATCACATGCAAGTAAAATTGGCTGCAAATTATTCAAAAGCAGCTGCAGCAGTATATGGACAGGGAACTGCCACAAATTCAGGCCAGATTCAGAAGAGGGTGTGGAACCAGGGATATCATTTCTGATGTCAGATGGATCTTGGCTGAATGCAGGGAATACCAGAAAGATGTTTACCTGTGTTTAATTGACTCTGCAGAGGAATTTGACTGTGTGGATCATAACAAATTATGGATAACATTGTGAAGAATGGGAATTCCAGAATACTTAATTGTGCTCCTGAGGAGCCTGTACGTAGATCAAGAGGCAGTTGTTCACTGCATAGTCAGGAAAGTTGTACGTCAGGGTTGTATCCAAATAATCCAAGAAGCTGAACTATATGAAGAAGAATGGGGCATCAGGATTGGAGGAAGACTCATTAACAACCTATGTTATGCAGATGACACAACCTTGCTTGCTGAAAGTGAAAAGGACTTGAAGCACTTATTGACAATGATCAAAGACCACAGCCTTCAGTCTGGATTGAGCCTCAGCATAAAGAAAACAAAAATCTTCACAACCAGACCAATAAGCAACATCAGGATAAATGGAGAAAACATTGAAGTTCTCAAGGATTTCATTTTACTTGGGTCCCCTATCCACACTCATGGAAGCAGCAGTCAAGAAATCAAACAATGAATTGTATTGGGCAGATCTGCTGCAAAAGACCTCTTTAAAGTGTTGAAAAGCAAAGATGTCACCTTGAAGACTAAGGTCCACCTGACCCAAGCCATGGTATTTTCAGTCACATCACACACCTGCAAAAGCTAGACAATGAATAAGAAAGACAGAAGAATTGAGGCCTTTGAATTGTGACATTGGTAAAGAATACTGAATATACCATGGACTGCCAAAACACCAAACAAATCTGTCTTGGAAAAAGTACAACCAGCATGCTCCTTAGAAGCAAGGATGGCAAGACTATGTCTTACACACTTTGGACATATTGTCGGGAGAGACCAGTCTCTGTAGAAGGTCATCAAGCTTGGTAAAGTACACGGTCAACGAAAAAGAGGAAGACTCTCAATGAGATGAATTGACACAGTGGCTGCAAAAATGGGCTCAAGCGTAATGATTGTGGGCATGGTGCAGGACCAGGCAGTGTTTCATTCCGTTGTATGTAGGGTCGGTATGAGTCAGAACTGAGTCGATTGCACCTAACAACAACAAGATAGGGTTTCCAAGGCTGTAATCTTTATGGAAGCAGACTGCCACATCCTTCTCCCACGGAGTAGCTGGTGGGTTCAAACCGCCAACCTTTTGGTTTGCAGCTAAAATCTTAACTGCTGAGCTACCAGGACTCCTCATATTTAGGCTAGAATCTCTTAACAGGCTTATACAACTTTATTATACACAAAGTGATTCATCTTCAGAAGTCCTTCAGGAGTCCCATTCTAGGGCCACATTAATGGTAGAAATGAATTCTCTAGTTCATACGTTTCTCAAATCAGACCAGTCTTCAGCTTTAATTCCTGTCCTCTGACTTGCAGAAGGAGACCTGGTGGAGCAACTATTAAGCACTCACCTGAAAACTGAAAGTTTGATGGTTTGAATCCACCCAGTGGCTCCTAGGGAGAAAGATTACAGACAAGAAAACCTTATAGAGCAATTATTCTCTGTCACAGGGGGTTGCTATAAGTCAAAATCAACAATGGCATCCAACGGCAATAAAAAACATGCAGAATTAATAAATAAAATTCTTTCTAAATTACATACCTAGGCCTTTTAATAACCGTACTTGCAATTTTAGCCCTATTATCCTTTTAGGCCAACCCACACAGTAGTACTTAAGAAGTCTAAGAACGCATAACTCTTTTCTGTACCACCTCCCCATAGCAAACACACAGACACACCTCTAGAGGACCTAATTAATTGAGTTATTCTTGGTGTTATTCCTAGGTGATGGTTATTTGGCCACAGTCCCTGCCTTAAAAAAAAAAAAAAGCCTTACAGCTCCTAAAATCACTTACTGCTGATTTCTCAGCTCAGGCACATTACCTAACCAACAATAAAAAATGATACCTACATGTTAGGGTTCTTTACCCTAAACCCTTTGTCTCTGTTCTAGGGAATCAACCTGTTTCATGCAATGGTCTCATTCATGTGCTTCTGTTTAAAAACTACTTTTTCTTGTTCTGAAATCATGTTTCAGTTACTTGTCTACTGCTCCCAATTACCTGAGACTTTCTCATTATTCCGTCTCCCTGAGTTTGAAGTCCCTCCTCCAAGGCCCAGCTCTGTGTCTGTGACCCTATTGTCAACTATATGACAGCTATCTGTCCAGACCTCTGATAGGAAGTATAGCGGAGCGATAAAAGCATGACTTTTAGAGTTAGAAAATCTACGTCCAAATCCTGACTGTGCCGCTTAAAAGGTGAGTGATTTCAATTCAAATGTATTAACTGCCTGTGCTTCAATTTCCTTATCCGTAAAAGGGGGGTGATAATGATAGTGCTTCCCTGAAAGAAGTCTGTAAGAAGTGAATGAAATTATATGTATACATATATAATTTCCAAGGGTCCCTGGTGGTGCAGTGGTTAAGAGCTTGACTGCTAATCTAAAGGTTGGGAGTTAGAATCCACCCTTCTCTTTGAAAGCTGTATGGGGCAATTCTACTCTGTCCTATAGGATCACTAATGAGTGGGAATCAACTTGATGGCAGTGGGTTCAATTTTTGGTTTGGAATATACATATATATAGAAACTGTGGTTGTATAGTAGTTAAGAGTTCAGCTGCTAACCGAAAGGTCAGCAGTTCAAAACCATCAGACGCTCCTTGGAAACCCTATGGGGCAGTTCTACTGTGTCTTATAGGGTCACTACGAGTCAGAATTGACTAGATGGTGATGGGTTCAGAAACCCTGGTGGCATAGTGGTTAAGAGTTACATCTGACAACCAAAAGGTCAGCAGTTCGAATCCATCAGTGACTACTTGGAAACACTTTGGGGCAGTTTTACTCTGTCCTTTGGGTTGCTATGGGTCAGAATCGACTCGACTGCAATGGGCTTGGGTTTTTTTGTTTTTTGTTTTTTGGTGTATATATGGCACTGGGTTGTATATATACATATATAATATATATATTAGAACAGTATCTGGCACTTAGCAGACATGCAATAAACATTAGCCATTCTTATTATTATCACCCACACTATGTACATTTCCTGGAATGGGCACGCCTAGGAGTTCTTTTTGCCTGAGGCACAGAGATCTCCAAAGAAGAAACTCCTCATGGGACGGAACTCACCCAAGAAGATAAAGCTGAGGTGTGCAAGGCAGGTTCAATGATAATGATTCATCCTCAGTGAGGGGAGGAAATTTGGAGTATGGATTAGGTTTGTTGGACTCATGTGAGACTTCTAGAGTGAGGAGGCAGTAATAAAGGCAGTATTGTAAAAACAATTTGATATTTGAAATTGCTTGCATAGTTGCATAGGGTATTTCAAGAAATGAGTACTTTCTGAGTGTCTCACATGTCAAATGTAGCCGCAGCAGAGAATATCACTAGTCGCAACCTAGGGAGCCACCATCCCTCTAGTAGCAAGAGGGAAACAAGAAAACCTAGGTACAGAGACTGCCTCAGAGCCTACTGGAAATGCAGCAGGAGTAAGCACAGGAGAGACTATTATCTGAGAAACAATGAGAAGTTCTTGTGCAGTCAGGGAGCCCATGCATGTGCTCATGAGAGCCAGATGTGGAAATTGCATGGATCCATAAAGAGGGATTTAGAGCTAGTATTTCTACAAACCTGGGACTCTGAGTCACTCTTCTGTACTTACTGGCATGTGTCTTAGTTAGCTAATGATGTGTAACAGATGACCACAAAACTTAGTGACTTAAAAAAATACAAAATATAATCTCACAGTTTCCATGGGTCAGGAATTCAGGCATGCTTAGCTGGGTCCTCTATGGCCTAAAGCTGAGGTCTCACCTGAAGGCTGGACTGGGGAATTGATTCATTTCCAAGCTCACTCAGTGCATGCTGTCAGCATTCAAGTCCTCACTGAGGGCCTCCATTCCTTGTTGACTGTTTGCTAGAGGCTGCTGCCCTTGGTTTCCTGCCATACCTGCCTCTCCTACATGGCAGCTTGTTTCATCAAAACTTGCAAGCTGAGAAGGCAATAGAGAGTCTACTAGCAAGACAGGAGTCACAATCTTTGTAATTTATTCAAAGTTACATCCCATCAACTTGGCTGTATTCTGCTAGTTAGAAGCAAGACACTAGGCCCAGCCCACATTTAAAGGGAAGGGGATTATTCTAAGGCATGAACACCAGGAAACAGAGATCATTGTGAGCCATATTAGCAGTATGTCTACCACAGTACATAAGAGGTTAGATATATATTGGAATTTACCTTAGTTTTTGACATTTATTTTTCATTCTGTTTAACTCATTCTGAACTCGAAGTCCACTAAAACCTCCTAATGGAACAAAACAACTGAATTCATAGAACATGAAGGTTTTCCTAGCTAGAAGTCTTTCCTGGGATCTGCATTTCACTAAAAAAAAAAAAAAAAGAGAGTTTCAAAGACTGTTCCTAGGGGCTAGTTTTATAGAACTCTAAATAAGAACATAATATCTTAATGTAAGACTTGAAAAATATGACAGCATTATGTATTAGGTTTTCAGTACTCTATAAAGTTTTACACCTAATTTCTATAACTTTCAAAAATAAACCCCCGGTCTCCCACATAGAAATTCAAAAAGCTCTGAGCACTAGCCCAGTGGTTTGTAGGCTTTGGAATTTAATGACTGGGTAACAAAATTTGCAAGGAGGAAAAGGAAGCTATTTCTCTTTTTCTTTTTGTAAATTATTTTTTCCAAGTAAGGGCTTTTTTTTTTTTTTTTTTTTAATATCACAGCTATCACAATCATTTAGAGAAAAAAAGAACATTGCATTCCATCTTCCTAGAAAAGTGAAGATAATACAAAAAAGACAGTTTTTTTTTTTTTTTTAATGGGATAGATTTAGCTTGTGAAAAAACTCACTCTATGACCTCATATTCTAAAATCCTAAGTCTGAATTGCAAAGCAGAGCTAGTCCCAGGAGTTTTGAGTAAAAGCCTGTGGCCTGTAATTCACATCTCTAGTACCTCTTCAAAGTAATATGATCTAATAAATCTGACTTTGCAGTCTTTATAGCATTTTAACTAATATTTTCACATTGCAAATATTACTTTTCGACTCTTTGCTTACCAATTAAATCTCCTGATTGCTGACAACTGAAACCTTCTACCTCGTCTGCTGAGTGGCCACTGCTACCAGGCAAATGGCTATTCAGAGAGAGACCTGACATGCATTTGTAATATTTTGTCTCTTCCCTGGGAAGTGGGTCCTGGATTTTGTGTGGCACGACCCAAGTGTCGCTTTGCGGCAATGGAAGGGCGAAGGCAGAGATGGATGATGCCTGATAAAATAAGCCTGATTGAGAAATGATAAAATATTTGAGACTTTCTTACAATGCAGTAAACAATGAGAAGGTAATAGTATAAATGAAAAAAGAGAAAAAAGTCCTATTAAAAAATAGCAGAACAATCCAGCCTTAGTCACTATCAGATAGAATGGAAAGTTACACATTTAAAATATAAAACTATCCCACCATGGCTAAGGTGAGTATAAACTGCAAAGGCAGCATGCTCTATACAAAGGATCTAGATGCCTAGGGAATTACACTCAGGGTCTTGTAGGTAGTTAGTTGAGTTACAGGTTGTAGCTCGCTATCCATGAGCTGACTATTGTTACTGACACCACTGGACCGTGTAGCTCTGCATAAAGCCTTCACCCCACATATCTGTATCTTGTTTTAGTAGCTACAGGAGCAACAGCGGTTAGAGGGGAGAAAGAGTGGATGAGGGAAGTGGAAGGGGAAGGGGATAAAAAAAGAAATATTGCTTCCATAGCATATCTACTCTCAGTAGCCTAAACTAAGTCATTTCCTGGAGGAAACAGTATTGTTTGGGATTATTGAGTAGTAGAATGTGATCTTATACTACTAGAATTCAGCTGCAGTGACTTGATTATTAAATAATGGTGAGAACTACACACACACACACACACACACACACTCACACACACACCTTGGCCAAAAACAAATATACAGGTAATGATTTTTAAATATGTCCACAGATTCTTTGATTCTTCTCAGTTCAAAAGGTGGAGTCTGATTTTCCTTCCCTTGAATGAGGACTATGCTTATTATTTTTCTTCTAATGAACAGACAGTGGTGGAAGTAATAATGTATAACTTCCAAGATTGGGTCATAAACACATTGCGGCTCCTTTCTCATATTCTCCCTCACTCACCCCAGGGAAGCCAACTGTCATGCTGAGAAGACGTATAAGCAACCCTATGGCGAGGTCCACATGGTGAGGAACTGAGGCCTCCTGCCAACAGCCACAAAGGAGCTGAGGACTTCTAACAACAGCCTACGTGTGATTCATTTTAGAATTAGATCCCCAGCCCCGTTCAAGCCTTCATATGATAACAGCCCCAGTGACATCTTAATTGCACCCTCATGAGAGATCCTAAGTCAAAACACCTGGATAAACTGCTTCTGAACACTTCATCTACAGAAACTGAGACGGCAATTGTATGTTCTTTTAAGCCGCTAAGTTTGAAGCTGCTAAGTTTATTAAGTGAGGCAATAAATGTTTTTTGTTTTAGCTCCAACATTATATAACTAATGTATCTAATACTCAAAAGAGAGGGGATCAATTGTTTACTAGAAAATTCATTGATTAGAGTTCCATTTCTGTATTATCAACTCTACTCATGTGTTTCATGGAACTTTTCTGCCTTCAGACTAGCCAGTGGATAAAAAGGTGACTACATTTAATACAGACACTGGAATTTTTGCCTCTTTCATTTTTTGTAGCAAGAAGCTTAGCCCAGTAATTGAGAATCAAGTTGAATTAAAATTAATAATAGAAAAAAAAGATCCTTTCTTGTTCAAATTATTTTTTTAGCTATTAAATAAGCCTGTTTTCAGTTTTTCAATAATCTAATTTATACAATTCTTATGTCAAAGGTAGCAACATCCAATAACTTCATATTAGGAGAGATCTGGAATTATTAAAAGAAAAATTTAGAACTTGCTTTAGATGTGTCCAGTCTGGAATAGACTGATAGTTTCCAAATATGTTCAGGCCAAGAATGTTTTCTCTAATGAAACAATGCAGGAGAGAATAAAAAATTCAGAGCAGTCTTCCTCTACCTACATACAATCCTGTGAAATGCCTCTGTAATGTGGGGTACCTATAACACAATGTTCGGGATTTTTTCTTTTTTTTTTTGAAATTTTCCAAGAAGGAGAAGACATAATAATTGCTTGCTCCCTCTGAAATATGTGACTAGAAGGTCTGACATCAATCAATCTGTTTGGCTGCCCTGGGGACTTGAAAGCCCTGGATATAGAGATTCCTGAACACTTAGAAACATGAGAAAAGCCTTGTTTTAAAGTTGGTCTGGCAAGGAGATTACCATATTACATGATTTTTTTTTTTAGAAGTACCAAAGGGATGTTTCTCCCCACTTTGCCTTTTAAGATACCTTAAATGCTGACTTGAGCTATTGCAGCCTTTCAGGCATCGTGTTCCAATGTGACAAAGCCGAATGTTTAATACCCAAAGACTACATCATTTATCAGGCCCTTTTCCAACAGGACAGCCAGGAGAAACACACCAGCAAAATGTGGGTAAGCTGTGAAGCAAGAATAGGAGGCAAGAAAATTGTGGCCTAAGGCAGTGATTCCAAACCTTGACACTGCCAATCCATGGCCAAGCTTTCCCTGGACCAGGGCTAAGTAAGAAGCATAATAGCAAGGAGAGAGGAGTTTTCAAGAAGAAAAATCTAGTCCGTTAAAACAGTTGTTTTAGTTTCCTAGGGGTGTTGTAATAAAACCCCACAAAGTGGGTGGCTTTAAAGAACAAATTTATTTTCTCACAGTTCTGGTGTCTGAATTCAGGATATCAGCAGGGCCATGCTCTCTCTGTCTGCTCTGGGGGAAAATCCTTCCTTGTCTCTTCCATCATCTGGTAGCCCCAGATGTTACTTGCACTTCCTCGACTTGTAGACGAATCTTCAGTGGTCTTCTTACCATGTGTCTCTTTTCCTCTTTTATTAAGAATTCACTCTGATTGGATTAGGACTTACCCTACTCTGGTATAACCTCCTGTTAACTTCAATAATAACATCTTCAAAGACTCCATTTCCAAATAAGTTTACATTCACAGGTACCAGGGGTTAGAACTTCAGTGTGTCTTTTTAAGGGAAACAATTCAACCATAACAACAATTTTCTAATACGATTTTGTATTTCTCCTATTTGTTAGGACAGTAGAATATCCTTTGTTATAAGAAATGATCGTTTTACTTGTATGGTTTATAAATGTTCTTCTTACTGTCAAAAAAGAATATAGCAGACTTTTGTGCTACTATCGTCTTCAAATTTTATTACTGGCCCATGAAATCCATGAGACTTCAAATGATTGACTGGTACTCAAAATTGTGAATATATGAATGAATAAAGCAGTCAATCAATCATTGAATAAATGAAAGCAACAGTGGTGAAAGGAGATGGGTGAAAGCTAAGGATAGGATCCAAGTCTTGGGCTCATGGAGGAAATTACAAGTGTCCAAACCACCTTTGGAATGGGATGTAGTGAGGAGACACTAAAGACAAATTTTGCTTCCGCATATTTTACTAAAGGCTCTAGCCTCATTGTCTCTAAATGAATTAAATTTATGTGATTTCCAAGCCTCTCTCATTTGACCTGTAACAGGACATTTGCAAATTAAATCTGGGGTTGCAGATTCCATGTCCCTCGAGACAGAAGTAGTCTGAAGGGCCTTTTAGATCATTTATTTTCATAGATTTTGCTTAAGAACATCTTCTATATAACCCATGCTGTCCTCTGGCTTTTTAAAATCTACTCCATATAACTTTCCAAGTCACACAGTCCCTGAAAGATCTCCTGCTATTTAGACCCCTTTGGGGTTTCTTTTGGAAGATTTTGGGCAGAAGAGGCATTTCCAGGAAAAACTGAAAAACAGTCCTAGTATTTATTGAATACCTACTATATTTTAGATACCATTCTAAGTGCTTTCTATGTATTAACACAGTTAACCATCTGTGTGAGGGAGTTTCTATTATTAACTTTGAAATTATCGACTGTTGCAGCATAGCACTCTCAGAATTTTTTTTTCCACTTTATGCACAGTTATGTAATAATATTTGCCTCTTTTCTCCTCTAAATTTCAAACCTGGTGCCACTTTAGCCATTCCTATAGATCAGCTCATCCCTCTTTCTGAGATTAATTCCATTCCTGGTCACAGGAAATTTTAGGACACCTCAAGCATAGCTTAGAGAATTAAAATCCAGGCAGCCTGGCTTCTGGTTCTTCTCTGACCTTGGTTTTGAGCTCCGGGAATCATATTCTTGTCTTCTTCCTTGTGACCAAACCCTGGCTATCTTATCTTACCCACTGTATAAGTGTTTCCTTTGCTTTCTTGGATTTTTCTCCAGTTTTATGAGACTGAAAAAGCCACAGCCCAGCCCTAAAACCAGTAAGTAAAACCTAACAAATTGTTGCTGTACTTCCCTTATGTCAACTGCTGACCTGCCTGAATTTCTGCCTGATGTTTATTCCTTGGAACTATGACTTGCTCTGCCTCAGGAAGCTAATCTAACCCCCAGGGAAGACCTTTCTCATTCCCATATGACCTGTTCTTTTCCTGACCAGATCTTCAAACCCTTCTTCCTTCTTATTCCTTCCTTTAGGCAAAATGCCTCAAAATCACCAACCTTTGAGTAATTTCACTTACTGAATATACACAGGTTTATTGGTTTGTTGTTCTTTAATTTAATTTACATCTGTCAATATTAAGTTTAATTTCAATTTCTGAACACACTATTCTCATGAGAAAGTTAAGTCTCACCAGGTATGTTTTTTCCTTATTATTTGTCTTCTCATTGATTAGGTTATAATCAAATGCAATGGTTGGGGGAATTTCCAGAAGAGAGAACAAATATTTCATGTATTTTCAAATCTATTAAAAATTCAAAATACTGACAGTGGGAGAGAGGGAAACATACTGATCATTTCAACTACTTATTTCAAACGAATATTTATTACATTATACAAGGGAGCCCTGGTGGGGAAGTAGTTAAGTGCTGAGCTGCTAACCAAAAGGTTAGTGGTTCAAATCCACTAGCTGTTATGAAGCAGAATAATGTGGCAGTCTGCTTCCATAAAGATTACAGTCTTAGAAACTCAGTGGGGCAGTTCTCTTCTGTCCTATAGGATCACCATGAGTCAGAATTGACTTGACAGCAGTGGGCTGGGTTTGGACATTATACAAGGTCCTAAGATAGGTTCTGTTTGTTGTAGCTACTAAAAAAAAAAAGAGAGAGAGAGATTGACCCCTTTTGCTAGATTTTCTTGATTTATGTATTAGATCGATAATATGAATACTATTATTTTTATATGGACAAATGTATAAATATGCATACTAGTAAACTATGGATGAACTTTTCAGAATTGAGTTTTAGATTCAAGTGAAAGCCCAATCAAAGAAGACTGGCAGTGCTTTGAGATGTTTATGATATCAGAATAGATACCGGTATGCCTTTGTCTCAGGTAAGCCCAAGATAAATTTCCCAGCCCTCCTCCCATGATTGAATAGTAATTCACCGACATTACTATATCATAATGCAAGATGTTCCTCTCTGGGTATCCATGTCGCACCTAGAAAGATGGATAGTGAATGGGGCAGGAAAGAAAGACAGGGAAGGATAAATGAGAGTCTGGAGAAAGAGAGAGGGGAGGAGAAAGAGGGAGAGAGAAAAGCATTACAGGAGAAAAACAGTTGCTGAGAAAAATGCTGGGTGAGGAAAAAGGAAATGAGGATGCTGGTAGAGGTAACACAAAACTGCAAGAAGGGCAAGGAATTAAAAGTGACATTTTAAGAAGAGAGAAGGAGTGAGGATCATTCATTGAGTTATTGAGCATCTACTATGTGCTAAGCACTGTGATAGGTCTTTTCTACAAGGTAAAGGAAAACATTATTTCCAACCTTAATAGACTTACAATCTGTTGGAAATAGTGCTGTTACCAATCACCAATGTGACACAAAGTGTCTTTGTCTTTTCCCAAATAAGAATACACACGAAAGACAAACTTTATCTTCAGCAAGCTTTATTTTGCTTGAGTCAAGCAAAAGGAGTCAGTGTGGGACTAAGCCTTTCCAAAAAAACACTGACTCAAAAAGGAAGCAAGGCTAGGGCTTATATGGGTTCAGTGGAGACAAAAGAGTAATGAGTATTTACTTCTTTCAAGGGGCGGGTGCTTCTCAGAATGGCGATGCATGTTAATTAGGTTGCACGTGCTTCTGGAATCCAAAATGGAACACACCAATATTCAACATGGAGTCCGCTCAGCAGCCCTTGGCATCACTTATTATGGGATATAGAGCAAGTACAGTGAAGTTTGGCACTACATCACCATCTTTGGAGAGCTTAGGAAGGTTAAAAAGCAATCACACTTTGTTCTTCTGTGCATTCGGGAGACTGTAAAGGGGGAAGGGACTAGAAAAACACTAAGGAGAAGATAGTAATTCACAGGTTGTTTCAACCTTATGTCATGTTGACAGGGTCCAGTTCCTGTTTACCCAACTTCTAGATGGTAATCTTTTTTTTTTTTTAAATTTTTATTAAGCTTCAAGTGAACATTTACCATTCCAATCAGTCTGTCACATGTAGGTTTACATACATCTTACTCCCTTCTCCCACTTGCTCTCCCCCTATTGAGTCAGCCCTTACAGTCTCTCGTTTCGTGCCAATTTTACCTTCTTCCCTCTCTCTCTATCTTCCCATCCCCCCTCCAGTCAAGAGTTGCCAACACACTCTCCCGTGTCCACCTGATTTAATTAGCTCACTCTTCATCAGTATCTCTCTCCCCCCCACTGACCAGTCCTTTTCATGCCTGATGATTTGTCTTCGGGGATGGTTCCTGTCCTGTGCCATCAGAAGTTCTGGGGAGCATTGTCTCTGGGATTCCTCTCGTCGCAATCATACCATTAGGTGTGGTCTTTTAATGAGAATTTGGGGTCTGCATCCCATTGGTCTCCCGCTCCCTCAGGAGTTGTCTGTTGTGTTCCCTGACAGGGCAGACATCGATTGTGGCCGGGCACCAACTTGTTCTTCTGGTCTCAGGATATTGTAGGTCTCTGGTTCAAGTGGCCCTTTCTGTCTCTTGGGTTCTTAGTTGTCGTGTGACCTTGGTGTTCTTCCTTTGTCTTTGCTCCCGGTGGGTTGAGACCAATTAATGTATTTTAGATGGCTGCTTGTTGGCATTTAGGACCCCAGGTGCCACAATTCAAAGTGGGATGCAGAGTGTTTTCATAATAGAATTGTTTTGCCCATTGATTTAGAAGTCCTCTCAAACCAAGTTCCCCAGACCCCAGCCCCTGCTTCGCTATCCTTTGAAGCTTTCATTTTATCTCGGAAACCTCTTTACTTTTAATCCTGTCCAATTAGGCTGACCTTCCTTGTTTTGAGTGTTGTCTTTCCCTTCACCCAAAGCAGTTCCTAGATGGTAATCTTTTAACAGCTCTTTTGTTCTGCTAGCACAGTTAACTCTATCTGTCTCAGTGCTAACTAGGGATGAAATTTAAATATTCTGATTACAGTTAGATGAATTATCTGCTGTTCCACTGGCTTTTTTCCATTACATGAAAAAAGAATTGTGAAGGACTATATTTTTTTTTGTAAAGGCGAGACAACAGAGACTTCTTAAAATAAGAAATAAACACAAAGGCATAGCAAGTTTCTACATATAAGAGATGATTAATGGTGCTAGGAAAACCTTTATTATCCCACATCTGCCCTTTGAAACTACCTCAATTTCCTGTGTGTCTAACCTCATTCCTATGGCCTAGGAGGATAGGGGGACACATCATTTTCCTGTCCCAGGTTTCTACTGGTCCATAAAATAGGAATCTCTGACTTCTTGCATGTAACAGATAGAAGTACCCAAACTTCCTTCTCACTTGTTTTTCCTTTTGTGAGAAACACTGAATTGTTTAACTGATGAGATAGTAAGAATGTGATGTCTTAGTTATCTAGTGCTGCTATAGCAGAAATACTACAAGTAGATGGCTTCAACAAAAAGAAATTTATTCTCTCATAGTCTAGTAGGCTACATGTACAAATTCACGGCATCACCTCCAGGGCAAGGCTTTCTTTGTCAGCTCTGGAGGAAGGTTCTTGTCACCAATCTTCCCCTGGGCTAGGATTTTCTCCGCACGGGAACCCCGGGTCCAAAGGATGGATTCTGCTCCCAGTGCTGCTTTCTAGGTGGTATGAGATTCCCCCTCTCTGCAGTGCAGGCCACGCCCCAGGGAAACACCCTATACATTGGATCAGGGATGTGACCTAGGTAAGGGTGTTACAATCCCACCCTAATCCTCTTTAACATAAAATTACAATCACAAAATGGAGGACAACCACATAGTACTGGGAATCATGACCTAACCAAGTTGACACATATTTTGGGGGGACACGATTCAATCCATGACATATGACTTCCATTGATTCTAGTTTCTCTATTGTGTGTGGTTCTATGCCAAAGGTATTTATGTATGTATGGCCTATTACTCCTTGTCCCTACTCTTGGAAGGTATGAGACAAGCAGAGGTACTCCACGCAGCTGGGTGGTAAGTGCCTTCTCTGCACACTGATGCTCCCCTCAGATAGGTCCCAAGGTCTGAAGTCAGTGGTGTGGTGGGAGGCATGGTGAGGAGGAAATTCATTTTACCCCTGGATTCAAGCCAAATTCTCTAGTTCATCTCTATTCACAATAAAGTGAATATTTGTATCCTATTTACACCTATGTGTATTTTTTAATTGGTCTAGTACATTATTAATTTTCTTCCTCAAACCCCAACAAGGAGACTTTACTTTTAATAAATCTGTTATGTGGGAAGAGTGGCTTATTAATCTCAAGCATGCCATTAATTCCTTGGTTTGAAAGGGTATGTCAGTTTTCCCCCAGATAACAGGGTGCAGGTGGCCTGCAGGTAACCTACTAGTAAAGCAGAAAGAAAGGGAAAGCTGAGAGCTTCCAGTGCTGTGTAGGGCACACTGAGCAGTAGGGGCATCAGATGTCCTGAGGTGGAGGATAGAGGAGAGTTACACACTACCCAAACAATAAATAAATAAAAATTTGAGCTGATAATTTATGTCCCTCTAAAGTATTCCCTTTACCGAACTTAGTTAGGTTTATGCAGAGAGTAGGTATTATTCTAACCATTTTTATAGAAGAAGAACTTGAGGATTAGAGAAATTAAGTAGTTTGCCTAAAGTTACAGTTAAGCCATAGTACAGCCATGATTCAAGTATCAATTAATCAATCCAGCCCTCTCCTCTCCAGGATGTCATGCCACTGTCTTCCTTTAATACTCCATTGTGATTGCCTGTTTCCCAAATCAGCAAAGGTTTCTAATCTCTTTCTCTTAAGAAATACACAATAAAATAAAAGTATGGCTTGTCTCAGGCCTTGTGTAGGTTGGAACATGAGGTAGTTAATTAAGTTGAACTAAGGGGTGACAAGAACTATTGACACTACTGGAAACTTATCTAACAAGATGTTTAGTTGAGACTCTCTGCCTCAATGTTGGCTGGAACTTGATGACAATGGTGCCACCCCATACCTCATATACACACATCCCAAGTGAGGTGCTTGGCCTCCCATGCAGGACTTGCAAGAGTTGGCTAAAAATTGGTTTTTTCACCCTTAACCCCTCACTTGTACACCTCAAGGTTATAAAAGAGCTGGAGTTGAAGATGTTCAAATTGGAGGATTTCTTTGGGAAAAGTTATTGGTATTCTGTGAGTCTACCTGCACCCTAGTGGAAGAGTCCAGGTATAGTTGGAGAGGAGATAGAAGGGAAGGGGAGAGAAAGTAATCAATGACTGTCTTCCCCACTGCAGGCTGCAGAGCCCAAAGCAAACTCAGGCTTGGAAAGAGGTGAAGTTTTTACTGAAAAGGAAGATGTGTTGATTAATGTATTGGATTATTAATCACTAAATTGAAACTGTCCTTGGGAATAAAGTGACTGGATAATTTTTTATTATCTCAGTGTGCCAATTTACTGGCAGGAGATTTGGAGGGCAGGAAGACAAAAAGCTTGAAATACTTATTCACCTTTCTTCCCCTTTGCCAGTTGCCTAGGTTGACTGTGGTCCTTTACTGAGGGCCAGGTCTCCTTTTTGCAGCTCTCTACATACAGCTCCTCTTGCAAGGCAACAGCATCTTCCCCTTGCCTTTTAGATATAGAAGTAATAATTGTTCTTTACTGTTGCCAGCCCCAGGATACTGTACTATCCATTGGTTTCCTATATCCTCACACATTTGAAAACTGCATATCTATCGACAGTCCTCAGTTACCCAATTGGAGTGTGCCATTTGTTCCCTGCCAAGACCCTGACTGACACTGTAAGACAATTCATGGTATCTGCAGAAAAGTGAGAGAATTAATATCTTAAGCCAGACAGCAATCTATAGGTAATGTTTTTGTGTATTAACACATGCTAAATCTGCAGGGAAGCAGGTATGTGTAGAAGAACACAAAAGATTAGGAGAATTTTACCAGACAGAATTTTCTGGTGGAAATCTGTCGGTGTAAGATAATATCCTAAGTGAGTTTTCTAGCTTAGCTAGAATAAAAATTCTCAATGTTGTGCAGGATCAGAAAAGGATCAAGAAGAGGGAAGCCATGACCTTATCAAGAATTAACTCACTCAGAAGAACCTGCCCACAGCCAGGGCCAGGTAGACAGGAAGAGTGCTGATCAACCAAGCTGACCTAGAAAACATTTCTCCCCCCTAGAAAATCCCCAAAGTAAAAAAACAAAAAAACAAAAAAAACACACACTGCAAGCAGAGAAAGCAGAGAAATTCATTTTAGCTGGGATTCAAGTTCAAAGGGTAAAACTGACTCCTATAATATATACAAAAATCTGAAAGGCATTGATAGAATTTTTTCTAAGTTAATCACTTGCAGATACGCTCTCTATATTATAGATCTGTAAACCCCAGGGTAATTCCTAGAATTGTAACACTTTAGAGTTGAAAGGGTCTTTAGAGGTGGTATAGTCAAGCCTCCTCAATCAACAAAGGAACCTCTTCTATTAAAACCTTACAGAAGACAGCCCCAAATGGTGGCTTAGTCAGATACACCATGCCAACTCTTACTGCAAAGACCTAATAAATAAAGTGAAACTTACAGACGAAAACTCTCAGCATCAAATGGTAGGATAAAGAATTATATCAAACACTGATTGAAAGGAGAAACTGAAAAAAAAACTGAGAACAAGAAGGGATACAGAGCAGAGGTGACCTGCCAGCTGGCCTAGAACAGCTTGGCCGTATGGAGACAAAGCCAGCAGTGATCCTGTTTGAGAAGCACAGGTAGACAACTTCACAGAATTTCCAGTAGGAGACAGCAAAACTGTGTAGACATACACAGAGTGAAACAAGCTGAGCAGACATGAACCAGATCTGAGGAGGTAAAGTAAAGAAAGGAGAGCAAGAGTTCCAGGGATCCTAGAGTTCACAGAGCAGGTAGGAAACCCAGATCCAGAGACATGACTACTCACCAGCAGTGGTCCCTGACATTAGGGTGAGTTGGTGCACACAGAGTATTACATCCATAGAGTGTCAGCAGGAGGTCCCCTACCCAACCAAACTCTGGGCAGCCACGACCCTTGCACTGGGTCAGGGCCATGGCAGCCTGGGGAAAGGGAGCAGTTATTAAAGGTAGACAGAAGAATTCCCAGCACACCCATTTTTCTGGAAAATGTGGGGAATTTGTTTTCAGCTAGAGCCCCTTGGCCCCCAGAGCAAACAGTGATTTCACCAGAGGATACAACAGACAGGATATTCGGATCAGAATCTGCAGCCAGAGTTTTGTAGAAGGCAGTGGAAAGTGCAGACCTCTGAAGAATTCACTAACGAACATTTAAAGTGACCTCTGGACAGTTGCATTAACAGAGGCTGAAGACAGTGACACCGACATCTCTCTTTCCTGTCACACTGCCCCATCCCTAATGTACACTCAACCTCCTTTCAGATTCTCTCCCAGTTTTCTGTTTATTTCCATTATGCCACTCATAGCATTTGGGAATACATATGTTTATTTCTGGGATTGTTTGATCAATGTCTGTGTCCCTCATGGACCTTGTGAAGTCAGGGAAGGCCTACTGTGGTCAGCACTTGACCATGACCTCAGTTTCCACCTAGTACTTGGCCCAGCTGGTCACTCGCCACAACTCCTGCCCACCACACCACACAGCCTGCCACAGTGCCCACCCAGGGAGGGGCAGTGAAAGCTGCTGTGCTGCTGGTCACCCATCATACCCACCACCCAGTGCTCCTCCTGCCCAATGAGCAGCATTTCCCCAGACCAGTGATGAGCAGATTATGCCCATCCTACCTGTCCTGATATGCCAAAACAAAACAAAACAAAGAATCAGGACAAAACAAGCAAACATACAATAAATAAATAAATAAAACACCTTAGTGCCTCAGAGACAGCAGATAATAACAAATCATATGAAAAAACAGGATAAGATGGCCCCAACAAGTGAGCAGAATAAGGGGAAAGAAAACCTTCCTAAGGAAGAAATGATAATAGAACTACCTGAGAAAGAATTCAAAAGACTTGTATTTAGTATCCTCAAAGCAATCAAGGAAAATACAGAAAAAAGAAAAAAACTAGAAGAATTCAGGAAAACAATACAAAAACAAATGACAGACTTAATAGGCAGTTAGAAACCATACAAAAACAACACCTAGAAATTCAGAAGATCAATAATGTAGAATATCAGAAATAGATAACACAATGGAAAGACACAGAAGTAGAACTGAAGCAAAAGAAGAGTCAGCAAAACAGAGGACAAATCCCTCGATACTAATTTGTTTGAGGAACAATCAGAAAAAAGATTGAAGAACAATGAAGAAAGCGTAAGAGTTATGTGGGGCATCATCAAAAGGAGTAATTTATGTATAACGGGAATTCCAGAGAAGAACGGAAAAAAAAATACAGAGAGAATTTTTGAAGCTATATTGTCTGAAAATTTCCCAAATATCATGAAAGACGAGAAAGTTACCATCCAGCCAAGAAGCTCAGTGAACCCCATATGGTATAAAAAAAGGCTCCAAAAAAAAAAAAAAAAAAAAATTCACCAAGACATATCATAATCAAACTTTCAAAAACCAAAAACAAAGAAAGAATTCTGAAAGCAGCTTGTGAAAAGCAAAATATCACTTACAAAAGGGCATCGATAAGCGTAAGTGCAGATATGTCATCAGAAACCATACAAGCAAGAAGGCAATGAGACGACACATATAAAATCCTGAAGGAAAAGAATTGCCAACAAACAATAATATATCCAGCAAAATTGCCTTTCAAAAATGATGGCAAAACTAAGACATTCCCAGATAAGCAGAAACCAAGGGAATTTTTAAAAACCAAACCTTACAAGAAATATTAAAGGGAGTCTTTCGGATAGAGAACCAATGACATCAGACAACAACCTGAGATAAAGACACACGACAATATCAGGCAGATAACAACCCACATAAAGACTTCACAAAAGCAAAAATAAAGCTAAAAATTTGACTACAGGAAAACAGAGGAGTTACGCTGTAAATGACGACAACCTCAAAACAAAAAGTAGGATTAAAAGATATTGTTACAGAACTTCCGTATAGGGAGGAAGTCAAGGCAATTTCAAGATATAACAGACTGATTTAATTTTAAGGTAAACTTCAGGGTAACCACAAAAAAAAGGAATAAAACTACTCACCAAAATAAAGAAGAAAATCAAAAGGATTCAGTAAGCACACACACACACAGAAAAAAAAAAAAATGATTGATGGGAAAAGAAAAGAACTCAATACAGAAAATTAAGAGGAACAAAGGAACTGCGAACACTACACAAAAAAAGCACAACAAAATGACAGCAATGAATCACACAGAATGTAAATGGAATAATGCACCAGTCAAGAGACAAAGAGTGGCAGAATGGATTAAAAAATGACCCATCAATATGTTGCCTACAAGAGATACACCTTAGACACAAAGATGTAAACAAGTTAAAAATCAAAGGATGGAAAAATATATACTAATCAGACAGTAACCAAAAGAGCAGGAGTAGCAATAATAACTTCAGATAAAATAGACTTTAAGTCAAAACCTATTATAAGAGAAAAAGAATGGAATTATATCATAATAAAAGGGTCAATCCACCAAGAATATATAATAAAAATAGAAGTTTATGCAGCCAATGACAGAGCTCCAAAATGCAAGAAACAAACCCTAACAGAATTGAAAAGAGAAATAGGCAGTTGAACAATAACAGTAAGAGACTTTAACACACCACTTTCAATGATGGACAGAACAACTAAAAAGAAACTCAATAAAATACAAAAGATCTAAATAACACAATAAACCAACTTGACCTCATAGACATATACAGAACACACCACCCCAGAATGGCACTGTACACATTCTTCTCCAATGCACAAGGATCATTTTCCAGAAAAGATCGTATTCTAGGACACAAAACAAACCTCAACAAATTAAAAAACATGGACATAATACAAAACAACTTTTCTAACCATAATGCTATAAAACTAGAAATTAATAACAGAACAAGGAAAAAAAATTAAAGACATGAAAACTGAATAACAGCCTACTTAAAAAATACTGGATCGTTGAAGAAATTAAAAACAAAATTAAAAAATTACTAGAATCAAATGGGAACGAAAACACAATATACCAATACCTCTGAGATACAACAAAAGAAGTACTCAGAGGAAAATTTATAGCAATAAGTGCACACATCAAAAAAGAAGATGCAAAATCAAGAACTTAACCTGACCACTTGAACAAATATAAAAGGAACAGCAAAACAAGTACACAGTCACCAGAAGAAAGGAACAAAAACAACAGAGCATAAATAAATGAAATAGAAAAACAAATAGAAAGAATTAACAAAAGTAGAAATTGGTTCTTTGAGAGGATCAATAAAATGGACAAACCACTGGCCCAACTGACAAAGGAAAAAATGAGAAAATGCAAATAACCAAAATGAGAACTGAAACGGATAACATTACAACAGAACCAACAGAGATAAAGAGGATCGTAACAGAATGTTAAGAAAAATTGTACTCTAACAAATTTGAAAACCTAGAAGTGGACAAATTTCTAGAAACACACTATCTACCTAAACTAACACAAACAGAGGTAGAAAATCTAAATAGATCCATAACAAAAGAAGAAATTGAAGATGTCATTTTAAAAAGACTCCCAACAACAAAAAAGCCCAGGCCCAGATGCCTTCACTGGAGAGTTCTACCAAACATTCAGAGATGACGTCAATTCTACTCGAACTACTTCAGAACGTAGAAAAGGAAGGAAAAGTCCCTAATTCATTCTATGACATCAGCATAATCCTGATACCAAAGCCAGGAAAAGATACACAAAAAAAGAAAATTACAGACCAATATGCATCATGAACAAAGATACAAAAATTCTACCCAACAGAATACAGTAGCATATCAAGTAATAACAACACATCACAATCAGGTGGGATTCATACCAGGGATGCAAGGGTGGTTCAACATTAGAAAATCAATCAACACAATTCACCACATAAATAAAACAAAGGAAAAGAATTACATTATCAACTCAGTCAATACAGAAAAGGCATTTGATAAAGTCCAACACCACTTCATCATAAAAACTCTCAGCAAAATAGGAATAGAAGGGAAATTCCTCAACATAACTAAGGACATATATGCAAAACCAGTGACCAACATTATTCTCAACAGAAATCAAAAGCATTCCCCTTGACAACAAGAAATGAGACAAGGATACCCTTTATCACCACTCTTATTCAGTATTGTACTCAAAATCCCAGCCAGAGCAATAAGGTAAGAAAAGGATATAAAGGGCGTCCAAATTGGTAAGCAAAAAGTAAAACTATGCCTATTTGCAGATAACATGATCTTATACAGAGAAAATCCCAGAGATTCCACAAGAAAGTTATTGGCACTAATAGAATGGCAGGGTACAAGATCAACATACAAAGATCAGCTGGATTCCTCTTTACTAACAAGGGGAACTCTAAAAAGGAACTCAAGAAAACAATACCATTTATAAAGTCCCCAAAAGGGATAAATATCTAGAAATAAATTTAACTAGGGATGTAAAAGACTTACAGAAAGAAAACCATAAAACTCTACAGCAAGAAAACAAAAGAGACATATATAAATTCAAAAACACCACGCTCATGAATTAGAAGACTAAACATTGTGAATATGTCAGTACTATCCAAAGTGATCTATAGATATAATGCAATTTCAATCCAAATCCCAACAACATTCTTTAAAGAAATGGGAAAACTAATCTCCAACCTTATATGGAAATGAAAGAGGCCCTAAATAGCTAAAGCATTATTGAAGAAGAATGAAGTAGGAGGCCTCAGACTTCCCAGTCTCAGAGCTTACTGTAAAGCCATGGTACAAAAACAGACACATAAACCAGTGGAACAGAATTGAGAACACAGAAGTAAATTCATCCAGCTATGGGTAGCTGATCATCGACAAAGTGTCAAAGTCCATTCATGGGGAAGAGATAGTCTCTTTAATGAATGACTGGCAAAGCCTGATATCCATCTGTCGAAGAAGGAAACAGGGTGCATGCCTCACACCATACAAAAAAACTAACTCAAAATTAATCAAAGACCTAAATGTTAAACATAAAACTATAAAGTTCCCTGAAGATAACATAGGGACATAGCTAGGGGTCCTAATTTATGGCATAAATATACTATCAAACATAACTAAAAATGCACAAACAATAGAAGATAAACTAGATAACTGGGACCTCCTAAAAATCAAGTACTTATGCTTATCAAAAGTCTTTACGGAAAGAGTAAAAAGAGAACCCACAGACTGGGAAAAAAAATTGGCAACAACATATCCGACAAGGGTCCAATCTCTAAAATATATAGAAGACTTCAACACCTCAACAACAAAAAGAAAAACAATCCAACCAAAAAATGGGCAAAGGACATGAACAGACACTTCACCAAAGAAGACATTCGAGCAGCTAAACAACACATGAAGAAATGCTCATGATCATTAGCCATTAAAAAAAAAACAGATACAAATCAAAACTATAATGAGATACTCTCTCACCCCTGTAAAAATGGCACTGATCCAAAAAACAGAAAACAACAAATGCTGACAAGGTTGTGGGGAGATTGGAACTCTTATACACTGCCGGTGGGATTGCAAAATGGTACAACCACTATGAGAAATGGTATGGCACTTCCTCGAAAAGCTAGAAATAGAAATACCATATGATCCACCAATCTCACTCCTAGGTATATATTCTAGAGCAATAAAAGCAGTGACACAAATAGACATATACACTCTCATGTTCATTGCAGTATTATTCACAATAATAAAGAGATGGAAACAACCTAAGCGTCCATCAACAGATGAATGGATAAACAAAATGTGGTACATTCATGCAACTGAATACTACACAATGATAAAGAATAATAACGAGTCCATGAAGCATCATATAACATGGATGAATCAGAAGAACATTATGCTGGCTGAAATAAGTCAGTCACAAAAGGACAAATATTATATGATAACACTTCTTTAAAAAAAATAGGTTTATACACAGAAAGCAATGTTCTTTGATGGTTACCAAGGATGAGAGAGGAAGGGTGACAGAATCACTTACTAGATAGTAGACATATATTAATTCTGGTGAAGGGAAAGGCAATACACAATATGGAGGAAGTCAGTACCTCGTGGCCAAGGTAAATGAAGACAGAGAGGTATGTAAGAATAAAGGACAACTATGGTAAATGTGGCAGGAAGAAGGATCAGGCAGCCTATGTCTGAAAAGAATTAGCTGGTGAAAACCTTACGAATAGCAGTGGAACATTGTCTGATATAGTGCCAGAATATGAGACCCTCAGGTTGGAAAAAAAAAGTTGGAAGGCACTCAAAATATGATTGGGGAAGTTCTTCCTCCTCAAAGTAGAGTCAACCTTAATGATGTGGATGGAGTCAAGCTTTTGGGACCTTCATTTGCTGATGTGGCATGACACAAAATGAGGAGAAACAGCTGCAAACCTTCATTAAGTGTCTGAATGTGGAATGTACAAAGGATGAAGCTAAGAAAATTGGAAATCATCAAAAATGAAATGAAATGCATAAACATCGATATCCTAGGCATTGTTGTTGTTGTTAGGTGCCATCAAGTTGGTTCCAACTCCTGGCAACCCTATGTACAACAGAACAAAACACTACCTGATCCTGTACCATCCTCAAAACCACTGCTATGCTTGAGCCCCTTGTTGCAGCCACATTGATATCCTAGACATTAGTGAGAAGAAATGGACTGGTATTGGCCATTTTGAACTGGAGAATCATATGATCTACTAAGCTGGGAATGACAACTTGAAGAAGAATGACTTAGCACTCATTGTCAAAAAGAACATTTCAAGATCTACCCTGATCTACAATGCTGCCAGTGATAGCATAATATCCATATGCCTAAAGGAAGACCGGAAACTCTGGTGGCGTAGTGGTTAAGTGCTACGGCTGCTGACCAAAGGGTCAGCAGTTTGAATCCGCCAGGCGCTCCTTGGAAACCCTATGGGGCAGTTCTACTCTGTCCTATAGGGTTGCTATGAGTTGGAATCAACTCGACGGCACTGGGTTTTTTTTGTAAAGGAAGACCAGTAAATATGACTATTATTCAAATTTGACCACCAACCACTAAGGCAAAAGATGAAGAAATTAAAGACTTTTACCAACTTCTGTGGTCTTAAGTTGATCAAACATGCAACTACAATGCGTCGATAATTCCTGGCAATTGGAACGTGAAAGCTGGAAACAAAAAAGGATTGGTAGTTGGAAAATATGACCTTGGTGATAGAAACCATGCCAGATATCGCATGATAGAATTTTGCAAGACAAACTTCTTCATTGCAAATACCTTTTTTCACCGACATAAATGGCAACTATACACCTGGACCTCGCCAGATGGAATAAACAGGAATGAAATAAACTACGTCTGTGGAAAGAGACAATGGAAAAGCTCAATATCAGCAGTCAAAACAAGGCCAGGGGTTAGGGTTAGGGTTAGGGTTAGGGGACAGACTCTCAATTGCTCATATACAAATTCAAGTTGAAGCTGAAGAAAATTAGAGCAAGTGCATTGAAGCCAAAATATGACCTTGAGTGTATCCTACCTGACTTTAGAGATCATCTCGAGAATAGACTGAATGCATTGAACACTAATAACCAAAAAAAAAAGACCAGACAAATGTGGGATGACGTGAAGGACATCATACATGAAGAAAACTAGAGGTTATTAAAAAGACAAAAAAGAAAGAAAAGACCAAAATGAATGTCAGAAGAGCTCTGAAACTTGCTCTCGAACATCAAGTAGCTAAAGCAAAAGGAAAAGTGATGAAGTCAAAGATCTGAACAGAAGATTTCAAAGGGTGGCTCGAGAAGACAAACTAAAGTATTATGATGACATGTGCAAAGACCTGGAGATAGAAAACCAAAAAGGAAGAATGCACTTGGTGTTTCTTGAGCTAAAAGAATTGAAGATTTGCCTTGAGCTGCAATACTGAAGGATTCTACAGGGAAAATATTAAATTACGCAGGAAACACCAAAAAAACATGGAGGGAATACACAGAGTCACCATACCAAAAAGAATTGGTCGACGTTCAACCATTTCAGGATGTTGCATATGATCAGGAACCAATGATGCTGAAAGAAGAAGTCCAAGATGCACTGAAGGCATTGGTGAAAAACAAGGCTCCAGGAACTGAAGGAATAGCAATTGAGATGTTTCAACAAACAGACACAGAGCTGGAAGTGCTGACTCATTAATGTCAAGAAATTTGGAAAACAGCTACTTGGCCAACTGACTGGGAGAGATCCATATTATGCCTATTCCTAAGTAAAGTGATCCAACCAAATGTGGAAATTATTGAACCATATCATTAATATCACATGCAAGTAAAATTTTGCTGAAGATCATTCAAAAGTGTCTATAGCACTATATCGACAGATAACTGCCAGAAATTCAAGCCGGATTCAGAAAAGGATGTAGAATGAAGGACATCATTATTGATGTCAGATGGATCTTGGCTGAAACCAGAAAATACCAGAAAGATGTTTTCCTGCGCTTTATTGACTATGCAAAAGTATCCGACTATGTGGACCGTAGCAAGCTGTGGACAACATTGTGAAGAACAGGAATTCCAGAATACTTAATTGTGCTCATGAGGAACCTGTACATAGATCAAGAGGCAGTCATTCAAACAGAACAAGGGGATACTGAGTGGTTTAAAATCAGAAAAGGTGTGTGTCGGGGTTGTATCTTTTCACCATACTTATTCGATCTGTATGCTGAGCAAATAATCCAAGAAGCTGGACTATATGAAGAAGAACAGGGCATCAGGATGGGAGGAAGACCCATTAACAACCTGCAATATGCAGATGTCACAACTTTGCTTGCTGAAAATGAAGAGAGTTGAAGCACTTACTGATGAAGATAAAAGACCACAGCCTTCAGTATGGATTCACGTCAACATAAAGAAAACAAAAATCCTCACAACTAAGCAACATCGTGATAAATG
The DNA here is from genome assembly GCF_024166365.1 of Elephas maximus indicus. Classification (NCBI taxonomy): domain Eukaryota; kingdom Metazoa; phylum Chordata; class Mammalia; order Proboscidea; family Elephantidae; genus Elephas; species Elephas maximus. The sequence goes on from NC_064820.1 coordinate 68,338,211, forward strand.
GAGAAAAGATTGAAGTTATCAAGGATTTCATTTTACTTGGATCTACAATCAACACTCATGGAAACAGCAGTCAAGGAATCAAAAGATGTATTGCATTGGGCAAATCGCCTACAAAAGACCTCTTTAAAGTGTTTTAAAGTAAAGATGTCACCTTAAAGGCTAAGGTGTACCTGACCCAAGCCATGATGTTTTCAATCACCTCATATGCATGTGAAAGCAGGAGGACGAATAAGGAAGACCAAAGAAGAATTGAGGCCTTTGAATTGTGGTGTTGGCAAAGAAGATTGACTATACTGTGGAGTGCCAAAATAACAAAAAAAAATCTGTCTTGCAAGAATTACAACCAGAATGCTTCTTAGAAGCAAAGATGGCGAGACTACTTCTTACATACTTTGAACATGTTATCAGGAGGGATTAGTCCCTGGAGAAGGACATCATGCTTGGTAAAGCGGAGGGTCAGCTGAAAAGAGGAAGACCTTCAATGAGATAGACTGACATTGTGGCTGCAACAATGAGCTTAAGCATAACAATAATTGTGAGGATGATGAAGGACCAGGCAGTGTTTAATTCTTTTGTACAGAGGGTAGCTATGTGTTGAAATCCATTGGATGGCACCTAACAACCACAGAGTAAATGCTGGAGCACTGGTGGTGCAGTGGTTAAGAGTTACAGCTGCTAACCAAAAGTTTGGCAGTTCGAAACCACCAGCTGTTCCTTGGAAATCCTATAGAGGAGATCTGCTCTGTCCTATAGGGTTGCTGTGAGTCAGAACCAACTAGACGGCACATAACACCAACAACAACACAGTAAATGCTATAACATATTCAGTTCTGCAACAGCAGTAATAACAACCAAAAATTTGTGAGTGGTTACATCGGTAGATATTTATGCTATATAGGTGTAGAAGGGCATATGGGAGTACATGCGTGTATATATATAGGTATAGTTGTGGGCATTTGTATATACATATTTGTATATGCTACATATATATTCATATATATATACACACACATATATTAAAGCACATAGGGGTCACAGTTATGAAAACTTCCTAGACATATTCAAACACTTCATGGGACTGAGTTACTGGGTTTGAAGTCTCAGGCCATAGTCTTGGGGGACATCTAGGTCAATTGGCATAACATAGTTCACAAAGCTAACGTTCCACGTCCTAGTTTCTCGAGTAGCATCTGGGGTCTTAGAAGCTTGTCAGTGGCCATCTAAGATACAACTATTGATCTCCTCCCATTTGGCAAAGGGGAGTGAAGGAAACCAAAGACTCAAGGAAACAATTAGTCCAGAGGACTAATGGCCCACAGGAGCCATAGCCTCCTCTAGCCTGAGACCAGAAGAACTAGATGGTACCCAGCCACCACTACCAACCACTCTGACCAGGGACACAATAGAAGGTCCCATTTAGAATGGGATAAAAATGTAGAACAAAACTCAAATTCTTAAGAAAGATCAGACTTACTGGATTGATAGAGACTGAAGGAACCCCCAAGATTATTGCCCTAAAATACAGTTTAATCTGCAACTGAAGTCACTGCCAGAGGTCACCTTTCAACCAAATAATATATTGGGCTATAAAATTAAATAGTAACACCCATAAGGAATGTGCTCATTAGAAACAATTAACTATACAAGACCAAACAGGCAACATTTGCCCAAAAGCAAAGATGAGAAGGCAGGGAGGGGCAGGGAAATTAGATGGATGAAAATGGGGAAAACAGAGTGGAAACGAGAAGAGTGCTGACACATTACGGGGATAGCAACCAATGTCACAGAACAATTTGTGTATGAATTGTTGAATGAGAAACTAATTTGCTGTGTGAGCTTTCACCTAAATTACAATAAAATGTTCCAAGAAAGAAATAAATAAGAAAGAGTGAAAATTAAAACCATGGTTTTGGAGAAGATATTTGTACTTCATATATCCAACAAAGGACTTGTATCTCAAGTATATGAAAATGTCATCTAAACAATAAGATAAAGCAGATCATGCAACAAGAATCTGGAGAAAAATGTAAACAAACCCTTCATAAAAGAGCATATCCAAATAGTCAATGTACATATGAAAAGGCACTCAGTATCCTAAGTCATCAGGCAAATGAAAATTGAAAGCCCAAAAGTGAAACCTTTCCACATCCATCAGAACAGCTAAAATGAAAAAGATGGGAAATACCAAAGATGGCTAGAATCAAATGTTACTCTCACATGCTGCAAATGGGAGCATAAATTGGTATGAACCTCCTGGAAAAACTGTTTGGCAGTATTAACTTAAACTGAACTTGTTCCTACCCTATGATTTAGCAATTCCACTACTAGACAAACCCACAGAAATGAGGACATACATTCACCAAAAGTCACGTACAGGAATGTTCAGAGTAGCATATTAGTAATATCCTAAATCTAAAAACAACCTGAATGTCCATCAGCAGGTGAACAGAGAAACAAATTGTGATATTTTTATACAATGGAATTTCAGACAGTAAAGAGATGAATGAGTTATACATGATGGCGTGAATAAATATCACAAAGATAATGTTGAATGAAAATAAGCCAACACAAAAGAGTAAACATCATTTAATTCCATTTATTTAAAGTTGGTGCACAGACACAATTATAAGTCAAGGTAGCATTTCTCTTAGGAATGGGATTCTGTGGTTTCAAGGGCTCTGATGGTGTTCTTCTTCTTGATCTGGGTGCTAGTCACATGAATATGTTTTCTTTATTAAAATTTATCAAGATGTACAGTTACAAATATTTCACATTTCTGTTATATTTCAATTAAAACTTCCATTAAAAAGAAAAATTGAAGAACAAAAACCATACAGCCTTTCTACTTTGCAAAGTAGTTCACTCCATTACAGAAAGCCTTATTGTTAGAAAGTTCTTTCTTATGTTAAGTAGTGGTTTTCCAAATTTCTTATAATTGGAACCCTTTAAAAAATGAATATTTAAATCCAATCTAAAATATAAAACAATATGAAATAGATAAAAGCAGAGTTCTCATTAAAGAATGGGTTCTGAAACCTACCTCAGGGAATATAGTTTGAAATCCTCTATATCATATTGTGTTTCCTTTTTTGACTCTCTGGAGCAGCAATATCTCACTAACACCCACAATTCTTTCATCTGTTGACCTTCTCCATTGTCTGCCTAGGTCTATTTAACAACAGATCTTTAACAATAGATCTGTCTTGGCTCCCACTTCCAGGATGTAATGCATTACTAGGGAAATCATGCATTCTCAAACATTTGCGATCTCGACTAGGCTCACAACACTACTTAGTAATTATTAGTTCCTAAAAAAATCAACTCTTCCTTTCTCAGAGCAGCAGTTCCAAACTCTATTGTTCTCCTCAAACACTTTACTCATTTCTGTCTTCTCCACTTTGGCAGATGACATAATCGCCTTACTGTTCCACTACTTCATGTGCCCTTACCCCCATAGCTCCAATTATGACTAATACAAGTTTACACACCACAGTTCCATGTTAATCTTCAGACTTTCATTTCTATTTAGATATCCCACAATTTCCTCAAATCCTGAGAAAGAACAAACTTAAACTCATTTTCTCTTACATGCCAGCTCCTCCAATAGTCTCTGTTCAGGTTAACATCATCATCACCATCTACATGATGTCCCAGAATGGAAATCTCAGCCTATATGCAATTCCAACTTTCTGCTTACTCCTACACCTAATAAATTAAAAGAAAGAAAGAAGGGAGGGAGGGAGTGAGGGAAGAAGGGAGGGAGGAAGGAAGGAAGAAAAAAATCAGAGCCTCGAATTTGGTGCATCAGACTGCCATGTTTCCTCAGCCTGTATTGCCTGGAAACACAAAAACCTCCTAACCAAGCTCCCTGTCACCAGATTGTCATCACTCCAATATGCCCTCCAGAAGTCAGAATCAATTATGCCACTCCCCGCCCAGACATTTAATGGATTTGTGTAAGCTGTAAAATAAATCCAAGACTCCTTAGTAAGCCCCAACTTATTTTTTCAGTTTCAATTATTATTTCTTCCATATGTACTAAATGCCTCACTTTTGGCTAAACATAGCATCTCCTGTCATAACCCTGTGATTTTGCACATGCACTTTCTTCTGTCTGTTGTGTGTTTTCCCCACTTTTCGTTGTAAAGCGCTACTCATTTTGAAGACTCAGCTGAGTTACATCAGCTGTAAAGCCTACCCTCATGACCTCCCTCCAAAGTTGATTATTCTTCTTTTGTGCTGAGCACTCGAACATGATCCCATGTACAGATTATATTCTACACCACAAAAGTTATGTTGAAGTCCTAACCCCTGTATCTGTGAATGTGAACCTGTTAGGAAATAGGGTCTTTGGAGATGTAATCAGTTATGTTACCGTAAGGTCATACTGGAGTAGGATGTGTCCAAATCCTACATAACTGGTGTCCTTATAAAATAGAAGATACACAGAGACAGAGAGACAATGGCCATATGAAAATGTATCTACGAGCCAATGGTTATCAGGGTCCTTCAGAAGATAGGAGAGACGCATAGAACAGTTTCTCTCTCAGAGCCCTCAAAAGGAATCAACATGGCTAATACCCTGATTTGGACTTCTAACTTCCAGAATTGTGAGACATAAGTTTCTGTTCTTTAAAGCCATCTGTTTTGTGATATTTTGTTATGGTAGCCCCAGGAAGCTAAGACAATCCCTTTACCCATTATAGTCTATAGAAGTCATAGCCATATGCAGCACAAATGGAATCTTTTAGATTTAAGAGAAAAAAGAATATATAGAAAATATACTGAGTAGTTTTTAGAATTCTCCAGAAATGAAAGAACCAGGTTTGAAAACAGTCTTTAGTTAGGAGGTCTTCATAGCTTGAAAACAGTCATGAATAAAGAGTTCTTCATAGCAGTAAGGATCACAGAAAACAGAAAAATCATGTAACAACCAATCAGGAAAGGGCTGCACTGTCACTATATTGAACAAAGGGCACCACAGTTTGCATCAGCGCCAGTTCTGAACAATGGCTCTCCCCACCAGAACTATTCCTTTCATTGTCCTGGAAACTTGATATTACTACTGTCACAGCAGCTGCCACCATTCCAGAATGGTTTCTCATCTACATCTGTTTCTTTGTGTCACTAGCTTCCATTTCAAAGACTAGAGTGGATGCCTCTTTTGGGATGAGTGTAGGTCTCCTGCCCACCCCAAGCTCCAAGGGAGGATAGAAAAGCAAGTATTTGAGGCTGTTAGCATTTATGGGGAGAGGTAAGGAGCCTAGGTGATGCAGTGGTTAACAGCTCAGCTGCTAACCCAAATGTCAGTGGTGAACCCGCTAGCCACTCCAAGGGAGAAAGATGTGGAAGTCTGCTTCCGTAAAGATTACATACAACCTAGGAAACCCTATGTGGAAGCTCTACTCTGTTCTATGGGGCCACTATGAGTCAGAATCTACTCGATGGGAATAGGATTTTTTTTTTTTTAAAGTGAGAGGTAAGTTTTGTCTCTGCGTAAGACTGATATATATAATTAGGAAGGCTTCAGATTATAAGAAAGTAAGTAGTGCAAGTATCCACTTTGGCTATTGGATGAATTAAAAACTTAGTTCTCCAGCTGCACTAGTCATATTTCCAGTGCTCTATAGATGGATGACATGGTTTCCATAGTGCAGTGGTTATCACCTCTGCCGCACACACGAAAGGTCCCCGGTTCGTAACCAGGTAGAAACAGCTTTCTTTGGAAACCCTGGTGGCATAGTGGTTAAGTGCTACAGTTGCTAATCAAAGGGTCAGCAATTCAAATCTGCCAGGTGCTCCTTGGAAACTCTATGGGGCAGCTCTACTCTGTCCTATAGGGTCACTATGAGTCGGAATTGACTCGATGGCACTGGGTTTGATTTTTATAGATAGATGTAGGAGCTCTGGTGGCACAATGGTTAAGTGATTGGCTGCTAATAGAAAGGTTGTCAGTTCTAACCCATGAGTAGCTCCACAGGTGAAAGACCTGGTGATCTGCTTCTATAAAGATTACAGCCAAGAATATTTTATGAGGCAGTTCCACTTTGTTGCATGGGGTTGCTATGAGGCAGAGTCAACTTGGTGGTATCCATCAACAACAGACAGATGTGCTAGTAGCTTCCACAGTAGACGGTGCAGAAATAGAACATCTCCATCGTCACAAAAATTCTGCTAGAAAGTGCTGGTTTAGACAAAACTTCTTTTATTAATGAACAAACTTAGGCCCCACGAGGTTAAGTGATTTATCAAGGTCACAAAGCCAGTTAGGGTCCAGGTGAAAACTAGTATCAAATTCTCGGATTCTTTTTGTATTTTTCTATCTATTGCAGCTTATTGTTTTTTTCGCTTATAGTTGTAAATGCTGTTAGGTTTGTTTTGTGGTTCATTTTCCAACATCTTTTTTTTATTCCAAATCTGGGGTTCATTGTATTAATTTTAAGAGCTGGGAAGTTTCATAAAAAGCTTTTATGACTATAAAGACAGTAGCAGCAATGAATTACAATGTGTTTTCTGATTCTATCTTCAAATTATTTGAGACATAGAATACATACAGAATAGTCTTGAAATTTTTCTCTCAGCCAGTCATAGTAAAAGGACAAAACTTATGAAAGGTTAAAAAGGAGTACTACATCTCCAGCATCATTGCCTAGAGTCTGGATTCCTGCCAAGATCTGCAGAGTGGCAGAAGTATTTTCAGGCACAGTCAACAAGTCGATCTCTGGCATGCAATGCTACTCTTCAAGCATCTCCCAAAGGCTAAAAATAGCTAGAGGAACAGATCCAAGAGAAATATTTATAGCCACACCCACTCAAAGACTCTGGCTCTCTTCCTGCTTGGACACATACTTAGTGGTGCCACTCATGACTGTAGGTGTTGCAGAGTACACACCCAGCCTCTTCCGTGAGTCTTCAAAGGAAGGCATTGGAAACCCTGGTGGCATCGTGGTTAAGGGCTATGGCTGCTAAATAAAAGGTCAGCAGTTCAAATCCAGCAGGTGCTCCTTGGAAACCATATGGGGCAGTTCTACTCTCTCCTATAGGGTCTCTAGGAGTTGGAACCGACTTGACAGCAGCAAGTTTGGGTTTTTTTGGATACACACACACATATGGATGGTTTGGGTTTTTTGTTTGTTTATTTCTTTTTAAGGAAGTGGCTCATGCAGTTGTGGGGACCAGCAAGTCTGAAATCGTAGGGCAGGCCAGCAGGCTGAAAAGTCAGGCAAGGACTTCCGTTACAGTCTCGAGGCAGAGTTCCTTCTTCTCCAGGAAACCTCAGATTTTGCTCTTAAAGCCTTTAACTGACTGCATGAGGCCCACCCACATCATCTCCTTTACTTAAAGCCAACTGTTGTAAATGTTAATCACATCTACAGAATACTTTCACAGCAACATCTAGACGAGCGTTTGACTAAACAACTGAGCACCGTCACCAAGCAAAGTTGTCACATAAAATTTACCATCACAGGGGGAGATGTGAAGAGCTTAGTATGATGAATTGCCTCAATGAATTCACGCTGAAAGTCAAAAAGCAATAACAAGGAAGGGCTAACTTCCAGTTAAAGTGGAAAAATCGGGGAAGTGTATCTCCAACGGTCTGTTCATGTTCGACCTAAGGCAAGAATGGCAACTAGGACTTCAGGTGCTTGGAGACAGTCTTCCAGGTTGGGACAAGCTTGGAGGAGAAACCAGAGACTTAAAGGAATGTGAATCAAGTGAACAGAGGCTGATGGAGAGGGAAGACAAGACAATGAGAGAATGATACTAAAATTATTTTAAAAAAATAAAATAAAAGGTATTCTAAAAGAACAAAAGAACCAGAAGCATCTACTGAGATTAAAAAAAAAAAATGGGCTACTGGTTGGTTTTACAGCTATTTATAAGGTCAGTGCAATAAAAAGATGATGATATAGTCATATATATCCAGAATCCAACCAATTTTCTCTCACCACCTCCACTGCTGCCACCCTGCTCCAAGCCACCACCGATGCTCATCTGGGTTGTTGAAATAGCCTCCACCATCTGATACTCTGTTTCTGCCTTTGTCTGGTCATTCCTCTGTGCACTATTGTCCAGTGGCTTCCTATATCATTCAGAGAAAACAAAATCCCTTACAATGGCCTACAAGGTCCTATACCCATTCTGATCTCATGTCCTTTCATTCTTTGACTATTATTCTTCCAAGACATGGCCTCCCTTGCTGGTTCTTGAAGATGCCAGGAATGTTTCCTCCATTTGGAATGCTCCTTTCCTGGAAACATATGTGGCTTTTCCTCTTATTCTGTTCAAGACTTAGCTAGAATGCCATTTGTCAGCGGTTTTTACCAGTTTGTAGAAATAACAAGCTACCTTCCCCTTATATCATCTCCAGTCCAGCCTCTGGCCCTGTTTGACCCCCTTGCCCTGTTTCATCTTCCTCCATAACACTCAGTACATCTGACATACTAAATATGTATTTGCTTACTTTTTCATTATCTGTCATCTCTCACAAGCATATAAACTCCTTGTGTCCAGACTTTATCTGTTTTGTTCTAGGTAAATGTTGATAAATGAATGGACATTAAAAAAGATGAGAAAGTAAGGGGTGACCTTATAGCTGAGGCAGAAACAATTCATGGAACAAACAGAATCAGAGAACTAAAGAGATTATAATGCTGATGACAAGGAAGAAGATGAAAATGGTGATGATGACTAGGACAACTATTATTTGCTGGTCTTTTATTAGGCTCTGTACTAAGTGCTTTGCAATGCCTCATTTAATCCTCCTTTAACCATGAGAAATGGACCCTATTATAATCTCAACTGTGTAGATAAGGAAACCTAGCTTTGAGAAGTTAGATAACTCACCCAAGGACACACAGCTTGGTAAGTGTAAATGTAAGAGCTATGAATTTTAACCCAAAGGTGCCTCCAGAGCATGTATGCTAACAGTCTAACATCTCTAAAATAACTACGGTGATGTGCTAGGGTCTGCCAAAACAAAACAAAGCAAAGCAAGTCAAAACATAAACAACAAAACTGAAAGACTGCATAAATCAATAGCCCAAGAATAAAACTAGGTTCATAGAGTTAATAATAAAAAAAAAAAAAAAACTCTTGGTTATAATAATGACCTTGATTCAGTAAATAATACAAATTAAGAGGCAACCAATACAAACAATAACAAGAACAACAACAAAAGTTAACTAAAATATATACAGAAGAAAATCACTCTCCAGACTTAAATTATTTCTCAATCTATTCATTGTATTTCAAGATCTTGGTATACTGACCATATTTTCTTTTTAATATGTCCTTATTAATAATTCTATTTTCCTTCTACATTCAGTTTCCTCATGAAATTATGTCAGCTTGGCTGCTGGCTCAGTTAAAGTCGAGAAGCAATCCAATTTTTCTGCAGCCACTCATCTTTAGTGAGGTCTGTTGTTCTCTACAAAGTGTGTGGGTGAGAATTATTTTGTTTTGTTTAGTTTTACTCTAAGAAGGTTACTGTGAGAAATCCAAGGGGGTAATTATTTTAATAAAACATTTTCTGCCTAGTAAAATGCCAGTTTTTTAAATTAAAATGCTGGTGAGATTATAGCAAAATGAATAGTCCCATATACTGCAACTGGAAATGTAAATTGACATAGCCTATCTGAAAAACATTGTGCAAAATGTTCATGCCTGTTGATCTAATAATTCCACTTCTGGAATTCTAGCCTGAGGATAAAATTTGAAATAAAAAAAGAAAAATAGCATGCATAAAGATATATGCTATAGTTTATTAATCATCTTTAATCTCCAGTAACAGAATGGTATAAGAAATTACATAAGATAACTACTACACTGACATTCAGAGGTATCTGTATGACGAGTTACATTCACATAGGGAAATGTTTATGCTGCCCTGTTAAATGGAACAGGCAGGATACTAAATTATTTGATTTCAGTTATGTAAAAGTATTCCAAGAGAAAGAGGGCTGGAAAGAAATACAGAAAATGATAGTCTCTGAGTGGTAGACATAGGATAATAGCTTTCATTCTACATCCCGTATTTCAAAAATAGTTTATAATGAAGCATTAATTATTTGCATACTCTAAAACGGATTTTGGGGGGTTGCTATTTTTTTTTGTAATTTCGAGAGAAAATATGGGTTACTAGAAAATGCAACATAGCTGAGATTCCAATGAACTATTTGATCAGAAAGTGCTTTATTATAGTTCTACACTTTCTCATGAGCTAAGAACATAATTTCCGTATAAAAGTCACTCTTGTCTCCAACATTTAAACAGACATGTAGGTAAATAATGCATTGTCTTTGTGCCAAATTCTCCTGCTTCTTAAAAAGAATGAGTAAAGGAAGGAAGGAAGGAGGCAGGGAGGGAGGCAAAGAGGGAGAAAGGGAGAGAGGGAGAAAGGGAGAAAACAAAGATATTTCTCATGTAGTTAACAGTCCTAGGTTCTCCACTGGCTATATGAATCTGGTCAAGGAACCGAACTTCTTGCCACTTTGGTTTCAACATCTGTAAAATGATAAATTATGATGTAGTTACTAAGAGTATGGACACTGTAGCACTTGATTCTAAAGCTAGACTTTGCAGCTTTATAAAAATGGTCTAGGTTAAATCTCAGCTCCACCACATACCAGCTGTATGACCTTGGATGTGTTATTTAACCTTGCTGTCTCACTTTTCCCCTTCTGCAAAATTGCATTAAAAAAAAAAAAAATTGGGCTCTTGAAAGTTAAAATACTTAGAAAAATGTCTGGGGCGTAAAAGGCATTATGAAATGTTTATTGCTTTTAACCTTATTCAGTAATTCATTATACTCAATGTACTAGCAACCTCCTCCCAATAACTTTCTTTAATAGTTCCGTAGGTCAGAACTCTGATACAGATCTCACTGAGCAAAAATCAACATGTCGGCAGGGTATTGTTTCTTTTTGTAGGTGCTAGAGGAAAATGTTTCCTTGTCTCTGCTTCCATAAAGATTTTGTTAGGTGCTGTTGAGTCAGTTTCAAACTCATAGCAACCTTACGTACAACAGAATGAAACACAGCCCAGTCTTGCACCATCCTCATGATCTTCACTATGCTTGAGTGCATTGTTGCAGCCACTGTGTCAACCCACCTCTCTGAGGTTCTTCCTCTTTTTCGCTGACTTTCCACTTCACCAAGCGTGATGTCCTCCAGGGACTGATCCCTCCAGATAACATGTCCAAAGTATGTGAGATGTAGCCTTACCATCCCTGCTTCTAAGAAGCATTCTGGCTACTTATTCCAAGAAAGATTTGTTCGTTCAATATTCTTCACCAACACCACAAGTCAAAGGTCGATTCTTCTTCAGTCTTCCTTATTCAGTGTCCAGCTTTGGCATGCATATGAGGAGATTGAAAACACCATGGTTTGGGTCAGGTGCATCTTAGTCCTCAAAGTAACATCTTTGTGTTTTAACACTTTAGAGAGGTCTTTTGCAGCTGATTTGCCCAATGAGATGTGTCTTTTGATATCTTGACTGCTGCTTCCATGGGCGTTGATTGTGGATTCTAGTAAAATGAAATCCTTGAAGACTGCAATCTTTTCTCCATTTATCATGACAAATCAGAATTTCAGAACACTTAATTATCCTCATGTGAAACCTGATCATAGATCAACAGTCAGTCATTCAAACAGAACAAGAGGATAGTTTAAAATCAGGAAAGGTGTGTGTCAGGGTTGTATCCTTTCACCATATTTATTCAATCTGTATGCTAAGCAAATAATCCAAGAAGCTGGACCATATGAAGAAGAATGTGGCATCAGGATTGGAGGAAGACTCATTAACAACCTGCTTTATGCAGATGACACAGCCTTGCTTGCTGAAAGTGAACAGGACTTGAAGCACTTATTGATGAAGACCAAAGACTACAGCCTTCAGTATGGATTACACCTCAATATAAAGAAAACAAAAATCCATAAAGATTACAGTCTTGGAAACTTTGTGGGGGAGTTCTACTCTGTCCTGTAGGGTTGCTATGAGTTGAAATTGACTCAACAGCAATAGATTTGTTTTGGGGTTTATAGCCTGCTGGCATGCCTTGGCTCATGACCCACTCCCTCCATCTTCAAAAAATCACGTTAAGATAACATATCCACAGGTTCTGAGGAGAGGGCATGGACACCTTTGGGACTCATCTTATTCTTCCTACTATACATTCCCATTCTCACAAATATAGACATACATGCAAACTATACACACAATGATTTTACCACATCTCATCTTTCACTTACATCCAATAAAGCAATTTCACAATGGAAATAATGTGGAAAAGATATGAAGAAAGAACTATCTGAAGAATAGCTGGGAGGGAGGCTGTATTAGACCCACTGAAGGTAACTTAAGAATATAATAATTTATCTTTTGTGGTCCAATGGGTAAAGTGACCTTGAGAAATCATCATTATCTCCAACAGCACCAAAAAAAATAAATAAATAAATCAGAGAAAGAAGGGAGGGAGGGAGAGAGAGAAGAAGAAAGAAGGAAAAAAGGAAGAAAGGAAAAAAGAAATGAAGAATTATAGATATGAGAGAGTTATAGATACTATAGATATAAAGGCCAAAGGTATTTATTTCTTCCTTAAAGCAAATTTGCATTTGAGCATAAAAAGGTTTGGTAAAAAATGCTATAGGTCAGAAAAGTGGATTTCTCACTTTCGAGGTCAGTTTCATATTTGTTTATAGCTCTCAAATAATATTAGAATTTTAGAACTTTAAGCAGAAGCTCTTTTGGTAGTTCCAAGGCTCCTACAGAAGTGTCATGGGGCATATGCAACATTACTTACCAACTTAGTAGCATATACCTCAAAACACACACACATACACGCATACAAATCATTTTGAATATGTGGCAATATGAAGTAGCGTAAAAAGTACTAGATGGAGAGTCAAAATCAGAATTTATTAACCCCTCCTCCACTAAATTTTGTATGTTCTCAGACCAGTTGGTCTCTTTGATCTCAACTTCTTCATCAAAAATTACTGATTGGAATATATCATTGTTAACTTAAATCTTGCATTTATTTCATGATTTTCAAAGCCAATTTGTGAAATAAATTCATTTTTCAAAGAAAGTAATGTAACGCTCTCAAGTTAAACATTATAACTGCAGCTTAACTTGAGCAAGTAATGAGGAAGTGATAGGTAATGAGGAAATAAAAGACCTCATTACACCTTCATGTTCCAGGCCGCGTTGCTACCACTAACCTACCCCCAGGAGAGTAATGACCAGTAACACTTCTTTTTTGAACAGGGCAAAAGCATCCATTACTTTCCCCCACTATGATACCCACTGCCCATCTCAGAAACTTCCATCTGTGTTATAACCTCACAGATTATATAGACCAAAGTTTTTGAGAATATCTGAGGATTTATCCCAATTTTGTAAAAGCTATGTCATTGAATAATATAATTTTTGATCACCCCAAAACACCATGATTACCTCTCCTTTCTCACAATTCTTCCTTTCTGCATAACCTCAGAGTCTCCTTCAGTGGATTTTCTTTTGCCATTTCAAGCTTTGTGTTACATGAAACTCTTAAAAAAAAAAAAAATTACCTTAAGGGCAGAAGCCAAAACTTTCATAGTTTTGTAACTCTCTGCAGTCTTCACACCCATGAAAGTTTGACTATTACTGCACAGCTTAAAATAAGGCATTTACTGACCCTCAGGAAGCAATTAAATTTGTCTGAGTAAAGCAAATCTATCCATTCTTACATCTTGTCAGATTTAGCTGCAAATGCATACAGAAAGCCTCTCCAGACCTTCCTTTGCTGAGTTATGTTTTGAATTTCATAAAGACACAATAGTGAACTAGATGCACGTTGTCATTTTCTCGGGCTTCACAGAGGCCCCTTCACTTGTACCTTTTGAATCTGCTTTAGCAATCTGATGACAGTGATAAACTGAATAGCAAACACAGTTCATTTATATTTGGGTTTCTGTCCTTACGAGAGATAAAGATTATTGTGAAATTCTGAAATGAGAAGTTTCTTTCTTTACAAAGGTATCTGGTAATAACAGTTGCCTTATCTAGATAGCTCAAGGCTCAAAGAGTAGAGAAGCTGCTTCACAGTGGGAGGACTGGTAGATACATCAGAATGGATTTGTACTGAAAAATGTGGGTTGTGAGATTCCAGAAAGACAAATGTATACGAAGCAAATGCTGCCATTACAGTTTCATCTACTGTGACACAGGAACTGTGTCTAGTCAAGAGCAGTGATACATTTGCTATATGGCATTTGTTAAAACCATTGAAATAGGAAAAAAAAAAATGTTTAAGGGGGAAAAATAGCCTCAAACCAGAAGCAGAAGTAGTGTTGTTCCTGGGAACAGACTGAAAAAATTTTTGGCAAATCAGGTGAGCTGGAGTATCAGCATGGTGTTTATACTTACATCCTTCCTGCTGGTCTGACCTCCTGGATCAGAGGATAATAGACTCCCCTCACAGTGGTTATCACCCTGTTTCAAAAACTATTATGACTATACTGCACCCAAACTACTGAACTGGAAAACAATCCACTAGTTAAAGCTCAACTCACAAGGAAATATTACAGCTCATACTTCTGCAATCCATTCCATAGAAAAGGACCGAAAACCTCAAAACATGTTAAAAATAAATGTTAACTAGATGAAAGACTGAAGAAGAATTGAACCCTTTGAATTGTGCTGTTGGTGAAGAATGTTGAAAATACCACAGACTGCCAAAAGAATGAACAAATCTGTCTTGGAAGAAGTACAACCAGAATGCTGCTTAGAAGCAAGGATGGTGGGACTGCATCTTACACACTTTGGACATGTTGTCAGGAGGGACCAGTCCCTAGAGAAAGGACATCATGCTTGGCAAAGCACAGGGTCAGTGGAAAAGAACAAAATCCTCGACGAGGTGGACTGACACAGTGGCTGCAACAATGAGCTCAAGCATAACAACGATTGTAAGGATAGCGCAGGACCAGGCAGTGTTTTGTTCTGTTGTGCATAGGGTCGCTATGAGTCAGAACCGACTCGATGGCACCTAACAACAACAGATTAAAGGTTTATAAGAGGTCTTCCAAATTCTTGGACTGTACTGTGATAGTGTTAAATGAACTCTGTAAAACCCTCAAAATAAAGAAGCTGTTTCATTACTCTTTCACAGAAAAACATTATATGCCTAGAATAGAATACGCAAAGACACACAACCTTATTCAAGTGAAACATTTAGAAATCTATGTATATCACTGTTCAACCATAATTCTAATTCATTGTGAAGTGAAAAAGCACTACAGAGCATTAACAGACGCCCTTTAAAAAAAAAATTTTTTTTTGCTTGAGTAGACTGAGTAGCATTAACCCCAGAAAATAAATGAATGAACGAATGTTTGGATACTTCCATCTTTAATAAATAATAAAGAACCAGGATTAGAACTAGACAAACACTCTAGAAATCCAAAAGCTACTCTTTATTTCTGTGATCTTTACAATCTAAAATTCAGTGGTCCTCATTGAAATATTGCACTATCTCTTTCTGCCTTCACAGCCAAACTTTTTAAAGCAATAATTTACCATGGCTGGATTAAAAAAAAAATTACAAGCTCTTCATTCCTTCAATCAGCTTTGTCATTTCTTCTATCCCTTCCTTTCAACTGAAACTGCTGTTCCTATGGATATCAATATATTCCCCAATTGTTAAATTCACATTTTATATTATTTCTCCCCACTATTTTTTTTCCCTTTTAGAAACAATCTCTTGTCATGGCTTCCATGACCTGATTTTCTCCTGGATTTCCCATAGCTCCCTAGTGGTTCTTTCTCAAAATTCTTTTGGAGCATGTTTTCTTCTGCCCAGTTCTTAAATATTGGAGTTTCCCCAAAACTCAACTACCTCCATGACTTCAAATACCAAAGCATTTGTCTCCATCCTAGATCTCTCTTTTCAGCTAGTAAATTCAATTTTCTTCCAAAAACTCTGCTGCTAAATTCTGAGTAGCTCATGAAATAATATTTTTAAGGCTAAACATATCCTCTCCTATATTCCTTACCTTACTTTGCGTTATCACTCACTAAAGTCAGAAACTTATAAGATATTGTTAAATCCTATTTCTCCTTCATCTCTTTTACCCAGCATTCTCAGCATTCTATTATTTCTACTTGTTCGATATCTCTCACACTTTCATCCTCCTCTCCATCCCTACCTCCCCTGCCTTAGCTCAGCACTTCACACCCAGGGTATTGTAGTAGCCTCATGACTTGTCAATCTACTTTCCACCACAACTCCTTACTACCTATCCTCCAGATAAATTTCCTTAAAATTTTATCAATCAATTCACCCCCTTGCTAAAAATATGTCAGCAGTTCGCATCACTTAAGGATAAACCCAAACTCCTTAGAAAGGCCATTCATAATATGGTCCTCATGTTTCCCTACAGCCTCATATTTTACCTCTTCATCGTTTGCACCATATACCTGAAAAACCAAACAACTTGCAATTCCTCCTAAGTCCTAGATTTAAAAAAAAAAAATCGTATTTCTCTTCCTGCTTCTTTCTGTGTTGGGAATGCTCTACTGTATTTCTTTGTCTGGATAAACCTTTATTCACTTTTATACATTCTTTCTACATTTGGGCTGTAAGTTTCTTGAAGGCATGTATGGCATCTTGCTACTGTTTTATTCACAGCACTTAGCATAATAAAAGCCATTGCCATGGAGTCGATTCAGACTCATAGCAACCCTATAGGACAGAGTAGAATTGCCCCACAGGATTTCCAAGAGAAATGTGTATAGAGGGAACGATGCCATGCAAAATATCAGAGTAGGAAGCTTTAGAGGCACTCAGTGTCATCAAGTAAATCGGACACATAGTGACCCTGTAGGAAAGAGTAGAACTGCCCTATAGGGTTTCCAAAGCTGTAATCTTTACAGAAGCAGTCTGCCACTTTTTTCTCCCATGGAGCGACTGGTGGGTTCGAACCACTGACCTTTTGATTAGCAGCTAAGCTCTTAGCCACTGTGCCACCAGAACTCCCACCTTGAGGTGAGGTCCCCCAAAACAATAATTGAATAGGACAGAGCAATTGGAATCAACTATGTCAGAACTATGGAACCTGGCTGGAGACTTAAACCAAACAGGGAAGTTTCAGATAAAGGGTAAGGATGCTGATTCCTGTAGGTGAGCCTCAATTACCAACCAGCTTACATTCCACATTCCTCAGACCTGTCGTGGTGGAGCAGACAGTGGCCCATATTTCAAGAGTGGCTGGCTGATGTCACAGTCGGAATGGGGACATTGTCCTTCAAGGATTTGGGGTTGCACAGTTTGTAGAGTTGGGTTAATCTGGTAATCTGTAATAGATAGGTGCAGATGATTGAGGTGGTTTTGGCCTTCCTGCAGTAGCATCTTCTCCCGGCTGTAATAGATAGGTGCAGATGATTGAGGTGGTTTTGGCCTTCCTGCAGTAGCATCTTCTCCCGGCAGCACCATTTTAAAAGGCCAGCACATGCTTTTTTCTTTTTCTTTCTTTTCATCGTGTGTGTGTGCACGTGAGTGTGAAATCTGGCAGGCCACTGACTGAATGCAGAAAGAATGCAGTGGTTTGAACCCACCAGAATTAGAATACACACTTTTAGCAAAAATACCTTGGAAAAGTCACTAAACAAACAGACAACTGCAGCCTCCATTAAGTCACATGACAACCTTGTAGGAAAGAATAGAACTGCCCCAGCTACCCCTGAGATGTGGAAGAATCAGATATATTCTGTTTTTTTTTTTTTTTTTCTCTAGATTATAAGAGAATCTCTTTTGAACCATTAGCTGGCCACAGACTGCAGAACAGGGACCTAGATGTCCATGCATATCTTGGAAGGTAGTCTTTGCAAAAATAATCTGGAGAAGTAGCTGATCAGACAGAATATTACAGACTTCAATGATAAAAATGAAAATTTCAATCCACAGGGAAGGGGAAATATCTAAGCTCCAGAGCTGTGCCATTCTAATATTCAAATATCCCAGATTCAAAAATTCACAAGGCATGAAAAGAAACAAGAAAGGATGTCCCAATCTAAAGAACACAGCAAAGTGACATAAATTGTCCCTATGGAATGAATCCCAGATAACGGACAGAGTAGAAGACTTTGAAATAACAATATGAAATATGCTCAAAGAACTAAAACATGGACAATGAAATTAGGAAAATGATACAGAAACAAAATGAGAATCTGAATAAGGAAATAGAAACTATAAAAAAAAAAAAGCATATCATAGAAGCTGAAAAATACAAAAATTGAAATAAAAAAATTCAGTGGAAAACCTCAACAGCAGATTTGAGCTGGCATAAAAAAAAAATCAGTGGACTAAACCATAATGCAATCAAGATTATCGAGTCTGAAGAGCAAAAATGGAAAAGGATAAAGAAAATTGAATACAGCCTAATAAAACTGTGAGACACCATCGAGCGAACCAACAAACACATCATGAGAATCTGATAAGAAAAAGAGTGAGAGCAACGGACAGAAAGAATGCAGTCAGTCCTATGTATCCTCAGGTTCCATATCTGAGGATTCAACCAACCGTGAATAGAAACTATTTGGGGGAAAAAAAAAAAGCTCCAAAAATGAAAACTTGAATTTGCCACACACCAACCACTATACTGGAGTGCTGGTAGCTCAGTGTTTAAGAGCTTGACTGCTAATCGAAAAGTCAACAGGCCGAATTCACAGCCATTCCTTAAAAACTCTATGGGGCAGTTTCACTCTGTCCTGTTGGGTTGCTGTGAGTTGGAATTGATTCGGCAGCAACAGATTTGTTTTTTTTTTTTTTGAGCCCTACACTGAATCCACATGAACGAAATGATGTGTAGGCATATCCTGCTGTAGCCTCCCACCATTTCACAGATCCTCAGTCTCTCTTCAGCACTCATTGTTTGAGCATTGTTCACCTCGCATCTTGTCATTACTCCCTAAACAATACAGCACTTTATAACAACTATTTACATAGCATTTACATTGTATCAGCTATTATAAATAATGTAGAGATTTAAAGTATACAGGAGGATATGTGTAGGTTATATACAAATACTACACCATTATGTTAAAGGATTTTAGCATCCATAGATTTGGTATTTGTTCCAGGAAATCTTGGAACGAATTCCCCATGGATACCTAGGGAGGACTGTATTTGAAAAAAATGACATAAATTTTTCCAGATTTGATGAGCAACGGGAATCTACAAATCCAAGAAACTCAACAAACTCACAGTAGGATAACACAAAAAAATCCATACCAAGAAACACTATAAACAAACTCTTGGAAATGAAAGAGAAAATTGTAAAAAGCAGCAATACAGAAGCAAAATGTCACATACACAAGTATCCTCATTAAGATTAAGTGCCAATTTTTACTTAAAACCTTGGAGGTCAGAAGGCAATGGGACAACATATTTTCATGCTAAGAAAAAAAAAGGAATTGTCAACCAAGAATTTCACATACACAGAAAAATCATCTTTCACAAATGAGGGAGAAATTAAGTCATTCCCAGATAAACAAAAACTCAAGGAATTCAATACAAGCAGACCTGTCTTACAAGAAATACTAAAGGGGTCCTTCAGATTGAAAGGAGAGGACTCTAAACAGTAGCTCAAAGTCATATGAGGAAAAAATATATATATATCCCTGATAAAGGCAATTTCATGGGTAAATAAAAGGCCAGTTTTGTGAAATTTTTCATTTGTAGCTCTATGTGTTGTATCCTATATGATTTTAAAGCATTAATTTATCTTATAGATAATAATGTATAAAGATATACCTCATGGTAACTACATAAAGGGGACAGGGCAGTATAGGAGTAGAGTTTTTATGTTATCAAAGTAAATTTGTATCAATTAAACTAATTTGTTATAATGTTAGGGTCTTAAATGTAACCCTCATAGTAATCACAAAGAAAATATCCAAAATATATACACAAAGGAAAGAAGAGAATCAAAATGGCTCATTATAAAAAATCAACTAAATACAAAAGAAGGCAGTATTGGAGGAAATACAGACTACAAAGGTATCACACGCACACATAGCAAAATGGCACAAGCAAATCCCCCCTTATCAGTAATCCAAAAGCTACCAGAAGGAAGTAAATAACAAAGATCAGAGCAGAGAAAAATGATACAAAGAACATAAAGACAACAGAATCAACAAAACCAGAAGATGATTCTTTGAAAAGATCAATACTATCAACAACCTTTAGCTAGACCGACAAAGAAAAAAAAGAGAAGATGCAAATAAATAAATCAGAAATGAAAGTGGGGATATCACTATTGACCTTACAGAGACAAAAAGGATTAAAAGAGAACACTATGAACAATTGTATATGAACAAATTACATAACCTAAATTAAATAGACAAATTCCTAGAAACCCATAGACTACATAACCAAAAAACCAAACCCATTGCCATCGAGTCAATTCTGACCCATAGCGACCCTACTGGACAGAGTAGAACAGCCCCATAGGGTTTCCAAGGAGTGGCTGGTGGATTTGAACTGCTGACCTTTTGGTCAGCAGCCATATCCCTTAACAACTGCACCAGTAGGGTTTCCAGACTACGCAAACTGACTCAAAAAGAAATAGAAAATCTCAACAGATCCATAACAAAGTGAAGAGCTCAAATCAGTAATTAAAAAAACCTCCCAACAAAGGAAAGCCCAGGACTAGATGTCTTCACTGAGAAAATTCTACCAAACATTTAAAGAATTGACACCAACCCTTTTCAAACTCTTCCAAACAATAGAAGAGGAGAGGATACTTTCTAACTCTCTCTGTGAGGCTAGTATTACCCTGACTCCAAAGTCAGACAAGAAAACCATAACAGAAGAAAACTACAGACCAATATCCCTTATGAATACTGATGCAAAAATCCTCAACAAAACTAGCAAAGTGTAGCCAACAGCAGATTAAAAGGATTACACACCATGACCAAGTGAAATTTATCCTAGGGATGCAAGGGTAGTTCAACATAAGAAAATCAGTCAGTGCAATACACCACATTAATAGAATAAAGGAAAAGAACCACATCATTACCTCAACAGGTACAGAAAAGAGTTTGAAAAAATCTAACATCATTGCATGACAAAAACACTCAACAAACTGGGAATAGGAGATAAATTCCACAATGTGATAAAGGGTATCTTTGAAAAACCCATAGCTAAGATCACACTCAATGGAGAAAGACTGAAAGCTTTCCATCTAAGTCAGGAACAAGGCAAGAGTGCCCATTTTCACTACTGGTTTTCAGCTTTATACCAAAAGGTCCAGCCAGAGCAATTAAGCAAGAAAAAGAAATAAAAGCTATGCATATCTGAAAGGAAGAACTAAATCTCTCTCTATAAGCAGATGGCATGATTCTTTATTCAGAAAATACAAAAGAATACACAAAAATCTACTAGAGCTAATAAATGAATTAATCAAATTTGCAGGCTACATCATCACAAAAAATCATTTGTTTCTATATATCAGCAATGAATTATCTGAAAAGAAATAAAGAAATAATTCTACTTATAATAGTAACAAAAAGAATAAAATAAGTAGGAATAAATTTAACCAGGGAAGTAAAAGACTTTTACAATGAAAAATATAAAACATTGCTGAAAGAAATTAAAGAACACTTAAATACATGCAAAGGAACACATGAAACATATGGATGAAACTTGAAAACAAATGAAAGAGCCAGATTCAAAAGGATAAATACTGCATGATGCCACTTCTATGAACCATATAGACTAAGCAAACGCAGAGAGAGAAAAGTTTATCAGTGATTACCAGATAAAGGTGGGGGAATAGGGAGTTACCACTTAAGGAGTGTTGTGTTTCTGTTTTGGGTTATAAAAAAAAAAAAAAAATTGAAGGGAAATGCATAGTGGTGTTGTTTGCACGGCATAATGAAGAATGTGATTAATGTCACTGAATTGTACACTTAAGACTGCTTGGAACATCTAAGTTTTGTTGCTATATATTTTACTATAATAAAATAAGCAAAAAAATTTTTGACCTGATCCTCACTCTTTAAACTTTTAACTGTATCTGAAGATTCAAAAAACTCAAATCTGGTATTTAAAAAACAAAACTATCTCTTTTGAGTTGATTCCAACTCATGACGACCCCCTGTGTTACAGATGAGAACTGCTGTTTAGAGTTTTCTTGGCTTTAATCTTTACAGAAGCAGATTGCCAGACCTTTCTTCCAAAGCACCACTAAGTGGGTTTGATTCGCCACACTTTATGAACACAAACTGCTTGCACCATCCAGGGACCTTGATCTGGTATTAAAAACTAAAATACTGAACCCACTGCCATGGAGTTGATTCAGATGCATAGTGACTCCATAGATTTCCAAGGCTGTAAATCTCTGCAGAGGCAGACTGCCACGTTTTTCTCCCATGGAGCCGCTAGTGGTTTCCAGCCACTGACCTTTTTTGTTAGTAGTCAAATGCTTTAATCAGTGCACCACCAGGGCACCTATGATCTGGTATTAGCTATATGGAAATAAGCAGATGAGAGTAGCAAAACCAAGGAAAAGGGGGCTCAGGAGAACTACATTAAGAAACCTTCAATTTAAAAAAAAAAAAACCTGACTACGATCCTTAATATACTTAACCTAAATCTCATTTTTTAAGTGTATTGTGGTGGTGGTTGTTGGTTGCAGTCAAATTGATTGTGACTCCTAGAGATTCCATTGGTACACAGTAGAACTGTTCCATAAGGTTTTCAAGGCTATGTGACATTTTAGAAGCAGATTGTCAGGTCTGTCTTCTGAGGCACCTATAAGTGTGTTTGAACTACCAACCTCTGGGCTAGTAGTTGAGCATTTAACTGTTTATGACACCTAGGGATTTCTTAAAAAGTGCATAGAATGATTAAATGAAACACATAGATGATTCCTTCTTCCTCTTATATGGATGAGGTGACTCTCTTCTGGAGTCCCATATTGTAATGGTTTACTATTGTGGGACCTGTACTTCTCTATCTCCCCTGTGACATTCTTGAGTACAAGGACTATTATCTCTGCGTGCTCTGTGGTTAGGGCAGGGCTTTGAATATTTGGGTGCCCATTAAATGTTTTTAAAGAAATCTGAATGGATGAAATATATATTTTATATGTGGGTCTAAAAAAATAAAATTTGTATTTTAAAGGGTCATTTAAAACCAATTTTAAAAAATTAAAAGATTTAGAAGAGATCTTTAACCTAACACCTTCCTTTTACAAAGATGGCGAATGACTTACTCACACAGCTACATAGAAGTTGCTGTTACTAGAACCCAGGTCTTATACCTTCTAAGTTTGTGCTATTTTCCATGTAAGATAATAAAAAAAAATTTTTTTTTTATTACATTTATATGTTAACAAAACAGTGATTAATCACAAGCAGTAAGTTTCTGGCTGACTTTCCTCTCCCCTAATTCTTTGGGCCCTTCTGATTGCCTTATTTACTTCAGTCAGTTTGAAGGAAAAAAAAATGTTTGAGTCCCTTCTATGCACTGGGCACTTATGTATCTCTTGATTCTTGCATTGACCCCAGAAGATAGTTAAGCATATCTCCACTTTACAGATAAGGAAGTGAAATAAATTGCTGAAGATCACACAGTCTTGAAGTCATAGAGTGAAATATCTACTACTTAACAAGGCCAGCTTTCTTGTTATTATATAATGCAGTATCACTTAGAGCCTTTACTCTAGTTAATCCCTACCCAGGCCATACTCCTCGTGATTTATGTCTTTCCGATTTTAAATAGCTGATCCACCAAAGAAAAAGTAAGAAACGTGTTATTCCTCTTTATTGTCCACAACCAAACAAAACCAAACCCACCGCCAAATTGATTGCAACTCATATCGATCCTATAGGACAGACTAGTCATTGTCCACATTTAGACCTAAAACATCATAAAAAATGTTGGCTGTTCTTAAAGGCTCAAACAAGACCTCATATAAGAATTTTTAACTTTCCACAGAAAGTTATAAACTTTAATTTTTAAGATTTCCAAAGCAGCAATAATTTATTTACTGAGGATCGGATATAATATTCCTCCAACAGAATCCAAAGCACATCTGCCAAACAGGACACAATTCTCCAAGATTTCTATCTAATTGTGACCTTCGATTTGTGCTGGGATGCTTTCTTTTTCTTGTCTAGTTTCCACCAAACCCTCAAAATTCTTTCTCTAACATAATTGTACATCAAAGAGGTCTTATATGAGAAAATAATTTATTTTTATAAAATCATATCTTTATATGTGTCAGTTATTTTTTTGAAATTGAAGTCATTACAGCCTATAGTTCAGTGCTAATAGTATTTTTCCTTTCTATATTAATATCTTATTCTTTGTGTGAAAAAAAATTCCTTTGTAAGGGAATAATATTACAATTAACTGCTCAATATAAGTAGCCAATGCCTTTTAACAATACACTTTCCTTTTCAATTGTTATACAAACTTTGTTTAGAAATTCAGCATATACACAGCAAGGATGAAATTCAAAGGAAACTACTTCCCTCTCTTCATTAGAGAAAAATGGTTTTGAATCCACATACTAATTTTAATTGGATTCACTCTTAAAAGTTCAGAGAAAAAGGGAATGTGACCATTCCTACCCAACGATGAGCAGAGAAAACATACGATCATAATTTTGGATGCTGCCATTATCTCCCAAAATTCTATAATCCATTAATATTTTTTTATATATTTTACTGAATTAGAGGCTGAATTTTGATTTCTACCTTTGCCTTAGTAGTCTGTACTTACCAATTTTCCTATAGTGCCATCCTTTCCATATATACCATTACATTTAAAAATCAATATAAATATCAAGAAAAAAAGAAATGGTGAATGTCCTAATATTCTCGAATTGGTAGAATATAGGTTCATATTTCTTCATCTCTGTTAGATGACAACATAGTGTGGGAAATAGAGAATATGTTTAAAAATTGACAGATGTATGTGGCCTATGATAAGACAGGCATATACTCAGTCTTTTTTAAATCTTGAGGTTTTTATGTATCAATAGAGCCAATTATATCTGTACCCAGAGCTACTGTAGGAATTAAATAAGTTATGTAAAGCATCTGGCACATAATTGGTGCTCAAAAATTTTTGGTTCCTTTACCTCATTTCCTGTTTATATCCTTAAGAACAGAAAGCCATTTCAGGACCAAAAGCAGTGACTTTTAACCAATCTATCACCTTTGTGAGTTTCCTCCCTTTTGTAGTAAAAATTACATTGCAGTTGGAATTCATTCAGCATTTAGACCACAAAAAAGGTAAAAGACTGAATGCAGTGAGACTGGAAAGATTAACATTTTATCTTCCTTAGAAGGACATTTCACAAAAAGAAACAAAAATTGAAACATTTTTAAAGCTTGAATATCAATAAATAGCATATGAACATAAAATGTTGCCTGTATTTGAAATTTCAATGAAGAATGTTGACTTTTGAGAAATATTCTACTTCCACGGCTGTCTATGCTTCCATTAAGCAAGTTCTTAGGAAATGTTTTAACCATCTAATCTCGAAATAATTTAACATGTGATCTCTTTATCTCATGCAAACTTGAGGAAGGAAATGTCTAGTAACCACCTACAGGCTCAAAAAGATATTAAAGATCATCTATTTCAGTTCAACGCAGGTGGTCACCAAGTCTGAGCTTGAAGGCAAGCTTCACAGGCTATCCTGTAATTTGTGAGGTAGACTAGGAACCAAATGGACTACATCTGTGGAAAAGCTCAATATCATCACTCAGAACAAGGCCAGGGGCCAGCTATAGAACATATCATCAATTGCTCATATGCAAGTTCAAGTTGAAGCTGAAGAAAATTAAAACCAGTCCATAAGAGCCAAAGTACAACTGTGAGAATATCCCACCTGAATTTAGAGACAATCTTAAAAATAGATTTGATGTATTAAACACTAATGACTGAAGACCAGATGAGTTGTGGGATGATATTAAGGACATAATGCATGAAGAAAGCATAAAGGTCATTAAAAAGACAGGAGAGAAAAGACCAAAATGAATGTCAGAAGAGACTCTGAAACTTGCTTTTCAATGTAGAGTAGCTAAAGTGAAGGGAAGAAATAATGAAGCAAAACAGCTTAACAGAATATTTCAAAGAGCCACTCCAAAGGACAAAAAAAGTATTATAATGAAATGTGCAAAGACCTGGAGTTAGAAAACCAAATAGAGAGGAATGCACTCAGCATTTCCCAAGCTGAAAGAACTGAAGAAAAAATTCAAGCCTCGAGTTGCAACACTGAAGGATTCTATGGGGAAAACATTGAGCTATGCAGGAAGCAACAAATGAAGATGAAAGGAATATACATAGTCATTATACCAAAAAGAATTGGTCAACATTCAGACAGTTCAGGAGGTAGCATATGACAAAAAACTGATGGTACTGAAGGAAGAGATCCAAGCAGCACCGGAGACACTGGCAAAAAACAAGGCTTCAGGAATTGACAGAATATCAACTGAGATGTTCCAACAAATGGATTCAATACTGAAAGCACTCATTCATCTACACTAATAAATTTGGAAGACAGCTACCTGGCTAACAGAATACAAGAGATCCATATGTGTGCCCATTTCAAAGAAAGGTGATCAAACAGAATGTGGAAATTATTGAACAAATCACATGCAAGTAAAATTTTGCTGAAGATCATTCAAAAATGCTTGCAGCAGTACATCGACAAGGAACTGCCAAAAATTCAAGCTGGATTAAGAAGAGGGCTTGGAACAAGGGATATTATTGCTGATGTCAGATGGATCTTGGCTGAAAGCAGAGAATACCAGAAAGATGTTTACCTGTGTTTTATTGACTATGCAAAGGAATTCGACTGTGTAGATCATAACAAATCATAGATAACTTTGTGAAGACTGGGAAATCCAGAACAATTAATTGTGCTCATGCAGAACCTATACACATGCCAAGAGGCATTCGATAGAACAGAGCAAGGGAATACTTCATGGCTTAAAATCAGAAAAGGTGTGTGTGAGGGTTGTATCCTTTCACCATACTTATTCAGTCTGTACGCTGAGCAAATAATCCAAGAAACTGGACTATATGAAGAAGAATGCTGCATCAGGATTGGAGGAAGACTAATTAACAACCTGCATTATGCAGATAACACAATCTTGTTTGCTGAAAGTGAAGAAGAGTTAAAGCACTTATTGAAGAAGATCAAAGGCCACAGCCTTCAGCATGAATTACATCTGAATATAAAGAAAACAAAAATCCTCACAACTGGACCAATAACAACATCATGATAAACGGAGAAAAGACTGAAGTTGTCAAGAATTTCATTTTACTTGAATTCACAGTCAATGCCCATGGAGGCAGCAGTCAGGAACCAAATAACATATTGCATTGGGCAAATTTGCTGCAAAATATCTCTTTAAAGTTTTAAAAGAGCAAAGATGTCACTTTGAGGGCTAAGCTGCACCTGACCCAAGCCATGGCATCTTCAATCATCTCATATACATGTGAATGCTGGACAACGAATAAGGACAACTGAAGAATTGACGCATTTGAATTATGGTGTTGGTGAACAATGTTAAATATACCATGGACTTCCAGAAGAACAAACAAATCTGTCTTGGAAAAAGTACAGCCAGATTGCTCCTTAGAAAGGACAATGGAGAGAATCTTATGTCCTTTGGACTTGTTTTCAGGAGGAACCAGTCCCTGGAGAAGGACATCACGCTTGGTAAAAGGTCAGTGAAAAAAGGAAGGCCCTCAATGAGATGGATTGACACAGTGGCTGCAACAATGAGCTCAAACATAGCAAAGGTTGTGAGGGTAATGCATGGATGGGCAGTGTTTCACTCTGTTGTACATAGGGTCACTACGAGTTGAAACCGGCTCCACGACACCTAACGACAAGAACAGTTCTCTTTGGGAGTTCCTGGATGATGCATATGGTTAACATGTTTGGCTGCAAAATGAAAGTTGGAGCTTCAAGTCCATCCAGGGGCCCCTTAGAAGAAAGTCCTAGAGATGGGAAAATCAGCCACTGAAAATCTCTGAAGTTGGTGTACAGTTCCAATCTGACACACATGTTGTCACCATGAATTGCATTCGAGTCAACAACAACTTGTTTTTAGTTTTCTGTAAGTTCTAAATGCTAGATTCTCCCTTTTACTGGACTAAAATCTGCCTTCCTATGATTTCTTCCGCTTTTCCAGTTCTGTCCTTTGAAGCAATACAGAGCAGAGAGGCTCCCTGTTTCACGTTACAGTAGCTATCCATTCTGTTTCTTTTCTTCACAACGCAGCACTCAGTTTTTGCTCTGGAGAAATACCTCTTGCCAGTCTTCATTACATGTGGATCTTGTTTTGACTGATACTAACTCCAAAAAAAAAAAAATTTTTTTCTTTTTTTTGCTCCGTGGGGGTCTTATGATTTAAACATGGAGTCTTAGAAACTCCTATAACCGTAATTAATTCAGGGATGAGTAGAAAACACAATTCAAGACAATGATTCGAAGGCCGGGAGTATTGTTTTGAAGGGCTGAGTAAGAGAAACAGTGACTTTTTCAGCAGATTTGTAGATACAGATGCTCTGGCCACCACTGGTTCACAGTAAGTGAGAGCCTCTCTGGATATGGAGTTAACACAGAACATGGAAAAGCAGAAAGAGAGTGGCTGGGTCCTAAACTATTAGAGCTCTGAAATCCAGCCAGAATATGAAGGCAGATATACTTCCCTGCACATTTCAGTTATACAAACCAATTTTTGCTGTTAGGTACTGTCGAGTCAATTCTGTATCATATCTTTATGGGAGCAGATTGCCACATCTTTCAGTTATCCTTTCGGGTAGCAGCTGAGTGCCGAACCCTTGCACCACCATGGCTTCTTTACATCCCTTTTATTTCTTAAGTTAGTTTGGGTTGGATTTACCATCACCTGCTTCCAAACTAATCTTGACTGAAACACATATACCAAAATTTTATATACATTTCAAGTTAGACATAACTTCCTCTCCGTAGTCATCTATTATCACAAACTAATACTCACAATTCCTTTTATTTCTGCTCATGTTGAACAAAATTTTTGTCTCTAAATCTCAATTTTGGTCACTGTGCTCCTTTATTGTCTACTGGATAAAATATGAATTAAAAAATCAAAAGTTTGCTGACACAAAAAGTATGTAAAAGGAAAATAAAACGAAACCTTTAATCTACTTTGTAAGAACCACTTTCAAACACCTTAGAAATGCTACTTAATATCAATTAAACTGTCAACTTCGATCTCTGATATTCTGTCAATAAATCAGGTTTCCAACAGGCCTCTCTTTCGTACTACTTTATTAGCAACACAAGTTAACATATATTTCAAAATAATTCAACTACATGTGTTTGCTAATATTCCATTGTATTTTTTTTACCAATTTGAGAGAACTGTGTCCAATTGACTCAAAACTGTAAGATTTTCTACTTAACTAATTAAATATACATTTCTGTACAATGTGTAATTTAATTTTACATTCCAAGAAAGTAAAAATAAATAAGACATAGTCCCTTAATTGAAGAATTTTACACTTGCTGGGTTAAAGCACGTCTATGTCATCATGATCACTATGACCGCATCATCCACAGGGCTACCATTCATTTGCTGTGTGTTTAAAATATGACAGGCTTGATGCAAAGGGCTTTGCAGATGAGGTCTCATTTAATCCTCTTAACGTCATGACGTGGTATTATTATCCCAATTTACAACAAGGAATCTGAGGGAGAGAGAAGGTCAGTAACATGTCCAAAGTCACACAACTTATAGCTGGAAAAAAACAAAAAAATCAGCAATCAAAACTAAGTCTTTCAGTTTCTAAAGTCCTTGTTCTTCCCCATGATGAAATCTTGCTTCCAATCTCTATAATATTTAGGAGGATAGGTGGGAAAACATGAAAACAATGTTCTGAGAAAAATATAATGGATGAAACAAGCACTTCTGCTTGGTAGTAGAACTTTTTAAAGGGATAATGTTTTATGACCAGCTTACTTCTTTTCAAGTTTGGAATGTAAATGAATAAAAAAAAAAAACCCAAGGAGAAAAATCAATATGCTAAATACATGCTTGGAATTTATGCTAAAAATTTGAAATATTTATGACAGAACCTGAGGAATGTCTTTTTATTTCTAGATCATCTAAGCTCATGTGTGAGACTGGCCCTAAAGAGATAGTGAAAATAGTTTGTTGCCCTGGTCTCTCCTTTCTATCTTTCTTTATCCACCAGGTTTGCCACACTCTTTCTCATTTCTTAAGATATTCTGCATCCTTGTGTTTCTCTTTTTTTTCATGCTTTCTTCAAAATCTATCCTAATGAAACAATTCTGATACAGTAATTCACATTTTGGAAGGAATTTTAGTCATTGTTACCATTCTCAAAAAATACTTTAGCATTATTTCTGGTTAGGAAATAAAAGTCTTTAATTTTTTTTTAAGCATGAGCCGGTAGATAAGGACTTTTTAGGTGTGGAAAGAAATGTTGAGGGATGCCTCCCAAGCTGTGTTGCACAAGCAAACAAGTGACACAGCCCATGAATAAGACAGGTGCTGATGACAGCACCCACCTGCTTTTCTTCTCTCTCTCCCCTCCTCTGTGTTAGTGCCATTTTCAGAGGCTGTCACATCCCATAAGGATGATGGTAGTCAGAGGCCAATTATAACCATTTCTAAATCTCTTGAATGCTATCAACAAAAAAGAGAAGCAAGAGAATTTTGTTCCATGGCTTTGCATTTTCCCACCACCCCTGTAATAGAGGTGTTAATGAGCAGTGAAATTACAAAAGGCATACAATGTGCAAATATTTCACTAATTGAATAAAGAGATACGGAATAAATTGCATTTATAACAAAATCTATAATCATTATTTTGTAAAAGAAGCACTGAGAGCCTCATGTCACTCATGACTCGCATCTCAGAGTAAGGAATATATTAAAATTGAACAAAATAGAGACTGAAATATATAAATGCAACATTTCTCAACTAAACATTTTTGGGTTCTTGCTCATAAAAAATAACTAATACACATTTTTGGACAGACAATTTTAAATTACATTTCTTCTTGACATCCTCTCTCTACAATTTATACAAATTCTTTGGCAAATTCAAATGAACATCAATACAATAAAACCTGTGTTAAGGCAGAAGCCTGTCAGAGAAACCCACTGCCGTCCAGCTGATTCCGACTCATAGCGACCCTATAAGAAAGAGTAGAACTGCCCAATAGAGTTTCCAAGGAGCGCCTGGCAGATTCGAACTGCTGACCTCTTAGTTAGCAGCTGTAGCACTTAACCACTATGCCACTCAGAGAAGGAGAACTCAAATATTTTTCACTAATAGAGAGCAATAGAAAAGTGGTAAGCTGCATTTACTCACAGGTGGAAAACTTGTGAGACCTGGAAAAACAAGGTACTCCCTTGAGTTCCAGCTCTCATAGGTTTCACTACGCAGGTTTCGGTTGGGGCAATATTTCACCAAATACACCTCCATAGTCCACAGCTCACCCTCTAGGGGATGCTAACAGCAGATGCTCCCTACCCGTGGGAACAGGCATCCCTGGCGCTGGGAGGAATGTGTGATCAATCCTGCTCCCCAGAGACCAAGGTACTAGGTTGCCAAGACCACTCCCCTGTTGCCCCCCCGGGTCCAAAGCCTCCCCTCCATGACCTTCACCCGGCTGCAGGGCCACTCAGGACCCAATCACGCACTCACTTGAAGTGTCCGCAGTGGGAGCTTCCTCAAGCCATGCATCACACAGCAGCCTCTACCCTTGTGCCCAGGAGCCCCATACACCCCGGGCCCAGGTGTTCGCACGGTGTCCAAATCACCTAACACCCAGTTTCACAGAATATGTTGTAGACATTAAGGAATACATAACTGTACTTACAAAATAATATCTCTGAAACTGAGTTTCTCCTTGATATTGTATTAATAATATGAATATAGTGCACCTTTAGCACATCCAAAAGATTAATGTAAAGCCTAAAATGCAGGCTTAATACTTTTTTTTTCAAAACATCATTTCAAAACATTCTGCTACACCTGACGTGAAAAAGTCAATAATGTTCTTACCAAGGTCTTGCTGTTTGAAGATTCCCTGCCTGCTATGACGCTTAGAGAAACCACAAACAAAACAACACAGGCACCAAGACTGGGCTGGAAACTCATCCTGTCAAGGAAAGCACGGGTTTCTCACCACTTGGATGCATCCGTTGTGCATACGTTGCTCTTCATTTGACAAGACTTTTTTATGTCTTAACAGACAGCTAAGAAATAACAAGTGTTCTTTTGTTTGTCAAGTTTTAGGCATTCTGGGGGACGTTTCCAAGCTATGTCGGTTCAGTTCACTTGACTCCAATTTAAGAATATATCATCTTTATAAAGATCTGCTCACTTTGATCTATATGCTAGTAGTGGAGGGCAAACTACTTGTTGTTGTTATTGTTAGGTGCCATCAAGTCGATACCGACTCAGCAACCTGATGCACAACGCAACGAACCACTGCCCAGTCCTGCGTCATCCTCACAATTGTTGCTATGCTTGAGCCCATTGTTGCAGGCAATATGTCAATCCATCTCACTGAGGGTCTTCCTCTTCTTCGATGACCCTCTACTTTACCAAGCACGATACCTTCTCCAGGAATTGATCCCTCCTGATAATATGTCAAAAGTATGTGAGATATAGTCTCACCATCCTTGCTTCTAAGGAACATTCTGGTTATACTTCTTCCAAAACAGATTTATTCATTCTTTTGGCAGTCTATGGTATATTCAATATTCTTGGCCAACACCACAATTCAAAGGTCTCAATTTTTCTTCGGCCTTCCTGATTCATTGTCCAGCTTTCCATGCATTGTTGTTGTTGTTGTTAGGTGAACGAAACACTGCCCAGTCCTGCACCATCCTCACAATCGTTGTTATGCTTGAGCTCATTGTTGCAGCCACTGTGTCAATCCACCTCTTTGAGGGTCTTCCTCTTTTTCGCTGACCCTGTACTCTGCCAAGCATGAAGTCCTTCTCCAGGGACTGATCCCTCCTGACAACATGTCCAAAGTATGTAAGATGCAGTCTCACCATCCTTGTTTCTAAGGAGCATTTTGGTTGTACTTCTTCCAAGACAGATTTTTTCGTTCTTTTGGCAGTCCATGGTATATTCAATATTCTTCGCCAACACCACAATTCAAAGGCGTCAAATTTTCTTCCATCTTCATTGTCCAGCTTTCACATGCATATGATGCAATTGAAAATACCATGGCTTGGGTCAGGTGCACCTTAGTCTTCAAGGTGACATCTTTGCTCCTCAACACTTTAAAGAGGTCCTTTGCAGCAGAGTTACCCAATGCAATGCATCTTTTGATTTCTTGACTGCTGCTTCCATGGCTGTTGATTGTGGATCCAAGTCAAATGAAATCCTTGACAACTTCAATCTTTTCTCTGTTTATTGTGACATTGCTCATTCGTCCAGTTGTGAGGATTTTTGTTTTCTTCATGTTGAGGTGTAATCCATACCGAAGACTGTGGTCTTTGATCTTCATTAGTAAGTGCTTCAAGTCCTCTTCACTTTCAGCAAGCAAGGCTGTGTCATCTGCATAACACAGGTTGTTAATGAGTCTTCCTCCAATCCTGATGCCCTGTTCTTCTTCATATAGTCCAGTTTCTCATATTATTTTCTCAGCATACAGATTGAATAGGTATGGCGAAAGAATACAACCCTGACGCACACCTTTCCTGACTTTAAACCAATCAGTATCCCCTTGTTCTGTCCAAACAACTGCCTCTTGATCTATGTAAAGGTTCCTCATGAGCACAATTAAGTGCTATGGAATTCTCATTCTTCGCAATGTTATCCATAATTTGTTATCATCCACACAGTCGAATGCCTGTGCATAGTCAATAAAACACAGGTAAACATCCTTCTGGTATTCTCTGCTTTCAGCCAGGATCCATCTGACATCAGCAATGATATCCCTGATTCCACGTCCTCTTCTGAAACCAGCCTGAATTTCTGGCAGTTCCCTGTCAATATACTGCTTCAGCCCTTTTTGAATAATCCTCGGCAAAATTTTGCTTGCATGTGCTATTAATGATACTGTTCTATAATTTCCACACTCGGTTGGATCAGCTTTCTTGGGATAGGTATAAATATGGATCTTTTCCAGTCAGTTGGCCAAGAAGCTGTCTTCCATATTTCTTGGCATAGATGAGTGAGCACCTCCAGCGCTGCATCTGTTTGTTGAAACATCTCAATTGATATTCCATCAATTCCTGGAGCCTTGTTTTTCGCCAATGCCTTCAGAGCAGCTTGGACTTCTTCCTTCAGTACCATCGGTTCCTGATCATATGCCACCTCTTGAAATGGTTGAACATAGACTAATTCTTTTTGGTATAACGACTCTGTGTATTCCTTCCATCTTCTTTTGATGCTTCCTGCATTGTTTAATATTGTCCCCACAGAATCCTTCACTATTGCAACTTGAGGTTTGAATTTTTTCTTCTGTTCTTTCAGCTTGAGAAACACT
This sequence comes from Elephas maximus indicus, assembly GCF_024166365.1. Taxonomy (NCBI): domain Eukaryota; kingdom Metazoa; phylum Chordata; class Mammalia; order Proboscidea; family Elephantidae; genus Elephas; species Elephas maximus. Next base: position 68,372,755 of record NC_064820.1, read on the forward strand.
GAGCGTGCTCATCCCTTTTGTTTTTCCATCTCCTGCTCTTTGCATATGTCATTATAATACTTTGTCTTCTTGAGACACCCTTTCAAATCTTCTGTTCAGTTCTTTTACTTCATCAATTCTTACTTTTGCTTTAGCTGTTTGATGCTCAAGAGCAAGTTTCAGAGTCTCCTCTGACATCCATCTTGGTCTTTTCTTTCTTTCCTGTCTTTTCAATGACCTCTTGCTTTCCTCATGGATGATGCCTTTGATGTCATTCCACAACTCACCTGGTCTTCAGTCGCTAGTGTTCATTGCATCAAATTTATTCTTCAGATGGTCTCTAAATTCAGGTGGGATGTACTCAAGGTCATATTTTGGCTCTTGTGGACTTGCTCTGATTTTCTTCAGCTTCAGCTTGAACTTGCGTATGAGCAATTGATGGTCTGTTCCACAGCCGGCCCCTGGCCTTGTTCTGACTGATGATATTGAGCTTTTCCATCGTCTCTTCCCACAGATGTAGTCAGTTTGACCATCTGGCGAGGTCCATATGTATAGTCGTCGTTTATGTTGGTGAAAGAAGGTATTTGCAATGAAGAAGTCGCTGGTCTTACAAAATTCTATCATTCGATCTCCAGCATTGTTTCTATCACCAAGGCCATATTTTCCAACTACTGATCCTTCTTCTTTGCTTCCAACTTTTGCATTCCAATCACCAGTAATTATCAATACATCTTGATTGTATGTTCAACCAATTTCAGACTGCAGCAGCTGATAAAAATCTTCTATTTCTTCATCTTGGGTCTAGTGGTTGGTGTGTAAATTTGAATAATAGTCACATGAACTAGTCTTCCTTGTAGGCATATGGATATTATCCTATCACTGACAGCATTGTACTTCAGAATAGGCCTTGAAATGTTCTTTTTGATGATGAATGCAACAACATTCCTTTTCAAGTCATCATTCCCAACATGGTAGACTATGTGATTGTCCAATTCAAAATGGCCAATACCAGTCTATTTCAGCTCACTAACGCCTAGGATGTTGATGTTTATGTGTTCCCTTTCATTTTTGATGATTTCCAATTTTCCAAGATTCATACTTCATACATTCCAGGTTCTGATTATTAATGGATGTTTGCAGCTGTTTCTTCTCATTTTGAGTCACACCACATCAGCGAATGAAGGTCTTGAAAGATTTACTCCATCCACATCATTAAGGTTGACTCTACTTTGAGGAGGCAGCTCTTCCCCAGTCATCTTTTGCGTGCCTCCAACCTGGGGGGCTCATCTTCCAGCACTATATCAGGCAATGTTCCACTCCCATTCACAAGGTTTTCACTGGCTAATACTTTTCAGAAGTAGACTGCTGGGTCCTTCTTCCTAGTCTGTCTTAGTCTGGAAGCTCACCTGAAACCTGTCCTCCATGGGTGACCCTGCTGGTATCTGAATACTGGTGGCATAGCTTCCAGCATCACAGCAACACACAAGCCCCCACAGTATAACAAACTGACAGACATGTGGGGGTTCGTATGCATAAAAAAAAAAATAGGAGCTGAATAAAAATATCATGGCTTGGGCCAGGCAAACCATAGTCCTCCAGGGACATCTTTGCTTTTCAACACTTTAAAGATTTCTTTTTCAGCCAATTTGCCCAATGGAATGCGTCTTTTGATTTCTTGACTGCTGCTTCCGTGGGTGTTGATTATGTATCCAAGTAAAATGAAACCCTTGACAACCTCAATCTTTTTTCCATTTATCATGATGTTGCTTTTTGGCCCGGTTGCGAGTTTTTTTGTTTTCTTTATGTCGAGGTGTAATCCATACTGAAGGCTGCGGTCTTTGATCTTCATCAGTAATTGCTTCAAGTCCTCTTTACTTTCAGCAAGTGAAGTTGTGTCATCTGCATAACACAGGCTGTTAGTGAGTCTTCTCAAAATCCTGATGCCACATTCTTCTTCATATAGTCCAGCTTCTTGGATTATTTTCTCAGCATACAGGCTGAATAGGTATGGTGAAAGGATACAACCCTGATACACACCTGTCATGACTTTAAACCATGCAGTACCCCCTTGTTCTATTCAAACGACTTCTGATTGATCTATGTACGAATTCCTCACACGTACAATTAACTTTTCCAGAATTCCCATTCTCCACAATGTTATCCATAATTTGTTATGATCCACATAGTCAAATGCCTTTGCATAGTCAATAAAACACAGGTAAACTTCCTTCCGGTATTCTCTGCTTTCAGCCAGGATCTATCTGACATCAGCAATGATATCTCTGGTTCCAAGTCCTTTTTTAAATCTGGCTTGAATTTCTGGCAGTTCCCTGTCAATATACTGCTGCATCCACTTTTGAATGATCTTCAACAAAATTTTGCTGGCATGTGATATTAATGATATTGTTCGATAATTTCCCTATTCAGTTAGATCACCTTTCTTGGAAATAGGCATAAATTTGAATCTCTTTCAGTCAGTTGGCCTGGTAGCTGTCTTCCAAATTTCTTGGCCTAGAGGAGTGAGCACTTGGGTCCTTCTTTCTAGTCTGGAAGCTCAGCTGAAACCTGTCTGCCAGGGGTGACCATGCTGGTATTTGAATACCAGTGCTGTAGCTTCCAGAATCACAGCAACACAAGCCCCCACAGTACAACAAACTGACAGACACATGGCGGCAGGCTACTTAGCAGAAGTTAAACAAATCCTGCACTTCATCAGGCAGGGAATTCTTGTAGCCCAGGGAGCATAATGGCTCCCAGGTACCACCCAAAGTGAAATCTGTTCTTAGAATGGACTCAGTCTGGAAAGCATTCGTTTCTTCAGAAGTAATAGTTTTGAAGTAACAGTAAGAGTTTAAAACCTAGAACACTGTCTGATCAAAAGCAGCCATTCCTCAATGGATATTAGTGATGGTTGCACAGCATGATTAGTGTAATTGATGTCACTAAATTGTACCCATGGAAAACTTTAAACTAGCAAACATCGTGTTATAAATATTTTTAAAACAATAAAAAAAGAAGTAGTCATTCTTTCCTTAAACAGCCTAGATCAGAAAAACCCATAGACAATCAGCAGGGCAGAGAAAGGGAAATCTAGCTACAACTAGGACAGAAATAATGCTCCTTTAACACAGGATAAAAAAAAAAAAAAAGGAATTGACACCTTTGAATTCCGGTGTTGGCAAAGAATATTGAATATACCACAGACTGCCAAAAAAAAAAACAAACAAACAAATCTATCTTGGAAGTACACCCAGATTGCTCCTTAGAAGAGAGAATGGCAAGACTTCGTCTCATGTATTTTGAACATGGTATCAGGAGGGTATAGTCAGCAAAAAAGGTGAAAACCTCAAAGAGATGGATTGACATAGTGGCTGCAACAATGGGCTCAAGCATAGTCACAATTGTGACTATGGCACAGAACCAGGCAGTGTTTTGTTCTGTTGTGTATAGGGTCACTACCAGTCGAAACCAATTCACCAGCACCTAACAACAACATAAACACAGTATCTTGGGTTTCAAAAGATGCTTGTGAAGAGGAATTAGAAATTCATTTGAACATCCTACTGCGTGGCATTTATAAGTCATCTTTAAAGTGTTTTACATGTATACATTCCTCTTGTGGTGCCCTGTAAGGCACTAACTTATTAGAGTATGTTCATCAAAAATATTTTCATACTTAAATATACAAATACATTACAAAACTGAAAACTGAGCAGTAGGGTTCTCATGGTCAGTGAGGCAATAAACCAATAAAACCAGTTGCCATTGAGTCAGTTCTGACTCTAATGATCCCATGTGTGTTGGAGTAGAATTGTGCTTGATATTGTTTTCAATGACAGATTTTTTGTAAATAGATTGCCAGGCCTGTCTTCCAAGCCACCTCTGAGTGAACGTGAACCATCTACTTTTCAGTTAGCAGGTGAGTGTTCAACTGTTTGTGCCCACAGAGACAAATGAGGCAGTACAATTGAGCAAACACTGGATAATGCTCTCTGCCTTTGAAAACAAAGGCATCTTATCGTGCCTTCATCAGTTGAACTGGCACACACTAATCCATTTGCTTACCCTGCAGTGGCCTCACTTCCTGCCATCGTTTTGTTTTCTAGTGGATATTTATCCTCTATGGGTGACAAATGGCAAGAAATTGTAAATGGCTGGAGAGACTGCAAAAGTTTCAAAACGCAGTGTTACCCAGCTCCAGTCACTTCCAAGCAATGGTCAAGAAGAAGGAGAAAGATTAGTAAACAACTGCGAAGTCATCAAAGTTATTTTACTTGATGGAGAAAAATCATATACATTGTTGCAGCCTTTGAGATTGAGAAAAGCCAGTGTATGAACAAACACAGGTAAAAACTGTAATTGCAGACTTACCAATATTTGAAAGGCTTGGAAGAAAATGGAAGAATGAGGTGTGATTCTGGGAATATCTACATAAGAATTGTAATGATGCAAGCTGTATAGCACTGATTTAGTAACTGCTTCTATTTCCAAGATACATCTTATCCCTACCCCCCCCCCAACACACACAAAAGTAGGGGTATAGTTCTAAATCCATATGGTGAGGTTCAAGGAATTTCAATAAATTCTTTCCTGTGTTAGAGAAATAATCCTTTGAGATATATATATTAATATATACATATAAATACACATATGTGTTTGTGTATGTATATACACACACATACACATATACTTGTGTAAAACTTGACCAACAAGGAGGCTTCTGGAAATGCTGGTTGATCTTTAGTCATAAATGCCAGATCCTAGTCATAAATTGTAGTCCACTGAGTAGTACCGCAGTTGTTTCTCTTTATGTTTCCCTTGGTGATTTCTAAATGCAAACATTTTACCACATGCTTTCCACCTTCAAACACAATGTGCCCTTCCCACCCTCCCCCACCATGTCTTTTTGTGTGTGTGTGTGTGATGAGAGCAGTATCCTTGGCTTGACTTCTTCTGTGGGTTAGTCCTAGTGCCCTGGGAATTTATGAGTAAGTTCTAAAGTCTCCTGGAGACAAAATATTATAATCCTTTGCTACCCAGGGTCTGATAAGATTTCCAGTCAGTGGTGCCCCGTGATTGTAATACAAATTATTGTTATTCTGGTATGCATGTTATTTTTATCTCCTGAAATAACCATATCTCTCTTGGTGTGATGCCATTATTGCAACCTTTTAAAAAATCTGAAATCAAATTATTGAAAAAAAAAACCCTGAAATATACTCAGTGAGTTATACGCTTCACTAAAATTTAAATTGAACTGTTATACTTCTTAAAAGCATTCTTCTGTAATCTTCCTAGTCTTCAAGTGGGGGAGGGCTAAAGCCAACAGAAGGCAATTCTTCTATTTTGAGGATAATTCTTGCCCTAGTTCAAAGATATCTGAACAAGTAGAACTGGAACATGAATGTATTGAAACCAATATTGGTAACTGCATCCGAATTTCTGTCTACTTGATGAAAACAAAACAAAAATAGAGTACAAACTACAAACATTTCTTTTGAATGAAAAACTACAACTTGCTTTCAAAAAAACCTGTTAAAAATTTTCATGATCCATCTGCTAATAAATGTTTAAATTGTGTATTTTTAATAAAATTCCACTTCTAAGCATTAATTATAAATTACCTCTTTATTTCTGTACCTCTTCTAAAACATGGGAGCCCTGGTGGCACAGAACTCGGCTGTTAACCAAAAAGCCAGCAATTCGAATCTACCAGCCGCTCCTTGGAAACCCTCTGGGGCAGTTTTTCTCTGTCCTATAGGGTCACTATGAGTTGGAATTGACTCTATGGCAACAGATTTCTCAGGCATGAACAAGAACATCTAACTGATCAAGCACAGATCACATGTCTTCACCCTAGAGTTCAGAGAGCCTACAAACTACAAATAGGAAATTCCCCCAAATAGGAAAGAATTTGGATTCTTGGAAGTCACTAAACAACAACAACAAAAAATGTCCACACAGCAAGCACTAGATTTCTAATCCACCATGTTTTGGCCTAAAAGAAGTCTTAGAATGAAAATAACTTTTCATTTCTTGAAGTGCTATGCATTTCAAGGCATGGCTTTCAAAGGAGCCAGGATTGCCTAGTGGATAAAGAAGCCAAAATGGCAATGGCCTTTGGATTCTAGGGATTCGACTTCTATGTTCTCAAAAGGTGTCAAACTACAAGTTCAGTTCCCTAGAAATTTCAGACTTTTGTGAAAGACTAAATAATGTCTTTTAAAAAGCAGAAAAGAGAGAAAGGAAGGAGAGAGAAAAAGAGTGAGGAAGGAAGGGAGGAAGAGAGAGAAAAGGAGAAGGAAGAGGAAGAAGAAGAGAGAAGAAAAAGAAGGACAGAGGAAAGGGAAGGAAAGAGGGAGGGCGAAAGGCAGAGAGAATGATTTTAAAAGCTATTAGCAGTATGTCAACTTTAAACCAAAAATATCCCTGAAGTCTTTGAAAAACCAAACGATAGTTTGCTTAACTAGTAAAGAATGTCTGCCTTGACACTGAGCTCTTTTAAGATCTATCTATATGGAATCAAATTGACAACAGCCTCTCAAAAAAGATCAGGCAGGAAACTTAGGGGACAGTGAGTTTATGTTAATGAGGAGGATCAACTGGGAAAGGAGGGTGTGAATGATCGCACAACCAGAGGAATGTAATCAATGTCACTGAATTATATGCGTAGGAATTATTGTATTTGTGCATATTCTACTATGTATGTTCTCAACAACAGCAATAAATTATGTTTTTTAAAAAGCTGTTAGCAAATACACAAATAAGAGTTTAAGACTCTGTTAAATTATCTCCCTAATTTATTTGACTCACAAATTCAAGTAATTATGATGTAGAAAACCCACCCCTTTAGAAATTTTTAAAAATTTATTTTATCAATTTCTGTGAGTTGTCATAAAGTTCTAAAAACTTTTAGATCAATAAATCATTTAACATTATACTAATAATTTATTTAATATAATTTTAATAATATTTATGGTATATGTTCATTAAATTTTTTTTTTTTTTACCATTTAGAAGGAATATAAAAATATCTTATTTAAACTATTTATGATTTAAGTACAGAGCCCTGGTGGTACAGTGGTTAAAGTGCTTGGCTGCTAACCAAAAGGTTGGTGGTTCAAATCCAGCCACTCCACAGGAGAAAGATGTGGTAATTTGGTTCCATAAAGGTTTTTAGCCTTGGAAACCTGATGGAACAGTTCTATGCTGTCCTATAGGGTTGCTACGAGTCAGAATCGACTCGAAGGCAGTGGGTTATGATTTAAGTAAATCTTAAAATGCTATATTTTATATTTTATTATGTTATTTATATGGGCTACATGCATATTTCCAGTAGAATTAAAATTGGCTACAATTCTCACAACAAATTAAGACAAAATCTGTTTTAATAACATGATGTTTTGAGTTTTTACTTTCTAAATTGCTTTTTACAATTCTCATGTTTAGCTTCTGAAAGATGGCATGAGCAAAGTTTCAGGCTATTTGCAAAGAAGTGGAAGAATAAAACGGAGATAGTGGTTTTTAACATCGTTTTTTGTTATACTAAATATAACTTAAGGTGATACATAGAAATTTAAATCAGATGAATTTAATTTATGAATCTGATGAATTATCATTTTAGGTTCCCTATTAATGTGTATCTCAACATTTTTTTTTTTTGCCTTTAGCTATGTTCTCCAAGAAATGTACATTTTAAAATAAATGGATAAAAATTATTTAAAATTGCACATGAGCTTGAAGGATGCAATCCAGTCCATTGTTTCAACAGATATGGAAGCTATTAATTTATTAAAAATTGTTTTCAAGCAGATGCCATTTTCAGCTACTTAGATCAATAAATAAGCCTTGGTGGTACAGTGGTTAAGAGCTTAGCTGCTAACCAAAAAATTGGCAGTTTCAACCCACCAGTCGCTCTTCAGAAACCTTATGGGACAGTTCTACTCTGCCCTATAGGATTGCTATGAGTTGGAATCAACTCCATGGCAACGGGTTTTTTTGTTTGCTTTTTGTTTTTTAGATCAATAAAATCGTATCTGAAAGCAGAGAAGAAGTTTTGGCATCATTTCCAATTCTTTGTTATTTTCCTTCTGTAGATTCTACAGACAGTTGTTGTATGTGCAAAACCCAAGAAAAATTACCATCAGCTACTTGATCCTCAATTACAGGATTATTCTTCCAAGTTGCCTCTGGACCTGTTCAAACTGGCAACAGTCCAGCACTGGATAGCAGTCCAGCACTTAACCATTGGCGGTACTCAGGGAATTTCTTAGAATCTTGTTTCCTTAGAATCCTGAAATTGCTAAAATAACCTGGATTACTTACTTTAAGTAAAACATTCTCTTTTCTTAACTTGCACAGAATTGTACGCATCCCATTTACTTGCTCCTTAAGAGACCTCCACTGTTTTAGCTTCATCCTCCCTTCATAAGCAATTACAGTCACAGTTCTCAATGTACCAGAGGAAGCCCACTCAGGATGTAGTTTTCCCAGAGACAGCAATTTTATATAAATATGCTTCCACATGTACTCAAGTAGTATAATCCAGCAAATTGGGATGAGTTAAACCAGAAAATTTATAGCTGCATTTTCTATTTGTGCTGCCAACAGAAGTGAGTCCTCTGTATTTATCAACAGAACTGTGGCTGATTCCCAGGTAATTAGTATATTATCATCATATAATTTTTTTTTAATGGTCTAGAAGACTTCATAAAGCTTCCTTATTATTCCCTGTCTGACTTTGATATCAGGACACATGTTAAACTCATTTACTAGAAAGAACAAGAGGGAAATAATGGAAGAAAATGCAGTAGGAACCCCTCAAGAACATGGGCATAGGAAACCAGCACAAAATTTTGCTTATGTTCAGTTACTAATTGTCCATCTATTGTGTTAAACACTTTTTCTCTCCTCCCACCTCTGGTGGGAAATGTGGCTTAGATCCCTACAATCTGAGTTAGGAATTTGTGCAAATTTTTAAAATATTATAACATCTGCTAAGTTCTTATCCTTTTAATGGTTCAGGGAAGAAGTTAATTGATTTTTGTAACTCTGATGCTAGTACTGCTTGAAAATTCTCTGCCCTATGTGACAGGACCACCCCATTGCCATCAAGTCAATTCCAACTCATAGCAACCCTATAGGACAGAGTAGAACTTTGTCATAAGGTTTCCAAGGCTATAATCTTTACTAAAGCAAACCACCACATCTTTCTCCTGCTGAGCAGCTAGTGGGTTCAAACCACCAAATTTCTGGTTAGCAGCCAAGCACTTTAACCACTGTGCCATCAAGGCTCCTTCACAGGACCAAAGGACAAGTTAAATAGTTCCACTAGGATGTGCTTCTGACTGACAATAAGCCTTATTCAGATAATTCCAAAATGGACCTTTCTTCAACTGGCTCTGAAAGATTCTAACATTGAACATGTACCTATTAACTCCTACTTGCTCAATTTCTGTCTTCTCCATGAAATGCTAGGATCCAATAGGAGAGAGATCACGTTGATTTTGTGTTTCCCTGTAACTCCTATACCTAGACAAGGCCTGTATCATTCTCAATAAATATTGCTCAAATCAATTAATTACTGAAAATCATTTTTTTAGACAATGTTGTCACTAGAACATCTTGTGACGATAGCAATGTTCATACCATACAATAGGATAACTACTAGCTACACGTGGCAGCTTTTGAGCATTAGAAATGTGGCTATTGTGACTGAAAAAACTGAATTTTTAATTTTATCCAAATTTTAATTACTATAAACTGAAATTTAACTAGCCACATATGGCTAGTGCCTACCATATTTGAAAAGACAGTTCTAGAAACTGAGGGTATAAACATGACCAGGACACAGTTTCTGACTTCAAGGGGATTACCTTCTAGAGAGAAAGACAAGTTCAAAAACCATCATACCCAAACCCCCTGCCATCGAGTTGATCCCAACTTATAGCCACCCCATAGGGTTTCCAAGGCTGTACTTTACGGAAGCAGAAGGTCACATCTTTCTCCCACAGAGCCAATGGTGGTTTCAAGCTGTCGACATTTTAGTAAGCAGTCCTTCGTTTTAACCAGTGAACCAGCAGGTCTCCTAAAAACCATGACAGTTCTTCACAAAACAAGAGGTATTTTAACCAGTTTTACAGAATAAAGTGTAGAATTCAACCTATCGTGAAGATTTGTTTTTGGTAGTCCAAGGGCTAAAGAGTGTTTTCTATTTAACTTGTATATATCTGCCAGGCGCTCCTTGGAAACCCTATGGGGCAGTTCTACTCTGTCCTGTAGGGTCACTATGAGTTGGAATCAACTCAATGGCACTGGGTTACTGGGTACAACTACATAAAAAAAATATAAGGCTAATACGGCACAAACTTTCTGTGAGGATTAAATGCTTAATATAAAAATTTTTTTATCTATAAAGCACATAGAAGAAGATGAGAACTTTAATATATTATTGGCTATTATCATTAATATTAAAAAAAAAAACTATTGTTCTACCACCGAAGCCCATCTTGCTCAACATTAAAATTAACATTGAACCATAATTTCATTTCCTACTACCTTATACATATTTTTGTGTTTCTGTTTTTGTTGGTACATTAACATTGATTTCTTTAAATCTACCATTCTCACCCACAAAAATGATGTTTGTTACCTGAAACTTTGATCAGAGAAACATCCCAGGATCCTTTGGGAGATAAGATGGTTTAAGTAAAAACTGCTAACTCTGACCAAACAAAGGATTATTTTGCTCATACATGGCATTTACTTTCACAGCTGGCTTTCATGGTATGGAAAAGAGAAGAGAAGAAAGAAATCAACGTACATGACCAGTGTGAAGCAATCTTCAAAAGCTGTAGCCTAGAATCCTAGAAATGAACATGGGCACGTTTCTTTGATTCCATTTCTTACTGCCTTAGTTTATAAGAGAAAAGGTTAAATAGCTCCATCTAGAGATACTTATAGATCTGAGAGATACACAGTCCGAGAAATCATCACAGATACTGGGTCTTAGACAAAACTTCCTTTCAGTCCTCCAAAAAAAAAATTTTTTTTTAAGGGCCTGTAAATAGCTTATTATGCTTATTTTAGGTTGTATCTACAGCAAATCTGTGTGAAATCACAATAAGTCAATCATTAGAAATGCCTAAAATGTTACATTACTAAAACATGAGGGTAAAAAAAAAAAAAAAAACCTGTTGCCATTGAGTCGATTCTGACTCATAGCAACCGTATAAGACAGGGTTTGAACTGCCCCATAGGGTTTCCAAGGAGTGGTTGATTCAAACTGCAGACCTTTTGGTTGGCAGTCGAACCACCATTTTTAGGTAAGTATAACTCCACTGGAAACAACAAACCCCCATGACAAGTGATATAAATAAATAGACAAGCTTCAGTAGAACTGTACCATAGGACTTCCCAGGAATGCTGGTGGATTCAAACTGCTGACTTTTTGGTTAGTAGCTGAGCTCTTAACCATTGCACCACCAGGGCTCTTCAAATAAGCTAAGTAGCACATATAAATAGAACCATGGCCAATTCGTTATCAAAGCAAAACAAATTGTAAGACTGAAGAGTCAACTTGATGCTAGGTGCTGTATTGAGGGCTGGGGATGAAATGGTCTGCAAAAACATTCTCTGGCCCTAGGGAGCTTACAATCTGCTGGAAGACAGAAGCACTAGTGAAATAATTATAAAATAAAATAAAAAATCACAAGGTGATAAGAGCTATTAATAGCTTACTACAAATGCTACAGGAAATTAAAACAGAAATGTCAAGAAAGACTTGATATTGAGAAAATAACACCCAAGTTTGGTTATAAAGGTTGAATTGGAATTAACAAGATAGGAAGGAACCACATTCCATGCAGTGGATGAGAGGGTTCAAACACTGCAGCAGAAAGAGGCATTACACATGCCAGAAAGTGAAAGTAGGCCTCGGTGGGTGGGGCAGAAAGAGTGAAAATGGAGAGAGCTTTTCTCACTTTCTGGGTGGTCTCTATACTCTAGAATGTATCATCTTCTCTATTATTTCCTTATCTGCAGTGACACATTTATAATTTGGGGGGTTTTCCTGGATTGAGTAGAAATGGCTACATCTTTCTCAAAAGAGGCTGTAGAGAAATATCATGTGGGGAAACTCTTGGAATACATTGTTATTAAGAGACAGTGAAAGCTGTATGAGTGATCACCACAGGCAAAGACTCAGCTGCATGGAGACTGATGAGCTTTCCTACCAACAAGACTGAGAAAAGCCGACCCCTTGAAAGTCTCACAATGAAATTGATTGCCCGTTAGCATTTTTCTCTTATGTATATTTCTTGTTTGTACTTGGTCATTTTTATATCAGGATAAGTAGTCTTTAAAAATTCACAGATTGATTAAAAAATCACAAACACGAGGTATAATGAAAAAAAATAAAATTTTTTTTCGAGGTATACATAAGAGAAAAACACAAGCGATCAATCAACATACATAAAGACTTTAATCTCACAAATAAAAAAATACATATTAAAATAAGATACCATTTTTCAGTCATCATAATGGCAAAACGTAAGTATAGGTAACCCTCATTATCTAAATCAAGTCTATCCTTGAAAAACGTAGGGGATAGCAAACTGCCCCCATAGGGTTATTCAGATAGTAGGAGTCTATACTACTATTCAAATATTATTCAAAAAAGGAAAAAAATAGCAGTGTATTCTGAGTTCATACAAAAATTCTAATAAAATTCCTTAAATATCACTAAATGTCTTTTAAACACTATATAATTAATTCAAACAAAGGTGTCTACATAATATGAAAATTTTTAAATGCCAATTATCTAATTACTGATCATTTAACTCATTAGCAGGTATCTTTGTATATAATATTCAAAAATATTGGTCATTAATTACTCTTTCCTTGTACATTACAACAAATATGTGCTATAATGTAACTAAACAAATAATAATATGCCAAAGATACATGAAAAATGCAAATGACACTTAGCAAAATACAATTTTAAACGCTTTTTTTTATTTTTTATGTTACTAACCTATCAGAAAGGACTTTCCAAAAAATTAACTGTGATACAACTGCAGCATATTTTACATCCTTTAGCCCTGGCCCTTGCTAAAATACCCAAGCATTTACACTTTATACCAGGTGTTATGGACTAAATTTTGCCCTTCAAAAAGTGTGTTCTAAGCCCTGGAACCTGAGAGTATGACCTTGCTTGGAAAAAGAGCCTTTGAAGTTGTTATCAGTTAACCTGAGGTCCTACTGAAGCAGGGTGGATCTTAATACAATATGAGTAGTATCCTTATAAAAGAGAGGAGACACAAGGAAGAATGGCATGTAACCTTGGAGGTAGAGATTGGAGCTCAAGCCTGTTATCATCAGAACCTAGGCTGAAAGACATGGAAGACATTCTCCTTCAAAGCCTCAGAAGGAATCAGTTATGACCTACACCCTCATTTCAGACAACTAGCCTCCAGAACAGTGAGACAATGGGTTCCTTTTCTTATAAGCCATCCAATTTGTAATACTTTGCTATGGCAGCTCTAGGAAACTAACACATCAGGGAATTGATTCAGGTAGTTGAATTTTGGGTAAAAGTCATTATGGGAAGAATTCAGATAGTGATAGGAAGCAATACTTGTATTTGTTTAATGATAGCATCTTGCTTTTACGAAGGTGTAGTAAAAGGCCCTATTGTATATTGTTGGTGAATTTATTCATTGTTACAACAATTTGGGGAGAAAAAAATTTGTCAGTACTTATTAAAAATAAATGGTACTCATTCTTTGAGCCAACAATTCTTTTTTATGATCCCATCATACTGAAAAAAATCAGATTATATGCATAAGAATGATTCTATAGCAATTAATAGAAAATTGAAATCATCTTAAATATCCATCAATATCTTCTGAATCTAAGTTCCACTTTAATCTCTATTTCAACTGCCACAGTGAGTCACAATTTTCTTTCATCTGAACTATCCCAGTGCCCCTGTTTCTGTCTCCCTTGTCACTCTCTTGCCTCTTGGTATAAAACCTCAACAGAATTATCTATCTGTTTTCTATGCTGCAGGTAGCACTACCATGTCTAAATATTAATTGATCATGCCAGATTCCTGCTTCATGCATTGGAAAGGATTCCCATTGCTCTGAGGATAAAGATCAAAATCCTTGACAGAGTTTACAAGGTCCTGCACTAGCCAGGAGCCTCTTACCTTTGGAACCTCATCTTGAACATGCTTTCCCTCGTTCAGTCCCTCTCTCTGCAGCCACATGAGATTTCCTACACTTACTTGAACATGCCCTGCTTCTTCCTCACATAGCCAACGCACCTGATTTTCCCACTAAAAATAGTGGTTTTTAATCTTGTTTTCTCCTAGTTAATGATTGCATGTGATGTCATCTCAAGTCTTACTTTCCTAGCAAAGCTTTTCCTGACCTCTGCTGGTTACAGTTTCCCTGTTATGATCTCTCATAATGTCATTTTCCCTTTGTAATAGATACTTACCAATATTTCTGGTTCTCTTCATCCTCCGAGACATACAGAAGAATATTAAAAATCTCTTCTGAGCCCTTGAAGTTAGATATTCCCAGGTGACTACCTATGGTCAATAAAATGAGTGCAAAGGGACAGGCAGAAGCATTTAAGAGCCCAAGAACAATTCCCATGATTTCTTCTTCTGCTGTAGTGAGTCCTGAAGCATCATCATGAAATGAAGGTGCCACAATATCTAAACAAGAATACTGAGCCACTACAAAAAGAGAAGTTGTCCTGGAGGGCCACCAGACCCAAAATGAACTTGATGTAGGCCATAAAACAAACCTTTAATTGGGTTATGCCACTGGGATTGATACGGCATAACCTCGCTCAACCTAATGCATACACTTATCATGTGTTCATTTTACATTTTGCCTTGGGATATTTCATAATACATGATTCATGTACCACATGAAAGCATTGTAAGAGCAGTAACATTACGTGTTTATGCTCACCATTTTAACCCCTATACCTAGAAGTTAACACAGATTCTCAATAAGTATTTGTTGAAAGAATGAATTTAGGATCAAATAAATGATGGTATGGAATATAAATAAATGACACTATAAAATATCATACATATATTTAAGATAATAAAGTTTGATTTGGAGGTACTGGTCTATAAAAATATCCATAATATGTTTTAAAATAATGTTCAAAGAATAGTCTGATTTTCATTTCTTAAATTCCTATATATGCAAATAGGTCCCTAGGTGACAGAACAGTTAAGTGCTCAACTATTAACTGAAAAAAAGGCCAATAATGTAAATCCATCCAGCGGCACCACAGGAGAAAGGCCTAGTGATCTACTTGCGTAAGATCACAGCCATGGAAAGCCATATGGACAGCAGTTCTACTCTGAACGTGTGAGGTGTCCATGAGCCGGAGTTGACTCTATGGCAATGGGTACATATGGAAATATGTGCTTAAACTTAGGAAAATGTATGGAATGAGTTACCCTGAAACATTTTACAGTATATTCTTTATTAGGGTAGGGTGAGATGTGAAACATAAGAAAGAGGAGAGTAAAATTGCTTTCTTTTATGTACCTCTATGCTATTTAAATGTTCAAAATGAGCATTGTAGCAATTTGCCATTAAAAATATTTTTAGGAAATTTTAGGGTCATTATTTTATAGACAGATATAAAATGCCAAATCTAAGACTAAATCAGGAATTAGGATTTAAAATTCCAGGGAAGTGGGGCCAAAAAAAAAATCTAGATAGGACAAGTGGAACCATCTACTAACTCAAATCTAAGCATCTGTCTTTGATCAAAACTTCTTAGGAAAGAACCCAGAGACAATGTAGCGAGGGTGAAAACACAAACCGTACTTCTCCTAGACGACAGTGTTTACTTTGATATTCCTGTTAAAGGTACTCCTATACACGATGTCCATGTCCAGGTCTGGCATTTCAAGGACTCACAACCTAAACTCGAGGCACTGTCAAAGTGATGGCCTCATTTTAGTCAGAGCAAGGAGGATTTTTTTTTTTTTAACTGGGCCTTAAAAGCATTAGATAATACCTTATTTCTTGGGATGTCATCTGCAGAAAGAGTGATTGATAATGAATTTTTAATTGTAAAATATATGCAAAAGAGTTTTTATAGCATACAGGTCAATTTAAAGAATAACAATTAAATAAATACCTGTACACCCATGACTCAGCTTAAGAAATAGAACATCCTGATTCCTTTGAGGCCCCCTTGCATCTCTCTGTGATTATGCCTCCCTCCTCTACTCAAGGTGCAACCCCCATTCTGAAGTTCAGGACGCTTTTGTTTATTATTTTATCACATATGTATATTCCATTTAGTTTTGCCTGTTTTAAAATTTTATAAATGGGATGATATTGTATATATTTTTCTGTGGCTTGCTTTTGGGTATTCATAAGTGATAAGTATAGCTTTCTTTATTTTTTCTACTTTTCTACAGTACTTCAAACTATGAATGTACAATATATTAATTTTTTTTACTATTGATAGACAATTAGGCTATTTTTGGTTTTAGATTTTTTGTTTTGTTTTTTAATTATGAACAGTGTGACTGTAAACATTCTTACGCCTGTAGTATCTATACAAAAGTTTATCTATGGTATGTACCTAGAAATGGAATTGCTGATTTCTAGGGTGTACACGTCTTCAAGTGAACTGTATAATACCAAATTATTGTCTAAAATTGTACTACCACTTAGGACTTCTACCAGCCCTTCATTCTATATCAGGTTCTTTTCAGGCTTTTTAATTATTACCAATCTAATGTTTTGAAATGGTATCTCATTATGATTCCATTTGCTAGGTACCTATTCTTGGTACTTAAGGAGGTGAGGGTCTTTTCATATGTATATTAGCTATTTGTGCTTTCTCTTCCATGAAATATCTAAAAATATTTAATTGCCTATTTTTCTATTTTGTAGTTTCTAGGTTTTTTTTTCCTATTAAATCCTAAGATTTCTTTATATGTTCTGTACATATATTCTACATTCTTCATATGTCCTTTCAGCTATGTGTGCTGAAAATATCTTCTCCTGGTTTTTATCTTTTTCTTCTCTTTATGGTGCTTAAAATAATGAGAGTTCTTAATTTCAATGTATTTAATGTTACCAGCCATTTTCTTTATGGTTTTTGTTTAATTTTAATTTAGTCAAAGTTACTCATTCTTTCATTTTTTTCTTCTATGCTTACTATGGCTTGTTAAAAAAGAAAAAAAGAAATCTTCCCTAACCTAAGATTAAGATACCCTTTTTGTGTTCTTTTAAAAAGTTTAAGGTTTTATATTTCATATTTGGCATCAGGACTGGAGGAAAACTCATCAACAACCTGTGATATGCAGAAATACAACCTTGCTCACTGAAAGTGAAGAGGATTTGAAGCACTTACCGATGAAAATCAAAGACTAAAGCCTTCAGTAACGTGAAAGAAAACAAAAATCCTCACAATTGGACCAATAAGCAACATCATGATAAACGGAGAAAAGATTGGCATCAAGGATTTCATCTTACTTGGATTCACAATCAACACCCATGAAAGCAGCAGTCAAAAAATCAAACAATAAATTGCATTGGGCAAATCTGCTGCAAAAGACCTCTTTAAAGTGTTAAAAAGTGAAGATGTCACTTTGAGAACTAAGGTGTGCCTGACCCAAGAACACCTTATTCCTTGAATAAGGAAGACCAAAGAAGAATTGATGCCTTCGAATTTGGGTGTTGGCAAAGAATATTGAAAATACCATGGGCTGCCAAAAGAACAAAAAAATCTGTCTTGGAAGAAATACAGCCAGAATGCTCCCTAAAAGCAAGGATGGACATGTTACCAGAAGGGACCAGTCCCTGGAGAAGGACATCATGCTTGGTAAAGTAGAGGGTTAGTGAAAGAGAGGAAGACCCTCAACGAGATGAACTCACAAATAGCAACAATTGTGAGGATGGCGCAGGACTAGGCAGTGTTTTCTTCTGTTGTACATGGGGTCTGTATGAGTCAGAACTGACTCAACAGCACCTAACAACAACAACGTTTCATATTTAAGTCTTCATTATGAACTGATTATTTGTACATTATGAGATAGTATACACATTCATTTTCCCTTGTTGTTGTTGTTGGTAGGTGCTGTCGAGTAGGTTCCAATTTATAGCAACCCTATGTATAACAGAACAAAACATTGTCTGGTCCTGTGCCATCCTCTAGAAGCCCTGGTTGCCCAGTGGTTAAGCACTCGGAAGCTAACCAAAAAGTAGGCAGTTCAAATTCACCATTCACCTTGAAGAAGAAAGATGTGACAGTCTGCTTCTGTAAAGATTTACAGTCTTGGAAACCTGGTGGGGCAGTTCTACCATGTCCTATTGGGTTGCTATAAGTTAGAATCAACTTGATGGCAACAGGTTTTTTTACAGGTGCCATCCTCACAATAGTAGGCATGTTTGAGCTCATTGTTGTTGCCACTGTGTCAATCCATTTTGTTGATGGTTTTCTTCTTTTTCAATGATGTCCTTCTCTAGGGATTGATCCTTCCTGATCACATGTCCAAAGTAAGTGAGGCAAAGTCTTGCCATCCTTGTGTCTAAGGAGCAATCTGGCTGTACTTTTTTTTTTTTTTTTTTAATAACTTTTATTAAGCTTCAAGTGAATGTTTACAAATCCAATCAGTCTGTCACATATAAGTTTACATACATCTCACTCCCTACTCCCACTTGCTCTCCCCCTATTGAGTCAGCCCTTTCAGTCTCTCCTTTCTTGACAATTTTGCCTGCTTCCCTCTCTCTCTATCCTCCCATCCCCCCTTCAGACAAGAGTTGCCAACACAATCTCAAGTGTCCACCTGATATAATTAGCTCACTCTTCATCAGCGTCTCTCTCCCACCCGCTGACCAGTCCCTTTCATTTCTGATGAGTTGTCTTCGGGGATGGTTCCTGTCCTGTGTCAAGAGAAGGTCTGGGGAGCGTGGCCACCGGGATTCCTCCAGTCTCAGTCAGACCATTAAGTTTGGTCTTTTTATGAGAATTTGGGGTCTGTATCCCACTGATCTCCTGCTCCCTCAGGGGTCCTCTGCTGTGCTCCCTGTCAGGGCAGTCATCTATTGTGGCCGGGCACCAACTAGTTCTTCTGGTCTCAGGATGATGTAGGTCTCTGGTTCATGTGGCCCTTTCTGTCTCTTGGGCTCTTAGTTGTCGTGTGGCCTTGGTGTTCTTCATTTTCCTTTGTTCCAGGTGGGTTGAGACCAATTGCTGCATCTTAGATGGCCGCTTGTTAGCATTTAAGACCCCAGATGCCACATTTCAAAGTGGGATGCAGAATGATTTCATAATAGAATTATTTTGCCAATTGACTTAGAAGTCCCCGCAAACCATGTTCCCCAGACCCCCGCGCTTGCTCCGCTGACCTTTGAAGCATTCATTTTATCCCGGAAACTTCTTTGCTTTTGGTCCAGTCCAATTGAGCTGACCTTCCATGTATTGAGTGTTGTCTTTCCCTTCACCTAAAGCAGTTCTTATCTACTGATTAATCAATAAAAAACCCTCTCCCACCCTCCCTCCCTCCCCCCCTCGTAACCACAAAAGTATGTGTTCTTCTCAGGTTTACTATTTCTCAAGATCTTATAATAGTGGTCTTATACAATATTTGTCCTTTTGCCTCTGACTCATTTCGCTCAGCATAATGCCTTCCAGGTTCCTCCATGTTATGAAATGTTTCACAGATTCGTCACTGTTCTTTATCGATGCGTAGTATTCCATTGTGTGAATATACCACAATTTATTTACCCATTCATCTGTTGATGGACACCTTGGTTGCTTCCAACTTTTTGCTATTGTAAACAGAGCTGCAATAAACATGGGTGTGCATATATCTGTTTGTATGAAGGCTCTTGTATCTCTAGGGTATATTCCTAGGAGTGGGATTTCTGGGTTGTATGGTAGTTCTATTTCTAACTTTTTAAGATAACGCCAGATAGATTACCAAAGTGGTTGTACCATTTTACATTCCCACCAGCAGTGTATGAGAGTTCCAATCTCTCCGCAGCCTCTCCAACATTTATTATTTTGTGTTTTTTGGATTAATGCCAGCCTTGCTGGTGTGAGATGGAATCTCATCGTAGTTTTAATTTGCATTTCTCTAATGGCTAATGATCGAGAGCATTTTCTCATGTATCTGTTGGCTGCCTGAATATCTTCTTTAGTGATGCCCACTTCTTGATTGGGTTGTTTGTCTTTTTCTGGTTGAGTTTTGACAGAATCATGTAGATTTTAGAGATCAGGCGCTGGTCGGGGATGTCATAGCTGAAAATTCTTTCCCAATCTGTAGGTGGTCTTTTTACTCTTTTGGTGAAGTCTTTAGATGAGCATAGGTGTTTGATTTTTAGGAGCTCCCAGTTATCGGGTTTCTCTTCATCATTTTTGGTAATGTTTTGTATTCTGTTTATACCTTGTATTAGGGCTCCTAGGGTTGTCCCAATTTTTTCTTCCATGATCTTTATCGTTTTAGTCTTTATGTTTAGGTCTTTGATCCACTTGGAGTTAGTTTTTGTGCATGGTGTGAGGTATGGGTCCTGTTTCATTTTTTTGCAAATGGATATCCAGTTATGCCAGCACCATTTGTTAAAAAGGCTATCTTTTCCCCAGTGAATTGACACTGGTCCTTTGTCAAATATCAGCTGCTCATACGTGGATGGATCTATGTCTGGGTTCTCAATTCTGTTCCATTGGTCTATGTGTCTGTTGTTGTACCAATACCAGGCTGTTTTGACTACTGTGGCTGTATAATAGGTTCTGAAGTCAGGTAAGGTGAGGCCTCCCACTTTCTTCTTCTTTTTCAGTAGTGCTTTGCTTATCCGGGGCTTGTTTCCCTTCCATATGAAATTGGTGATTTGTTTCTCTATCCCCTTAAAATATGACATTGGAATTTGGATCGGAAGTGCATTAAATGTATAGATGGCTTTTGGTAGAATAGATATTTTTACTATGTTAAGTCTTCCTATCTATGAGCAGGGTATGTTTTTCCATTTAAGTATGTCCTTTTGAATTTCTTGTAGTAGAGCTTTGTAGTTTTCTTTGTATAGGTCTTTTACATCCTTGGTAAGATTTATTCCTAAGTATCTTATCTTCTTGGGGGCTACTGTGAATGGTATTGATTTGGTTATTTCCTCTTCGGTGTTCTTTTTGTTGGTGTGGAGGAATCCAAGTGATTTTTGTATGTTTATTTTATAACCTGAGACTCTGCCAAACTCTTCTATTAGTTTCAGTAGTTTTCTGGAGGATTCCTTAGGGTTTTCTGTGTATATAATCATGTCATCTGCAAATAGTGATAACTTTACTTCTTCCTTGCCAATCCGGATACCTTTTATTTCTTTGTCTAGCCTAATTGCCCTGGCTAAGACTTCCAACACGATGTTGAATAAGAGCGGTGATAAAGGGCATCCTTGTCTGGTTCCCGTTCTCAAGGGAAATGCTTTCAGGTTCTCTCCATTTAGAGTGATACTGGCTGTTGGCTTTGCATAGATGCCCTTTATTATGTTGAGGAATTTTCTTTCAATTCCTATCTTGGTAAGAGTTTTTGTCATGAATGGGTGTTGGACTTTGTCAAATGCCTTTTCTGCATCAATTGATAAGATCATGTGGTTTTTGTCTTTTGTTTTATTTATGTGATGGATTACATTAATGGTTTTTCTGATATTAAACCAGCCTTGCATACCTGGTATAAATCCCACTTGATCAGGGTGAATTATTTTTTTGATGTGTTGTTGGATTCTATTGGCTAGAATTTTGTTGAGGATTTTTGCATCAATGTTCATGAGGGATATAGGTCTATAATTTTCTTTTTTTGTAATGTCTTTACCTGGTTTGGGTATCAGGGAGATGGTGGCTTCATAGAATGAGTTGGGTAGTATTCCGTCATTTTCTATGCTTTGGAATACCTTTAGTAGTAGTGGTGTTAACTCTTCTCTGAAAGTTTGGTAGAACTCTGCAGTGAAGCCGTCCGGGCCAGGGCTTTTTTTTGTTGGGAGTTGTTTGATTACCGTTTCAATCTCTTTTTTTGTTATGGGTCTATTTAGTTGTTCTACTTCTGAATGTGTTAGTTTAGGTAGGTAGTGTTTTTCCAGGAATTCATCCATTTCTTCTAGGTTTTCAAATTTGTTAGAGTACAATTTTTCATAATAATCTGAAATGATTCTTTTAATTTCATTTGGTTCTGTTGTGATGTGGTCCTTTTCATTTCTTATTCGGGTTATTTGTTTCCTTTCCTGTATTTCTTTAGTCAGTCTAGCCAATGGTTTATCAATTTTGTTAATTTTTTCAAAGAACCAGCTTTTGGCTTTGTTAATTCTTTCAATTGTTTTTCTGTTCTCTAATTCATTTAGTTCAGCTCTAATTTTTATTATTTGTTTTCTTCTGGTGCCTGATGGATTCTTTTGTTGCTCACTTTCTATTTGTTCAAGTTGTAGGGACAGTTCTCTGATTTTGGCTCTTTCTTCTTTTTGTATGTGTGCATTTATCGATATAAATTGGCCTCTGAGCACTGCTTTTGCTGTGTCCCAGACGTTTTGATAGGAAGTATTTTCATTCTCGTTGCTTTCTATGAATTTCCTTATTCCCTCCTTGATGTCTTCTATAACCCAGTCTTTTTTCAGGAGGGTATTGTTCATTTTCCAACTATTTGATTTCTTTTCCCTAGTTTTTCTGTTATTGATCTCTAGTTTTATTGCCTTGTGGTCTGAGAAGATGCTTTCTAATATTTCGATGTTTTGGACTCTGCAAAGGTTTGTTTTATGACCTAATATGTGGTCTATTCTAGAGAATGTTCCATGTGCGCTAGAAAAAAAAGTATATTTTGCAGCAGTTGGGTGGAGAGTTCTGTATAAGTCAATGAGGTCAAGTTGGTTGATTGTTGTAATTAGATCTTCCGTGTCTCTGTTGAGCTTCTTACTGGATGTCCTGTCCTTCTCCGAAAGTGGTGTGTTGAAGTCTCCTACAATAATTGTGGAGGTATCTATCTCGCTTTTCAATTCTGTTAAAATTTGATTTATGTATCTTGCAGCCCTGTCATTGGGTGCGTAAATATTTAATATGGTTATGTCTTCCTGATCAGTTGTCCCTTTTATCATTATATAGTGCCCTTCTTTATCCTTTGTGGTGGATTTAAGTCTAAAGTCTATTTTGTCAGAAATTAATATTGCTACTCCTCTTCTTTTTTGCTTATTGTTTGCTTGATATACTTTTTTCCATCCTTTGAGTTTTAGTTTGTTTGTGTCTCTAAGTCTAAGGTGTGTCTCTTGTAGGCAGCATATAGATTAATCGTGTTTCTTTATCCAGTCTGTGACTCTCTGTCTCTTTATTGGTGCATTTAGTCCATTTACATTCAGGGTGATTATAGATAAATAAGTTTTTAGTGCTGTCATTTTGATGCCTTTTTATGTGTGTTGTTGACAATTTCCTTTTTCCACACACTTTTTTGTGCTGAGGCGTTTTTCTTAGTAAATTGTGAGATCCTCATTTTCATAGTGCTTGACTTTATGTTAGTTGAGTCGTTACGTTTTTCTTGGTTTTTATCTTGAGTTATAGAGTTGTTATACCTTTTTATGGTTACCTTATTATTTACCCCTATTTTTCTAAGTAAAAACCTAACTTGTATTGTTCTATATCGCCTTGTATCACTCTCCATATGGCAGTTCAATGCCTCCTGTATTTAGTCCCTCTTTTTGATTATTGTGATCTTTTACCTATTGACTTCCATGATTCCCTATTATGTGTATTTTTTTTTTTTAATTAATCTTAATTTGTTTGGTTTTGTGATTTCCCTATTGGAGTTGATATCAGGACGTTCTGTTTTGTGACCTTGTGTTGTGCTGATATCTGATATTATTGGTTCTCTGACCAAACAATATCCTTTAGTATTTCTTGTAGCTTTGGTTTGGTTTTTGCAAATTCTCTAAACTTGTGTTTGTCTGTAAATATCTTAATTTCGCCTTCATATTTCAGAGAGAGTTTTGCTGGATATATGATCCTTGGCTGGCAGTTTTTCTCCTTCAGTGTTCTGTATATGTCGTCCCATTCCCTTCTTGCCTGCATGGTTTCTGCTGAGTAGTCAGAACATATTCTTATTGATTCTCCCTTGAAGGAAACCTTTCTTTTCTCCCTGGCTGCTTTGAAATTTTTCTGTTTATCTTTGGTTTTGGCAAGTTTGATGATAATATGTCTTGGTGTTTTTCTTTTTGGATCAGTCTTAAATGGGGTTCGATGAGCATCTTGGATATATATCCTTTCGTCTTTCATGATGTCAGGGAAGTTTTCTGTCAGGAGTTCTTCAACTATTTTCTCTGTGTTTTCTGTCCCCCCTCCCTGTTCTGGGACTCCAATCACCCGCAAGTTATCCTTCTTGATAGAGTCCCACATAATTCTTAGGGTTTCTTCATTTTTTTTAATTCTTTTCTCTGATTTTTTTTCAGCTATGTTGGTGTTGATTCCCTGGTCCTCCAGATGTCCCAGTCTGCATTCTAATTGCTCGAGTCTGCTCCTCTGACTTCCTATTGCGTTGTCTAATTCTGTTATTTTATTGTTAATCTTTTGGATTTCTACATGTTGTCTGTCTATGGATTCTTGCAACTTATTAATTTTTCCAGTATGTTCTTGAATAATCTTTTTGAGTTCTTCAACAGTTTTATCAGTGTGTTCCTTGGCTTTTTCTGCAGTTATCCTAATTTCATTTGTGATATCATTAAGCATTCTGTAAATTACAAAAATAGTTTTTTATATTCTGTATCTGATAATTCCAAGATTGTATCTTCATTTGGGAAAGATTTTGGTTCTTTTGTTTGGGGGGTTGGAGAAGCTGTCATGGTCTGCTTCTTTAAGTGGTTTGATATGGATTGTTGTCTCCGAGCCATCACTGGGAAACTAGTTTTTCCAGAAAATCCGCTAAAAAAAAAATGCAGTCAGATCCCTATCAGAGTTCTCCCTCTGGCTCAGGCTATTCAGATGTTAATGAAGCCGCCTGGGGAGGGTGGGGAAGGGAACAGAGAGATAGGAGAGTAGCACCTCAGAATATAGCCGGAGTTGCTTGTCTTGCTTGGAATGACTATTATATCAGAGATTCCCACGGGCGCGTCGCCTGTGTGTGCTGGCTGTGTGGAGATTGCCCCCGGGGGGTCTGGCCCGCTGGAGTCACGGTCAGATCCTCCGCTTCCAGCCCCACGCCTAGTGTCAAGGCTCCCCTACTGGGACGGTGCGCTCTCGACTCCAAAATCAGTCTCTGCCTCCCGGGGACTTCTCGTCCCTCCAGCCGCGTGGCCGTGCCGCCCGCAAGAACCAGTTGGGCCTCCTCCCAGGGTTAGTTCAGATGGGTGGAGTAGCTCCCCATGCTTGTGCCGTGACAGAGTGTCCCGGCTGGGACGCTGTTCTCCCCGCTCCAATACCAGTCGCTGCCTCCTGGGGACTTTTCCTACCGGCTGCGTCCCACGCGGCCAGCGGAATCGGCTGGTCCCCCTCCCGGGGTTAGTTCAGGGGGGTGGAGCAGGTCTCTGTGCTTGTGCCGTACCTGACTGGTACGCTGGCTCCAGGCTCTGGAAACAATCGCTGCTTCCCCGTATTAGTTCGTTCTCCGTCTCTAAATCTGTGTTTGTTGTTCAGGGTTCGTAGATTGTTATGTATGTGATCGATTCACTTGTTTTTCCGTGTCTTTGTTGTAAGAGGGATCCGAGGTAGCGTCTGCCTAGTCCGCCATCTTGGCTCCGCCCTCCTGGCTGTACTTCTTCCAAAACAGATTTGTTCATTCTTCTGGCAGTCCTTGGTATATTTTTCACATGTATAGAATAGAATAGTCCGTTCTTTCCTTACTGTTGTGGATTGAATTTGTCCCCCCAAAATAGGTGTTGCAAATCCTAACCTGTATGCCTGTGGTTGTAATCCCATTTGGGAATGAGTTTTCTGTTGTGTCAATGAGGCAGGATTATATTGTACGATGTGTCTTGAGTTAATATGTTACAAGAGATTAAAAGAGCAGATTAGGCAAGCAGTGATGGGAGAAGAGAGATGTCAAGCCATATGAAGATTGCCCAGGGGTAGAAGCTCAAAAAGACTAGGACTTTCCTCCAGAGCTGACAATGAAATCCTTCCCTCTGCCTGGATGCAGAGAAATGGGAACTCTCTTTCATTGCTGGCGGATATGCAAAATGGAACCACTGTTTTGAAAGACAGCTTGGTAATTTCTTACAAGCTAAACATAGTCTTACCATATGGTCCAGTAGTCATACTCTTGGGCATTTCCTCATATGATATGAAAACTTATGTCCACACACACACACAAAAAAAACTTCTACACAAATGTTTATAACAAGTTTATTCATAATTGTCAAAAACTAGAAGCAACCAACTTGTCTTCAATAGAGGAATGCATAAACAAAAGTGGTGCATCCATACAATGGAATGTTATTAAGCCATAAAAATAAATAAGCTATAAAGCCATGGAAAGATATGAATAAAACTTAAAGGCCTGTTGCTAAGTGAAAAAAAAAAAAAAACTGTCTGAAAAGGGTAGATACTGCATAAGTCTGATTATATGACATTCTGAAAAAGACAAAACCATAGAGTAGTAAAAATATCAATGGTTTCCAGGGGTTCAAGGAAAGGGAGGGAAGGTTGAATAGACGAAGCATCAGAGATTTTCTTAGGGTGGTGAAACTATTCTGTATGATACTGTAGTGGTGGGTACATGGCATCATGCTCTTGTCAAAAGCCATAGATTTTACGCAAAGAGTGAAACTTATTGTAAGCAAGTTTTTAAAAATCATTTAGTTTGCAGGGGAACCCAGTAAGGAATGCAGAGAGTGACAAAAGAAACTAACTGTATTACAAGTGTATGGAACAACCTCACCAAAGGGGTGAGAAAGATAAGTTGCCATCTAAATAATGCTGGAAATGAATAGCCTGTAAGACTAAAGGAAAAGTAACTGCACTTACGGACTGTACTCTAGTTTACGATAAAGCCTTTTCCCACAGAGGTATGGGTTAACAATTCTGATACTGCTATATAATTTTACTGAGACTGAACAATTAAAGAAATAGATAATGGATGATAGGAGAGACATTTTTCACTGTTGGAATGCAAATATACAGATAATTAAGGGGGCACAGCTAGAAAGATCCAAGTGGTCATGGGCTAAAGTTGGAGACATCAATATGAACTCATGTTTAGCTTAATATAGATGATCACATATAGAAATATTTATAGAGCTGCATAGACACACAGGCTAGTATACACACATATATTTCATTGTGTGTCAGCTGAAAGGACCTACAAGCAATGACACAGTAGTAGATATGAGTACAGCTACTGCCCAGGTCTTCGTTTCTAATACCATTCTCCTATGAAAGGAACCAGAATCCCTTGGAGAAATGATTAATTCTAGGACAAAAAAAAATAGGGGCAGGAAATATACAAGGTGAGCTTGGAGGAGAAAGTAAGGAAGTGCTAAAAAACGAACAAAAAAATAAAGAAAATTAAAATTAAAAAAGAAAATCCATATTGATGTGGATACGTTAAAGGGTCATACAGGTGGCAACAAAAACAGAGCTCCCAGAGGCCAAAGCTGGAACAATTTGAACAATTAAATAAAGTATTATTGGATTATCACCTGAAATATAAAATAAATATCTATGATTTCATACTGATATAAATAAATAATTGAATAAATTAATAAATGAGGAAAAAAAGACAAATCTCCCATTCAGAAGATCCCAAATAATGTATGTAGGTATTCTGCCCTCAAGGATGGGAGCACAACCCCCTACTCCTTACTCATGGGTTGTTCATAGTGACTTCCTTCCAAAAGGTACAGTATAGAATGAGGAAAGAAGTAACTTTACAGTGGAGAAACGTAACTAACATTACCTCAGTCTGGTTGTTAAGGACAACATCAACGGTGATGAATCATGTTGGTAGTATGCATCCTTGATATGATGTGATGAAAATGGCACTGTACCTCTGTAGTCTTCCTCCCAAAAACCTATAACCCCAATCTAATGAGGAAAACAGTAAACAAATTCCAACAGAGAGGAATCTTACAAAACATCTGACAAGCACTCCTGAAAACTGTCAAGGTCATCAAAAACAAGGAAATTCTGAAAACTGTCACAGTCAAATAAAGACAAGGTGACTAAATATAATGTGGTATCCTGGATAGGAATCCTGAAACAGATAAACAAAAAGGACATTAGGTAAAAACTAAGGAAATATGAAAGTATGGTCTTTAGTTAATAATAATGTATCAATATTGGTATATTAATTTTAACAAATATACTACATTAATGTAAGATGTTAATAAGAGAAACTGAGATACAGGGTAAAGGAGAATTCTCTGTACTATCATCTCATTTTTTTTCTATTGCTCTAAAACTGTTTAAAACATATAGTTAAAATAATATATCACTCCATTGCTTAAAACATTTCATAATTCTAACTGTGCTTGGAAAAAGTCCAATGTCCCTGACATTATCCATGAGGCTCAGCATGATGTGCTCTCTTTTACTTTTGTCTTTACGCAATTCTCTTCCTTTCTTTCTTGACTCTAACCATGCTCATTGAAGAAGAAAACATTATATTCTCTAACATAGAAGTAATATGAAGTAAAAATGCATATGCCCTCTTATAGAATCATCAGTTAAAGTTATGTTTAATATCAAGCCTTGAAAATGAAGGATATGATCAGGTATATACAAGTACTTGGAAGACTTTAAATGCTAGACTGAAATTGTCCTGGTTAGCAAGATAAGGAAAAATACAGAATTGGTTGACAAACATGAGATAAGAAGCAAGGAGATTCAATTATATTTATAGCGCGGTGACTAAAAGCACACATAAGCCAAGGATAGATTTGGAATTTAGTCAAGTACAGTGTTAGCAAAGATTAAACAACCCAAAAGAGTTTCAAAAGGAATGTGCACCACTCCATGCTCCCCGTGGTGACAGAGCCCTTACTCGTGATGAAAATAATGTAAAGAGAAAAAAATAAATGAAATAAAGTATAAGTAGTGGCAAATCAATACATGTTCTATCTTGCTCCACCTTGAAGGAAGATTAGAGGAGTTTGCACTGAGTTTACATGGTAGGCAAAGAATAGAAAGTGTAATTATAAATAAAAGGAATTGTACAAAACCTGTGAGCATTAAAAAAAAAAAAAATTCCAATACTGTAGAAATCTAGTATCTACCTCTGCTTCTGTAATTTAATATAAACAAAAGGTTTCCTATACCTGTACCATACCACCTGTTCTCCCTGGTTGCCACTAGAAAGGAACCCTAACACTGGGTAAGAAATGAGTATGTTTTCCTGATATGGTAGCTGCTCTGAATTATTTGGGTTACTGGCAATTTTTGCAGGTGCCTGCCCTAATTGTCTTCCTTGGCCCTTCCTGCTACTAAGGAGGATTGAGCCCACTCCAAGGAATAAGGTGGGTGCAGGGAAGTCTACACTAGACTTGCCTTATTTTGTAGAATACATTGTGCTCTCTCCTGCCCTGGGGAATTCTTTCATCCTGTCTTCTTCCTGGAATGCACTGTTTCCCTTTCATTGAAACAGTACCATTTCCTCAGGGACACATTCTTTGAGCCTTTACTCTTGTCCATTTCATACTTTCATAAGACTCTGAGCTTCTTTCTACTACTCTTCAAAGTTTCCTTCTTTGAAGTATTTTCTAAATGATAGCATGGACCATGTCTGACTTGTTCAACTCTGCATCTACAGTGCACACAGTAGATATTTAAGAAATAATTATTGAATAAAAGTGAGTGAATAAATCTTTCATTATCTAATCTGTTATTAACCTGTGTTTCAAATTCCTGTCTTTGAAATGCTTCCCAGATAGCTCTTTCCTGTCTTCCTGATGCTACCGTAGTATTTTGACTTTGGTTACTATAAGCCTCTTGATTAGCTTGCTAAGGCATAATCTCTCCAAAAATGAACGCCTACACACACACACCTCTCATAATTAACAATATTAATTA
Organism: Elephas maximus indicus; assembly: GCF_024166365.1. Taxonomy (NCBI): domain Eukaryota; kingdom Metazoa; phylum Chordata; class Mammalia; order Proboscidea; family Elephantidae; genus Elephas; species Elephas maximus. Next base: position 68,402,755 of record NC_064820.1, read on the forward strand.
ATCTCTACAAGTACTTTGCAATTTTCAAATCTTTCCATTTTGATTTTATTTAATCCTTGCACATGTCTGTAAACCAGGCAGAAAGATGCCATTTCTTCCATTTTATAGAATTAATGGAGTTAACCAAAGTCAGTCAGTTAATAAATGACCAATCAGAGGCCAAAATCCAGGTCTTCTGACCCAAGTATGCTTTATTCTACTGCTGATGCTTCACTTCCCCACTCAAAAATCAAGAATAATTGTATACAATATAAATTCTTTAGCATGGTACCAGATACCTTACATAACTGAGATATATACTACCTCACTAATCTTGTTTCTAAACTTTCCTCAACATGCCATATATAATGCAATCATTTCCATAGTACTTAGTCAAATGCCTCTCACATAGTAGGTATATTAAATGAACTAATGAATTACTGCACACATAATAAGGGAATGTTATTTCTCCTTTTGTCATTCAGGTTACATTTCCTTATGGTGTGCTCCCGTGCCTAGAACCTGTTCTCATTTCATTGATTTTCTCCATTGTATCTGGTTTTTAAAAGATATTTTAGGTCCTACTTCTTCCATGAATCCTTCACTGATATCTCCAGTTCTAATCAGTTCTCTCCCTAAACTCCACTGTACTTGGACTCAGATGGCCCAGCATTTCCCTATTCTTCAATTTTTTATTGCAATTTTTTTTGTGACCCCAGCTTGCTGAAATGTTTCTGGAGAATAGAGCCCTGTCTTAGTTATCTAGTGTTGCTACAACAAAAATACCACAAGTGGATGGCTTTAACAAATAGAAAAATATTTTCTCACAATTTAGGAGGCTAGAAGTCCAAATTCAAGGCTCAAGCTCTAGGGGAAAGCTTTCTTTCATATGCTCCTTGGGAAGGTCCCTGTTCCTTGGCTCCCCGGCTATCTTCATGTGGTACGTTGTCCATCTTCCCCCACCTCTGCTTTCTTGCTTCCTTGCTTAACCTGCTCTTTTTATAGCTCAAAAGAGATTGACTTAAAACACACCCTACACTAATGCTGCCTCATTAACATAACAAAGGAAATCCATTCCCAAATGGGATTATAACCACAGGTATAGGGGTTAGGATTTACAACACATATTTTGGGGGGACACAATTCAATCTATAACAAGCCCATATTCTCTAGCTGCACCATGTTAGAAACATGCTACAAACTGAATAAAGACACCAAAAAAAAAAACCCAAAAAAATAAACCTGTTGTGTCAAGTCAATTCCAACTCAGAGCGGCCCTATAAGACAGAGTAGAACAGCCCCATAGAGTTTCTAAGGAACACCTGCTGCATTTGAACTGCCGACCTTTCGGTTAGCAGCCATAGCTCTTAACCACTGTACCACCAGGCTTTTCAAATAAAGATTCAGGTTAATAAAAATAAATCTGAGTTCAAATTCCAATTTTCTCACTGTCAAGCAGAGTTGTACTGTATACATTAGTCAAGCAACATAAAACCAGTTTTCAAATCTGAAAATGTGCATAAAAATAGCACTTTTGCATAAGATTATTTTAAAGGATATGCTTTCAAAGCTCTTAGCACAGTATGTGACACATACTGCAATAAATAGGAGCTATTATTATCACCACCTAATTAACTTTCAAGAGGAACAGAGAATTATATATAGTGTTTTCCAAAACAGTAATTCCATTGTACGTTGATGTTAATTCAGATGGCAGGAATACACTATTGTCAAGACTTGTATAACACTATAGAGTGCTGTGTTACGTTCATAAATATGTACTATCTTGATGAGTTAGCAAAATATCTACATCTGAAAGAGAAGTTGATTTGGCTGGTATTTTTTTCTTGATATTTGAAATCTCTCCTGCCTGTTGTTCTCTTGGAAACCCTCGTGGTATGGTGGTTAAATGCTATAGCTGCTAACCAAAAACAGCAGCAGTTTGACTCCACCAGGCACTCCTTGGAAACCCTATGGAGCTGTTCTACTCTGTCCTAGAGGGTCGCTATAGGGTCGCTATGAGTCCGAATTAACTCGATGGCAATGGTTTTGGTTTTTTGGTTGTTCTCTTGTTATACTGAAGGAAGCTAAGAATTAATTGTGTTTCCCAGGTGCAAATTCACCACCCATAATAACACATGAAGGTTAATTTCTAGCTATACGACCCTTAGCCAAGATACTTAACTCCTCTGGACCTTAATTCCCTTGTCCTTAAATGTTCCGTTGTGAGGGTTAAATGAGATAATATTTGTAGGATGCTTATCACCATGCCTGGCACATAAAAAGCATTAAACATGTAGTAGCTATCTGCATATTCATCAACTATAATAGTCAAGGCACTACATTATGTAATACAGGAAAAACAAAAAAACCAAACCCATTGCCGTCAAGTCGATTCCAATTCATAGTGACCCTATAGGACAAAATAGAATTGCCCTATAGGATTTCCAAGGAGTGATTGGTGTATTTGAACTGCTGACCTTTTGGTTAGCAGCTATAGCTCTTAATCACTATGCCCCCAGGGTTTCTGTAACACAGGAAGGAGAAGGACAAATAAGATGCAGCTCTTGCCACTTGCAACTCTCTCTTAACATCAATATCAAGCCCAATATATGCACATATTAGATCCTCAGATACCAGTTGGCTCATTAATACTTTGCTGACTCACACATGAATAAAAGATTTTACTTTGCTTTGTCCTCATCTCATTAGCACAATATACAATGAACTGTCAGTTTCTCTGTAAATTTAATAGAGCTGCAAATAAAAATGGTTTAAGTTCCAAAAGTTGTTACTGTATATTAAAGGGCAGAGTTAGGGTACAGGATGAAGGCAAATCCGAATTTGGCAAATCTCCTATGAGGACTCTTATAGGGGATGTAGCTGGAGGTAGGAATGGAGAGATGGCCTAGCCCAGGTTTAACTACAATGTCTACCTTCTTTTCTCTTTCTAACTCAAAGTGAAAAGGGAGGCACTGTCAGTCTTTCAACTGATTTTGTTATTGTCATTATTGTTTTTATTCTAATAAGGCAGAAACATTGCAATTCTTCTGGAGTAGCAAGGTTTTCCAGTCCTTAATGCTAAAAGAAACTTCTTACATGGCAGACTTTACATGGAACTTGATACTGTATAAACTACATTCTCAATACCATATCTGCAGCAAATATAAGTAATCAGTTTCACAGAGTTCTTTTTTGTATCATCCTTCATTAAAATCCAAAGATACAACAATATAAAAATTCATCTTAATAAAAGTAATCTTCCAGTAGGTGAAAAATTAAATAGTTTAAGAATATATAACCTTAGGATCAGGCTTGAACTTAGACCGGAACTTGGTCAGCCAGGAGAAATGTGTGGAATTCTTCACCTCACAAACAAGTTTTGCCTCTCCAATTATGGGATGTTAAAAGTTCTCAGTACTTAAAAAACTGTATCCCAGCTATTCACTCAGTATCATCTTCTCCCTACTCGCTTGACCCTTTGGTCCTGGTCTCATCAGTCTACCTCTGTGACTCCTGGCCTGTTCAGATAAGAATCAAGACAGTGACCACATCAGTCTTGGCCATGTAGAACCCCTACAAACCAGGATAGTTGAGCCCCTCCCTGCACTGTCCTCCATGTACAAGAAGAAAAATGAACATAGGCCTCCCAAAATCATCTTTTCACAATGAGACAATTTCATAAAAGCTAAATTATAGAAAATTGAAGGTTAAAATCTCTGGCAAGGACCTGGAAAGCAGTTATTTTGAGCTGTCAGTAGACAGTGGATCCATATGCTCTGGAAACAATATGGTGAAAAAAAAAAAAAAAACTGATGTTCTTGCTTAGAAATTTAAGAGCCTAAACAAAAATGTATCTGGGTAGGTTTTGATTGCATTTAAAAAAAAAAAAAACTTGTTATTTAAAGCATTTCTTTTTATCCTAACAAAGAAAAAAAAATAATTATTTAAAATAAAGCATACAATTTTTCTCAATATGGAAAATTATTTCCATATGTTTTTATTTTTCAGGTTTTCTTAAGCAATTAATACCACACAATAATTTATAAGCTTGATTTAAAATAACTATTTTTTGCACTCCAATTTTTTTTAAAAAAAGGATAAAGCAAATTTACAAGGTATTAAATCATAGAAAGTACTCAACCACTGCAGATAAGTCCGGAGAGTCTTAGGGGAAGAAAAATTGCCAGCTCAAATGGAGGTAGAAACACATATTCACACTTTAAAAATGCATCATACTCAGCACAGGCACAGAACCACTCAGCATACAATTCTACGAAATTTTGTAAAATACAAGATTCTCAAGATCACCTTAAGAGATTAACAGAAGCAAACAACTATATCAGCATTAATTTTATATAAATGGTACTTATCAGTTTTCCCTGCTTAGATAGTCTGGGTGACTGTAATGCAGCACTATTTAATAAAATTTTCAGATAGAAATTTTCTATATTTCCTCTGTCCAATATGGCAGCAACTGGAGCCCTGGTTGCTCAGTAGTTAAAAACTCTGCTGCTAATCAAAAGTTGGCAGTTCAAATCCATCAGCCATTCCTTGGAAACCCTATGGCAAAGCTCTACTCCATCCTATAGGGTCACTATGAGTCAGAATTGACTCAACAGCAACAGGTTGACAACAGTTTAAGCCACATGTGCCTACTGATATTTGAAATATGGATAGTATGACTGAAAAACTAAATTTTATTTAATTTCAACACATTTAAATTTAAATAACCACATGTGACTGATTGCTACCATATTAGTCAGCACAGGCCTAATGGATGGAACTGGGAGCCAAATTAGTCCAAGTCTTAAACTATTACAGACCTCTAGCTATTTCCAAGCAATCTGTGTCTCCCACCTTCTTGTGGCAGTGGCTCTTCTCTGTCAAAGATGGTATTTAAGTGGTAAAAACCAACTAACCATTGTATTTGGTTCATGGTGGTTTATCTATTTTCTGTGTAGGTAGAACAAATGATAAAAAAAAAAAAAAAAAGCTTTATAAACTTATTCCAGATATTTTGCTGGTAAAAGAGTTGAGTGCCAGTATACTTTCAATAGTTATTGGCAATGATATTAAATTTCCGTCTTCCACCCAAAATTTGAGTAATGAGAAAACCCTTTATGGCCTTTACATTGATTTCCCTTCCCACAGCTTAGATATTTTCATTCAAGCACACTAACAAAAGAGGAAGCTTATTAAAGGAGATTATTAATTTTCAGCCTCATTATCCTGACAGTTGCTTTTCTCTGTTATGTCTCAATGAAATATGTGGACAAGTCTGGAAATGAGGAAGCACAAAAGCAAAGGGGAAAAAAAAGTAAGAGCCACAGCAATCATGCGTCAGGACCACAGCGGAGCTGACAGCCTCTTTCAGGCTGACGACAGATCACATCAAGTGAGGTCCATGGCTGCATAATGATATGTAGAAGGTCAAATGCAAAATGAGAAATTTTGTTTCCAAGAGCAGGGCAATGGCACTGGAATATCTATTAAACGTTCTCTTCTTAGGACTCAGGAATGCTTGCCACATGACAAATACATTGTGTAAGTCTGTAAAAGAACATGAGTTCAAAATGTTAGGGGCACTTGTCTACTATCTAGTGAAATAAGTCAGTCACAAAATTATAAAAACTCAAGAAAAGGTTTACATGCAGAAAAAAAATTCTTTGATGGTTATGGGGCAGGGAGAGGAAATCACTAACTATATTGTAGACAAGGGTCTACTTCAGTAAAAGGAAGGACAAGAAAAAGTACAGAAAAAGTCAGCACAACGAGACCAAAGCAAAAGCAAAGAAGTTTCCTAGACACATCTAAACACTTTGAGGGACAGAGTAGCTGGGGCTGGGGCTGGGGCCTGGGGACCATAGTTTCAGGGGACATCCAGGCCAATTGGCATAACGTAGTTTATGAAGCAAATGTTCTCTACATCCCACTTTGATGAGTAGCATTTGGAGTCTTAAAAGCTTTCGAGTGACCATATAAGATATATCTATTGGTCCCATCTCACCTGGAGCAAAGGAGAAAGAAGAAAGCCAAAGACACAAGGAAAACACTACCCAAAGGACTAAAGGACCAAATGAACCAGAGACTCCGTCAGCTTGAGACCAAAAGAACTAGATAGTGCCTGGCTATCACTAATGACTGCTCTGACAGGGAACACAACAGAGAGTCCCAGACAGTGCAGAAGAAAAAGGTAGAATAGAATTCAAATTCACCTAAAAAGACCAGACTTAATGGCCTGACAGAGACTACAGGAACCTCCAAAACTATGACCCATGGACATTCTGTTAACCCAGAACTGAAACCATTCCCGAAGCCCAGTCTTCTGACAAAGATTAGACAGGACTACAAAATATAAAATAAAGCATGTAAGGAACATTCTTCTCAGTTCAATCAAATATACAAGACCAAATGGGCAGCTCCTCTCCAAAAGCAGCATGAGAAGGCAGGAAGGGGCAGGAACCAGTCGAATGGACACAGGGAACGTGAGGTGGAAAGGGGGAGTGTGCTGTCACATTGTGGGAATTGCAGCCAATGTCACGAAACAATATGTGTATAAATTTTTGAATGAGAAATTAACTTGAGCTGTAAATTTTTACCTAAAGCACAACAAAAAAAAATAAAGTAAACCTCAAAAAAAAATTATCTGTACATACTTAAGTACCATCAAACTAAACTGTAAAAAAGGTTCACACTATTTTTAGAACACGACTCCCCACAAAATCACTGTAGAAGTTACTACAAGAACAACAAAAATTCACTGCAGCAACAAATTTGTTGATTTAATCTTGGCTGAGTGCACATTCTTATATTTAGTAATTTTAAAAAAAAAAAATTGCCCATTAAGAAAGCTGTCCTGAAGATTTCTGACATTAGGAAATGCACGGTTTCTCTTTGGGATTAAGCCATACAAAACTGCTAATTCTTGTGACTCACAGTGATTGTGTTATGATCTATATCCTCAAAAAAGAGTCATAAAAAAAAGAAAAATCTTTTTTTTTTTTTTTAGGTACAGTTTTTGTTTCAACTGTTTTTCTGCCAGGAAAAAAAAAAAAAAAGTCAATTGAAAACAAAAAGAAAAAAAGGATTGCTGAGCAATAAGAATAGTGCCTAGTGCATATTAAACTCTATAAATATTTGTTTAATAAGATAAAATAAATAAAACCAGGGAAGAAGACATGAGGGAGTCAAAGAAATAGTGCATAGAATAAAACAGCATAAAATAGAGAGTGAAGTACAAAAAACTAAGGAAATAATATGTTTATATGTCAACAAATAAACACAGGGCCTATGTCTCGTTTGTTCCCTCACTGTTGAGAACACTGCAGAAATTTCTAAGAGCAAGATGCGTATAGGACTACTGATCAACACACACAGATACTTCATGACAACTGCATTGTTTTCAAAAAGTGTGCTTTTATCCAGGAATACTGCAAAACACAGAGTAGCAGAAAGTAGATTTGTCCCACTGAATTCCAGAAGTATTAAGAATTGAAGGTCCTTTGCAACCAATGTTACAAAACAATCTGTGTATAAATTCTTGAATGAGAAACTAATTTGTGCTGTAAATTTTCACCTAAAACACGATACAAATAAGAAAGAATTCAAAAAAAAATTAGGGGGGAAAATCCCTTTAAGATAAGTCTTACAAAGTTTAAAAAAATAATAATAAAAAAGCATTACTCCTCAGTTACAAGCTACTTGTACAGTTACAACTTTCCTGTTCTTCTTTACTGACCATGACTTAGGCAAGTGTTCCTCAAAGTATGAGTATGGACTACTGGTATCAGAATTACTTGGGAGACTTGTTAAAAATACAGACTTCTGGGATCTGTCCCAGTTGTACCAAATCAGAATCTCTAGGGATAAGTACCAGGAATCTGTATTTTTGCCAAGCTACCCAGATGATACCTAACCTAGATATAAACCAAACTTTTAGACCTTCTGCTATAGGAGATTTGAGGAATAACAATGGAGTTTGAAAGCTCACGAAGTCCTCCCCCACATACTGAAAGACAAAGGAAAAGTGTTTTAAAATGTATTCAATAAGTAGATGCCAAATTTTCAACCATCACCATGTAGGCTAGGACAAAAAAAAAAAGCATATAGCCAACATCTTAAAGCACTTAAGAATAATCTTATATCTTCAAGCCAATAAGAGTACAAATTCATTATTAAAAAAATCTGATCTTCTCATTAGCCATTAGAGAAATGCAAGTTAAAACCACGATGAGATTCCATCTCACTCCAACAAGGCTGGCATTAATCCAAAAAACACAAAATAATGAATGTTGGAGAGGCTGCGGACAGATTGGAACTCTTATACACTGCTGGTGGGAATGTAAAATGGTACAACCACTTTGGAAATCTATCTGGCATTATCTTAAACAGTTAGAACTACCATACAACCCAGAAATCCCACTCCTCGGAATATACCCTAGAGAAATAAGAGCCTTCACACAAACAGATATATGCACATCCATGTTTATTGCAGCTCTGTATACAATAGCAAAAAGCTGGAAGCAACCAAGGTGCCCATCAAAGGATGAATGGCTAAATAAATTGTGGTATATTCACACAATGGAATACTATGCATCGATAAAGAACAGTGACAAATCTATGAAACATTTTATAACATGGAGGAACCTGGAAGGCATTATGCTGAGCGAAATGAGTCAGAGGCAAAAGGACAAATATTGTATAAGACCACTATTATAAGATCTTGAGAAATAGTATAAACTGAGAAGAACACATACTTCTGTGGTTATGAGGGGGGGAGGGAGGGAGGGTGAAAGAGGGTTTTTTACTGATTAATTAGTAGATAAGAACTGCTTTAGGTGAAGGGAAGGACAATACTCAATACATGGAAGGTCAACTCAGTTGGACTGGACCAAAAGCAAAGAAGTTTCCAGGATAAAATGAATGCTTTAAAGGTCAGCAGAGCAAGGGCAGGGGTTTTGGGACCATGGTTTAAGGGGACTTCTAAGTCAATTGGCAAAATAATTCTATTATGAAAACATTCTGCATCCCACTTTGAAATGTGGCGTCTGGGGTCTTAAATGCTAACAAGTGGCCATCTAAGATGCATCAATGGGTCTCAACCCACCTGGAGCAAAGGAGAATGAAGAACACCAAGGTCACACGGCAACTAAGAGCCCAAGAGACAGAAAGGGCCACATGAACCAGAGACCTACATCATCCTGAGACCAGAAGAACTAGTTGGTGCCCAGCCACAATCGATGACTGCCCTGACAGGGAGTGCAACAGAGAACCCCTGAGGGAGCAGGAGGTCAGTGGGGTGCAGACCCCAAATTCTCATAAAAAGACCATACTTAATGGTCTGACTGAGACTAGAGGAATCCCGGCGGTCATGGTTCCCAAACCTTCTGTTGGCACAGGACAGGAACCATCCCCGAAGACAACTCATCAGACATGAAGGGGACTGGACAGTGGGTTGGAGAGAGATGCTGATGAAGAGTGAGCTAATTATATCAAGTGGTCACTTGAGACTGTGTTGGCATCTCCTGTCTGGAGGGGGGATGGGAGGATAGAGAGAGTTGGAAGCTGGCAAAATTGTCACGAAAGGAGAGACTGGGAGGGCTGACTCATTAGGGGGAGAGCAAGTGGGAGTATGGAGTAAGGTGTATATAAACTTATATGTGACAGTCTGACTTGATTTGTAAACGTTCACTTGAAGCTCAATAAAAGTTAACAAAAAAAAAAAATCTGATCTTCTAGCCATTAGAGAAATGCAAATCAAAGCTACAATGAAATACCATCTCACCGAGGCATTACTGGTACAAAAAAAAAAAAAACAGGAAATAACAAATGTTGGAGAGGCTGTGGGGAGATGGGAGCTCTTAATGTACTGCTGGTGGGAATGTAAAATGATACAACCATTTTGGAAAACGATATGGTGATACAGCAGTTCCTTAGAAAGCCAAAAATACAAATACGTATGATCCAGCAATCCCACTCCTAGGAATATATCCTATAGAATTAAGAGTTGTCACATGAATAGACATATGCACACACATATTCATTGCAGCATTGCTCACAATAGCAAAAAAATGGAAACAACCTAGGTTTATCAACAGATGAATGCATAATCAAACTGTGGTACATACACACAATGGAGTATTATGCAACAATAAAGAACAATGATAAATCTGTGAAGCATCTCATAACATGGATGAATCTGGAAGACATTATGCTGAGTGAAATAAGTCAATCACAACAGGACAAATAAAGTATGAGACCATTATTGTAAAAACTCATGAAAATGTTTACACACAAAAATAAACAATCTTTGATGGTTACAAGGGATGAGAGGGATAGGGTTAGAAAAATACTAAATAGAAAAGTGGTAACTTTGGTGAAGGGTAAGACAGTACACAATCCTGGGGAAGCCAGCACAACTTGTATAAGGCAAGATCATGGAAGCTCCATAGACACATCCAAATTCTCTGAGGGACCTAATCGCTAGGCTGAGGGCTATGGGGACCATGGTCTTGGGGAACTACTAGCTCAGTTGGCATAACACAGTTTCTAAAGAAAATGTTCTATGTTCTACTTTGGTGAGCAGTGTGTGAGGTCTTAAAAGCCTGTGAGTGGCCATCTAGGGTACTCCACTGGTCTCACCCTTTCAGGAGCAAAGAATAATGAAGAAAACTAAAGATACAAAGAAAAGATTAGTCCAAAGGACTAATGGGCCACATCTACCATGGCCTCCGCCAGACTAAGTCCAGTAAAACTAGATGGTGTCTGGCTACCACCATGGACTGCTCTGACAGGGATCACAATAGAGGGTCCTGGACAGAACTAGAGAAAAATTTAGAACACAATTCTAACTCAAAAAGAAAGACCTGCTGAGTATAGGCCACAGACACCCTTTCCGTTCAGTAATAAAGTCACTCTCGAGGTTCACCCTTCAGCCAAAAATTGAACAGGCCAATAAAACAAAACAAGACTAAAGGGGCACACCAGCCCAGGGGCAAGGACTAGAAGGCAGGAGGGAACAAGAAAGTTGGTAATAGGGAAACCAAAGTTGAGAAGGGAGAGTGTTGACATGTCATGGGGTTGTTAACCAACGTCATAAAACAATATGTGTACTAACTGTTTAATGACAAACTAGTTTGTTCTGTAAACCTTCATCTAAAGTACAATTTAAAAAAATAAATCTGATCTTAATGCTTTGAATAAAATGAGTGAATGCTTAAGAATCTGTTATTTGTTCCCCTTGAGCTTGTCTTTTACTGGGCAGCCATCAACACTCCTTAACTAATGCAACTAGAAGACTTCATAACTGATTGAAATGATTGATTCCATGGTGCTGTTGATCTGCCTCCACATCAACACTCTGACATTAAGATTTGTGTGGTAGGTTGGACCAAGTCAGTAATTTCCAAAGAGCCCTGGTGTGTATGTGTAGGGAATGGCATATCTAGTCAGGAATTAGGGACCAAGCGACCCATTCCCATTCCAGCCAAAGAGCACTAGAGTTGCCTATTTCTCATCTGGGAAATTTTTATTTAAATAATGAGTCCATTGTCAAAAATAAACTGTGAAAACCATTGGAATAGCAGGCACTGTAGGTTCTTTTTAATTCTGAAATCCAACGATTTACCCGAAGATGATCATTTATTGTCAATCAAATTTGAAGTGCAATATGGCAGTCAGAAATAAATGCAATATATAGGTTCAGTAAATGCCAGGGATCACTCCCAGTAAGGAAATGAATCCAGTGTATTCTGGGCTAATCAGATCACCTCAAGCTACTGAAACCAGTTCTGGACACCAGATTTTAAGCAGATAGGGAATAAACAACATAACATAGAGAAGGAAAGTGAAAAGATGAGAATACTAAAAGGCATAGGCACTGCAGAAAGTCATGTGTTAGAAACACAAGGTTGGAAGAAACAAATCAGTGCCTCCAAATACCTTAACGGCAGTCAACTGGAAGACAGTTTAAATAAAATTCAAATAAAGAAAGAAGGTCTAAATTTAAATAACATAAAAAATTCAGTTTCTTAGTCATACTAGCTACATTTCAAGTGCTCAATAGCCTTGCGTGGCCAGTGGCTACCATATTAGATAGTACAGATATAGAACATTTCCATCATTGTCAAAAGTTATATGGACACCACTACACTGGAGGGAAGAATTAAGACCAGTAAGGACTAAGGAGTTAGTAGGTCAGAATTTGCATCGATATAAGGGAGAACTTTCTAATCATTAGAGTTAGTCTACAATGGAATGGGCTAGACTCAACAGCATGAAGAAATAATTAAACTGAGCCAATTCATAAACATAATCCCAGTATTTGGAAGGAGGCTGGAAAATACTTCTTACTCACCAAATTTACAGCTTTAATTACAATGTTATCATTAGGTGTCATCGAGTCAGTTCTTACTCACAGCAACCTTATGCACAGCAGAATGAAACGCTGCACGGTCCTGTGCCATCTTCACAATTGTTGCTATGCTTGAGCCCATTGTTGCACCCACGGTGTCAATCTATCTCATTGAGGATCTTCTTTTTCACTGATCCTCTATTTTACCAAGCATGATGTCTTTCTCCAGGGACTGAGCATTCCTGATAATATGTCCAAAGTATGTGAGACATAGTCTCACCATCCTTGCTTCTAAGGAACATTCTATCTGCACTTCTCCCAAGACAGACTTCTTTGTTCTTTTGGCGGTTCATGGTATATTCAATATTCTTTGCTAATACCACAATTCAAAGGCGTCAGTTCTTCTTAGGTCTTCCTTATTCATTGTCCAGCTTTGGCATGCATATGAAGTGATTGCAAACACCATGGCTTGGGTCAGGTGCACGTTAGTCCTCAAGGTAACATCTGCTTTTCAAAAATTTAAAGAGGTGTTTTGCAGCCAATTTGCCCAAAGCAATGCGTCTTTTGATTTCTTGTTTCTGCTGATTCTCTATTTTTTTCTTGTATTTTATTTTGATAGTAGGATGGTTAGTCTCCTTTGTGGTTACCGTAATATTTACCCCTATTTTCATAAGTTTAAACCTAACTTTTACTTCTTTATATCACCTTGTCTTCCTCTCCATATGAAGGATCTATGACTACATCTCTTATTCTCTCTTTATTGTTTTAATGTTATCTTCTTTTACATAATAACATTGCTGTTTCCCCGTTTTAAGTGTTTTTTTAATCTTGATTTATTTTTATGATTTCCCTGTATGGGTTGACCTCTGATTGCTCTGTCTAGTGTTCTAGTCTTGGGTTGATACTTCATATTATTGATCCTCTAACCAAAGAACTCCCTTTAGTATTTCTTGTAGTTTTGGTTTGGTTTTTACAAATTCACTAAACTTTTGTTTATCTGGAAGTGTCCTAATTTCACCTTCATATTTGAGAGACAGTTTTGCTGGATATATGATTCTTGGCTGGCAATTTTTTTCCTACAAAGCTTTATACAAGTCATCCTATTGCCTTCTTTCCTACATGGTTTTTGGCGAGTAGTCTGAGCTTATTCTTACTGACTCTCCTTTGTAGGTGACTTTTCGTTTATCCCTAGCTGCTCTTAAAATTCTCTCTTTATCTTCGCTTCTGGCAAGTTTGATTATCACATGTCTTGGTGACTTTCTCATACCCTGGGTTTGGTTTTTTTGGTTTGGTGACTTTCTTTTAAAATCTACCTTATGTGGAGTTCGATGAGCATCTTGGATAGATACCTTCTCATCTTTCATATTAGGGAAGTTTTCTGCCAACAAATCTTCAACAATTCTTTCTGTATTCTCAGTTATCCCTCCCTGTTCTGCTACTCCAATTGCTCATAGGTTATTTCTCTTGATAGTCCCACATAATTCTTAAGTTTTCTTCATTTTTTAAAATTCTTTTATCTGATTTTTCTTAAAAGATATTGGTGCCAAGTGCTTTATCTTCATGTTCACCAATCCTACCTTCCACTTGCGCAATTCTGCTCCTCTGACTTCCTATTGAGTTGTCTAATTCTGTAATTATATTGTTAATCTTTTGAATTTCTGGTTGCTGTCTCTCTACGGATTCTTGCAGCTTATTAAATTTTTCATTATGTTCTTGAGTAGCCTTTTTAATTTCTGCAACTATTTTATCTGTGTGTTCCTTGGCTTGTTCTGCATATTGCATTATCTCCTTCCTAACCTCATTCCTGATGTCTTGAAGAGTTCTGTATATTAGTCCTTTGAATTCTGCATCCGGTAATTCCAGGAAGACACCTTCATCCAGAAGATCTGTTTATTCTTTGTTTTGAGAGCTTGTTGAGGCAATCATGGTCTATTTCTTTATGTGACTTGGTATTGACTGTTGTCTCCAAGTTACTGTATTAGTTTATTTTATGTTTGCTTACTGTATCCTGGTTTATTGCTTTGTTTTGTTTTGATATGCCCACGTGGGTTGCTTGAGTGAGCTAGCCTGATTATTTTCACCTTTGAAGCTCCGACGTCCTGTCACCAGGCGGCTAGAGCTGTTATCAAGTATATCAGTCTAGGAGTCCATTCACTTTTCTTGTATGAATTCAGCTCAGGTGTCCAGGTAGCTGATATCAAGTGTGTGGTACAGGCTCTGTTCTACAGTCTTAGAGGGGCAGGGGTGATTGGTGTAGGTACTGGTATCTGGTTGCAGTAGGGGGTCATGCTCTGAACAAGGCAGGGGGCTGAGAACCTTCCCCCAAGTGTCTGTGAGGAAAGCATGTCCCTGTTCCCTAGAGTGTATGGGTGGGTGGGTTCTGCAGATGAACCTTGGGCACCCAATACTTTTGGTTGTAAGGACTGGGAGGTACCAGTTATCCATGGGCCCCTGTCACAGGTGGCTGGGTGACCTGAGTGGAGCAACCAGTCCTTATGCCCCTGATATGGGTAGGTAAGAACCGTGTTTAATAGGCAAAGCAGTGTCAGAAATCAAACACCCACCTCTATACCACACAGGTGAAACAGTTGCAGTCTGCCAACAAGGGCCTATTCTCCTGAAATAGGCCCACACAGGACCATGCAGGGGGGAAGGGTATTCAAAGTCCACAGACCGTTTATGCCTGGACAGGAACCGCTTCTGTCCTGAGCTCCCCCAGTTAGTGGAGCTGGCAAATTATCTTTTCCCCCAATTGTGAATTTATTCCTACTCCAAGGCCAGGAGGATGGCTTAAAGCACTTAATAGGGCCTATCTCAGGCCCAGGGAAATCAACAGCCACTGAAGCTGGCTTGGGTGCTAGGGGTGCATTAAAATATATGCAAGTACTTAGCTTTTGCTGAGAGTACCGTTCTCTGGTTCTGGAGGTGTGAGTAGGCTGTGCAGCGGGCTGATTCTCCCTGAGGAAACTGTGACTGAACACTGCTACCATCCCGCCACAGCCACTCCTGGGAATGGTGCCTGAGGGATCCCTGTGATTCAGGTCCAGCAACTCCTCTCTGCTTCTGAACCATCTCTCCCTCCTCCTACCACTCAGTCCATTTTCTAACCTTACCTTTGATGTTCAGGGCTCCTAGCTTGTCATAAATATAATTGTTTCACTTGTTTTCTCAAGTCTTTGTTGTAAGAGGGGTTGCAGGAAACACCTGGTTATTCTACCATCTTGGTCCTGCCTCTCTTTTAATTTCTTGACTGCTGCTTCCATGGGTGTTGATTGTAGATCTAAGTAAAAGGAAATCCTTTAAAACCTCAATCTTTTCTCCATTTCTCATGATGTTGCCATTTGGTCCAGTCGTAAGGATTTTTGTTTTCTGTATGTTGAGGTGTAATCCATACTGAAGTCTGGGGTCTTCGATCTTCATCAGTAAGTGCTTCAAGTCATCTTCACTTTCAGCCAGCAAAGATGTGTCATCTGCATAACATAGGTATTTACTGAGTCTCCCTCCAATCCTGATGCCCTGTTCTTCTTCATATAGTCCAGCTTCTTGGATTATTTGCTCAGCATACAGATTGAATAGGTATGGTGAATGGATACAACCCTGATCCACACCTTTCCTGACTTTAAACCATACGATATCCCTTTGTCCTGTTCAAACAGCTGCCTGTTGATCCATGTACAGATTCCTCATGAGTATAATTAACTGTTCCAGAATTCCCATTCTCTGTAATGTTATCCATAATTTGTTATGATCCATAGTCCAATGCCTTAGCATAGTCAAGAAAACACAGGTAAACATCTTTCTAGTATTCTCGGCTTTCATCCAGAATCCATCTGACATCAGAAATGACTTCCTTTGTTCCACATCCTCTTCTAAATCCAGCTTGAATTTCTAGCAGTTCCATGTTGGTGCAGCTGCTTTTGAATGATCTTCAGCAACATTTTGCATAAATGTGATATTAATGATATTGTTTGATAATTTCCACTTTCAATTGGGTCAGCTTTCTTGGGAATAGGCATAAATATGGATCTCTTCCAGTCTGTTGGCCAGGTAGCTGTCTTCCAAATTTTTGGCATTGATAAGTGAGTAATTCCAGTGCTGCATCCATTTGTTGAAACTTCTCAATTGATAGTCCGTCAATTCCCTGAGCCTTATTTTTTGCCAGTGCCTTCAGTGCAGCTTGGACTTCTTTCTCCAGTACCATCAGTTCCTGATCATATGTTACCTCTTCAAATCGTGAACATCAGCCAATTCGTCTTGGTATAAGGACTCTATGTATTCCTTCCTTCTTTTAATGCTTCTTGCTTCTTTTAATATTTTCCCCATAGAATCCTTCAATATTGCAACTCGAGGCTTGAGTTTTTCTTCAGTTCTTTCAGCTTGAGAAATGCTAAGCTTGTTCTTCCCTTTTGGTTTTCTATCTCCAGCTCTTTGCACATGTCATCATAATACTTGCCTTTGTCTTCTTGAGCCACCCTTTGAAATCTTCTGTTCAGCTCTTTTACTTCATCAGTTTTTCCTTTTGCTTTAGCTACTTGACATGAAGAGCAAGTTTCAGAGTCTCTTCTGACATCCATTTAGGTCTTTTCTTTCTCTCCAATCTTTTTAATGACCTCTTGCTTTTTTCATGTATGATGTCCTTGATATCATTCCACAACTCATCTGGTCTTCAGTTATTAGTGCTCAACACATCAAATCTATTTTTGAGATTGTCTCTAAATTCATGTGGGATATACTCAAGGTCATGCTGTGGCTCTCATTGACTTCTAATTTTCTTCAGCTTCAACTTGAACTTGCACATGAGTAATTGATGGTATGATCTGTAGCTGGTCCTTGGCCTTGTTCTGACTGATGATATTGGGCTTTTCCTTCATCCTTTCCCACAGATGCAGTCGATTTGGTTCCTGTGTATTCCTTCTGATAAGGTCCATGTGTATAGTCACCATTTATGTTGGTGAAAAAAGGTATTTGCAATGAAGAAGTCATTGGTCTTGCAAAATTCAATCATGCGATCTCTGGTATTGTTTCTATCACCAAGGCCATATTTTCCCAACTACTGATCCTTCTCCTGTGTTTCCAACTTTTGCACTCTAATCTCCAGTAATTATCAGTGCATCCTGATTGCATGTTCAATCAATATCAGACTGTAGAAGTTGGTAAAAATCTTCAATGTTTTCATCTTTGGCCCTAGTGGTTGGTGCGTAAATTTGAATAATGGTTGTATTAACTGATCTTCCTTGTAGGCGTATGGATATTATCCTATCGCTGGCAGCGTTGTACTTGAGAATAGATCTTGAAATGTTCTTTTTGATAATGAATGCAATGCCATTACTACCTCATTGTATACCCAACACACACATCCAAAAATATATTTTAAAAAAAAGCAAACCAAACTCATTGCTGTCGAGTCGATTCTGACTCATAACGACTGTATAGGACAGGGTAGAACTGCTCCATAAGGTTTTCGAGGAGCTCCTGGTAGATTTGAGCTGCTGACTTTTTGGTTAGCAGTCAAACTCTTAACCACTACGCCACCAGGGTTTCTGCAAAAATATACAGGTCCCATTTTACAGAACTCTTTTAAGACCTGGTTTCAAAATTTTGTTATCTCCAAAACACTTCTGCCAAAAATATTCAAATAAAAGATGAAGAACCAACAGGTAGGCTTAAATGTATTAAAATAGTTATCAGGTAGCCCCAAACACTCTATTTTGAAACGGCCCAGCCATTGGTCTGGAGGATTAAGTGTAGAGTAACTTTGGCAGAAGATAATCAGAAAATTATTGTAATTATATATGTCACCAATGCAAGTTACTTTGCATTTCTTCATCTATAAAATGGGAATGGTGGGCTGAATGATAATTTTATAGCTGATAAAGTGAAACTACAAAAGTGAAATTTAACTTGGGGGAAAGAAAAGCCAGTGCTCCTGCAATTTTTTTAAATAAGTAAAAAAATATAGTTTCTGTATTTCTAGAGATTACTAAATTGAAGTTTTAAATATTAAAGATAAAATTATGTAGATGCTTATGATATGAAATAGGAGGAAATATAGCTAATTATATTTTGACTGACTAGTCATTTATGTCATATTCCAGAGTATAGATATAGATAAAAAAAAAAAAACATAGATGTAAATATGGAACCCTGAACCTATATGCTAGAAAAAAATTTCATATATGAATACACTCATAATATATACACATGTATATATTTTATGGAAATAAGAGAAAAATTAAATAATCATGAGAAATGTTTGACCTAGCATGTAAGAGAACATTAGTGGGACGAATAGTAACATTTTCAGGTATTTAACAAATCCAAACAAAGGAGGACTCATTGCATTGGGCAAATCTGCTGCAAAGGCAGATTTATTAAAAAGCAAAAATGTCACTTTAAGGATTAAGGTGAGCCTGACCCAGGCCATGGTGTTTCCAATAGCCTCGTATGCATGTGAAAGCTGGACAATGAATAAGGAAGACCAAAGAAGAATTGATGCCTTTGAGTTATAGCAGTTGGCAAAGAATGTTGACTATACCACAGACTACCAAAAGGAGAAACAAATCTGTCTTGGAAGAAGTACAGCCAGAATGCTCCTTAGAAGTGAGGATAAGTGAGACTTCATCTTACATACTTTGGACATGTTATCAGGAGGGACCAGCCCCTGGAGAAGAACATCGTGCTTAGTAAAATGGAGGGTCAGTGAAAAAGAGGAAACCCTCAGCAAAATGAATTGACACAGTGGCTGCCACAATGGGCATAACAACTACTGTGCGGATGGCACAGGATCGGGCGGTGTTTCATTCTGTTGTACGTAGGGTCGCTTTGAGTCAGAACTGACTCTATGGCATAACAACAATAACAAATAAAGGAGGAAGCAACATTACTGAACAGAGTGAACGGAGTCAGAAGAAGGTGTAAGAGGGAAAACAGGAGGAAACGATTAACAGAAGCATGGACTGGCTTTAAATGGTGGTTTTCTTCCATGGCATATGCAAAATTAAACTTCAGTGTGTGAACTAACACTTTAATATCGCTCTTATATTTTTAGAAATCTCTATTTGATTCCATTTGATATGTGGAGTGGCGAATTGGGTAAAAGAACAAGAAGGTGGATGAGAAAAATAAGGAAAGAAGAAAATGACTCCATCTTACCTACTTGAGCTTATCTAAGGACAAAGGGATACATACAATTGATTTAAAGGCTATGAAACTGTCCTCTCCCCATCAGAACCTTGATCATCTCTTTCAATTCAGTGGAGTCCCTAAATATTGTAAGGCTTATTACCTTCAAAATAGACTGCACACTTCTTTAGGCAGGGACTGTGTCTTGTACATTATTGTATTTCCAGCATACAGTACCTGACACATAGTGAGCACTCACTCATTCATTCAACCATTATTTATTAAGTATCTACTATCTGGCAGGTGTGTTCTAAATACTCAATGTTGATTAAATTCCCAACTATGTTTGTTCCTTTTTTAGATGGTCATATTCAGACTCAAAGAATTCTTTGAAGTTCTCTTTTACTCCCTATTAGTTTTAAATAGTTATACAGATAGAGATAAGTACAGGGAAAAAAAGAGGAGAGGGAGAGAATAGCTAGTGATTCTTTATGTTAAACTTTTCCTATTCAAATTAGTGTGGGCTTTCTTTCTTCTAGTGTGACCTGATTGATAGTCATCAATAGATTTATTCTCTAATACAGCAAGTATGCACCTTCATTTTTTTGTATGAAAGAACTGTGGCCCTACTTACCTATAAATAAGAAATAAAAAGTAATGGAATTGCTTTTCAAGGTCTAAGTTATTTGTTCCCAATTTTTTTTTTTTTTTTTTTTTTGTGCTATTAGAGGAAACCCTGGTGGCATAGCGGTTGAGAACTATGGCTGCTAACCAAAAGGTTGGCTGTTCGAATCTACCAGTTTCTCCCTGGAAACTGTATGGGGCAGTTCTGTTGTGTCCTATAGGGCCACTATGAGTTGGAATCGACTCAGCGGCATCAGGTTTGTTTGTTTGTTTGTTTTTATGATTTTAGAAGAGCCCTGGTGGCGCAGTGTTTAAGAGCTCGACTGCTAACCAAAAGGTGGGCAGTTCTGATCCACCAGCTGTTCCTTGGAAACTCTATGAGCAGTTCTATTATGTCGTATAGGGTCGCTATGAGTTGTAATCAACTTGATGGCAATGGGTTTGGTTTTTTTACATCTTATGTGTCACAAATATTTTATGCATGTTTCTCTTCTTACACAGTCCCTAGTACATAACATGGAGCCCTGGTGGCAAAGTGGTTAAGAGTTTAGGCTGCTAACCAAAAGGTCTGCAGTTCAAATCTACCAGCAACTCCTTAAAAATCCTTTGGGGCAGTTTTACTCTGTCCTATAAGTCAGAATGAACTCAACAGCAACAGGTTTGGTTTTGGTTTAGTACTTAGTATATATTCAGTAAAATTCTGTATTTCAATGGGCATATTATAATGCAACAACATAAACCAACCACAGTACCACTTAAAAGGGCTACTACCTTATTATCAAACTCCAAAATCATCTGTCAGTTATGTTAAACTGAATGAAACCACAAGAGTGTTTTATGGTAAGCTTGGAGTTTCAAAATGAAGAAAAGGCCACTCAAGATATTTTGCCTGGTTTATTTCACTGTGAGGAAAGTTACATTAATATCAGAGGTGTTCACCATCAGACTATCCTATAAATAACCTCTATGGATAGACTAGGCTCTTAACTTAATTACCAGGGTTTGGGCAGAAGTATATCTAACGGTGTCACTTTGGATGCAATAGCCCTAATAATGCTGTTAAAGCAAAAGCCATGTAGTTTAGTATAGGATCCCATAACTTCTTCAGATTTCCATTCATCCCTTCTACAAATGGCACCAGCAGCAAAGAAGATGAAACAAACATTAATCTTGCCCTCAAGGAGCCAGAAGAATAAGGAAAACTTCATGTCATTTGATCTCAGCCTTGAAGATAAGAATAGGCTGGTGGTGAAGAACACGTAAAACCTTGAAAAAGTTAATCTATGATAGGAAGGGAATGACAGATAAATTGGTAACAAGTTGTGAGGTCCTGGGTGAGGTTCTCTACCAGGGCCCTGTAATGATTAAATCATCATGGAAGGAGGGAAAATGACCTACTGAGATCGTTTGGGATTGGAGAGGGACAAGGCAGAAGTAATAGAAGCTCAAGGAAATAACAGATTCTAGGGCATAAATGGAACCTGACGGCGCAGTGGTTAGGAGCTCAGCTGCTATCCAAAAAGGTGGCAGTTTGAACCTACCAACCGCTCCTTGGAAATCCTATGGGGCAGTTCTACTCTATCCTATAGGGTTGCTGTGAATCGGAATTGACTAGATGGCAGTGGGTTTGCTTTTTTTTCTTTTTCTTTTTGACTTTTTAAGGCATAAGTAAGAGCACCATTAAAATTACAAACAAAGATGGGATCCTGCAGGAAGAAAGAGAGATGGTACCCAGAGAGGATATCTGGATCAGAAGAACATGGATTGCTGGAGGAATAAACACAAAGAGCATATTCATGCACGTGACAGAGAGATAGTTTAAGGAGGTTGTGGACAGGGAGAAAGGATCTTAATAATTCAAAATCTTGGAGATCAAGCAATGCTGAGTGATGAGAAGCACCATGATGTGTTCCCTTTGTACTTCCATTGCTTCATCCAGAGGTGGGGGCATAGAAAGTTAATCAGCCAATCAATTATTTGACTTAACCTGATACATTCAATATATGATCTAAGTTCATCGATCACTCATGTATTAGAGAAAGGAAAGGATCTAACGTTAAGGATTAGGTCAGAATAACATAAATGTGATGGATAGCATTTAATGACAGACTGAAATAAAATATCACATAGAGGAATTAAAATGAGTTATATTCTTTGCTCCCAAAATTCTTTTTGTTACTTTAAATGCAAGACCTCTAGAACAAAGATCATACCTTGAAGAAAAAGCACACATGGAAGTGTGGCCCAGGGTCATTTGATGTTCAACTTACTAAATCAGACTATAGTTGCTTTACAGATCAATATATTTTTCTTCCTAACTAGATCATATACTCTTCAAAGAAAGAGGCCGTAATATTCTTTCTTCTTTTGCCCATGGCACCCGCCTACCCAGTATAGCACTGTGTGAGGTGTGATGAAGCCATGAAAAGAAAATGGACTCTGACAGTAGAGAGACTTAAATTCAAACCTTTGTACCTTTTCTTACTAGCCACGGAACCCTGGAAAAGTCTCTTCTCTTCTTGAAATTTCAATTTCCTCACCCATTTAAGTGCTGATAATATTTATGTAATGAGTCTTTGTGAGCATTTGATGAAATAAGCACCTAGCATAGTTCCAGCCACATAGTAAGTACTTATAAATTGTAGTTACTAATGCTGCTACCGTACACACAAACTAGGCTTAATAAAGATTTGTGGAATGAGTATACTTTAACATAAGTGCCAGCTGTTCAAATGCAGTGACATATAATCTTATAGAGAAAAAATTCTAGATTACCTGGTAAGAAAGGGCCTTATTGTCTTAAATCCCAGGAGATTCCTAAATGGAATAATGGAAACGGATTATCCTTAGGGACAGCTTCAATGTAGAGCAAGACAGGGCAAGTCTTCCAGATCAAGAGAACTGGAGGTACCTGCAAAGCAGCCTCATGCCTCATGACAGGGTAACTCTGGGCCAATTTCAGGACCAGGCTGTTAGCCAGCATTATCATTTGAAGTAGACAAGGCAAGTGAGCTGTTGGTCACAGCAAGGGCTCTCTCTTCCTCTCTCCCTCCAGCAACACCTAGTTTTCTTGCCAGCTTGTTTCACCATGTTTTCTAAGTCATCACTTACCCCTGCTTCCTCCCATTCTGACATTATAAGCTCTTGTCCTCAGGAAAGACACAACATATTTTGTGGCCCAAAAGGTTTATATGCAATTGAACCTCTGTTGGTGATGACCCTGTCCCACCCACAGTAAAAGAGAGAAAGTAAATCAATCAGCTTATTATCCTAGAAGTCAAAATGAAGACTATTATAAGAGATTTCAGGGACATTTTGCCATTCTCAGTAACCAGATTCAAATGAAAGCATTTATTTAACTGCATTTAATCAAAAATAAATAACAAACAGGAAATAAAAGAGAGGGGGATGCAAAGGGTACATATTTCAATGGTTGTCGTATTTTGAGTAGCTTCAATGTAAAGTATATAAAATAATCAATACATAGACTTTATACTAAACCAATAACAGCTGGACATGAAAGTTAAAAATACTCAGGAAATAGAAATAATTCTACAACCAAGATATGTCTACAGGTGTATGTTGGATTTACTATTCAGAAAGGAAATAAACACTAACTTGACTACCATTAAATAATTTCCTTGACAGTGTTACAAGTACTAGTAGGAATAACAGATTACTTTCTAATGGTTAAAACAAAAAAAAACCTCACCAAAGCAACATGCATCCATTATTACAGGAAAACATAATTTAACAAAATGCAGAATCTAAAAAACAAAGTAAGATTCATAGAAGGTAAAATGAACAGAAAGGGAAAATGCTGTATTTAGCCGCTTGGTATTTAAAATTGACAGGAGAGGATAAATGCAAAGAGCAGATCCATGTTAGTGACAGAGCAGCAAAATACAAGAATGTGAGCACAGAGACAGAAATCCAATATTCTACCTAAAGTCAAGCTCTTTCTCCTTGAGATAGATAGGGCCCACTCTTTTCTAAAAGGGGAAATGAACATTTTTAAAAAATCAGAATTTACCATGCTGAGCAAGTTTTCAGTTAGCCAAATCACTTTCAATTCCTTAACATCATTTATTTATAGGAAATCTCTCAGTAATTACAAATTTGCCTTGCTTTTGCATAACAGATACATTCTTTTTTTAAAAAAAAATAATTTTTATTGTGCTTTAAGTGAAAGTTTACACGTCAAGTCAGTCTGTCACATACAAGCTTATATACACCTTACTCCATACTCTCACTTACTCTCCTCCTAATGAGTCAGTCCGCTCCCTCCTTCCAGTCTCTCCTTTTGTGATGGTTTTGACAGTTTCTAACCCTCTCTACCCTCCCATCTCCCCTCCAGACAGGAGATGCCAACACAGTCTCAAGTGTCCACCTGATACAAGTAGCTCACTCTTCATCAGCATCTCTCTCCAACCCATTGTCCAATCCCTTCCATGTCTGATGAGTTGTCTTTGGGAATTGTTCCTGTCCTGGGCCAACAGAAGGTTTGGGGACCATGACCACTGGGATTCTTCTAGTCTCAGTCAGACCATTAAGTCTGGTCTCTTTATGAGAATTTGGGGTCTGCATCCCACTGTTCTCCTGCTCCCTGTCAGGGCAGTCATCGGTTGTGGCTGGGCTCCATCTAGTTCTTCTGGTCTCAGGATGATGTAAGTCTCTGGTTCATGTGGCCCTTTCTGTCTCTTGGGCTCATAGTTATCGTGTGACCTTGGTGTCCTTCATTCTCCTTTGATCCAGGTGGCTTGAGACAGATTGATGCATCTTAGATGGCCACTTGTTAGCATTTAAGACCCCAGACGCCACACTTCAAAGTGGGATGCAGAATGTTTTCATAATAGAATTATTTTGCCAATTGACTTAGAAGTCCCCTTAAGCCATAGTCCCCAAACCGCCGCCCTTGCTCTGCTGACCTTCAAAGCATTCAGTTTATCCCGGAAACTTTTTGCTTTTGGTCCAGTCAACAGATACATTCTTAAAAAAACAAACAAAAGGCTAAATAAACTCAAAGTTTATAAATTTATTGTTTTCAATGCCTCAAGAGAGCTTTTTTACTTCCTGAAGAGAACCTTCTAGACTATGAAAACTTCTTTTGTAAAATGAAGAAAATAAAATAACTCCAGATGTATCCTTTTATAAATCTCACAGTTTGGAAAATTTTAAAGCAAGCTGAATCTAACAGGATTGCCAGTTAGTAAGGCAATTTCAAATATTCAAATTTAATTATAGCTCTGAAGTGTTACCTGAAATATCTTTATTAAATATATATACAACATGAAATCTGCAGGAATGCAGAAACTATAAGAAGAAACTTTAAAAAACCTAAAAAGACAACATACACGTGTGGCACGCAAGCAAGCTTACTCATAATAAATAGTCTTAAGAGGAACAGGCAAGTAATATTCAGCACAGTGCCCGGGACACCATGTACATTCCAGGATTGAAATGACAGAAGAGCTACACGGTGGTCTAAGCCATTCAGGAAAGAAGGCTGGAAGGTGCCCAGATAAAGCAGCCTGAGTCTAGAAAAGGTATAAATGTCACAAAAATTGCTAGGGGATTAAGATGAACAAGACATTATTGAGGTCTGCACCAAATATTTTTCATTGATTTTTCATATCAGAAAAAAAGAAAACCAAGCCAGTTTAAAAAAAAAAAAGTCAAGTTAGCTATTGGTGAACTTGATTTTCACAACTGAATATGCTCTTTAGATACAATGACCGTAAAATTTTTCATCCAAATCAATATACTTTGAAAATGATTATTAAATAATCAAAATTATATAATTTTTGAAATATTTATTGATTGGCTACAATTTTTTATTATATTGGTGAACCTATAAAATCAATATTTATTCAAAAACTTCAAAAAACTTGTTCTAAAAATTAAAAAATCTCGTATTTTACATTGTACATTAAAGCAAAATTTTTTAAAATATATTATCTGAAAGTGGCTTTGAAATTCTTACATTATCACCTTCCACAAAAAAAAAAAGGTAAAAAGAGGTGAGGAGTAAGGTCAAGGAGGATTGGATAATGAGAGAGTTGTCAGTCTTGTATTTCCCTTTCCTTCCTAAGTGATCAGGGCTTTAAGAGAACCATCCAGAAAGCTTGCTGTGTGTCCCCTGGAGTTTGAGGACAGTTCCTGACCCCTACTGGAAAAAGACAGGTGATAAGAGGGTGACTATTATAATGTGTTGTAGCAGATAGGAGGTCTGTGCTGAGAAAAGACTGTGCTTCCCAAGTTTATATAAAGCCCAAGAAGTATTTGTTTTCCATCAACAAAATGTATCCATAGAAGTTAGCCAATTCTAAGTCATAGAAAAGGATCCTATGTAAGAGCAGGAGCTCTGTTGCAGCAAGGTGTATGGGTCAAGGGCTGACGGAAGAAGCATAGGCAGCAGCCAGCTGGAGGAGATACCGTCTATGTCAAGGAACTGCAAGTGGAAGAGCAACCAACAGAGGGGGGCTGGGGGAACGAATATCTGAAGAAACAACAGAAGTTTGCGTTTTGGACAGTTCCCACAGCAAACACCAAAAAAATTAAGTAATTAAAAGCAAAACAGTTGCCCTCAAGCGATTCCAACTCATGGCAAGTCCATGTTTTTCAGAGCAGAGCTGCGCTTTGTAGGGTTTTCATGGCTATAACCTTTTCAAAAGTGGGTATTTTCTTCCAAGGCATCTCTGGGTGAGTTTGAACCATAAAATTTTAGCTAGTAACCCAGTACTTAACTGTTTGTGCCACCGAGAGACACCTCCCACAGGAAAGGAGCCTGCATTTGGACATCTGCTGTGCTCAGAGCAAAAAAATACCTGATTTTTACCTCTAAAACCCACACCCAGGCTTATCTCTGGAGGAGGCAGAATCAGCCTCCAGAAACTGAGAGCAAGAGAAAAAGATCTACCCTTTGTACTTTTCATTTTAGGTTTTGAAGCCTGAGCCAGGGCAGAACTAAAGGGGCAAAGGTTTTAATTCAAAAAAAGATTCAAGTGCTGGTAATAAACTTGACTGGACTTTTAAATACCTGACAAGTGACTAGAAAATCAGTTGGATCTCTCAGAAATTTCACCCAAGGGCTGGAAACAACAATTCCACATAGTGGGTTTAAAGAACCAGTACTAAAACAACAATAATAATTTTTTAATTTTCTTCCCTACCAAGTCATCCATCATTCCTCTGTCAGTTTGTCATACTATGGTGGCTTGTGTGTTGCTGTGATGCTTCAAGCTATGCCACCAGTATTTCAAATTCCAGCAGGGTCACCAGTGGTAGACAGGTTGCAGTGGAACTTCCACACTAAGACGGAATTTAAATATAGGATAAGATCAGGTACAGGATTTGCGTTTTAAATAAAAGCAATAACAATGAGCCTGCAGTCTATGGGTTAAATTTTAGGGAAAAAAAGCAAACAAATATATTAAAAAAAATCAAGTCCACCTATAGGGCAGAGGAGAACTGCCCCATACTGCTTCCAAGGCTGTAATCCTTATAGAAGCAGATGGCCACATCTTTCCCCAACAGAGCAGCTTGTCAGTTTAAACCACTGACCTTTTGATTATCAGTCAAGCACTTAAACACTGCACCACCGCCAATATACCCTGTTGGCACAGTATAACCAGTGGAAATAAATTGTAAAAATGAATTGTAAATCATTGTTGTTTCAGCTTTCTATATGGTAGCATTTCTATCCAGAAGTAATTCTGGGCAAGCTTAACTAAACTAGAACGAAGAAAAAAAAAAAAAAAACTAGAACTATATTTTTCAAAATTCAGTTCCCCAGTGCTATGGAGGAGACTTTTGCTAACTAAACACTCAGACAAACAAATGTAAAACTGTGGCTGTGAAAATTGTCCTAAAGAAGAGGTACGTGGTGCTAAAAGAGCATATAAGTGGATTGGACTGGACAATGGGTTGGAGAGGAGCCCTGGTGAGGAGTGAGTTCTTGGATCAGGTGGAGACTTGAGACTATGTTGGCATCTCCCGCCTGGGGGGAGATGGGAGGGTGGAGGGGGTTAGAAGCTGGAGAAATGGACACAAAAAGAGAGAGTGGAAGGAGAGAGCAGGCTGTCTCATTAGGGGGAGAGTAATTGGGAGTGCAGAGCAAGGTGTATATGGGTTTTTGTATGAAAGACTGACTTGATTTGTAAACTCTCACTTAAAGCACAATAAAAATTATTAAAAAAAAAAAAAGAGCATATAGGAAGGGTGGGGTAGTTAAGGAGCAAGTAGGGTTTCTGTGAGTTGATTCAGTGCACCTCTTCCATACCAGAGAAATATAAGTCCATAAAACAGGCCCAAAGGAACTTAGTGAAATTGCTTTATAGGCAAGAACAGTTTAATGAAGGGAGAGGTGAGGGAAGTGGCAAATGTCTCAAAGCCTACAAAAAAATTACCCTCTTTTCATCACAACCTGGCCTCAGAAATCCTTCATCCGGCGTTGTCTATTTATGCCGCAATGGGACAATAGAGAAAAGCCTACGCCATCCCTCCCACTGCCAGAGCCAATTAGTGCATTTGAAATTTGAGGTGAATGAGAAGTCCTTTCAAGATTCAGTTTTAGAAACGTGGGCTTACTTTCATCCTACAGGAGAAGGAGAGGACCGTACACTGTTAGGAAGTCTCCTTTGTAGCCCTTTCGAGGGCTGTGCCTCAGACATGGCCAGAAGAACTCATAGCCCTACTGTTCTAGGTAGGCATCGTCCCCTTTCTTTTCATAGCTGTTGGCCTTCCGAGGGCCATGAGGTAACTTTACGCTGACATCCAGAGAGCCAGGAAACTAGCTCAGGACAAAAGTTCTTTAAGGGGAAGAAGTCCAGCGCTGGGCAGTAGATCCCAGCAGGACATACGTAGCCTGCTGATGCTATTTTCCTATCCACAGTTCCACATCAAACAAGGATTTGCTTAAGACGATTACCTTGGCAGGGCTTTTTCTTTGTTAGATATTTTTAAAATCTTCTTTTAAGAAATATAAAATTATATTTGTGTGGGGAAAATTGCTACTTCACAGGTTCAGTAATTGCTATACATTTACAATGCTTTAATACCACAGGAACTCACCATTATGTGATGCGGAATTCATTTCCAATGGAGAGCCATGGGAATTTTTCTTTGCTCTCCTTAACTAAACAAAGAAAAAACACTAAAGCAACATTTAAGGTGTAAGTTGGGTTGCTCCCCTTCTAAAATGCTCCATTCAAATGTCTAGAATAGAGACAAATCTTCCCCATGGATAACATTTGTAGAAAAAAAAAAAAACAGTTTTCCATGGTAAAGAAACTCTAAATAAATTCTTTGTGAGCAAGTTTTCTTTTTAATGATATTCCAGTATAATATCTAATCAAAATAATTTTTCAAATAATTAACACCAAATACGTAATAATAAAATTATCATTATTAAGTATACTATATGAAAATATGTTTTCAGATATATGTAATTAAAAATTAAGTTATAGGCATATATCGCACCTTCTTCAGGCACAGTCGTGTTTTATCAGGATTTTAATATCTTTTTAGTGGATACTACTTCAAAAGATAGAATTTACTCAGAATTTTTCAGATTCAGATCTTACATTAACCTTTCTTTCTAAAAGACATTTTAATCAACTGTCTGAAGACTTTTACCACATGAGAATGAATATATTTCCAATTTTATAATGCACATGCATAATAAAATTTAATATACATAATCCTACATTATTTAAATGTAACTTCTAAATTATACCAACATCAAAGTGACTGCTAATTACATAAGATGAAGAAGATAAAATAATTAAGGTTTCTGTGTGGGAAACAAAATTAAAAGTCATTTCTGATTTGTGTGATAAAGCAATTAAAACTCATTCACAACAGACTAGCAAAATAAGATTGAATTAAATCACCTTTGCCTTCTCCATACAGGGAATTACTTTTGCTTTTTTTGTTCAACAATTCCAATTAGTATAACCACCCTCAGGTACCATTTGTTTAAAAAGCTCCCTTTTCATTGCAGTCGCTGAAATATTTACCCTTTGATTAAATGACTACAGCATCTTCTACTTGTTATGATCCTAACTTAAAGGAGAAATATATCAAAATTGTCCCAAAACACTGAACATTTCATATTTATAATCCTGACAAAGGTGAGATTTGGAAAGAAGACTTTACATTCCTTTATAAAGCCCTAACTAACACAGAACTGTGTATTCAAAGGAAATTACAATGAAAGAAAACTGTAACATGTTATTCTCCCAAAGGAAGGACAGAAATTATATTTTTGGGTGCTTCAACTTCTTCTTTTGTCAGGTAATGATTAAAACCTTGATGAGAATAATAAGCTTTTGTTAGGTTTTGTGTTAATTTTAATAGGATGATCAAATAAGAATTGTTATTCCCAGTATTCTGAGAAAAATAAAGCTGCTCAATGACAACAGTACTACTCTAAAACATGCTCAGGTCCCAAAAGACAATGATTCAAAGTTCAATATGATGAAAACTGCCCTAAAAGTGTCCAGTGTTGAGAAAAATTCATCCTCAGTAAACTTTACACTCTCCTTAGTTAAGCAACTCAAGTCATCAGGAAGAGCCCAACTGGCCATTTGTTCATTCATCCATCCAAGCATTCGTTCATTCAGAAAACAGCTCTCCAAAGACCTACATACAGTAATTGGCACCGGGACATTACAATAGCGCTAAGGATATAGTTTCTGTCCTAAAAAGCAGACTCAGGAAAAAAAAAGAAATAGTGCTAAAAAAGAGAGTTAAAATACATTGTGAAAAGTGCCTTCACTGAGGTGTATACAAAGTGTGGTTGGAGCAGAGAATCATTTACTCACTGGGCAAGGTGAGACCTCACAGAGAAAATAACAAATTGAGCTATCTTAAAGAATCCCCTATTGTTTTCTACCCTCTTCCCAGAGCTTACCATGAGTTGCGAACTCAAGAGTCTACAGGAGGTAAGTAGGTAGTATAAAAACAAAACAAAACCCTTTGCTGTTGAGTCAATTCCAACTCAAAGCATCACTGTAGGACATGATAGAAGCCCTATAGGGTTTCCAAGGAGCAGCTGGGAGATTCAAGCTGCTGATCCTTTGGTTAGCAGTCGAGCTCTCAGCCACTGTGCCACCAGGACTCCAATAAAAAATAGGTAGTATAAATAAGTGAAACCCATATTCCATCATGAAGGGGTAGTGATAGTTCACTCCTGTGCATTTTTACTGTGTAGGAATGCCAACTTAGCATTACTGGATCTTCTAGTTTTTTTGAGAGAAACCTGAAATCTCAATTTTTAAATGCTCATCACCGATCAATATTCTTAAAACCATCATGTAGGGCAAATGAACATAGGCCAGATCAGCCCCCAGCCACTGATTTGTAACCTCTGGTTTTTTGCTTCAGATTAGCAGCAAGGTATAAATAAGAACTCACCCACTCTGCTTCTCAGACTATTTCTGTAACAGGAACCATGAGCTATTAAAAAAAAGTTACTTACTTTTCCACATTCTTGGGAGCTTCCTAAAGGCAGTGAAATTGCTCTAGTAGTGCAGGTGTTAGAAATGTATGGTGAGAGGGAAAAGAATTCTCACTCCCTTTTTGAGAGGTATTAACCCTCTAATATTATATTTAGGAATAAAAATACTATTTTAGATGACCTAAATGGACTTCAGTAGGCCCAAAGAATTAAAGTAACTCCAAAAACTGAGCAATTTACCTCTCTTGGAGCTATAGATGAGGCCCACTAGAAGCTACTCATAGAAGCAGCAGGCCAGGTCTATATGAGTCCTCAATAGTCACCAGATACATGTTTCTCTTCCATTAAGCACAGTCTCCCTGGGAACTTAATCAAGATTTCAGCTCAAGAGTAAGCAAAGAAGTTTGTCATTTATGGACAATACAACTTCGTGAGGGAAGAAAATTACTTGAATTTTCACCATTGCAATCACAGCAAATGGAGGGCAAATTCGTAGTTGTTATGCTCTTGAGTGTTTGGTTGTATGAAGGGTCACAGCTTTGCTATACAAACCTCAGGGCTATTATTACTTTTTTAGCCTTTAGAAAGGCAACTTAAGGGAAAAAGAAAAGCAGAGAATTGGAATAGTCTCAAATGAAGCACAATCCTAATGCAGTTTTTGTAGAATGTACTAACATTGCACTCACACAGATGTCAAAGAAAATAACCAGTCAACAATGAAGTGTGTTCTGCAACGATCCATGTGGTCAGTCAGAAACAAAATTATAATAATGCAGAAAACAATTTCAGATCCAGCTATCAAGTTTTGTAAAGCTGTGAATATATTTTACATTGGCAGTAATTCAGAATTATTTTGTTTTTTACCCCCATTAATTCTCAAGTTTGACATTTGAAGAGCTCTTTGCAAAAAAAAAAAAATCATGATTCCATTAATGTACTACGATATTTTCTTATTTCTGATTATGATCACTAGAAACTAAACGTAAGTGTGCCCTTTTTGTGAATGGCTAGGTACTAAGGAGACACATAATATTTACTACACTGTTTTAGCAATAGTGTAGGGAAAGAGGCACTCTTGTTTACTGCTAGTGTGACTATGCATTTATACAAACTTTGTTGTTGTCATTCTCAGGTGCCATCAAGTTGGTTCCAACTCATAGCGACTCTGTACAATAGAACGCAACACTGCCCCATCCTGCATCATCCTCACAATCGTTGTTATGCTTGAGTGTATTGTTGTAACCACCACGTCAATCCATTTCCTTGAGGGTCTTCCTCTTTTTCAATGACCCTCTACTTTACCAGGCATGATGTCATTCTCCAGATAACATGTCCAAAGTATGTGAGACAAAGTCTCACCATCCTTGCTTCTAAGGAGCATTCGGGCTGTACTTCTTCCAGCATAGATTTGTTCATTCTTCTGGTAGTCTGTGGTATATTCAATATTCCTCATGAACACCATAATTCAAAGGCGTCAATTCTTCTTTGGTCATGCAAATTTTAGGGAAGGCAATATACCAACGTATATCACAAAATCTTTTAAGGGTACACTTTCAACACAAGTTTACTTCTAGAAATTTATCCTAAAGAAGTGCGAAACAAATGTTCATCTACAGCGAATTGGTTAAGTAAATGATGGTATATCACACAATCAGATAGAACCTTATATTTCACAATGTGAAAAGCTTATGATATGTTGCAAGATGTATATAGTATATTCAAAGTGAACAAAGGAGATTTTAGAACAGGATATATAGTCACATATAAAATGCATATTGAAAAAGATAAAAATGGGAAGAATAAAAAAATAACAAAAACACATAAAGCATAATTTTCCGGAGGGCAGAAAAGAAAGAAAAGAAGTACTAAGAACTTTTAGTTCTATTTACTTCGGCAATTTTTTTCCATAAGTTTAAAATTACCAAATAAAAACTATCAAAAACATTTTATGATTACCCTACTCCATCAGGCTTTTTCCTACAGTATCCGCTTGTTTTGCTCACATTCACTTTATCCCTTGATGACAGAAGGATTCCCATTCTAGGGTTATGAGGATGGCCCAAAACATGGAACCTGACACTGGACAGAAGAAATCAACAACAGTTTATTAGTCACATATAGTCACAGACTGGGGGAGGAGGACACTGCATGCCATGCAGGGCCACACAATGAATTATACTGAGGAACAGAATGAATAAGCAAAGGCTGTGGAAGGCAAGCTTTGTAGCAACAAGAAGAGGTGATGGAGAGGCGGAGCCAAGATGGCGGACTAGGCAGACGCTACCTCGGATCCCTCTTACAACAAAGACACGGAAAAACAAGTGAATCGATCACATACATAACAATCTACGAACCCTGAACAACAAACACAGATTTAGAGACGGAGAACGAACTAATACGGGGAAGCAGCGATTGTTTCCAGAGCCTGGAGCCAGCGTACCAGTCAGGTACGGCACAAGCACAGAGACCTGCTCCACCCCCCTGAACTAACCCTGGGAGGGGGACCAGCTGGTTCCACGGGCGGCGTGGGACGCAGCCGGTAGGAGAAGTCGCCGGGAGGCAGTGACTGGTCTTGGAGCAGAAAGAGCAGCACCCGAGCCGGGGAACCGTCCCGCAGGGATTTGGACTGGACGCAGCGGATTTTCTGGAAAAACTAGTTTCCCAGTGATGGCTCGGAGACAACAATCCATATCAAACCACTTAAAGAAGCAGACCATGACAGCTTTTCCAACCCCCCAAACAAAAGAATCAAAACCTTTCCCAAATGAAGATACAATCTTGGAATTATCAGATACAGAATATAAAAAACTAATTTACAGAATGCTTAATGATATCACAGATGAAATTAGGATAACTGCAGAAAAAGCCAAGGAACACACTGATAAAACTGTTGAAGAACTCAAAAAGATTATTCAAGAACATACTGGAAAAATTAATAAGTTGCAAGAATCCATAGACAGACAACATGTAGAAATCCAAAAGATTAACAATAAAATAACAGAATTAGACAACGCACTAGGAAGTCAGAGGAGCAGACTCAAGCAATTAGAATGCAGACTGGGACATCTGGAGGACCAGGGAATCAACACCAACATAGCTGAAAAAAATCAGATAAAAGAATTAAAAAAAATGAAGAAACCCTAAGAATTACGTGGGACTCTATCAAGAAGGATAACCTGCGGGTGATTGGAGTCCCAGAACAGGGAGGGAGGACAGAAAACACAGAGAAAATAGTTGAAGAACTCTTGACAGAAAACTTCCCTGACATCATGAAAGACGAAAGGATAGCTATCCAAGATGCTCATCGAACCCCATTTAAGATTGATTCAAAAAGAAAAACACCAAGACATATTATCATCAAACTCACCAAAACCAACGATAAACAGAAAATTTTAAAAGCAGCCAGGGAGAAAAGAAAGGTTTCCTTCAAGGGAGAATCAATAAGAATATGTTCTGACTACTCAGCAGAAACCATGCAGGCAAGAAGGGAATGGGACGACATATACAGAACACTGAAGGAGAAAAACTGCCAGCCAAGGATCATATATCCAGCAAAACTCTCTCTGAAATATGAAGGCGAAATTAAGATATTTACAGACAAACACAAGTTTAGAGAATTTGCAAAAACCAAACCAAAGCTACAAGAAATACTAAAAGATATTGTTTGGTCAGAGAACCAATAATATCAGATATCAGCACAACACAAAGTCACAAAACAGAACGTCCTGATATCA
Source organism: Elephas maximus indicus (assembly GCF_024166365.1). Taxonomy (NCBI): domain Eukaryota; kingdom Metazoa; phylum Chordata; class Mammalia; order Proboscidea; family Elephantidae; genus Elephas; species Elephas maximus. Next base: position 68,438,030 of record NC_064820.1, read on the forward strand.
ACTCAAATAGGGAAATCACAAAAACAAACAAATTAAGATTAATTAAAAAAAAAATACACATAACAGGGAATCATGGAAGTCAATAGGTAAAAGATCACAATAATCAAAAAGAGGGACTAAATACAGGAGGCATTGAACTGCCATATGGAGAGTGATACAAGGCGATATAGAACAATACAAGTTAGGTTTTTACTTAGAAAAATAGGGGTAAATAATAAGGTAACCACAAAAACGTATAACAACTCTATAACTCAAGATAAAAACCAAGAAAAACGTAACGACTCAACTAACATAAAGTCAACCACTATGAAAATGAGGATCTCACAATTTACTAAGAAAAACGCCTCAGCACAAAAAAGTATGTGGAAAAATGAAATTGTCAACAACACCCATAAAAAGGCATCAAAATGACAGCACTAAAAACTTATTTATCTATAATTACCCTGAATGTAAATGGACTAAATGCACCAATAAAGAGACAGAGAGTCACAGACTGGATAAAGAAACACGATCCATCTATATGCTGCCTACAAGAGACACACCTTAGACTCAGAGACACAAACAAACTAAAACTCAAAGGATGGAAAAAAGTATATCAAGCAAACAATAAGCAAAAAAGAAGAGGAGTAGCAATATTAATTTCTGACAAAATAGACTTTAGACTTAAATCCACTACAAAGGATAAAGAAGGACACTATATAATGATAAAAGGGACAATTGATCAGGAAGACATAACCATATTAAATATTTACGCACCCAATGACAGGGCTGCAAGATACATAAATCAAATTTTAACAGAATTGAAAAGCGAGATAGATACCTCCACAATTATAGTAGGAGACTTCAACACACCACTTTCGGAGAAGGACAGGACATCCAGTAAGAAGCTCAACAGAGACACGGAAGATCTAATTACAACAATCAACCAACTTGACCTCATTGACTTATACAGAACTCTCCACCCAACTGCTGCAAAATATACTTTTTTTTCTAGCACACATGGAACATTCTCTAGAATAGACCACATATTAGGTCATAAAACAAACCTTTGCAGAGTCCAAAACATCGAAATATTAGAAAGCATCTTCTCAGACCACAAGGCAATAAAACTAGAGATCAATAACAGAAAAACTAGGGAAAAGAAATCAAATACTTGGAAAATGAACAATACCCTCCTGAAAAAAGACTGGGTTATAGAAGACATCAAGGAGGGAATAAGGAAATTCATAGAAAGCAACGAGAATGAAAATACTTCCTATCAAAACCTCTGGGACACAGCAAAAGCAGTGCTCAGAGGCCAATTTATATCGATAAATGCACACATACAAAAAGAAGAAAGAGCCAAAATCAGAGAACTGTCCCTACAACTTGAACAAATAGAAAGTGAGCAACAAAAGAATCCATCAGGCACCAGAAGAAAACAAATAATAAAATTTAGAGCTGAACTAAATGAATTAGAGAACAGAAAAACAATTGAAAGAATTAACAAAGCCAAAAGCTGATTCTTTGAAAAAATTAACAAAATTGATAAACCATTGGCTAGACTGACTAAAGAAATACTGGAAAGGAAACAAATAACCCGAATAAGAAACGAGAAGGACCACATCACAACAGAACCAAATGAAATTAAAAGAATCATTTCAGATTATTATGAAAAATTGTACTCTAACAAATTTGAAAACCTAGAAGAAATGGATGAATTCCTGGAAAAACACTACCTACCTAAACTAACACATTCAGAAGTAGAACAACTAAATAGACCCATAACAAAAAAAGAGATTGAAACGGTAATCAAAAAACTCCCAACAAAAAAAAGCCCTGGCCCGGACGGCTTCACTGCAGAGTTCTACCAAACTTTCAGAGCAGAGTTAACACCCCTACTACTAAAGGTATTCCAAAGCATAGAAAATGACGGAATACTACCCAACTCATTCTATGAAGCCACCATTTCCCTGATACCAAAACCAGGTAAAGACATTACAAAAAAAGAAAATTATAGACCTATATCCCTGATGAACATTGATGCAAAAATCCTCAACAAAATTCTAGCCAATAGAATCCAACAACACATCAAAAAAATAATTCACCCTGATCAAGTGGGATTTATACCAGGTATGCTATGCAAGGCTGGTTTAATATCAGAAAAACCATTAATGTAATCCATCACATAAATAAAACAAAAGACAAAAACCACATGATCTTATCAATTGATGCAGAAAAGGCATTTGACAAAGTCCAACACCCATTCATGATAAAAACTCTTACCAAAATAGGAATTGAAGGAAAATTCCTCAACATAATAAAGGGCATCTATGCAAAGCCAACAGCCAATATCACTCTAAATGGAGAGAACCTGAAAGCATTTCCCTTGAGAACGGGAACCAGACAAGGATGCCCTTTATCACCGCTCTTATTCAACATCGTGTTGGAAGTCTTAGCCAGGGCAATTAGGCTAGACAAAGAAATAAAAGGTATCCGGATTGGCAAGGAAGAAGTAAAGTTATCACTATTTGCAGATGACATGATTATATACACAGAAAACCCTAAGGAATCCTCCAGAAAACTACTGAAACTAATAGAAGAGTTTGGCAGAGTCTCAGGTTATAAAATAAACATACAAAAATCACTTGGATTCCTCTACATCAACAAAAAGAACACCGAAGAGGAAATAACCAAATCAATACCATTCACAGTAGCCCCCAAGAAGATAAAATACTTAGGAATAAATCTTACCAAGGATGTAAAAGACCTATACAAAGAAAACTACAAAGCTCTACTACAAGAAATTCAAAAGGACATACTTAAATGGAAAAGCATACCCTGCTCATGGATAGGAAGACTTAACATAGTAAAAATGTCTATTCTACCCAAAGCCATCTATAGATTTAATGTACTTCCGATCCAAATTCCAATGTCATATTTTAAGGGGATAGAGAAACAAATCACCAATTTCATATGGAAGGGAAAGAAGCCCCGGATAAGCAAAGCACTACTGAAAAAGAAGAAGAAAGTGGGAGGCCTCACCTTACCTGACTTCAGAACCTATTATACAGCCACAGTAGTCAAAACAGCCTGGTATTGGTACAACAACAGACACATAGACCAATGGAACAGAATTGAGAACCCAGACATAGATCCATCCACGTATGAGCAGCTGATATTTGACAAAGGACCAGTGTCAATTCACTGGGGAAAAGATAGCCTTTTTAACAAATGGTGCTGGCATAACTGGATATCCATTTGCAAAAAAATGAAACAGGACCCATACCTCACACCATGCACAAAAACTAACTCCAAGTGGATCAAAGACCTAAACATAAAGACTAAAACGATAAAGATCATGGAAGAAAAAATTGGGACAACCCTAGGAGCCCTAATACAAGGTATAAACAGAATACAAAACATTACCAAAAATGATGAAGAGAAACCAGATAACTGGGAGCTCCTAAAAATCAAACACCTATGCTCATCTAAAGACTTCACCAAAAGAGTAAAAAGACCACCTACAGATTGGGAAAAATTTTCAGCTATGACATCTCCGACCAGCGCCTGATCTCTAAAATCTACATGATTCTGTCAAAACTCAACCACAAAAAGACAAACAACCCAATCAAGAAGTGGGCAAAGGATATGAACACACATTTCACTAAAGAAGATATTCAGGCAGCCAACAGATACATGAGAAAATGCTCTCGATCATTAGCCATTAGAGAAATGCAAATTAAAACTACGATGAGATTCCATCTCACACCAGCAAGGCTGGCATTAATCCAAAAAACACAAAATAATAAATGTTGGAGAGGCTGCGGAGAGATTGGAACTCTCATACACTGCTGGTGGGAATGTAAAATGGTACAACCACTTTGGAAATCTATCTGGCGTTATCTTAAACAGTTAGAAATAGAACTACCATACAACCCAGAAATCCCACTCCTCAAAATATACCCTAGAGATACAAGAGCCTTCACACAAACAGATATATGCACACCCATGTTTATTGCAGCTCTGTTTACAATAGCAAAAAGTTGGAAGCAACCAAGGTGTCCATCAACGGATGAATGGGTAAATAAATTGTGGTATATTCACACAATGGAATACTACGCATCGATAAAGAACAGTGACGAATCTCTGAAACATTTCATAACATGGAGGAACCTGGAAGGCATTATGCTGAGCGAAATTAGTCAGAGGCAAAAGGACAAATATTGTATGAGACCACTATTATAAGATCTTGAGAAATAGTAAACCTGAGAAGAACACATACTTTTGTGGTTACGAGGGGGGGAGGGAGGGAGGGTGGGAGAGGGTTTTTTATTGATTAATCAGTAGATAAGAACTGCTTTAGGTGAAGGGAAAGACAACACTCAATACATGGAAGGTCAGCTCAGTTGGACTGGACCAAAAGCAAAGAAGTTTCCGGGATAAAATGAATGCTTCAAAGGTCAGCGGAGCAAGCGCGGGGGTCTGGGGAACATGGTTTGAGGGGACTTCTAAGTCAATTGGCAAAATAATTCTATTATGAAATCATTCTGCATCCCACTTTGAAATGTGGCGTCTGGGGTCTTAAATGCTAACAAGCGGCCATCTAAGATACATCAATTGGTCTCAACCCACCTGGAGCAAAGGAAAATGAAGAACACCAAGGCCACACGACAACTAAGAGCCCAAGAGACAGAAAGAGCCACATGAACCAGAGACCTACATCATCCTGAGACCAGAAGAACTAGTTGGTGCCCGGCCACAATAGATGACTGCCCTGACAGGGAGCACAGCAGAGGACCCCTGAGGGACCAGGAGATCAGTGGGATGCAGACCCCAAATTCTCATAAAAAGACCAAACTTAATGGTCTGACTGAGACTGGAGGAATCCCGGCGGCCTTGCTCCCCAGACCTTCTGTTGACACAGGACAGGAACCATCCCCGAAGACAACTCATCGGAAATGAAAGGGACTGGTCAGCGGGTGGGAGAGAGACGCTGATGAAGAGTGAGCTAATTATATCAGGTGGACACTTGAGATTGTGTTGGCAACTCTTGTCTGGAGGGCGGATGGGAGGATAGAGAGAGAGGGAAGCAGGCAAAATTGTCAAGAAAGGAGGGACTGAAAGGGCTGACTCAAGAGGGGGAGAGTAGGTTGGAGTAGGGAGTGAGATGTATGTAAACTTACATGTGACAGACTGATTGGATTTGTAAACGTTCACTTGAAGCTTAATAAAAGTTATTAAAAAAAAAAATAAATAAATAAATAAAATAAAAAAAAAGAAGAGGTGATGGCTCCTGGTTCCTTTGGAAGGATGTGATTGGCTTATTTGAATAATTCCACAGTCAGCCAGGGATCAGTAGGTTCTGTGGCTGGTCCTCATGATAAGGAAACCTATTTGGCTAGGAAATCTGGGTAAGTCCCTGCAGATAGCAGGAACACAAAGGGGAAGTGAACTTGCAGTTAGGCCAGTCAGGGCCCTCCCAATTTTACCAGATATCAAGACAAACACATAATATTGAATCTTATTTTTGGGCCTTACGCTATTTGGTCTATAAGAATCTCGCACCCTCACCCCACCAAACAGTGGGTATGCAGACTGTCATCACAGTTGCCCCTACCTCATCCTGCCATCGAGAGCTGCTTCTCAACCTTGCCAGTCAAAAGACAGGTGACTATCCCTTTACCCTCAGTCACCAAGTGATCTTGTCAAGCTCTCCCAAGTATTTACTTGACTAGCAGCATAGGAAGAGCCTAGAAGTTTCTGCAGCCCAACAAGTAGTCACCAGGGCCATATGAAGTTAATCTCCTCTTTTTGAAAACCCTGTCTCTTCAATAGGTTTTCTTAGTTGGCAGTAGGTGGGTGAGGGTGATAAAGAGTTGAATGATGCTCTACTCACTACAGTTAGAAATTCCCTTCACAGAATGAATCTCAAGCCTTCTTTTACACAGACTTCAGCAGATGATGTGCCCTGGAACAATTTGGTCCATCTTAGCAAAATCTTCATGAATAAGTCTAGCTCCTCTATTCAACTGGAGCTTCAATTAATATTCATCTAATTTCCAAAGTGAAAAATCCCATTCCACCTCCTGTTACACATACATTACTTCAGAGGCAGAAATATTTATAAAGATGTTCTGTGTTTTGTTCGCACTGCTGAAGAAGGATTAAGAATGAGAGTTGTGTTTTTACTCTGCATTTCCTTTCTCCACATTTCAAAAAGATAGGTGGATCTTTCCCTTTTCTTGGCAATGTGAATACCATCTTCTTTTCTCACTCTCCTTTATGTGAACTAGAGCTCATTGAAGTAATGAAGCAAGAAACAGGGCAAGGAAATGGAAACAGAAAGAGATATGAGGGTTATTCCCCCAAATTTGGAAGACTATAGAATTTTGAGAATCCTAGAAGCAGTGGTTAGAGATTTGGGGTGGCACAAATAGTTAAGTATTCAATACTACCCAAAAGGTTGGTGGTTTAAACCCTTCCAGAGGTACCTTGGAAGAAAGGACTGGAAATCGGCTTGTGAAAGCTCACAACCTTGAAAACCCTATGGAAGGCAGTTCTGCTCTTATCACATTGGGTCACCATGAGTAGAAATTAACTCAGTGGTACCTGGTTACTGGTTAGGAGCAGTGGATACCTATATCCTATTGCCTCGTAGATCCCCAGGGAAGTGCCAGGACCTTAGACAAGAAGTCTGTAGGATGCAACTATACAGATTGGCCTCAAGGCAGCAGGGCACCGAGTCTTATCTAAGATATTTGTATGTGCCCCATTTTGGCTCCAAAATATCAGAGACATTCACCCCCCAGTGACTATATGGGACTGGACGAAGAGACTAACAGCTGTAACCTTGAAGAGCTGAAGATTAGAGATATTTCACTTTACTACCACATAAGATTCTAGGGTGGCCTTAGACAATAGAAGGGGCTTCTTAGAAAAAGTGAGACTAAATATCCCAGACATCCTGGCAAAATTCAGTTTCAGAATTATATTTAGTATTTAGGTTGATTTAAAGAAAAGTTGTCAATTGTTATATACTTGAGTTTGTGAAATCATTCACACAAGTAACACTTTCATAATTAGAAAATAATGAAGAAATTTTCATTTTGGTAACAAAGTTTTTGCTGGTACTCAGTCATATCAAGTGGGCTTTTGAGATCTATGTCATTGTGCTAATACTATAATAAAAGGTCACCACCTTGGTTACCTAGTGTCACTGTAACAAAAATACCACAAATGGGTGGCTTTATAGAACACAAATTTATTGTCTCACAGTTTTGAAAGCTTAAAATCTAAATGAGGACATCAGCCACATGAACCAGAGACCCCATCAGCCTGAGACTAGAAGAACTAGATGGTGTCCAGCTACTATCAATGACTGCCCCAACAGGGAACACAACAGAGAGTCCCTGACGGAGCGGGAGAAAAGTATAGAGCAGAACTCAAATTCGTGTAAAAAGACCAGACTTAATGGTCTTAGACTGAAGGGACCCCTGAAGCCATGGCCTCCAGACGCTCTGTTAACCCAGAACTAAAACCATTCCGGAAGCCCACTCTTTAGACAAAGATTGGACTGGACTATAAAACATAAAATAATACTCGTGAAGAGTATGCTTCTTAGTTCAAGCAGATACATTGGCCCAAATGGGCGGCTCCCATCTAGACGCAGGATGAGAAGGCAGGAAGGGGCAGGAGCTGGTTGGATGGACAGGGGAAACCTGGAGTGGAAAGGGGGAGTGTGCTTTCACATAACAGCAATTGCAACTACTGTCACATAACAATATGTATATAAATTTTTGTATGAGAAATTAACTTGAGCTGTAAACTTTCACTTAAAGCACAATGAAAAATTAAAAAAATAAAAAGCCCCTGCTGCTCCAATTTACCAAAAAAAAAAGTTACCAGGCCCTATTCTAAGCACTTTACAAAAAAATAAAAAGGGCATTGGTTCTAGGAAAGGGCCCCTCCTTGTAGGTAACTCTGTGGACTCCTTGGCATTTCTTGGCTTTTAGGTAGTTCCTCACATGGTCTCTTCCGCTTGTGTGTCTGTCTCTTCATGTCTGTTTTCCCTTCTTACAATCATCAGAAGGGATTCAGTTTAGGAGCCACCCTACTCCACTATGAATCTATTAACATAACAAAAGAAAACCTGTATTTCCAAACAGGGTCACATGCATAGGCACAGAGTTAGGATTTCAGCAGAAGTTTTGGGGGGGACATGATTCAATCCACAACACCACCCTTATGGATCTTAAGATTAGAGATATGAATAGTAAGATTCTCCACATACATAGTTAAATGGGTTTAATACTGTAATGAATCTGTATGCCTATTCATAGTTGAATCAGCCTCCTTTGGATTTTTCTAGTGTATTTTATTCTTCACATAGTTTGGGGCCATTAACCTTGATGTAAGGACTATGAGCAAGAACCTTCTATAGCAACCTGAGTCAGCACAAGTGTCTTCAGAAGTGAGGAGAACCCATCCTCGGTCAAGACATCAGCATGTATCATCAAGCACTGTAGTCTCTACACAGACCTCACTGCCATTACCAGCAGCAGTGGTGGCTTGGCTGACTTGGGAGGCCTCCACAATAGACATCTGTGAAAGTCGAGCAAGAAAGCCAGGAAATGTAGAAACTGGGAGGATCTATTTGAGTACACATGAATTGAGTATGTGAAGAGAGTAATTTTGAAGCAGGCCTGCAAAACCAGTAATGGGATGGGGAAATAGTGAGTGACAGTCAGAAATACTGCGTGCAATGGATTCTGTGGCTCCAATTATGACCTTGAATTGTGGTGTATGTATTCTCCTGACTGACTGGAATCTGAATGCACCTTATGTTTCTTGCCCTAGAAGAAGTTCAAAGAAGTCTATGTTGTTGTTGTTAGGTGCCGTCAAGTCGGCTCCAACTCACAGCAACCCCATGCATAACAGAACGAAACACTGCCCTGTCCTGCACCATCCTTATAATCATTGTTACGCTTGAACCTGTTGTTGCAGCCACTGTGTCAATCCACCTCGTTGAGGGTCTTCCTCTTTTCCGCAGACCCTGTACTTTGCCAAGCATGATATCCTTCTCCAGAGTCTGATCCCTTCTGACAACATGTCCAAAGTAGGTAAGAATCAGTCTCGCCATCCTTGTTTCTAAGGAGCATTCTGGTTGTACTTCTTCCAAGACATATTTGTTCATTCTTCTGGCAGTCCATGGTATATTCAATATTCTTCGCCAACACCACAATTCAAAGCCATCAAATTTTCTTCGGTCCTTCTTATTCATTGTCCACCTTTCACATGCATATGATGCAATCGAAAATACCATGGCTTGGGTCAGGTGCACCTTAGTCTTTAAGGTGACATCTTTGCTCTTACAACACTTTAAAGAGGTCATTTGAAGCAGATTTGCCCAGTGCAAAGCGTCTTTTGATTTCTTGACTGCTGCTTCCATGGTTATTGATTGTCGATCCAAGTAAAATGAAATCCTTGACAACTTCAATCTTTTCTCCATTTATCATGATGTTGCTCATTGGTCCAGTTGTGGAGTTTTGTTTTCTTTATGTAGAGGTGTAATCCATACTGAAGGCTGTGGTCTCTGATCTTCATTAGTAAGTGCTTCAAGTCCTCTTCACTTTCAGCAAGCAAGGTTGTGTTACCTGCATAACGCACATTGTTAATGAGTCCTCCTCCAATCCTGATGCCCCGTTCTTCTTCATACAGTCCAGCTTCTCGGGTTATTTGCTCAGCACACAGATTGAACACGTATGGTGAAAGAATACAACCCTGACACACACCTTTCCTGACTTTAAACCAATCAGTATCTCTGTGTTCTGTCCGAACAACTGCCTCTTGATCTATGTAAAGGTTTCTCATGACCACAATTAAGTGTTCTGGAATTCCCATTCTTCTCAGTGTTATCCATAATTTGTTATGATCCACACAGTCGAATGCCTTTGCATAGTCAATAAAACACAGGTAAACATCCTTCTGGTATTCTCTGCTTTCAGCCAGGATCCATCTGGCATCAGCAATGATATCCCTGGTTCCACATCCTCTTCTGAAGAAGTCTATAACCATGGCCAAAATAACTGTCAACAGCTCCAGTATCTTCTCTCTGAGACACTTTGGGGCAGAAAGACCACGGACAGAGAAGTCCATGGATTTGCATTCTTTCATTAGCTTCCCCAAAAACTAAACCAAACTTGTTGCTGTTGAGTTGGTTCTGATTCATAGTGACCATATAGGACAGAGTAGAACTGCCCCACAGGGTTTCCAAGGCGCGCTTGGTGGATTCAAACTGCTGACCTTTTGGTTAGCAGCTGTAACTTAACCACTTAACCACTGTGCCACATACAGTACATTCTTTGCTTAACGTGAGTTTCAAAGTAATTCAGGGACTTCAACAAGATATTATTATTGTTTCTATTTGATAGACCAGAAGAGTTAAGGTGACTCAATGACTTGTACACGTTAATTAGTAAGTGGCATCATGTGCCCAAATCAAGGTCCCTCTAGATCCCCTGGACTCAAACGGAGAAGGAATGTATACTCCCTCCTACGATAAGGATATAATGATAGCCCAAAGCCTAGAAATTCACTCCACCGTTCTTCACCCTACACAGGGTAAGACACAGTCAGGGATGTTCTAGTCAAAAATAAATAAATATAGCCTTCTCTAGGTCAATTCACATTTGGAATAAAATCCATGATATCCAAGAGTCTAACAGATGAATCTAAGTCTGGAAAATGATTGATAGCTATTTGGGATGAAATCGAGAATTTAGCTGAGACTCAAAAGAACTGCTTCCTAATTTGTTACCAACTTTTAAAATTATGAATAAGAGCGAGATAATTTCCTGAAAGAGCAGAGATCCTTCCACTATCCCAATACCTTCCACATCCACATTGTTACAGAGAAGAAGATGTAAGAATGTTAACCTCCTAAGTGTTATTTCTCTTGTCAGTATTCAGGGGAAAAATCCTATTGAATCTCTTCAGCCTCTAGCTCTGTCTACTCAATGAAGCCAAAGAAACAAAGAAACACAATTAGAGACATGAGCTGCCTTCCTACAAAAGCTCTGGAGAAAGAATTCTCCCTTAATTTCATTTATCCATGAGCTGATCATATTGCCAGTAGAGATAGCCACAAGACACTTTCTCCAGTAGTTTATCATGGTCAGCAGGCATTTGGTTGCTGGCAATAAGGAGCTTTACTTCTACTTTATCTATTTCATTCTTAACACAATCCAACAGTACACCTCCCTCCTATTTACATGGAGGCAAATACAACAATCTTACTGGTAAATCCCAGACTTATTACCCCCTACCTGGTGGTGCAGTGGTTAAATATTTGGCTGCTAACCAAAAGATCGGCAGTTCAAATCCACCAGCCGCTCCTTGGAAACAATATGGGGCTGTTCTACTCTGTCTTATCAGGTTGTTATGAGTCCAAATTGACTCAGCGGCAAAGGGTTTGTTTTTGTTTTTGTTTTACTCTATTTTCTAATCTAGGCTTTCAAAAATAAAGTCCTCAGCATTAAATTAATTGTAAAAAGTAAGTTGCTTAGATTGCATTCAGAAAGTCTAAGCTCATAGTTCTTAACCTGAAGAAAATAACAGTTTCTCAAATCTCTCAGACATCCATTTTCCTCGAATCTTGACAATGGTAGTGTTTCTTGATTCAAGAATTGGGACATGAGCTACGTCAGGGCATCAGGTTTTTACTACTGCTGCCATCTGTGGGGTTACCAAAAGTAAGTTCTTATAAGCCCTTATTGAAAATAGGTAGCCTCTGTTACCTCTTTTATTACCCTAAGGGTCATGTCATCTATGAGAGGAAGCATAGCTCATGGGTAAAAGCATGGACTCTGGAGTCAGAATGCTTAAGTCTCAGTCTCAGTTTTACATTTATGAGCAGTTGATCTCAGGCAAGTAACTTACATCCTTCTGTGCTCATTTCTGCATTATACACATCTATAAACCCAAAGAAAACAAACCCATTGTCATTGGCAGCTATGAGTCAGAATCGACTCGATAGCAACAGGTTTGTTTTTTTTTGTTGTTTTTCTTGCAATAGTAAGGCGCCCTGGTGACACAATCGTTAAGTGTTTGTCTGCTAACCAAAAGGTGAGCAGTTTGAACCCACTGCTGCTCTGGGAGAAAAGACTTGGCAATCTGCTTCCATAAAGATTACAGCCTAGGAAACTCTATGGGGGCAGTTCTACTCTATCATGAGTCAGAATCAACTTGAAGGCACATAACAGCAACAATAACATTGCAACGGTCCCTTTCTTCCCTCTTGTAATAATCCTTTCAAATAAAGTCTGTCTTTACCTAATCCCAGATTGGTTTTTTAGTTGAAAATTTGGTGTTGAAATAAAACATGTTCCATTCAAATGACTAACAAAAACTAATATTGATTGAATCTGGATCAATGTAAAGGCAACCAGTATCCATTTATTTACAAAATTAAATGTCCATGTAAACTGTCATTCAACTTTTGCAAATTATCACTTTGCTTTTGTTTTTTGAAACAAATGTTTCATTAAAAAAAGATACATTAGTAAAATGTCTTTTATGGACATGTTTTACTCAAACTGAAAGTTTCCTAATGTTATGGATGGAACTATGTCCCCAAAAGATATGTGTTGTAAATCCTAACCCCTATACCTGTAGAATGGAACCCTGGTGGCACAGTAATTAAGAACTCAACTGCTAATCAAAGGTCAGCAGTTCAAATCTACCAGCTGCTCCTTAGAAACCACATGGGGCAGTTCTACTGTGCCCTGTAGGGTTGCTATAGTCAGAATCAACTCAATGGCTATGGGGTTTAGGTTTGGATACCTGTGGATGTAATCTCATTTGGGAATAGGGTTTTCTTTGTTGTGTTAATGAGATCATATCAGTATTCAAAAAATATATAAAAAACCATTGTCGTCAAGCCAATTCAAACTCATAGGGAACCTATAGGACAGAGTAGAACTGCTCCATAGAGTTTCCAAGGAGTAACTGGTGGATTCGAACTGCTGACCTTTTGGTTAGCAGCTGAGCTCTTAACCACTGTGCCACGAGGGCTCCATATTAGTATAGAATGTGTTTTAAGCCAATCGCTTTTGAGATATAAAAGAAACAAATTAGGCATAAAAGCAAGCAAGTATGAATGGGGGAAAGAAAGATGCTGCTTGAAGATCTCCAAGTAAACCCAAAAAGAAACTTATAGAAGCTGAGAAAAGCATTTTCTCCAAGGCAGACAGGGAGAGTCTCCTCCGAGAGCTGGTATCCTGAGTTCAGACTTTTGGCCTCCTAAACAGTGAGAGAATAAATTTATGTTTGTTAAAGCCACCCACTTGTGGTATTTCTGTTATAGCAGCACTAAGAAACTAAGACACCAATAATAACAGACAACTTTCGTGTAGCTCTTTATCAAGTTTGTTCCACTTCCTTCATAGATTCATTGAATGTATTGAGTTGTTTGAACACTGAAGTAATAGATAAATTCCATCTTCTAGACAAAAATAAAATAAATGATTTGGTTTCCAGGAAAATGATGCTTTTTTGATGTCACAAAAGTGGAGGCAAATACCTAGCTGCAGGAAAACCATAAACCACACTTAATGTAAAAAAAGACACAACTGTGTTCAATACCAAAGAAAGCATAGATGAGGTAGAAATTTACAGCAATGGTTTCCAAATTTTGATGTGTATCAGAATCACTTGAAGGGCTTGTTAAAACACAGGTTGCTAGATTGCACCCCCAGAGTTCCCAAATCAGTGGGTCTAGAGTGTGGCTCAACAATTTGCATGTCTAGCAAGTTCCTAGGTGATACTGATATTGCTGGCTTGGCTATCTCAAGGCTGTCCCCTTTTATTTGTTGAACACAAACTTAAATAGAGAATGATCTCTTGCATTTGTCAAATATAAAAAAATCTGGACTGAGATAGGCATAGATTTCAAGTAGAGAGAGGATTACAACAGAGAGACCTCTTCTATCTCAGAAATCCCTGAGTATCAAAATCAAACAGAAAAAAAAAGGCTTTTCTTTTATAAGAAAGGATAATCAGGAAGTAAGGGAAAGTTGGGCAAATGAGGGGTGATAACCAATGGGGTCTGATAGAAGAGTGTCTCCCTGTGATCAGCAGATTCTCAGGATAAGCTACTGATGTTGTTGTTGTTAGGCATGGTCAAGTCAGTTCCAACTCATAGTGACCCGATGTGCAAGAGAACAAAAGAATGCCTGGTCGTGCGCCATCCTCATAATTATTGTTATTCTTGAGCCCATTGTTGCAGCCATTGTGTCAATCATTTTTATTGAGTGTCTTCCTCTTTCTTCCTGACCCTCTACTTTACCAAGCATGATGTCCTTCTTCAGGGAGTGGTCCCTCCTGATAACATGTCCAAAATAAGGGAGAAGAAATCTTGCCATCCTCGCTTCTAAGGAGTATTTGAGCTGTATCTCTTCCTAGACAGATTCGTTCATTCTTTTGGCAGTCCATGGCATATTCAATATTCTTCACCAACACCATAATTCAAAGGCATCAATTCAACAGTCTTCTTTATTCATTGTCCAGTTTTTGCATGCATATGAAGCAATCAAAAACACCGTGGCTTAGGTCAGGTCGACCTTAGTCCTTAAAGTGACATCTCTGCTTTCTAACACTTTAAACAGGTATTTTGCAGCAGATTTGCCCAATGCAATGCGTCATTTGATTTCTTTACTGCTGCTTCCATGGGCGTTGATTGTGGATCCAAGTAAAATGAAATCCTTGACAATTTCTATCTTCTATTTATCATGATGCTACTTACTGGTCCAGGCGTGAGGATTTTTGTTTTCTTTATGTTAAGGTGTAATCAATACTGAAGGCTGAATTCTCTGATCTTCCTCAGTAAGTGCTTCAAGTCCTCTTCAGTTTCAGCAAGCAAGATTGTGCCATCTCCTTATTACAAGTTATTTATGAGTCTTCCTCTAATCCTGATGTCTCATTCTTCATATAGTCTAGCTTCTCTGATTATTTGCTCAGCATACAGATTGAACAAGTATGGTAAAAGGATACAACCCTGATGCATACCTTTCCTCATTTTAAACCAGGCAGTTCAAATGGCTGCCTCTTGGTCTACGTACATGTTCCCCATGAGCACAATTAAGTGTTTTGGAATTCCCATCCTTTATAATGTTATCCAAATTTGTTATGATTCACATAGTCAAATGCCTTCGCATAGTCAATAAAACATAGGTAAACATCTTTCTGGTATTCTCTGCATTCAGCCAAGGTTCATTTGACATCAACAGTGATATCCCTGGTTCCACGTCCTCTTCTGAATCTGGCTTGAATTTCTGGCAGTTCCTTGTCAATGTACTGCTACAACCACTTTGAATGATCTTCAGCAAAATTTTCTTTGTGTGTGATACTAATGAAAATTTCTGTATTCTGTTGGATCATCTTTCTTTGGAATGGGTACAATTATGAATCTTTTCTAGTTGGTTGGCCAGGTAGCCATATGTTTGTTCAGGCTTGGGGGAAATGGAGTTCAAAGGCCAATACGGAGGAGAGAAGCCTGACTAAAATTCAGTCAAGACAAAGCAGAGAGTAAAAAATGGGCAATTGTGAACACTTGATCATGTTCATTCATTCAATAAAAGTTTACTTAGTACATACTATGTGCACTATTTTGGTGCTTCAAACACAGCATTGAACAAAAGAGACACAAAGCAATACCCTCAAAGATTTTGCATTCCACTGGAAAACAAATAGTAAACAAGATAAATAAGTAAAACAAGATAAATGCTGGTGATAAGTGCTAAGAAGGAAAAATAAATTAGAGAAGGGAGATTTAAAGTGTTGGAGTGAGTATGCCATTGAAATTTTGATAGGAGATCAGGGTCTAAAGATCCCAGGTGATGCTGACGCTGCCTCTAACAAATTTGATCACATCAATAGCTTTTTTTTTTATATTCGGTAGTCACAGAGCAAGAATTATTCTATGATCTCTTTATCCTTTACATACAAACTCCTAACTACAGCAAAGAATTTATCAAGGTATATATCCTCTTTAAGAAAGCTGTCTCTTGATGTCTTCCGCAACCAGCTAAGTTATAACCTGACTCATCTCGTGATTGTCAGCAGAACCTGATAAAACTTCCACTGAGGTTCTGATCCCAATGTTTTCCTTTTCCATTCCCAATGCACAAGGTCTCATTTGTTTGTTTGTTTATGGCTATTACATAAAACTTCTTTTCCCAGTATGAAATTTAAGAAAAGTAAACCTGTAACAAGGCTTCACAAACGTTACACACGGAAGATATCCAAGCTTTACCACCCAGTACCTGCTATACATGTTTTATTGCAGACTTTGATAATTACAAGATAAGAATTAGAGCTTATCATTTGGCTAAAATATTTATAGTAGTTTGTAATTATCTTTAGTTCACCTCTCTTATTCATCCTCTAAAGTTCTACGATGTTTGTATTTATATTCCAGGGCATCAAAGGCCAAAAACAAAAAACAAAAAAGACCAGGAAAAAAAGGCAGTGTACAATGGTTGCCAGATAAAATACAAGATGCTCAGTTAAATTTTGATTTCAGATAACCAACAATTCTTTTTTAGTGTAAGTATGTCCCAAGTATTGCATGACACATATTATACACACACACACACACAACACAAATGTTGTTTCTCTGAAACTTAAATTTAACTAGACACCTGTACTTTTATTAGCTAATTCTGGAAACCCAACAACTGAATAAGTTGAATCTCAATACTTTCAGTCTTTGGTTCTGAATCTGCCCCTCAGCAGAAACACTGGAAACCAAATGAAAGTTTTTCATACTCTTCCTTCCCTTCCTGTTCATTGGAGGATCCAGATCAATTAGTTTTCCTCTTTATTGTTTTTCACGGAAGGATCATTTTGTCATTATAAGAGTGAAAAGGATACGTTGATGTTTCAAGACTTCCTAGTATGGAGTCTCTGAGTGCCTGAAATGGTTAAACATCAACTACTAGTCAAAAGGCTGTGGTTCAAACCCACTCAGAAGTGCAGCAAAAGGCAGGCCTGGTGATTTGCTTTCAAAAGGTCACAGCCTTGAGAACCCTATGGAGCAGTTCTACTCTGCACACACGCAGTTGCCTTGAGTCAGAATCAACTTGACTGCAACTAACACCAACACTGCCATTATTTTGTTATGAAACCTATGAAAAGTCACTTTTCTTCCCAAGTGTTTGCTTGATATTTACAATAAATGGGTTGGATTTGATTATTTCTAGGCAGTCTTCCACTTCAAATATTATATGGATCTGAGATACATCTGTCTCATTTCATAGAATTCAGAGAAAATAGAATTCCTGTACTAATCACTTATTATTAGTTATTATCTTCCAAGAAAGCCAAGCCAGTTTACTATTCTATATGCAAAAATACGTAGGCATATATTCACACTCCATAAAAACTATAACAGCTCTGACTTCTCTAAAAGAGATAAAAGTCAACAATAAGGAAGATCTCATTGAATAATAAAATCAGCTGAGAGAGAGAGATATAGTTTTACGTGCTTCAGATAATGTACATTCATTACTTTTTATGCAAATAAAACACGTCTTCTACGTTTGTTTGTCAATCATGCTCTCTCCCTGGGAGGTATTTTCATAAGCACACTGTGCTAATTTTTTACAGCAGTACGTAAAAAAAAATGACATAGCAGCCATGGTATATTGATGAAACATTTGTAAAATTTATCATGTGCTTTGTAACAAAAAATATAATGTATTCTCCAACATTAGTGATTTAAACACTATATTTCCTAATCATTACCCAAAGGAATTAGAAAACAAAAAGACAACCAAAAAATACCAACTTAACCACTTGAAAATTAAAACACACTCTCTTAAATAACCCCAAGGTAGAAGAGAAAATCAGAACAAATTTAAAATTATCTAGAAAGTAATAAAAAAGAAAACAGTTTCAATAATTATGGAGGCACAAATAAATGCTTTTATCATTTAACAATACTGAAAATAAATGAGCTGAGCATTCAAGAAGAGCAATAAACCAAAAGAAGAAAATACTTAAAAGCTTAAATTAATGAAAATTTAAAAACTTGAAAAAGTACAAATTAAACCAAAAGAAAGCTCTTAGATAAGACCAATAAAGTAACTAATTCATGTCAAAGTTAATTAAGAATTAATTAACTAAGAATTAAAAAATGGGGGGGCGGGGAGAGAGACAGTGAAACTCTGCCAGGAATAAAAAACATGCCATAATGGATTGTTTTAAGATATTGTAACAAAATGACATCTACAGCTCTACAGCAAAAATAACCAACACGTGAGCTTATTATGTGCCAGATACTATCCTAAGCACTTAGCATAGTAAATTAATTATCATCAAAATAAACTCTGACATACTTAACTATTTTACACATCAGAAAACCGAAATACAGTTGCACAACATACTTACAAAATAAAACTGAAAATCTAAAGGATGATTTTCTGTCAAACTATAATCTAATATAATGATAAGAGGTAAAAATATTAATAGACTAATAACTACAGAAGAAATTGGTGAGGTAATGAAGGATCCATAATTTTAAAAAGTACTAGGCACTGATGGTTTTACAAAGCATTGATCTAAACTTTAAAAGACAAGTTATGGAAGAAGGTAACGAAAATGTTTTTTAAATGAAACTAGTAAATCCCTGAAGGTACCATGGTTAACCACTGGGTTGCTAACCAAAAGATCGGGAGTTCGAACTCTCCAGCCACTCTGCAGAAGAAAAGACCTGGCAATCTGCCCCTCTAAAGATTTCAGCCTAGAAAATTCTATGGGGTAGTTCTGTTCTGTCTTATAGGGTCACTATGAGTCAGAATCAACTCGATGGCATACAACACAACAATGGTAAGTCCTTAGTACTAAAACCCATTAATTTAGTGCACGCACGCACGCACACACACACACACACACACACAGCGAACAGTTTTGAGAACAAAATTAAAAAAGAAAGAAGTTGGAGGACTTGCACTTCAGAATTTCAAAACTTACTATAAAGCCCCTTGTAATAGAGTCTGAATCCATGTTTAACTGCTGCCGTCTTTTAAGCCTCACCTTTCTGTCGTCCCACTTCCTCTTCATCTACACACATTGAAAAAAATTGTGGTTGCTCCTTCTATTAGCACCAGCAAGAAATTCAAAGCCTGGCAGTTCGAACCCACCAGCTACTCCTTGAAAACTCTATGGAGCAGTTCTACTCTGTCCTATAGGGTTGCTATGAAGCAGAATCGACTAGATAGCAATAGATTTTGGTATCCAATGCATCAATAGAAATACAGTAAAGGATTAATGTCAAATAATTACATAAATGGATGCTGAAAATCTATTTGATAAACTTCATCAGTCATTCCAAACAAAATTTTAGAATTAAAATAAACAATTTAAACATGATAAAGTTTTGTTTTTACTTTTACCAAAAACCAGTAGTAATTAGCATGCTAACCTGTGGGAGGATAAAAATCTATTTTCATTAAAATTAGGAACAAAAAAGTCATAGCTGCAGTGATCATGATAATTCAACTTTGTGTTAGAGGCTCTAATTCAGCAGTGTAAAAAGTGATATTGAAATATGAATATTAAAGTACTAGAAAATAAGTGGCAAAATGTCTTTGAGTTGTGATTGTGAATGTAGAAAACCCAGAAGATTTTAATAGAAACAGCATTAAAATTAATAAGAGAATTCACAAAAGCTAACTACAAGGCAAATATAGAAAAATCAATTGCTTTTCTCTCTGCTAGCAAAAACCAGCAAGAAAGGAAAATGTGAAAAATATAATTCATAATACAGATAAAAATTATAAAATATGTAAAATATGTAGGCATGACTTTAACAAAAAGGTACACAACCCTTTTAACTTATACAACATAATAAAAGTATAAAATCTTATTGAAAGAAAATGTTAAATCTACTAATTTTTCAAATTTTCAATTTTTCTAAATTAATTTTTAAATTTAATGCCATTTCATTCAGATACTCATTTTTTTTTAATTTGAGCAGGGTAAAAAATAATTTTGGAGGTCATAATAAAAAAAAGTCTGTGAGTAGATTAAAAAAAATAAAATTATGAAAAATATACTGGGAGAGTCTTTGCCTTACTGGGTACTAAATTAAACATTGCTGTAATGCTATAATAAAATAATCAACAAAAAATACTGAGTCTTGTGTAGACAAAGAGATCAATAAAACATATTGGAGTTAAAAATCCCAAAAATACAAGAGAACTTATTATATGACAGATGTGGCATTTTAATTCAGGGAACAAAATTAATCGATTTAATAAAGTAGAACGCTACCTTACTCCATGTACAAAAACAAATTTCAGAATGATTAAATATTTAAAAAGGTTAAAAGGTAATACAATAAATTTACATCATAAAAATTATAGATATTATTCATACATCCTTGAAGCGGAGAGAATTTCCTGAGAAAAACAGGAAATTTAGAAACAACATGCCACTGATTACATAAAATATTTTTAACTTAGATTGATGTATAAAAATAAGAGATAAATGATAGACTAGGAGAAGACATGCAACGAATATGGCAATCAAAATATTTCTAACCCTAATATACCATGAGTTCCCACAAATTAATATATATAATCAAATAAAGATGGACAGAGAATCTGAATAATTCAGAAAAAAAGAAATTTGAATGTCAGTGAGTATTTAAAAATTTGCTCAATATCACAGTCAGGGAGATGCAAATTAAAACGATGAGAAACATTTGTCATTCCTCAGATGGACAAAAACATAAAGAACAACAATATTTGCTGGGGGACAAGAAATGAAGAAATAGTAGGCACTTATAGACTGCCAGCAGAAAAACTGGTGGTGTAGTTGTTAAGTGCTATGGCAGCTAATCAAAAGGTCAGCAGTTCTAATCCACCGGGCACTCCTTGAAAACTCCATGGGACAGTTCTACTCTGTCCTATGGAGGGGTCGCTATGAGTCAGAAATGTCTTGGGTTTTGTTATTTTTTTTAGGCTGCTAGTAGAACTAGTACACAGTAACAGATTTCTTATCTATACACATGTCTTCACTTTCATTTGAGGCATATGCTTAATGAGTGTCATAGTCAGTGGAATGACTTACACTGTTTAAATTATTTCTCTACCACCTTAACAAAGAGGTCAAACTTATCATCAATAATGGGGCAAACCTGAGCCAGCTTCAGTGGCAGTCACTTTCCCTGGGCCTGAGATAGGTCCTGCTGCACACCCTGACCCATTCTCCCAGCCTTGGAGAAGGAACAAATTAACAAATGGGAAGAAAATAATCTGCCAGATCCCCTAAACTGGGAACTCAGGGCAGAAGCGGCTCCTTTCCCTGGGTGCTAGCACAAGCAGTCCATGGACTTTGAATGCCTTTCACCGCTGCATGGACACGTGTAGGCCCATTTCAGCAGCTTAGACCCTTGTTGGTACAGGGCAACAATGTACGTGCCTGAGGTCTGACTTCAACTGTTTCAGCTGTGTGGTGGAAAGGTGGGTTCTCAACGTTTGACAGCACTCTACCTGTTCAGCAGGGTCCTCACTTACCCATATCAGGGGCCTGAGGACTCGAGGCTCTACCTACGCTACCTAGCCACCCGCAAGTGGGGTTCAAGAATAAGTGATACCTCCCAGTCCTTACAACCAAAAGCATTGGTTGCCCATGGTCCGGCTGCAGAGCCCACCCACCTGTGCGCTCTAGGGAACAGGGATGCGCTTTCCTCACAGACAGTAGGGGACAGTTATCAGCCCCCTGCCTTGCCCAGAGCATGACACTCTGCTGCAGCCAGACATCTGTGCCTACACCAATTATCCCTGCTCCTCTAAGACTGTAGGTAAGAGCCTGGACCACACACTTGGTGACTGACTACTAGATACTTGAGCTGAATCCATTAAAGAAAAGTGAATGGTCTCTTGTGCTCATATACCTGGTAACAGCTCTAGCCATCTGGTAACAGGAAGTTAGGGCTTCAAAGGTGTCAATTATCAAAC
This sequence comes from Elephas maximus indicus, assembly GCF_024166365.1. Classification (NCBI taxonomy): domain Eukaryota; kingdom Metazoa; phylum Chordata; class Mammalia; order Proboscidea; family Elephantidae; genus Elephas; species Elephas maximus. The sequence goes on from NC_064820.1 coordinate 68,460,034, forward strand.
TAGTTCACTCAAGCAGCCTATCCGGGCACATCAAAACAAAACAAAGCAAGAAGCTAGGACAGAGTAAGCAAACATAAAACAAATTAATACAATAACTTATAGATGGCTTAAAGACAACAGTCAATATCAAATCACATAAAGAAGCAGACCACGATCACTCCAATAATCTCCCAAAACAAAGAATCATGCAATCTTCCCATCGAAAAGATATTCCTGGAATTACCAGAGGTAGAATACAAAAGATTAATATACACGACTCTTCAAGAGATCAGGAAGAAAATCAGGCAAGCCATAGAACAAGCCAAGGAAAAAACAGATAAAGCAGTTGAAGAAACTAAGAAAGTTATTCAAGACCATAATGATGAGTTTAATAGGCTACAAGAATCCATAGAGAGACAGCAATCAGAAATTCAGAAGATTAACAATAAAATCTCAGAATTAGACAACTCAACAGAAAGTCACAGGAACAGAATTGAGGAGATGGAAGTCAGAATTAGTGAGATGATTTTTAAAAATGAAGAAACCCTAAGAATCATGTGGAACTCTATCAAGAGAAATAACCTATGAGTACTTAGAGCACCAGAACAGGGAGGGACAACAGAAAATACAGAGACTTGTCGAAGATTTGTTGGCAGAAAACTTCCCTGATGTTGTGAAAGACGAGAAGATATCTATCCAAGATGCTCATCGAACCCCACATAAGGTAGATCCCAAAAGAAAGCCACCAAACTTCCCAAAACCGAAGATAAAGAGAATTTTAAGGGCAGCTAGGGATGAACAAGAAGTCACCTACAAAGGAGAGTCAAGAAGAATAAGCTCAGACTACTCAGCAGAAACCATGCAGGCAAGAAGGCAATGGGATGACATACATAAAGCCTTGAAGGAAAAAAATTCCCAGCCAAGAATCATATCTAGCAAAACTGCTGCTCAAATATGAAGGTGATATTAGGACATTTTCAGATAAACAGAAGTTTAGGGAATTTGCAAAAACCAAACCAAAACTACTAGAAATACTAAAGGGAGTCCTCTGGTTAGAAAATCAATAACATCAGATAACAACCCAAGACTAGAACACAGGACAGAGCAACCAGGTACCAACCCAGACAGGAAATCACAAAAATAAATCAAGATAAAAAACACTCAAAACAGGGAAAGAGTGATGTCATTATGTAAAAGATGACGCATTAAAACAATAAAGAGGGACAAATAAATGTACTCATAGATCTTTCATATGGAGAGGACGTGAAGGCTATATAAAGAGATAAAAGTTTGGTTTAAACATAGAAATATAGGGGTAAATATTAAGGTAACCACAAAGGAGACTAACAATCCTACACATCAAAGTAAAACAGAAAGACTCAGCAAATACAAAATCAACAACAATGAAAAAGAGGAAAAGGCAGTGTATAAAGAAAAACTATTCAGCACAAAAAATTAAGTGAAAAAAAGAAACTGTCAACAACACACAAAAAAGACATCAAAATGACAGCACTAAATTCAAACCTATCCATAATTAAGCTGAATGTAAATGAACTAAATGCACCAATAAAGAGACAGGGAGTGGCAGAATGGATAAAAAAAAAAAAAATGATCCGTTTGTATGCTGCCTACAAAAGACACACCTTAAATTTAAAGATACAAACTAAAACTCAAAGGATGGAAAAAAATATATAAAGCAAACAGCAATCAAAAAAGAGCAGGAGTGACAATATTCATTTCTGACAAAATAGATTTAAAGTAAAATCCACCACACAGGATAAGGCAGGACACTACATAACGATTAAACGGTCAATACACCAGGAAGGTATTACCATAATAATATTTACACTCCTAAGGACAGGGTTGCAAGATACATAAAACAAACTCTAACAGCCTTGAAAGTGAGATAGACAGCTCCAAAATAATAGTAAGAGACTTCAACACACCACTCTCGGCAAAGGACAGAACATCCAGAAAAAGGCTTGATAAATATATGGAAGAACTAAATGCCCCAATCAACCAACCTGACCTCATAGGCATATATAGAACATCCCACCCAAGAGCAGACAAGTGTACTTTCCTTTCAAATACACACGGAACATTCTCCAGAATAGAGCACATATTAGGTCATAAAGCAAGACTTAACAGAAACCAAAACATCAAAATATTACAAAGCATATTCTCTGACCATAAAGCCATAAAAGTAGAAGTCAATAACAGAAAAACCAGGGAAAAGAAATTGAACACATGGAAACTGAACAACACCATGCTCAAAAAACAATGGCTCATAGGAGAAATTAAGGATGGAATAACAGAATTCATAGAATCCAGTGAGAATGAAGACACTTCCTATCAGAACCTTTGGCACACAGCTAAAGCAGTGCTCAGAGGTCATCTTACACCAAAAAATGCACACATCCAAAAAGCTGAAAGGGCCAAAACCAAAGAATTACCCCTACAGCTTTAACAAATAGAAAGAGAGCAACAAAAGAAACCCACAGGCACCAGAAGAAAGCAAATAACAAAAATTAGAGCAGAATTAAATGAAATAGAAAACAGAAAGACAATTCAAAGAGTTAACAATACCAAAACCTGGTTCTTTGAAAAGATCAACAAAATCGATAAACCATTGGCCAAACAGACAAAAGAAAATCAGGAGAGGAAGCAAATTACCCAAATAACAAATGAGATAGGCAATATCACAACAGACTCAACTGAAATTGAAACAATCATATAACAATACTATGAAAAATTGTACTCTAACAAAATTGAAAACCTAGAGGAAAAGGACAATTTTCTGTAAACACACTGCCTACCTAAACTAACACAAACAGAAGTAGAACAAATAAAGAAACCCATAACAAAAGAAGAGTAGAAAAGGTAATCAAAAAACTCCCAACAAAATGTAAAATGGTACAACCACTTTGGAAATCTATCTGGCGTTATCTTAAACAGTTAGAAATAGAACTACCATACAACCCAGAAATCCCACTCCTCGGAATATACCCTAGAGAAATAAGAGCCTTCACACAAACAGATATATGCACACCCATGTTCATTGCAGCTCTGTTTACAATAGCAAAAAGCTGGAAGCAACCAAGGTGTCCATCAAAGGATGAATGCGTAAATAAATTGTGGTATATTCACACAATAGAATACTACACATCGATAAAGAACAGTGACGAATCTGTGAAACATTTCATAACATGGACTGGAACACTTATACACTGCTGGTGGGAATGTAAAATGGTACAACCACTTTGGAAATCGATTTGTTGCTTACTTAAAAAGCAGGAAATAGAACTACTGTACAATTCAGCAATCCCACTCCTTGGAATATATCCTAGAGAAATAAGAGCCTTTACACGAACAGATACATGCACACCCATGTTCACTGCAGCACGGTTTACCATAGCAAGAAGATGGAAACCATTTGGTGCCCATCAGCAGATGAATGGATAAACGAATTATGGTATATTCACACAATGGAATACTGTGCAATGATAAAGTACAACAACGAATCTGTGAAACATCTCATAACGTGGAGGAATCTGGAAGGCATTATGCTGAGTGAATTTAGTCACAAAAAGACAAATATTGTGTGAGAGGGCTATTATAAATATTATAAGAACCCAAGAAAAAGTTTAAACACAGAAGAAAATATTCTTTGATGATCACAAGGGTGAGGAGGGAGGGAAAAGCGTATTCACTAATTAGATAGTAGACAAAAACTATTTTAGGTGAAGGGAAAGACCACACACAATACAGGAATGGTCAGCACAACTGGACTAAACCAAAAGCAAAGAAGTTTCCTGAATATAACAAAAAGCTTCAAAGGCCAGAGTAGCAGGGACAGGGGTCCTGGGATCATGCTTTCAGGGGACATCTAGGTCAATTTGCATAACAAAATACATTAAGAAAAAATTCTGCATCCCAGTTTGGTGAGTGGCGTCTGAGGTCTTAAACGCTGGGAAGCAGCCATCTAAGATGAATCAGTTGGTCTCGACACACCTGGAACAAAGGAAAATGAAGAACATCAAAGACACCAGGTAAACATGAGCTCATGAGACAGAAAAGGCCACATAAATCAGAGGCTACATCAGCCCGAGACAGGAAGAACTAGATGGTACCCACCTACCACCAGGGAACACAGAAGAGAATCCCTGATGGAGCAGGGGAACAATAGGATGCAGATCTCAAATTCTCTTAAAAAGACCAGATGTAATGGTCTGACTGAAACTAGAGGGACCCCAGAGGTCCTTGTCCCTGGACCCTCTGTTAGCCCAAGACTGGAACCATTCCTGAAGCCAACTCTTCAGATAGGTATTGGACTGGAGTATAAGACAGAAAATGATACTGGTGAGGAGTGAGCTTCTTGGCTCAAGTAGACACACGAAACTATATGGGCAGCTCCTGTCTGGAGGCGAGACGAGAGGGCAGAGGGGGACAGGAGCTGAATGAATGGACACGGGAATACGGGGTGGAGAGGAAGAACGTGTTGTCTCATTAGGGGGAAAACAGCTAGGAGTAAATAGCAAGGTGTGTATAAGTTTTTGTATGAGAGACTGACTTGATTTGTAAACTTCCACTTAAAGCACAACAAATAAATATTTAAAAAAAACAGGGCAAAATGACACTGTATGCCTCCTGAGATAATGCACTGAATAGGAGCTAACAATTCTTATTTAGTGTTCTTGCCAAAAATGCATAGTCTGAATCTATTCACGAGAAAACAATCAGAGAAACTCAAACTGAGGGATATTCTACAAACAGCTGGCCTTTACTTTTCAAAATGGCAAAGTCATAAAAGATGAAAAGATACTGAAGAACTTTTTCAGATTAAAGGAAACTAAAGGAATATGACAAGGAAACTAAAGTGATAAAAAAAAAAGTGATAGGATGACTAAACGTATCACAGGATCTTAGATTAGATCCTGGACTCAAAAAAAAAAAAAATTGCTATCAGCAATATTGGGACAGTTGGTGAAATGTTAATAAATATTGTATATTGGATACTTGTAGTATATCAAGGTCCTGTTTCTTGAATTTGATTAATGTACCATAGTTATTAATAAATCCTCTTAGAAGATACAGGATGAAATATTTAGGAGTGAAGGAAATACATGCTGAAGCATTTAGGATTCTTTAGGGGCCTGCCACTTTCTCACATACGGTTCTTAAAAAATATACACACATATTAAACTTACTGAATCTAGATAAAAGTTATATACTTAATTTTTTGCAACTTTTCTCTAATTTTAAAATGCAGGCAAAATAAAAATTTAGAAAAAACTGGTGTGTTGTTGGATGCCATTGTGTCTATTCTGACACACTGCAACCCCATGCACAGAGCAGGACTGACTCATAGGGTTTCCTAGACTGCAACCTTTAGGGAACCAGATAGCCAGGTTTTTCTCCCATGTAGTTGCTGGCCGAGTTCAAACCACCAACCTTTCAGTTAGCAGCCAAACACTTAACCACTGAGCCACCAGGGCCCTAGAAAAAACGGACAACCTATAATTCCTCAACTTGCAGTAAATGCGCTAAAGGTAAAGGGTAAAATATGTTTAAGAAAATTATTGAGCTTTATTTTTTTTTAAGAAGAAGCTGTGATATCTACATATTATTAAAATATCTCTCTCTTCTCCTCCCTTCTCTATTCTCTCTTCTCCTCTCTTCTCTCCCCTCTCTCCCTGTTGCCCTATCCCCTGGTCTTTGACACACAAGCACAGAAACAGGAACAAAGGTGAATCTGCTCTGGCAGTTGTGCTCACTGCAGCAAGTCTGCATTCCCAGGAAGTGGTGGCAGCAATGCCCACAGCAGCATTCAATATCCAGTGTTATCAGGATAAGCTATAGTGCCTGCTGGACCAGTATAGAAGTGTGACAGGTCCCTAACCCCCAAGTATGTTTCTCCAGCTGTCCCAGGGATTTTGTAAACTACCCAATATCCTTTATTTATTATTAGTAGTAGTAGTTCTTGAATCAGCCAAAATCATTTTCTGTTGCTTGTTGCTAAAGAACACTGACTGATTTAGAACGTGATACCAGGAAGAAGGTGCTAATACGTGGCTTTGGCTAAGGGATGAAGATAGGGCTGAGGGCAGCGAGGACCCTATTATTACAGAATGGGAGGTTGATAAATTTTGTTATATGGCTGCAAAGTGCTAATAACACTAGTAAAATTAAGAAAAACGTGGAAAGACCTTTAGCATTTTGCAGGAAATTAGAGACTTGTTACTATCTACAGTAATGATCTGTACTATAAGAAAGGCACAAATTTAGGCTGCCGGTAACTCCATCTCTTAGCAGACGGGGAAGATGCAGATTACATAGGACAGAACCCTGGACAAGGAACAAGCCAAAGTGCCCAAGGATTTCCTGTAGGCTGTTGTGTGCTCTTCTTCAAAAAGGGATCAAGTCTGGCAGCTAAGATCAGATTGTAAACGGTTATAGATTTAAGCTGTGGTTAGATACTCGGACTTCCCTGAATCAAAGACAGTATCTATACAAGCTTTTTCTGATCATTAGCCCATGGAGTTGTTTAAAACACAACCGATTAAATTTCAAGTGGTCTGTGTTGCCAAAGCAACCTCAAACCTGACTTAGAGCAGTCTGCAAGTATTCATGATGTTGTTGTTGTTAGGTGCCGTAGAGTCGGTTCCGACTCATCACGGCCCTATGCACAACAGAACAATACATTGCCCGGTCCTGCGCCATCCTTACAATCGTTGCTATGCTTGAGCTCATGGTTGCAGCCACTGTGTCAATCCACCTCGTTGGGGGTCTTCCTCTTTTCTGCTGACCCTGTACTCTGCCAAGCACGATGTCCTTCTCCAGGGACTGATCCCTCCTGACAACATGTTCAAAGTATGTAAGACACAGTCTCACCATCCTTGCCTCTAAGGAGCATTCTGGCCACACTTCTTCCAAGACAGATTTGTTCATTCTTTTTTTTTTTTTGGCAGTCCATGGTATATTCAATGTTCTTCACCAACACCACAATTCAAAGGCATCAACCCTTCTTTGGTCTTCCTTATTCATTGTCCAGCTTTCACATGAATATGATGTGATTGAAAACACCATGGCTTCCATCAGGTGCACCTTAGTCTTCAAGCGACGTCTTTGCCCTTCGACACTTTGAAGAGGTCCTTTGCAGTAGATTTGCCAATGCAATGCGTCTTTTGATTTCTTGACTGCTGCTTCCATGGCTGTTGATTGTGGATCCAAGTAAAATGAAATCCTTGAAAACTTCGATCTTTTCTCCGTTTCTCATGATGTTGCTCATTGATCCACTTGTGAGGATTTTTGTTTTCTTTATGTTGAGGTACAATCCATACTGAAGGCTGTGGTCTTTGATCTTCATTAGTAAGCGCTTCAAGTCCTCTTCACTTTCAGCAAGCAAGGTTGTGTCATCTGCATAACACAGGTTGTTAATGAGTCTTCCTCCAATCCTGATGCCCCGTTCTTCTTCATGTAGTCCAACTTCTCGTATTATTTGTTCAGCATACAGGTTAAATAGGTATGGTGAAAGACTACAACCCTGAAGCACACCTTTCCTGACTTTAAACCAATCATTATCCCCTTGTTCTGTCCAAACAACTGCCTCTTGATCTATGTAAAGGTTCCTCATGAGCACAATTAAGTGTTCTGGAATTCCCATTCTTCACAGTGTTATCCATAGTTTGTTAGGATCCACACAGTCAAATGCCTTTGCATAGTCAATAAAACACAGGTAAACATCCTTCTGGTATTCTCTGCTTTCAGCCAGGATCCATCTGACATTGGCAATGATATCCCCGGTTCCACATCCTCTTCTGAAACTGGTCTGAATTTCTGGCAGTTCCCTGTCGATATACTGCTTCAGCCGTTTTTGAATGATCTTCAGAAAAATTTTGCTTGTGTGTGATATTAATGATATTGTTCTATTATTTCCACATTCGGTTGGATCATGTTTCTTGGGAATAGGCATAAATATGGATCTCTTCCAGTCAGCTGGCCAGAAAGCTGTCTTTCATATTTCTTGGCATAGACGAGTAAACACCTCCAGCGGTGCATCTGTTTGTTGAAACATCTCAATTGATATTCCATCAATTCCTGGAGCCTTGTTTTTTGCCAATGCCTTCAGAGCAGCTTGGACTTCTTCCTTCAGTACCATCAGTTCCTGATCATGTGCACCTCTTGAAATGGTTGAATATCGACTAATTCTTTTTGGTATAATGACTCTGTGTATTCCTTCCATCTTCTTTTGATGCTTCCTGCATCGTTTCATATTTTCCCCATGGAATCCTTCACTATTGCAACTCGAGGCTTGAATTTTTTCTTCAGTTCTTTCAGCTTGAGATTCACTGAGTGTATTCTTCCCTTTCAGTTTTCCATTTCTCAGCTCTTTGCACATGTCATTATAATACTTTACTTTGTCTTCTCAAAAGGCCCTTTGAAATCTTCTGTTTGGTTCTTTTACTTCATCAATTCTTCCTTTTGCTTTAGCTGCTCGACAGTCAAGAGCGAGTTTCAGAATCTTCTCTGACATCCATATTTAAGGCAAATCCCTGGTCACTGAAGCTGCACAAACCGGAAAATGTTGCTAAAGCTATGCGTCCCCTAGAAAGAGTACCCATAATGCCCACTTATATGTAGTCAAGAAAGTTTGGCCCAAAAAACAGAACCAAAGGCTAATACACTGGCTGGCCAGAAATAAACAAAACTACTGCACTGCTTGGGTAGAGCAACCTTGCATTCCCATCTGGTAGGAGACCATATGCACCACGGGCCAAAGGTATATATGTGTGGTTTCCCAGTCTTCCCTTTCCAACTAGGCGTTTTTATTGAAGTTATCCTGTTCCTTTACAACTATGTTACACTGGATGTGTTGGGTTGAGTAACAACTTTTTGCTGTAGATCCCCGGATCATGAGTAGCTTTGTGGGGACTTCATGGGGAGAACTGCCCTTCTAGTTGGAGACCATAGAGTCCATGTCTGGTGCAGTAAATGGAAGAGACTTCCAGTTTTCTCCTTTTGGGGAGGGAACAGGTGACTTCATGTGGGTATAGTTATCAAAGTATGAGACGACATTAGAAAATAGACATAATGAGTAGGCAACTAACTCTATCTGCTATATGTATAGAGTAGGTCACTGAGATAGTTAATTTTATGTGTCATCTGAGCTAGCCTATGATTCTCAGTGGTTTGGCCAGACACTGCACTGGTTGCTGTTCCATAATGTAATGTAATATAATGACCTTCATGATGTCATTTGATATGATCAACCAATCAATTGAAAGGAGAGTTTCCTTGGGGGTATAGTCTGCCTCCAGAATATAAAAGGGATATTCTGGTACAGCTCCCTCTCTTTCTCCACTCTGTACTCTCTTCATTGCCTGGCCTATGGATCTTGAGACATAAGCTTGCAAAAGTCTCCAGCCTGCTGTCTGACCTACAGATTTGGAACTTCCCAGCCCCCATAGTTATGTAAGTAATTTCTTTGAAAGTAGATTTCTCTCTCTCTCTCTCTGGTTCTGTTTCTCTAGAGAACCCTGAGTATGACACTCACCAAATAAAACAGAGAGAGAGAGAGATAAGAAAACCCATACATTATATATTACACTTTTAGAAGAGTCTAGAGAAAGATGTGGAAGGACACATACCAGGCCATAAACACTGTTTACCTCAAAAGAGTGAGAATAGGGGCTGGGGTAGAGAAGTTATTCACTTTTCTATTACAGCTCTTTCTACTATTTTTCAATTGTACTAATATGGATATGATACTTTGGGGTTTTAAATAATTAATAAAGAAAATAGTTTAATGTCTTTAACATCAATAAAAATTATAACTAAATGGCAAATAAATAACAAATGTCCATTCAAAACCGTGCAAGAGAAAAATAAGAAGAAATGTTGGCATGTATGTTCTAGGCTCTATCTATATAATGGAAGTACATGCTTTAAATAAAAGGCAGAGACAAGAATATTGGCCAGCATATTGAAAGTGTTCAACAAATATGAAATCAGAGTGCTACTAATTAAAATTAAAAAAATAAGTTATCACAAGTGACTTCCAAATATGTCTGAAGACTTTCCTTTTTCTAGATTTCAAATTTTGTACTCAGTCTCCATCTTTACCTTCTAGACCTTCCCTTTTTGACAAAAGTATTAAGCAGCAACAGAAACCACTATTTTTGGTACTTAAGGCTAGTACGATAATTTCAAATACGATCTAACATCAGTATAAGAGGTGGAAAACTACTATTCTCTGAAATTTCATTATCCAGCTCCAGAAACACGAACAGCTACTTCACCTTCCAAATGAAAATAAAATCCCAAAGATGTACCTCCCAGGGAATCAGTTTCAGACAACAGCAGCCTTCTCCTCTGTAGGGAGTGGACAGGTCATACTGCCTTCAGTGTCTGTGTTAATGACTAAGATTTGTTTGATACTGCATATTACTCTAGCAGGCAAAAAATGAGGGACCTCAGATACTCTAGGTAAAAGTGACCCACATAGAGATGGTGATATCCTCAGCCAAGTATATGGCCCATTATTTGTTGCTAAAAGTTGATCTAAAAATGCTTTCTTCTCCTTTCCAAATACTTTCATCCTAAAGCAATTCATTTTGTATTGCAAACGAGAAACACTTCAAAATGCTAGGAAAAGAAAAGCACTTTCCACCTAAATGTGCCCTATTCCAACCCCTGGCACTGTTTAAGATAAACCAGAGTATCAGGACAAAAGGTGAGGGAAGAAAGAAAATGCCTCATATGCGATCAGTCACCAATTACTGTTTATCAGCAGAAGATGTGAAATAAGTTTCTTGTGATTGGTATTCCCTCTGTCTAACCCAGTGAGCCTAACCTCCTCTAGATGAATAAAACCTCTGTGAAGCCATTCCCCTGCAACAGTTTAGCTGTTTGGTGATATGATCATTAGAAGATTCTTTTTTAAAGTTTTGTATTCTTGTAAATGAGCCACGTTTCTCTCTGTATGTTGTTGATCAAAGCTGGGTTTTTTATTCTATTCTGTTAGCATTATTTCAGGATTTGTAAAGCCTATTTCCCTAGACGTGACCATTTTTTCAATATCTGATGAACTCATCACTGGGCAAAATCTAAACTCATCTTGAGATTGCTGAAAATAAGAAGCAGGACATAACAATGTACTTTTAAGTACACACTATCACTAAAGTAGATTTAGCAATCATTTATTTTTTTAATTAGTCTTGATTTATTGTATTAAAAGGGAAATTTGTCTTCTCTATGTCTTGAATTCCGATAAGTTAGTCAGACATCAACAGGTGGATTTCTATTTAGTGAATCAACTACTCTTAAAAAGCCTCACCCTTAGCTTATGACAAGCCTTATTAAACAGGTAGTATGGAATCACCTGAAACACAATGATAGCAATTATCCAGATGTAAAAAGAAGCATAGTCCTTCATTCAACCTTCTCATTAGCCCAGTTGCAGCAATGGTGGGAAAATGTCCTTCTCACTCCCTTGTCCCAATACTAGCTCTTTATCTATAATAACATTCCACTAGATCTCTCTCAGTCACCAAGATCAGTGTCCCAAAGTATGTACTACACACCAAGATCATTCCTGACAAAGTTTTGACTGGGACAAAGATTAGCTATTGTTTTAATATTTATAAATTTATTTCACTATGTCTTAGAAAAATAGATATAATTAGCATTGGGCATATGGATATCATTGTTTAAGACAAATATTTAGGTAAAATTAGTGAATCAATTTTAAAAAATATTAATAATTCAGGTGGCATTTGATATGGCAGAAATACAAAGGTAATACTCAAATGACTGAGGTTGATGAAATCATGACTAAAGGTATGCACACTCTGCACTGAGGCCATCCAACTGGTGATGATTAAGGTTGTGTGTCAGCTTGGCTGGGTCATGATTCTCCGTGGTTTGGCAGTTTTGATGTAGTTTGGCAGTTGTATAATGATGTAATCACTTCCATGATGAGATCTGATAAAATGTGATCACCTCCATGATGGAATCTGCTACGAGCATACAATCAGTTGAAAGGGAGTTTCCTTGGGATGTGGCCTGCATCCAATATAGGTGGACTTTGTGGCAAGGCTCACTGGCTTTTGCTGGCTCTGGATCCTGCAGCTGGCTCCTGTTCATCTGACCTCCCTTTCTTGGGACTTGAGCTAGCAGTTACCTGACGATCTTGGGATTCGTCAGCCTCTATGGTCTGGATCTTAGATTGGTCAGCCCCTACAGCTACGTGAGTTGGGAGAAGCCTCCAGCCTAACCCACAATTTGGGGACTCTTCAGCCTTTACAATTGTGTGCTTGGTAGACAGCCAGTGAAAAAGAAGACCCTCAACAAGATGGATTGACACAGTGTCTGCAAAAATGGGCTCAAGTATAACAATGATTGTGAGGATGGTGCAGAACCAGGCAGTGTTTCCTTCTGTTATACATAGGGTCACTATGAGTTGGAACTGACTCAATGGAACCTAGCTATAACAACCGTGTGAGACATTTCCTTGATATATATATCTTTCTCTCTATATATACACGTATATTGACACTTCACTGGTTTTGCTTCTCTAGAGAACCCAGCATAAGACATAACCCTTCTGACCTTATATGGTCTCCAGTTACATAGCTGCATCTTCTCTAGCATGTCATGAAACTGTCCTTCCTTATCTTGTCACTGAGATCAACCTCTGGTCTCATATCTGAATGTGTGACTTGCTGTGTGGCCTTTGGTGGTTATTTAATCCCTGTAAATTTAATTATTTTCTTGGGAAAATTCAAATACTTCCAAAATCTCTTTCAGGGACAGTTGTGGTAAGGAGTAAAGGTAGTAGTGTAGGTAAAGGATAAATGGAATTCCCTTATTAAGTGGAAAATCAGACAGTCATTCAGTGGGTTAGGGGATGGAGTTTGTTGGAGAAGCCCTTATTCCATATGCAAAGAATAACACATCCCCTGTTTCCAGTCTACCTCTTTCCAATTCATTTAGAACATGAGGACCAAGGTTATCATTTCATTTTTCTATCAAAAAAAAAATCCTAATAAAAAATCTGCAAATGAATTACCTTCATTTCCAGTAAGATGGCATAGAGACACTTTTCCCAGTTCCTCCCACAAACAACTGAAATCCCCAGACGTTATATGTAAAACTAACATAAGAAGATGCTGAAAGTTGGAGAGAAGAAGGCAGGCTGACTAGGGATTTCAAGACCTGAGAAACAGTATAATGGTTCATTTCCTGGGTTTTATTTTTGCCTCATGTATCCCAAACTTAGACTTTAAGAAGCTGGCAAGCCATTAATCCCAATGAGCACAGATCAAAAAAAAAAAAAAATCCCTGACAAATCTTGCTTTCTGTCTAAAAGACCAGGAAAGGAGCAGTCTGACAAGCAGAAAAATTTTAGATAATAACAGCTCTAGCCAAACACCATAAAAAACTGTGTCCTCACCCTCACCTATGTTACCAAAGGTTGATGTGCACTCACTGCCATCTACCCCAGCAAGAGTTGAGTGCAAAACCTAAATTTCTATCCTCACTAGGTAGAAATGAGGTTCCCCAACCACTAGACAGTAACAACATACCTCCCAACACAGTGAGTGTCAGTGAAGAGACTCCATGTGCAGCCTGGAATTCCACTCCATTCAGCAGTAGGGTGGTGTCAGTGGAGGCCAGTGGAGAGTCAGAACTCTCACCAACTGCACGGGAGTAAGACAGCTATCTTCCTTCCAGTAATGTAAGGAGACGCTACCTCATTAGAAGTAAGGAGGCACTCCTACCACTCCCATCCAAACAGGTATCTGTGGAGGCACAGCAGTGATGAGTTAATGTGGGGAACCTGAACTTCTACTCACCTGGCAGTTACAAAGCAGTACTCTCCATTTCCCTGCTGGAGTGACATTAAAAAATAATAATAATAATGAGTCACATATGTAGCCAAAACAAACCCATTGCCTTCGGATAGACACCGGCTCATAGCCACCCTATAGGGCACAGTAGAGCTGTCCCATAGGGTTTTCAAGAAGCAGCTGATGGATTCAAACTGCCTATCTTTTGGTTAGCAGCCTGAACTCTTAAACACTGCTCCACCAGGGTTCCTAACATATAAAAGAAGATTTAAATATGATCTAGAGTCTCAACCAACTGACTCGAAGAGATACATATTCATACCCATGCCAAAGAAAGGTGATTCAGCTTAACGGGAAATTATCAAATAGTATCATTAATATCATGTACAAGTAAAATTTTGCTGAAGATCATTCAAAAGTGGTTGCAGCAGTACATCAACAGGGAACTGCCAGAAATTCAAGCAGAATTCAGAAGAGGACATGTAACAAGGGATATGATTGCTGATGTCAGATGGATCTTGGCTGAAAGCAAAGAATACCAGAAAGATGTTTACCTGTGTTTTATTGACTGTGCAAAGGCATTCAACTGTGTGGATCATAACAAATTATGAATAACATTACAAGGAATGGGAATTCCAAAGCACTTCACTGTGCTCATGGGGAACCTGTACGTAGACAAAAAGGCAGTCATTCAAACAGAACAAGGGAATACTGCATGGTTTAAAATTGGGAAAGGTGTGCATCACGGTTGTATCCTTTCATCATATTTATTCAATTTGTATTCTGAACAAATAATTCAAGAAGCTGGACTATATGAAGAAGAATGAGGCATTAAGATTGGAGGAAGACTCATTAACAACCTGTGATATATAAACAACACAGCCTTGCTTGCTGAAAGTGAAGAGGACCTGAAACACTTACTGATGAAGATCAAGACTATAGCCTTCAGTATGGATTATGCCTTAACATAAAGAAAACAAAAATCCTTACAACTGGACCAATAAGTAACATCATGATAAACAGAGAAGTGAGAAGTTGTCAAGGATTTCATTTTACTTGGATCCACGATCAATGCCCATGGAAGCAGCAGTCAAGAAATCCTCAAAGGACACATTGTATTGGGCAAATATGCTACAAAAATCCTCTTTAAAGTGTTAGAAAGCAGAGATGTTACTTTAATGACTAAGGTCCACCTGACCCAAGCCATGGTGTTTTCAATTGCTTCATATGCATGCAAAAGCTAGACAGTGTATTAGGAAGACTAAAGAAGAACTGATACCTTTGAGTTAAGGTGTTGGTGAAGAATATTTAATATACCATGCACTGCCGGAACAAATCTGTCTTGGAAGAAATACAATAATGTTATCAGGAGGGACCAGCCCCTGGAGAAGGACATTATGCTTGGTAAAGTAGAGGGTCAGCGAAAAAGAAGAAGACCCTCAATGAGATGGATTGACACAGTGACTGCAGCAACGGGCTCAAGCATAACAACAACGGTGAGGATGGCACAGGATCAGGCAGCATTTCGTTCTATTTTAAACAGAGTTGCTATGAGTCGGAACCGACTGGATGGCACCTGATAGCAACAACAAAGTTTCAAAACATAATACTCAAATGTACAAGTTTAAATCAAAATTCACCGTACAAATTCAAGAAATTGAACAAACTCAGTTATAACCGGAAACATCAATATCCTTCTTTCAACAAGTGATAGGGCAACTCCAATTAAAAAAAAAAATTCAAGGACATGGAAGAGCCAACAACATCACCAATCATGAAGATCTAATTGGCATTTATAGAACACTCCACCCAACAGTAGCAGAATACACCTTTTCAATTGGCTGAAGAACATATATCAAGATAGTCCATATCCTGCACCTTAAAAGAAATCTCAAAAGTTTTAAATAATTGAAATTTTATAAAGTATATTCTTAGATCAAAATGAAATCAAATTAGATATAAATTACAGGAGGACAATAGGAAAATCTCTAAACACTTGGAAACTGAACAATACATTTCTCAATAATTCATGGGCTAAATAGGAAGTTGCAAGAGAAATTTTTAAAAAATACATTGAAGTGAATTAAAATGAAATTATAATATATCAAAATGCTTGAGACATAGCTAAAGTGATGCTGAAAGGAAAAGCTTGTAGAACTACATGCGTACATTAAAAAAACAGAAAAGCTTCAAAAGATATAATCTAAGCACCCATCTCAAGAACTTAGATTTTATATATAATGTCTGGGGATTTTAGCTGTAGTTAGTGGGAAATATAGGGAGAAGTATATCTATGCCATCTTCCCAGAACTGAAAGTAATTCATATGCAGGTTTTTTATTAGGATTTTTTTTAATAGAAGGATGAAATGATAACCTCAATTATCATGTTCTAAATGAATTGGAAAGAGGTAAACTGGAAGCAGGCACTGTGATAACCCTGGCAAATGAGATGAAGACTTCCATAGCAAACCCCTATGCCCTAATTGGTCTGATTGTCTGTTTTTCCACTATATACAGGAAATTTGCTTACTGTTTACCTACACTGCTACCTTTACTCCTTGCCACAGCTGCCCATAAAGTAGATTTCAAAATTATTTTCATTTTCCCAAGAAAGTATTCTAACTTTAGAAGGATTAAATAACCACCAAAAGTCACATAGCTAGCAAGTCACACAATCAGATATGGGACCAGGTCTGCCTGGCTGAGGTTAACCACAGTGGCAAAATAGGAAAGGACAGTTTCAGGACATGCTAGAGAAGATGAAGCTATGTTGCTGGAGACTGTGTAAGGTCAAAGGGGCTGAATGATCCTAGTGCAGAGTGTGCACACTTTAGTCGTGATTTCATCAACCTCAGCCGTTTGAGTACTACCTTTGTATTTTTGCTATATCTAAATGCCACCTGGACTATTACTTAATATTTTTCTTTAAATTGAGTCATTTATTTACTTAAATATATCTTAGAAAAATAAGAGCAAAATAAACCCAAAGAAGCAGAAGGAAAGACATTATAAAGATAAGAACAGAAATCACTGAAATTGAAAAAAGAAAAACAATAAAGAAAAATCAATGAAACAAAGAGCTGGTTCTTTGAAAACATCGATAAAACTGGCAAGCATCTAGCAAGACTGGCAATGGAAAAAAGAGAGAAGATATAAATTATCAATACCAGGAATGAAATAAGATATCACTACAGAGCCCACAGACATCAAAAGAATAATAAGGGAACGTAATGAACTCTTCTCACATAAATTTGACAAATTAGATGAAATGGAAAAATTCCTCAATAAACACGAAACTACTGCAATTCACCCAATATGAAATAATTTTAATAGCTTTATAGTTAATAAGAAAATTGCATTGTTGTTGTTAGGTACCATCGAGTGGATTCTGACTCAAAGCAACCCTAAGCACAACAGAACAAAACACTGCCCAGTCCTGCACAATCCTCACAATCCTTGTTATGCTTGAGCCCATTGTTGCAGCCACTGTGTCAATCCATCTTATTGAGGGTCTTCCTCTTTTTCACAGACTCTCTTTACTTTACCGAGCATGATGTCCTTCTCCAGGGACTGATCCCTCCTGATAGCATGTCCAAAGTATGTGAGAGCTATCTCACCGTCCTTGCTTCTAAGGAGCATTCTGGTTGTACTTCTTCCAAGACAGATTTGTTTGTTCTTTTGGCAGTCCATGGTATATTCAATGTTCTTGGCAAACACCACAATTCAAAGGCGTCAATTCTTCTTCAGTTTCCTTATTCATCTTCCAGGTTTCACATGCATATGAAGCGACCAGAAACACCATCGCTTGAGTTAGGTGCACCTTAGTCTTCAAGGTGACATCTCAGCTTTTCACCACTCCAAAGAAGTCTTTTGCAGCAGATTTACCTAATGCAATGCATCTTTTGATTTCTTGACTGCTGCTTCCATGGGTGTTGATTGTGGATCCAAGTAAAATGAAATCCTTGACAATCTCAATGTTTTCTCCATTTATCATGACGTTGCTTATTGGTCCAGTTGTGTGAAAATTAAATACGTAATTTTAAAACTCCCAGAAAGAACTTGCCTGGTCTGGAGAATTATAGCAAATGTTTAAAGAAGAAGTAACTCCAATTCTATAAAATCTTTCCCAAAAATAGAAGTGGAAGAGACATCTCCCAATTTATTTTATGAAATGTATATTACTCTAAAACCAAAAACATGCAAAAACAGTCTAAAACAAAACAATAGACCAATATCCCTCATGAATATAGATGTAAAAATCTTTAATAAATTATGAGGAAATACAAGAGCAATATATAAAAAGAATTATAAACCATGACCAAGTAGAGTTATTGAGACCGAGAGGGTAGGCCTTGTATCAGATACCTAAGGAAACAGTTTCAGTTCATAAAGGGACCATTTGGGAACAAAGAAAATTCATTGGACCTATGAGCCATTCCCTCAGGATCAGGCCACAGGACAAGGGAAAACATAAAAAATGAACTTGACCTAAGCTGTTACTAACTGAAAAAGCTATTAACTTTGCACCTCACTTCTAGCCTTTGCCCCAGTAAAAACCATGTAACATTTTCATATTGACAGCAATCTTCAATACTTTAATCCAATTTGATGATAATATAAGAGATTCAGAGACAATGGAAATGATGATGATATTTGAGATAACAAACAAAAGCATTTTTAAACAATTTTTAAAACAATTGGAGTCCCTGGATGGTGAAAATGGTTAACTTGCTTGGCTATTAACCAAAAGGCTGCAGGATGGAGTCCACCCAGAAGTGCTGCTATGGATTGAATTGTGTTCCCCAAAAATATGTCAGCTAGGCAAGGCCATGATTCCCAGTATTGTGTGATTTTCCACCATTTTATCATCTGATGTGATTTTCCTGTGTGTTGTAAATCCTACCTCTATGACGTTAATGAGGCAGGATTAGAGGCAGTTATATTAATGAGGTAGGACTCAATCTACAAGATGTGGTTGTGTCTTAAATCAATCTCTTTTGAGATATAAAAAGAGACAAGCAAGCAGAGAGACAAGGGGAACTCACACCACCAAGAAACAAGAGGCAGGACAATAGTGTATCCTTTGGACCTGGGGTCCCTGTGTCGAGAAGCTCCCTGACCAGGGAAGATTGATGACAATGATCTTTCCCCAGAGCTGACAGAGAAAGTCTTCCCCTGAGGCTGGCACCCTGAATTTGGACTTCTAGTCTCCTGGACTGAGAGAGACTAAATTTCTCTTTGTTAAAGTCATCCACTTGTGGTATTTCTGTTATAGCAGCACTAGGTAACTAAGACAGGTGCCTTGGAAAACAGCCTGGTGGTGATCTACTACTGAAAAACACCCATGGGACAGGAAGACAATAACAATAAGTAGAATCTACTTTTCTCATGGAATACAAAGAGTACATATTCTTTTCAAGCCTACCTTGTATTAGTGCTTTCACTTGGTTTCTTTCAATTTTTCTGAGGTGCACCAGGCTCCATATGTTGGCTTCCTTCATATTTACAGAATGCTTTTTAGCAGTCCTATACCTCCCATCTGTATGACACAATATCTGGTGGATAAATATGTCTTTTCTGATTGCTTTATTGGTAAAGAAGTTTCTTTCCTAAAACTACCCAGAAACCTCACCTCTTATCTAGCTAGTCCAAACTGGTAATCCCTGAAACAAGGGCAATGATTCTTTCAGTATTGGGTGTACCTGAAACATTTACCATGGCAAGGATATGTTTATCTAGATTACTTTGGGCTGATCAAAGCCAAAACATAAGAGCAACAATTCTAAATTTTACCAGTACATTAAAATCGCGTGGGGAACTTTTAAAAATTCCAGTTCCATGAATATTTAGAAGCTAAATAACACATGACAAAATAATGAATGAGGGTAAAAAAAAATCAAAAAGGGAAATTAAAATTATTTTGAACAGAATCAAGATGAAAACACAATAACACATCAACATTTCTGAATTCAGACCAATCTATAGTGACAGAAAACAGATCAGTGCTTGCCTGGGGAGGGGGAATAGAAGAAAGAAAGAAAGGACTGAGGGGCATGAGGACAAGTTTTGTGGTGATGTATATGTTTATTATCTTGTCTATGGTGATGTTGGAAACCCTGATGGTGTAGTGGTTAAGTGCTACAGCTGCTAACCAAGGGGTCAGCAGTTTGAATCTGCCAGGTGCTCCTTGGAAACTCTATGAGGGAGTTCTACTCTGAATCGACTCGATGGCACTGGGTTTACTGGGATGGTGATGTAAGTGTATATGTATTTCAAATTTATCAAATCGAACACTTTAAATACTAACAGTTTAGTGCATATTAATTAAACCTCACTAAACTGCTTAAAAAAAAAAAAAACTACGGAACAAAAATCCTAATACCAAGGCCATACCTCAGACCAATTAATCAGCATCTCTAGAAGTGAGGCCCATCCAAGCATCAATATTCTTTAAAACTCCCCAGGTGATTCCAATGTGTAGCCAAGGTTGTGAAGCACTGCAATACAGAAAGGTTTCAGAATGTAATAAAGGGAAAATGCAATTAGCTATGAATTGTTTACTATGTACTGGCAAGAAGAATGTGGCAATCTACTTCTGAAAAATTGGCCAATGAAAACCTTATGAATAACAGTGGAACACTGTCTGATATACTGCCAGAAGATGAGGCCCTCAAGTTGGAAGGCATTCAAAATACAACTGGGCAAGAGCTGCCTCTTGAAGTAGAATCAACTTGATGACATGGATGGAGTAAAGCTTCCAGGACCTTCATTTGCTGATGTGGCATGACTCAAAATGAGAAGAAGCAGCTGCAAACATCAATTAGTAATTGAAATATGGAATATATGAAGCATAAATCTAGGAAAATTGGAAGTTGTCAAAAAAGGAAATGGAATGTGTAAAGATCAATATCTTAGGCACAAGGTGAAATGGACTGGTGTTGGCCATTTTGAATTAGACAATCATACAGTCTACTGTGTCAAGAATGACAAATTGAAGAGGTATGGCATCACATTCATTGTTAAAAAGAACATTTCAAGATTTATCCTGAAATACAACACTGTCAATGATAGAATATACACACTCCTACAAGGAAAACTAGTTAATATGACTATTATTCATATTTATGCACCAACCACTAATGCCATAATTGAAGAAACTTAAAATCTTTACCAGCATCTACAGTCTGAAACTGATCAAATAGGCAATCAAGATCCATTGATAACTACCGGTGATTGGAATGAAAAATTGGCAACAAAGAAAAAGAATCACTCGTTGGAAAATATGGTGATAGAAAAACTGCTGGAGACTGCATGATAGAATTTTGCAAGACCAACGATTTATTCTTTTTTCAACAACATAAATGGCAAATGCACACATGGACTTCA
This sequence comes from Elephas maximus indicus, assembly GCF_024166365.1. NCBI lineage: Eukaryota > Metazoa > Chordata > Mammalia > Proboscidea > Elephantidae > Elephas > Elephas maximus. The sequence goes on from NC_064820.1 coordinate 68,481,250, forward strand.
CAAAAAGGAATACAAAAGAATCAAATCAATGATATCTGTGGAAAGAGATGATGGAGAAGCTCAATATCATCAGTCAGAACAAGGCCAGGGGCTAATTATGAAACAATCAATTGCTCATCCATATGCAAGTTCAAGTTGAAGCTGAAGAAAATTAAAACAAGCCCAGGAGAGCCAAATTACAACCTTGAGTATATTCCAACTGAATATCAAAACCATCACAAGAATAAATGCAACACATTGAACACAAATGACGGAAGAAGAGATGAGTTGTGGGGTGACATCAAGGACGTCATATACGAAGAAAGTAGAAGGTCATTAAAAAGACAAGAAAGAAAAGACCAAAATGAATGTAAGAAGGAACTCTGGAACCTGCTCTTCAATGTAGAATAGCTAAAGCAAAAGGAAGAAATAACGGAGTAAAAGAGCTGAGCAGAAGATTTCAAAGGCAGCTCAAAAAGACAAAGTAAAGTATTACAATGAAATGTGCAAAGACCTGGAGTTAGACAACCAAAAGGAAAGAAAATGCTCAGCATTTCTCAAGCTGAAAGAACTGAAAAAAAATTCAAGCCTCAAGCTTCAAAATTGACGGATTCTATGGGCAAAACATTGAAAAACACAGGACGCAACAAAAGAAGGCAGAAGGAATACAGAGTCACTGTACAAAAAGAATTGGTCACTGTTCAACAATTCTGGGAGGCAGCATATGATCAAAAACCAATGGTACTGAAGGAAGAAGTCCAAGCTGCACTGAAGATACTGGCAAAAAAAAAAAAACAACAACAAGGCTCCAGGAATTGATGGAATACCAGTTGAGATGTTTCAACAAATAGATGCAACACTGAAATCACTCACTAGTTTATACCCAGAAATTTGGAAGACAGGTACTGGCCAACTGACTGAAATAGATTCATATTCATGCTTATTCCAAAGAAAGCTTGTTGGGAGAATGGTCTGCCTCTATGCCTCCCATCCAGGTTGCCTAAGTAAAGGCATAGGGCCCAGAACATTCTCTGATAAGGAGGCTAGGAATAGGGTCATCTTCACTCTCCCAGTTCCTCCTACTTATCAGAGAAGACGTCTCCCTGTTCTGGGCACACGGTAACTTTGTCTCTTGCACATGTGTGGGCACTATACAGCACCTAGCCAACTCCATTTCTATATCTGTTCCCAGTGGGGAGGGAACTTGGTCTCTGATGCTATGGCACAAGAGAAAAAAAGTGCCAGATTGTAAGAGCCAGCCTCCGGGGGTAGATTAAAGGGGAAACAAGTTTTACAAGGCCAAGCATGAGTGGCCTTATTTAGTCCACTATATCACTACAGTTTCCTCAGTAATCCTTATTTAAGCCCTTTACATGTACCCAGGGAAATGGCTCACACAATCGTAGAGGCTGGGATGTTCCAAGTCTGTGGATCAGGATAGAGCTTCTCTTGATTCACGTAGCCACAGGAGCTGGTGAACCCAAGATCAATGGGTCAGAGAGCAGGGCTCCTAGTCTCCGACAGTGAAGATCAACAAATTCTAAGATCTGCAGATAAGCTGATAGCTCATGTCCCAAGAGCCAGAGGTCAGACAAACAGGAGCCAGCTACAGAATCCAGAGTGAGCAAGATGCGAGAACTTCTGCTTATATTCAGATGCAGGGCACACCAGCAATGAAACTCCCTTTCAACTGATTGGCTACTCACAGTCAATTCCATCATGGGTGTGATCACATCTAAACGCTGAGAATCATTGCCCAGCCAAGCTGACACACAATGTCAACCATCATACTAACAATACGCAAACACCAGAAGATAAGCTAGATAACCGAGATCTTCTAAAAATTAAACACTTACGCTCATCAAAGACTTCACCAAAAGAGTAAAAAGAGAAACTACAGACTGGGGGAAAAAAGTGGCTATGACAAATCCAACAAAGTTCTGATCTCTAAAATCTGCAAGAAAATCCAACACCTCTACAACAAAAAGACAAATAATCGAATTAAAAAATGGGCAAAGGATATGAACAGACACTTGACAAAACAAGACATTCAAATGGCTAACAAACACATGAGGAAATGCTCAAGATCATTAGCCATCAGAGAAATTGTGAATCAAAAACAAAACGAGATACAATCTCACCCCATTATTGGCATGAATTAAAAAACAAAAAATAACAAATAGTGGAGAGGTTGCAGGGAGATTGGAACTTTTATATGTGCTACTGGTGGGAATGCACTGCTGGTGGTACACCATTTGGAAAACAATATGGTCCTTCCTTAAAAAACTAGAAATAGAATTACCATATGATCCAGCAATCCCACTCCTAGGAATACATCCTAGAGAAATAAGAGCCATCACAGGAATAGACATATGCACACCCATGTCCATTGCAACATTATTCGCAATAGCAAAAAGATGGAAACAACCTAGGTGCCCATCAATGGATGAAAGGATAAACAAACTATGGTACATACACACAATGGAATACTACACAACAATGAAGAACGATGATGAATTTGAGAAGCATCTCACAACATGGATGTATCTGGAGGGCATTATGCTGAGTGAAATAAGTCGATCACAAAAGCACAAATATTGTATGAGACCATTACTATAAAAACTCGTGAAAAGATTTACACACAAAAAGAAACAATCTTTGATGGTTACAAGGGAGGAGAGTGGTGGGAGGGAAAAACACTGGACAATAGATAAATGACAACTTCGGTAAAGGGTAAGAGTACACAATACTGGAGAAGCCAGAACAATTTGTCCAAGCCAAGGTCATGGAAGCTCCATAGACACATCCAAACTCCCTGAGGGACCTAATTACTGGGCGAGGGCTGTGGGGACCATGGCCCTAGGGAACATCTAGCTCAATTGGCACAGCATATTTGATAAAGAAAATGCTCCACTTTATACTTCAGTGAATAGCACCTGGGTTCTTAAAAGCTTGTGAGCAACCGTAGAAGATACTCCACTGGTCTCAACTCATCGAAGCAAGGGAGAATGAAGAAAACCAAAGACACAAGGGAAAGATTAGTGCAAGGAGTAATCGTTCACAACCACCACAGCCTCCACAAGCTAAGTCCAGAACAACTAGATGGTGTCTGGCTACCACCACTGACTGCTCTGACAGGGTCACAATAGAGGGCCCTGGACAGAGCTAGAGAAAAATGTAGAACAAAATTCTAACTCATAAAAAAAAATTTCAAAAACCAGACTTACTGGTCTAACAGACACCGGAGAAACCTTGAAAGTATGGCTTCTGGACACCGTTATAGCTCAGTAATGAAGCTACTCCTAAGGTTCACCCTTCAGCCAAAGATTAGACAGGCCCGTAAAACAAAACGAGACTAAATGCGCACACCAGTCCAGGGGCAAGAACTAGAAGACAGGAGGGGACAGGAAATCTGGTAAGGGGAAACCCAAGGTCAGGAAGGGGAGAGTGTTGACATATCACGGGCCTAGCAACCAATGTCACAAAACAATATGTGTATTAATTGTTTAATGAGAAATTAGTTTTCTCTGTAAACCTTCATCTAAAGTACATTAAAAAAAATTTTTTTAAAAAGAAGAATCCAATTGAAAATGAGCCTAAAACATGCTGAGTCCTGTAAATCCTTAATATATGAATTTTAGTATTTATTTTACCATGTGGTGAAATAGGAAATTCATTTAAGTTGTTTTCTATGAAATTCATTTAATTAGAAATGAATACAAAGCATGCGCTTTCTCAAAAAAATAAATAAATAAAAGAATTTTGGCATTGGTGAAGAGTATTGAATATACCATGGACTGCCAGAAGAAGGAACAAATCTGTCTTGGAAGAAGTACAGCCAGAATGCTCCTTAGAAGCAAGGATGGTGAGACTTCATCTTAGGCACTTTGGGCGTGTTATCAGGAGGGACCAGTCCCTGAAGAAGGACATCATGCTTGGTAAAGTAGAAGGTCAGCAAAAAAGAGGAAGACCCTCAAGGAGATAGATTGACACAGTTGCTACAACAACAGCCTCAAAAATAGCAACGATTGTGAGGATGGCACAGGACCCGGCAGTGTTTTGTTCTGTTGTACATAGGGTCACTTTGAGTTGGAACTGGCTCAACGGCACCTAACAACAACATGTACTAGACAGTACGAGCAAAGAGGAGTTAAGAAGAATTCATATGCTCTTATGAGGAAGAAGTCAGTGTTAATATACAAAAAGAGATACATGTCAAAAAAGGTTTAAGTTGCCATGTTATCTACAACATTAGCTATCCTGGGTTCAACACATCCTTTATTCAGAGAATCACGTGAAAAACCATCAGGCAAGACTCTAAAGGAGATGATTCTATTCACTCCCTGACATGGGGTGATAGGTGACATAGGTTCTAAAACAAATTTGCCACGTGGGAAAACATACACATATATATGCTTTGTTTCTACTTTGGTAGAAATGAAAATCAGGTTTTAAGATTAGAAAAGTCCCTTCACAAAATAACACTACTTGTCTTAGCTTTTAATTTTTCAGTTAAAACAAATTCAAAACAAAAAGCAAATATGCTTATTTTCCTTGACACAGACACAAATAAAAAAAATCTATTAAAAAGCCTTGGTGTTTTGAAGGATGATGAATGTTCTTCAGACATAAAAGAGGTTACCAGAGGCTTTTTACCTGTGGCCTATGGGTGAGCTTCAGAAAACTATAGACGATTTGATATTATGTGCAAAATACATACATATGTGAATTTTGGAAAATAGAGAGACCAGAGCTTTTATCCATATTCAAATGAATTGCTGACAAAAAGGGGTAAAGAATAATTACCTCAAGGGAATATCTAAGCATATTTTTATTCAACAGATTAGATTTCCCAATGGGGAAACTACTTGAGTTTGGAGGTTACGGTCTTAGGTCACAGGAATGTTTTTGTAACAAACTGATGGCTATGTTAACCAAACTCACTGAATAGCTCATATTACCAATGTGTGAGAGTTCCATTAGTATACAGCATCTTTCTCCCTCAATGGCAAGGTATATTTGAGGGATAATGACAGATCATTGGCCATCCTTATTGCATACGCCCTATATGTAAGTCTCTGCTAGAGTCCTTGGATGAAAAGTCAGGAGTCATAAAACTAGAGCTTTTCTGAGCAATTTTAAGGGAGCAAGTGTTTTTAAAAGCCCTTTTCTGTCATTTTCCCCACAGAGCTAATTTCTCTTTCAAATAAATGGAAAATATATCTCAATGAGGAGGGTAGAACCAGGTAATAAAGTGGGTTGCTCTGATTTCACTGAGCTGAGGGGAGTCAGAGGCAAGTATATATATGGAAAGAATGTTAGTTCTAGAAATGGCCATGGAGATGGTCAGCTAGTTAGGAAATCAAAATTCAAGAGTTTTGGAAGAGAACTGACAAAGTTAACCCTGATTATAAAGAAAATAAGGACGTGTTATTTTAGAAATACCCTGTTTTTTACCCACACAACTCAGAAGACAAGCAATTTACAAAATATTTTTCACCCCCAAGCAACAGAAATTCTTTCCGTGCAATTTTCCTAGACCAAAAAGTCAAGCTTGCATTTATTGTTTGAGTCACTGAAACCTTCATATCAAATAAATTTCTCTGCATCAATATTATTAATACATTTTCTTATAAATTTCCTGTTCTCCAAATTTCTCTGATTGGTTAAAAAAAAAAGACACAATAATTATTCCACCATAGGCCTGCCTCTTCTGTTAGTCTCTCAGTGTAATAAATGTTAAGGCAATTTATGTTTTTCAGTCAGGAAATCTGCTTCAACATTAACACTGCCTTTACTTCCATATATTTAGGGGTCTATCTCATGAGTAAAGAGATTCAGAAAAAGAAAATCCAATTAAATAAGAATGGTAAATTTCTCGATGTATGTGATCTATGATGAAGACAAAAGCAACTGACATTAAACAAACATAGTTCTTAAAATGGTTAGAATTATAAATGAGTTCAGACAGAGACAATTATTTGGTTCTATGATTTTAAAGGAAACCCTGGTGGCATAGTGGTTAAGTGTCACAGCTGCTAACCAAAGGGTCGGCAGTTTGAATCCACCAGACGCTCCTTGGAAGCTCTGTGGGGCAGTTCTACTCTGTCTTATCGGGGTTGCTATGAGTCGGAATCTACTCGATGGTACTGGGTTTGGTTTTTTTGGTTTGTGATTTTAAAGTGTTTCCTTGTAAGTTATAAAGCAAAGATTAAAAGACTATAGTGCTTGAGAATCATAGAGGCAATGCCTTGGGATTTAGAAAGAAAAGAATGTGACCTTATTTAAAAAAAAAAAAGGAGCAGAATGTAAGAGCTAAAATAGCTTATGATCTAGGCCAAGTTAAAAGGTTAGGGGAAAAGACGTATTGGAGAAATGAGAGTAAGACCCACCAAATTGCACAACTCCCTCAGTCACTACAGATCATGATAAATGCCTTTCCCAAAAATAGCCATATTGAGAATGGTTGCCCAGAACAATAATGGAGGATAAAACCAAAAAAACAAAATAACCAAGCCTGTTGCCTTTGAATCGATTCCAACTCATAGCAACCCTATGTACAACAGAACAAAACCCCGCCCAGGCCTGCGCCATCTCCATGATCATTGTTATGCTTGAGCCCATTGTTGCAGCCACTGTGTAAATCCATCTCATTGAGGGTCTTCCTCTTTTTTGCTGACCCTCTGCTTTACCAAGCTTTCTGTCCTTCTCCAGGGACTGGTCCCTCCTGATCACATGTCCAAAGTATGTGAGATGAAGTTTCACCATCCTTGGTTCTAAGGGACATTCTGGCTGTATTTCCTTTAAGACTGATTTGTTCAGTCTTCTAAGAGTCCATGGTATATACGATATTCTTCACCAACACCATAATTCAAATTCTTCTTTGGTCTTCCTTACTCATTGCCCTGCTTTGACATGCATATGAGAGAATTGAAAATACCATGGCTTTGGTCAGGTGTACCTTAGTCCTCAAAGTGACATTTTTGCTTTTTTAATACTTTAAAGAGATATTTTGCAACAGATTTGTTTTGTTCAATGTTATACATTATTTGAGTTCTTAACTACTGCTTCCGTGGACATTATTGTGGATCCAAGTAAAGCGAACTCCTTGACAACTTCAATATTTTCACCATTTATCCATGATGTTGCTTTTGGTAGAGTTGTGAGGATTTTTGTTTTCTTTGTGTTGAGGTGTAATCCATACTGAAGGCCATAGTCTTTGATCTTTATCAGGAAGTACTTCAAGTCCTCTTCACTTTCAGCAAGCAAGGCTGTGTCATCTGCATATCACAGGTTGTTAATGAGTCTTCCTCCAATCCTGATGCCTCATTCTTCTTCATATAGTCCTGCTTCTCAGATTATTTGTTCAGCATACAGGTTGATTAAGTATGGTAAAAGGATACAACCTTGGCGCACACCCTTCCCGATCCAAAACCATGCAATATCCCCTTGTTCTGTTCAAACAAATGCCTCTTCATCTGTGTGCAAGTTCCACATAAGCAGGTTTTTCTATGTACAAGTTCCTCTCTCCTACTCCTCCCCAAACTCATTTTGCAAGCTCTTGCCCACGTTTCTTTTTATTTACTGCTTTTTTTCCTGATTCTGCATCAACATAAACTTACAAGATCTAATGGGTCAAGATAAGACACTTGTTAAAGAATGGGGCAAAATAAAGGAAAAAACCAGGCTAAGCCAGAATCCTCTTTAGAGTTTCAGGGGCTAATATGTAATACATTTTCCCCACATAGGAATCTAAGAAATTATGCAAAATACAGTATCAACACCTGGTTGCCACTCTTCAATTTAATTTCATGTGAGACACAGGGATTTTACAAAAGTATTAAAATGATGCTAATTTCTTTCAATTTTAGGTTAAGAATCAATATGTAGATCAGGTCATTTTTAAGAAAACGAAGGAAAAGATATTTCCAATTTAGATGATCAGAAACATGTTGCAATTACAAAATGTTGAGGAATTATTATGGTGGACACTACCCTTTTCCCGTCCATGTCATGCACATGATGGTTTGAGAGTTAATAAATGTGTTTCGGTTAATTAAAACTTTCAGATTTTTTTTTCAAGTCAAGTAGAATCTTTTTTTTTTTTTTAAGGCCCAATGCTTGTACTGTTAAATTTGTAACATTTCATGAACTTAGAATTGTCTATAAGCACTACTTGCCCTTTCATGGTGCCTGAATATCAAAAAGGAGATTTTCCCAGGCATAAACAACTGCTAATAGGGACCATGTGTTCCTAGAACATTCTTGCCTTAGGAAGCAGAATGATTACCCACCAAAACTATTAGGGACACATCAGTTGGAAGTTGATGAGGTGCCATCAGAACACGATTGTGAGTAAGCGCATGCTATTTTACTCTAATTTTCCAGAGAACTCAAACTCCTGCTCCTCAGCCCAGATGTGCCTGCCTTCCTATCCCCACTCAAATGCAAAATGAGTCACTGATTTTCATTTGTCCAGAAGTGAATATGTAGTAGATAAAAGGGAAATTTCAAGGCTTGAAGGGTTCTAATAAAAACAGAATCATAAGGGAATCCACTTCAGCTCTTCTTAAGAGAAGCTTCACCTATTAATGACTAATGTCAATCAATTTCATTTTAATGTAAAAAGGAGGAAATATTGGTATAACATCTTGATGATGTTTCAAGGGCCTTTCTCCCCTTACTTTTTCTATAACCTATTATACCTCCCCCTCTTCACACCGTTCTGTCAATTTGTTTCTGAAATGGAATCAGCTGAAATGTAAATTTCAATTTTTTTGTGTAGAAGTGAGTCAGAGCTCCCCTTTTAAGAGAGAGTGTAGGACGCTGTAGTGCCTGCCACTCATTCATTCAACAGAAATGTACTGACTGCCTACTATACACCAGGTTCTGGGTCAGGCTCTGGGGATGTATGGTAAACAAAGTAATCATGATTTCCAAAATTCATAGCACTTATAGTGTAATAGATCTGTGGTTGACAAACTATGGCCCATGTGCCAAATCTCCCCTACCACCCATTTTTGTAAATTAAGTTTTATTGAAATACAATCACACAACAGCTGTTTACAACAGCTGAGTTGAACCCAAAATGCCTAAAATATTTACTACGTATCCTTTAACAGAAAAGTTTGTGAACTCCTGAGCTAGACAATAAAAAAAATGAATAAAATTACAAATGATGGCATGCACTATGAAGGGAACAGAATGCTGCTATGCAAGACAATGAGATAGTAGAAGTACGGGATAGGGCTATTTAGATATGATGCTCTCTCTCAGACAGTGACATCTAAGCTTAGATTAAATGGTAGAAGTAGTCAACAATATGAGAAGCAAGATAAAAGAGCAGATCAGGCACAGATAATAATATTTAAGAAGGAAAGTAATTTGGTGCTGTGATAAAGAGTATGACTCTGGAACACATCGCCTAGGTTCAAGTCCTAGTTCAACAGTTACTGGTACTCAGACATCTCTTTACGCCTTGGTTTCCTCATCTATACAATGGATTTAGTAGTAGTCTTTATTTCATTGTGAGTATTAAATGAGTTAGTATGTATGCAGTGCTTAGGACAATGCCTCATATGTAGTAAGCTTTCAGTAAAGGTTAATCATTAACATTGTTATTATTGTTGTTATTGTTGTTCTTGTTATTATCATACAACCCCAAAGCCTGACACAGAACCTGGTGTATATCATAACAATTTCACAGGCCCAACACAGAAAGACCTTGGTGTCCTCAAAGACCAAATAAAATAAAATAGGATGGATTGAACTGTACAAGAGAGTGACAGGAGATGAGGTTGAAGAACTAGATATGGTTCAAAATAAGCAGTACTTTTTCTTTTAAGCACAGCTGGAAGTCGCTGAAGGTTTTTAAGCGTAATACCCTTTCTATGCTTATTTTTTTATAAAGAACATTGCTGTGTAGAGAATGCATCGGAAGAGGATGGGAGGAGAAGTGGGAAAACTAAGAATTTACTGTAGCTGTTCACATAAGAAGTAAAGGTGACTTTGTCTAGGATGAGAGATGTTGTGATAGAGAAAATTAGATGAATTCAAGATATTTTTAGGAGGTAGAATCAATAGAACTTGCCAATGGATTTGACATAGGAGCTAAGGGAGAGCAAGTAACCAAGGATGATCCCAGGCTTCTAGCTTGAGCTGTGAGGTGGATTGTCCTACTATTAGCTAAGATAGGAGAATATGGGAATAAGATTGTATGGGGGCAAAGTCAAGTTTTCAGCTTTGGCATTTTAACTTCGAATTACTTGTGAAGCATCCAAATGGATATATCAAGCATTTAGTTTGACATATAAATTTTAGTGACTTATCACAACAGGTTTATTTCACCATCATAATATGTATCTAAATAGGATAGCCAGGGCTCTGCTCATCATATTCACTCAAGGTATCAGTTGGTTTCGACTTAATTTCAGTGGAAAAAGAATGTAGCAAATCCCAAATTAGTCTATAAAACTCGTGCCAAGAAATCACACATGTCATAATGCTGCTCACATTTCATTGGTCAAAAGATATCATATCATGCTTACCTTTATAGTGCTGAGAAAGTATGTTCCCACCATGTGCCTGGAAGATGAAGATCCAGACACGTTTTATGATTTGCACTAGTACATACCACTTTCTACTTTTCTGGACACTGAATATTTGGTTCATTCTACCTCTCATTCACAAAATATACTCATCCTCCTCTCTAAAGGAGGTAACTCAAAAGCCTAAACCATAACTAGCATCAGGCTCAAAGTTCAGGCTCTAGAGTGATGTGGTGTTATATCAGCTACATACAGAGCTCCTCTGGATCTAGAGACATCAAGTTGGCCCCCAGAATTGGCAGGTTCTGCATCAATGGATTCAACCAACCATGGATCGAAATTATTTGGAAAAAAAAAGCTCCAAAAAGCAAAAATTGAATTTGCTGCGCACTGGGCACTATGCTGAATCCACATGAATGAAATTATTTGTAGGCATACCCTGCCGTAGCCTCCCAGCATTTCACAGATCCTCAGTCTCTTTCCAGCACTTGTTTGAGCCTGCAAAGACTGAGGAAGCAGTAAGTGTTAAGTGTAAGTATTAACAACCATTTACGTAGCATTTACATTGAATTAGATATTGTAAGTAATCTGTTGTTGTTGTTGTTAGGTGCCTTCCAGTCGGTTCCAACTCAGCAACCCTATGCACAACAGAGCACAACACTGCCTAGTCCTGCGTTAGCCTTACAATCCTTGATATGCTTGAGCTCAAGCTCATTGTTGCAGCCACTATGTCAATCCACCTCGTTGAGGGTCTTCCTCTTTTCTGCTGACCCTGTACTCTGCCAAGCATGATGTCCTTCTCCAGGGACTCATCCCTCCTGACAACATGTCCAAAGTACGTGAGACACAGCCTCGACATCCTTCTAAGGAGCATTCTGGTTGTACTTCTTCTAAGACAGATCTGTTCATTCTTTTGGCAGTCTACAGTGTATTCAATATTCTTTGTCAACACCACAATTCAAAGGCGTCAATTCTTCTTTGGTCTTCCTTAGTCATTCTCCAGTTTTCACATGCACATGATGCGATTGAAAATACCATGGCTTGGGCCAGGAAGATCTTAGTCTTCAAGGTGACATCTTTGATTTTCAATACGTTAAAGAGGTCCTTTTGCAGCAGATTTACGCAATGCAATGCATTGTTTGATTTCTTGACTGCTGTTTCCATGGATGTTGATTGTGGATCCAGTTGTGAGGATTTTTGTTTTCTTTATGTTGAGTTGCAATACATGGTGAAGGCTCTGGTCGTTGATCTTCACTAGTAAGTGCTTCAAGTCCTTTTCACTTTCAGCAAGCAAGGTTGTGTCATCTGCATAACACAGGTTGTTAATAAGTCTTCCTCCAATCCTGATGCCCCGTTCTTCTTCATATAGTCCAGCTTCTTGGATTATTTGCTTAGCATATAGATTGAATAGGTATGGTGAAAGGAGACAACCCTGATGCACGTGTTTCCTGACTTTAAACCTGTCAATATCCCCTCGCTCTGTCTGAACAACTCAACTGCTTCTCGATCTATGTAAAGGTTCCTCATGAGCACAATTAATTGTTCCGGAACTCCCAGAATTGATATAATTGGTGTCACCGAATTGTACACATGAAAAATATTGAATTGGCAAATGTCGTGTTGTATATATGTATATACATATAACAATAAAAAGTTAACAAATAAGTAACTAGGTTTGTCATACTCACAGATCCAAGAGACAGGGAAGTACAGCACACCAAGACACATGGCCACACAGGGTGTTGCACACAGTGACAAGATAGCAACAAGGTGGAATAATAGGAGAGGGCTTATATATGGCAAGCAGGGCAGGATTTGCTAGGTTTTGCAGGCTTCCTAGACATTGGACATTTATGGGCTGTCCTTAGTGGTTGGAACCTAGCCAAGGTGATTAGGATGTGTGCTTAGTGGTCCAGGAGTATGAGAACCTGAAAAAGGGAGTAGTTGGAGAGTGGTTTTATTCAGCTGCCCAAGAAGGGGAATGGACTGGCCTCCAGTCAGGGCCTCCAACTGTGTGAAGACATCATTTAAAGAAATGATATTACAGTGATCTATATTTTGGTCTAGAAACTTATAGTATTATCTCTGTGTTCTTAAATTTTACTATTTGCATGAATAGTGTGTTCAGGTGTGACTATGACCTTATAACTCCTGTTTTTCATTCTGTGAGCCCTTTCAATCTATCTTCTATTTTCTTGGCATTTCTTTTACATATTCCATCTCTTAATTCTCCCAGCTGCTTTCTCAAAGAGTTCCTTGGTTATATCTACACTATTTTTAATTCTTTATATATACCATATTTGTCATCCTCTGTGTTTCCTCTTGGATTTTCTCTACAATTGCTTATTTCTGCTTCATTTTTACCAATTTTTGCTTTATATCTTCCAAGATATTTAGCATGTTTATTATACAATCTTGATCTTATATAAGTTATTTGATCCTCTCCCACCCATTTTTAGCAGTTGTGCTGCTCACATATCTTTATTTTCTGGTATGTGCTCACTTCCTTGAAGTATCAGTACCTTTGATTGATAATATCTAACCACGGGATGGGTCAAAGACAAGTCCTCTACCTAGTGCTAGTCTGGCCAGTTTTAGGGATGGAGCATCCTCCAGGGCTTTCTGCTCATGCATTACTCTGGGTTTGACCACCCTGCCCTTGCCAGACAAATCTGCCCTACATTGAACATCCCTACAAGTCTACCATGGCACAGTCTTTTCTAAAATGTTTTTCTCCCTTCATTATAATCATCTACCCTCAGAGATGTGAAGGGGGTGGGTGTAGGGAAGGAGAAAATTCTCAGGATCTTGTCAGTAGCCCTGCCTATTGTCATTTGTTCCCCACCCCAGTCAAGATTACTGATTTCTCCCTAATATTGGCATTATGGTTCCTGTGACCCTGAGCTGGTGCTGCTATTTTTCTATTTGCAGTGGTCATGGTGCAGGCCAGGCAGCCTAGATGAGAAAAACTGGCACAATTCAAGTCTTTCTCAAAAGAATTTACTATTTCTTATGAACTTATTTGTAATTAAAGTATTAAATAATCTCTGGGAAAGAAAGCATTCCAAGAGAAAATAAGGCATGGTACCCCATCTGACCTACTTTAATTCAGAGGAAAGTTGCAGACCACTTCCCCTCTGTCTACTGACCACCCACTCCTCCCATTCTGAAATGCAGCAAATTTGAGGTGAGATGGAGAATAGCAGTTGGCGAGATGTGGCCAATTCTGGAAGTAGGCAAAACAGCCAAGACTGTAAAAAATGTACACGGTAAGGGACATTTATTTTCCTATGTACAGACAAGGTGGACCTCCAAATAAGACATTTAAAGAATCTCTGAAAGGATACAGTGAGGACATAGAGAGAGAGGTGCTGTGACCAACAGCAAGCTCAGGAACCACTGCTGGTATTTGGTAGATTAAGAATTAGCACAAACTAGAACCATATTCACAGTGATAAGGGCAGGATTAATGAGCACAGAAATAAGCCAAAAGGAACTTACCTGGTACACTCCACAAACATTGGCATGGAGACACTTGAATTTGGCCTGGAAAGTTTCAGCCACCAGGACTATGAGTAATCTGTATGTTACTTTCTCTGGAATACCAAGATAGGGAGGCATTGGGGTGGGGCAGGTATTGTGGGGATTCTTACAAGTATCTTGTAAGATATCCAGACCAAATAATGGTGGCAGACGGTATTTGCTTTTCAATAGACCATTTTCTAGAATACAGCTCTAAATCTGCTGGACAGTTGTGAGTTTAGGGCAGTCCAGCAAGTTGTTTACGGCTCTATCCCCAGGTTAATGGATGGGGCCCGAGGCTGATTAAAATATGCTGAATAAATTAAGCACAAAAGGACAAATACTGTATGATCCCACTTTTATGAAATATTTAGGAGAGGCAAGAATTTACATGAAATATCTAGAATAGGCAAGGATATAGAGGCTAAAGTTTATCAGTGGTTACCAGAGGTGGGTGGGATGGACGGGGAAAGGAGGACTCAATGTTTAGGGGACACGGAGCTTCTGTTAAGGGTGACGGTATAATTTGGGAACAGAAAAGGGTACTGGTTGAATAACATGATGAACATAATTAACATCACTGAACTGTTTATGTGAGAATTGTTGAAATGTCAAATGTTTTATTACATATCCATTTACCACAATTAAAAATATATATACAACTTCCTCTGCAGTTCCAATGAAAAAAACTAGGACTTTCATACCAGAGTCATCTCTGATACAAGAATTACCTCCAAGTAAAGAAGTTGATGGTCAGGTTGAATACTTCCTCTACTTTTTACCCTGGCTGCCTTAACTATCCATCCCAGAACTCCAAGCTGTGCCCCACGCTTTAATTTCCTTCCACATTTACCACATTGACATTAAGCTCTTCAGACAAATCAGTCTGACTGGGGAACATATCCTGTCTCCAATAAAGGACAGCTGACAGTCTTTCAGCAACTGAAGGTTGGTGGCAACTCGACCTTGATTCTATTGATCCCTTTGATAAGAAGTCACTGTTTCTAGATTGCATATCCCTTGCACTCTCTGGCAAACCATATTAACTTACATAATACAAATAAATTGCCACTCCACTGGAAAAGATAATTTTGATAGAGAGGATCTAAAATGTTCTGAGAAATCCCCATTCTGCTGGACAATTTTGCCATAAACTTGCTGGGTCATGGTGACCAGAACATTTAATCTCTCTGGGTTTCAATTTCTTCTTTGGTAAAATGAGGGATACCTTCCAATTGTAGAAGTATACAATTTACTATCTCTTTTTAAAAAAGTTATTTTCAAGGAAGTTTTAAACCCACACATTAATCCTCACTTTTTTATCCTCCATGACCCCAAGCTTTGCTCTCTTCTTTCTCGAACTTTATTCTTTAATTTTTCACACACTTCACAGCTTTGCAACCTCTTTCCCATCTGAATAATCATAAGATGTTACCTTATCCATAGATGGAATAAACTGCAGAAACTTTGGTCAGGTCTTTCTACATCAGAATCTGTCTTCAACCTGATTAGCACCACGAAATCTAAAATTCTACTTCTACAAAGTCAGCCCTTTGTTCCTATGTGACTGAATAAGACAGAAAAAGATAAAAGTAAGAAAAGGCCCTGAGGTGGGCATATTTTGGAATTTAAACCACAGTTTTTTCATGTAATCATCCAGAAATTTCCAAATAAGAAATGATCTGTTAAGAACTGCTTTATGAATGGCAATGTTTCCAATGACTAAATATTCCTATGTTCCTGACATAAGCTGCTAAGGTTTATTTATGTGTCCGAGGCAGGGAGAATAGTATAGAACAAGGCCTGGAGATGCAAAGGAACATGATGTTCAGGAAGAACTAAACTTATTTCAGTATAGCTGAAGCACAGAGTATAAAGTAGAAAGTGGTGAGGGATGATGTTAGAGGCATAAGCAGGGCCCAGATCATTATAGGCCTTAAAAACCATTATAAGGGACCTGAGGGCAATGAGAAGTCACTAAGATGTTTCAAATATGAGAATGTCATGATCATCTTTGAGTTTTAGGAAGATCACTGTGATTTAAGTACAGGGGCTGGATTGGAGAGTGGAATAACTGTTGATTAAGGGGCCTGTTAGTAAATACTAGAAGTAGCCCAGGCGAGAGACGATGGTGACCTGGACTAAGTGTTAATAGTGGAGACTGAGCCAATTTGAGAGAAAAACACAGGAAAAAAAAGAAAAAAAGGACTTTATTATTATGTAATAAAGGGAAGGAGAAGAGAGAAGACAGAATTCTAGCTTGGCAGCTGGATGAATGACTTACTAAGTTAAGGCACACAGCAGAAGGAATAGTTTAGATGGAAGTACACGACCAATTCAGTTTTGGGTGGCACAGTGGTTAAGTACTTCGCTGCTAACTGAAAGGGGTCAGCGGTTCAAACCCACCAGCTGCAGTGTTGGAGAGAGATGTGTCACTTTGCTTTTGTAAAGATTTACAGCCTTGAAAACCCTATGGGGCAGTTCTACTTTGTCCTACAGTGTTGCTATGAGTCAGAATCGACTTGACAGCAATGGGCTTGGGTTTATTTTGAGCTTGTGCTGCCCTTTAAGAGCAACTTCCATTCTTTTGAAAAATCTTGCACTAGTCTAACCTACACTATTCTCTAGATGGCCTTTCCTCCTGAATTGAACAGGAGTATAGTTATGATGTGCAGAAGTTCAAACATCCTCACCACTGTCACCGGAAACTTGTGCTTTATAGAAACATTGATTCCTATTAGGACTCTCATGCTGTAAAACTTCAGGAGGCACCATTTACATTGTAGTTTCACTTTCACAATGTACTTTTCTGTCTCAAAAAAAAGCAATATCCAACTAGTGGAATTCCAGGGCCGTATGAATGTCCCTGTAGTAATCTCTTCTCTATGTCCTAGTAGTGGGGGAAACAATACAACCCAGAACATCCTTACCTGGATAATGGAAGAAAAGACGAATATTTTTAGTTTATTTTTTACAAAATTGGGGTCTAGCTTGATAAAATTTATAAAGCGCAAACACAAACCTGTATCGGACAGGATTCCTCCGTTCCGTTAGGCCAGCTATAGCCTAATTGGAAATTTTCCCTACTTTCTTTAAGTTAGACCTCTCCAAAGCTGCATTATGACAACCAGGCTCTGATTAGTAATATTTAAGATGTACATCCTGAAATGAGATCAAAAAGTCTATGCATGAACTGGCAGAGACGGGCTGAAGGAAGTGGGAGGGAGATAGTAGCATTTGCTGTTGCATTGCAAATGAATAAGCAGGTACGCTGTCACAAACCACAAAGTTCTCAGAAAGGACTAATTTTCCATATGAGTTACTCACTATTTTGACATTAAATCATTAACTATTAAAACAAGAAGAGACTTTGGAAAGCATCTGACCCAATTTCCTCATTTTGCAGATAATGAAACCAAGGCCCAAAGAGTCTAAATGCTTTGTCACTATCACAGTTGACTAGTGGCAAAGCAGAGTACAGGAGCCAGATCATATAACTTCAGGCCAGTGCATTACCACTAAGCTACACAACTTCTCCATGAAAAAACTCACGGACCAATCTACAGAATCCATTAAAGAACAGAAAGTTGAGAGACCATCAACCAATTCCCTCTTGTATGTGTGTTCCAAGTAAAGCAATCATCAGTTTAGCAATATGAAAACAGGAAGTTCCTAAAACCAAGAATCCATTGGCCAGCTGACCTGTCAGCATTTATTAAGTGTCCAAAGGGCTTCCCACAATATAAAATAAGGCATATTATCAATTCACAGTCAAGGTCTAACTCAGTTGTTCTCAACCAGGAGGCGATTTTCCCCCAAGGGGACATTTGACAATATCTGGAGACAATTTTGGTTGCCACAACTAGGGGGTTGCTATTCACATCTAGTGGGTAGAGGCCAGAGATATTTCTAAATACCCTACAATGCACACAGCAGTCCCCCACAAAAAGAATTATCTAGATCAAAACGTCAATAGTACTGAAATCGAGAAACGCTGATCTAGATTAATTATACAAGTAATAATTCAGAACTTCTCCATCACTAGGTGTAGGTAATGGAGTTGGTTCAAAAGAATTCAGAAATGAAGAATGGTAGACAGCTACCCAGGAACAGATAAAATTCACTCCATATGGCAACTACAACATCTTAGCCGAGAATAGACTCTCAAGAAGCAGTGTGGGATATGGCTGAAGTAAGAGGACCTAAGTTTATTCTCTCCTAGCTGTGTATTCTTGGGCAATCTTCTTAAGTCTTGGTTTCCTCAGCCCCAAATGGGAATAAAAAATTATATGCCCGTCCCGGAGTATTTGTGAAGAGTAAATGAGACAATACATGTAAAGCTCTTCACGCTGTACCTACATCCAATAAATGCTTAATCAGTGGCTATAATTGTCAGAAAATTTAGACCTTGAAATAATTATTTGTTGAATCCAGTTCTTCCACTTTACAGGTGACAAAACTAAATCTCCAAAAGTGTAATATCTTATATTTTCTGTACAATTCATAACACAAAGACTAGACAGGTGACATTCAATAAATACAACATCGGTTTTATGTGTCACTAACTCCTTAATATCTCTGGAAAAGAAAAAAATGTGGGTATAGTTGCCCCCTTTTAGAAATGGGCAACTGAGGCCATACATTAAGTATCTTACCTGAGGCTAACCCAAAGGCTACCTACTGGCAAATAATCTTCATTATAATAGCCGTGTGCTCATTTTGCTAATGTCACAGCAGTGCAAATTTCCAATCATTTTTTTCTTTTCTCAAGGCTTTCATCGTTATTTGATTAAAAAAACGTATATCATATTCATATTCTCCTCAAATGTAGACGTTTCCAAATGAGAGATGATTGATCAATTCCTGGCAGCATAAATCATTCATAGGCATTAGCTCAGACAGGGCCCAGTTCATTTAGTATCTTCTTGACAATAAAGCAAATTGATCCACTAGCTCTAATAAACCTTGTACCAGTTTATCTACGTTGGTCAATAAAAATAAACTATCAGCAGTTACAATGCTAATGAGAAACCCGTTTCCTCATAAGGATTCTGGATTAGTTTTTTTTTTTTTTTTTTTTTGAAAGGAAATCTATGAAGCAGTTGGAGGAGTTCAGAAAGCAAACCTATTTACACATGATGTAATCTCTGCAGTTCTCCAAATCCTGGGTGGGTCAGGAGTTTATCTAAAACCCATAGAGAGGAGCTATTGGAGCCTGAATCAAGCAATGACGTCTTCAATCTTAAAACAAATTACGATGGCTTCTTCCTGTGCTCCATCCCATGCCCTATCCCAGGCACACAGAGAATGGTCAGAGTGGGCAGCTGCAGAGGCCAGGATTCAAGGGCTGCTTTTCTTCCCATTTGAGATGGAAAAGCAAAGATCCAAGAGAGCCCTTGAGATAAGACATGGAGAAGGCTGTTCTTTCCCCAGGAGCTTGCTCCTTGCCGTGTTTCCATCCTCATCAAAGTGCTGGATGATCCCTTTGACATTTTTGTGGCTATATAAGAACCAATGACAAGTCATCCCAAAGGCTGCCATGTCGCACACTTTGTTGTAAACAAGCCTGTTGATGCACTAGCCCAAAGCCATTGTACAGGAAGAAAGTCAAGAGAAAATACATACCCCTACATTCTGTCCTCTGTCCCTCTGATCTTCTGCAAAGTCTCTCCATTGACAGGATCTAGAAGGCAAGGGAATACAATGATGCAGTCCATATCTGTCAGCGTTTTTTTTTTTTTTTTTTCTTTCAACTGTTAGTGAACTCCGGACCTGAAAAACAAGGCAGGAATCATTCACTTGGCCTTGACTGAGGCCTACCATCTCTGGCCTTAGGGTCTTTCTTGCCATCTCCCACTCTGCTTATTTTTCCAACTGGCAGGGATTTCTTGGAGGGAGGTGATATTAATAACTTAAAGTTTTCCTCTGAAACTAGGGAATGGTGATTTACTCAATACTTTCTCCTGTCTCATCCCTAGAGGAAGGAAATTTTAGATTTTTTGTTCCTGGTGTGCCTTATTCCTTTTAATTGTACTTTAGATGAAGGTTTACAGAATAAACTAGCTTCCCATTAAACAATCAGTACAGGTAGTTTTGTGGTGTTGGCTGCCAACCCCATGACATGTCAACACTCTCACCTTCTTCACCTTGGGTTCCCTATTACCAGCTTTCCTATCTCCTCCTGCCTTCTAGTCCTCGTCCCTGGGCTGGCATGCCCCTCTAGTCTCATTTTGTTTTATGGGCCTCTCTAATCTTTGGCTGATGGGGGAACCTCAGGAGTGACTTCATTAACAAGCTAAAACTGTGTCCGGGGGCCATACTCTCGGGATTCCTCCAGTCTCTGTCAGGCCAGTAAGCCTGATCTTTTTAAATTTTATTTATTTATTTTTGTGTGTGTGAGTTAGAATTTTGTTCTACATTTTTCTCCAGTTCTGTCTGGGATACTGTATTGTGATCATTGTCAGAGCATTCGGTGGTGGTATCCGGGCACCATCTAGTTGTGCTGGAATGAGGCTGGTGGAGGCTGTAGTACTTGTGGTTCATTAGTCCTTTGGACTAATATTTCCTTTGTGTCTTTGGTTTCCTTCATTCTATCTTGCTCCAGTTAGGGTGAGATGAGTGGAGTGTCTTAGATGGCCGCTCACAAGCTTTTAAGATAGCAGGCGTTACTCACCAAAGTAGAATGTAGAAATTTTCTTTATAAATTATGTCATGCCAATTGAGCTAGTAGTTCCCTGGGACCATGGTTCCCACACCTCTCAGCCCAGTAATTCAGTCCCTCAGGGAGTTTGGATGTACCTATCTATGGAGCTTCCATGACCTTGCCTTGGATAAGCCATACTGGCTTCCCCAGTATTGTGTCCTGTCTTACCGTTCACCAAAGTTACCACTTATCTATTGTCTGTTTAGTCTTTTTCCCTCCCACCACTCCCCTCCCTTGTAACCATCAAAGATTCTTTCCATGTGTAAATCTTTTCATCTGTCAGTTTCTTGAGGGCAAAAAACAGCATGGGAGAGGTGGAGCCCAGATGGTGGAATAGACATGCTTCCAGTGAGCCCTCTTTAAAACAAAGACCAAAAAAAACAAGTGAAACAAGTATATTTGTGACAAGCTGGCAGCCCTGGGCATCAAAGGCAAGCTTAGACAATGAACTGAGGGGGAGGGGGAGGAAGAGACCATTCAGAAGTGGAGAGGAGTAACTGGACCTGAATCGCAGGGAGCCCTCAGGTACTATTCCTGGAGCAGCAGCGGCGGCAGACTGGTACTAGTGTCCAGCTGCAGTTTCCTCAGGGAGAAGCAGCCAGCCACGCAGCCTACTCACACCTCTGGAACCTCAGGAGAATGGCGCTTTTGGCAAAAGCTAAGTACTTGCGTATATTTTACCACACTCCCCCCCACCCCCAAGATGGCTTCAGCGGCTGAATCCCTGGGCCTGAGATAGACCCTGGTGAGCACCTAGAGCTCTCCTCCCAGCCTTGGAGAAGGAAAAAATTTGAAACTGAAAGGAAAAGATAATTTGCTAGCTCCATTAACTGGGGGAGCTCAGGACAGAAGCGGCTCCTGTCCAGGCATAAACCATCTGTGGACCTTGAGCACTTTTCCCTTCTGTATGGACCTGTGTGGGCCTATTTCAGGAGAATAGGCTCTTGTTGGCAAACTCCAACCATTTCAGCTGTGCGGTGAAGAGTTGGGTGTTTCATGTTTCACATTGCTTTGCCTATTAAACAAGGTCCTCATCTACCCACAACAGGGACCTAAGGACTGCTAGCTCCACTCAAGTCACCAAGCTACCTGTGACAGGGGTCCAAAGATAACTGGTACCTCCCAGTCCTTACAACCAAAAACTTTGGGTGCCCACGGTCCCTCTGCAGATCCCAGCCACCAGCACGCTCTAGGGAACAGAGATGCATTTTTCTCACAGACATGTGGGGGTGAGTTCTCAGACCCCTGCCTTGTTCATAGAGTGACCCCCTACTGCAATCAGATACCAGTATATACGCCAATCACCCCTGCCCCTCTAAGACTGTAGAACAGAGCTTGTACCACCCACTTGATATCAGCTACCTGGAAACCTCAGCTGAATTCACACAAGAAAACTGAATGGACTCCTAGAACAATACACCTGATAACAGCTCTAGCCACCTGGGGACAGAACACCAGAGGTCCAAAGGCAAAAATAATCAAGATAGCTCACTCAAGCAACCCATAGGGGTATACCAAAACAAAACAAAGCAAGCAGCTACGACACAGTAAGCAAGCATAAACTAGTACAATAACTTACAGATGGCTCAGAGACAACAGTCAATATCAAGTCACATAAAGAAAAAGACCATGATCACCTCAACAGGCTCTCAAAACAAAGAACCCAGGGATCTTCTAGATGAAAGTGCATTCCTGGAACTACCAGAGGCAGAATACAAAAGATTAATACACAGAACCCTTTAAGACATCAGGAAGGAAATGAGGCAATATGCAGAACAAGCCAAGGAACACACAGATAAAGCAACTGAAGAAATTAGAAAGATTATTCAGGAACATAATGAAAAGTCTAATAAGCAGGAAAAATCCATAGACAGACAGCAATCAGAAATTCAGAAGATTAACAATAAAATTACAGAAGTAGACAGAAGTAGAAAGTCAGAGGAGCAGAATTGAGCAAGTAGAAGGTAGAATTTCTGAACTCGAAGAAAAATAACTTGGAACTAATATATTTGAAGAAAAATCAGATAAAAGAATTTTAAAAAATGAAGAAAACTTAAGAATCATG
The DNA here is from genome assembly GCF_024166365.1 of Elephas maximus indicus. Lineage (NCBI taxonomy): Eukaryota > Metazoa > Chordata > Mammalia > Proboscidea > Elephantidae > Elephas > Elephas maximus. The sequence continues at coordinate 68,504,066 of NC_064820.1, forward strand.
TGGGACTTTATAAAGTGAAATAACCTACGAGTGATTGGAGTACCAGAACAGGGAGGGGTAACAGAAAATACAAAGAAAGTTGTTGAAGATTTGTTGGCAGAAAACTTCCCTGATATTGTGAAAGATGACAAGATATCTATCCAAGATGCTCATTGAACTCCACATATAAGGTAGATCTTAAAAGAAAGTCACCAAGACATATTATAATCAAACTTGCCAAAACCAAAGATAAAGAGAAAATTATAAGGGGAGCAAGGAATAAACAAAAAATCACCTACAAGGGAAAGCCAATAAGAATAAACTCGGACTACTCAGCAGAAACCATGCAGGCAAGAAGGCAATGGGATGACATATTTCAAAAACTGAAGGAAAAAAATTGCCTGCCAAGAATCATGTATCTAGCAAAACTGTCTCTAAAATATGAAGGTGAAATTAAGACATTTCCAGATGAACACAAGTTGAGGGAATTTGTAAAAACCAAACCAAAACTACAAGAAATACTAAAGGGAATTCTTTGGTTAGAAAATCAATAATATCAGCTATCAACCCAAGACTAGAACACTGGGCAGAGCAACCAGAAGTTAACCCAGACAGGGAAATCCAAAAAAACAAAGATTATTAAAAAAAAAAAAAAAAAAAAAGCCCAAAACAGAGTAACAGCACTATTACTGTATTAAAGACGACAACATTAAAATAATAAAGATGGACTAAGAAATGTAATCATACACCTTCCATATGGAGAGAAAGATACAGTGAAACAAAGAAATAAAATTTAGTTTTAAATTTAGAAAAATACAGGTTAATAATAAGGTAACCACAAAGGAGACAAACTATCCTACTTATCAAAATAAAATACAAGGGAAAAACACAGACTCAGCAGAAACAAAATCAACAACAACAAATATGAGGAAAAGACAATATATAAAGAAAATCTATTCAGCACAGAAAATCAAGTGGGAAAAAGAAACTGTGAACAACACACAAAAAAAGACATCAAAATGATACCACTAAATTCATACCTATCCATAATTACCCTGAATGTAAATGGACTAAACGCACCAATAAAGAGACGGAGAGTGGCAGAATGGATTAAAAAACAAGATCTGTCTATATGCTGCCTACAAGAGACACACCTTAGACTTAGAGACAGAAACAAACTAAAACTCAAAGGATGGAAAAAAGTATATCAAGCAAACAACAATCAAAAAAGAGCAGGAGTGGCAATATTAATTTCTGACAAAATAGACTTTAAAGCGAAATCCATCAGAAAGGATAAGGAAGGACACTATATAATGATTAAAGGGACAATACACCAAGAAGATATAACCTTATTAAATATTTACGCACCCAAAGACAGGGCTGCAAGATTCATGAAACAAACTCTATCGGCATTGGAAAGTGAGATAGACAGCTCCACAATAATAGTAGAAGACTTCAACACACCACTTTCAGTGAAGGACAGGACATCCAGAAAGAAGCTCAATAGAAACACAGAAGATCTAAAGGTCACAATCAACCAACCTGACCTCGTAGACATATACAGAACACTCCACTCAACAGCAACCAAGTATACTTTCTTTTCTAGCGCACATGGAACATTCTCTAGAATAGACCACATATTAGGTCATAAAGCAAGCCTTAGCAGAATCCAAAACACTGAAATATTACAAAGCATCTTCTCTGACCATAAGGCCATAAAAGTGGAAATCAATAACAGAAAAAGCGGGGAAAAGAAATCAAACACTTGGAAACTGAACAATACCCTGCTCAAAAAAGACTGGATTATAGAAGACATTAAGGATGGAATAAAGAAATTCAGAGAATCCAATGAGAATGAAAACACTTCCTATCAGAACCTTGGGGACACAGCAAAAGCAGTGCTCAGAGGCCAACTTATCAATAAATGCACACATCCAAAAAAGAACAAAGGGCCAAAATCAAGGAATTATCCCTAAAACATGAACAAATAGAGAGCAACAAAAGAAACCCAAAGGCACCAGAAGAAAACAAATAATAAAAATTAGAGCTGAACTAAATGGGTTAGAAAACAGAAAAACAATTGAAAGAATTAACAAGACCAAAAGCTGGTTCTTTGAAAAAATCAACAAAATTGATAAACCACTGGCCAAACTGACAAAAGAAAAACAGGAGAAGACGCAAATAACCCGAATAAGAATGAGAGGGGCGCTATTACAGCAGACCCAACTGTAATGAAAAGAACCATATCAGATTACTATTAAAAACTATACTCAAACATATTTGAAAACCTAGAAGAAATGGATGAATTCCTAGAAACACACTACCTTCCTAAACTAACACAAACAGAGGTAGAACAACTAAATAGACCCATAACAAGAGAACAGATTGAAAAGGTAATCAAAAAACTCCCAACAAAAAAAAAAGCCCTGGTCCAGACAGCTTCACTGCAAAGTTCTACTAAACTTTCAGAGAAGAGTTAACACCACTACTACTAAAGGTATTTCAGAGCATAGAAAAGGACGAAATACTACCAAACTCATTCTATGAAGCCACCATATCCCTGATACCAAAACCAGGTAAAGACACCACAAGAAAAGAAAATTATAGACATATATCCCTGATGAATGTAGATGCAAAAATCCTCAACAAAATTCTAGCCAATGGAATTCAAAAACATATCAAAAAAATAATTCACTATGACCAAGTGGGATTCATACAAGGTATGAAGGGATGGTTCAAAACTAGAAAAACAATTAATGTAATCCAACACATAAATAAAACAAAAGACAAGAATCACATGATTTTATCAATTGATGCAGAAAAGGCATTTGACAAAGTTCAACACTCATTCATGATAAACACTCTCAGCAAAATAGGAATAGAAGAAAAATTCCTCAACATAATAAAGGGCATTTATACAAAGCCAACAGCCAACATCACCCTAAATGGAGACAGCCTGAAAACATTCCCACTGAGATCGGGAACCAGATAAGGATGCCCTTTATCACCATTCTTATTCAACATTGTGCTGGAAGTCCTAGCCATAGCAATTAGGCTAGATAAAGAAATAAAAGGCATCCAGACTGGCAAGGAAGAAGTAAAAGTATCTCTACTTGCAGATGACATGATCTTATACACAGAACCCTAAGGAATCCTCCAGAAAACCACTGAAACTAATAGAAGAGTTCAGCAGAGTATCGGGATACAAAACAATCATACCAAAATCAGTTGGATTCCTCTACATCCACAAAAGGAACATCGAAGAGGAAAATCACCAAATCAATGCCATTTACAGTAGCCCCCAAGAAGATAAAATACTTAGGAATAAATCTCACCAGAGATGTAAAAGACTTATACAAAGAAAACTAAAAAACACTTCTGCAAGAAACCAAAAGAGACTTACATAAGTGGAAGAACATACCTGGCTCATGGATAGGAAGACTTAACATTACAAAAATGTCTATTCTACCAAAAGCGATCTATACATTTAATGCAATTCCGATGCAAATCCCAAGGATATTCTTTAATGAGATGGAGAAACAAATCACCAATTTCATATGGAAGGGAAAGAGGCCCTGGATAAATAAGGCATTACTGAAAAAGAAGGACAAAGTGGGAGGCCTTACTTTACCTGATTTTAGAACCTATTATACCTCCACAGTAGTCAAAACAGCCTGGTACTGGTACAACAACAGATACACAGATCAATGGAACAGAATTGAGAATCCAGACATAAATCCATCCACGTACGAGCAGTTGATATTTGACAAAGGCCCCAAAACAGTTCAACGTGGAAAAGACAGTCTTTTTAACAAATGATGCGGGCATAACTGGATATCCATCTGCAAAAAAATGAAACAAGAGCCATACCTCACTCCATGCACAAAAACTAATTCAAAATGGATGGAAGACCTAAATATAAAATCTAAAACGATAAAGATCATGGAAGAAAAAACAGGGTCAATGTTAGGAGCCCTAATACATGGCATAAACAGTATACAAAACATTATACAGAATGTAGAAGAAAAATTAGATAACTGTGAGCTCCTAAAAATCAAACACCTATGCTCATCCAAAGACTTCACCAAAAGAGTAAAAAGACTACCTACAGACTGGGAAAAAGTTTTTAGCTATGACATATCTGATCAGCGCCTCTTCTCTAAATTCTACATGATACTGCAAAAACTCAACTGCAAAAAGACAAATAACCCAATTAAAAAATGGGCAAAAGATATGAATAGTAGATCACTAAAGAAGACATTCAGGTAGCTAACAGACATATAAGAAAATGTTCACGATCATTAGCCATAAGAGAAATGCAGATCAAAACTACAATGAGATTTCTTCTCACTCCAATAAGGCTAGCATTAAGCCAAAAAACTCAAAATAATAAATGTTGGAGAGGCTGTGGAGAGATTGAAACACTTACACACTGCTGGTGGGGATGTAAAATGGTACAACCACTTTGGAAATCAATTTGGCGCCTCCTTAAAAAAAAAAGAAAAACCACTGCTGTCGAGTCGATTCCAACTCATAGCGACCCTATAGGAGCTTCCTTAAAAAGCTAGAAATAGAACTACCACAAGATCCAGCAATCCCACTCCTTGGAATATATCCTAGAGAAATAAGAGTCTTTACACAAACAGATATGTATATGAACACCCATTTTTATTGTAGCACTGTTTACAATAGCAAAAAGATGGAAGCAACCAAGGTGCCCATCAATGGATGAATGGATAAATCAATTATGGTATATTCACACAGTGGAATACTACACATCAAGAAAGAAGAGTGAGGAATCTGTGAAACATTTCATAACATGGAGGAACCTGGAAGGCATTATACTGAGTGAAATTAGTCAGTTGCAAAAGGACAAATATTGTTTAAGACCACTATTATAAGAACTTGAGAAATAATTGAAACTGAGAAGAAAACATTCTTTTGTGGTTACGAGATGGGGGAGGGAGGGAGGGTGGGAGGGAGCATTCACTCATTAGATAGTAGATAAGAACTACTTTAGATGAAGGGAAAGACATCACACAATACAGGGGAGGTCAGCACAATTGGACTAAAGCAAAAGCAAAGAAGTTTCCTGAATAAACTGAATGCTTCAAAGGCCAAGGTAGCAGGGGCAGGGATCTGGGGACCATGGTTTCAGGGGACATCTAAGTCAATTGACATAATAAAATCTATTAAGAAAACATTCTGCATCCCACTTTGAAGAGTGGCATCTGGGTCTTAAATGCTAGCAAGCAGCCATCTAAGATGCATCAATTGACCTCAACCCACCTGGATCAAAGGAGAATGAAGAACACCAAGAACACAAGGCAATTACAAGCCCAAGAGACAGGAAGGGCCACATGAACCAGAGACTATATCGTCCTGAGACCAGAAGAACTAGATGTTGTCCAGCTACAACCGATGACTGCCCTGACAGGGAACACAACAGAGAACCCCTGAGGGAGCAGGAGAGCAATGGGATGCAGACCCCAAATTCTCATAAGACCAGACTTAATGGTCTGACTGAGACTAGAAGGACCCCGGTGATCATGGCCCCCAGACCTTCTGTTGCCCCCACGACAGGAACCATTCCCGAAGCCAACTCTTCAGACATGGATTGGACTGGACAATGGGTTGGAGAGAGATTCTGGTGAGGAGTGAGCTTCTTGGATCAGGTGGATGCTTGAGACTATGTTGGCATCTTCCGCCTGGAGGGGAGATGAGAGGGTGGAGGGGGTTAGAAGCTGGCAAAATGGACATGAAAAGAGAGAGTGGAGGGAGAGAGCAGGCTGTCTCACTAGGGGGAGAGTAATTGGGAGTGTGTAGCAAGGTGTATATGGGTTTTTGAGTGAGAGGCTTACTTGATTTGTAAACTTTCACTTAAAGCACAATAAAAATTATTAAAAAAAAAAAAAAAGCATGGGAAAGAATGGAGACCACATGGAAAAGAGTGGAGGAGCACAGAAGATACCTGGCAAGTTTTCTTTGACCTGAATGTCTCTGGCCCTATTCACAGTGAGCTCAATGGTCAGGACTGGGGTCTTTGGACTCTCACAACCTGGGTGTAAAACTCAATTCTCTCACTGGCTGTCTATATGGTCCTAGGCAAACTACTTTACCTCTCCAAAACTCAGCTTCCTCATATGAAGAATGGCAAAAATAATAATAGCTAATTTTTATTGTGTGCCTATTATATGCCAGAGACTGTCTGGAAGCTTTAGATACTTAGATATTAACTCAGTTATCCCTTACCACAACACTGGTATCATTATTTCAATTTTACAGAGAATACTAGACACAGAAAGTTTAGGAAACCTGCCCAACCAAACTCAGGGAGGTTGGCTCCAAAATCCATGTTTTTAAGCACTATGCCATGTTGCAGCTCAGTAATGTCTATCTCATGGGATTATTTTAGCGATAAATAAAACATTGTAAAACATTTGATGTTTTAGAAGTAGAAAGTTCTCCGTAGATACCCACCCATCCAGTGCCATAGATAGATATATAAATGGGGTCGCTACGAGTCTCCATAGATATTACCTATAATTAACTCTATCATTCTTTAATATTTAAAGAATAATATTTTTATACCTAGATACAGTAGACAGTACAAAAAAATTATTCTTGGAAAATTAAAAATTATCTATTATTACTTTTGCCATTTTTCATATGAGGAAACTGAGGTTTGGAGAGATAAAGTAGTTGGCCTAGGACCATACAGATGGCCAGTGAGAGAATTGGGTTTTACACCCAGGTTGTCACAGTATGTACAAAAGGTACCAAAAATAAGGCTACATTACCTTAGAGGAGGAAAAGACTATCTGGGAAAAATATAATGGTGTTCCTTTGCTTAGGTAGACACAACCTGAGACTACATATTTGCCTCTAGAAGCCAACTCTAGCCTGCTTTCCCTACTCCTTCTCCAGGATGGGTCAAGATCAAGGTCAAGAAAGTTATTGGCCTAAAAATGATAAGAGGGTTCAATCCAAAATATTTCTAGGCTTTTGGAAACACAGTCTCACTCTGTTGCTTCTGCCTGGAGGGGAGATGAGAGGGTGGAGGGGGTTAGAACCTGGTGAAATGGACATGAAAAGAGAGAGTGGAGGGAGAGAGCAGGCTGTCTCATTAGGGGGAGAGTAATTAGGAGTTTCCATCTTCTTTGGATTCTTTCTCCTGCCATGTTACTAATCCAGTAAGGCAAACCCAGGTCCTTCCTATTTAAAAGAGGGCACCATCCTTCTCCTCCTCCACCTCTCTAATGTAACTAAGAGGAATGCCTACTTGAAAGGGGACATCGTCCTTATCCTCCTCCATCTCCCTAATGTAGCTAAGAGGAACGAAGGTAGCATTCAAGGAAAATGAGTTTAGAAGATGCCTACTTTAACCTTGCTCTAGTATACATCTCAGGAGAAAAGCAAAAGGAAATTCGTAGGGCTTCCAAAGATTTCAGCCCAGTTCCCCAAAACTTGGGGCCAAAATACCAAGCTGGCCATGAAGACCAAACGTTTAGCGTCTGTGCATCCTCTAGGCTTAATACCTTCTTCAGGGACTCATTGGCATGACTACTGACCAAGAATTTGGGATTTGGGATTCAATTCATTTATCTAACATCATATCAAAATGAACTAAAGACTCCATTCTGAACCCAAATTATGTTCAAACACATAAGAGTAACACTTGAAATATTTTGAGTCAATCCACTCCAAAATGAAAGAGTCACATCATTAATTGTGATTTATAATTTGGTCTGGAAGATCATATTTGAAAGGAATTTTTTAACTCAACAAATACTTTTTGAGTTCTTCCCTGTTTTTGACTAAGATTTTGAGTTCCTACAGCATGATTAATTTGAGGCATAAAGTTATAATTAGCATCCTCTAAAGAAGCAGTCTGAATTTTGGAAGAAAATCATAGGTATATTTCAGAGAGCATTCTTTATTTCCCCCTCCCATTTCACAGCCTGTATCTAAGCAGCACCAAGCAAAAACGCAGTTGATTTGATTTGCCATTTTATTAGTATTTCCAGATCTTTTTTTATTATTGCTGTTGGTTGGTTTCATGTTTTGTTTCATCCTTAAATTTCCTTTGTCAAAGATGACTTACAACTTCACTGTGAAAATCCTGACTTTCACTGGTCTACTTTTGCAATAATATATTTTACCCAGCTGCAAACAAAAGAAAGCTCCCCATCAAAATATGAATGATCTATTTAGTTTCTACCTTTTCTCTGTTGAGCTTCTACTCTTAAAAGAGTCTCTCCTATCTGGAGTGTATTCAAAAATAATTTTCAGCAATCAATCATAGACATCAACTACAGAAATGGCCAGATGATCTGGAAGCCCCTGTGATGGTAGGTTTACTCTTTTCCTGTTTGAAACTGAGAAGAACTGATAGGATACTGGGGTGTGGTCCTGGGTTAGTACAGCATCTGGGAATTGAATGGACTTGAGGTAATTTTAATGGGACTGGTTAATTTTTAACAGTGAATTTTTAACTCTCTATTCCCAGCTTAATCATCAGTATCATCCACCACCACCTGCACTATCAGGCAGAGGCAAAATTGATGGCAAGTTAGGAGTTTTGTTCAAATGATATTAAAATTACCAAGACTGAGAAGCCAGGAATCTGCGGCTTCTTATTACTGTTCTCCTTTTGGTAAATATTACAGTTCTAAGTAGTGAATTAAAAGTTCATGTGCTTGAGGAAGGTGAAGCCAACATAGTACTGTAGACAGAAGCACCACGCCATCTCCCCACAGCAAAGACCCAAAAAACAAAGTAAAACAGACACAAAACACCAGTCTTGGAAACCTAAGTGTCAAATGAAGAAATAAAGAACTCAGTTAAGCACTGAATGGAATTCCAGGTAAACAGAAGTTAAGAGAATATGTAAAAACCAAACCAAACTTACAAGAATTATTAAAAGGAATCTTTCAATATGAGAACAAACAACATCAGATGAAAGCCTGAATCTAGGATGCAAGATCACACAAGCCAGATACCAACATGGGAAATGAACTCTCAAGGACTATTCAAAACTAAAAGTTTTACAACAGGGAACCAGAGAGGTTAATCTGTAGATGATAACAATGTCAGAACAGTAAAAGAAGGAATAAACAGTGTAGGTACAGAACTTTCTAATGGAGAGGAAGGCAAGGTGATACTGAGTAACAAAAGACTAGTTCAAACCTAGGAAGATAAGGGTAAATTTCAAGGTAATCTCAAAGAAAGTTGACAAAACTACTCATCAAAATAAAGAAGAAAAACATAAATTCTCAGTAGAAACTAAATCGACAAAAACAAAAGAAATGAAAAAAAAAATCCACAAACACAAGGAATTCAGCACTGGCGAGTAAGAGGAACAAAAAAAGTCAGCACCACAAAAAAAAAACTACAAAATGACAGCAATAAACTCACACTTAACAATAATTACGCTAAACATAAATGGTCTAAATGCACCCATAAAGAGACAGAGAGTGACAGAATGGATTAAAAAAACAAGATTCATTGATACACTGTCTACAAGAGACACACCTTAGAAACAAAGATGTAAATTTATTAAAAATCAGAGGATGGAAAAAAATATATCAAAGAGCTACCAAAAAAAAAAAAAGCAGGAGTGGCAATACTAATCTTAGATAAAATAGACTTTAAGACAAAATCCACCATAAAAGACAAAGAAGGGCATTATATAATGATTAAAGGGATGACTCATCGTGAAGACATAACCATAAAAAATACCTACCCACCCAATGACAGGACTCCAATATACATAAAACAATTTCTAACAGAACTGAAAAGAAAAACTGGCAATTCCACAATAATAGCAGGAGACTTCAACACACCACTCTCAGTAAAGGACAGAACATCTAGGAAGAAACTGAAAAAATATACAGAAAATCTAAAAGGCACAATCAGCCAGCCTGAACCCATAGACATATATATAACACTCCGCCCAACAGCTGCAAAGTACACGTTCTTTTCCGATGCAAATGGAATGTTCTCCGGAATAGACCACATCTTAGGCCACAAAGCAACCCTCAACAAAATCCAAAACATTGAGATAATACAAAGTATCTTCTCTGATCACACTGCCATCAAAGCAGAGATAAACAACAGGGAGAGAAAGGGAAAAAAATCAATTATGTAGAAACCAATTAATGCCTTGCTTAAAAACTACTGGCTAATAGAAGAAATCAAAGACAGAATTTAAAAAATTCCTAGAATCAAACAAGAATAAAAACACCTCATACCAAAACCTTTGGGACACAGTAAAGGCAGTCCTCAGAGGTCAATGTATAGCAATAGGTACACACAACAAAAAAGAAGAAAGAGGCAAAATCAAAGCATAAGCTACACAACTCAGACAAATAGAGAACAGCAAAAGAAGTCCACAGCCACCAAAAGAAAAGAAATAATAAAGATGAGAGCAGAAATAAATGAAACAGAGAATAGAAAAACAATAGACAGAATCATCAAAACCAAAAGTTGGTTCTCTGAAAGAAGCAACAAAATTGACAAACCACTGGCCAAACTGACAAAAGAAAAACAGGAGAGGATGCAAATAACCCAAATAAGAAATGAAATGGGGGAAATAAAACAGACCCAAATGGAATAAAAAGGATCATAACAGAGTATTATGAAAATCTATACTCCAACAAATTTGAAAACCTAGAGGAAATGGACAAATTTTTAGAAACACATTACCTACCCAAACTAACACAAAATGATGTTGAAAATCTAAACAGACCCTTAACAAGAGAAAAGATTGAAAAGGTAATAAAAATAAATAAATAAAAATAAATTAAAAAAAACTCCCAACCAAAAAAAGCCCTGGTCCAGTTGGCTTCACCACAGAATTCTACTAAACATTCAGAGAAGAGCTTACACCAGCACTACTCAAACTATTTCAGAACACAGAAAAAGAAGAGATACTTCTGAATTCATTCTATGAAGCCAGCATAACCCTGATGCCAAAACCAGGCAAAGACCCCACGAACAAACAAAAAAAATGTTACAGAACAATATCTCTCACAAATACAGATGCAAAAATTCTCAACAAAATTCTAGCAATAGAATTCAACATCTTATCAAAAAAATAATGTGCCATGACCAAATAAGATTCATACCAGGTAAGCAAGGATGGTTCAACATTAGAATATCAACATCATAATCCACCACATAAATAAAAGAATCACATAATCATCTCAATCAATGCAGAAAAAGCATTAGACAAAGTCCAATATTAATTTCTGATAAAAATCCTCAATAAAACAGGTGTGGAGGGGAAATTCCTCTGCATAATAAAGGGCATCTATACAAAACCAACACCAATATCATTCATAATGGAGAGAGGCTGAAAATATTTCCCTTGAGAACAGGAAAAAGATAAGGATGCCCTTTGTGCTGGAAGTCCTAGCTAGAGCAGTAAAGCAAGAAAAAAGAAATAAAGGCATCCAAATTGGTAATGAAGAAATAAAACTGTTCCTATTTGCCGATAATATGATACTATATATAGAAAACCCAAAAGACTCCATGAAAAAACTACTGGAACTAACAGAAAGATTCAACAGAGTAGCAGGATACAAGATAAACACAAAAATCAGTTGGACTCCTATACACCAATAAAGAGAACAATGAAAAGGAAATCAGAAAAAAAATTTTTTTTTAAACCAAAAAAAAACAAACCCAGTGCGGTCGAGTTGGTTCCAACTCATAGCGACCCTATGGGACACAGTAGAACTGCCCTATAGAGTTTCCAAGGAGCACCTGGCAGGTTCCAACTGCCAACCCTTTGATTAGCAGCCATAGCACTTAACCACTACGACACCAGGGTTTCCACCATTTAAAATAGCCCCTAAAAAAATAAAATACTTAGAAATAAACCTAACCAGGGATGCAAAAGACCTATACAAAGAAAACTACAAAACGATAGTGCAAGAAAGAGAACTACATAAATGGAAAAATGTACCAAGCTCATGGAAAAGTAGACTCAACATTGTGAAAATGACAATTCTACCCAAAACAATCTACAAATACAATGCAATCCTGGTACAGACATCAACATTCTTTAAAGAGATGGAAAAATTAATCATTAACTTTATATGGAAAAGAAAGAGGCCCTGGATAAGCAAAGCACTGTTGAAGAAGAAAAAGTAGGAGGACTCACACTACCTGACCTTAGAAATTACTATACAGCTATGGTAGTCAAAACAGCTGGGTAATGATACAATGACAGATACGTTGACCAACGAAATAGAATTGAGAACTCAGATGTAAATCTATCCACCTACGGTCACCTGATCTTCAACAAGGGCCAGAAGTTCATAAAATGGGGAAAAGACAGTCATTTTAACAAACAGTGCTGGCAAAACTGGATGTCCATCAGTAAAAAATATGAAACAGGACTGATAACTCACACCATACACAAAAACTAATTCAAAATGGATCAAAGACCTAAATACAAAACCAAAAACTGTAAAGATCATAGAAGAAAAAATGGGAACAACACTACAGGCCCTAATACAGGGCATTAACTGTATACAAACCATAACTAACAACACACGAACTCTAGGAGTAAACTAGATCTCCTAAAAATTAAACATTTATGCTCATCAAAAGACTTCACCAAAAGAGCAAAAAGATGACCTATAGACTGGGAAAAATTTGGAGGCTATTATAAATCTTACAAAGGTCTAATTTCTAAAATCTACAGAAAATCCAACATTTCTACAACAAAAAATCAAATAATCCAATTAAAAATGGGCAAAGGCAATGAACAGACACTTCACCAAAGAAGACATTGAAGCGGCCAAATGACACATGAGGAAATGCTCATGATCCCTAGCCATTACAGAAATGCAAATCAAAACCACAATGAGATACCATCTTACCCTGGCATTACTGGCATGAATTAAAAAAAAACAGAAAATGACAAATGTTCGAGAGGCTGCAGGGAAATTGCAACATTTATGTACTGCTGATGGGAATGCAAAATGGTAAAACCATTCTGGAAAACAATATGGCGCTTCCTTGGAAAGCTAGAAATAGAAATACCATATGATCCAGCAATCCCACTCCTAGGAATATATACTAGAGAAATAAGCGCTGTCACACAAATAGATATATGCATATCCATGTTCATGGCAGCATTGTTCACAATAGCAGAAAGATGGAAACAACAGACGAATGGATAAACAAACTGTGGTACATACACAAAATGGCGTACCACACAACGATAAAGAATGATGATGAATCTGTGAAGCACCTCAAAACATGAATGAATCTGGAGGACATTATGCTGAGTGAAATAAGTCAATCACAAAAGGACAAATATTATATGAGACCACCACTACAAAAATTCATGAAAAGGTTTACACACAAAAAGAAATAATCTTTGATGGTTACAAGGGAGGGGGGTACTGGAAATGGAAAAACACTAAATAGACAATAGATAAGTGGTCATTTTGGTGAAGGGTAAGACAGTACACAATACTGGGAGAGCCAACACAACTTGTACAAGGCAAGGTCATGGAAGCTCCACAGACACAATCAAACCCCTTGAGGGACCGAATTATTGGGCTGAGGGCTATGGGGAACATTTAGCTCAACTGGCATAACATAGTTTATAAAGAAAATTCTCTACACTATATTTTGGTGAGTAGTGTCTGGGGAATTAAAAGCCTATGAGCGGCCATCTAATATACTCCACTGGTCTCACCCCATCTGGAGCAAGGGGGAATGAAGAAAACTAAAGAGACAAGGGAAAGATTAGTCCAAAGGACTAATGGGCCATAACTACCATGGCCTCCACCAGACTGAGTCCAGTACAACTAGATGGTGCTGGGCTACATTCACTGACTGCTCTGACAGGGATCACAATAGAGGGTCCCAATCAGAGCTGGAGAAAAATGTAGAAAAAAATTCTAACTCACAAAAAAAAGACCAGACCTACTGGCCTGACAGAAACTGGAGAAACCCTGACAGTATGGCCCCTGGACACCCTATTAGTTTATTAATGATGTCACTCCTGAGGTTCACCCATCAGCCAAAGATTAGAGAGGCCCATAAAACAAAACAAGACTAAAGGGGCACACCAGCCGAGGGACAAGGACTAGAAGGCAGGAGGGGCAGGAAAGGTGGTAATAGGTAAACCAAGGTCAAAAAGGGGAGAGTGTTGACATGTCGTGGGCTCAGTAACCAATATCATAAAACAATATGTGTACTAACTGTTTAATGAGGAGCTAGCTTGTTCTGTAAACCGTCATCTAAAACACAATAAAAATTAAAAAAAAAGAGTTCACACACTTAAGCTTTTACCCAAATGCCCTAAAAGTATGTAAGAATTAAGTCAGAAAGGCAGAATGTCATACCAAACTATTTGCATGTTGGTTATATACTAAGTCACCAAGTGATGCCCAACTTTAGATGCACTTGATAATTTTCAAAGAACATTATAAAAATACAAATAACTAGATCCCTCTCCAAACCTACCAAAGCTGGATCATCTAGGGTATTATTAGGCAGCCACTAAGCCATAAAAAAAAAAAAAAAAGCCATGGGGGGAGAAAAAAACAAAAAGGTAAAAGCAGCTCCATATATAGTTCTCACACAAAGCCAGAGTTAAGATCTACTGAAGAAGTCAAAAGTCCTAAGTATGCAAACCTCCCCAGTCCCCCGTGTCATTAGTATTATCATCCAGACATTTTCAGATCTGGAATGTAAACGGGCACTCATACTTCAGACACTGATGCCCACCCTCACGCACACACACACCACTACCATCACCACCCCTCCACTGGAACATTTGAAGGTAGCTAAGGCCATAGCAACAATTCAATTTGCTCTTTTTCCATATTTGTGCCCCTTCCAATGAACGGTGATTCAACAGAATTCAAAAATTATCTAACAATATCCTTAGTATCACATGCAAATAAAATTTTGCTGAAGATCATTCAAAACTGGTTGCAGCATTTCACCAACAAGGAAATTCCAGAAATTCAAGCCAAATTCAGAAGAGGACATGGAACAAGGGGTATCATTGCTGATGACAAATGGATCTTGGCTGAAATCAGAGAACACAAGAAGGATGTTTACCTGTGTTTTATTGGCTATGCAAAGGCATTTGACTATGTGAATCATAACAAAAATTATGGATAACATTGTGAAGAATGGGAACCCAGAACACTTAATTGTGCTCATGAAGAAGCTGTACATAGACCAAAAAGCAGTCTTTCAAACAGAACAAGGGTATACTGCTTGGTTTAAAATCAGGAAAGGTGTGCATCAGGGTTGTATCCTTTCACCATGCTTATTCAATCTGCATGCTGAGTAAAAAATCCAAGAAGCTGGACTGTCTGAAGAAGAGCACAGCATAAGGATTGGTCGAAGACTCATCAACAACCCGCAATATGCAGATGATACAACCTTGCTTGCTCAAAGCAAAGAGGGCTTGAGGCATTTATTGATGAAGATCAAAGATCACAGCCTTCAGTATGGATTACACCTCAACATAAAGAAAACAAAAATCCTCACAAGTGGACCAATAAGCAGCATCATGATAAACGAAGAAAATACTGAAGTTGTCAAGGGTTTCGTTTTAATTGGATCCACAATAAATACCCACGAAACCAGCAGTCAAGACATAAAAAGACTCATTGCGTTGGGCAAATCTGCTGTAAAAGACCTCTTTCAAGTGTTAAAAAAGCAAAGCTGTCACTTTAAGGACCAAAGTGTGCCTAACCCAAGCCATAGTGTTTTCAATTACCTCATATGCATGTAAAAGCTGGACAATGAATAATGAAGACCGAAGAAGAATTGAAGCCTTTGAATTATGGTGTTGGCAAAGAATATTAAATATACCATAGACTGCCAGAAGAAAGAACAATATCTGTCTTGGAAGAAGTACAGCCAGAATGCTCCTTAGAAGCAAGAATGGCAAGACTTCATCTCACCTACTTTGGACATATTATCAGGAGAGACCAGTAACTGGAGAGAGACATCATGCTTCGTAGAGTAGAGGGTCAGTGGAAAAAGAGGAAGACCCTCAGTGAGATGGACTGACACAGTGGCTGCAACAATGGGCTCAAGTATAAACAATTGTGAAAATGGCGCGAGACCAGGCAGTGTTTCCTTCTGTTGTACTATGAGTCGGAACCAACTCGACAGCACCTAACAACAATAACGAAGGCCATGGCAACAGTTCAATTTACTTTTTTAAGATTCCAGTTTCCTAATTCTAGGCTTTGCTTTTACTAACTTATCCCACTTTTTTTTTTTTACAAAATGTACTTGCTGAAAATCAAAATATTCTCTGTATTTTGGAGCCACAACTTAGAATCAGTGAATCATGATTAGAAACTTTTCCAATACTAAGCAAAGAAAAAAAATGTGCACAGAATTTTGTTGTAATGCAGACTACAACATATGCTCTGTATTATTCTGCCATATGAATTTTGTGTCTTTTGGGCTTCTCTCTCTTGACGAATTATTTGTTTGGTCCAACCTACCATTTTGGATCTAGATAGGATGATAGTGTCATTACTTTTGGTATCCTAGTCATGTTTCTTAGCACTGAGCAAAGCAAATGTTTGTAAGAACAAATAATGAAAATGGCCCACAAGGGAAAATGAAATGAAAGAACCACTGCTAACCCTCCGTTATGCGTGTGAAATGTGGAGACACCATAAGTATGTAAGGGCTGCCTTATTAAACTCAGGCAATTGAAGTTCATTTTCTTACTGTTTCTCTTTAGCCTTCTGGGTGTGCCTTTTGTGGCACTGTTAGAATTTAAAATCTGAAAGCTTTAATGGTTCACATGAATGTATGAAGCAAATAAATTACATAATTAAATGAATCATTCAGAAATTAATCTCTCTCATTGGCCTACTAAATTTAATCTTCAGTTGGATGTTTACCTCATAAAATCTGCAAAATTTGATAATAAAACTATTTTAACTGTTTGTCAGCTAATTATCCATGATTTGTTTCATTTCACACTTTTGAGAATCAAACATTTTAAACCTTCGAAATCCACCCACTGGAAATTTGAATTCCCATCAAAAAAGCCTAAACATCCAAGTATCAGCCTCTGGTGATTCAAAATACTATATTGGGATTAATAAAGTACATTTCTGTATTGAATGTTTCCAGCATGAAAAAGTCTAATTTGTATGTAAAATGGTTAATATTTTAATGAATACGTTACCGTGTTTACTTTTCAAAAATTATTCTGGCAAAAATTCTGGTCAACCTACATGGTGAATTAGCCCCAATAATTTTCTGTCTAAAGCCACTCTTCTTTTGGCTCAGCCAGTGTCCACTAATGACATTTCCCAATTAGTGTAGGATGCCAGACATTTAGAAGATTCTGCTTTGTATGGTCCAGGTCAAATCACATAAATTGGTTTGAGTGAACTAAGTGAATAAGGGGCAATTTTATTGTGTTAAACAATTCTTATTTTTTATGTAGCTATGCAAAATAATCAATGGTTTCAATATTTTACATTATAACCAATGTGTATTTTGGAGGCTATGCAGATATAAAGGCACCCTGCTAGCAGAGTGGTTAAGAGCTTGGCTGCTAACCAAAAGTTTTCAAGTTCGAATCCACCAGCCACTCCTTGGAAACCCTGTAGAGCAGTTCTACTCTGCCATAAGTGTTGCTATGAGTCAGAATTGACTTGATGGCAATTTTTTTTTTTTGTAGACATAAAAAGATCCTTACAGAAAACATATTTTTTAAAAAGGAATATTCCTGTTGTCTTGTTTAATTTTTTTGTTTACATCCTCACTATATTAAAAAAATAATTTGAGGCAGCTTTAAAAAACACATACAACAGAATAAAACAGAATCGGTAATCAGGGGGAAAAAAATAGAATCAAGAAAAGAGCTAAAGCCAAGAAGCTTTAGAGTAGAAAATCCATTGGTTAGAATTAGAACATGAATTAGTCTCTGAGCTTTCTAGAAGCCAAAACAGTAAGAAAGAAATTATCAGTTATATGACCCACAGTGTTCATAAGATAAAAACAAACTGATCGCCCAAACACAGGTATTTCTGAAACTAAGCCCTAAGAGACATCATTCCCATGAGACCTCCTGTAGAAGACTGTGTGAAATGTAAATAACCACATTTTCAACAACACGCTTGCAGTAAATACAAAAACGAGACACTTGGAACTGTTTCTAACAATGTCTCTCAAGGCATATCAACAAAAGCACAACACAAAAAACAACAAAACCCAGCTGAGTAAAAGTACTTGGGCAGAGTGTGTTCTAAAATGATCAGTCCAAGCAAATGTTTCACTCTTGTCTGACTTGATCCGTGAATACATTTTATAGGAACTAGAAGGATGACTGGACTATATAGCCTTCAAGCAACACTACATAACTTTTGAAAACTAATGAGTGAGAGCAAATCCATGGTTATATTTTCTGATAAGTAAAACAGAAGTAAAGTTGAGGGTCAGCAAAAATGAGGAAAGTCCTTAATAAGATGTATGGACACAATAGCCACAACATGGACTCAAACATACGAGTGATCGCGAAGATGGAGCGTGACCAGGCAACACTTTGCTTTGTTATATATAAGGTTGTCAAGAGTCAGAACTAACTCGATGGCAACTAACAACAACTATGATACCAAAAATAGAAATAAAAGATTTAAAATTTCTCAATGGATCTTTATCTAGCTCTCATTTTGAAGTTCATACTGCTCTAAAACTTCCCTGGAGATAGCAGATACTCTTGTCAAGGATTACTAAAGTCTTCAGATATGCCCCTTCCTCCCCAACCCACCCATCTCAGGTGTATGAAATGGCATGGTTCTAATTTGCAACCTCTTCCTTTCCCATCCTTCACATTAGAAAGAAAGATAAAGCTACTTGAAACAATAACAAAAAAATAAAGCAATAGCACCCTGTCCACTCCACTTTTTATTGGGAATGAATTCAGAAATTAAGAAAGAGAAAAGAAACACCATAGAGTGCCAACCTGCATGGTTCCTACCTCTCTGAGCTACTTAATGCCAAACCAGTCACGTGTCACATTTCACAAAGCTCTGCGGCCGGGTAGTAAGGGTGCAGGTTGCTTTGAAAATCACTAGAAAGCAATTTTCAGTGGGCTGCCCAATATTTGTCCTGCCTGCAGATACACAGACACAGATGCTAGTCTTCACACCTATAATGGGTAAATACTATTTGTTGCCTCTCCCATCAGCCACAAGTCTAGATCCTAATTTGACCTAGCTCAAACAATTAGGCCTAAACTTACTGATCAAATGCAAAATAATCAATGATTTTAATATTTTGCATTATAGCCCTAGTGTGCCAGAGATAGGGTGAACATTTGGCTGAGTTGGTTTTTGTAAACTGCACTATTTCACTAAAGCTTTCCTCTATTCTGACTCAGGACAACTGGGTTCAACAACTTAAGACTTACTCTTTGAAATAAGCCCCAGACTGATAGTAAAAAGATTGTATAAAACTACCACCACTGCTCAGAAAGCAACCTGAAAAGAGCTGGAAGTATATAGTAGTTCCAAAAGTTAATATCCCCAACTCATCAGCCCATTATTTTGAGAAAATCTTAGTGATTTAGCAGTCAGAGATGGAAGGAAGCAGGAGACACCATCGGCTGGAATTTTGAAGAAAAACTAATACAGGGACTATTTTCAGAGTTAAAGCAAATGTTAAGAGAACCAACAAAGGATGCTGATGCACCCTGAGACTACATCACCAGGAAGCTTTTCCCACCCCCAGGCAGGAAGAGGCAAGAAAAGAAAACAGTGTAGCCAAAAGCAAGCCAGAACTGACAGGAGTTGTAATCTCTGAAAGAAAAAGCCACTGCAGAAACCACTACACAGATACGGGGGAATCTAGCAATACCAGGACCTCTCTCTCCTATGGCTCTCCCTTCTGCAGCGGCTGATTCCCATTGGCTGCACCCAGATACAAGGGAAGGCAAGAGAGCCTACTGATGCAGCCTTTAGGGATCAGTCCAGTGCAGAGAAGAAAGGTAAAGTAGACAGAGGTTGGAGAATAACCAGCCTACTAACCTTGCAATACAATGGCATTTCTGATACTTCCATGTAGTCCTAAAGGTCATCTTGGAAGTCATGTGGATACAGTTGATGTTGGGTGGCAGCACCCACATAACTGGGACTGTATAGAGATGGGTCTATCCAGGAGGTAAACTAATAATTATTCTTGGCTTCTTTCTTTCTCAGGGAAAACAAAAACACTTTTACACTGTCAAACGAACAGAATCTTTACTTGTGGTTCTTGAACTAATTTCATAAAATGTGCTTGTTCTGTCTTATTTCCAAAGAAAAATTTTCATTATATGTAGCCAGTGGAGGTGTGAGAACATACAGCAATGTGTCCCCCAACTCTGTGTTTATGGATAAGAAAGGGAGAAGAGCATATTTAATCCATCTGTACCCTCTGTGCTTCTCATTATAGAACTCGAATTTCAAGTCTTTTATAATCAACAACTCACAGACAACCTCATTTCTTTCATTTAGAGAGGAGGGGAAAACCCAGAAGAAAGAGAAGCTTGATGGAAGGGTGCTGGCAAAAACTCTTCACCTACATGCATTCATTTTTCACATCCAAAATGCAATTTGCACATATTCAACAAGGAAACATGTTTCAAAAAGTAATTTAAACTTAAGCAAAACATCTGGCCTGAAACAAAAGCTAGGCTTCTAGCATTTTTTTTTTAAAGTTAAATGTAAATCATGGAAGAATACGTCTTAAAATACCCCTGCAGCACACATTGTTAGTAAAAATCACACCCTGCAATGGGTATGGTGACACAGCATAGTACATATTCACCCAACGCTGCTCCACCCAGACAGCAGGGAAACTAAAGTCAACAACAATAAATTAAAGGTATTGAAGCTGCAGAATTATTCCAGAAACGTTGACATTGCCAGTCTGAAAGCTGGACTGGAAGCTGGAGAGTTCCTTTTCCAGCAGAAGGCTTATTAAATGAAACTACCTTATAAATCTGTATAAGAACTTCCTCACCCTGGAAGGACCTGGTGGATGGGGCTGCAGAAAACAAAGTGTATGGTACGCAGCACTCTGGGACATAAAAGGTGCATGTTATATCACAATTCTTTATTTTCTTCAAATTAATTAGAAGTATCTCAAACCCCTACCCACTAAATCTGGCAGGAAGAATGATATCAGTCAGTTTGGGCTCTCTGCCCCATCTCTTTGACTGCCAAAAAAAAAAAACCACTGGCCTTCCATCCTTCCCATTCTTGAGCAGGGAAGAGTCTCAGCCTGTAGATGCCACCTCTGCCATTTGTTTTTTGGGGCTACACAATGTCACTGTGAAACAGTAGCCTCTCACCATCTGTCCAAGCTGTTGTGCCATCTGTGGCTCAAGCCACCAAAGTTCTATTTGTTGATGGGCAACTCCGCTGGCAGCTTCACTTCCTTTCAGGCCAAGCCTGGCCATGGTGAGGCCTTTCCTGTTCCTAACGACACAGCTCTGTCCTCATAGGCATCCCTTCAGACTCTTGGCCTTCAAAGTTGCAGAATCCAAGTCAGCTCAGGCCTGTATCTTCCAGAAAACCTGCACCCTTTCCTCTTCTCCGTCTCGATGAATAAACCCACAGGTCAGACATCTTTTCTCCTTTCAACACTATAAACCTTTATTGGTTGATTCTTCTCTCTTTTGGGGAGAATTAGACCTACCTGCTTTAATAGCATTTTTTTAAAAACACAAACCTCACAAGCCATTTTTAATGGTTTTTTTTTTTTAGAAGGGTCCACACCAGTTGCCAGTATCACTGAAGTGGAAGGCCTGAAATCAGTAGGTAAGGAAAGCTCAGGCATTAGAAATTCAAAGGCTTACATACCTTCCTTGGGGAGTAAATACCCATGATATTTTTCCTTCCTGATAAGATTGCTGCAAAAGAAATAAAGCACATAATAATTTCTCAGCAGGTCACACTGCTACACTAGATTGATAATAAATCTCTCTATTTGACCTTTCATTCATCTATTCCAAATATATTTATGAAGCTCTGTTTCAGGCAGTATGATAGGCACAAAGGATAGAATGGTGAGGAAAAGAAAGTACTGTCCCTGCCCTTATGGCAATTACAGCCTAATCATCATTAATAATCAAAAACAGACTCAAGGCTTATCCCTGGGGAAATAGAAAAAGTAACACACCAACTCTGTATTTGAAGACTATTTATTTAAACAGAACTAAGAGAGGATATGTACATAAAAAGATCTAACATCTTGTCCTACGCTAAAAATTAACAGTGCAAATGATAGATTCTATGCACAATCTTAAGAGTGACTGAGTGATGACCATGGTTGGGGAAATCTGAAAAATTTCCATAAAGGACCTAGGTGTGTGAGCCAGGACCCAAGAAAGGTGAAGGACCTTGACAAATGGAAAAGAGAGGAAAGGAAGCTCCCAATATCTTCCTCAAATTACATTAAAAAGCCAGAAAATGAGGTCTCTGGGTGGCACAAATGATTTGTGCTTGACCTCTAACCTAAAGATTGGTGGTTCAAACCCACCCAGAGATGCCATGAAAGAAAGGCCTGG
The DNA here is from genome assembly GCF_024166365.1 of Elephas maximus indicus. NCBI lineage: Eukaryota > Metazoa > Chordata > Mammalia > Proboscidea > Elephantidae > Elephas > Elephas maximus. The sequence continues at coordinate 68,526,624 of NC_064820.1, forward strand.
CAAACTGCTTCCATAAAAATTACAGCCAAGAAAACCCTGTGGAGCAGTTCTACTCCATAACACACAGGGTTGCAGTAAATTGAATGAACTCTGTGGCAATGGATATAGCCTGGCCAAGCTGATGCATAGAAAACTAACCATCACAGCCTGGTTAAAAAGTGGGGAAATGCTTGAAAATTCAAGGGATTTGAAGAACTTTTAAGAGGAGCAAAAACACTTATTTTAGTTTTGTTTTTAAATGAATGCGTTGAATACAAAGGATCTCAATTTTTACCTATCATTTCACTCTTTATGAAGTGTCTCTCAGCTGTTTTCATCTAAGACATATCTGATAAATTCATAACCAATAACACTATCCCTCGATCTTCTTTTATCATGAAAAATGGTGTTTCTCTCTTCTGCTTCCTCCTTTGGCCTCCTTTGCGATGATGAAGAATGAGGTAGAGAAACTCTCCTTTCTGAAACAGACGCCTCATGTAATTCCAATGGAAGAGTAAATTGGCGAGATCTTTCTGAAAGGTAATTTGGAGATAAGCATAGAATGTCTAAAAATGAGCAAGCCATCTGGCCTGATAAATCTACTTTGAGGGATTTATCTAGAGAAATGATCAGAAAAATTTCATAAAGGTTTTGGTGAAAGATTTTCATTATAATAATATTTATAACCTTGAAATTAAGACACCTTAAATATCCAAAGTCATAAAAATGGCTAATAAATTATGGCATAGACATTAAAAGAATGCTTTTGAAAATATTTAAGGATATAAGAAAATTCTTACACTATATTAGATGGAAAAAAAATACAAACTATGAACAATATGATCTCATAGATCAAAAACATTACATGTGTATAATAAATACATAGAAACAAAAGATGTCAAAAATACTAAGACCTGTTATCTCTTTGTGATAGAATTATGAGGTGCATGTATTCCTCTCCTAACCTTTTCTGTATTATTTCAAATTTTTTGCAATTAATACCTATTACCAGTTCTAAGGGGGAAAAAAATCCCATATTTTTTTTATTGTGGTAACAATATAAAAACAAAACATTTACCATTTCAACTTTTTACATGCACAGGGACATTAAGTACATTCACCATGTTTTGCAACCATCACCATTATCATTCTAAACTCTCATATGTTTTTGAAGCCGGCCAACAAGCAATATCGGACCCTGAATCCAGTTGGTGGTCAATTTTGGTCTTACAAATATTGCCTCCTCCAATATCTCTCCTGCTTCATTATTCATTCATATTCATTCACCTGAACATTGTGCATTGAGCCTGCCTAAAATGAGAAGAAACACCAGATTCAACCAGCAACATTATTTTTTTCTTTCATGGGTACTAAACCTTAGTCAGCCAGGAACCACCCATGCATCAGGCAGGGAATCCCAAGTAGACTTTGTACACTTGTTTTTAAATTCTAGATTCTCTCTACACTGCTGAACAGTGTTCTTGCTTCCCGTACCCAGGCCCCACATTCACCACTCATTCGAAGTCAGTTGAAGAGTAGATTATCCTGCTACTGTGCTATTCCAAGGCAAGTTCTTTAACCTGTCTCTGATATATGAGTGAACCACGTAGGGGCACAAACTATAGGACTGGAACAAATAGACAGAGGCTACCAAGATGGTAAGTTTTAATTCAATCATGTTGATAAACCCAAAAATATAAATGGTCTAAACACAACAATCAAGAGTGAAATTTTCATATTGGATGAAAAAAATTGTGTTCTTAAATTTAAAGACATAGATAAGTTAAAAGCAAAAAAAAAAAAAAAAAAAACTGGAAAATGGTACACCTTTTTACCACTAGGCAAAAGAAAGCTGCAGTGCTAGTTTTGTTGTTAGGTGCTGTCAAGTTCATTCCAACTCATAGCAACCTTATGTACAACAGAACAAAATGCTGTCCAGTCCCCTGCCATCCTCGCAATCATTGCTATGTTTACAGTAGTTATATTAATAACAAATACAATATTCCTTCAGAACAAGGAATATGTACAGGGGTAAAGACAGAAATCAAATAAATATAAAGGGTTGATTCTCTAAGTAGACGTAACATTCCTAACTGTACAGACTCATAACAATAGGGATTCAAAATATATAAAGCAAAAAGTGACAGAACTGACAAATCTACAATTAAAGCTGCAGAGTTTAAGACTACTCTTTCAGCAATTGACAGAAAAGGTAGATAGAAAACTGGTAAGGATTAGAAGGCTCAAGGAGCACTATCAACCAACTTGAGATAATAACATATATAGAATACTTCACTTTAAATCAGTAAAATACACATCCTTTTCAAGTGCGCATGGAACATTCACCAATGCAGATGAGATTACAGGCAACGAATTAAAAGTCAACAAATTTAAAAGAATAGATATAATACAAAGAATGTTCTCAGGGCATAATGGAATTAAACTGGAAATAAACAACAAAAAGATATTTGGAAAATTCCCAAATAGTTGGAAATTGAAGCAAAGACTTCCAAATACCCATGGGTAGACCAGAAATTTTCAAAGAATATTTTAAAATATTTTGAACTAAATACAAAATTAAAACAAAACATGTCAGAATTTGTGGGATGAAGTGACAGCAGTGCTTAGGGGGAAATCTGTGACATTAAATGCTTATGTTAGTAAAGAACGGTATAAAATCAGTAATCTAAGCTTCTTCCTTAAGGAACTAGCAAAATAAGAGCAAATTAAATGCAAAGAAAGCCAAAACAATGAAATAATAATGGCAGAAATTTATAAAGGCTGCAAATAAAAATTTATAGAGAAAATCAAACCAAAAGCTGGTTTTTTGGAAAGATCGATATCAAGATCAGTAAACTGGTATACTTCTAGCCAGACTGAAAAAGGAAAAGAAGGAAGAAACAAATTACCAATATTACGAATGTCCAATATTAGGACATCATTGTGGACCACACAGACATTAAAAATTCAGGAACTAAGGAATTATTAAGGAAAAACTAAGGAATGTTATGAACAACACTTTCTAGAAAAGGACATCATATTTGGTAAAGCAGAAGATCAGCAAAAATGAGGGAAATCCTCAATAAGATGGATTGACACAATAGCCACAACAATGGGCTCAAACATATCGAAGATCATGAAGATGGCACAGGACTGGGAAACATTTCGTGCTGTTATACATAAATTCAATGAGTTGGAGATGACTTAACAGCAACAAACAACAACAACAACACGAACAGCACTATACTCATAAAGTCAACAACTTAGATGAAATGAACCAACTTGTTGAAAGACGCAAACTGCCAAAACTCAATAAAAGTGAAATCAATAACCTGAATAGTCCCATATCTACTAAAGAAATTTAATTCATGGTTAAAAAAGAAAAACCATGTCCAAATGATTTCACTTATGAATTCTTCCGAACACTTAAAAACATGAATTAAAGAACAGAGCCATTTACAATAGAAAAATATTAAAATACCTAGGTATAAATCTAACAAATATGACCAGATTCTGCATGCAGAACATGCAAAAGACTGATGGAAGAAATCAAAGACCTAAATAAGTGGAGAAAGAACCCTTTCCCATAAATTGAAAGGATCTTTTTTTTTTTAAAAAATATCAATTGTTCCTCAATTTGGTCTATAGATTCAATGCAACTCAAATCAAAATGTTACCAATCTTTGTTATAGATATCAAGCAAGCTCATTCTAAAATTTATGTCAAAAGGCAAAGAAACTATAATAGGCAAAACAATTTTGGAGAAAGAAGTACAAGGATGGAGGACACACTACAAATTTCACAACTTACTAATCGAGACAGTGTGTGGTAATGGCAAAAGTTTAGACACATAGATCAATAGAAAAGACTAGAGGTCCAGAAACAATTCCACACAAATATAAGTCAACTAATGTTCGTCAAAAATGCAAAGGCATTTCAGGGGGGGCGGAGCCAAGATGGCGGACTAGGCAGACGCTACCTCGGATCCCTCTTACAACAAAGACATGGAAAAACAAGTGAATCGATCTCATACATAACAATCTACGAACCCTGAACAACAAACACAGATTTAGAGATGGAGAATGAACTAATACGGGGAAGCTGCGATTGTTTTCAGAGCCTGGAGCCAGCGTACCAGTCAGATTTTCTGGAAAAACTAGTTTCCCAGTGATGGCTCGGAGACAACAATCCATATCAAACCACTTAAAGAAGCAGACCATGACAGCTTCTCCAACCCCCCAAACAAACGAATCAAAATCTTTCCCAAATGAAGATACAATCCTGGAATTATCAGATACAGAATATAAAAAACTAATTTACAGAATGCTTCAAGACATCACAAATGAAATAAGGCAAACTGCAGAAAAAGCCAAGGAACACACTGATAAAACTGTTGAAGAACTCAAAAAGATTATTCAAGAACATAGTGGAAAAATTAATAAGTTGCAAGAATCCATAGAGAGAGAGCATGTAGAAATCCAAAAGATTAACAATAAAATTACAGAATTAGACAATGCAATAGGAAGTCAGAGGAGCACACTCGAGCAATTAGAATGCAGACTGGGACATCTGGAGGACCAGGGAATCAACACCAACATAGCTGAAAAAAAATCAGAGAAAAGAATTAAAAAAAAATGAAGAAACCCTAAGAATCATGTGCGACTCTATCAAGAAGGATAACCTGCGGGTGATTGGAGTCCCAGAACAGGGAGGGGGGATAGAAAACACAGAGAAAATAGTCGAAGAACTCCTGACAGAAAACTTCCCTTACATCATGAAAGACGAAAGGATATCTATCCAAGATGCTCATCGAACCCCATTTAAGATTGATCCAAAAAGAAAAACACCAAGACATATTATCATCAAACTCACCAAAACCAAAGATAAATGGAAAATTTTAAAAGCAGCCAGGGAGAAAAGAAAGGTCTCCTTCAAGGGAGAATCAATAAGAATAAGTTCAGACTACTCAGCAGAAACCATGCAGGCAAGAAGGGAATGGGACGACATATACAGAACACTGAAGGAGAAAAACTGCCAGCCAAGGATCATATATCCAGCAAAACTCTCTCTGAAATATGAAGCCGAAATTAAGATATTTACAGATAAACACAAGTTTAGAGAATTTGCAAAAACCAAACCAAAGCTACAAGAAATACTAAAGGATATTGTTTGGTCACAGAACCAATAATATCAGATATCAGCACAACACAAGGTCACAAAACAGAACGTCCTGATATCAACTCAAACAGGGAAATCACAAAAACAAACAAATTAAGATTAATTAAAAAAAAAAAATACACATAACAGGGAATCATGGAAGTCAATAGGTAAAAGATCACAATAATCAAAAAGAGGGACTAAATACAGGAGGCATTGAACTGCCATATGGAGAGTGATACAAGGCGATATAGAACAATACAAGTTAGGTTTTTACTTAGAAAAATAGGGGTAAATAATAAGGTAACCACAAAAAGGTATAACAACTCTATAACTCAAGATAAAAGCCAAGAAAAACGTAACGACTCAACTAACATAAAGTCAAACACTATGAAAATGAGGAGCTCACAATTTACTAAGAAAAACGCCTCAGCACAAAAAAGTATGTGGAAAAATGAAATTGTCAACAACACACATAAAAAGGCATCAAAATGACAGCACTAAAAACTTACTTGTCTATAATTACGCTGAATGTAAATGGACTAAATGCACCAATAAAGAGACAGAGAGTCGCAGACTGGATAAAGAAACACGATCCATCTATATGCTGCCTACAAGAGACACACCTTAGACTTAGAGACACAAACAAACTAAAACTCAAAGGATGGAAAAAAATATATCAAGCAAACAATAAGCAAAAAAGAAGAGGAGTAGCAATATTAATTTCTGACAAAATAGACTTTAGACTTAAATCCACCACAAAAGATAAAGAAGGACACTATATAATGATAAAAGGGAAAACTGATCAGGAAGACATAACCATATTAAATATTTATGCACCCAATGACAGGGCTGCAAGATACATAAAACAAACTTTAACAGAATTGAAAAGTGAGATAGACACCTCCACAATTATAGTAGGAGACTTCAACACACCACTTTCGGAGAAGGACAGGACATCCAGTAAGAAGCTCAATAGAGACACGGAAGACCTACTTACAACAATCAACCAACTTGACCTCATTGACTTATACAGAACTCTCCACCCAACTGCTGCAAAATATACTTTTTTTTCTAGCGCACATGGAACATTCTCTAGAATAGACCACATATTAGGTCATAAAACAAACCTTTGCAGAGTCCAAAACATCGAAATATTACAAAGCATCTTCTCAGACCACAAGGCAATAAAACTAGAGATCAATAACAGAAAAACTAGGGAAAAGAAATCAAATACTTGGAAAATGAACAATACCCTCCTGAAAAAAGACTGGGTTATAGAAGACATCAAGGAGGGAATAAGGAAATTCATAGAAAGCAACGAGAATGAAAATACTTCCTATCAAAACCTCTGGGACACAGCAAAAGCAGTGCTCAGAGGCCAATTTATATCGATAAATGCACACATACAAAAAGAAGAAAGAGCCAAAATCAGAGAACTGTCCCTACAACTTGAACAAATAGAAACTGAGCAACAAAAGAATCCATCAGGCACCCGAAGAAAACAAATAATAAAATTTAGAGCTGAACTAAATGAATTAGAGAACAGAAAAACAATTGAAAGAATTAACAAAGCCAAAAGCTGATTCTTTGAAAAAATTAACAAAATTGATAAACCATTGGCTAGACTGACTAAAGAAATACTGGAAAGGAAACAAATAACCCGAATAAGAAACGAGAAGGACCACATCACAACAGAACCAAATGAAATTAAAAGAATCATTTCAGATTATTATGAAAAATTGTACTCTAACAAATTTGAAAACCTAGAAGAAATGGATGAATTCTTGGAAAAACACTACCTACCTAAACTAACACATTCAGAAGTAGAACAACTAAATAGACCCATAACAAAAAAAGAGATTGAAACGGTAATCAAAAAACTCCCAACAAAAAAAAGCCCTGGCCCGGATGGCTTCACTGCAGAGTTCTACCAAACATTCAGAGAAGACTTACCACCACTACTACTGAAGGTATTTCAAAGCATAGAAAATGACGGAATACTACCCAACTCATTCTATGAAGCCACCATCTCCCTGATACCAAAACCAGGTAAAGACACTACAAAAAAAGAAAATTATAGACCTATATCCCTCATGAACATAGATGCAAAAATCCTCAACAAAATTCTAGCCAATAGAATCCAACAACACATCAAAAAAATAATTCACCATGATCACGTGGGATTTATACCAGGTATGCAAGGCTGGTTTAATATCAGAAAAACCATTAATGTAATCCATCACATAAACAAAACAAAAGACAAAAACCACATGATCTTATCAGTTGATGCAGAAAAGGCATTTGACAAAGTCCAACACCCATTTATGATAAAAAACTCTTACCAAAATAGGAATTGAAGGAAAATTCCTCAACATAATAAAGGCATCTATGCAAAGCCAACAGCCAATATCACTCTAAATGGAGAGAACCTGAAAGCATTTCCCTTGAGAACGGGAACCAGACAAGGATGCCCTTTATCACCACTCTTATTCAACATCGTGCTGGAAGTCCTAGCCAGGGCAGTTAGGCTAGACAAAGAAATAAAAGGTATCTGGATTGGCAAGGAGGAAGTAAAGTTATCACTATTTGCAGATGACATGATTATATACACGGAAAACCCTAAGGAATCCTCCAGAAAACTACTGAAACTAATAGAAGAATTTGGCAGAGTCTCAGGTTATAAAATAAACATACAAAAATCACTTGGATTCCTCTACATCAACAAAAAGAACACCGAAGAGGAAATAACCAAATCAATACCATTCACAGTAGCCCCCAAGAAGATAAGATACTTAGGAATAAATCTTACCAAGGATGTAAAAGACCTATACAAAGAAAACTACAAAGCTCTACTACAAGAAATTCAAAAGGACATACTTAAGTGGAAAAACATACCTTGCTCATGGATAGGAAGACTTAACATAGTAAAAATGTCTATTCTACCAAAAGCCACCTATACATTTAACGCACTTCCGATCCAAATTCCAATGTCATATTTTAAGGGGATAGAGAAACAAATCACCAATTTCATATGGAAGGGAAAGAAGCCTCAGATAAGCAAAGCACTACTGAAAAAGAAGAAGAAAGTGGGAGGCCTCACTTTACCTGATTTCAGAACCTATTATACAGCCACAGTAGTCAAAACAGCCTGGTATTGGTACAACAACAGGCACATAGACCAATGGAACAGAATTGAGAACCCAGACATAGATCCATCCACGTATGAGCAGCTGATATTTGACAAAGGACCAGTGTCAATTAGTTGGGGAAAAGATAGTCTTTTTAACAAATGGTGCTGGCATAACTGGATATCCATTTGCAAAAAAATGAAACAGGACCCAAACCTCACACCAAGCACAAAAACTAACTCCAAGTGGATCAAAGACCTAAACATAAAGACTAAAACGATAAAGATCATGGAAGAAAAAATTGGGACAACCCTAGGAGCCCTAATACAAGGCATAAACAGAATACAAAACATTACCAAAAATGATGAAGAGAAACCAGATAACTGGGAGCTCCTAAAAATCAAACACCTATGCTCATCTAAAGACTTCACCAAAAGAGTAAAAAGACCACCTACAGACTGGGAAAGAATTTTCAGCTATGACATCTCCGACCAGCGCCTGATCTCTAAAATCTACATGATTCTGTCAAAACTCAACCACAGAAAGACAAACAACCCAATCAAAAAGTGGGCAAAGGATATGAACACACATTTCACTAAAGAAGATATTCAGGCAGCCAACAGATACATGAGAAAATGCTCTCGATCACTAGCCATTAGAGAAATGCAAATTAAAACTACGATGAGATTCCATCTCACACCAGCAAGGCTGGCATTAATCCAAAAAACACAAAATAATAAATGTTGGAGAGGCTGTGGAGAGATTGGAACTCTTATACACTGCTGGTGGGAATGTAAAATGGTACAACCACTTTGGAAATCTATCTGGCGTTATCTTAAACAGTTAGAAATAGAACTACCATACAACCCAGAAATCCCACTCCTCGGAATATACCCTAGAGATACAAGAGCCTTCAGACAAACAGATATATGCACACCCATGTTTATTGCAGCTCTGTTTACAATAGCAAAAAGTTGGAAGCAACCAAGGTGTCCATCAACGGATGAATGGGTAAATAAATTGTGGTATATTCACACAATGGAATACTATGCATCGATAAAGAACAGTGATGAATCTCTGAAACATTTCATAACATGGAGGAACCTGGAAGGCATTATGCTGAGCGAAATGAGTCAGAGGCAAAAGGACAAATATTGTATAAGACCACTATTATAAGATCTTGAGAAATAGTAAACCTGAGAAGAACACATACTTTTGTGGTTACGAGGGGGGGAGGGAGGGAGGGGGGGAGAGGGTTTTTTATTGATTAATCAGTAGATAAGAACTGCTTTAGGTGAAGGGAAAGACAACACTCAATACATGGAAGGTCAGCTCAATTGGACTGGACCAAAAGCAAAGAAGTTTCCGGGATAAAATGAATGCTTCAAAGGTCAGCGGAGCAAGCGCGGGGGTCTGGGGAACATGGTTTGCGGGGACTTCTAAGTCAATTGGCAAAATAATTCTATTATGAAATCATTCTGCATCCCACTTTGAAATGTGGCGTCTGGGGTCTTAAATGCTAACAAGCAGCCATCTAAGATGCATCAATTGATCTCAACCCACCTGGAGCAAAGGAAAATGAAGAACACCAAGGCCACATGACAACTAAGAGCCCAAGAGACAGAAAGGGCCACGTGAACCAGAGACCTACATCATCCTGAGACCAGAAGAACTAGTTGGTGCCCGGCCACAATAGATGACTGCCCTGACAGGGAGCACAGCAGAGGACCCCTGAGGGAGCAGGAGATCAGTGGGATACAGACCCCAAATTCTCATAAAAAGACCAAACTTAATGGTCTGACTGAGACTAGAGGAATCCCAGCGGCCATGGTCCCCAGACCTTCTGTTGGCACAGGACAGGAACCATCCCCGAAGACAACTCATCAGACATGAAAGGGACTGGTCAGCGGGTGGGAGAGAGATGCTGATGAAGAGTGAGCTAATTATATCAGGTGGACACTTGAGATTGTGTTGGCAACTCTTGTCTGGAGGGGGGATGGGAGGATAGAGAGAGAGGGAAGCCGGCAAAATTGTCACGAAAGGAGAGACTGAAAGGGCTGACTCAAGAGGGGGAGAGCAAGTGGGAGTAGGGAGTGAGATGTATGTAAACTTATATGTGACAGACTGATTGGATTTGTAAACGTTCACTTGAAGCTTAATAAAAGTTAATTAAAAAAAAAATGCAAAGGCATTTCAATAGAGAAAGGATAGTCTTTTCAAGAAATGGTGCTCAAAAATTTGGATGCATAGATGCAAAAGCATAAACCTCACCACAGTACCTTATCCTTTATTCAAAAACTGATCATAGATTTAAATGTTAAAGGCAAAACTATGAAAATCCTAGAAAAAATATAGAAGAAAATCTTTTTGCCTTGCTTTGGCAAAGATTTTGTACATTCAACACACACTCAGATGCACACAAACACACACACACAAAGATAAGTTCTAACATAACAAAATTATTAAACTTTTACTTTGTAAAAAACACTGGTAAAGGAAGGAAAACATATTCCATAAACTGGGAGAAAATATTTGCAAATCATATTTCTAACAAAGGACTTCTATCTACAATACATACGGAACTCTCAAAACTCAATAATAAGAGGGGGCCAAGACGGCTGACTAGGCAGACGCTACCTCAGATCCCTTTTGCAACAAAGACTCGGAAAAACAAGTGAATCGATCACATACATGACAATCCAGGAACCCTGACCATCAAACACAGATCTAAAGAGTTGACCTGAGTGACACGTGAGTGAAAAGCTGCGCCCTGAACCAGCGACTGCATCTGGAACCCACGACCCACCCCGCAGCCTTGAGCCCCCGTGGTTCCCTGGTGCCAAGTGGTGGGGCTGGTTGCGGCTTGCTGAGGAGGGGCAGGCATGGGACACAGCCCTAACCCCTAGCCCCCGGGGGTAACCTACGTAGAGACTCAGCCAGCATAAGCAGGCTGCACACTGACGGGGCTAACAACAGAAAGAACAACCACGGGGAAGCAGCGGCTGTTTTCGGAGCCTGGAGCCAGCGTCCCAGTCAGAAAATCTTGGCGCCGGGCTTTGGACTGGGTGCAGGGAGCTGAGCACGCATCCTGAGACCACACAAACACGGGGCTCGGCCCTAGTCCCCTGAAGTAACCTCGGAGGAAGCCCAGCCAGTGCACGCAGGCAGCACAGTGACACGGCTGACAGGAGGAGAAGTCACCGGGAGGCAGCGACTGGTTTTGGAGCCGGGAGTGCAGCATCCCAGCTGGGCAACCTTGGCGCTGGGCTTTGGACTGGGAGCAGAGGAACTAACCACGGCTTCTGAGACAGCACAAGCACAGGATACGGGCCTGACCCTCGGGGGCAATCTCTACCCAGCCAGCCAGCACACACAGTTGACACGCCCCTCAAGAATCTCAGATAAAACAGTCATCCCAAGCAAGATAAGTAACTTTGTCTATATTCCTGGGTGCTACTCTCTCCTAACTGTCTGATCCCTCCCCTCCCCTTCCCAGGCGGCTTCATTAACATTGGAATTTCCTGGGCCAGAGAGTGAAGTGCTCTGCAGTTTTTTTCTTTCTTTCTTTCTTTCTTTGTTTTGTCTTTTCCTAACACATTCTCCTGGCCTGAGAGAAGCAGCTACAAAAAACCCAGGGTCAAGAATCCTTCCCTGACTTCCCGAAATTGGACTAAAAATACAGAAACAGCTACAGCCAAGCATTTGTGATCCACAGTCTTGGGCTTTCATCCCTACAGGGAACAAGGTGGCTATTATAATGCAAAGGCAATTCTGATAGGGATCTGACTGTAATTGTTTTAGCAGATTACTGGAAAGACAAGTTTCCCAGGTCTGATACCTCTACCTATTAAACAGAGCCCTCACTGACCTACAACAGGGAACTGAAGGCTGAAGCTCCACCCAAACCACCTAACCTCCTGCCATAGGGGTCTAAGGATAGTGACATCTACCAGTCTGTAGAGGTACATGCATTGGGTGCCTAAGGTACAGCTGCAGAGCCCACCCACCAAAGTGCTTTAGGAATAGAGACACACCTACCTCACTGGCACTTGGGGGAAGCCTGTCAGCATCCTGTCCCCCCTGGAATGTGACTCCCTGCTGCTACTAGAATCTGATGCACACAACTATCACCACTACTTGTCTAAGTGAATAGGTGACAGTCTACCCCACACACTTGGTGACCCAAAATCAGATTCTACTCAAGAATAGTGAATGGACTCTTAGGCTTATATTTCTGGTAACGGCCCAAACCAGCTGGTAAGAGGACATAAGTGATTCAAAGTCTACAACAATCAAGACAGTGCAATCTAGTAGCCCATCTACGTATATCAAAAGAAAAACAAAACAAGACTCAGTGAGCAAATATAAAATACATCATTACAATATCTTATAGATGGCTTGGAGACAACAGTTGATATCAAACCACATAAACAAGCAGACCATGATTGCTTCTATAACTCCCCAAATTAATGAATCAAAATCTTTCCCAAATGAAGATACAATCCTGGAATTGCCAGATGCAGAATATAAAAAAACTAATTTACAGAATGCTTCAAGACATTAGGGATGACCTCAAAAATGAAATAAGGCAATCTACAGAAAAAGCCAAGGAACACACTGATAAAGCAGTTGCAGAACTCAAAAAGATTATTCAAGAACATAGTGGAAAAATTAATAAGTTGCAAGAATCCATAGAGAGACAGCATTCAGAAATCCAAAAGATTAACAGTAAAATTACAGAATTAGACAGCTCAACAGGAGGTCAGAGGAGCAGAATCAAGGAACTGGAATGCAGAGTGGGGGAGTTGGAGGATAAAGCAATTGACACCAATATAAAAAAAAAAATTTAGCTGAAGAGAAATCAGATAAAAGAATTTAAAAAATGAAGAAACCCTAAGAATCACGTGGGACTCTATCAAGAAGAATAACTTGCGTGTGACTGGAGTTCCAGAACAAGGAGGGATAACAGAAAATACAGAGAAAATAGTTCAAGATCTGTTGGCAGAAAACTTCCCTGACATCATGAAAGACGAAAGGATATCTATCCAAGATGCTCATCGAACCCCATATAAGATTGATCCAGAAAAGAAAATCACCAAGATATATTATCATCAAACTTACCAAAACCAAAGATAAAAAGAAAATTTTAAAAGCAGCCAGGGATAAAAGAAAGGTCTTCTACAAAGGAGAATCAATAAGAATAATTTCAGACTACTCAGCAGAAACTATGCAGTCAAGGAGGCAATGGGATGACAAATATAGAGCACTGAAGGAGAAAAACTGCCAGCCAAGGATCATTTATCCAGCAAAACTCTCTCTCAAATATGAAGGTGAAATTAAAACATTTACAGATAAACACAAGCTTAGAGAATTTGCAAAACCAAACCAAAGCTACAAGAAATACTAAAGTAAATTGTTTGGTCCGAACACCAATAATCATATAACAACACAACACAAAGTCACAGAACAGAACATCCTGATATCACCTCAAATAAGGAAATCACAAAAACAAATTAAGATTAATTTTAAAAAGAAAAAAATGCTCAAAACAGGGAATCATTGAAGTCAATATGTAAAAGATGACAATAATCAAAAAGAGAGACTAAATACAGGTGGCATAGAACTGCCATATGGAGAGGGAAACAAGGCAATATACGATGATACAAGTTAGGTTTTTACTCAGAAAAATAGGGGCAAATGTTAAGGTAACCACAAAGAGGTCTAACAACTCCATAACTCAAAATAAAAACCAAGAAAAACGTAACGACTCAGCAACATAAATTTGACTTCTATGAAAATGAGGAACACAATTTACAAAGAAAAATATCTCAGCAAGTAAGTGGAAAAATTGTCAACAACAGACACAAAAAGACATCAAAATGACAGCACTAAACACATTCTTATCTATAATTACGCTGAATATAAATGAACTAAATGCACCAATAAAGAGACAGAGAGTCTCAGACTGGATAAAGAAGTATGATCCGTCTATATGCTGCCTACAAGAGACACACCTTAGACTTAGAGACACAAACAAACTAAAACTCAAAGGATGGAAAAAAATATATCAAGCAAACAACAATCAAAAAAGAGAAGCAGTAGCATATTAATTTCTGACAAAATAGACTTCAAAGTTAAATCCACCACAAAGGATAAAGAAGGACACTACATAATGACTAAAGGAACAACTGACCAGGAATATATAACCATACTAAATATTTATGCACCCAATGACAGGGCTGCAAGATACATAAAACAAACTTTAGCAGAACTGAAAAGTGAGATAGACAACTCCACAATTATAGTAGGAGACTTCAACACACCACTTTTGGAGAAGGATAGGACTTCCAGTAAGAAGCTCAATAGAGACACGGAAGACCTAATTGCTACAATCAACCAGCTTGACCTCATAGACCTACACAGAACACACCACCCAACAGCTCCAAAATATACTTTTTTTTCTAGTGCACATGGAACATTCTCTAGAATAGGTCACATATTAGGTCATAAAACAAACCTTCGCAGAATCCAAAACATCAAAATATTACAAAGCATCTTCTCAGACCACAAGGCCATAAAAGTGGAAATCAATAACAGAAAAATCAGGGAAAAGAAATCAAATACTTCGAAACTGAACAATACCGTGCTCAAAAAAGACTGGGTTATAGAAGACATTAAGGAGGGAATAAAGAAATTCATAGAATGCAATGAGAATGAAGACACTTCCTATCAAAACCTATGGGACACAACAAAAGCAGTGCTCAGAGGTCAATTTATATCCATAAATGCACACATGCATAAAGAAGAAAGAGCCAAAATCAGAGAACTGTCCCTACAACTTGAACAAATAGAAAGCGAGCAACAGAAGAATCCATCAGGCACCAGAAGAAAACAAATAATAAAAATCAGAGCTGAACTAAATGAAATAGAGAACAGAAAAACAATTGAAAGAATTAACAAAGTCAAAAGTTGGTTCTTTGAAAAAATTAACAAAATTAATAAACCATTGGCCAGACTAACTAAAGAAATACAGAACAGGAAACAAAAAACCTGAATAAGAGACAAGATGGGCCCTATCACAACAGACCCAACTGAAATTAAAAGAATCATATCAGATTATTATGAAAAATTGTACTCTAACAAATTTGCAAACCTAGAAGAAATGCATGAATTCCTAGAAAAACTCTACCTACCTTAATAACACAATCAGAAGTAGGACAACTAAATAGACCCATAACAAAAAAAGAGATTGATAAGGTAATCAAAAAACTCTCAACAAAAAAAAGCCCTGGCCCGGACGGCTTCACCGCAGAGTTCTACCAAACTTTCAGAGAAGAGTTAACACCACTACTGCTAAAGGTATTTCAAAGCATAAAAAATGATGGACTACCACCTAACTCATTCTATGAAGCCACCATATCCCTGATACCAAAACCAGGTAAAGATACCACAAAAAAAGAGAATTACAGACTTATAGCCCTCATGAACATAGATGCAAAAATCCTCAACAAAATTCTAGCCAATAGAATTCAACAACATATCAAAAAATAATCCACCACGACCAAGTGGGATTTATACCAGGTATGCAAGGTTGGTTTAATATTAGAAAAACAATTAATGTAATCCACCATATAAATAAAAGACAAAAACCTCATTATCTTACCAATTGATGCAGAAAAGGCATTTGACAAAGTCCAACACCCATTCATGATAAAAACTCTCAGCAAAATAGGAATTGAAGGAAAATTCCTCAGCATAATAAAGGGCATCTATACAAAGCCAACAGCCAACATCATTCTAAATGGAGAGAGCCTGAAAGCATTTCCCTTGAGAACGGGAACCACACAGGGATGCCCTTTATCACCGCTCTTATTTGACATTGTGCTAGAGGTCCTAGCCAGAGCAATTAGACTAGACAAAGAAATAAAAGGCATCCGGATTGACAAGGAGGAAGTAAAAGTATCTCTATTCGCAGATGACATGATCTTATACACAGAAAACCCTAAGGAATCCTCCAGAAAACTACTGAAACTAATAGAAGAGTTTGGCAGAGTCTCAGGTTATAAAATAAACATACAAAAATCACTTGGATTCCTCTATATCAACAAAAAGGACATCGAAGAGGAAATCACCAAATCAATACCATTCACAGTAGCCCCCAAGAAGATAATACTCAGGAATAAATCTTACCAAAGTTGTAAAAGACCTATACAAAGAAAACTATGAAGTACTAGTGCAAGAAACTAAAAGGGACCTACATAAGTGGAAAAACATACCTTGCTCATGGATAGGAAGACTTAACATAGTAAAAATGTCTATTCTACCAAAAGCCATCTATACATGCAATGCACTTCCGATCCAAATTCCAATGACATTTTTTAAAGTGATGGAGAAACAAATCACCAACTTCATATGGAAGGGAAAGAAGCCCCGGATAAGTAAAGCATTACTGAAAAAGAAGAAGAAAGTGGGAGGCCTCACTCTACCTGATTTTAGAACACATTTATATAGCCACAGTAGCCAAAACAGCCTGGTATTGGTACAAAAACAGGCACATAGACCAATGGAACAGAATTGAAAACCCAGATATAAATCCATCCACATATGAGCAGCTGATATTTGACAAAGGCCCAGTGTCAGTTAATTGGGGAAAAGATAGTCTTTTTAACAAATGGTGCTGGCATAACTGGATATCCATTTGCAAAAAAATGAAACAGGACCCATACCTCACACCATGCACAAAAACTAACTCCAAGGGGATCAAAGACCTAAACATAAAGACTAAAGTGATAAAGATCATGGAAGAAAAAATAGGGACAACTTTAGGAGCCCTAATACAAGGCATAAAGAGAATACAAAACATTACCAAAAATGACGAAGAGAAACCAGATAACTGGGAGCTCCTAAAAATCAAACACCTATGCTCATCTAAAGACTTCACCAAAAGAGTAAAAAGACCACCTACAGATTGAGAAAAAATTTTCAGCTATGACATCTCCGACCAGCGCCTGATCTCTAAAATCTACATGATTCTGTTAAAACTCAACCACAAAAAGACAACCCAATCAAAAAGTGGGCAAAGGATATGAACACACACTTCACTAAAGAAGATATTCAGGCAGCCAACAGATACACGAGAAAATGCTCTCGATCATTAGCCATTAGAGAAATGCAAATTAAAACTATGATGAGATTCCACCTCACTCCAACAAGGCTGGCTTTAATCCAAAAAACACAAAATAACAAATGTGTTGGTGGGACTGCGGAGAGATTGGAACTCTTATCCACTGCTGGTGGGAATGTAAAATGGTACAACGAGTTTGAAAATCTATCTGGCATTTTCTTAAAACATTAGAAATAGAACTACCATAAACCCAGAAATCCCACTCCTTGGAATATACCCTAGAGAAATAAGAGCCTTTACAGGAACAGATATATGCACACCCATGTTTACAATAGCAAAGAGCTGGAAGCAACCAAGATATCCATCAATAGATGAATGCTTAAATAAATTATGGTACATTCACACAATGGAATACTACGCATCGATAAAGAACAGTGACGAATCTGTGAAACATTTCATAACATGGAGGAACCTGGAAGGCATTATGCTGAGTGAAATTAGGCAGAGCAAAAGGACAAATACTGTATAAGACCACTATTATAAGTTCTTGAGAAATAGTATAAACTGAGAAGAACACATTCTTTTGTGGTTATGAGAGGGGGGAGGGAGGGAGGGTGGGAGAGTGTTATTTACTGATTAGTTAGTAGATGAGAACTACTTTAGGTGAAGGGAAGGACAATACTCAATACAGGTAAGGTCAGCTCAACTGGACTGGACCAAAAGCAAATAAGTTTCCAGGATAAACTAAATGCTTTGAAGGTCAGCGGAGCAAGGGCGGGGGTTTGGGGACTATGGCTTAAGGGGACTTCTAAGTCAATTGGCATAATAATTCTATTATGAAAACATTCTGCATCCCACTTTTAAGTGTGGCATCTGGGGTCTTAAATGCTAACAAGCGGCCATCTAAGATGCATCAATTGGTCTCAACCCCCCTAGATCAAAGGAGAATGAAGAACACCAAGGTCACACAGTAACTATGAGCCCGAGACAGAAAGGGCCACATGAACTAGAGACTTACATCATCCTGAGACCAGAAGAACTAGATGGTGCCCGGCCACAACCGATGACTGCCCTGACAGGGAGCACAACAGAGAGCCCCTGAGGGAGCAGGAGAACAGTGGGATGCAGACCCCAAATTCTCATAAAAAGACCAGACTTAATGGCCTGACTGAGACTAGAGGAATCCCGGCGGTCATGGTCCCCTAACCTTCTGTTAGCCCAGGTCAGGAACCACTCCCGAAGACAACTCATCAGACATGAAAGGGACTAGACAATGGGCTGGAGAGAGATGGTGATGAAGAGTGAGCTACTTGCATCAGGTGGACACTTGAGACTGTATTGGCATCTCCTGGCTGCGGGGGAGATGGGAGGGTAGAGAGGGTTAGAAACTGACAAAACGGTCACGAAAGGAGAGACTGGAGGAAGGGAGCAGGCTGACTCATTACGGGGAGAGTGGATGGGAGTGTGTAGTAAGGTGTATATAAGCTTATATGTGACAGACTGACTTGATTTGTAAACTTTCACTTAAAGCACAATAAAAATTATTTAAAAAAAAAAAAAGAAAAAGCTTGTGAGGGGCCATTTAAGATACTCCACTGGTCTCACCCCATCTGGGGCAAGGGAGAATGAAGAAAATCAAAGACACAAGGGAAAGATTAGCCCTAATGGACCACTACTACCACAGCCTTCACCAGACTGAGTCCAGTGCAACTAAATGGTTCCTGGCTACCGCCACCAACTGCTTTGACAGGGATCACAACAGAGTGCCCTTGACAGAGCTGGAGAAAAATGTAGAACAAAATTCTAACTCACACACACAAAAAAAGACCAGACTTATGGTCTGACAGAGACTGGAGAAACTCCAAGTGTATGGTCCCCTGGATACCCCTATAGCTCAATAATGAAGTCATACCCTTCAGCCAGATTAGACAGGCCCATAAAACAAAATGAGGCTAAATGGGCACACCAGCCCAGGGGGCAAGGACAAAAAGGCAAGAAGGGGATAGGAAAGCTGGTAATGTGGAACCCAAGGTCGAGAAGGGGAGAGTGCTGACCTGTCGTGGGGTTGGCAACCAACGGTACAAAGCAGTATGGACATTAATTGTTTAATGAGAAATGAGTTTGCTCTGTAAACCTTCATCTAAAGTACAATAAAAAATTTTAAAAAAAACAAAGTAAAAGGAATGAAAGAAAGGGAAAGAAAAAGAGGACCAAAAACAATAACTGTAACTGTAGATTCAACATGACTACAAATTATTTGCACCAACTCCTATAGGAAGGGACAAGAGTAATGGTTGAACAACATGATGAACATAATTAATGTCACTGAACTGTACATGTGAAGACTGTTGAAATGGCCAATGTTTAGTTACTTACATATTTACTGCAATAAAAACAAACAAAAAAAGTGGAAAAAAAACCTCAATAATAAGAAAACAACCAGCCTAATTTTTAAAAATGAATGAAGTTTATCTGGACACTTCCCCAAAGAAAATGTTCAGATGGCAAATAAGCATGTGAGATGATGCTAAATATCACCAATCATCAGGAAAATGCATATTAAAAAGAGCAATGAGATATGACCACCCAATTATTAGAATAGCAAACAAAACACTTGACTATACCAAGTTCTGGGAAGATATGGAGAAATTGGAAATCTGATATTCTGCTGGTGGATGGGTAAAATGTATAACCTCTTTGTAAAAACGGTTTGACAGTGTCTTACAAAGTTCCACATGCTTACCACATGAGCTAGCAATCCCAATCCTGGGCATTTACTCCAGAGAAATGAAAACAATTTATGTTAACACAAAAAGCTGTACGCGGATATTTATGTCATCTGTCTTCATAATTGCCCAAAACAGGATACAACCTAGATCTTCTTCTTTCAGTGAGGGGATAACAAATGTGGTTCATACATATAGTGGAATACTACTAAGCGATAGAAACCAAGACATTTTTGATTCTTGCAAAGGCAAGTACAGGTCTTTAAAAAAAAGTCACTAAAACAAAGAAACTAGACACAAAAGTCTACATGTTTCGCGATTCCATTTAAAGGCACTTTGGGAAAAGGCAAAAGGATAGAAATTAAAAACAAATCATGGTTGTCAAAGATTGGGGTAGCCAAAGGGCAAAGGAAGAGACTATTTGAGTTGAATGTTGTTGTTAGGTGTCGTCGAGTCAGTTCCAATTCATAGTGACCCTATCTATGTACAACAGAACGAAACACTGCCCAGTCTTGCGCCATCCTCACAATCCTCGTGATGCTTGAGCCCATTGTTGCAGCCATTGTGTCAGTCCACCTCATCGAGGGACTTCCTCTTTTTCAACGACCCTCTACCAAGTATGATGTACTTCTCCAGTGACTGGTCCCTCCTGATAACATGTCCAAAGTACATGAAACAAAGCCCTGCCATTCTTACTTCTAAGGAGCATTCTGGCTGTATTTTTCCAAGATAGATGTGTTCATTCTTCTGGCAGTCCATGATGTATTCAGTTTTCTTCACCAGCACCATAATTCAAAGGATCAGTTCTTTTTGGTCTTATTCATTGTCCAGCTTTCCCATGCATATAAGGTGATTGAAAATACCATGGATTGGATCAGGCGCACCTTAGTCCTCAAAGAAACATCTCTGTTTTTGAACACTTGAAAGAGGTCTTTTGCAGCAGATTTGCCCAATGCAATATATCCTTTGATTTCTTGACTGTTGCTTCCATGGGGGTTGACAGTGGATCCAAGAAAAATGAAATCTTTGACAATTTCAATCTTTTCTCCATTTATCATGATGTTGCTTATTGGCCCAGTTGTGAGGATTTTTGTTTTCATGTTGAAGTGTAATCCATACTGAAGGCTGTAGAATTTGATCTTCATCAGTAAGTGCTTCAAGTCCTCTTCACTTTCAGCAAGCAAGGCTGTGTCATTTGCATAACTCAGGTTGTTAATGAGTCTTACTTCAATCCTGAAACTCCATTCTTCTTCACACAGTCCAGCTTCTCAGATTATTTGCTCAACATACAGATTAAATAAGTACAGTGAAAGGATACAACCTTGATGCACACGTTCCTGATTTTAAACCACAAAATAGCCCTTTGTTTTCTATTTGAATGACTTCCTCTCCATCTGTATAAAGGTCACACACGAGCACAGTTAAGTGTCCTGGAATTCCCATTCTTCCCAATGTTCTCCATAATTTCTTACAATCCACAAAGTGGAATGCCTTTGCATAGTCAATAAAAGATATGTAAATATCTTTCTGGTATTCTCTGCTTCCAGCCAAGGTCCATCTGACATCAGCAATGTTATCCCTTGTTCCATGTCCTCTTCTGAATCTGGCTTGAATTTCTGGCAGTTCTGTATCAATGTACTGCTGCAACCACTTTTGAACAATCTTCAGCAAAATTTTACATGTGTGTGATATTAGTGATGTTGTTAGAAAATTTCCTCACTCTATTGAATCCCCTTTCTTTGGAATGGCCACAAATATGGATATCTTCCAGTCAGTTGGCCAAGGAGCTGTCTTCCAAATTTCTTGGCATAGATGAGTGAATGTTCCCAGCATTGCATCAGTTTGTTGAAATATCTCAAATGATATTCCAGCAATTCCTGGAACCTTGTTTTTCACCAATGCCTTCAGGGCAGCTTGGACTTCTTCCTTCAGTACCACCAATTTGATTTTTGATCATATGCTACAGCCTGAAATGATTGAATGTTATCAACCAATTCTTTTTGATACGGTGACTGTGTGTATTCCTTCCATCTTCTTTTGATGGTTCTTGCATTGTTCAATATTTTGCCCACAGAATCCTTCAATATTGCAACTCGAGGCTTGAACTTTTTCTTCAGTTCTTTCACCATGACAAATGCCAAGTGTACTCTTCCCCTTGGGTTTTCTAATCTGAAGTCTTTGCACATTTCCTTATAACACTTTAGTTTGTCTTCTCAAACCACCCTTTGAAATCTTCTGTTCAGCTCTCTCACTTCATCGTTTTTTCCATTCACTTTAGCAACTTTTGGAGTCTCTTCCGACATCCATTTTGGTCTTTTTTTTTTTTTCTTTCCTGTCTTTTTGGTGACCTGTTGCTTTCTTCATGTATGATGTCCTTGATCTCATCCCGCAATTCATCTGGTCTTTGGTCATTGATGTTCAAAGTGTCGAATCTATTCCGGAGACGGTCTCCAAATTAAGGTGTGTGATATACTCAAGTTTGTGGAATTGTTTTAATTTTCTTCAGCTTCAACTTTAACTTGCACATGAGCAATTGATGGGCTGTTCTTTAGTTGGCCCCTGGCCTTGTTCTGACTGACGATATTGAGCTTCCTCCATCATATCTTTCCCCAAATGTGGGCAATTTGGTTCTTGTGTATTTCATCTGTTGAAGTCCACGTATATCATCGTTTATGGTGTTGAAAGTAGGAGTTTCCAATGAACAGGTTGTTGGTCTTGCAAAATTCTATCATGCGATGTCTAGTATCTTTTCTGTTACTAAGGCCATATTTTCCAAATACTCATCCTTCTTTGTTTCCAACTTTCACATTCCAATCATCAGTAATTATTAATGCATCTTAATTGCACATTCGATCAATTTCAGACTGCAGAAGTTGGTAAAAATTTTCAATTTCTTCGTTTCTGGCATTAGTGGTTAGTGGGTAAATTTGAATAATAGTCATAGTAACTGGTCTTCCTTGTAGGCATATGGGTATTGTCCTATCACTGACAGTGTTGTACTTCAGGAAAAATCTTGAGATATTCTTTTTGACAATGAATGCAGCACTGTTCCTCTTCAGTTTGCCATTCCCAGCATAGTAGACCACCGAACAGATGACTGAACCACGACAATAACTCAGAATCTGAGCTACGTCGCCTGAGTCAGGAAAACTCTACTGTGGATTTTATTCTTCCACTTCCTTTAGGAAGGACACCACCCACCCCCTCATTCTCTATAAACTTCAATCTCCCACTTTCTCCAGGCTCCTTTCCCATTACCTCATCCTCCCAAACTGGAAACACAGAGATCTTTCTGGTCCACTATTTCTTGTGTATTAAGCACTACCAATGCTTCCTTGAAGGCTTTCACAGCCACCATCCCGGCAAGACTTTCCTCACGCTGAATCTAGGATGAAGCAGTCGCTTTGTCGCTGCTCTCCTGGTCACCAGCCTCTTCACCTAATCCCGCTTGCATGAAATTGTTTTACTAAAATGATACTTGTATCTCATTTTTCTACTCTTCAAGAGCTCACAGTAATTTGCTGTTACCTATTCCATTACATATGAATTTGTCCCAGCTTGCTATAGAACTTTCTTTCTCTTCTTTCTAATATGAAAACAGGTGCCCTAGTGACACAGTGCTTAAGAGCTCAGCTGCTAACCAAAGTTCTGACAGTTAAAATCCACCAGCCACTCCTTGGAAACTCTGTGGAGCAGTTCCACTCTGTCCTATACGGTTGTTAGGAGTCAGAATTGACTAGACAGCAATGGGAATATGAAAACAAGGTCTAATTATACTACTGCTTTACTTTTCCCCTCATGAGACATTCATCTGTACACCCAAACAACTTCTTTCTCTTATGTAATGAAACGAATCCTACCAGCCTTTAAAGGCCAAGCTCATCCTCCACATTCAAGAATGCAGAATGAGTTGATTTCCCAAATTCCTTTCAATTGTCTCTCTACTGATCTCCTGCAGCAAATTATACCACGTATAGCACTTACATTGAGTTACTTATTTTCATTTCATCCCATCTAATTGTTTCCTATATGTAATCTTGTCTCTACAAACTAACATATTATGGAAATACATTTTTAATGGATTAAAAAAAGCTACATGTAAAATTCACCCCACGTGACAAAAAATATTTGCTTCAGACTCTCAAAATACAACAAACACATAAATTTTTATAAAAAATAAAGTGTTTCTTGCCACTATTCAGATTTTTTATTTTTATATCACACAAATTGTGAAAATTCATGGAAGAAAAATGACAACAAAAAAAAGTGTAAGAAAATCATCCTTAGTCCCACCACAGAGATGGACATTCAAGATTTTTTCTTCCTCATATACACAAATGATTCTTCATATGCAAATATTTTATAACTTGCTTTTCTCATTAACGGTCTATTACTAGCATAGTTCAAAACAATACACATGCACTTATACATCATTTTGAATTATAATATTCCATTATATGGGTTACCATAATAAATTCACCCAAACCCTTATTACTGAAAATTTAGCCTCTGTGCAGTTTTTCAGTAGTATTAATATTGTTGTACTGTAATAGACATCTCTAAATATTTCCTCAGTCAGTGGTCTGACTATTTGCATGAAAGTATTTTCTTAAAGCACAGTTATTAAACCAAAGAATTTAGAGGCTCATGATACTTCAGGTAAATTTATTCCAATTTATATTTTGTCAACTGTATGTATGAATGTTCATTGCCTTCATACCTTCACTTAATAACTAATATTACAATTTTTTTTAATCTCGTCAGCTTTTTATGGCATAGTTTTATCCACTGATAATCATTTCTCAAAATCATTATCAGTGTTAAGATTTGCCTTCTCCTCACTGTCCACTTCCCACCCAACCTTTCAGCACATATTTGGGAGGATTCTTTTAGAGGTGCTCTTTGGGTAAGTTTTGCACAGATCCCCTTTCTCCATCTTTACTTCTACTTCATTGTTCCCAGCCATCGTCTTGCAAGCCACCTGGGCAACTCCAAAAAAAGGGACTTCTCTCTCTATTCCTACTCACCTATATAGTCCATCCACTACACCACTACCACAGAATTCTTCTGAAACATATGACATACATCAGGTTATATCACTACCCTTCCTGAAACCTGCCAAGGCTTTCCATTTCAGCGATAAATAAATAAATAAATGTCCTTATTTGTCCTGGTCCTCCTTGGCCTGTCCCCTGGACTTCTGACCTAGGAGGTGAACCTGTATTTTGAGGAACTTAAATTTATGCCATTTGGAAGGCCTTCTTCATGAAGAATAATTCAAAATTAACTCCAGGATCTTGCAAGGACTGACACAAGTGAGGGATCCTAAAGTTTAAGCTTCTCTACATTTGTAGTAAATCTGCCTCAACTTGAACCCTGCAATTCTCTCCCTCATTTTACTCCACTTCAGTCTCACTGGACTTTGTTGATTTTTCCAAGCTTTTGCACTCTCTATTGACTCTGCCTGTAATGCCATTCCTCCAAAACTTACTCTGGCTGATTCCTTCTGATTATTCAAGTTTCAGCTCTAAAGTCATCTCTTCAGAGGTGTTTCCTGACATACAATATAATATAACTCCATATCCCCCCATTAGCCCCCATAAAAATCTTTTTTATCACAATATTCTATTTTCATTTTTTATAGTCCTTTACCAGTATATGGAAGTATCTTATTTATGTATTAGTTAGTTTATGTACCATGGACTCCCTCATCAAAATCCCAGAGAGTAAAACCATGTAATACTGTTCACCTTTGTGGTCTCCAGTGACTGGAGCAGTGCCAAACACATTCTATGTGTTCAACAAATATTTGCTAAGTCAGTAAAAGAGTGAATGAGTGAATATATGATATCCTAGGCAGGCAGATAGTTCACTTAGGTCTGGTACGATACCTACTTTATCTTTCAGAAATTTCTCAAAATATCTATCCTGTTGATGGCAAGTTTACCTCTTTATCCCCACTGATATAATCATTGTGGGTAATTTTTCCCATTTTTCTGTCTATTTGTTGCATTGGAAATTTGGGAGAAATGAAAATAAAAAGACTATCTGAAACTAGAAAATTTTCATATGATTTTAAAATTTTCCATTTTTAACTTTAACGAATTGTAGACAGGATAGAAACAATCTATAAACAACTTCTAACAGCTAATTTATTAAGGTACATTGGACAGCCAGGACAAAATCCACACCTATCATGATACATGCTTGATCTAATCATAGAACTTTTTCAAAACAAGTCCTAAATTTCCCTCTGAGAGTGCATTTTGTCAAGTAATATGCATTTCTAAATATATTCCTACTATTTTTTTTAAATGATAAGGGATTAAAATGAATTGTTTCACGGCATTTGTTCATATCTCTATACATGGTGCTTAAAGTCAAATTTATCAGAGATTTGGAACATCAGGCAATCAAAATTATACTTGACAAAATAACCACAAACCTGTCTTCTAGCTCCTTGTTAATATTTCCTGTTTGTGGGTTATTGCATAGATGAATCACTTTCTTCATTCCACATCCCTGGGTTTATGGTTTATCATTCACAAACCCTGATATGAAAACTTCTTTATCATTTTATATATATATATATATATATGGCAGAAATCACATATATATCCTTCCTGACATTGAGCAGGGTATGTTCTCCTATTGATAAGGCTTTCGTTCTGGTTGTGAGAGGACAGAATTTACCTTTCATCTCTGGAAGTCATTTCCCAGCTGTCACAAGATCTGAAATTGATGCGTTGCTATGATACATGCTCTCCTCACTTATTGACATGGTTAGGTTCTAAAAACCAGGTCGTTATGTGAAAATTGGTGTTGTGCAAAATTGAAGAATGACAACGTCAGATCACAAAATATTATGTGGAACACATATGCCCCTCTGGATCTGAGAGGCAGAAATTGTAGGTGGGTGCTACGTGTCTCACTGGTCATGAAAGGGTTATTGTGAGACATATGTCATTAATCTGCAAAATAGTTGGATAGTAGATTTTTTACTATTGTCATAAATGTGAAATGTTGGATAACAAGATACCCAATATGTGAGGATCAAAAAGAAAACCAAACTTGTTGTCAAGTCAATGCCAACTCATAGTGACCCTGTAGGGCAGAGTAGAACTGCCCCATCGGGTTTCCAAGGAGCACCTGGTGGATTTGAACTGCCAAACTTTTGGTTAGCAGCCGAACTCTTAACCACTATGCCAACAAGTTTTCCAGAGTAAGGAGTAGATGTATAATCTGTTGCTATTGAGTTGATTCTGACTCCTAGTGACCCTATAAGACAGAACAGAACTACCCCATAGGGTTTCCAAGGAGTGGCTGGTGGATTCAAACTGCCATTCTTTTGGTTAGCAGCTGTAGCCCTTAGTCACTGCCTAACCAGGGTTCCTAAATATTGATCAGTATTTTTCAAGTCCATTTGCAGTTAGTTTCCATTTATGATAAGTTCTAACTTGTCTCCTCAAAAAATATCTTCGTCAAGAGTATTTCCTGAAGAAAACATGCTGCCTTTCAACTATGAAATGCCAGGCCACTCAGTGAATTAGGGAAAAGTTCCAGTGGCTCTTTATCATTGTTTGTGACTTCCGTATCCACTGCTGGGCTGGTGCAATAATGCTCCCTGGGATAAGTAGAAGACCAAGAGTAAATTCTTATAGGCCTTTTCTTATTCTTTCCTAAAGGGTTGAAGATGGCCCCAACATCATTTATCTCCTCTTTAAAGTCTCATAAAGTTATCATAGCCATCAAGCATACACATATCTTCATATCTTACAAGGCTCATGAGCCGCTATCAGGTATTTTATAACCCCTTTGTATTCCTTGTTTTTTGTATTTTAGAATCTGCCATGGAACTTTATTTTATTTTATTTTTTGCTTTGTTAATACCAATTTCTTAGGTCTAACCCTAGATCCCCATGCATCTGTCATTTTGTTGTATTGAGGGGGGTTGTGTGTTGCTGTGATGCTGGAAGCTATGCCACTGGTATTCAAATACCAGCAGGGTCACCCATGGCAGACAGGTCTCAGCTGAGCTTATAGAATAAAACAAGGAAGAAGGACCCAATGGTCTACTTCTGAAAAGAGTTAGCCAGTGAAAACATTATGAATAGCAGCAGAACAATTGTCTGATAAAATGTGGGAAGATGAGCCCCTCAGGTTGGATGGCACTCAAAATACAACTAGGGAAGAGCTGCCTCCTCAAAGTAGAGTTGACCTTAATGACATTGATGGAGTCAAGCTTTTCAGGACCTTCTTTTGCTGTACGGCATGATACAAAATGAGAAGAAACAGCTGCAAACATCCATTAATAATGGAAACCTGGAATGTACAAAGTATGAGTCCAGGAAAATTGGAAACATCAAAAATGAAATGGAACATATAAATGAAATGGAATGTATAAACATCAGTATCCTAGGGATTAGTGAGCTGAAATGGACTGGTTTTGATCATTTTGAATCAGACAATCTTACGGTCTACTACGCCAGGAATGACAACTTGAATGGCATTGTGTTCATCATCAAAAAGAATTTTTCAAAATCTATCCTGAAGTACAACGTTATCAGTGGTAGGATAATATCCATATGCCTACAAGGAAGACGAGCTAATATGACTATTATTCAAATTTACACACCAACCACATGGCCAAAGATGAAGAAATCAAAGATTTTTACCAAGTTCTGCAGTCTGAAATCAATCAAACATGCAATCAGGATGCGCTGATAATTATGGCGAGTGGAATTCGAAAGATGGAAACAAAGAAGAAGGATCAGTAGTTGGAAAATATGGCCTTGGTGATAGAAACGAAGCTGGAGATTGCATGATTGAATTTTGCAAGACCAATAACAACTTCTTCATTGCAAATACCTTTTTTCAACAATATAAATGGAGACTATACACATGGACCTTGTCAGATGGAATACACAGGAGTCAAATCCACTACATCAATTACTCATATGCAACTTCAAGTTGAAACTGAAGAAAATTAGAACAAGTCCATGAGAGCCAAAGTATGACTTTGAGTACAGTCCACCTGAATTTAGAAACCATCTCAAGAACAGATTTGATGCATTGAACACTAATGACCAAAGACCAGACGAGTTATAAAATAACATCAAGGACATTACACATGAAGAAAGCAAGAGGTTACTAAAAAGACAGAAGAGAAAGAAAAGACCTAAACAAATGTCAGAAGAGACTCTGAAACTTGCTCTTAAATGTAGACTAGCTAAAAAAGAGAAAGGAAAAAAATGATGAAGTAAAAGAGTTGAACAGAAGATTTCAAAGGGCAGCTCAAGAAGACAAAGTAAAGTGTTATAATGATATGTGCAAAGACCTAGAGATGGTAAACCAAAAAGGAAGAACACCCTATGCATTTTTCAAGCTGAAAGGACTGAAGAAAAAATTCAAGCCTAGAGCTGCAATACTGAAGGATTCTACTGGGAAAATGTTAAATGACGCAGAAAGCATCAAAAGAAGATGGAAAGAATACACAGAGTCACTATTACAAAAGAACTGATTAATGTTCAACATTTTCAGGAGGTAACATATGATCAGGACTCGATGTTACTGAAGGAAGAAGTCCAGGCTGCACTGAGGGCACTGGCAAAGAACAAGGCTCTGGGAATTGATGGAATACTAACTGAGATGTTTCAACAAACAGATGCCACTCTTGAAGTGCTCACTCATCTATGCCAAGAAATTTGGAAGCCAGCTACCTGGCCAACCGACAGGAAGAGATCCACATTCATGCTTGTTCCCAAGAAAGGTGTCCCAACCGCATGCAGAAATTATCGAACAGTATCATTAATATCACATGCAAGCAAAATTTTGCTGATGATCATGCAAAAGCGGCTGCAGCAGTGTATCTAGAGAATACCAGAAAGATGTTTACCCGTGTTTTACTGACTATGCTAAGGCATTCAACTGTGTGGATCATACCAAATATGGATATCACTGTGGAGAATGGGAATTCCAGAACACTTAATTGTGCTCATAAGGAATCTGTACACGAATCAAGAGGCGGTCCTTCAAACAGAAAAAGGGGATGCTTCACGGTTTATAGTCAGGAAAAGTGTGCATCAGGGTTTTACCCTTTCACCATACCTATTCAATCTGTATGATGAGAAATAATCGGAGAAGCTGGACTATATGAAGAAGAGCACAGCATCAGGATTAGAGGAAGACTCATTAACAACCTGCATTATGCAGATAACACAACCTCGCTTGCTGAAAGTGAAAAGGACTTGAAGGACTTACTGATGAAGATCAAAGACCACAGCCTTCAGTATGGATTACACCTCAACATAAAGAAAACAAAAATCCTCACAAATGGACCAATAAATAACACCATGACAAATGAAGAGGAGATTGAGGTTGTCAAAGATTTTATTTTATTTGGATCCACAATCAACCCCCATGGAAGCAACAGTCAAGAAATCAAAAGACGCATTGCATTGGGCAAATTGGCAGGAAAAAACCTCTTTACAATGTTGAAAATCAAAGACATCACCTTGAGGACTAAGGTGTGCCTGACCCAAGGCATGTTGTTTTCAATCACCTCATATGCATGTGAAAGCTGAACAATGAATAAGGAAGACCGAAGAAGAATTGACACCTTTGAATTGCAGTGTTGGAGAAGAATATGGAATATACCATGGACTGTTAAAAGAACGACCAAATCTGCCTTGGAAGAAGTACAATCAGAATGCTTCTTATGAGCAAGGATGGAGAGACTACAAGTCACATACTTTGGACGTGTTGTCAGGAGGGATCAGTCCCTGGAGAACTTCATGCTTGGCAAAGTAGAGGGTCAGCAAAAAAGAGAAAAACCCTCAATGAGGTGGATTGACACAGTGGCTGCAACAATGGGCCCAAGCATAGCTACAATCCTGAGGATGGCGCAGGACTGTGCAGTGTTTCATTCTGTTGCGCACAGGGCTGTCATGAGTTGGCGCTGACTGACGGCACCTAACAACAACAACCCTAGACCCAAGAGACTTGATGGCACAGAGATTAAGCATTCCGCTAACCAAAAGGTCAGTAGTTCATATCCACCACTCACTCCATGGAAGAAAGATGTGACAGTCTACTTCCATAAAAATTACAGCCTTGGAAACCCTATGGGACAGTTCTACTCTGTCCTATAGAGCCACTATGAGTGGGAATCAACTCAGTATCAATGGGTACATTGGGTAACCCTAGACCCAGTCAATCAGAATCTCTAGGTGGGGAGATGCAACCACCCATATGTTTAAAAAACTCTCCTGGTAATCAAATATCTAGCCAGGATTGAGACCAACTATTGGAACATAAGTACTTACACACAATTCTTCCATCTTCAACACATTACTTCAGCTGATAATGTGGGGAGACTTAATCACAACTCACCTCCTGGCCATTCAACTTATCAAACAGCTTTGAAATACTGCTGTGGGGTCATTTTACCCCCTGATTTTCTTTATTCTCTGCTGTTTCTCTTAGTTTTCTGCCCAACTACTGGTAAACTAAAAATGGGTAGGAATTTCTTCCTTATCTTTGCTTACTCATCACTGACAGGCCTTATTCTCTGCTTCTGAGTCGTGTTCGTCTTCCCAGAGGTACTCCAGAGTTTATTCCAATCTATAACCTAAGTAATAAAGTGCTTAACCGCAGATAAAAGCAACCTTTGTGCTTCTCTAGTATATACAGGAAACCCTGTGGTGTGGTGGTTAAGAGCTGTGGCTGCTAACCAAAAGGTCAGCAGTTCAAATCCACCAGGTGCTTCCTGGAAAACTTATAGGGCAGTTCTACTCCATCCTGTAGGGTCATTATGAGTCGGAATAGACTCGACAGCAGCAGGGTTTTTTTTGTCTTTTTGTTTTTTTTTTTTTTGGTTTAGTAGGGGTGCAGCAAAAAACGAAGGAAACCCTTGATCAGATGGACTGACAGAATAGTTAACACAATGGACTGAAACATACCAATGATCCTGAAGATGGCACAAGACCGGGCAACCTTTGGTTCTGTTATATATAAAGTTGCCATGAGTCTGAGTCAATTTGATGGCAACTAACAACAACAATACCTGGCAGACACTCAGTAGTTATATTGAAATCAAATCCTTAGCCCAATCTGGTAGATTCTAAAATTTCAGGAAACCCTTGATTGACAGATGTGCAAATTGATAAGGGAAGATGGATGGCTTTGTAACTTTTTCCTATTCATTCACTTTCAAGAGTTTGTACTAATTGTCAGAAACATTTAAATAGAACTTATTCTAAATGATCTATATTTATACAAAGATATTTTAGACTGCAGCTCTTCTTTGCTTAAAATTACTTATCTCAATGATTAAAACAGAAGATATTGTGCATAATGTTAACTGTCTCCAAAATTCAGCTTATTGATCTTAGTTTCTGGCCAAAATGACATTGTTGAAACAAATTTTGTGATGGAAATGTCAATGAATTTCTCTTCTCAGTTAAATCCTCTGAAAATCACTGACACCGTGTCCCAAGGCTAGCACTACAGTTAATAAGCATTAATGCTAGTTTCATTTCTCATTTAAATCTGTACCCTGTCCAATGGCATTCTGTTGAAAACTTATTTATTATTCAACAGCTAAAAGAGGAGTCATGACTTAGAACTTGCAGAGGAAGAACACGGAAAGGCTTAAGATGTGTCAGTTCCAGCATGGCTACGTTAGCAAAATGTATAGGCTCAATTTGAGATTGAATTCACTTGAATATTATGACCAGTGCTAGACATAAATCTCAAGGTATTATTAAGCGGATTTAATTCTACATCAATAGAGTAATATGCTTTAATTGAAATGATCTGTGATTATTCAATGTTGAATAATAGATAGAGTGGTAACCTTATTTCTCTTGGATTTTTCATTTAACTGAGAAGACAAGAGAATAGAAGAGCAGAACTTCCTGCACACTAGCACTTTTAACCTATTTTTTTTCCCTGGGAACATAAAAAGCCAGCATCTTAATTCTGTTCCTACCATTATACAGAGAGAGAGAATAGATATAGTATACATATGAATATGGATACAGATATACAGATACAGATATAGATATGCTCAGCTGTTAACCAAATGGTTGGCAGTTCAAACCCACGAGCAGCTCCACAGGAGAAAATACCTGGAGATCTACTCCCATAAAGATTACAGCCTAGGAAACCCAATGGGGCAGTTCTCCTCTGTCATATAGGGTCCACATGAGTCTCAATCGACTTGAAGGTACACAACAACAGCAACAACAAACCATTGCTGTCAAGTTGATTCCTACTTGTGGTGACCGCATACGTTACAGAGTAAAACTAATCCATAGGGTTTTCTTGGCAGTGATCTTACAGGAGCAGACCACTGGGCCTTTCTTCCACAGCATCTCTGGTGGGTTCTAATTACCATCTTCTGGGTTAGCAGCCAATTGCCAATGGTTTGCGCCAGGGATTTCAATGATCTGTGGAAGGGATCTGGGATCACTAACCATCCATGTAACCTTAGGATGATGACTTAAATTGGCCGTGTCTGTTTGCAACTGTAGAAAGACATATTTATTTTGAAACTCATCCATTTCCACATCCCAAGAATGATAAAAGAATTATATGACATTTTATGTGTGAAAGTTCCTGGAAAGGGTAGCAGGCATTACAAAAACAGTGTGGAGTTTATGTCATTTTTGTTCTTGTATTCTTCTTAAATGAGTGCATCACTCCTTTCCTGGACATAAAAGTATCTCAAATGTTTTTCTTTCTAAAACATAAGAAGGAGATCACATACCCATACCCATTTATTTAGATCAGGGTTTCTCAGCCTCAGCACTATGGATATTTTGAGCCAGAAAATTCTTTGTTGTGGGGCTGTCCTGTGCATTGTAGGATGCTTAGCAGCACCTCTGGCCTCTACCCAATAGATGTCAGTATCACACCTCCAGTTGTAACAATCAAGATTGTCTCTAAGTATTGAGATGTCATGGGGCTGTTAACCAATGTCATAAAACAATATGTGTACTGTTTAATGAGAAACTAGTCTGTTCTGTAAACCTTCATCTAAAGTACAATAAAAAAAAAAATGTCTCCAGACATTGTTAAATGTCCCCTGGATGGGGGGGGTATCCCCAGTTGATAACTAATTATCTGTACACTATTTTAGACATGTGAACATAAGTCTAATTTGTTGAAAATATACCATACGTTATAAAGACATGCTTAAGTAAGCCAGATAACAAATCATAAGTGTATATGTAATGTGTGTGTAAATGTTCATGAAAAATCAGTGACAAGCCTGCCAACCCATTATTAGTACAGTAGATGTTATTAAAATTAAGTGATTAAAAGAGTAAGAAGCAATTAAAACAACCATTATGAAAAGTTAAACATCAAAAAACTATCAAGGTAAGAGCACATTAGAAATGAACACTAATTTAATATTCAAATATGATTGGATACAGTATCATTAAAACAAATGCAAGTAAGAAATAGATAACTAAGGTAATTTAAAAAAACAAATTAAAAAACCACTGCCATCAAGGCAATTCTGACTCACAGTGACCCTATAGCACAGGGTAGAACTGCCCCATAGGGTTTTCAAGGCTATAAAGCTTTACGGAAGCAGATTGCCACATTTTCTTCCACGGAGCAGCTGGGGGGTTTGAACCATCGATGTTGCAGTTAGCAGGCAAGCATTTAACCACTGTACCCCCAGGGCTCCTTAAGTCAATTCAACATTAATATTTTTCCTAAATAGCTAAAGCAAAATGTCTTCAGATGACAACAATCGAGTGCGTGTTGAACTTAATTATATAACAATTAAGAATGAGAACAATGGCCCAGATTCTCCATATTTTGTAAATTTCACAGTCAGCCCTTGAAGTCCCCATTATTTTATGATACTTTATCAGGATTAAAATACAACAAAAGCAAAAAATATCATTTCCTCACATTTTATGGGTTTCATTGCTGTTGTTTTGGCAGCTCAAGTGTACTAGCCATCTGGTTTCTCTGGAGAGGCTTATGAGTGATAACGGTGTGATTCTTTGTGAAAACCATTATGAACTGAAAGCAATAAGTTCCTCCAACAGAGTCAAAGACTACCCAAACAGAGAAAGAGAAGGAGAGCAACAGCAAGAACAACAGAGTGAGCACTGTAGGATCAGGCAAAGCAAAGACAAGGAGGAAGGAAGATGGATGCTACGTTTTCTAATATTTTACCAGTTATTAAATCTATTCTTATTCTTATGCATTACCTTCTTTCTTTCAAAGAAAAGCTCTATCATCTGAACAATGCTAGTTTGTAAGATGCCCTTTTCTTTCTCCCTCAGACATTTAAAAAAAAAATTAAAAATAGCTAACTCTGACTTCTACTTAACTCTGCCTTTTCTTTCATGCGATTAAAAAATAAGAGTATTATCATTTAAAATAATATCATATATAATTTCCCTCCCCCCTCTGTAACTACTAAATGAAAGACCCAATCACAGGTACTTAACCTTGAGTAAAGATTAAATAGTATTTGTTAAAAACCAAAACCAAACCCATTGCCGTCGAGTAGATTCCAAGTCATAGCAACCCTATAGGATGGAGTAGAACAGCCCCACAGGGTTTCCAAGGAGTGGCTGGTCGATTGGAACTGCCAACCTTTTGATTAGCAGCTGTAGCTCTTAACTGCTATGATACCAGAGTTTCCAATATTTGTTAAGTAGTTACTATATAGCAGACTTTTTGCTAAATGCCTCCAGATATTATCTCATTTAACTTTAGCACCAGATCAGGAGGAGTTGGTCATATTGAGGGCAGTAAACTTGAATATGGGGGATCTTTTTTCTCAGAGAATAATAATTTAATAATAGTACTCAAGATAGAATGAAAAGGAGAGGCATGCAAGAGAAGAGGAGACAATTCAGGAAACTATAACAATCATACAATCATCCAGGCATGAACTAAAACCTAGAATTAGAACCTGGGCGATAAAAAAGTAGAAAGGTCATATATGAGAGGCACAAAAATGGAGTAATATGACTCTGTGATGGGGGCAAGTGGGAAGAGACTTTGAAATAAGTAAGTAGTCAGCCATTCCTGTGGATCCAGTTTGCTACAGATTCTTGGAGGAACAATGGTGAAGTGGAAGAAATCGGGGCAACTGCACATCCCCTAGAATAATCCCATATGCTATGATTCTCCCATTTCCTCAATTTTGAATCATGCCAAAGATGACAGAGGAGCAAGCCAGGCAAGAAGGAACAAATTTGCTGTATCTTAACGATCAGCCAAACTCTGAGGCAATTTTCAATAAGTACTGCTACAACCAGGAATTCCACCTTTTTATCTGGCTCCTTGTAACAGATTCTCCAGCTCAGCTGTGCCTTCATCTCGCCTGGTTAACTGGGGGATCCATCCGGATATGTAACTCTCTGAGGGTACTATTTAAAAGTTGATCTTGACATAGGATCTTCTCTCCTCTCCACAGCTTCAAATGTTCTCTCTGCCTCTTCATACGTTCTCCCCGTACCTCCTATCCCATAGAGTATCTGCACCTCAAAGCTTAACCCTCCAAACTATTTTTCTTCAAGACTAGACTCCCTCAAGAGTCTTCATTTTCTTCTCTGTTTTTTCTATTTTCCCAATCTCTGTAGACATACATTGGCCTCCTTGATCTGAAGAATGAGAAGAATATATACATATATATATATTTCACCTAACTCTTCCCTTTTGTCTTGTCTGATTCGTGTCACAATATATCCTCTCACACTAGTGTTCTACATGCACTGATTGCATGCCATGCCTTCCCTTATCACTCTTCAGCCTAGCTGATTTATTCCCCTTGTATACTACTGAATTTGGATTCTGGAAATGTATCAAAGACCTATTCTTCTCCCTGATATTAGCACCTTCTACACTACAAGCATGCAACTGCAAATAAATGCACAAAAATCAATTATATTTCTATACGCTAGCAATGAACAATCTGAAAACAAAATTAACAATTCCATTTGCAATAGCATAAAAAGTAATAAAATACCTACAAATAAATTAAACCAAAAACAGTGCAAATTCTGTGCTCTGAAAATGACATATATGTTGAAATAAATTTAAAAAATACCTAAATAAGTGGAAAAATATCTCCTGCTTCATGGGTTGGAAGATTTAATATTGTTAAAATGGCAACACTCTCCAAACCGATCAACAGATTCAACGCAATCCTTGTTCAAATCTTAGTAGCTCTTTTTCCTCTTTTGTGCAGAAACTGACAAGCTGATCTTAAAATTCATACAAAAATTCAAGGGTTCCAAAAGAGACAAAACAACATTGAAAAAGAAGAGCAAAGTTTGAGGATTCACAAGTCATAATTTTAAAAATACTACATTAATCAAGACAGTGTGGTACTGGCAAAAGGATAGACATATAGAACATGGAATTGAGAGTCCAGAAATAAGCCTGTATATTAATATTCAAGTGATCTTCCTCAAGGGTGTATTCAGCTGCTGAGTCAGTTGAGGTCTAGCTGGTCCATAATAGCCTCAGCTGGAATGTATCATCTCTGCTTCATGTGTTCTCTAAATCTCATGCAAGTGAGCACAGCCTTGTTCACATGGCAGAGTTCCAAGGGAGCAAGAGAAGAGCAAAATGTTTCTTGAGGTCTGTGGTTGGAAAAGGCATCACATCAATTCTACCCCAGTTTATTAATCAGAGAAAGTCACAAGGACAGCCCAAATTCAAAGGGTGAAAAAGTAGGCTCCATATATTGATGGGAGAAGCTGAAAATCACATTACTAAAAGAGTAGATGCATGGAAGAGAATAATCATGACTATTTTTGCAAACAATCCACCAGAGAGACTTCATCTGATTTGTTCACTGCTGTATTTTGAGTACCTAGAACAGTGCCTGGTACATAACCCAACAAAACCCCTATAGGACAGAGTAGAACTGCCCCATAGAGTTTCCAAGGAGCGCCTGGCGGATTCGAACTGCCGACCTCTTGGTTAACAGTCATAGCATTTAATCACTACGCCACCAGTGTTTCCTCTGGTACATAAGAGCTCAAGAAATGGTAATCGAATGAATGAATGAATGCAATAAACCACATTTTGGGGGAATATTGTAAATGGAGTCCTACCTCTACTGTTCTTTTAAAGCTAAAACCAAATTCCACAGACCAATTTCTCTCTTCTTTTGTTCTTGCAAAGTCAGAATAATTGCTTCCAGAAACCATGAAGCACACCATATTTCATAGAATGATTCTCCTCCAAGGGCCTTGGAGAAGTTTCAAAACACTTTCTCATCAATCTCAACAACCTAATTTACAAGATAGGTGAGTCCTGTTACCTTCTCTTTCCTTTTCACTTTCCTTCTTCCCCCAGCTAGTCTACTTTTCTTTTTGCAAAGTTGAAACCAACTGATAGATGTTGACGAGTCTGTAGACCCTACTTATTTCCCTACCCATGTCACTGCCACATAAGCAAAATAAGCAAGAATGTAGAAATAACTCACTGGCTACTTTAGCTTAATGGGTCTAGATTTTCCAGGAATATCCAGTTTAAGGATCAAAGGGGTTTGCTGGGATTCTCTATAAATGGGCTTCAAAGCAAACTGGATTGCTCTGCTGTCCACTTGGTCAACTGAACGGATCCTATATCTTCTGGGCTTCATGCACTATTCTTAACAAATTGCAAAATGTGGTGTATTTGGGTTACTCTTCCTAAGAGGAATCCGCCAGGTGCTCCTTGGAAACTCTATGGGGCAGTTCTACTCTGTCCTATAGGGTCACTATGAGTCAGAATCGACTCGACGGCAGTGGGTTTTTTTCCTAAAAGGCTGTTGTGGTCCCTTGGAATTGCACCCTCTTCAAAAACAGCTAACATGTTCAACTAAAAATATAACAATAATCAGGCAATTGATCCAAACATTCCTTTATGAGGTAGAATTCCTAACATATTCACCCAAGTGACAGATTGTTCAAATGCTGTTACATGTATCTAAACCTTCCCTAGCAGGCCCCTGCAATCTGGGCTGGAAATTCTTTGTTAAAAAAAGAAAGACAAAGCCTTTCCCCACTCACAGATGAAGCTGCAAAAGCGAAGTCTCATAGGAGAAACAACCTCTGACTTCCTCTTTTCTGTTACTCACCCAAATCTCTGTGGCTCAGAACCTCCTCAGCATCTTTGACTCTCTCTCTCTTCACAACCAGATGCCAGGTCCTGCCAGTTCTTTCTTTGATGTCTTTTTCAGAGCCCTCTGTTGTTTTCCATTCCTCTGTCAGCATCTGACATTCAGACCTTTATTGCTCCACACTTGCACATTGAAATTGCCTTCAAACAGAACACTTTTGCTTTGATTATTAGTGGTCCCCATTGACTAAAACTAAAGTTTTAGCTTTTTTAACCTGGTACTTAAGTGCCTCCACAAATGATCTCTAGCACCTTTGTCTATACTTATCACCCACCATTATATGAGTATTGTGCTTTGGAAAAATGGTCTAATTTCTAATCTCCATAAAGACCTGCTGCCTTGAATTTAAATGGTATGTTACGTGTGAAATTCACTTGGCGAAAATCACAGGTATTACATAACTGTGAATTATTCTGCCTTGGACCTATCCCTAATTAGCTCCTTTAATATTTTAATGATTTTCTTCTGATTCATGGCCTCTGTATTTCTTTTATCTAGTTATCCCAATCCTCATCCCTTTCTCTTTAGACCTATATTCTCTATCTCTTCCCAGACCCTTTGGATTGACAAAATATGTGGGTGGTTTTGAGTCTGCATCTTTCTCTAAGATCACCACCACCATACTCAACCCAGTCTATCAACATCCAGCAATTAAGCCCAAAATTTCATCCCATATCCTCAATTCCCAGGAAGAAGGGATAAGGTTGTTTTTTACCACTTTGCTAAAAAAAAATCTATCTTCCTACAACCCCTTCCTGCTACCTCATATCTCCAAAGCTCAATCCTGGACCTCTACACAGCCCAAACTAATATTTGTTCTCTGAATGTTTATAGGTCTAAGACCCTATGATCCATCCTATTTATTTGGCACTTACATGCTGCTACAACTGGCTGCTTACCCCTAGTAGTTTCTTCTTGTATACACAAGGAGGCTGAAAGCTCATTCACGGTGGGTGACTACAGTATCTTACATCAATTTGTAGCCCCATTTTTCAGCATTATGGAAGAGTGCCTGACATATGATGGCTGTTGGTTAGTTAGTGGGTTGATTAGTCACACTGGGGTGACTGATAACAATTCACTGTCTTAGTTAAGATTTTTGTAAGAGGCCTCAGGAAGGCCTGTGGAAAACAGGAGGGCATTGTTTCCCTGAAAGAAGAGATGCCAGAGCAAGAAACAAAGGCCCAGAGGGGTATATTCAGAATCTAAAAAGCAAAAGTGTCAACTTCAGCATTTTACTCAAAGTCAGGCATGCATTTATGTAATGCTTTTCAACTGAGAAACTGAAGATAGCTCTCATTCTCTCAATTCTTTGGCCTCTGCATTTCATTATTGGGAGGATATATATATGCATACATTGCCTAAACCAGACTTCCAGCAGCCTGAGAGTTCTCTCTGCCATAATAGCCCTGACTTTTGTTTACCTGGGGGTTACCCGGGGCTTTCTTGCCCTGCAGCAGTGATTCTAACACCAGAAAGCAGTGGGACTTACAAACCTATCTGTAGATCATTTCAGGAAAGTGTAACAAGGGGAACAACAGGTGTTGCTGATTATTTCTGGGACGAGTGAAAGAATTAATTTTTAGGTAGTATTTTACATCTTTCACACGAAATACATCTTTCACACAGAACACCACTATCAAATGAGATTCAGGCAGAAATAAAAATCCTCCTCCACTTTTAAGTGAGTAATAAACACCAAAACAGATGAGCTGCTTGTTTTGAAACCAAGGGTGGCCATTTCCTTCCAGCTGGAAGTTGTAGGGAAGATGGAGGAGAGGCCTCAGCACTGTCCACTGCTTAAGAAAGGTTTTTAAAAGAGCAAATGGGCCTCTGTTGCTCTTACCCGAGGCTGCAGCTCTCTTTGGCATGTTTCCACACCTTGCCCCTATTAACTAGATGGATGCCTGAGTTTTATCTGCAAAAGTTATTCAGGGAAGATGCGTAGCTTCATGCCTGAAGGATGAGAAGTAACTGTATCTTTACAGGTCCAGATTTTTAAAAAGAAATCACTCATCTAGAATGTGTTTCAGTGCTGAAAACTAAACTTACTCATCTAAATGTCGTATCCCTGTCCTGCAGAGCAGGATCTTCTATTGATAACTGTTTTTTTTTAATCTAATTTTAAAATCATTCAAAGAAAAACAAGTACACAGATATTCTGATTAAAATAAAATGCATGTGTAATTATATCAGTTTATTGTAGCATTACCATAATTAAAGTCTTTTATTGTCACAGGGAAAAGTGAAGGCCAATTTTGATGCATAAATACTTTGCCTTAATACAAATACTTAAAAAAAAAATAAAAAGCATCGGGGACTATTTAGAGCTACGCAGCACTTTTGCACTTCTTCCTCTCCTTTCTCTATTGCCTTGGCAATTATGACCCAAATTGAATGCTCCTTCCCCCTTCTGGCATAAATCCTCCAAAGCAGGAGGAATGCATGTCCAAAAGCCATTGTCATACAGTTCTGTAAAAGACACAAATCAATGGAAGTCTTAAAACTTAAAATGTGGTACTTGCTGCCCAAGGCATAGTTTAGATGTGCACATTTTGGTTTCAAATGATTTTAAATACAGAATTTGCTCTCAAAATTTAGTAAAACATACAGAAAAGTTTGTTTTCTCATATAGCTCTATTTTCATTATTGTAGGCAAAAAAGGAATTGAAGTTTCCAACGGCTAATGTTGGACTGGAGAAGTCTTACCTTATCTTCTCCACCACAGCCCTTTGTCAAGGTCACATATGTATAGCCAAACCACCCTTTGAGTTCTCAAAGTTCTTATGCTTTCTCTATTTTAACAGGCTATGACGCCCACCCCCATTTTAAGTTGAAGAAAAAGACATCAAATGGAAGTTTTGTTCAGTCTGACAAACAATAAAATGGCTTCAGT
Organism: Elephas maximus indicus; assembly: GCF_024166365.1. Taxonomy (NCBI): domain Eukaryota; kingdom Metazoa; phylum Chordata; class Mammalia; order Proboscidea; family Elephantidae; genus Elephas; species Elephas maximus. Next base: position 68,568,793 of record NC_064820.1, read on the forward strand.
GATAATGCTGCTTTTTACCCTCTTAACTAAAAACACAAGTGACCTTTTCAAAGGCAACTTTTACAAATTGTAACTACAACAGTTCTCAAAACAGCTGAAGCAAACATTCAAAAGTTACAGTTGAAGAGGGAAGTAAAAATCAGTAACTTTCTGCAAGTACTGGAAAATGAAACGACTCTTCAAAAAATTAGAGGCTAGATCTAACAATGTCAAACCTCTCGACCCTCATCACATGGTTAGAAACTTACATTCAAACTGAACACCGAGGAAACTTCCCTTTCCGGGGACAGCAAAATTATAACCGGTTTCTCAGCAGGAGAGCGAGGCTGAAAGAGTAACTGTTCAGAGAGGCAAGGGAGGATCTCTAGAATGCCTCGCAAATTCAAGCGACAAGAAGCTAGCTTTCCCATACTTCTGTGGAGCAATTCTGTCACAACAGGGAGAAAATAAAACCCTGTACAAGATTCTCAGTGGCTTCCCAGAAGGCCCACCCCTAGCTGGTCCCTTGGGGTCTCCCGCCTTTGAGGTGCTAAACTTAAATCTGGACGCACTCGAAAGTTATGGTAACTTCCCTTAAGTCCTGTACGTCCTACAGAACAAATCCAGCGCGGTGTTCGGAGCTAGTCCTCCACGGAAAAGGACCAGGGGATCAATTATTTGGCGATAGTACACGCGGAATTGCGTTGAGTCAAAAACGACTCTGCTGCAACTGGTTTGCTTTTTTTTTCAGTCCACATACTTTGGGATCAAACTGCCCTTCCTTGTTTCACTGGGAGCGCAGGCTAGAGCCTCTGCCTCTGCGCACCCCTGGGCGCCCTCCCTCTTCGCCGCCTGCTGGGCGTCTCTACCACCTCTTGGTCTGTCCGACCATAAGAGGGCTCGGACCTAGTGCCGCCGACTTCCGCAAAGCCTGTTGTCTCCTGGAGCACCCGCGCGTCCCGGGGAGTTTGGATCCGGGGCAGAGACAGGCAGCCGCGCAAGCCCAGCGCAAACCAGACCGCGTACAGCACACAGCAGAGCGCAGGACCCCAGGCCGCTGGGCGTCCCCGGTGCACACACAGCGGCCAAGGGCGCCTCCCGCAGTGGGTAAGTGGCGATGCCAGCACGTGCAGACTCGGCAGCAGCAGCCTGTACAGAAGGAAGCTCGCTTTCCTCTTCCCATCGTAGATTGTCAGTTTCTTTGGTGTGTGTTGACACCTAGGCACACCCGAACAAAGCTCTCTGCACTCCCTCCTCACTCTCCCCCACTGTCCAGCCGTTTACTTACGAGTCCACTCTAAGAGACACCTTCCGGCCACTTGCTTTGAATTCTAGAAAACAAAGCAAGCAGGGGCTGTGCATAGGAAAGTTATCCTAAGTAGTCTACGCGAGGGGGGGGCGGTGGATTCCTGGGGTGTCTTCCGCGGGAAAAGCTGACCCTCCCACCTTTCCAGACAAGCAAATTAGTATAGAGAAGACAGCAAAGGAGAAAAGAGATCACGAGATCTAAAGAAAGTGAAGTTTCCTATAGCAAGAGGGCGCGGGAAATGGAGCAAAATCCTGAACTTTAAGTTCAAGTTCTAGAAGTGGGGCGCTCAGGTAGGTGTCATTAGTACATGCAGTTGCTGTAAGAAGAGTTCACTTTCTGTTTGAATTTTTTGCCCTAAATTACTGAGGTTTAAACATTATGCCGAGAAGATTTTGGGGGTAGGGGGTAGGCAGAAGAGGGAGGAGGCAAATGCTGGAACCAAAACGGATGCAGAGGCCAAAGTCTGAGCCAAGGTCGCCTCGAGAAGCTTGGCCCTCCTTTCTGAGCATTCTTCCCCCACCGCTGGGGCCTCTTTGCACAAAGCGCCCTTCCCCGGCGCGGGGAGGACAGGGCCTGGAAGCCGCCGGGGCACAGCAGCTAGCTGGGGAAGTAACGGGAAAAGTAGCAAGTCATAGTGGTTGTTGTTTCCAGAGGGACTTAGGGAGGCAAAGGGGGCAGGACGAGTCCTATAGCTCCCTACTTGCTGGCTACTCCTCCATCATCGGCGGCAGAACTTGCACTTAATGATCTTCTTAAATGCGTTTTGGAAGTCCTTGTTGAAGTAGGCGTAGATGACAGGGTTGAGCAGGGAGTTGGAGTAGCCCAGCCAGTTGATTATGGCGCCCAACAGGGCGGGCATGTGGCAGCTGCTCTCGCAGAAGGGCAGAAGCAGGGCTACGATGAAGAAGGGTAACCAGCAGAGGATGAAAGTGCCCATGATGATGCCCAACGTCTTCACTGTCTTCCTTTCGCGAGCTAGGGCCATCTTTCGCTTGGCTTCAGCGTTGCGTTCATTTTTCCTCTCGAAAGAGATGGGCGCACTGGGGGCCGCACTAGGCAGTGGCAGGTGTTCTTTGGAGTTGCCCAGGTGGTGCACCTCGATCACCTCCAGGGCGGCGCCGTAGTCGCCCTGTCTCACCGCGCCATTTGCGCAAGAAGCACCCCCTGCCTTGTTCTCCACACCCCGCCTCCAGTCCCTGTTCTCTAGCTCTCCATTCACGCTCTTCTTAGGCTCCCGGGCTAGCAAGGCCCCACGGCGGTTGTCTGCTCCCTTCTTTTCCTCCTTTTTAACTGTCTTGCGGATGCGGAAGCGCGCAGCTCGAAAAATGCGCCCGTAGAGAACAAGCATGAGCATCAGCGGGATATAGAAAGCGCCAAAGGTGGAGTAAATGGTGTAGCCGTGGTCCTTGCTGATGGTGCACGCGTCGGGGTCCGAGCGGTCTTTGGGGGTGCGCCAGCCCAGCATGGGCGGGATAGAGATTAGGAAGCCAATGAGCCAAGTGAGCGAGATGAGCGCAGCGGCGCGCCGGGGTGTCCGCTTGTTCACGTAGTCGATGGGGTCTGTGATTGCCCAGTACCTGTCCAGCGCGATGGCGCACAGGTGCAGAATGGATGAGGTGCAGCACAACACGTCAAGGGCGATGAACAGGTCACAGGTGACCTGGCCCAGCGTCCACTTGTTGAGCACCTGGTAGAGCGCGGCCATGGGCAGCACTAGCACCGACACCATGAGGTCGGTGACGGCCAGCGAGCCGATTAGATAGTTGGCCACATTCTGCAGGGAGCGCTCCAGGGCGATGGCGGCCACCACGCAGGCATTGCCCAGCACCGCGCAGAAAATGAGAGTGCCCAGCAGCAACGAGGTGATCACTTGGTAGCTAAGAGTCACGTCGGATGTGTCAGTAGCATTGCCCCCTGCCCCGAAGGGACCCTCCGCCGAGGTGGTATTGTTGCTCTGGGCAGGGCTGAGCACATCCATGCCTGTGAGCCCAGCCAGGGCAAGGGAGGGGAGAAAGCTCGGAGCGAGTATTCCCCCCTGGCTCCTCCCCCTAGGGTCTTCCTCTCCTTTCTCCTGGGCGTTTCGGGAGAGGAGGTGCAGGGACCTGGGCGGGAAGTTCTTACTTCTCTGGAGAAGGCATCCCCGCGGAGCGGCTTCTAGGCGCTGCCTGAGCTTCGGAGGTCCCGAGCGATCAGAGACTCCAGCTGGGGCACGCTCAGCAGTAGAGAGGTAGCTGTAACATCTGTCTCTTGTCCGTTTTACTTTGCCGCTTCCCAACTGGCTGCCTGAGCAGGAGTCTCTCCACTAGTAAACAGTCTCCAATCCCAGAAGGGGCTGGAACAGAGAAACCCCATCCTCCACGGTCATTCTGTGACCCTCCTCTCTCTCCGTCTCTACCACTGTCTACTCCACTCTCTTCTCTCCAGCCTCCTTCCTCCTCCTCCCCGCTTTTTCCCACTAGCCTTCCTTTTCGGTCTCCCTCTCCCTTCTCACTCCCCTTTCTTTATCCCTCTGTGTGTCGCTCCAACAGCCAATCTCCCTCCCTCCCACGCCATCACTTCCCTCCTCACACTTCCCCAACCCTGTCTCCTTCCTCCGGCTCCTTCCCGCACCCCACCCCCAGCTTGGCGTTTTACTTTCAAGCCCTGTTGTTGATACTCAGAACTAGCTTACACACACCAGATTCTCTGTTCAGACCAACATTACAGCAAGTAAACTCTGCCTCCTACCCAGCCAAAGTCAAGGGGAAATTTATTTTTTAGCTACCCATTGCCTCAGATTTCTGTCAGATTCTTAAGTAGTGTCAAGATCACAGAATGTAAATAGGAAAGAAGACACACGGAGCGGGAATGGGAGGTGGACAGCCCTGGTTGGTCTATAAATCATTGTTAATTGATGGGCTTAAAAAAAAAAAACCTTTAATTATCTCACAGTCCAGCCTAACTCCCTTGGGAAGGATGTTGCATGTGACTTTTTTTTCCTTCTTCTTCATATTCTTGGGGAATTGGGGGAGAAAGGAATTATAAAGGACGTGTCAAAAGGACAAGGACAGGTAAACAGCTGCATCTCAAAGTAAAGGAAGAACCCAATTCGGTATGTAATCGACACACACACACTACACACACAACACCTTTCTATCACCACTACCCGTTTAATTGAAGTGGGCAATGACACTTTCCATAGCTTTGGGGCCAGTAAATTTGGGGAAGGAAATATTTTGCCTATGAGTTGTAAAAGAGGCCGGGGCGTTTCACACGACTTCTCGCCGTTCTTACCAAAGCCTACAAACCTCTAGGGAGGGCTTAGTGGAATCCCTGGTCGCTTGCCGCTGAGCTTCTAAAACGCTGAAACTATGTTCAGCACCAGGGACAGCTCTAATCAATAAGGGCTTATATCGCCACCTTCCGGCAAACGCTTTAGAGCGCCTTCTGGAAGCCCTTGATTTGCAGAAATTAAACAGGTATTGAGGAAATTCCACACCTCAAGAAAAAGAAAGATAGTTTAAAAGAAAGGTAACATTCAGGTTTTTTTTATTTTATTTTATTCAAAAATTATTTTAGTGCCCTTTTTATCGTAACCTTTATATGTCAAGCTTATTAAATTTTCTAGTTCACTGTCGTTCAAAAATTCCATGTGGGAATGCAGTTTTAAAAGACCTAGGCAAACATCTTCACCTGTTTGGGCTTTGCGCTGGCAAATGCTGCAATTTGGGACTCACACAATTGCACACATTCACCTTTAACTGCAAAAACAAAAAACAAAACAGTATTGAATTTTCAAAATGGGGATGATTCTACATAGAAAACAAAGAGGCTTCTATGGGTTTTTTTCCTAAACTGTTTTCTTACCAAGAAAACCAAAATTAATTTCCTCTAAATATAGTAAAGAATGGGATTATTAATCAATTAGAATAAACAGAACACAGCAAGTTTCATGAATACAACCTGATACATGACTGAAGTGAAGGAAAAATGTAAAATGCACTTCCCAAAACAGGTGATCCTAGATAACGTACACAAATTCACTACACAGATTGTACCAGTCTTAATATTGTGTTCAGTTCAAATGTGAGTTCTCAGCTTCACAGCTTTGAATTCTCCAAAACCCAATAAAAGAGCAATCACTGAACCACCAAAGAATACCCAATTGGGTCGATACAGATGGTAGAGGAGCAGTGTAAAAGTGTTTGAAGATGGATTGTTTTACAACCCAGTGCTGGGCACAGTTCCCACGCAATCATTTCAGTATGCCACAATAATGGATCTGCCATTTATGATGATTCATAGCATTGAAAAGAAATAGGTAAGTATACATGGCAATGCTGGCTACAGACTCTGAGGAAGCCTTTATAAGATTCCTTCAGGTGCCCATTCCTCCTATAAAAATGTTGTTACAAATACAGAACTAAATAGCTCTGTTAAAATACAGGTGCAGGTCTGGAATCTCCACAAACTTTTAGAAATATAGTTGATAATAGAAACAAAGAATAAAAGAAATTTAAATGAAAAAAAGCAAATATGTATATATACTTGAATCCAAATTGTATCTAATTTAACACAAATATGTAAATTACAAATAAATTAGTAAGTATAGCTGCAATCGTGTTTTCATTTCCTGGATCCCAAATGGTTTTATAACTGACAGCCTAATATTTCCTTTCTAAAATCTAAAGTTAACACTATTTTTGAGGTCTGGCATTTGCTATTCTGCTCTAATATTCCAAAATGCAGCATTTTTATTCAAGTTTGGAGAAAAAAAACAATTAAGCTGTGTTTTATCCTCAGAAATAATGTAAGTAATATTTCAAATATCTAATTTCTTAAAATTTAGAGCTAGTTTTTTAGGCACTCGTATGAACATTGGAAGCCCTGGTAGTGTAGTGGTTAACAGCTGTGGCTGCTGACCAGAAGGTTGGCAGTTCGAATCCAGCAGGTGCTCCTCGGAAACCCTATGGGGCAATTCTATTAGGAGGAAAAACAGAAGTATAAGAGGATATTCAGCACTGCCTAAGGTTCCATAGGCTTCAAGTGGCAAATAATTATGTATGACTTTTTACACTATCGAATTAATATTGTGATATATAATAACAGCAGAATGAGGTTGCATTTCTTCACATTGATGCTTTGCCAACTCTTCTACATGTAACCCTTTAAGATACAGAATTCCAGATATGGCTGAAGAAAGCGGTGCAAACCAAAATTCCTGCATAAAGAGCTAGGCTCTTGTTCTTCAAGGCTTGTGAAACTAACCTATGGAAAAGCTACCTTTATGTTGGTACTATTGACTACATCATTGGGTAAGACAAAATCCTGTCATTTTGCTTTTATTTTGTTTTTGAATATTCCAGACACAAGCCTGAACTTGTCTGGTTATGAATCTGGGGTTTAATACGTCATCCATCATGTAAAATTTCTGTAAATTAGTTTATGGGAGATAAAGATTTTTAACATTTTCACAGGAAATTTGAAACAAGCCCAGCATTTCAATGTAGTTCTTTGACCGGGGGCACAAGATAAGAAGGTAAGCTGAAATTTTGCTGGGAACCCTAAATGTTCTATCAATGACAAAGGCTCAGTAATGATTGGGGTTCTCAGTAATTAATATGTTTATCCATCAAATTATGGCAGATTTTTTCCATTAATGACAAAAGACCTTATATGGTAAAAAGTTGAAAATTCACATAGGGAAGAGGGTTAGAAAATTATTTCTAAAAGCTCCTATTTAAAAATGAAAAAAAAGTTTTCCCTTTTTTTTGATTAATTGAAACTATGATGAATTATTTTTTAAAAGTGGATAATACTGTTCTGCTTTTAATGTTCCTCAAGCCTCAAAAACTACAGCAGTAAAGCAATTATAGTCGTTTTCCCAAAACCATGCATTTTGATTGGAATTCACTAGAAAAGCACATCGAAGAGAAAATTTTTGCTTAGATAATTTTGGAGATGTGGTTTTCTAACAGTGAGAATTAAATGGTCATTTACAAGAAATGCAACAAAAAGTGCAAGATAATAAATTCTCCTTTAAACTGGGTATACTTTCTTGAGGGTTGTGGGTTGGAAGAGGTTCTAAGTCTCACCATCTATCTTCCTCTGATCACATCATTCCTTGACTGTTCTTTCTCCATGCCAGGTACGTCTTCCAGGTCCAGAACTTTACTGAGTTTTCAGTGGCAAAACACCAACAGTGAAAGCCGAGGTCTCTGTTCCTGAGAACTGTAAGGTTGGCTTGATTCATTAACACATACTCTAAAAACACAGCATGTAAAAAGTGAAAATAAATATGTAACATGTTGGGTTTACTATGTGTGTGACCTTGGGCAAGTCAATTAACCAATAATACTAGTAATAGTGATATGAAGTAATAATATTAATTCTCTTAATCAGTAGTTATTAATTGCTGAGAAGTAGAGAGTAAAAGCATTGGGCGGGCTTAGTGAAAGAGCAATAACCAAAACAAACCAAACGCAGTGCCATCCAGTCAATTCCGACTCATAGCGACCCTATAGGACAGAGTGGAGCTGCCCCATAGAGTTTCCAAGGAGTGCCTGGTGGATTCGAACTGCCTACCCTTTGGTTAGCAGCCATAGGATTTAACCACTATGTCACCAGGGTTTCCAAAAGAGCAATAGCTTGAAAAAAATAATATTCTTTCAGCTGAGGGTTTATTTTAAAAACAATTTCCATGTGTCTGTTAAATTCTCCCTGCTCTTAAAGAACTTTTTAAGCTTCCAATTCTCTAGAAAATTCTGAGGACATCATGTGAAAAAAGAAAATGATGTGACATCTGCATTCTGGAAATCCTTGACTTAAATCAGAAGCTACTGAGGGGGAAAAAAGTTTGTCAACAAAAAAGTTCAATAATCGGTATTGAATTGGAGTCTGCCATTTCCCTGGGAGCTCAACCATTTGTTCAAAAGCATAGGGTGAAGAATTGAAATTCATACAGCCCAATAATGCATTTAAAAATACAATAAAAATGATAAGCAGTATTCTTGTTGTGAGAAATTATCAGATTATAGTGTCAGGCGTTATTAACTTACTTTTCAGAACTCAGTTCTTCTATAATGCTCTTTTTCTGACAATATTCTCATGGTTTATTTTCATAAGGGTAAGAGCATATCTGAGATGAGAAAAATGTTTGGAATGTTAGCTCAATAATTCCTGCTATTCTGAGAATGGTTGGAGATCAAAAATTAGCTAATGATTACTTGAAACCAAACTCAGCTACCCTATTTAATCTAGCTAAAAAAAAAAAAAAAATCTAGCTATGGTTGGGGAAAATTCATACAATTTAACTTGCTTTGGCAAGTAACTTTTTTTGTTATAAAACTAAAACCAGTGCTCAACATATTGTTTTAATCTTGTTTTAGAACATATTTCTTATAAAAGGCAGCAATTGTGATTACAAAATATCAGACTAAAAACTATGCCATTTGGTCAATTGGAGAAGTAATGTGATAACTGAGAATGGTGGCTCCAGGCCACAGACTTGAATGCAAATAACTACCACTAGCCTTGAATGTTTTCTTTTATCTTTGCATTTTATTATGCATTATATGAGATGTGTCAAAAATATAAAGATAATTACATATGAAGAATAATAAATACTTATGTGCTTTAAAAAAAGCTTAAGAAAAATGATAGAATCTATTTCATTGAAGCCCATTTACTCTTGAATTTAATGTTTATCATTTCCACGTATGACTTTATACTTTTAGACTACATGAATGTGTCACTAAACAATATGTAGAATAATTTTCTTTCTCATGTTTAAATATTATGTAAATGTATCATTCTCTGTTCCTTCTTCTGCAACTTCCTTTTTTCACTTAACGTTATCTTTGTGAGATTCATCTGTATTGATACAAGCAGATGTAGTTCATTTATTTTTACTCTCATGTAGAGAGGAAACCCTGGTAGCATAATGGTTAAGTGCTACGGTTGCTAACCAAAGGGTCAGCAGTTTGAATCCACGAGGTCCTCCTTGGGAACTTCATGGGGCAGTTCTACCCTGTCCTTTAGGGTCACTATGAGTCAGAATCAACTTGATGGCAATGGGTTCAGGTTTTCTTGTGTAGGTAGAGTTCCATTGTGTGACTAATACCACAAATTATCATAGTTAATATCTAATTTGTTTCCGAATTTTTGTTCTTGTAAACAATGCCACTGTAAACATTCTTATGCATAAATCTTTTTGTATACACGTAAACTGGAGTTAAATAGATCAGTGCTTCTCAAACAAATCACTTGGGAAACTTGTAAAAAAGCAGATTCTGACTCAGTAGGTCTGAGGTAGGGTTCAAGACTCTGCATTTCTAACACGCTCGCAGATGACCCTGATATGACTAAGTCACAGGCCCTACTTAGAGTGGCAAGGATCAAAGCATTCAGAAGCGGAATTGGGCTCAGCTTCAACTTTACTAGATATAGCCCAGTTTTTCTCCAAAGTGGTTGTATAAAACTTTATAACAACTAAAAATACTTGATTATAAATTCCAATTGCTTCAGTAAGATTGAGTGTTTTTTTACGTTTCTTCACTGTGAATTACCTAATCAGTCTTCGACTTTTTTTTTTAATTGAATTTTTTTCTTTTTTTTTAGCTTACTGATTTTAGAACTCCATTGTCTATTCTGGATATTACCCTTTGGTCATTTGTGTTATCGAAAATATTTTATCCCAATCTTTAGCTCATACTTTCACTTTTTAAAAGTGTCTTCTGATGAATATACATGTTTCCACTTAATGTAATTGGATGCTTCTCTGTTTTTTGCATTTGGTGGCTTGTTTTAGAAATCCTTTTCTACCTTGAGGTTATAGAGATATCAGCCAATTTTTTTTTCTATTTTCCTGTTTAGTTCGTTGGCTTATCTAGAATTGATTTTTGATAATAGTGCGATGTAGGAATTGAGTGCAATTTTTACAGTTAGGTTAAAAAATTACTCAGAGCCTTTTATTAATAACCCATTCTTTCCCCTCTGCTATACTTCGTGTTTCCACACACTCCTGAGCCTGTTTGTAGATTCCCTATTCCCCTCAATCCATCTATTTGTCTGGCTCTATTCAAAAAATATAGTGTCTTAATTTTTACTACAAATTTAATATCTGGTACATCAAGTGCCCCACTTTATTCTTCTTTAAAAGTTTCTTGGCTATGCTTGGCCCTTTACTGTTCCATATCAACTTTGAATCAACTTTTCCATGCCACCCCATAATCCTCCAATAATATATACCCAAAACTGTTGGGAAATTTTTTTGGAATTGCATTGAATTCATGTTAATTTGGGAGAAACAAAAATCTTTATGATATTGAATCTTATTAATGGATATGACATAACTCCCCATTTATTTAGTTCTGTTTGCCATTCAATAAAGTTTTTAATTTTTTCCATTAATGTCATAAACAACTTTTAGTATATTTTCTGTTAGTTTCCTTATTTTGTTGTTACTACAGCTGTGGTTGTGATTGTGGTGGATATTGTAAATGGTGTCTTTTTTAAAATTACATTTTCAGCCATTATAGGCATGTTGTTGTTGTAGTTAGTTGTGCCTTTCAGTCAATTCGGACTCATAGTGACCCCATGTATGCAGAGCAGAACTGCTCCATAGGGTTTTCAAGGTTGTTACCTTTCAGAAGCAGATTGCCAAGCTTGTCTTCTGAGGAACCCCTTGGTAGGTTCAAACCACCAACCTTTCCTCTAGTAGCTGAACACTTAACCATTTAATCCACCCAGGGATTCCTGTTCGAGGTATATAGGAATTCAATTATTTTTTTTTAATTGTTTGAACCATACTGTACCAAATTAATTGTTTGTCTGTAGGTTTTCTGGTGAATTTCCTCACATCTAGCTTGCAGTCTATTAATTTTCTCTTCAGCTGTGTCTAATCTACTTCAGTATGGATAGCACCTCAAAAATAAAAATCCTTACAACTGGAACAGTAAGCAACATCATGATAAACAGAGAAAAGATTGAAATCAAGGATTTCATTTTACTTCGATCCACAATCAACACCCATGAAAGCAGCAGTCAGGAAACCAAATGATGTATTGCATTGAGCAAATCTGCAGCAAAAGACCTCTTTCAAGTGTTAAAAAGCAAAGATGTCATTCTGAGGACTAAGGTCAGCCTGACCCAATCCATGGTATTTTCAAACACCTCATATTCCCGCAAAAGCTGAACAATGAATAAGGAAGAGCAAAGAAGAATTAATGCCTTTGAATTACAGTGTTGGCAAAGATATTGAATATACCATGGACTGCCAGAAGAATGAATAAGTCTGTCTTGGAAGAAGTACAGCCAGAATGTTCCTTAGAAATAAGGATGACAAGACTTTGTCTCATGTACTTCGGACATGTTATCAGGAGGGACCAGGCCCTGGAGAAGGACATCATGTTTGTTAAAGTAGAGGGTCAGCAGAGAAGAGGAAGACCTTCAATGAAATGGATTGACAGAGTGGCTGCAACAATGGGCTCAAGCATAACAATGATTGAGGATGGCACAGAACTGGGCAGTGTTTCATTCTGTTTTACTAGGGTAGCTATGAGTTGGAGCTGACTGGACAGGACCTAATGACAACAACAATCTGCTGTTTAAGCTATCTTTTATGTTTTTAATTTGTTATATATTTTATTTTTAGAAGTTCTATTTGTTTTCTTTTTTCAAATGTATCTAACTAGTTTAACAGACCTATATTTCTTTATCAAGTTTACGATTCTATCATTTCTGTTAACATTTTAAACATGATTATTTTAAATTCTGTCTCTTCTTAATCCAGTGTCTAAATCTAATTCTCTGGTCATTGTTTCTAGTAAGTCTCATTCGCAGTTTCTATTGTGTTTGGTGATTTTATATTGTGTGCTCATATTTGGCTAATCTGTTTATGGGAATCTTGAGGATCCTGGTTTAATGGAACATTCTCCCAGGAAGATTTTTTTTTCCTTCTGTTACATACAACGCCATGCTACTAACCCTAGTCTACCCTAATTTCTTAGTCTGTGATTTTCTTAGACTGAGTAAAAAGAGTAGATAGTAGAAATTTGAACCCCAAACATGTGAAGAAAACTCCTAAAGATAAGTATTATCAAGTGAGTCTTTATCCATTTATAGAGTAAGCCAGAGAGACACATTTTTTTTTTCTGGCCCACCCTTTCACTGATGTTCTTTGAAGGTTCTAGCTTTATGTAGCTATCTCAGTTCTAATCCCCTAGACTTTGTTTTGGCTCATTGGAGAGCCATTAAAACAACAGGATTTAGGTACGTTTGATCATCAAATGTCCCCCAGTGCATCTATAGCTTCATTGCTGACTTATCACTATGGCTTTTGGGGGTCCTTTTGGGGGTCCTGAAGATTTTCCTTAATTTTTCAGAAACTCAGCTATACTTATTAGTTGTAGTTTGTCCATTGTTCCTTGGTATTTTTGTAGTGGAATAAAATTTAAAATGCAGAATCTGCAAAATTTACTGGAAGCAGAAGTTAACACTGAGATTTATAAAATTGTAGATACTGATAGAAAATTTTCTACCTTATTAAGTTTCATCAGGAGTAAATGAGAAAAAGTAACTAAAGTACTTAACAGAGTTCCTGATATTATAAATGTTAGTAAAATGAAGATCTTAATTAGTTTTGCAAAACATTTTCTGTATTGAACTTTCTTCATCTTCTCCATTTATGTGAAATATTTTTGTTCTCCAAAGAGAATATAAATGGTCATTTGTCTGTGTAAATAATGTCATGGATTGAATTGTGTCTCCCAAAGATGTCTGTCATCTTGGCTGAGCCATGATTCCCAGTATGTCGTGATTGTCCACCATTTTGTCATCTGATGTGATTTTCCTGTGTGTTATAAGTCCTATCTCTATGATATTAATGAGGTGGGATTAGTGACAGTTATGCTAATATGGCAGGACTCAATCTACAAGATTAGATTGTGTCTTAAATTAATCTCTGTTGATATATGAAAGACAGAAGTGAGCAGAGAGACACGGTTACCTCATACCACCAAGAAACAAGAGCCAGGAGAATAGCATGTCCTTTGGACCCAGGGTTCCTGCATTGAGAAGCTCCTCAACCAGGGGAAGATCGATGACAAGTCACCTTCTTCCAGAGCTGACAGAAAGAGAAGGACTTCCCCTGGAGCTGGCCCCTGAATTTGGATTTCTAGCCTCCTGGACTGTGAGAGAATAAACTTCTGTATGTTAAAACCATCCACTTGTGGTATTTCTGTTATAGCAGCACTAGATGACTAAGACAAATAGTAACTAGAATTTTTATATGTTTTACATTTTTCAAAACAGTTACACATACACTTAACTTTTTAAATGTAAAATAAATATAGGGAAATTATACTAAATCATATTATTGGACTTTACAATCTATAACTTAAAGACTCTACAGAGAAAGATCTCTTTAAGCTAACACTAGTTGAAAGTAGCTGTTAATGTTTTATCAAAGGCAATTTCTTATTTGAAATTATCTAAGAAGTAACATTTTGAAAAGTTGCTTAGAAATTATCTTTAGCACTATTTATCCATTTTTAAAGTGGATGATGTCAGTTTTCTAAAATGATCTTATTCTTAATTTTCCAGTGCCACCTAGAATACTATAAATAAATAAATAAATAACACCTTTTGGCATAAGTTATGCCTTTCAATAATTTTTATTGTGAGTGGGAAGTCATTTATCCCAGGCCCATCACTTAATGAGAAACAAAACAAAAACAGACAAAACAATGGTTTTCTGATGATATAAATGTTGAAAATATCTATTCTTATTACAGGGAATGGGAGATGAGTGTGCCATAGAATCTGGTTGTTACTAAATGCAGTGTTGATACAGTTTTAATATCAAACAATAATATTAACCTTTTTCTACAAGTAATCTAAAATTGAAATTTGCCTTCAGACTGAGTACCTCTTTTTGTTTTAGTTTATTTTTGGGTTTTGCAGCTTTTTCAAATTGTTTGGGAAACACAGCTGGTCTTATTAATATTCTGAGACAGGCTAATTGAAGAAGATGACTGTCATTATGTGTAGCTCTGAATCTCAGCCTCTGGACTTCGTAGCCAACTGCTCTACCTTCAGTAGAAAGAAATGGAAGTAAATGCCAGTATTTAGGATTAAATATTTTGGCTTCTGGCTCATGACTTTCATATACTGTAATAACAGTGGTAACCAGCATGATTGAGGGTTTATTATATGCCTAACACCATGCTAAGCCCTTCCCATGTACTATTTTATTTAATCTTTACAACAGCCTATAAAATAGGATTATTCCATTTTGTAAATAAAGAAATGGAGGCTTGGAATGGCCTATTGCTTATTTGCTTCTTAAATGCTTGAATACAGTGAAGGAGTAGAATTCCTTACCCTGGAAAATTCTAAGTGCAGCTACTTGACCTTAGCACCTGCTATTGCTCATTTAATCAAGACCACCAGCTAATCAGAAGGTACTTCTCAGCAATAGGCAGGCACAGATGTACGACATAAAAGTGTCCTAGGTAGAGACCCTGACCTGCCTGAAAACACGCCCCTGAGAACTGCCTGGATAATTCTAAGTAATTGTGTTTTTAAAAAGTAGTCCCTGGTTCCTCTTAGAGGAGCCTGGATATTACCTGGATTATCTGCTTGACAACTCCATTAACATCCCCCTTTCTGACTTCCTGTCTGCTGATATAGCAAATACTTCAAAATGGTAAAGGACTGCAGACTCTTCTAACTCAAATTTATTCAATTTTCAGAAAAAGAAACCAGGGTCCTCACAGTTAAGTAACTTGCCCTAGTCTTCACAGTGGGTGCCTCAGATTAGCCTGACTGCATCAGTTAAAAGACATCTGACGTTACTATCCAGGTTTCAGACTAAACTATTACTTAACCCCAGTGAAAAATACCCAAAGAGCTTGAAACAGACCAATAAAGTCTGTTTGTTTTCAATAATCTGTTCCTTCCTTCTTCCCTCCCTTCTTCCCTGCCTTCATTCTTTCATTTGTTCAACAAGCTCTTATAGTATGTCTGCTGTAAAGATGGAAAGAGTCTATGCCTCATCATTCATTGGAGCACATTTGCCAGCCACACTAGGGATGGCCTCATCAGGAGAGGAAGATAGCCTGATTCAGTTACTCAGTCTTTGGCTCAATCTGCTATGTTTCTGGAGTATTTACTATTTATTCTAGGGTTTGGGTACATAGTGATGAATGAGACATACGAGTGTCTCTACACTCAAGGATCTTGTAATTGGTAGAGACACACTATAAACAGGTGAACAGATAAACAAATGAGATACTTCCAGGTACTGATAATATTATGAAGAAGGTAAGATTGAATAACAAGGTGGAGTGACTAGAAGGGTCTCCACTTTATGTAAGTGGTGAGAGGAGGCTTCTCTGGGTGATAACATTTGAGTTGATTCCCTAAATCATGTAAAGGAGACAACCATTCAAAGATTTTATTGATGGTGTGCCACAATGACACACGGGTCCTCTCAGCCTTTGGACCAGCAGGGCAACCATAGCCCAAGTCAGTAGCTTCTAGTGGGCTTCTATTTCCTCCTCTGTTTACTCCAGTATGTTATACCAATATTAACATTTTCTATGTGTTCTGTCATATAAAAAGCACTGGGAAGCATTGTTCTAGGTAAAGAGAAAACCCATGCAGAAGGAAAGCAAATGTGAGGCCCTGAGATGGGAATGAGCTTGGTGTGCTGGATAACAGAAACAATATAGTGCACAATAGAGTGACAGGGAGAGAGGTCAGCCAGTAGGCAGGAGCCACCTCTTGTAGACCATTAAAGCCTTGGTATGGAATTCAAATTTTACCCTAGTGATGGGAATTAGGAAACCCTGGTGGCATAGTGGTTAAGTGCTATGGCTGCTAACCAACAGGTCAGCAGTTCAAATCTGCCAGGCGCTCCTTGGAAACTCTGTGGGGCAGTTCTACTCTGTCCTATAGGGTTGCCTTGAGTCGGAATCAACTCAACGGCAGTGGGTTTGGGTTTTTTTTTTTTTTTTAATGATGGGAATTAATTGGAGCATTGGAAGTAGGAGAACTGATGTCATTTGATTTACATTTTGGGAAAGATAACTCTGTCTAATATGATAGGGATGGCATGGAGTTTCAGTCATCAAGATGAGAGTTAACAGTTACTTAGATCAAGGTATTACAGTGGCAATGGGGAAAAAGCTCAGATGTGGAATGTGTTACCAACAGGACTTACTGATGCATTGAATGTGGAGGATGGGAGCAAGAGAAGAATCAAGGAAAACTCCTTGGTGATTATTAAAGAATAACTACTAGATATCAAAATCAAAATGTCAGATAGGCAGTCCTATGCACCTAATGTATGTCTGTCTTTATAGTGTGAAAACAATTGTGAAAATCATTTCCAAATGTACCAGCATCTTCACGTAGAGCTGAAACCTTCTTGCTGTCACCATCAGCCCAAGTCCTTTTGAGAAACCTCAAATATCACCTTAAAATGCATTTGGAATCTCAGCCACTCAACTCTCAGGTGTTTCTCCAGCTTGAGTCGCATCCAAGTTTGGGGCCCCTCTAGGAATATATCATTACATTCTCAACTAACCCTAGAGAACTTCAGGGAAGCTCTGTTCTCCACCATATCCCATGTTCCCCAAGCAGGCTTGGAATACCTGTATATGTATGGAACACGTGCTTGGTATGCACATCTTTATCAGTAGAAGGGAAGTGGACAAAAAAGTTATACCTTGTCTATTTCCAAAAAGGAATTAAATAGATTTGTATATTAACACACATGTTAAACAGGTTAATCAAAATACAGATCAAAAAAAATATTGGAAATAATACAAAAATTGGAGACAAATTTTTATCTGGAATCTGGTGCGAAAGGTTTTTGTGATCAAGTACTAAAATTAACTCTAAGTTTCCTTGTAGCCAAAGCATAAAATAAATGGACCATGTACTTTTCTTTGTCTAGTGAAAGGAAACATGAAATTGTTGTAGGAGATACAGGCTTTTACTTGATATCAAAAATGGAGGGAATATATTACAGTGCTCATTTCCAAGTAATTTAGTAAATT
Source organism: Elephas maximus indicus (assembly GCF_024166365.1). Taxonomy (NCBI): domain Eukaryota; kingdom Metazoa; phylum Chordata; class Mammalia; order Proboscidea; family Elephantidae; genus Elephas; species Elephas maximus. Next base: position 68,586,127 of record NC_064820.1, read on the forward strand.
ACATATTCCCTGCCTATTTGCATAGGTTCAGAAATATTTTTCCAATGCTGTTTCGTGGAAGCTGAAGGTTTATATTAGTGAAGGTCTTTCATAGCACCTCAGATGAAGTATCTGGTACATATATCTATGTACATTGTTTTATGGTGATGAAACCTGATCAAATTTGAATACGCTTGCCTTCTAGATCTCCCCAATGCTGGCACCTCCATGTCACTGCTTACAGTCCCCTCAAACTAGCATATTCATCTCCATCTTCTCCACCAAAGAAAATCCTATCTTCGAGGCAAAACAATGTCTGAGCCCATGCCTTTGCTAACTATACGGTAGTTTTTTAGTTAGAAGCTCACTTGTTGTTAGCCGCCCATGAGTCAACCCTGACTCATGGTGACCCTGTGCACAACAGAATGAAACATTGTCTGGTCCTGTGCCATCCTTCTGACTGGAAGCAGATCAGACAGCTGGGATCTTTTTTCCTTGGGATTTTTGGAAGTAGATCACCAGACCTTTCTTCTTAGTCTGTCTGAAACCCGTTCATCATCATAGAAACACATAAGCCTCTACTGACAGATGAATGAGTGGTGGCTGCCCATAATATACATTGGCTGAGAATCAAACTCTGGTGTCACACATGAAAGGCAAGAATTCTACCATTGAACCACGAATGCCCCCCAAAGCTCACCCAGGAAGCTATTAAAATAGACAGGTACCCAGGCCTTACCCCAGACCAATTGAATAAGAATTTCTACTGAGTAGGGGCCTGGGCATCACTTTTTTTTTTAAGCTCTCAGTTGATTTTAATGAATAAATCAGGTTAAGAATTTCTAAGCTAAGTTAGAGCTGTCTCCTGGTTACAATTGGTTCTAAGTCAAATGCAGAGCTTCAGCTGGCTTTCCCTCCTGAGAGAGTTAGAAAAAAAAAAAAAAAGCCAACTCCAACAGACTGTGCTCCAAACAAGAAAGTGTTTGTGTTCACCTACCATGGAAAGTAAATGAGTAATTACCTCCTTGACTTTGGATTTAATGAGAAAAACTGCATAGCAAATCTGCTTTGGTTCTGGCTTCACTCAAAAGCTATGTAGGAATAGACTTCACTGAGTCTTTTTCACCATCTCATTAAGAAAAGAGGAGAAAGCATTATAGGAAGAGTATACCAAAAAACCAAACCCATTGCCCTCAAGTCAATTCCGACTCACAGTGACCCTACAGGACAGAGTAGAACTGACCCATTGGGATTTCCAAGGCCGTATTTAATCTTTAAGGAAGCAGACTGCCACATCTTTCTCTCACAGAGCCACTGAGGTTCGAATCACCAACCTTTCTGTTGGCAACCAAGTGCTTAAGCCTAACCACTGTGTCCCCAGGGTTCCGTCAAGTCGATTTAGACTCATAGTGACCCCACATGACAGAGTAGAGCTGCCCCCATGGGGTTTTCTTGGAAGCAGATCATGAAGTCTTTTTCTCAAGCTACTGGAAGGATCCAAACCACAAACCTTTCAGTTAGCAGTCAGGCACTTAACTTTTGTACCACAAGGGCTTCTGTATTTTTAACAAGACCCCTATTTGAGTCTGATAGTGGTGGTAAATAAGAAGCAGGAGTTTAAAAACAAAATGCCCCTTTTTTTTTTTTCGTCATGTATCTGTAGGATAAAGACCTCGCAATCTGCTCCCATAAAAATTATAGCCTAGAAAAGCTTATAGGGCACTTCTTCTCTGTCCTATAGGGTCAACATGAGTCAGAATCAACTAAACAGCACATAATAACAACAACAGTGTTCCTTACTGGTTCTCACACAAACCCAAAGGCCTTTTGACCATTTCTGAGAGGAAACTGAATTAAGAAAATCTAAGTTTGGAGAAAATTTTCAAAGATCACAGCAGAGTCATTCCAGCTGAAGGGAAAAGACAGCAGAGTGAAAAGAAGTTCAGGCAGCAACTGGAGCCAGCTGGGGAGTAAGGGCCCTGACATTGGAAAGATACGCAAGTGGGGAGGCCAGATCTGGGTTGGAGTAAAGAAAACAGGCAGCCAACCAGAGAAGATTCTCTGTTGTGAGCATTTTGGAGAATAATGCTCCAGCTGTGGTCCTGGAAGTCAGATGTAATAATCCTGCCCTTCTTAGATGCAAACTCCTGTAATCAAGCTGTGAAAAACAGACCAACTTTCATCTACTATTGTTGGATGAAGGCTAATTTGGTCAAACCATGGGGCTTCAATTCTCACATCCCTATCAGAAACAAAGTGCTTCAAGTTTAGGAAATATGAGCTCAGAAGTTCACTCAGAACCACACACTGGCTGCTCTGTGAGGCAGAGAGAAAAAGGGAGAGAAACTCCCTGCCCAGGGAGTAATAACCATTTACTCCTCGGCTCATTAGCTCATTTGCTTATTTGCTTATCTATCAGTCATTTATTTTTTAGTTGTGAAAATAATTTTAAGCACCAGTTATATGTGTTTTAGCTTGGGTTCCCCGAAGAGCAGAATCTGAGACAAGAACTTGGGTGCAAAGAGTGTTTTGAAGAAGTGATGTCACACAGCAGAAGGGAGGAAGTAGAAAGAAAAGAAAAGGAAGAAAGAAAAGCCAGTGTAAAAGTACATTATGGAGGCTTTCACTGGGGCAATGAGGACTCCATTCTGCTACAACTTTCTGAGATGCATTAGAATTTTTCTTGGAATTGTCTCCCTGAAGGGAGGGAAGAAGGACCAGTCATCTGAGGGCTGTAGTCTCCCACTGCTGAAAGGTTGTCCTGTCTTTGTTAACTTCTTTCATGCTTCCAACTCCATATGCATCCAGGTCAAGCAAGCACCCCCTAGTGTCCAAGGCATCAGAGGAACACAGAGCAGAAAACAAGTGAGAAGCTGTCAACTGAAGTGAGCTGAGACCTTCACAGATTTGTTCATCCATCAAAGCTAAACTCAGATGGGAAGCCAAGACAATGGTAGTTGGAGATTCAGATGTGTCAGCTACAGTATGTCAGGCTCCTGCTAACCTATAAAGATAAATAAATCATGTTCTCTGACTACTAAGATTTCTTATCTTGTAATGGAGACAAACATACAAAGAAAAAGTAACATTCAATATGAAAAGTACTAAAGCAATATCTAAAATGCTTTATTAGAAGAAATAGAGGGAGAAATTATTTGGGGGATGGGAAATTTGGAGAAAGGAAAGGAAGAGACTAGAGAAAGGAGACTTCAGAGGGCTTCACTGAAATATAAGCTGAATCAGCGTGGTAAGAGAAAAATAAAAGAAATATGTGTTCATTATAAGAACAAGGTACATTCTGGAAATGGTGTTCAGTAAAGTATGACTGAGCATGGAGTTTATGTGAAAGAAGCATATGAGATTAAGGCAATTGGAAGACCATTGAAGTTTAAGCAGGACAGTGACTCAAAGGAGTTGTTGTCATTCTTGGTGAGTTTTCTGATTAAAAAAAAAATCACGTAAATGTAATTCCTGGAAATTCATTCATTTAACAAATATTTATGAAGCATACATTATGTACCAGGGACTATACCATGTGCTGAGCACAAACTGGTGAATGCAATATGGTGCTTGTCACCAAGTAGTTCTGTGTCTGGTGGTGGGAGAGAATCTTCATAACACAGAGCAATAAATGCTATTCTATGTCTAAGCACAGTGCAGTACGGGAGCACAGGGAAAGACTTCCTTGCCTAGCCTTTTATGGCCCCTGAAGACTGGAAAATTAGGGGTGCTCATGTTTCTAAGGCATTCAACTGTGTAGATCATAATAAATTATGAATAACATTGAAAAGAATGGAAATTTCAGAACGTTTATGTGCTTGTGTGAAACCTGTACATAGATCAAGAGGCAGTTGTTCAAACAGAAAAAGGGAATATTGTGTGGCTTAAAGTCAACAAAAGTGTTTGTCAGGATTGTATCCTTTCACCATACTTAATCTGTATGCTGAGCAAATAATCCCAGAAGCTGGACTATATGAAGAAGAACAGTACATCAGGATTGGAGGAAGACTCGTTAACAACCTGCAGATGACAATCTTACTTGCTGAAAGTGAAGAGGACTTGAGGCACTTACTAATGAAGATCAAAGACCACAGCCTTCAGTATGGATTTCAACTCAACAAAAAGCAAACAAAAATCCTCACAACTGGACCAATGAGTAACATCATGATAAGCGGAGGAAAGATTAAAGTTGTCAAGGATTATTTACTTGGATCCACAATCAATGCCTATGAAAGCAGCAGTCAAGAGATCAAACGACAGCGACGTTATTGCATTGGGCAAATCTGTTACATAAAAAAAAAAAAATAAGACTTCTTTAAAGTGTTAAAAAGCAAAGCTGTCACTCTGAGGACTAAGGTGCACCTGATCCAAGCTATGATACTTTCAATCACCTTATATTCATGCTGCTAACTGAAAAATGGGTTATTCGAACCCACCAGCCACTCCATGAGAGAAAGATGTGGCAGTCTGCTCCCATAAAGATTACAGCCTTGTAAACCCTATAAGGCAGTTCTACTCTGCCCTATAGGGTCTCTAAGAATCGGAATTGACTCAACAGTAGTGGGGTTGCTCTGGTTTTCATATGCATGCGAAAGCTTAACGATGAATAAGGAAGACCAAAGAAGAATTGATGCCTTTGAATTATGGTGTTGGTGAAGAATATTGAGTATACCATGAACCACCATAAAAATGAACAAGTCTGTCTTGGAAGAATTACAGCCAGAGTGCTTCTTAGAAGCTAGGATGGCAAGACTTCATCCACTTTGGACATGTTATTAGGTGGGACCAGTCCCTGGAGAAGGACATCAGGCTTGATAGAGGGTCAGCAAAAAAGAGGAAGACCCTCAACGAGATGAATTGACATGGTGGATGCAACAATGGGCTCAGACATAGCAAGGATTGTAAGAATAGCTCAGGACTATAGAGTGTTTCATTCTGTTGTACATAGGGCTGCTATGAGTCAGAGCCAACAAGACAGCACCTAACAACAGCAACATGTTTCCAAAGTTACAGAGCTTATTGCATGTCCTGAACGTAATCATTCTTATCCTTATTTTAAAGGGAAGGAAACTGAAGCATGAAGTTAAGTAGCTTGCCGAGGACATACATCCAATAAGCAGTGGAGCAAGGACTTGAAAGCAGAGCAGTCTGGCTTCATAGTCTGTGCTGTTGTGCTCTGCTGGCTCTCCAGTTCCCATCTAAGGTCAGTCCTTAGTACATCTCTGACACTCTAAGATATACTTATTTTTTTAATCTTCCATAATTAAGATCACCCTTCGTCTTCTTTCTTCTACCAGGACTAAACAATCCCACTTGCCTGGACATTTTTCTAACAGGAAGAAGTCTATATCCATCTGGAAATTCTACTGGTTAATTTTTTTCCAAAACCAAGTCAGAATTGTAGTTTTAGCAGCCCATGTAGCAATCCCCCTGCATCTCTTCACCTAGTCACTACCCCTTGGTCCAAACAACTTGAATATTTTCTGTTGTGGTCTGTGTTTTTATCAACAGTGTTTTTCCCCCAAGGTAGCAACCATCTAGACTTCACTGGTATTTTGGACAGAGCAAAAACACCAAGTCATGGTCTGAACTGAAATGGTCAGACATCAGGCATAATTTCATCTCTTTTTCACCATCATTATGTTGTTATAGTTAGCTTGCTTCAGCTAGGGACAATGTCAAATTGCTCTCAATTTTTTTCTTTACCTTTAAAGATAACCACTCTACCTCCTTTTCTTTTTGCCTCAAACTGCCATTTTTATTTATTTTTTTTTTTACATACATAAAAGAGTTTTCAAGGGTTTTCTTACATTTAGAGCAGTTTCAGTGCTAACTGGAATTTAACTCCTTTAAAGGAAAATCAGTAGATATATATGACAAAAAGACATTGTATTTCAAACCTCTGCATATGGAGGGCTAATAAGAAAAGGATTTTTTCCCTCTCAATAATAACAATAATAACCAACATTTATTGAATGCTTACTACACACAAGTCACTGCTAAGTGCTTTTCATGCCTTATTTTATTTTACAGATGAGGAAACTGAGGGTTAGGGAAGTCAAATACATTGCTCAATATCAGAGCTTCCCCAGAGTCTAAGCCTTGACTACTGAGCTACCAGCTCAGGTTGGTATACTAATCTCCTTCTATTACTTTGCTGATGAATTAATCTACTTCAGTATTTACTGAATTTGAGAAAATATCTCAAAAAAGAAAAGCATTTTCTTGAAGTTTTAGCTGTGTGAATTTTCACAGTCGCATTTCATGGACATTCTTTTTCCTTGCCAATTGCTGTACTTGCCCCTTCTGTTTTCTGAATGTTATCAGCAGTGGTATGTAAGTCTACCACCTTTCTTTACCATATAACAAGCACTGAGCTACAAGTAACAGATAATTCAAGCTAGAAGTAGCTTAAAAGTTAACAATATTTACCGACTTCCCAAACAAGAAAGCCAGAGTTAGGGTAGGCTCCAAGTGCAGTACCTCAAGGGTTAGGGTCCACTTCTTTACAATTCCTCAAGGGTACGCACCTTTCCTGACTTTAAACCATTAGTATCCCCTTGTTCTGTCTGAACAACTGACTCTTGATCTATGTACAGGTTCCTTATGAGCACAATCAAGTGTTCTGGAATTCCCATTCTTTGCAATGTTTTCCATAATTTGTTATGATCTACACAGTTGAATGTCTTTGCATAGTCAATAAAACACAATTTTCAATTTTCCTAGATTTATACTTCGTACATTTCATGTTCCGATTATTAGTGGATGTTTGCACCTATTTCTTCTCATTTTGAGTCATGCCACATCAGCAAATGAAGGTCCCAGAAGCTTAGCTCCTTCCATGTCATTAAGGTTGACTCTACTTTGGGGTCGCGGTTTTTCCCCAGTCATATTTTGAGTGCCTTCCAACCTATATGGCTCATCTTCTGGCACTGTATCAGACACTGTGCCACTGCTATTCATAAGGTTTTCACTGGCTAATTCTTTTCAGAAGTAGACTGCCGGGTCCTTCTTCCTAGTCTATCTTAGTCTGGAGGCTCAGCTGAAACCTGTCTGCCATAGGTGACCCTGCTGGTATTTGAATATCTGTGGCATAGCTTCCAGCATCACAGCAATACACAAGCCCCCACAGTATGACAAACTGATAGATGTGTGGGGGTAAAGGCTGTAACCAATGTAACAAAAGAAGAAAAAAAATTGAGGCATAATAATTGAAAAGTAACACACAAAAAATGACATCATTTGCAGAAAATATAATTGTCAACACAAAGTGAAAGATCATCTGTAAGCCACTAGAACCAAAACAAGGAATTCAGCAGCCTTCTGAATTCACACTTAACACATAAAAATAAGAACATTCATACACACCAGGAATAATTAATTAGGAAATTTAGTGGCAAATATTCATAACAGCAATAAATACAGGATGTATCTAGAAATAACTTTAACAAATGATATGGAAAATCAAATTCAATCGATTCTGGAAAGACATGAACGATAACCTAAATCAATAAATATATGGATATATACATGGTCTTGGATAGAAAGTCATAATGTTAAAATTTCAGTATTATCCAAGTTGAGTTATAATATCAATTTAGAAATCTCGACAAACTTAGACCTAAACCTAAACTGATGCTGAAATTCATGTAGAACAAAAGACATCAGAAAAGTTAAAGACAAGCCACAAATAGAAGATATTTGGCACAGGTATATCTGACAAAGGTTTAGTATCCAAAACATAAAAAGAAATCCTATAAGTTAATATAAGAAAGAAAAGCACCCTCTTCCACCCCTGCAAAATAGGCGCAGTATAAACCCAAAAAAGAAAACCAAACCCGTTGCTGTTGAGTCGATTCCGACTCATAGCAACCCTATAGGACAGAGTAGAACTGCCCCATAGAGTTTCCGAGGAGCACCTGGTGGATTCAAACTGCTGACCTCCTGGTTAGCAGCCATAGCACTTAACCACTAGGCCACCAGGGTTTCCAGGCATAGAATATAAACAGGCAATTCACAGATTAGGAAACCTAAATGACAAATTAACATGTGAAAAGAATCTCAACTTCTTTAATGATCAAGGAAATGAAAACAATAATAAGGTACAATTTCATATCCAACAGATTGGCAAAAACGTAAAGTTTGACAACACCAAATTGACAAGTTTCTGGGAAAACAGGGACTCATCAATCATAGGTTGTGAGCATACGTGTGTATAACTGCTTTGAAGAACAATTATGTGTTTGAACTGCTTTGAAAAGCAAGAATATCATGTAAACTTGACGTTTCTGCTTTTAGGTTCATTGCAGAGAAACTCTTGTCCATGTGCTCCAAGAGGCATGTACAAAATTGCTAATTAGGACACTGATGCAATAACAAAACGAAAAAGGGGGAGGGGAGGAGGTGAAAGGGAAATTGTTATGAATTGTCATATATTGATGACCAGGAATATGATATAGCAGTTAAGACAAAATAACCAGATTTAAATGTAGCCACATGAACAGATCTGAAAACAATAGTGAAAAACCATATCTACCCAGGTGCAATTTATGAAATTTTGAGCAATCAAATACCTAGAACACAATACTGTATGTTATTCATGGGTACACAGACATGATAAAATATATAAACATGGACTTGGAGAATACATACTAAATTCAGGGTAGTGACTGTTCTGGGGAAGAAGGTAGGGAGGTATGGGGCTGCAAGGGGGTAAGCAATCTTCAACTTCTTAATATTCTGTTTCTTTTATTACCAAAAACCAAAACCAAATCCATTGCCATCGAGTTGATTCCAACTCACAGCAACACTGGAGGACAAAGCAGAACTACCCCAGAGAGATTCCAAAGAGTACCTGGAGAATCTGAACTGCCCACTTCTTGGCTAGTAAGCCACTACACCACCAGGGCTTCTTGTCACTTTTATTAAGAAACAAAAAATAAGAAAAGGTTAATATTTATTCATTTTAGTTGTGGAATCACGGATGTTTGTTTTGCTAGCTTCTGAACATTTCTATATCTTTAAAGATTTTTGGAATAAAAAAAGTGCTAGTTATAGCCTAAAAAAAAAAAAAAAAGACCGTAAAATAAAATGTCTAAGTTTTTTAATTTTCCTCTTTTCCCTACAAGTTAAGTGAGTGAGTAACTCTGTTAATATAGTTTGAACTTACCTCACAGTAGATCTGGAAGCATGTAAACATACTTGCATCTGTCATATAATGTCTTGTTTCTCTCTAAAACCAAAGGAAAGGAAAGTATCTCTAGCTAACAAAGTGAGCAAGCTGCCTGAGAACCATTGCTTTACAAAGTTTTACTTCCAAGAGCCATTATTGTTGCTTTTGCTCAATTTACCATTAAGAATAAGTTCTATGATGCAGTAGAAATACACTTGTTAATTCTGGAAATCAGAGGATGACTCAGGTTTTTAAAAGCCTGGATTTATCATATGGCAATCCAAGTAACAGCCTCTCAGAAAAGGCTTCCAAAGCGTCCATGTCCAAACAGCCCCTCGTCTTCTCAGCCTATGCTCCCTGTTTCACTTTAAGACTCTTCCAAGGAAAGGCAAAGACCCTTAGATGAAATCCATTTTCTCCCTAAGAATAACACTACTTTAAACCTGGTGACATTTGCTGCCATCTTCATCCCAATAACCAGGGCAGAGCAAGCTTTTGAAATAGGATTCCCCCAGAAAGAGTGACATTTATGACCCAGCAAAGTCTGCAGAAAATATTCTCAAAACCTTCAGATGGCTACAAATGCCTAATTTAATGAAGTTGTATCCCTCATGTGAATCTTATTCTTTGTAATTTATTATTTTGAAAAAATTTCAGATTTACAGAAAGTTGCAAGAATAGTACAAAGAACTCTGGGACATTTTACCACATTTCCTCTTTCATTTTACACACATGCTCACACACAATTGTATTTTTTCTGAACCATTTGAGAACAAGCTGCAGATATGATGCCTCTTTACCCCTAAATACTTAGTGCACATTTCCTAAGAACAAGGACATCCATTTACATGAAAATAGTAAAAATAATCCGTATTAGAAGATTTACATTGATACAATATTATTAAATATGTAAGCCTTTTTAACATTTTGCCAACTGCTATAGTAATGGTTTTTGTGGCCCCCCCCCCCAAAAAAATTCTGGTACAGAGTCCAATCCAGGATCACACATTCTGTTTAGTTATCATGTCTCTTTAAAAAAAAAAAAAAAAAATAGTCTGCTTTAATTTGAACAGTTTCTCGGTCTGTCTTTGTTGTCCATTATCTTGTTATTTTTGAAGAGTACAGGCAAATTATTTGGTAAAATCTTTCTCAGTTTGGGTTTATCCAGTGTTTTCTTATGATTACACTGAGGTTATGCATTTTTGGCAGGAATATCTGTACCTTAACTCCTGCTTTCTCATTGCTTCCTTTCTCCTATTGTGCCTTTGCTCACCCCTTTATTTCTAGCATTTTTGTATTGCTTTGTTTTAGGTGTGTGCCTTTTATAAAATATATAGTTAGATGTTGCTTTGTGAGACAAATAGGATATAACTCTTCTTTTAATAAATGAATTAAGCTCTATCCATACTTATTGATATGACTGATGTATTTGGCCTCAACTCTGTCATAATATTTTATGTTAAAAATACTATGCATATAGAATGTGTATTTTCTGCATAAAAGATTTTTTAAATTATTTTGGTATGTAGGAAAGTTTACATTTTTGTTCTAATGATTACCCTTGCAAAGATATTTTAAATGCCTTCAAATCCATTGCCATCAAGTCAACTCCAACTCATAGGAACTCTATAGGGGTAGAACTGCCAGAGTAGAACTGCCCCATGAGGTTTCCATGGAGCGGCTGGTGGATTCAAATTGCCAACCTTTTGGTTAGCAGTCGAGCTCTTAGCCACTGAGCCACCAGGACTGTTTAGTCCCCAGCTTTCTTATTTAAGCTTTTATAATTTTTTTTCTGTTTTTAAAGGTATCTTTTGACTTGCACAGTCTACGCAACGATCAATGAGCTTATTGTATTTTCCTAGTTCCTTCTTGCTTATCCTCCTATTTTTTAGTTTTTTTTTATTTCTACTTTGTCAAAATGTGTTACATTGATATGTTCCTCTCATCCCAAATTTATTTTTAATTTTTAAACTACAATTAAATATAATAAATGCTCACTTATCAGCCTCTTGCCAATTTTCCCCCAGTTACTTCTTGGTTGGATGAAGCTCATCTCTTAGATTACTTAAGAGAGCTCATGGGTACAATATGCTTTGAGTGCTTGCATGTTTAAAACTTTTTCCACAGTCTTGATATTTGAAGAACAGCTTCACTGGACATAAAATGCTTGGATTACATATTCTTTTCTTGAATTTCTTGGAGAGTTGCTTCATTGTTTCTTTAGTCTAATTCTCTTGCCCTTGTAAATCATTATATATTTTTGTTTGAAGGCACTGAGAAGTTTTTCAATGTTAAAGTCTAAAAGTTTTATTAGGATATGCCTCAGATTTGGCCATTCTCTGTCAATTTTCCCAGGTGCCTCTTCTCTATGCCACACCTTTCACAGAAAATAACCCAAAATGGAGCCTAGAACAAATGTAAAATGCAAAACTATAAAACTTCAAGAAGATAACATAGGAGAAAAATCTAGATGGCCTTGAGTTTGACTATTAGTTTTTAGATACAACATCAAACGCTTGATCCATAGGGGAAAAAAAAAACTTGATAAGTTGAACTTAATTAAAATTAAAATTTTCTGCTCTGTGAAAGGCACTGTTAAGATAACAAAAAGATGAGCCACAGATTTGGAGAAAATATTTGCAAAACATATATCTGATAAAGGACTCGTATCCAAAATACACAGTGAACTCTTAAAAGTCAATAATGAGAAAACAAACAACACAATTTAAAAGGGGAGTAAAAGATATTGACAAAAATTTCACCATAGAATATATACAGTTGGAAAACAAACATATGAAAAGATGCTAGCATCATATGTCATTAGGGAATTGAAAACAAAAACAGCAATGAGACATCACTACACACCTAGCAGAACAGCTAAAACCTAAAACACTGATAACACCAAATGCTGGTGAGGATATGGAGCAACAGGAACTCTCATCCACTGTTGGTAGGAATGCCAAATGGTGCAGCCACTGTGAAAGACAGTTTGGCAGATTCTTACACAGCTAAACATAGTCTTACCATATGACCCAGCAATCACACTTCTAGGTATTTATTCAAGTGAGTCGAAAATTTATGTCCATACAAAAATCAGCACATGATTGTTTATAGCAGCTTTATTCCTAATTGTAAAAAATCAGAAGCAACCAAGAAGTCCTTCAATAGGAAAGTGTATAAACAAACTGTGGTATATTCATCCAATGGAATATTATTCAACAATAAAAAGAAATAAGCTATCAAACCACAAATACACATGAAGGAAACTTAAATGCATATTTCTAAGTGAAAGAAACCAGTCTGAAAAGGCTACGTACTGCATAATTCCGACTATATCTCATTCTAGGAAAGGCACATACTATACAGACAGTAAAAAAAATCATTGGTTGCCAGAGCCTTGGGGTGCGGGAGCAGGAGAGGTACGAATAGATGGTGCACAGGGGATTTTTAGGGTAGTGAAACTATTCTGTACTATATTATAACAGATGCATGACATTATGCATTTGTCAAAATTCATAGGACTATAAAAACAAAAAGTGAACCCTTATGTAAACTATGGTCTTTAGTCAATAATAACATATCAGTATTGGTTCATTAATTGTAACAAATGTACCACACTGATATAACAATAGGAGAAATTATTGGCAGGGGAAGAGGCACTATTTAGGAACTCTGTATTTTCTGAATATTTATATAAAACAAAAACTTCTCTAAAAAAAATAAAGTTTATTAATTAGAAAATACATTCAAAGAAAAAAAGAGAACAAATTACATGATTATTAATCAAAGAGTAATTGGAGCTCCTATTAGAAGAAGATTTGAGAAAGTTTGGGGAAGAGTTTGCAGTGTAGACCAATAACAGTATAAAGGAGAAGAATATAACTTATACACAAAAGGGCTAATTTTAGCCTTCATATTTATATCATTTCAAGATGATAAACCACATTAATAATATCTCCAGGTCCCTAGGTGGCACAAATGGCTTGTGCTCAATAACTAACCTAAAGGTTGAAAGTTTGAACCCACCCAGCAGTGCCACAGAAGAAAGGCACGGCTATCTGCTTCTGTAAAAGATTACAGCCAAGAAAACCCTTGCCAGTTCTACTCTAACACATCCCCATGTCACTATGTTGGAATTGATTTGACAGCAACAGGATAATACCTATACTCCCTTATTTGGTCTATTCATCTATTAGTTGCTTGGAAAGAAACACCAGAAATCAGGAACGCTGGATGAGAAAAGGTGAATGTCATTTTCCATGTGGAAAAGCTCAGAGCAATCTAGGCCTGCTGCCTGGGTCACTTTCAGCACTCTCGCTTCATCCTGGAAGGTGGACCCACCCCATGTGGTTAGTAACTTAACGAGTCAACAATTTCCATTACTGCTTCAAAAGAATCAGCTTAAAATAAAATGTCTTTATCTTTAGGATTTGACACTAAAGGGTCATGCTAGGGTAAGGAACAGCTCTAAAAGCAAAAGGCAAACAATCCTCCGTCAGATTGGAACGGCTCTCCCAGGATGCTATGGCATCTTATAATCCTCTAGCTGCTTGACCACAGAGAAGTAGTCAAACATTTGTGACTGGTCCAGTGAAGTATGCAGTTCCCTGCAGACATCTGCTGGTCAATTTGGCTGGTGACATCGCCAACATCTGCACAAGCACAAAAGGGAAAAATAAAACTATCGCTATTAATTGGATAATTGGGACCTAGGCTGAAATGAGCTTTCTGATTTACCAGGAAATTTGTTTCATTTCGTTTTACTTGTGCGTATGATGTGTGGCAGATGCAACCTCTGTACAAGGTGATGGCTGATGAAAGTGGCTAAAAATAGAGATTTTTTTAGTCAAAAAGATCTGCATTTAATTTTTTTCTCTGCCACTTATTAGCTATGTGATTTTAGACAAGTTATTCAATCTCTCTGAACTTCAATGTTCTTTCCTTGTATAATGAGGACAGTAATCTCTCCCTTCAGGGCTAAATAAGGAAATAGAGGTAAAGCACTTACAGAGTAGGGGTTTATTAAATGGCACCAGTGGTGGTAGCAGGAAGGATATTAATGGAGGTGGTAATATAGGTAACTGTTGTTTTCATTTCTATTATGACAGTGATATCATTGTTACATTTTTCCCATGAATATATTACCACTTTCACAGATAGAAAACTGTACTGATATTTATTAACTTTTTACTGGTTCTTCCTCAGTGAGAGAGAAGGTTGGTACCTAAAAATCCAACATTTCCAAGATTCTCAGAGAATAGTTATCTTCCTTTGGAATTCTGGTTTTTACTTTTTCCCAAGGCAAATTCAATCTCCAACACAGACAGAATGAGCAATCGTGAGAGAATATGTTGGTCTTTGCACTACAGTATGTTTCTTGATTTCAGGTCTCGGTTTATATAAGGGTCTAAGTATAAACCAAAGCCTGAATCCAAGAAACACGCTGTAGTTTTTTTGTTTTGTTTTTTAATGTTATTAAGAGATCATGTTCTAAATTCTAACTACTGTGTTCTAAATTCTAATTATTTTGAGTATCTTAGGGAATAAGTTAACTTTCCAGTGAATGATAGTGCTAGCTTTCATAGTAAAGTAGACAGATAATGTCACATAGCTGGTGCCTTACTGCAGCCTAAGAGTGAAGGGGAGGCTAACCTCAACTTGTGGGGTGGAAAGCATGATTAGGCTGAATACTTGTGGGGTGGGGAACAGGAGTACAGCCTCAACAGTGGCTGACAAATACAGAACAGCTTGAAAAAACCATGTGGCAATTCAAGTTCCATTCCAGGAAGATAGAAAATCAGACGAGGTAGTCTAAAATGAAAAGACCGGGTCATGGAGCCCTTTTCAACAATGGAAACAGTAGGAGCATTACTGGAGGGTCAAGCTGCCTAACAGAATTTGTCTGAAAGTAGAACAGGGAAGAACACGAACTGAGTCCAATCCCTGGAATACAGGATTGACAGTAATAACGAGCTGGCCTCATCCCACTGAAGAGAGTCCAAAGATGAGCTGAAAAATTCCTGAAAACTTAAACTACCTGGCCAGAGCCAGCAGTATGAGGTGTTACTGTACACCTGTGTTATTCAAGGGCAATGGGAATGCTGCCCAAAAGCGTTGTGGAAGCATAAAGACTTGCAGTCTCAGTCAGAGAGCAGAAAAAACACAATTCAGGTGCCCTGTCTTTGATCCCAAAAAATAGATGGTATAACTCACAGCTAGCTGATTGCTCAACACAAACAGCCCAGATGGGGCTAAGCAAAAACAGAGACTCACATTAAGCTAAACATGAGTCATTTGTGCACTCAGGTGCATCTTATATTTTCTCATTTTGATTGTTCGGCGAGAAGGACACATTTCACTCTATACTCATATCCTAGAATCTAGAACATTAGGATGAACTGTCTGTTTTGACTTATGAGTCTCTTTCAATGCTCTTTGGCTATTCATGAGGGAAAAGAACATTTAAAACGTGCAATGTCTAATATGCACAACTCACTGTCTTCCAGATATACTGAAAAGGAAGGGATATCATCATACTGGAAACCCTGGTGGCATAGTGGTTAAGTGCTACGGCTGCTAACCAAAATGTCGGTAGTTCACATCCACCAGGCGCTCCTTGGAAACTCCATGGGGCAGTTCTACTCTGTCCTATAGGGTCACTATGAGTCAGAACTGACTTGACGGCAACGGGTTTGGTTATTTTTTTTTAATCATCATACTATAATCTTATCAGTGTTGAGCTAGTGCCAAGCTATTTGGGGGTTCAAGCTGGAACGGAAATTTTGCTTGCTTTCTTAAGAAAAGTATACCCCAACCCCACTGCCATTCCAGAGAGACACAAGGAAATGGAAGTAGTAATACTAAATTTTAACAAGCATGTTCAAATTTTAGTATCTAAACGAATGTCATCTTCTGTAAAGCAGTCACTCTGGGGAGCTCTGTGCTAATCTCAGAAGGCTACTTGAACTGAAGGTGTCAGTCATTCCCTCTCCATCTACAACCCTGCTCTGAGAGCCTCTGGAGGACCCATATTTGCTGTGTGGCTTCACTCAGGTCCCTGGGTCTAGTGGCCTGAAATGCAAAAGTCCAGCTGGGATCGAAGATGTGGCAAGACAGAGCCATGTGCACAGTGAAGTTAGAGAGAAGGAATAGTACCAGGGTTACAAAAGAAATCAATCTGGAAAATCTAATAGAGTAGAGAGAAGCAGAGGCAAGAGACCATATAGCCCCTGAGGATAGCAGTTCACACATTTTCATAAATTGGTTCTTGCTACTGGATTCCATGATATTGCTCTGAAACCTTAGTTTAGGTGTTTTGAATAGGTTTCTATCATCTAAAAAAAAAAAAAAATTTTTTTTTTATAACTAAATATTTCATTACAAAAAACTAACACAGCTGCATTTAGAAATAGTTAATGAGCTACAGAGTTAAGCAGGCTCTTTTCTTTGTGGTTGCCTTTTTTCTTTTAACCCCAAATTAGAGTTATGCTCCTTAGCATCCTGGGTATGATAACCTACAAAATCTTAGAAAATGCTATTTTCTGCTTCACTTTCCCCAGACCAAGAGCGTGCAGCAACACCTAGGCCAATCCTGTCTATGAGAGTTTCGTACAATGATTTTGTAAGTTATAATATAAAAAAACTTCCTAGGTTTCCTCCCACCATTTCCTTCCCCCTCCCAGCTTGATATAATTACCTCCCTCTCTATTACTGGAGTAGCAATGAGGTCAAGGAAAGAAAAGAAAGCTTAATTCAGATTGTAACCTGTCCTTGAGAATTCTGACATGCTGTGATCCCCAGCATCCACCATAAACACTGAGGAGTCAGTCTCATATTTGATAGGTATCTTAGTGCCCTACAGAACATTAAAAAAAAAAAATTCTGAACATGTTTTTCTTTCTATACCTTGTATACAAGAGATACTCAAATAAGGTCTAGCCTGAACACTTGTCTCCTGGAGTTAGGAAAATATAATAGGATGAATTAAATTTTTATTCTATCTTCTTTGAGGGTCACTTTTACTGCTTTGATTCAGAGGGTTGAACGTGTTGTATATACCT
This sequence comes from Elephas maximus indicus, assembly GCF_024166365.1. Lineage (NCBI taxonomy): Eukaryota > Metazoa > Chordata > Mammalia > Proboscidea > Elephantidae > Elephas > Elephas maximus. The sequence goes on from NC_064820.1 coordinate 68,603,338, forward strand.
CCAGTATGCTTTTTCCCCTCATTTGTCCCCAGTAACTATGTATCTTCGTGGGTGTTTGTGGTAGATACTATAATATGCAGGCCAGATCTCCCTTTGGTGAAGACTGTCTTGTCCCAGCAATTGAATGGGCTGTGGGCAGATGGCCTTCAGGTGTCAGCTGCTTCAAGTATTGAGTCAGATGCAGACAGCATCCTCACTCCAGGTTGTGTTTTTTCAGGGGCGACCCATATCCAGTGACTGATCCATGTGGAAGTATAAACTTCTGGCCATCTCAGTTCAACTTAAGGTAACTTTAAAGGGTCATCCTAGCTCCAGAGTTTCAGAGTTGGTAATGGCAGTGATGGTGGTGAATATGGTAAATGGCCAAGGCTGTTACTGGGCCTGCCTTATAGCTGGACTTCTCTCTCTACCCAGTTATGTTCCCTCTCTCCCTCCTTCCACAACTGTTGGTCCTCAGGGATCAGTGTCCCATAATGAACATCCTGTACACTGAACTCTCTCAGAGCCTTCTCAGTGGGGAATCTAACCTGACACAGGAATCTGGAAGAGGCTTTACTAGATATGGCTAAAATTTAGCTGTGTTAACACAAAGAATCCCTTTGGTGTTTATCTAGATTTAAACTTAAAGCTCATATGACTGTTTTCCAAGTTTTTGCTACCATAGCTTCTTCAGTGGCAAAGTACAGTGCTACTATAAACCAAAAATTGTCTATGAAGTCTTGTTCTTATCTTTAAAAATCATGTGGATTTTGCATTGTATTAACATACTTGTTATAATATTACCATTATATTTTACATAATATTACTGCTTAAATTTCTTAACTTTTCCTGAAAATCTTCAAGTAAAATTGATGGACCTCATTCCCAGGAAAACTTGTCCTATGATTTTTCACTTAGCTTCTCACCACTGTATACTGAAAAATGATTTGAAGTTTCCTGGAAATCCTGGGGATGGGAGTGGTAGGGCTGGGGAGTGTGGGAAATGCAAGGAAGGTAGTAAACAATATCACATGAAGAAATAACAATTTCACCTTGTAAAATGGAGCCTTATGGTAATCATTTTCTGATATGTTCTAAAGCTCAGGTAGCCAAAGCTATCTGAACCCAAAGCACAAGTGTGGTGGCATGTCCTCATCCTTTGTTTCTTTCATATTCTCTGTCTGCCATAGGTAGAAAGAAGAGAACAGGGTCAGTATTGTCAATTCCAGGAAAATCTAACTCCAACAGTAAAAACCTCAAAGCTCATTGTCAGTATCAAGCCAAATCAATCAGCATTTCTTTATTCTTCTGTTCATTTTCTGGGCAGACAGACCTGGAAGTAAAAGCAACTGATATAAAATCTATATTGCAAAAAGGAAAAAACAATCCTAGACAGAGCCATATCAAGACGAAAAAAGGCAAAGAACAGTAACTCTTTAGCTTCCTGTATAATCTTAACAATTTACTTCATAGGATCCTGTACAGAAAGTCACAGCCCCTGGAGCTGTTCTTAAAAGTGTATCGCTTTAGAAACAGTTTGTCAATCAACTAATTCTTATTCAATGAAATATTTGAATAATAACTTCATGTAACTTTTCTACTGTTCAGTATTGATCTCATTTGCAATAATATTCGAATATTTATTAAACCCTAAAGCAATGCTGGGCTTTCTAGCTTTTTTTTTATATATATATAGCCCTTAAAACAAGCATGAAGAAAAATATCCCAAGACAACCTGTAGTGATGAGAACATTAGAAGTAGGGATAACATTCTTTGAAAGACTAGAAAGGATGCTTCAATGTACATAGTGGGATACTGTAACCAATTCTTAACAATGAGTTTTTATATTATATTTTAGTACTTATTTTTAAAGTGTAACTTTAATAGTAATTTCTGATTCTTTTCATTGGTCAGGCCATCATCTTTCCCTGAATATACTGGTTTATCTTAGAGATATATTTGGTAACCATGTAACATTGGGCAGGTGCTGAAGAAGCCCTAGTGGTACAATGTTTAAGCACTCAGCTGCTAACCAAAAAGGTTGGCAGTTAGAACCCACCCAGTGGCTCTGTGGGAGAAAAGACCTGATGATCTGTTTCTGTAAAGATGGCAGGATTGGAAACACTCTGGGACAATTCTACTTCATCCTATGTGGTTGCTAGGAGTCAGAATCAACTTGATGGCAACAGATTTGTTTTTTTTGGTTTCAGACAGGTGATAAGTCCTAAGCAATTCCCGCTCCTAGGAAAAGAAACAATTCTCAAGAGATAATCGGCCGCTCTGATAGCAGAACTCTACTTAACTTTTTCCTACCCATCCCAGTTGGAATGTCTCTTAGGGATATGTTAATTTGGAAAGGAATCCTGGGCCTTAAAGTTCCCACAATAACCTACCTCCTCAAGAAGTGTTCTTAATCTTAAGAAAATTTGGTATATGTTATTTACAATATATAGAATTTACAAAACAAACTCCAGGAGTCAGAATTGTAAATGAATAGAGTAGGCTTTTTTCTACCTCCCTGGCTTTCAACAGGAAGATAAGAAAAGGGAGTATCAGAATCCTTTGTTAAGTTTTTAGAAGCACCCATGCAATGACAAAAAATGCAATGAGCAATCGTTGATTGCACACAGCATAGAAAACTAACAGTCAACTATAAAGAATATTTTGAGAATAATTAGGAAAACTTGAATGTAGACTGTATATTAGAAAATATTGTATCAATGTTAAATTCCTTGAGTGTATTAATAGTACTACAGTTATGTATGAAAATACCACTCTTAGGTGATACATGCTTAATTTTTGAGGGGGAAACTGTCATGATGTCTATAACCTACATTCAAATGGTTTTGCCTATAATTACTTTTGCAATAGCAATATCCCCAAAAGGTCATACATTTTGATTCTTTAAGAGAAATTGGAATTTGATGCCAAGACACTAGAACATCAGTAAGAGGCTTGAGTGGGATAGTTAGAATACAATTTAAAGAAGAAAGGTTTAGAAGTAACATTTTGCATTCATGGTAGAGGAAAAAGGATGTGAGAGGCCAGCCTAGGGAAATTTGCAAGAGAGTTTATGGAATGCTTAGAACCTACCATTGAGCCTTGATTCTAAAGAATCTAGAGGACTGTTAGGAAGACTGGGGAAGAAGAGGCAAAATTCATAGATCCTTACATTCATGTTTAAATGGGTAAAGAGTTCACTGGGCTCTCTGAGACCCTGGAGACAATGACTAGGAAAGTGAGTCTTAAGTGAAGACATAGAGAAAAACTGCAGCAGCTTTTTGCCAGCTGCAAAAGTTTTGAGGTCTCCCCAAATGATCTACTTACCTTTTTGCCACAATAAACTAGCTCCAAATACTTATAAATCTTTGACTCATTTGAAATAAATAAGTATATCCCTGCCAAACTTTATCAACCTACACCAGAAAGGTAGAGAATCCTTTTCATATATATAACAGTATATTATATTCCAATGCAGATAGATAACATTTTCTACCTTGCCTCTCATTTACTTTGATTATAATAATAATAAAACCAAAAAACCCGCTGCTGTCAAGTCAATTCCGACTCATAGCAACCCTATAGGGCAGAGTAGAACTGCCCCCATAGAGTTTCCAAGGAGAGCCTGGCAGATTCGAACTGCTGCTGTAGCACTTAACAACTACACCACCAGAGTTTCTGTAATAATACTAACTACCATTTATTGAAGATCTATGATGTCAGGCACAGTGTTAAGCATTTTATATGTATCTTACTTACACTCTTCTACAACCCTGTGTAGGAATTACTGTCCTGCACTTTATAACTAAAGAAACAAAGTAGAGAGATGAAGCAGTATACCTAAGTCCACATTAGTATGTGCTGGGGTTAGGATTCAAACCCTAGTCTGACATCTATGCTCTTACCCACTAAACTGCCTCCTCTAAGAATATTTAGATTCCTATATGTTACTACCTTCTTGGTTGGTCTCACTCTCAAATAATGGACACCAATCCTGCCTGGCATCATTCTGTGCCATGGCTACCCCCAATCTCTAGCTGTCAGCACCCTAGAGAAGCTTCTAGTTTCTCAGACATAAGTGTTCAGGGAATATGAGGGACTCACTCCTCCATATATACTTAAGATCCTATCCTTGAAGGACTCAGGAGGTTGGGAGAATCAATGTCTTGGTACAGGCTGCCCTTCTCCAGGTCTGTTTGCCCACACCTGTTTCTATTAATTTTCTCTACATAATCATATCTAATATGCTTTTCTGCCCTTTCAATAAAAGAGACTTAATCAATGATAATTAAAATTCTCTAATTAGTTTCTTAATGATCTTTTAATGGAACAGTGCAAAACCTTGGACATACTTTTCAACAGTTAGAAGTATTCTTCCAAATAAACTCAAAATGCCTTACTTGCCCTTGTATATTCCTGCAGGATATTTTTAGTATTAATTGAGTCATCAAATCAAGTTTCTCCACATTTTGCACTGTCTTTAAATTTCATTACGATTTTACCTCCCTTTAGCATGTATTTCTTTGCCAACCCCTCATACTTGATTAGGTTCAATCACTTGTCTCTGAATATTTAATACCACTTCTGTCACTTTGCAGTATCTAGCTTGTTTTTAATATCATTGACCTATCCACACATGGCCATTGAATTGACCAATATTCAGTCAAACTCTTAGAGTTAATTATATTAGACATGCTTAGGGAACATGCTTAATCCCTGACCCTTTCTTTGGAAGTGACCATTACTCATAGTCTCTGCTGAAGTAGTAGGCATGGGTGACTATGTTTGCCACAAGTGTCCTCTCTTTGGCCATCTCTGATTAGATCAGAAGTAGACATTTTACCCAGTGGAACCAATCCATAGGCCAATCTATGCAGACCAAAGTTATAAGGTGGAAAAACAAAGAGGTTTATAGAGGAAGCTAGTCTGAAAAGAATGAGAATGGTACAGACATACGGAGAAAAGTGGAAATGACAGGCCATATGGTCACAACAGGAGCAAGATGGTACCTGATGATTTTCTTGATTCCATAAGGCTCAATCTACTTCCAGTAGCTGAATACTTTGTGAGTTTCTTCTGTACTTTCTATAATTTCTTCCCTTTTTATTTACAGATAATCAGAGTAGCTATCATCTGTACTAGGGATATAGGATACAAGACAGAAATGAAGTAGTTTCAAGAATCTGGATGTGCTTACAACCAGATTGATCACAGTAAGTAAAAAAGTGTTTCAAATTTATGTCTAGATGGTGACAAGGCTGGGTTTTAAAGAATCAGCATAAAGGAAGAAGTTGGTAAAAGAGGTACAAGCATAGAAGCCATGCCAAGAAATATTGGTTAGCAAAGATGTCTTAGTTACCTAGGGCTGCCATAAGAGAAATATTATAAGTAGATGGCTTTAAAGAAAAGAAATTCATATTTTTACAGTTCAGGAGGCTATATGTCAAAATTCAGGGCATGGCTGTTAGGGGAGGTCCTTGTCAGTTTCAACTTCTAGTAGGTGCCAGCAATCTTTGGTGGTCCTGGGCCTATAGGTGCATCTATCTTACTTGTTTGTCTTCCTCTTCCTCTTGTGTGTATCTGTGTCTATTCTGCTCTTTGTATAACTCAGAAGTAATTAGGTTTAGGGTTCACGCTACTCTGGTATGACCTCATTAACATAACATTGAAAACCTCTATTTCCATACAGGGTCATATTTACAGGTAACCAGGGTTAGGATTTCAACACATATATTTAGGAGTTCAATTCATAATAAAAGATCAGACATCAGGCTAGAAGTCTAAAGAACACAAAAATATTAGGGAATTCTAACTATAAATCCAATACAGAACACAGCACGGAACAGCTGGATAACAAAAGTTATCCAGTAAGCTAAAATAGCAGCAGATGCTCCAGTAAGCTAAAATAGCAGCCAGAATTATTTTAATTATTAATTAATTATTGATCAGTAATTACTAATTGATAGCTAGTATCTGCCAAGGTCTGGAGGAGGTAAAACTTACAGTTGTAAGACCAGAACAGAGGCTAAAGGTGGGGGTAAGTAGTCATGCTTAAGCAGATTAGTTGGGACTGAAAGGGGAACCATGCAGATCCTAAAAATTGAAGAAATAGTATGATTTTTCTCTAAATGTCATACCTTGTATAGCTCAGGCTCCAGACGTAGTAAGTCACCTGGTCATGAAACTGGCATTGAGGCAGGAGGAGTGAAACTCAAGACAAAATTAACACTCAGTCCTTATTCTGGAAGTGAGCATTCCTGTCATGGATAATCATTTAAGCAAGTAAGATGCAGCAGGAAAAACTGGTAGTGGCTGTGGTCAGAGTCAGATGTGTAGTGACAGTGATCTGTCTGTATGTGACAAGTGGGAAATAACTGGTGAAATCAAGGCAGAATTCTATAGCACCAGCCAACAATCTGGGCAGATGTAGAGTTGGGCTCCATCCTGGGAGTCGGAAGCAGGACAACCCATCAGAGTTAACATTGAGGGGACAGCTCAGTGTTATAAACATGAACCACGCAAGGGAAGTAGGAAAGAGAAAGGGAAGTGCTAGATCTAAGGACTGACACAGGAACCAAGTTCGTTCTGTCTGCGGGAAACTTAGGGAATGGAAGTAGGGATCCAGCTGCTTAGAAACACAGGAGGCATGGCTCAGATCTGGAATCCTAAAGGGTACCTTAAACACATTCTCAGCAGATGGAAGAAGGTTGTCACAGGCAATTGAGACAGATCCTTCTTCTGCCAGTTTTGGTTCCAGGACCAAGCAAAAACCAAACCCATGGCCGTCGAGCCGATTCTGACTCATTGAGACCCTATAGGACAGAGTAGAACTGCCCCATAGAGTTTCCAAGGAGAGCCTGGTAGATTCAAACTGCCAGCCTTCTGGTTAGCAGTCATAGCTCTTACCCACTATGTCACCTGGGTTTTCCAGGACTAGGACTAACAAAACCTGCAAGTTAGAAATATCAAACAGTTCAACTTGAAGAAGGGTAGAGAAGATAAAGAGAAATGCAGTCTGGAGATGACACTAAGTCACCTCCCATCCCAAACCAGACTAGAAGGTAAGGAAGGTGGAGTTCGGGAAAAAAATGGTAGAAGCTGGAGATTTCTCCTAGTGAATACATTGTGGGCTGATCAACAGTAAGGTCCACAAGTTCACTGTACTTCCTGACATTTGCTGTGAGTAAGGCCTGTTTCCTTCAGTGATCTTCATGCTTAAGGATATGCTACTTTCAAAGTATGGAGCATACCACGAGTCTCGATACTGACGTTCAATTTTCCCAGAGGCAGTTTTGACCACTTTTCGGAGTTTTAAATGCAAATTAATTCAGCTGGATAGCAGATATGCAGTCATTTGTGGTGCACTCACACCTAGCAAATTGCTTTACTCCTCTCCAAGCCAGTAAAGGGGATTGGTCCCTCAGGCTTTTTGTACTTGGTCATCTTCGGTTAACATCAGATTCCTCCATGAGATGATGCCTGTGGTCTCTCAACTCGAACTACTCACTGAAGTCCCAGATTGCACTGCATTTAGACTTTCAGACTATGGTTGTGTAAACTCACAAAGAGAATTTCCCCATGGGTTTCTGACCAAAAAATGAATATGTGACTTCCTAACCCTCTTCCCTCTCTTGGCCTCCAATAACACACGCAAACATACTTACTACAACACGATCAACAACCAGCACTATAGGAATGACCAGTGGAGAATTATCTCTTCTGTGCTTCTTCAGCAAGTGTTGGTATTCTATATAACATTGAGTAAGGACTGGTCCTGAAGAGGGGTATTTTCTAAGTAGTGACAATGCTGTCTATCTTCTTAGAGAAATATAGTATCTTAATTTGCACATAATGAAATTCACTATCGGTAAAATTTGACAGCTGATTGCATCCATAGTTTCTGAAATGTCCAATCTGAGTAGGTGTCCCTTACTTAACACCTTACATTTTTGGTCTCTATTCTTATTTTTGAGTCCATAAGGAATCAAGACAGAACTTCCAATCCATGATGAATACAAATATGAGACTGTTACTGGTGTTGTCTCTTCTTCAAATTTCTTCTCCTTCCTCAACCTCTAACCCACTGTATCATCCAATGAATTCTGCAGCCACCAAGGAAGTTAGGACAAGTGACCTCCCCCATCCCAGCCCAGGTTTTTAAATTTATACACAGAGCATGCTGTAGCCCTGGACCTAGGAAGAAAATGTGAGTAGTGAGCAGGAAAAATAAGCAATAATACAAAATAATATTTTCTAAAGGCCAAGTGAATTGTCCTGACACTTTATGCTATAAGGGATCAGAAGAAGTTCAGTTTGCCTGAGAAAGGTATAAAATAAGTACTCTGAGCTTGGCATCAAAAAGAAAAAAAAAAAAGTTTAATAAAAGCCTGAAATGGAATGGTATTTGTAGGAAATTGAATGATGAAATAAATATGAAAGACATCTTGGAAGAAAGAAGAATCAGGCAATATGGGTGATGCAATATGGATGTTTGACCATCTAACTTATTAACTCAAACTCCATCCAAGCCAGAGGGAGGAAAAATAGTCTCCAGAAGGCACCCTAGAGGACCTAAGTTTGGCACACTACTGGTAATATCGCCTTTTATTAGTTGTTCACAACCCTTCCAAACATTTCTCCAGATCTTTCCCCAAGATGCTATTGACTGTTCATGAATTGCACTGCACTGATTACTACTGTTTATTTCATTTTCATGGTGCTTTGTTTAATATTTACATGCTAAAAAAAAAAAAAAATTTTTTTTTTTTTTTAGTAATATTTGCTTAATATTTGTAGGTATGCTAAATAGAAGATGTGGTCTCATAACCAAAGCAACAAGAAATGGTACAAGCACAGTTAAGAGAGCTTTGGTCTTCATCCCTGAGCCTTTTGGTACTGGGGTCTCACAACCCAAAAAGTCCCCCACACTTTAGAGGGCCTTTGTCTGGCCATGACCCTCCACATTGGTCTAGATGTCTATGGGGCCAAGATGATGTGATTTTCTCCTCTAACTACACACTTCAGATACCAAGGATACCTGGGCAAAATGTCCTAGCTCATTTCCAGGGCTTACACAGTCTTCTTTCCTTGATCTATCAACACAAGGACTGACCATGCTGCTTATATATGTATCCTTAAGCCAAATGATGACTGAAGAAAAGAGGAGTTGTGGGAAGACATCAAGGACATCGTAAATGAAGAAAGCAAAATGGTCATTAAAAAGACAGGAAAGAAAGAAAAGACCAAAATAGATCTCAGAAGAGACTCTGAAACTAGCTCTTGAGAGTAGGTAAAGCAAATGGAAGAAATGATGAAGTAAAAGTGCTGAACAGAAGAAGTCAAAAGACAACTCAAAAAGACAAAGTATTATGATGACATGTGCAAAGACCTAGAGTTAGAAAACTAAAAGGGGAAAACACACTCAGTATTTCTCAAGTTGAAAGAACTAAAGAAAAAATTCAAGCCTTCAGTTGCAATGTTGAAGGATTCTACGGACAAAAAATTGAACAACACAGAGAGCATCAGAAGAAGATGGAAAGAATACACAGAGTCACTGTACCAGAAAGACTTGGTCAACATTCAACCATTTCAGGAAGTAGCATATAATTAAGAACCTCAGTATAGAAGGAAGAAGTCCAAAGTGCACTGAAAGTATTGGCAAAAAACAAGACTCCAGGAATTGACGGAATACCAATTGAGATGTTTCAACAACAAACAGATGCAACACTGGAAGTACACATCATTTATGCCAAGAAATTTGGAAGACAGCTATCTAGCCAAACAACTGGAAGAGATCCATATTTGTGCCCATTCCAAAGAAAGGTGATTCCACAGAACACAGAAGTTCTCAAACAATATCATTAATATCACACACAAGTAAATTTTAGCGGAAGATAATTCAAAAATGGTTGCAACAGTACATTGACAAGGAACTGCCAGAAATTCAAGCTGAATTCAGAAGAGAATGTGGAACCAGGGTTATCATTGCTAATGTCAGATGGATCTTGGCTGAAAGCAGAGAATACCAGAAAGATGTTTACCTGTGTTTTATTGACTATGCAAAAGCACTCAACTGTGTGAATCATAACAGATTATGAATAACATTGCAAGGAATGGGAATCTCAGAACACTTAATTGTGCTCATGTGTGACGTGTATGTAGGCCAAGAGGCAGTTGTTCTTAGACAGACAACAACTGCCTCTTGAATTAAATAGCTTCTGACTCAGTATTCTTGGAATCTAAACCTAAGTGCAGACCACCATGTAACTTTTGCTGCTGGCACCCAAGAACTACTTGTGATCAACAAACTAGGTGCTTAGACAAGATAAGGGGCTACATTTCAAGGCCCTGTGTGTTTGACCAGATATAAATTACCGATAATACTCCTGAGTTTTTTTTCAAGGCCTCACCACATGCAGAGCATGTACAGTAAAGGTCAATATGGCCTATAAATGACCTTCCACATGAGACAAAGATAAGCAGGGACCCCTTGCTGGGACTCAAACCAAGATCCAGAGGCATCACACATGCACAACATCCAAGAATAAGTCCTGTTGAACATCCCTGCAGCCTTTGTGACAGACTCCGTCTTAGTTCCAACAACCTCTGTGAGGAAATCCATCTTGAATTCTAACTGTGCGTGCATTTGATTTTCATGGTCCCTCTCCTTCTCCTGGAAATCTCCACTCATCTATTGAATAAAGATAATGCCTTTTTTCCCACCTAAAACCTTTTATAAACCCCAGGAAATCCTTTGTTCACAAGAGACTGGAGGCTACCGTAGGTGGAAACCCCTCTCCATCTCTCCCTCGTGAGCCTTTTACTTTCTTTCAGTCACTAATAAACCTTTGTTCGTGTGGAACCTCTGAGCCTTTTCTGGTCATTCTTGGTCAGAAGAAGGTAAGAACCTAGGCGGGGCTTAGTCCCAAGCTGGGAAGCCTTGCCCTGCAACAGTTCGAACAGAACAACGGGATACTGCGTGGTTTAAAATAAGGAAACATATATGTCAGGCTTGTATTCTTTCACCATACCTATTCAATCTGTATGCTGAGTAAATAATCCAAGAAGCTGGACTGTCTGAAGAAGAACACAGCAAAAGGATTGGAGGAAGATTTATTAACAACCTGCTTTATGCAGATGACACAATCTTGCTTGTGGAAATCAAAGTGGACTTGAAGCACTTATTGATGGAAATCAAAGACTACAGCCTTCAGTATGGATTAAAAAAAAAAAAACCCAGCCTTCAGTATGGATTACACTTCAAAAAAAAGAATCCTCACAAATGGACCAATATACAATATCATGATAAACAGAGAAAAGATTGAAGTTGTCAAGGATTTTATTTTACTTGGATCCACAATTAACACCAATGGAAGCAGCTGTCAAGACATCAAATTAAACATTGCACTGGGCAAATCTGCTGCAAGAGAATTCTCTTAAGTGTTAAAAAGCAAATATGTCACTTTGAGGACTAAAGTGCCTCTTCCCCAAGCCATAGTGTTTTCAATCGCCTCATATACATGTGAAAACTGGACAATGAATAAGGAAGATCAAAGAAGAATTTATGCGCTTGAATTACAGTGTTGGTGAAGAACTTACCAGGAACAGCCAGAAGAACAAATAAATCTGTCCTGGAAGAAGATCGTGAAGGATAGTGAGACTTCGTTTCACCTACTTTGGACATGTTATCTGTCAGGAGGGACCAGCCCTGGAGAAGGACATCATGCTTGATAAAGTAGAGGGTAGCAAAAAATAGATAGACCCTCAATGAGATGAATTGACACAGTGGTTGTGACAACGGATTCAAACACAGCAAAGCTTATGAAGATGGCGCAGGACCAGGCAATGTTTCGTTCTGTTGCACATAGGATCGCTAGGAGATGGAACTGACTCGACGGCACCTAACAACAACAACAGGCCCAATGATTAATGTTTTGAGTGGAGATAATCCGGAGCTTGCATAAGGGCTGGGGTGTTTATCCACTTGCACATGAGGCACCACTAGGTGTGGGACAAAGTAGTGATGAGAAAACATGGTTAGCAGCAGGTAGCCTCCAACTGTACTATTGCTATCAGCCCCACAAATGTTGACAATTGAATCTCCTCATATAGTATCTGCTTTTCCATAGTGTCTCATTAACATGTACCTGTTCCCCTGAATTCACTAACTTAACACATTCTATCTTTCTGACCAAACTCAGTAATTTTCCCTCCACCACTGAAAGAGTTTTCTCTTCTGATCAATACTAGCCAATGACTTAGGCTGCAGGAAAAAAAAAAAAAACATAAATCTGCTTGATCTAGAACCACACATCTTAAGAACTGCATGCCCTTGGAACTACTGCAGCATTTTATAACCTTTTTTTTTTTTTTTTAAAGGAAATTAACTTGGCGTGAGCATTTTCTTTTCCTTTCATCATTCATTTATGTATGGAGAGCTAAGTGACATTTACTAAAATTAATTGGGATTTGTTCTATCCTTCTTTCTGCCATTTTCACTCAAACCAGGGAAGTGAGTTCTCCATTGTGCCTGTCTGAGAATCAGAGGATATGGAAAGGGAATAGATAGGGCCCTTTTATTTAAATTTGTCTCTTTTCTTCATTCTAGCTCTTATCCACAAACGGACCTAAAGAACTAACCCATGACTAAAGAGGTATAAAATGGCTCTAATGAATTGACATTGTGCACACCACCAAAACTGCCCATGGTATAAAGGTGCCATAACCACATAATGAAGAAGCTGAAAGGTCAGATGTGTAGAGGGTGGGGACATGTGTATATTATCCATGGGAAGGGGCCAAAATAAAAATTATACCAGTCTGGCTTTTCCAGGTTGTAAGAAAATGATCATATTAATAGTACTATTAGCCAATACTTACTTATCAGCAGGAAAGAACCAATGAAGATGAGACTCTCTGCTTGTTGTATCTTCTAGTAAAAAAGAAAAATAAAAAAGCTCTATATTAAATATATATATACGCGGGTTATATCCAGTATATAAAACATATACTATAAATTATAATGCATAAATAAAATTATAAAGGAAGAGGTGAAAGTGAACAAGAACAACTCAGGATAGTAACAATTATGTCACATTAATTTTCCCAACATAGAGGAATAATTTAACTATAGAATTGTTTTACAAATCAGTCATATCACCTACAGCAATAGCAAAAATAAAAATAAAAAAAGACCACAGAGAAAAAAAAAATATAAGCAACTGATGAAACTTCAAGCCATGTATCACACAATTGCAAGAGCATTCTCATAGTCCATAAGATGGCACCCCCTGGAGTTATATGACAAGGTGGCCTGCAAGTGAGAGAAACAAAGTAATATTATCTGTCAAGAACTTACTGAATGAGAAGATTAAAGATATACAATAACAAAATTATATTTACCAGAAGCAGATAATATGTACCATCATTCTTTAATCTGAGAAAGGAGGTCCTTTATAATCGTACAACTCCTTAGAAGTTTACGTTCAATACAAGGGAAATGTTACACATTTTATTACAGAAAACTTAAAAAGAGAGAGTATAAGTGAATCCCACCAAGTCTCAAAGCAGAGCTAAAACATTTGATGCCTACCAATTTTTAGGCCACATCCACAAGAGCTCCCAAACTATCAGTGATTTTGACTAAACCCATAGATCAGTTTACTAGAGCAATACAACTTAGCTGTCTCATTTTAGGTGGGAGTTTTGTGGCACTTAAACTCCTTAGGCAGTTCTAGTCACTTAGATAACACCTCCTCAAGGATTCAAAGGGCATTTTCCCTTTATGGAATGGAAGAATTAGACTGTTACATATCACAAGGCTCATGGTAACTCGATAATCAAATTAATTCAAATTAGCTTAGATGCGAGCAAGATCCTGTGTGGGAAAGACAGCCTAAAGCACTGGAAAAAAAAAAAAAATCTGCAATGGAAATACATTGAGTTACAAAGAGGGTTTTAATGTGCTACCACTGCAATCTTATTGAACAACTTCATTAGAGATCCATAAGCAGAAATAAAAATTAAGCGTAAAAAATTTGTAGAAGATAAGGTGAATTTGAAGTCACTAAATTAAATGAAAAAAAAAAAAACATAACGAGAGACATTTCGGAAAGGAAATGAAAGAGCCAGAAGCAAAAAATAAAATTAGATTCAACTGGGTATGATATAAACATATAAGCCTGAGAGGCAGTTAACTTTCGATATAAGCAAATTTCTTGAAATTAAACTCTGAACAATCACAGCAAGTGAGCCAAAGATGAATTTGTAACATGGTAGAGTGATGCCCTGGTCCAGTGTTGTCTGGGGTTGCTAAAGGGGGAGTAGCCCACCTTAAGGCAAGAAAACTACACACTCTTTAAAAAATGTGTCCAGTTCTAGTTGAGGAGTTATTTAGTTCATGAGAATGTGACACCCCCATCCTGGATGCCTCCTGTGCCTCCCTTGTTTTTCATTCTTACTACCAGTCAGCTGGCTCTAAAACCAATTGCCATCAAGTCAATTCCGACTCATAGACACCATCATCTGACACCTGGAGACAGAATTGCTTGAGACTGCTCCCCACCCCACAACCTTGCAAGGAAATCAATGACAGCTGGGATTGTGATTTGGGAATGTATGCAAATACTGGGTGTGGCTCCTGTGCTTTCCTTGTTGCTGGTCCTGTGAATAGGTTTATTTTGCTTGCTTGGTTTACCCTGCTTTTTTTTTTTTTTTTATAAGAACAGTAATTAATGATAAAGGGTTAACCTAACCACTGCAGGCCATAATACAAAGACCAACTTTTTTGTCAGGATCTATAGCACTCCAAACAATTAAAATAAAAAACTACATCAAAGGGCAGAACAGAGTGCTCTAACTGGTTCAATGGACTGTGGACATGAGTACCAAAAACAAAATAACAATTTACCCCTGGAAGGGAGTTAAATATCTACCCAATACCACATGTATCTCATGTAACAAAAAGCAACTTCATATGACAGACCAGGACCCCTGAGCCAAGATACCAAGTCTAGGAAACAAAACAAACAAACAAACAAAAAGGTCACCCAATCATGATCTTAGTTCTTTGTCTTTACTTTAAACAACAATACCAAGTAAGTAACTTACTCATAGGTACATGTTCCAATGATTACAAAGGGCATGTTGAAAGACCCTTACTGATAATGAATCAGCACCTGTCAAAGGGGTATAAAAAGCACCTGTAAATTATACTTCTTCGGATTTTGATCTGTTTATAGCCTGAATGCTTGAACTCAATTTCCTTTTTTTTTGTTTTTGTTTTCTGATGTGTCACAATAAAGATCTCTTTGTTGCAGAAAGCTTTGGTGAAAGTAGTTACTCTACAACACTTAAAAAAAAAAAAGGACAATAATACTTGTAGGCTACAGTATTAGAAGGACATACCTATTAGAAGGAAGTTCTAATAGCGGAATTTCAGATGCTGTGACAGATTCATGGGAGTAATATCCTCAGGCAAAGAAGACTAACTGGCTCTCCAAGAAACTTCCCCAGAGATAATTGCCTTCTTTGCTTATGCAGCAGCCTGCCACCTAGACACTAATACAGAATGGTGAGCAATTGTTTACTTGGAAAGGGAAAGCTTTGCTCTGTTTTTCTTCCTAGGTTGGTCTACTCTATTCTTTTGGAACCTGTATATCAGTAGCCATGGCTGTCTACTTTCTATGCAAAAGTCATCCCTACCACCAACCAAACTGTCATTTGTCTCCCAACAAGATTAGAAGATGGGGCTATGAGGGGAACAGAGGTAAGAGATGAAAGATTTTGGAGCCTGCAACCCAGTCCATCAAAGGGACCTTACTGGGGAACTTTGTGCCCTCAGGGGCATCACAAAGGTCCAGGTCTCCTAAGGAGGCCCCAGGAGAAAGACAGGGCTTGAATAAAAGGAGTTGAGAAGGCAAAAGGCACAGTAGGCAAACCTGACCTCCCCACATCCCTGTGTTAAGAAGAGCCCACATCAACCTCTGATGTGGTAACCTCTGTTACCAGAGGCCATTCTCTGGTAACATATACACACTGTTGTTGTTAGTCAAGGCGACCTTATATATAACAGAATGAAACATTGCACAGTCCCACACCATCTATGTATCTATATCTAATCTATACCTATATAAAATGTAGGGCTAGGTCATGATATACATTTGGTATACGAGATGAATTGGCACAGCGGTTGCAACGATGGGCTAGACACTAATACAGAATGGTAAGCAATTGTTTACTTGGAAAGGGAAAGCTTTGCTCTGTTTTTCTTCCTAGGTTGAACTCAGGTACCCCCCTACCTTCCTATGCAGCTACTACCTTGTCTTATCATTATTCTCAATCATAAAAGACCCATATTTATTTTTAAAAAATTAATAATCAATTAATAAAGAAACTATTTCTTGTCATGTTCTATGAGTTCAGGCTACCTACCTGAGTTGATCACCTCAACTTTTGTTAACTCTAATTCATTCTCATTTCCAAACACTTTCTCATTTCCAAGTCAATTTTCCCAAAAGTCCACACTCTCCCTAGGGCCATCTCGTGTCTTGATTACCTGTAATTCATTTAAATTTTCAAGCTCCCTCTTCTCCCTCTCAATGAACAATAAGATGAAGTAGAAGAAACTCTGTATATCATTTGTGCCTTTGGCGGGGAGAGACTAGCCTATGAGGTTTTCAAACTGAAGACACTCACAGACACTCTCCCTCAGCTCTGGAATACCCTGTTTCATTTTCTTGTTTATTGTTCTTGTTCTATTTTCCCAACGATCTGCTGTCTGGATCTGCTGTACAGATCAGATATATGTTAACCATCAACCCAGATCCAGATTTTTATGATTGCCCACATCTCTCTCCATCTTCTCATTAAGTCTTTGGACAGTCTTTCCAGTGACCAAGCCATGGTTTGACTTAACTCCATACCACCCCAAACTACAGTGACTCCGGGGCAGTTAGATGCTCTTCCTGGCAGTAAGATATTTATAACATCCATATGGAAGGTGAGGGTAGTCTCCTGGCCAGACACAGCCCAGGATCTCTCTCTCTCTCTCAGACACACATATACACGCAAACACACAGAAAGGAAAGTCCAAATGTGGATTGGGCACTATGTTGTTGTTGTTAGGTGCTATCAAATTGGTTTCGACTCATAGGATCCCTATGTAAAACAGAACAAAACACTGCCTTGTCCTGTGCTATCCCCACAATCATTGTTGTGCTTGAGCCCATCATTGCAACCACTGTGACCTAGCCCTTCAGTTTATATAGGTATAGATTAGATATAGATACAGATATAGATATATAGATGGTGTGGGACTGTGCAATGTTTCATTCTGTTATATATAAGGTCACCATGACTAACAACAACAGTGTGTATATGTTACCAGAGAATGGCCTCAGTTCTTATCTTCGGTGTAGGAAAGAATTCAAACACTGAGACAAATAGTGCCAAGCGAGCAGAGGTTTATTAGCAAGCAGAGGGTTAGTAGTAAAAGTACACTTGACCAAGAAACATCAAGTGGGCTACTCAGGTAGAGAAAGAGTCTGAGTACCTCGATAGTCAACTTTTTTAGGGTTTTATACCTTTTTGCGTCTTTATCTGTCTTTGTTAACATTTAAAAGCCAGGACAAGGCCCCCTATGAAGACTACTTCCTTGGCTTAAGGTTTAATTACCAAGTTAAGGATCTTATCAAGTTAGGGACTGTATCAAGTTAAGGACTTTATCAAATCAAAGACCCCTGTAAAGATTATCTCCTTGCTTAAAGTTTAACTATGTAGGGACCAACTTATTGAGGAATGTCATCACCACCTGTCTCTTCCTTTGTAGGGACTGTCTTATTGAGGAATCTCACCACACCCTGCCTCTTCCTCTTCCAGAGTGCAAGCTCTTGCCCTACCCCTTAAATATATATGTGTGTGTATGTGTGTGAGAGAGAGAGCTTGTACATACAAGGTAAGAAGAAGAAGATGTACTGAGTTTTATTGTTCTATCTACATTCATTTTCCTTTCTGGGTAAATAATGTCAAAAAGTATTACTAACCAACCAACCTACCATCCAGCTACCATTGGGTTGATTCAGACTCATGGCAACCCCATATGGTGCAGAGTAGAACTGCACACCATAGAGTTTTCATGGTTGTGACCTTTTGGAAACAGATTGTCAGGGTTTGTTTCAAGTTACTTTGGGGAGGATTTGAAACACCAACGTTTCTGTTAGTACCCACAAGCTTAACCATTTGTGCCACCCAGGGACTCCTTAAAACCTGTTGCTCTCGAGTCAGTTCTGACTCCTAGCAATCCTATAGGGACTCCTTAGCCCTTACTAAATGCCTGACAGTGTATGGAATGATTGGAGATAAAGAAATATATAAAACATAAGAAGGTTTTATCTATTAGAAAAACAATAGAAAATAATACATTCCTCAGCCTTTCTCCAATTTAGAGATTTTTGAGGCAGGCAAATTTGGGGTCCTCATTTCAATGCCAAGGTAGACATGTAACAACAAATGTAAAAAGATTATTGATTTTCAGGCTGTTGAAGGAAGGCCATGAGAAGGACTGAAGGACTGAAATTGTTGCCTTGAACTACAAGAAATAATGCAGTTAAATTGTCAGTGGAACCAGTCACCCAGGCTTCATTAGTGCTGTCAGTTTCCACAGAAATATCAAATATATTACTTTAGGATTTTAGTGTTTAATTTCTCTTAGAAACACAGACAATGCCTTATTACTAGTAAGGGGGAAAAAGGCAGGCAATAAAAACAATTACAGAGAAAACACACCATCTTTGTTTCCTACGGCTGCCATGATAAAACATCATAAACAAAGTGGCTTCAAAGAACATATTTCTTGTCTCACAGTTCAGGAGGCTAAAGGTAAAAATTCAGGATGCCAAGTCTAGGAGAAGGTTCTTCTTTGTCTCTTTCAGCTTCTAATAGCTGCTGGAAATCTTCATCATTTCTTCTTCCTGTTGCATGTGAGTAGATTTGACACACTGAACACTGATGACCAAAGACCAGACAAGTTGTGGGATGACATAAAGTACATTATACATGAAGAAAGCAAGAGGTCATTAAAAAGACAAGAAAGAAAGAAAAGACCAAAATGGATGTCAGAAGAGACCCTGAAATTTGATCTTCAACATAGAGTAGGCAAAGAGAATAGAAAAAATTATAAAGTAAAAGACTGAACAAAAGATTTCAAAGGGTGGCTCAAGAAGACAAAGTAAAGTATTATAATGAAATGCACAAAGACGTGGCGTTAGAAAACCAAAAGAGAAGAACACGCTTGACATTTCTCAAGCTGAAAGAACTAGAGATAAAAATGCAAGCCTCAAGTTGCAATTTTGTAGGATCCTATGGGCAGAAAAAACAAGTCTCCAAGAATTGACAGAATACCAATGGAGATGTTTCAACAAACAGATGCAACACTGGAAGTGCTCAAGTCTATGGCAAGAAATTTGGGAGACAGCTATCTGGCCAACTAACTGGAGGAGATCCATATTTGTGCCCATTCCAAAGAAAGGTGCTCCATTAGAATGTGAAAGTATCAAACAATATCATTAATATTACATGCAGGTAAAATTTGCTGAAGATAATCCAAAAATGGTTGCGCCAGTACATTGACAGGAAACTGCCAGGAATTCAAGCCAGATTCAGAACAGGACGTAGAATGAGGGATATCATTACTGATGTCAGATGGACCTTGGCTGAAAACAGAGAGTACCAGAAAGATGTTTACCTGTGTTTTAATGACTATGCAAAGGCATTTGATTGTGTCAATTATAACAGATTAGGTATAGCAATGCAAAGAATGGGAATTCCAGAACACTTAATTGTGCCCGTACAGAAACTGTACATAAGCCAAGAGGCAGTGATTAGAACAGAAAAAGGGAATAGTGTGGTTTATAATAAGGAACAGTGTGCATCGGGCCTGTATCCTTTCATCATACTTATTCAATCTGTATGCTAAAGAAATAATCTGAGAAACTGGACTATATGAAGAAGAGTGTGACATCAGGACTAATGGAAGGCTTATTAACAACTTTTGATATGCAGATGACACAACCTTGCTTGCTGAAAGCAAAGAGTATTTGAAGCACTTACTAATGAAGATCAAACACTGCAACCTTCAGTATGGATTAGATCTCAATATAAAGCAAACAAAAATCCTTACAACTGGACCAATAAGGAACATCATGATAAACGGAGACAATATTGAACTTGTCAAGGATTTCATTTTACTTGGATCCAGAATCAATGCTCAGTAGTCAAGAAATCAAATGACATATTGCATTGGGCAAATCTGCTGGAAAAGATCTCTTTAAAGTGTTAAAAAGCAAAGATGTCACTTTGAGGGCTAAGGTGTGCCTGACCCAAGCCATGGTGTATTCAATCACCCCATATGCATGTCAAAGCTGGACAATGAATAAGGAACACCAAAGAAGAACTGATGCCTTTGAATTATGATGTTGGCAAAAAAAAATAGCAAGATTTAAAGTCAGGAAAGGCATGTATCAGAGTTGTATCCTTTCACCATACCTATTCAATGTGTATGCTGAGCAAATAATCCGAGAAGCTGGACTATATGAGAAGAACGGGGCATCAGGATTGGAGGAAGACTTATTAACAACCTTCATTATGCAGATGACACAACCTTTGTTGCTGAAAGTAAAGAGAACTTGAAGCACTTATTGATGAAGATCAATGGCCACAGCCTTCAGTATGGATTACACCTCAACATAAAGAAAACAAAAATCCTCACAAATGGACCAATGAGCAACATCATGAAACATGGAAAAAAGACTGAAGTAGTCAAGCGTTTCATTTTACTTGGATCCATAATCAACACCCATTGAAGCAGCAGTCGAGAAATCAAAAGACACATTGCATTGAGCAAAGCAGCTATAAAAGACTTCTTTAAAGTGTTGAAAAGCAAAAATGTCACCTTGAGAACTAAGGTGCGCCACCCAAGCCATGGTGTTTTCAATCACCTCATATGCATGCAAAGCCTGGACAATGAATAAGGAAGGCTGAAGTAGAATCAATGCCTTTGAATTGTGGTGTTGGAGAAGAATATTGAATATACCGTGGACTGCAAAAAGAGTGAACAAATCTGTCTTGGGAGAAGTACAACCAGAATGCTGCTTAGAAGCAAGGCTGGCGGGACTACATCTCACATACTTTGGACATGTTATCAGAAGGGATCAGTCCTTGCAGAAAGGCACCATGCTTGGTGAAGCAGAGGGTCAGTGAAAAAGAGGAAGACCCTCAACAAGTTGGACTAACACAGTGGTTGCAACACTGGGCTCAAGCATAGCAACAATTGTGAGGATGGTGCAGGACCAGGCAGTGTTTCATTCTGTTATTCATAGGGTGTCTATGAGTCAGAACACACTCGACAGCATCTAACAACAACAACAACATTCAGAAGGGATTAGATTTAGGTTCCAACCTACTCCAGTATGATCTTTTTAACACAACGAAATAAAATCCCTATTTCCAAACAGGGTTACATTTATAGGTAGAGGGGCTAGGATTTCACATCTTTATGGAGGGACACAATTCAGCTCAGAACACAGACTAGAGCAATTATACTTTAAAGCAGCCAGACAGAATTGAGAAAATTTTTGCTTTTGACTGGGTCAAGATGAACTCAAGCATGGCAAAAAATTATAATAAAATGATCTAATTTTTCAAATATAGCATAACACTTTTAATACTGATACACACAATCCTCAAGTAGCAGTCCTGTTTGAGTTATTTGTTGTGGAAATGTCCATGAATACCCTCATTTCTATCATTTCTGCCTTTTAGCCCCTTTATGGCTTAGGTATGAATAAAGTATGTTTTCACCACAGCTTTTTGCTTAGTGTGAAATGGGTCAACAATGTAACTATAAACTGTTGTTAGAGTTTTACTAAATATCGTAATCCCAGAGCCAGCTCAATTCCCACTGCCAAAAAACAACACAAATTTTATAATTGGTCCAGAATGGACTGACCTCACTGAGGACAGGGTCCTGTAATCCTTGTGTACATAATAAGTAGATGACAGGGACTGTTGTAAAATGTAAAGAGCCCTGAGAAGCCAAACCTGCCTCCCTCACCAACTCTCCACAGCACTTAAATGCTTACCATTAGAGTGATCCATTTCAATTAGTCACACTCCACTTCCAGCATGCCACCTAAGAGAGATGACATATTACATTACTCAGATCAACATTAATGAGTTTACTAGTTGGAAGAGCCAGTCACTCAGCAGAACCCTGATGAAAGGGAACACAGTTCTCTCAGGTTGATCTAGTGCTAGATCAAGTTTCTTACCATATCTGTGGTTTAGTTTACTCATCTACAAAGTAGGGCTCTTTTTTGAGTTACAGAATTGGCTACATTTGAAAACATATTACTACTATAATTACATTTTCAACTGTTTGCTATTATAAGATGCCACCTTGAAGACTAAGGTGTGCCTGTCCCAAGCCATGGTGTTTTCCATCGTCTCATATACATGTGGATGATGAATAACGAACACTGAAGAAGAATCAATGCCTTCGAATTGTGGTGTTGGTGAAGAATATTGAATATACCATGGACTGTCAAAAGAACAAACAAATCTGTCTTGGAAGAGGTACAACCAGAATGCTCCTTGGAAGCAAGAATGGTGAGACTACCTCTCACATACTTTGGACATGTTATTAGGAGAGGTCAGTGCCTGGAGAAGGACATCATGCATTGATAAAGTAGCAGGCCAGTGAAAAAGAGGAACAGGAAGACCCTCAACAAGATTGATTGACACAGTGACTGCAACAATTGGATCAAGCATAACAATAATTGTGAGGAAGGTGCAGGACTGGGCAGTGTTTCATTGTGTTGCTATGAGTCAGAACGAACTTGATGGCACCTAACAACAACAACATTATAATTTACTATTTTTCTTCTCTACTTCATTACCCCAATGCTCTAATTCAAGTTCTCGACCTTTGGTGTGAATCAGAATCACCTAAAGGGCTTGCTAAAACACCAATTGCTCCCCCCCCCAAAAAAAGTTTCTGATACAGAAGCTCTAATATGCGGCCAAGAATGTGCATTTCTGACAAGCTCCCAGGAGAAGCTGATGATGCTGGTCCAGGTACTGCACTCTAAGATCCACTACTCTAAAAGATAAGGATGGATTTCCTAGGCCATACCTCACAGCAAAGCACCGAAAAGAAAATGTGCATATTCCCAATTATCCCAAATACTTCCATCACATTCTAATTCTTACAAAATTCCTCCATAAACTTCCAAGTCTTCACTTGCAAATCAGCAAAGCCCAGAATATCAGCAACAATGAAACCCAGTCATAAATCTATCCCAGACAGCCTGGACCTCAGAGCTGACCACAAGTGGCATCATATTTACTGATTTTAAAAGAATCTCCTTGTAAGCAGTAATTACCCTTAAAGAGCCCCAGAGTTCAATTTATAATCCATTGAGTTCTGTCATTTAGACAGAAGGATTTTATAATAGGGAGGCAGCCTCCAAAATGTGTTCATTACTCATTCATGTATTCTTTCAAGAAAACTTATTGAACATTTACTGTTAGGAATTGAGCTGTGTTCCCAAAAATATATGTTGAAGCCCTAACCTCTGCACCTGTGAATGTGACCTTGTTTGGAAATAAATCTTTCTTTGAAGATGTTATCAGCTAGGTTTACATGAGTTTATACTGGAGAAGGGTGAATCCTAATCCATTCTGAGTGGTGTCTTACAAAAGTGCCGTGCAGACACAGAGAGCACCGTATTTTATGCAAAAACGTGCAAGCTATACGTTTGTTTACCAACAATGTCCTCGCCTTGTGAGGTACTTTCATAAGTGCTGCTGTGCCAATTTTTTTTTTTCATGTTCTGGTACATTCTCTTACAACAAAGACCAGAAAAAACAAGTAAAACGATTACATTTATGACAAGCTAGAAGCTCTGAACATCAAAAGCCAAGTTAGAAAATGGACTGAGCAGCAGGGGGAGGGAGAGATGGTTCAGAAGTGGGGAGGAGTTGCTGGCCCTGAATCAGCAGGAACCCTCAGGCTGTGGTGAGCTGGTGGTAGCATTCAGCCGCAGTTTCCTCAGGGAGAAACAGCCAGCCACACAGCCTACTCACACCTCCAGAGCCGGAGAAGAATGGCACTCTTGGCAAAAGCTAAGTACTTGCTTATATTTTACCTCGCCCCCCTGAACATCAAAGGCAAAGATGAGGAATCTGACTGAGCAGTAGGGGGAGGGAGACACAGTTTAGAAGCAGAAAGGAGTTGCCAGGCCTGACCCCACTAAGAAACAAACTAATTGTAACTGATAACACCTCTCCACAAGACAGAGCAAGGAGCCTCTGGCTAGCTCTGATGGAAAACTCTATTTCCTTCAGATTCCTCACAGTAGAGGTGTTCAGTCCAGTCATTCAGAACCTACATTTCATTCTCTCTTTTTCAATGGGGAAGTTTTTGTGGCAGATGGAACTGCTATGTCTTCTTCCAAGGTAGTGTCAAGTTCTCTATTACATGTGACTACACAGGTTTCATCCTTCAAAAGGTAACTTAGGATGCAGGGCCAAGATGGCTACTAGGTAGACGCTACCACGGATCCCTCTTGCAACAAAGACTCAGAAAACAAGTGAATCGATCACATACATGACAATCTACCAACCTTGATCATCAAACACAGAACTAAGGAGTTGACCTGAGTGACAGGGGAGTGAAGAGCCACATGGTGAAGCAGTGACCGCTTCTGGAACTGGCATCCTCCACTACAGCCTTGAGCCCTCACAGTTCCCTGGTGCCAGAGTGGTTGGACTGATCGTGGCTTACTGAGACGGGGCAAGCATGGGACACAGCCCTATCCCCTAACCCTCGGAGTAACCTCAGCAGAGACACAGTCAGCACAAGCAGGCTGCGCACTAATGTGGCTGACAGAACAAGAACCCACAGGGAAGCAGTGACAGTTTTCAGAGCCTGGAGCCAGTGTCCCAGTCAGAAAATCTTGGTGCTGGGCTTTGGACTAAGTGCAGAGGAGCAGATCATGGCTTCCTGAGATGGCGCAAGCAGGGGATGCAGCCCTAACCCCCTGGAGTAACCCTGGCCGGAAACCCAGCCGGCACTCCCAGGCTGCACACTGACATGGCTGACAGGAGATGGAGAAATCACAGGAAAGCAGTGACTGGTTTTGGAGCCTGGAGCGCAGCGTCCCAGCCAGTAAACCTTGGCACTAGGCTTTGGACTAGGAGCAGAGGAGCTGATCATGGTTTCCTGAGATGGCGCAAGCATGGGATAGATGCAGGCCTGACCCTTGGGGGAAATCTCAACTAAACCAGCGCACACAGGCTACACACCCCTCTGAAATCTCAGATAAAACACTCTTCACCAAACAAGATAAGTAACTTTGTCTATATTGCTGAGCTACTCTCTCCTATCTATCTGATCCCTCTCCTCCCTGCCCCAGGCAGCTTCATTAATGTTGGAATTTCCTGGGACAGGGAATGAAATGCTCTGCTCGTTTTTTTTTTTTTTTTCTTTTCTTTTCTTTTAAACCATTCCCCTAGCCTAAGAGAAGCAGCAACCAACAATCCAGGAGAGAAAAACCCTTCCCTGACTTCCCTAAACTGGAATAATAATACACAACCAGCTCCAGCCAAGCAAAAGAGATCCACGGTCTCTGGCTTTCATCCCTACAGGGAACCAGGTGGCTATTATAATGCAAAGCCAATCCTTACAGAGAGCTGACTGTAATTGTCTTAGCAAGCAATGGAAAGACAAGTTTTGGAGATCTGATGCCTCTCTACCTATTAAACAGAGCCCTCACTAATCCAGAGCAGGGAACTGAGGGCTAAAGCTCCACCCACACCACCTAGCCACCTGCTAAAGGGGTCTGAGGATAGTGACGCTTACCAGTCTTTAGAGGTACAAGCATTGAGTGCCTAAGGTACAGCAGCAGAGCCCACCCCCCAAAGTGGTCTGGGAATAGAGACACTCCTACCTCACTGGCACGTGGGGAAAGGCTGTCAGCATCCTGCCCTCCTTGGAGTGTGACCCCCTGCTGCTACTACAATCTAGTGAATACGACCATCACCGCTACTCCTCTAAGTTAATAGGTGACAGCCTTTACTACACACTAGTGACCCACAATCAGCACACCTAAGCTGATTCTATTCAAGAATAGTAAATGGACTCATAAGCTCATATATCTGGTAACAGCTCAAACCAGCTGGTAATAGGACATAAGTGATTCAAAAGCTACAACAATCAAGATAACTCAATCTAGTAGCCCATCTGAGCATATTGAAATAAAACAAAACCAGAAGATAAGACTCAGTGAGCAAATATAAAATAAATCATTACAATATCTTAAAGATAGCTCAGAGACAGCAGTCGATATCAAATCACATAAAGAAGCAGACCATAATTGCTTCTACAGATCCCCAAATTAAAGAATAAAAAACCTTTCCCAAATGAAGACACAATCCTGGAGTTGCCAGATGTACGATATAAGAAACTAATATACAGAATGCTCCAAGACATCAGGGATGACCTCAGAAATGAAATAAGCCAATCTACAGAAAAACCCAAGGAACACACTGATAAAGCAGTTGAAGAAATCAAAAAGATTATTCAAAAATACAGTGAAAAATTAATAAGCTGCAAGAATCCATACAGAGACAGCATTCGGAAATCAAAAAGATTAACAATAAAATCACAGAATTAGACAACTCGAAAGGAAGTCAGAGGAGCAGAATCGAGCAATTGGAATGCAGAGTTGGGGAGTTAGAGGGTAAGGCAATTGACATCAATATAATTGAAGAAAAATTAGATAAAAGAATTTAAAAAAGTGAAGAAACCCTAAGAATCATGTGGGACTCTATCAAGAAGAATAATTTGCATGTGACTGGAGTTCCATAACAGGGATAACAGAAAATACAGAGAGAATACTTGAAGATCCGCTGGCAGAAAACACCCCTGGCATCATGAAAGATGAAAGGATATCTATCCAAGATGCTCATCGAACACCATACAAGATAGATCCCAAAAGAAAATCCCCAAGGCATATTATCATCAAACTTGCCAAAACCAAAGAAAAAGAGAAAATTTTAAAAAGCAGCCAGGGATAAAAGAAAAGCCACGTACAAAGGAGAATCAATAAGAATAAGTTCAGACTACTCGGCAGAAACCATGCAGGCAAGAAGGCAATGGGATGACATACTTAGAGCACTGAAGGAGAAAATATGCTAGCCAAGAATCATATATCCAGCAAAACTCTCTCTCAAATATGAAGGTGAAATTAAGACATTTACAGATAAACACAAGCTTAGAGAAATTGCAAAAACCAAACCAAAGCTACAAGAATTACTAAAGGAAATCTTTAGTCAGAAAATCAATAATATCAGATACCAACATGACACAAGGTCACAGAACAGACTGTCCAGATATCAACACAAATAGGGACATCACAAAAACAAAATAAGATTAATTAAAAAAAAAAAAACTTAAAACAGGGAATCATTGAAGTCATTATGTGAAAGATTACAATAATCAAAAAGAGGGACTAAATACAGGAGGCATAGATCATCCATATGGAGAGGAAAACAAGGTGATATAGGACAATACAAGTTAGGTTTTTACTTAGAAAAATAGTGGTAAATATTAAGGTAACCACAAAGAGGTCTAACAATTCCATACTTCAAAATAATAACCAAGATAAACATAACGACTCAGCAAAAATAAATTCAACTACTATGAAAAGGAGGAATACACATTCTAAAAAGAAAAACTTAGCACAAAAAAGTAAGTGGAAAAATGAAATTGTCAATAACACAAAAAAAGACATCAAAATGACAGCACTAAACTCATACTTATCTATAATTATGCTGAATGTAAATGGACTAAATGCACCAATAAAGAGACAGTCCCAGACTGGATAAAAAAACACGATCCATCTATATGCTGCCTACAAGAGACACAACTTAGACTTAGAGACACAAACTAAAACTCAAAGGATGGAAAAAAATATATCAAGCAAACAACAATCAAAAAAGAGCAGGAGTGGAAATATTAATTTCTGACAAAATAGATTTTAAAGGTAAATCCATCACAAACGATACAGAAGGACACTACATAATGATTAAAGGGACAATTTACCAGGAAGATATAACCATATTAAATATTTATGCACCCAGTGACAGGGCTGTAAGATAGATAAAACAAACTTCAACAGAATTGAAAAGTGAGATAGACACCTCCACAATTATGGTAGGAGACTTCAACACACCACTTTCAGTGAATGATAGGACATCCAGTAAGAAGCTCAATACAGACACGGAAGATCTAATTGCTACAATCAACCAACTTGACCTCATAGACTTATACAGAACATCCCACCCAACAGCTGCAAATTGTACTTTTTTTTCTAGTGCACATGGAACATTCTCTAGAATAGAACACATATTAGGTCATGAAACAAACCTTCGCAGAATCCAAAACATCGAAATATTATAAAGAATCTTCCCAGACCCTAAGGCCATAAAAGTAGAAATCAATAACAGAAAAACTAGGGAAAAGAAATCAAATACCTGGAAACTGAACAATACCCTGCTCGAAAAAAAATCTGGGTTATAGAAGACATTAAGGAGGGAATAAAGAAATTCTTACAATGCAATGAAACTGAAAACACTTCCTATCAAAACCTCTGGGACACAACAAAAGCAGTACTCAGAGGTCAACTGATATGGATAAATACACACATACATAAAGAAGAAAGAGCCAAAATCAGAGAAGTGTCCCTACAACTTGAACAAATAGAAAGCAAGCAACAAAAGAATCCATCAGGCACCAGAAGAAAACAAATAGTAAAAATTAGAGCTGAACTAAATGAATTAGGGAACAGAAAAACAATTGAAAGAATTAACAAAGCCAAAAGCTGGTTCTTTGAAAAAATTAACAAAATTGATGTACCATTGGCCAGACTGACTAAAGAAATACAGGAAAGGAAACAAATAACCTGAATAAGTAATGAGATGGGCCATATCACAACAGACCCAACTGAAATTAAAAGAATCAAATCAGATTACTAAGAAAAATTGGACTCCAACAAATTTGAAAACCTAGAAGAAATGGGTGAATTCCTAGAAACACACTACCTACCCAAATTAACACAATCAGAAGTAGGACAACTAAATAGACTCATAACAAAAAAAGAGATTGAAAAGGTAATCAAAAAACTCTCAACAAAAAAGAGCCGTGGCCCAGATGGCTTCACTGCAGAGTTCTACCAAACTTTCAAAGTAAAGTTAACACCACTATACTGAAGGTATTTCAAAGCATAGAAAAGGATGGAATAGTACCTAACTCATTCTATGAAGCCAGCATACCCTTGATACCAAAACCAGGTAAAGACACACACACACAAAAAAAGAAAATTACAGACCTATATCCCTCATGAATAAAGATGCAAAAATCCTCAACAAAATTCTAGCCAACAGAATTCAACAACATATCAAAACAATAATCCACCATGACCAAGTGGGATTCATACCAGGTATGCAAGGTTGGTTCAATATTAGAAAAACAATTATTGTAATCCACCATATAAATAAAACAAAAGACAAAAACCACATGATCTTATCAATTGATGCAGAAAAGGCATTTGTCAAAGTCCAACACCCATTCATGATAAAAACTCTCAGCAAAATAGGAATAGAAGGAAAATTCCTCAACATAATAAAGGGCATCTATACAAAGCAGGTTTTTCTGGGATACAAAGCCAACAGCCAACATCATCCTAAATGGAGAGAGCCTTAAAGCATTTCCCTTGAGAACGGGAATTTTTTTTTTTATACAAAGCAGGTTTTTCTGGGATACAAAGCCAACAGCCAACATCATCCTAAATGGAGAGAGCCTTAAAGCATTTCCCTTGAGAACGGGAACCAGACAAGGATGCCCTTTATCACCACTCTTATTCAACATTGTGCTGGAAGTCCTAGCCAGAGCAATTAGGCTAGACAAAGAAATAAAGGGCATCTGGATTGGCAAGGAAGAAGTAAAATTACCTCTATTTGCAGACAACATGATCTTATACACAGAAAACCCTAAGGAATCCTCAAGAAAACTACTGAAACTAATAAAAGAGTTCAGCAGAGTATCAGGATACAAGATAAACATACGAAAATCACTTGGATTCCTCTACATCAACAAAAAGAACATTGAACAGGAAAGCACCAAATGGGCCTTTGTCAAATATCAGCTGCTCATATGTGGATGGATTTATATCTGAGTTCTCAATTCTGTTCCACTGGTCTATGTGTCTGTTGTTGTACCAGGACCAGGCTGTTTTGACTACTGTGGCTGTATAATATGTTCTAAAATCAGGTAGAGTGAGTCCTCCCACTTTGTTCTTCTTTTTTAGAAAGTAGCCCATGAGAAGAAAATACTTAAGAATAAATCTTACCAAAGGTGCAAAAGACCTACATGAAGAAAAATAAAAGGTACTACCACAAGAAACCAAATGAGACCTACATAAGTAGAAAAACATACCTTGCTCATGGATAGGAAGACTTAACATTATAAAAATGTCTATTCTACCAAAAGCCATCTATATATACAATACACTTTCGATCCAAATTCCAACTAAATTTTTTAGTGTGATGGAGAAACAAATCACCAACTTCATATGGAAGAAAAAAAAGCTCCATATAAGTAAATCGTCACCAAAAAAGAAGAACAAAGTGGGAGGACTCACTCTACCTGATTTTAGAACATATTATACAGCCACAGTAGTCAAAACAGCCTGGTCCTGGTACAACAGACACATAGACCAATGGAACAGAATTGAGAACTCAGATATAAATCCATCCACATATTAGCAGCTGATATTTGACAAAGGCCCAGTGTCAGTTAATTGGGGAAAAGATAGTCTTCTTAACAAATGGTGCTGGCATAACTGGATAGCCATCTGCAAAAAAAATGAAACAGGACCCATACCTCACACTATGCACAAAAACTAACTCCAAATGGATCAAAGATCTAAACATAAAGTCTAAAAATGATAAAGATCATGGAAGAAAAAATAGGGACAATGTTAGGAGCCCTAATACAAGGCATAAACAGAATATAAAATCTTACTAAAAATGACAAAGAGAAACCAGATAACTGGGAGCTCCTAAAAATCAAACACCTATGGTCATCTAAAGACTTCACCAAAAGAGTAAAAAGACCACCTACAGACTGGGAAAAAATTTCCAGCTAGGACATCTCCGACCAGCGCCTGATCTCTAAAACCTACATCATTCCGCTAAAACTCAACCACAAAAAGACAAACAACCCAATTAAAAATGGGCAAAGGATATGAATAGGCACTTCACTGAAGAAGACATTCGGGTGGCTAACAGATATATGAGGAAATGCTCTCGATCATTAGCGATTAGAGAAATGCAAATTAAAACTACAGTGGGATTCCATCTCACTCCAACATGGCTGGCATTAATCCAAAAAACACAAAATGATAAATGTTGGAGAGGTTATGGAGAGATTGGAACACTTACACACTGCTGGTGGGAATGTAAAATGGTACAACCACTTTGGAAATCGATCTGGCATTTCCTTAAAAAGCTAGAAATAGAACTACCATACGATCCAGAAATCCCACTCCTCGGAATATATCCTAAAAAAACAAGAGCCTTTACACGAACAGATATATGCACACCCATGTTCATTGCAGCACTGTTTACAATAGCAAAAACATGGAAGCAACCAAGGTGTCCATCAACGGATGAATGGATGAATAAATTATGGTATATTCACACAATGGAATACTACGCATCGAGAAAGAACAGTGAGGAATCTGTGAAACATTTCATAACGTGGAGGAACCTGGAAGGCATTATGCTGAGTGAAATTACTCAGTTCAAAAGGACAAATATTGTATAATGCCAATATTACAAGAACTTGAGAAATAGCTTAAACTGAGAAGAAAACATTCTTTTGTGGTTACGAGAGGGTGGAGGGAGGGAGGGTGGGAGAGGGGCATTCACTAATTAGATAGTAGATAAGAACTACTTTAGGTGAAGGGAAAGACAGCACGCAATACAGGGGAAGTCAGCACAGTTGGACTAAACCAAAAGCAAAGAAGTTTCCTGAATAAAGTGAATGCTTCGAAGGCCAGCATAGCAGGGGCAGGGATCTGGGGACCATGGTTTCAAGGGACTTCTAAGTCAATTGACATAATAAAATCTACGAAGAAAACATTCTGCATCCCACTTTGAAGGGAGGCGTCTGGGGTCTTAAAAGCTAGCAAGCAGCCATCTAAGATGCATCAATTGACCTCAACCAACCTGGATCAAAGGAGAATGAAGAACACCAAGGTCACAAGGTAATTATGAGCCCAAGAGACAGAAAGGGAGACATGAACTAGAGACTACATCATCCTGAGACCAGAAGGACTAGATGGTACCCGTCCACAACTGATGACCGCCTTGACAGGGAACACAACAGAGAATCCCTGAGGGAGCAGGAGAACAGTGGGATGCAGACCCCAAATTCTTATAAAAAAACCAGGCTTTATGGTCTGACTGAGACTAGAAGGACCCTGGCGGTCAGGGTCTCCAAACCTTCTGTTGGCCCAGAAGAGGAACCATTCCCAAAGCCAACCCGTGAGACATGGAATGGACTGGACAATGGGTCGGAGAGAGATGCTGATGAGGAGTGAGCTGCTTGCACCCTGTGGACTCTTGAGACTATGTTGGCATCTCCTCTCTGGAGGGGAGATGGGAGCATACAGGGTGTTGGAAACTGGCAAAATGGCCCCAATAGGAGAGACTGGAAGGAGGGAGCGGGCTGACTCATTAGGAGGAGAGTAAATGGGAGTATATATTAAGGTGTATATAAGTTTATATGTGAGAGACTGACTTGATTTGTAAACTTTCACTTAAAGCACAATAAGAATTATTTTTAAAAAATAACTTAATTACATATTTTGACATGAGAGTCTACAAAGGGATCAAAGAAATAGATTCCCAAATAACAATCAATATCCAGAAACTTTAAATCAGGGAGCACTGACAGGCCAACAATTAATAGGCACCCCTATGATAGTGCTGTCAGTGATAGGATAATATCCATACGCCTACAAGGAAGACCAGTTAATACGACTATTATTCAAATTTACACACCAACCACTAGGGTCAAAGATGAAGAAATAGAAGACTTTTATCAGCTGCTGCAGTCTGAAATTGATCGAACACGCAATCAAGATGCGTTGGTAATTACAAGCGATTGGAATTCAAAAGACGGAAACAAAGAAGAAGGATCAGTAGTTGGAAAATACAGCCTTGGTGATAGAAACAATGCCGGAAATCGAATGATAGAATCTTGCAAGACCAATGACTTCTTCACTGCAAATACCTTCTTTCACCAACGGTGACTATACACACGGACCTCGTCAGATGGAACACACAGAAATCAAATTGACTACACCTATGGAAAGAGAGGATGGAAAAGTTCAATATCATCAGTCAGAACAAGGCCAGGGCCTACTGTGGAACAGACCATCAATTGCTCATATGCAAGTTCAAGCTGAAACTGAAGAAAATCAGAGCAAGTCCATGAGAGCCAAAATATGACCTTGAGTATATCCCACCTGAATTCAGAGACCATCTCAAGAATAGATTTGACACATTGAACACTAGTGATCGCAGACCAGACGAGTTGTGGAGTGACATCAAGGACATCATCCATGAAGAAAGCAAAAGGTCACTGAAAAGACAGGAAAGAAAGAAAAGACCAAGCTGCACGTCAGAGGGGACTCTGCAACTTGCTCTTGAGCATCGAGCAGCTAAAGCAAAAAGAGGAATTGATGAAGTAAAAGAACTGAACAGATTTCAAAGGACCTCTCGAGAAGACAAAAGAAAGTATTATAATGACATGTGCAAAGAGGTGGAGATAGAAAACCAAAAGGGAAGAACACTCTCAGCGTTTCTCAAGCTGAAAGAACTGAAGAAAAAATTCAAGACTCAAGTTGCAATAGGGAAGTATTCCATGCGGAAAATATTAAACGATGCAGGAAGCATCAAAAGAAGATGGAAGGAATACACAGAGTCATTATACCAAAAAGAATTAGTTGATATTCAACCATTTCAAGAGGTGGCATATGATCGGGAACCAATGGTACTGAAGGAAGAAGTCCAAGCTGCTCTGAAGGCATTGGCGAAAAACAAGGCTCCAGGAATTGATGGAACATCAACTGAGATGTTTCAACAAATGGATGCAGCGCCAGAGGTGCTCACTTGTCTATGCCGAAAAATACAGAAGACGTCTTCCTGGCCAACTGACTGGAAGAGATCCATATTTATGCCTATTCCCAAGAAAGGTGATCCAACCGAATGTGGAAATTATAGAACAATATCATTAATATCACACACAAGCAAAATTTTGCTGAAGATAATTCAAAAATGGCTGCAGCAGTATATTAACAGGGAACTGCCAGAAATTCAAGCTGGTTTCAGAAGAGGACGTGGAACCAGGAATATCATTGCTGATGTCAGATGGATCCTGGCTGAAAGCAGAGAATACCAGAAGGATGTTTACCTGTGTTTTAGTGACTATGCAAAGGCATTTGACTGTGTGGATCATAACAAACTATGATCCACACTTAATTGTGGAATGGGAATTCCAGAACACTTAATTGTGTTCATGAGGAAACCTTACATGGATCAAGAGGCAGTTGTTTGGACAGAACAAAGGGATACTGATTGGTTTAAAGTCAGGAAAGGTGTGCCTCAGGGTTGTAGTCCTTCACCATACCTATTTAATCTGTGTGCTGAGCAAAGAATACGAGAAGCTGGACTATATGAAGAAGAACGGGGCATCAGGATTGGAGGAAGACTCGATAACAACCTGCATTATGCAGATGACACAGCCTTGCTTGCTGAAAGTGAAAAGGACTTGAAGCGCTTACTAATGAAGATCAAAGACCACAGCCTTCAGTATGGATTACACCTCAACATAAAGAAAACAAAAATACTCACAAATGGACCAAGGAGCAACGTCATGATAAACAGAGAAAGATTGAAGTTGTCAAGGATCTCATTTTACTTGGATCCACAATCAACAGCCATGGAAGCAGCAGTCAAGAAATCAAAAGACACATTGCATTGGGCAAATCTGCTGCAAAGGACCTCTTCAAAGTGTTGAAGAGCAAAGATGTCGCCCTGAGGACTAAG
Organism: Elephas maximus indicus; assembly: GCF_024166365.1. Lineage (NCBI taxonomy): Eukaryota > Metazoa > Chordata > Mammalia > Proboscidea > Elephantidae > Elephas > Elephas maximus. The sequence continues at coordinate 68,638,553 of NC_064820.1, forward strand.
GTGGGTCTGACCCAAGCCATGGTATTTTCAATCACATCATATGCATGTTAAAGCTGGACAATGAATAAGGAAGACCAAAGAAGAGTTGACGCCTTTGAATTGTGGTGTTGGCAAAGAATATTGAGTATACCATGGACTGCCAAAAGAACGAACAAATCTGCCTTGGAAGAAGTGTGGCCAGAATGCTCCTTAGAGGCAAGGATGGCGAGACTGCGTCTTACATTCTTTGGACATGTTGTCAGGAGGGATCAGTCCCTGCAGAAGTACATCATGCTTGGCAGAGTACAGGTTCAGCGAAAAGAGGAAGACCCTCAAAGAGGTGGATTGACACAGTGGCTGCAACAATGAGCTGAAGCATAACAATGATTGTGAGAATGGCGCAGGACCGGGCAGTGTTTCATTCTGTTGTGCATAGGGTCACTATGAGTTGGGATGGACTCGATGGCACCTAACAACAACAACAACAATGGTGGTGCGGTGGGTAAGAGCTTGCTGCTAACCAAAATGTCGGCAGTTCAAATCCACCAGCCACTCCTTGGAAACTATGTGGGGCAATTCCACTCTGTCCTAAAGGGTCATTATGGATCAGAATCAACTCTACAGCAATAGGTTTGCTTAGTTTTTTTTTTTTTTTTAATGATAAAATGGGAGATTACAACCAGTGTATATCAAGGCATGAAAATGCTATTGCCACTGAAGATATGTACTATGTTCAGCTTGAGTTGGAAGGCAAAGGTTAGTATATAATTGGGATGGAAAAAGAAACAGCTGTAGGCATTCCAAGCCCAGGCAAAAATGGTGCCTACCATCTGAACACGTCCCAGAAGGCTTTGTGGTTGAGGCTGAAGGTCCACTGTAGTTTAATGACAGAAGAGAGGTAGGAAGACAGGCAATGCAGCAGGAAAGATGATTAGCATAGATGAGCCCTTTTCATTAATAACCATGAAAATACATCATCTGGAAATTCAAACACTTGCTGTTACCTGATTCTCTTTAGTTTATACCATTTGAACAAGCTGATCCTATTGTTTTTACATAAAGATATAAAAACCAAATATGAATCTCTAACACAGAGTCCATCTTAGCATACCAAGATATTTGTTTATTGAATAAAAGATCTTAAACTAATTGGTCTTATAGGCTGATGTACTAATTAAAAAAAAAACCAAACCAGTTGCCATCAAGTCGATTCCGACTCGTAGTAACCCTATAAGACAGAGCAGAACTCCCCCATAGGGTTTCCAAGGAGCAGTTAGTGGATTTGAACTGCTGATTTTTTGGTTAGCAGCTGAACTGTTTAACCACTGTGCCACCGGGGCTCCGCATTGTGCTCTCCAAGGCAATCGTTCAGAAACTCACTGATACCTTTGCTTCTTACTATATAGCACTGATACCTATCACCATTCAGGCATTTTTATTATAATTTTGCTGTATATGTGTCCTATATATAACGATCTTATATGTCATATTGTAATTATTAACAAATAAATTTTTCCATGTTTAGTACTTCAAGCAACATATGTAACATATATAACTGCCTATAACAATTTCTAATAACTTTGATACAACCAGTATTACCACACTGTATATGTGTATAAAATATGAGTTGAAGTTGACTCCACAGGATTTTTTTTAATAGTTAATCTATGAATTCTTAATACAGATATTATTTCCATCAGTGTGATAGTTAATGTTACATCAACTTAGCTAGGCCATGATTTTTAGTGGTTTGGCAGACATTATGTAATCAACCTCCATTTTGTGACCTGATGTGAGCTGCCAATCATTTGGAAGGTGAGTTTCCTTGGGAGTGTGGCCCATGTCCAATGTATATGGATGTTCTGGCGAAGCTTGCGTTCTCTCTCCGTCCTTCATTCGTCTCTGACGTCCAATTTTTGGGATGTGCCCCAGCACTCTTCAGCCTGATCTACAGATTTGGGGTTTGTCAGCCCCAACCACGTGAGTCAGGACAAGTCTCCAGCCTGCTCCCTGACCCACTGATTTGGGACTTGTCAGGCTCCACAATTGTGTGAGCTATATCCTTGAAATAAATCTCTCTATGTATATTTATGGAGTCCTGGTGGTGCAGTGGTTAAGAGCTTGCTGCTAACCCACAGGTTGGCAGTTCAAATCCACTAGCTGCTCCTTGGAAACCCTATGGGGCAGTTCTACTCCGTCCTATAGAGTTGCTATGAGTTGGAATCAACTCAACAGCAAAGGGTTAATGGGTATGTACTAGGTGAGGAATCCCAGTGGCGCAGTGGTTAAAGTGCTTGGCTGCTAACCAAAAGTCAGCAGTTCAAACCCACCAGCTGCTCCACAGGAGAAATATGTGGCAGTCTGCTTCTGTAAAGATTACAGCCTTGGAAACCCTATGGGACAGTTCTGCTCTGTCAGGTTTCTGAAAATACATAAAATAGCTATTAGGACCACATTGCATGGACCCTGAGATCACAGGACTCCAAGTCGAATATCAGGGCTATAATATCACCTGTAATTTACTTTAAAATTATACAGTACCGTGTTACATAAAGTTTGTGAGTTAAACTTAAGTCAAAACCTAAGACACTGCTATTTAAAGTAATCAGGAGTTCTTCCTCCAGGACTGAAGCTATGTCCTTCCCTTCAAGTATCACTCTCTGAATCTCCACTAAAGAATTACTATTATCATGAGGAACTTTAGAAGTAAATTTTTCACTGGTGAAATTAGTGTTGCCCAACCTATGTGTTTGACCAGAAAAGGTGTACAGGCACTTTTGCTCTTGTATAAATGAAGTCTACAAATTTGGTGAACCCAGAAGCCTACCACCTTCAAATGAACAGCCAGGTCTAAAACTCTATTTCATCCTGTGCCTATTTTTTAATGGTGGAATCTATTTCCTTTTCAAACTGGGTTAGCTGATACTGCTGACAGAATATTGTTGTATTTTCCTCAAAATGAACCATTCTCACAAGGTCCTTGTCAAAGTACCTGAAAGGACATAAAGTGGGATCTTCACTGGATTTATAGGGATTATGTTTTAATGTTCTGTACCTGCTGGCTTAAAAAAAATGTTTATGTGGCAGTATTTTGTTCAAGAAACACAAATTAATTTTAATAGATGATGTGGTAGCAACGTTGTAGAGGAAGAAACAGGGTTCACATCTTCCTCTAATTGTCATAGGCTGCCATTTTATCCAATCCACAATTGATTATGGGAATGGTGCAGGACCAGGCAGTGTTTTATTCCATTGTGCATAAGGTCACCATGAGTTGAGGGGGTAGGGGGCATCTCGAAGGCACCTAAAAGTAACAACAACAGCAAAAACCATTTTACCAAATCAATCTGATAATTGTGAACAGTTGATTGACCCAGGTCAAGTATGGCACAGATGACTAATGGGTATAATGTAATACAGAATCTGTTTATCTATAAAGCTGTTTATCAAGTGACAAGTTTAATTAAATAGGAATTCCATATATAATATTTAGAGAAAACTATTTGCTATAACTACTTCCAAAACAATGTCTCAGCTATTTTAGAGATTTATGATTCTCAAGCACCAGAATTTCTTAGATTCTAAGAATTTTAATTAAAAATGTACACCAATACAAGAAAGGTCTTCTTTTTTCCTCTTTCTGTGTTTGCTGTGTGATCTTAGACAAATTAGATGCTCTTCTTGGCCTCAATTTTCCCACAGCTAAAATGAAGAATTGAACCAAATGATTTCTAAATTACTTACTCATTCTAGCCATTTAGGAATCAGTTAATTAAGGAGCCATTTGTTGAGGACCCCTTGAGCTACTGCACTAGGCAAGAGGTGAGGCAGAGTGTGTGGGATATAAGACTAAAGGTAAGACAGATAAAATAACAAAGTTCTTGACTTCAGAAAATTTATGATGTAGTATGAGAGGTATCCTGAAAGAGATGAAACCAAAGTGTTGGGAAAATTAAAAAGGTGGATCAATCCATTTTCATGGAGGCTTTGAAAGATTTCGTGAAAGAAAAGAAAGCTAAGTTGAACAACCTTCAAGAAGGTGTAGGATTTTGGCAGCTAAAAATGGGACCAGGGAGAGTTTTTTTTTTTTTTTAAACACGTGCAGATAGTTGGTGAGTGCATATAACAAAGTAATAGATGTTCTTTCAGCTCAGCCCCTGACCTTTTCTTGGAAACTTGAATTCATGTAACTATATATTTTTATATGTAAACATGGCAACAGATTTATTCATGGACTTTTTGCAAAGATTAGATCTTTTGTGAAATTCTTAATATTAAAACAGAAAGAGCAGAGATAATCACAGTCTTAGACATCTTTATATCAGTTAGTTATCCTATTGATATGTCCTCTTGAGAAAGCCACAGGCCAGACCCAGAGCTGCCAATATCTCTTGGCACACAACACTTGAGAAAAAGGGGGCAGGGGATGAAAGAACTTGCTAGCATATTGTGTAAAAATCAGCATATGCTACACCAAAATGAAAAGCTAAAAAATCCTTGTCTTTTTCTGTGTCACAGGAATGCCAAATTTTACTACATTAGTGGAATATCGAATTTTACTATTTTAGTTATTAGTAAGAAAGTTAGAATGCCATGGGCTATGTCTACAAGTGTAGAAGTGAAATCATGCCAGGTATATCTTGTTAAGGTGTTGCCTATAGACACACACGCATCCGTACATACAGACACAAATAGGTATATATATATTCAGTATTTTAAGTACTTTAAAACTACTAACTGCCCACAACTCTATGAGTACACTAGGAATACACAGAAATCAAATTAACTACCTCTATGGAAAGAGACGATGGACAACATCATCAGTCAGAACAAGGCCAAGGGCCAACTGCAGAGCAGACCATCAATTACTTATATGCAAGCTCAAGTTGAAGCTGAAGAAAACTAAAACAAGACCTCTAGAGCTAAAATGCAATCTTGAATATATCCCACCTACATTTAGAGACCATCTCAAGAATACACTTGACACATTGAGCACCAAAGACCAGATGAGTTGTGGGATGACATCAAGGATACTATACATGAAGAAAGGAAAAGGTCATTAAAAAGACAAGAAAGAAAGAAAAAAACAAAATGAATGCCAAAAGAGGCTCTGAATATTGCTCTTGAACATAGATTAGCTAAAGTGAATTGAAGAAATCATGAAGTAAAAGAGCTGGACAGAAGACTTCAAAGGGCAGCTTGAGAAGACAAAGTATTATAATGAAATGTGCAAAGACCTAAAGTTAAAAAACCAAAAGGGAAGAGCATGCTCAGCATTTCTCAAGCTGAGAGAACTGAAGAAAAATTTCAAGCCTCGAGTTGCAATATTGAAGGATTCTATGGGCAAAAAAAGAATGACCCAAGAAGCATCTAAGGAAGATGAAAGGAAGACACAGAGTCACTAAGCCAAAAAGAATTGGTCAATGTTCAACCATTTCAGGAGAAGGCATATGATCAAGAACCATTGGTATTGGAGGAAGAATTCCAAGCTGTACAAAAGGCATTGGTGAAAAGCAAGGCTCTATAAATTGATGGAATACCAATTGAGATATTTCAACAAATGGATGCAATTCTGGAAACACTCTCACATCTATACCAAGAAATTTGGAAGACAACTACCTGGCCAACTGCCTGGAGGAGACCCATATTTGTGTCCATTCCATAGAAAGGTGATCTGATAGAATGTGGAGATTATCGCACAATATCATTAAAATCACACGCAAGTAAAATCTTGCTGAAGATAATTCAAAAACAGTTGCAACAATACCTCAACAGGAAACTGCCAGAAGTTCAATCCAGATTCAGAAGAGAATGCGGAATCAAGCATATCATTGGTGATGTCAGATGGATCTTGGCTGAAAGCAGAGAATACAAGAAATATGTTCACTGTGTTTTATTGACTATGCAAAGGCATTCAACTGCGAATCATAAATTATGGATAACATTGCGAGGAATGGGAATTTCCGAACTCTTAATTGTGCTCATGAAGAATCTATACGTAGGCCAAAAAGCATTCGTTCAAACAGAACAAGGGGATACTGCATGGTTTAAAATTAGGGAAGATGTGTGTTGGAGTTGTATACTTACACCATATTTATTCAATTTGTGTGCTGAGCAAATAATCTGAGAAGATGGACTATATGAAGAAGAATGGGGCATCAGGATTGGAGGAAGACTCATTAACAACCTGTGATATGCAGATAACACAGCCTTGCTTGCTGAATGTGAAGCAGACTTGAAGCACTTAGTGATGAAGATCAAAGACTACAGCCTTCAGCATGGATTACACCTCAGCATAAAGAAAACAAAAATTCTCACAATGGGACCAATAAGAAACATCATGATAAATGGAGAAAAGATTGGCATTGTCAAGAATTTCATTTTACTTGGATCCACCATCAACGCACTGAAGTCAAGAAATCAAATGATGTATTGCATTACACAATCTGCTAGGAAAGACCTCTTTAGAGTGTTAAAAGCAAAGATGTCACTTTGTAGAATACGGTGCTCCTGACCCAAGCCCTGGAATTTTCAATTGCCTTCTATGCATGCAAAACCTGGACAATGAATAAGGAAGGTGGAAGAAGAATTGATGCCTCTGAATTATGGTATTGACAACGAATATCAAATATACCATCGACTGCCAGAAGAACAAACATATCTGTCTTGGAAGCAGTACAGCCAGTATGGTCCTTAGAAGTGAGGATGGCGAGACTTTGTCTCACATACTTTGGATGTGTTATCTATCAGGAGGGACCAGTCCCTGGATAAGAAAACACTCAGTAGAGGGTCAGAGAAAAAACAAGAAACCCTCAAAGAAATGGATTGACACAGTGGCTATAACAATGGGCTCAAACATAGCAACAATTATGAGGGTTGTGCAGGAGTGGCAGTGTTTCATTCCATTGTACATAAGGTTGCTATGAGTCAGGACTGACTGGACAGCACCTAAGAAAAGTAACAGGACAACTCTATGAAGTGGTGCCTACTATTTCCACATTTTACTGATGTGAAAATCGAAGCACAATAAGGTTAAACAATCTGCCCCAAGTTACTACCAACAAATGGAAGAGCCAGGTTTCAAATCCATAATTGTCTTGTTCTAGAATATGCTCTCAACTCCTCTACATTTGACTGCCTCTGTTGCCTAATTAACATAGATAGATTTAGACTTTTGCATCTGTTCTGCTGCATGTATAACAACAGTGTCAAGCAAACCAAAGGATGAGATGGCCTCATAATAGGTTTATTTCTCCTGAGATCCAATTCCCCACGTGCAAATAATTAAAAAGTATATTTAACATCCCATGAGACTTCAGTAAAAAAACTGAGTGACAAGCTGCAGAAATAAAGCAGGTAAAACCTGAAGCTTATAGAAGTAATATAGTTATTTCTAAACCTGGATATGTTGATGTTACCTAAGGAATTGAGACAAATTATATGAAAATTTAAAATATACCCCAGGGTATATTTTATTTCAAGAAAAAGAAAATCTGGCTTTTGGAAAAAATATACAGTGGTAATTCTTAAAGTCTGGGACTATAAAACACAGTTTTCAAAAATCAAATATTTGCATAAAAAATAAAAGGATTTTGGCAATTAGATAGCTATTTTTGTTAAAAATAGCAAAAGTTACTTAAAAATGATACTGGTTATGAAATCTGGGAATTAAACTGCTGAAATAAAACTGATTTAAAAATACCTTGTATATTAGAAACTGTCAGAATTATTAAAATCTTCTGACAGGCATAATGTCAGAAGAGATGGTAATCACGTTTACTGATTCACTCAAATCGTATATAAAAGAAAACTGAAAGATTAATAATCTTAATACTCAAATATTTACAGGGAAGAGGATTGAAATTTTGTGGAAATATTATATAATAAAAATGTAATTGTAGAGGCAGCTCTAAGATGGTGGAATAGACCGACACTTCCGGCGAGCCCTCTTTATAACAAAGACCCGAAAAAACAAGTGAAACGGGTATATTTATGACAAGCTAGGAGCCCTGAGCATCAAAGGCAAGCTTAGAAAATGAACTGAGGGGCAGGGGGAGGAAGAGACAGTTCATAAGCAGAGAAGAGTTACCGGACCTGAATCGCTGGGAGCCCTCAGGCACCATTCCCAGGAGCAGCGGTGGTGGGCTGGTACTAGCATTTGGCATCAGTTTCCTCAGGGAGAAGCAGCCAGCCACACAGCCTACTCACACCTCTGGAACCAGAGAAGAACTGCACTGCTGGCAAAACTAAGTACCTGCATATATTTAACACCCCCCCCCCCCCCCCACGCACTGCCAAGCCAGCTTCAGCGGCTGACTTCCCTGGGCCTGAGATAGACCCTGTTGAGTGCCTAGAGCCATCCTACTGGCCTTGGAGAACGAATAAATTTGCAATTGGGGTAAAAGATAAATTGCCAGCTCCACTAACTGGGGGAGCTCAGGACAGAAGTAGCTCCTGCCCAGGCATAAACAGTCCGTGGACTTCAAGTACCTTTCCCCTCTGCGTGGGCCTGTGTGTTCCTATTTCAGGAGAATAGACCTTTGTTGGCAGATTCCAACTGTTTCAGCTGTGCGGTGGAGAGGTGAGTGTTTGATGTTTGACATTGCTTTGCCTATTAAACAGGGTCTTCACCCACTTCAGGGGCCTAAGGACTGGTAGCTCCACTCAGGTCACTCAGCCACCAGTAATAGGGGTCCAAGGATAACTGGTACCACCCAGTCCTTACAACCAAAAATATTGTGTGCCCATGGTCTGTCTGCAGAACCCACCCACCTGTACACTCTAGGGAACAGGGACATGCTTTCATCACAGACATGTAGGGGATGATTCTTAGCCCTCTGCCTTGTTCAGAGTGTGACCCCCTGCTACAGCCAGGTACCGGTATATACACCAATCACCTCTGCCCCTCTAAGACTGTAGGACAGAGCCTGTACCAATCCCTCAATGATCAGATACCTGGAAATCTGAGCTGAATTCATAAAAGAAAAGTGAACGCACTCCTAGACTGATTACCTGATAACAGCTCTAGCCATCTGGGGACAGGACGTCAGAGCTACAAAGGTGAAAATGATCAAGCTAGCTCACTCAAGCAACTCATTTGGGCATATCAAAACAAAACAAAGCAAGAAGCTATGACACAATAAGCAAACATAAAATAAAGTAATACAATAACTTATAGATGGTTTGGAGACAACAGTCAGTATCAAGTCACATAAAGAAACAGACCATGATCACCTCAACAAGCTCTCAAAACAAATAATTAAGGGATCTTCTAGACAAAAGTACATTCCTGGAATTATCAGAGGCAGAATACAAAAGATTAATATACAGAACCCTTCAACACATCAAGAAGAAAATGAGGCAATATGCAGAACAAGCCAAGGACAGCACAGATAAAGCAACTGAAGAAATTAAAAAGATTATCCAGGAACATAATGAAAAATATAAAAAGCTGGAAAAATCCATAGACAGACAGCAATCAGAAATTCAGAAGATTAATGATAAAATTACAGAAGTAGAACTCAATAGAAAGTCAAAGGACCAGAATTGAGCAAGTGGAAGGCAGAATTGGCGAGATTGAAGATAAAGCACTTGGCACTAATCTATTGAAGAAAAATCAGATAAAAGAATTTGAAAAAATGAAGAAATCTTAAAAGTCATGTGGGACTCTATCAAGAGAAATAGCCTACAAGTGATTGGAGTACCAGAACAGGGAGGGATAACAGAAAATACAGAGAAAATTGTTGAAGATTTGCTGGCAGAAATCTTCCCTGATGTCATGAAAGGTGAGAAGATATCTATCCAAAATGCTCACTGGAAAGTCACCAAGACATATTATAATCAAACTTGCCAAAACCAAAGATAGGGAATTTTAAGAACAGCTTTAGGGGTTAAAAAAAAAAAAAAGTCACCTACAAAGGAGAGCCAATAAGAGTAAACTTGGACTACTCAGCAGAATCCATGTAGGCAAGAAGGCAATGGGATGAATTATGTAAAGAATTGAAGGAAAAAAATTGCCAGCAAAGAATCATATAACCAGCAAAACTGTCTCTCAAATATGAAAGTGAAATTAGGACATTTCCAGAAAAAACAGAAGTTTAGGGAATTTGTAAAAACAAAACCAAAACTACAAGAAACACTAAAGGGAATTCTTTGGTTAGAAAATCAATAATATCAGGTATCAACCTAAGACTAGAACACTGGACAGAGCAATCAGAAGTCAACTCAGACAGGGAAATCACAAAAATAAATCAAGATAGAAAAAAACACTCAAAACAGGGTAACAGCGATGTTATTATATAAAAAAAGACAAAATTAAAACAATAAAGCAGTGTAGTCATAGATCTTCCATATGGAGAGGAAGATAAGGTGATACGAAGAAATAAAAGTTAGGTTTAAATTTAGAAAAATAGAGGTAAATAATAAGGTAACTACAAAGGAGACAAACTATCCTACTCATCAAAATAAAATACAAGAAAAAATAGAGACTCAGCAGAAACAAAATCAACAATGAATATGAGAAAAGGACAATATATAAAGGTAATCTACTCAGCACATAAAATTCAGTTGGAAAAAGAACCTGTCAACAACACACAAAAAAAGACATCAAAATGATAGCACTAAATTCATACCTATCCATAATTATGCTGAATGTAAATGAACTAAATGCACCAAAAAACAGACAGAGAGTGGCAGAATGGATCCGTCTATATGCTGACTACAAGATACACATCTTAGACTTACAGACACAAACAAACTAAAATTCAAAGTATGGAAAAAATATATCAAGCAAACAACAATCAAAAAAGAGCAGGAACGGCAATATTAATTTCTGACAAAATAGACTTTAAAGTTAAATCCACCACAAAGGATAAAGAACAACAATATTACTATACGGATTACTATGAAAAATTGTACTCTAACAAATTTGAAAACCTAGAAGAAATGAATGAATTCCTAGAAACACATTACCTACCTAAACTAACACAAATAGAGGCAGAACAACTAAATAGACCTGTAAAAAAAGAAGAGATTGATAAGAAAATCAAAAAACTCCCAACAAATAAAAGCCCTGGCCTGGACAGCTTCACTGCAGAGCTCTACCAAACTTTCAGAGAGGAGTTAACACCACTACTACTAAAGGTATTTCAGAGCATAGAAAAGGACAGAATACTCCCAAACTCATTCTATGAAGCCACCATATCCTTGATACCAAAACCAGGCTAAGACACCATAAAAGAAGAAAATTACAGACCAATATCCCTCATGAGCTTAGATGCAAAAATCTTCAACAAAATTCTAGCCAACAGAATTCAACAACATATAATAATTCACCATGGCCAAGTGGGATTCATACCAGGTATGCAGGCAAGGTTCAACATCAGAAAAAAAATTAATGTAATCCACCATATAAATAAAACAAAAGACAAGAATCACATGATTTTATCAATTGATGAAGAAAAGGCATTTGACAAAGTCCAACACCCATTCATGACAAAAACTCTCAGCAAAATAGGAATAGAAGGAAAATTCCTCAACATAATAAAGAGTATTTATACAAAGCCAATAGCCAACATCATCCTAAATGGAGAGAACCTGAAAGCATTCCCCTTGAAATCGGGAATCAGACAAGGATGCCATTTATCACCGCTCTTTTTCAACATTGTGCTGGTGGTCCTAGCCAGAGCAATTAGGCTAGATAAAGAAATAAAGGGCATCCAGATTGATAAGGAGGAAATACAATTATCTCTATTTGCAGATGACATGACCTTATACACAGAAAACCCTAAGGAATCCTCAAGAAAACTACTGAAACCACCAGAAGAGTTCAGCACAGTATCAGGATATAAGATAAACATACAAAAACCAGTTGGATTCCTCTACACCAACAAAAAGAACATCCAAGAGGAAATCACCAAATCAACATCACTTACAGTAGCCCCAAAGAAGATAAAATACTTAGGAATAAAGCTTACCAGAGATGTAAAAGACTTATACAAAGAAAACTAAAAAACACTTCTGCAAGAAACCAAAAGAGACCTACATAAGCGGAAAAACATACCTTGTTCATGGGTAGGAAGACTTAACATTATAAAAATGTCTATTCTACCAAAAGCAATCTATAGATTTCATGTAATTCCAATCCAAATTCCACTGACATTCTTTAATGAAATGGAGAAACAAATCACCAACTTCATATGGAAGGGAAAGAGGCCGTGGATAAGTAAAGCATTACTGAAAAAGAAGAACAAGGTGGGACCCCTTAATCTACCTGATTTTAGAACCTATTATACCGCCAAAGTAGTCAAAACAGCCTAGTACTAGTACAACAACAGATACATAAACCAATGAAACGGAATTGAGAATCCAGATATAAATCCATCCACATATGAGCAGCTGATATTTGACAAAGGCCCCAAAACAGTTAAATGGGGAAAAGACAGTCTTTTTAGCAAATGGTGCTGGGATAACTGGATGTCCATCTGCAAAAAAATGAAACAAAACCCATACCTCACTCCAAGCACAAAAACTAACTCAAAGTGGATCAAAGATCTAAGTATAAAATCTAAAATGATAAAGATCATGGAAGAAAAAATAGGGACAACATTAGGCGCCCTAATACATGGCATAAGAGTATACAAAACATTACTAACAATACAGAAGAAAAACTAGATAACTGGGAGCTCCTAAAAATCACACACCCATGCTTATCCAAAGACATCACCAAAAGAGTAAAAAGATTACCTACAGACTGGGAAAAAGTTTTTAGCTATGACATTTACACTCAGTGCCTGATCTCTGAAATCTACATGATACTGCAAAAACTCAACTACAAAAAGAAAACCCAGTTAAAAAATGGGCAAAAGATATGAATAGATACTTCACTAAAGAAGACATTCAGGTAGCTAACAGATACATGAAGAAATGCTCACGATCATTAGCCATTAGAGAAATGCAAATCAAAACTATAATGAGATTTCATCTCATTCCAACAAAGCTGTCATTAATCCAAAAAACACAAAACAATAAATGTTGGAGAGGCTGTGGAGAGATTGGAACTCTTATACACGGCTGGTGGGAATGTAAAATGGGAAAACCACTTTGGAAATCAATTTGGTGCTTCCTTAAAAAGATAGAAATAGGAGGCGGGGCCAAGATGGCAGACTAGGTGGACGCTACCGCGGATCCCTCTTGCAACAAAGACTCGGAAAAACAAGTGAATCGATCACATATATAACAATCTACGAACTCTGAACAACAAACACAGACTTAGAGACGGAGAACGAACAAATACGGGCAGACAGCGATCGTTTTCAGAACTAAGAGCCAGCGTACCAGCTGATTACCTGGAAAATCTAGTTTCCCAGTGATGGCTCAGAGACAGCAGTCCATATCAAACCACATAAAGAAACAGACCATGACAGCTTCTCCAACCCCCCAAACAAAAGAATCAAAATCTTTCCCAAATGAAGATACAATCCTGGAATTATCAGATACAGAATATAAAAAACTAATTTACAGAATGCTTAAAGATATCACAAATGAAATTAGGGTAACTGCACAAAAAGCCAAGGAACACACTGATAAAACTGTTGAAGAACTCAAAAAGGTTATTCAAGAACATATTGGAAAAATTAATAAGTTGCAAGAATCCATAGAGAGACAGCATGTAGAAATCCAAAAGATTAACAATAAAATTACAGAATTAGACAACGCAATAGAAAGTCAGAGGAGCAGACTCGAGCAATTAGAATGTAGACTGGGACTTATGGAGGACCAGGGAATCAACTCCAACATAGCTGAAAAAAAATCAGATAAAAGAATTAAAAAAAATGAAGAAACCCTAAGAATCATGTGGGACTCTATCAAGAAGGATAACTTACGAGTGATTGGAGTCCCAGAACAGGGAGGGGGGACAGAAAACACAGAGAAAATAGTTGAAGACCTCCTGACACAAAAATTCCCTGACATCAGGAAAGACAAAAGGATATCTATCCAAGATGCTCATTGAACCCCATTTAAGATTGATCCAAAAAGAAAAACACCAAGACATATTATCATCAAACCTGCCAAAACCAAAGACAAACACAAAATTTTAAAAGCAGCCAGGGAGAAAAGAAAGGTTTCCTTCAAGGGAGAATCAATAAGAATAAGTTCAGACTACTCAGCAGAAACCATGCAAGCAAGAAGGGAATGGGACGATGTATACAGAGGACTGAAGGAGAAAAACTGCCAACCAAGGATCATATATCCAGCAAAACTCTCTCTGAAATATGAAGAAGAAATTAAGATATTTACAGATAAACACAAGTTTAGAGAATTTGCAAAAACTAAACCAAGACTGCAAGAAATGCTTAAGGAGATTGTTTGGCCTGATGATCAATAATATCAGGTACCAGCACAATACAAGGTCACAAAACAGAACGTCCTGATATCAACGCAACTCAAATAGGGAAAGCACAAAAACGAAGTAAGATTAATTCTAAAAAATAAATAAAGAAAGAAAATAATACACATAACAGGAAATCATGGAAATCAATAGATAAACGATCACAATAATCAAAAAGAGGGACTAAATATAGGAGGCATTGAACTGCCAGATGGAGAGTGATACAAGGCGATATAGAACGAGACAAGTTAGGTTTTTACTTAGAAAAATAGGGGTAAATAATAAGGTAACCACAAAAAGGAATATCAATTCCATAACTCAAGAAAAATGTAACAACTCAACAAACATAAAGTTAAACATTATGAAAATGAGGATCGCACAATCTACTAAGAAAAGCGTCTCAGCACAAAAAAGTATGTGGAAAAATGAAAAGGCCAACAACACACAGGAAAAGGCGTCAAAATGACAGCACTAAAAACTTATTTATCTATAATTACGCTGAATGTAAATGGACTAAATGCACCAATAAAGAGACAGAGAGTCACGGACTGGATAAAGAAACACGATCCATCTATATGCTGCCTACAAGAGACACACCTTAGACTTAGAGACACAAACAAACTAAAACTCAAAGGATGGAAAAAAATATACCAAGCAAATAATAAGCAAAAAAGAAGAGGAGTAGCAATATTAATTTCTGACAAAATAGACTTTAGACTTAAATCCGCCACAAAGGATAAAGAAGGACACTATATAATGATAAAAGGGACAATTGATCAGGAAGATATAACCATATTAAATATTTACGCACCCAATGACAGGGCTGCAAGATACATAAATCAAATTTTAACAGAATTGAAAAGCGAGATAGACACCTCCACATTTATAGTAGGGGACTTCAACACACCACTTTCGGAGAAGGACAGGACATCCAGTAAGAAGCTCAATAGAGACACGGAAGACCTACTTACAACAATCAACCAACTTGACCTCATAGACTTATACAGAACTCTCCACCCAACTGCTGCAAAATATACTTTTTTTTCTAGTGCACATGGAACATTCTCTAGAATAGATCACATATTAGGTCACAAAACAAATCTTGATAGAATCCAAAACATCGAAATATTACAAAGCATCTTCTCAGACCACAAGGCAATAAAACTAGAAATCAATAACAGAAAAACTAGGGAAAAGAAATCAAATACTTGGAAAATGAACAATACCCTCCTGAAAAAAGACTGGTTTATAGAAGACATCAAGGAGGGAATAAAGAAATTCTTAGAAAGCAACGAGAATGAAAATACTTCCTATCAAAACCTCTGGGACACAGCAAAAGCAGTGCTCAGAGGCCAATTTATATCGATAAATGCACACATACAAAAAGAAGAAACAGACAAAATCAGAGAACTATCCCGACAACTTGAACAAATAGAAAGTGAGCAACAAAAGAACCCATCAGGCACCAGAAGAAAACAAATAATAAAAATTAGAGCTGAACTAAATGAATTAGAGAACAGAAAAACAATTGAAAGAATTAACAAAGCCAAAAGCTGGTTCTTTGAAAAAATTAACAAAATTGATAAACCATTGGCCAGACTGACTAAAGAAAAACAGGAAAGGAAACAAATAACCCGAATAAGAAACGAGAAGGACCACATCACAACAGAACCAAATGAAATTAAAAGAATCATTTCAGATTACTACGAAAAATTGTACTCTAACAAATTTGAAAACCTAGAAGAAATGGATGAATTCTTGGAAAAACACTACCTACCTAAACTAACACATTCAGAAGTAGAACAACTAAATAGACCCATAACAAAAAAAAGAGATTGAAACGGTAATCAAAAAACTTTCAACAAAAAAAAAGTCCTGGCCCGGACGGCTTCACTGCAGAGTTCTACCAAACCTTCAGAGAAGACTTAACACCACTACTACTGAAGGTACTTCGAAGCATAGAAAAAGACGGAATACTACCCAACTCATTCTATGAAGCTACCATCTCCCTGATACCAAAACCAGGTAAAGACATTACAAAAAAAAGAAAATTATACACCTATATCCCTCATGAACATAGATGCAAAAATCCTCAACAAAATTCTAGCCAATAGAATCCAACAACACATCAAAAAATAATTCACCCTGATCAAGTGGGATTTATACCAGGTATGCAAGGCTGGTTTAATATCAGAAAAACCATTAATGTAATCCATCACATAAATAAAACAAAAGATAAAAACCACATGATCTTATCAATAGATGCAGAAAAGGCATTTGACAAAGTTCAACACCCATTTCTGATAAAAACTCTTACCAAAATAGGAATTGAAGGAAAATTCCTCAACATAATAAAGGGCATCTATGCAAAGCCAACAGCCAATATCACTCTAAATGGAGAGAACCTGAAAGCATTGCCCCTGAGAACGGGAACCAGACAAGGATGCCCTTTATCACCACTCTTTTTCAACATCGTACTTGAAGTCCTAGCCAGGGCAATTAGGCTAGACAAAGAAATAAAGGGTATCCAGATTGGCAAGGAGGAAGTAAAGCTATCACTATTTGCAGATGACATGATCGTATACACAGAAAACCCTAAGGAATCCTCCAGAAAACTACTGAAACTAATAGAAGAGTTTGGCAGAGTCTCAGGTTATAAAATAAACGTACAAAAATCACTTGGATTCCTCTACATCAACAAAAAGAACACCGAAGAGGAAATCACCAAATCAATACCATTCACAGTAGCCCCCAAGAAGATAAAATACTTAGGAATAAATCTTACCAAGGATGTAAAAGACCTATACAAAGAAAACTACAAAGCTCTGCTATAAGAAATTCAAAAGGACATACTTAAGTGGAAGAACTTACCCTGCTCATGGATAGGAAGACTTAATATAGTAAAAATGTCTATTCTACCAAAAGCCATCTATACATATAACGCACTTCCAATCCAAATACCAATGTCATATTTTAAGGGGATAGAGAAACAAATCACTAATTTCATATGGAAGGGAAAGAACCCCCAGATAAGCAAAGCATTACTGAAAAAGAAGAAGAAAGTGGGAGGCCTCATTCTACCTGATTTCAGAACCTATTATACAGCTACAGTAGTCAAAACAGCCTGGTACTGGTACAAGAACAGGCACATAGACCAATGGAGTAGAATTGAGAACCCAGATATAAATCCATCCATGTACGAGTAGCTGATATTTGACAAAGGACCAGTGTCAGTCAGTTGGGGAAATGATAGTCTTTTTAACAAATGGTGCTGGCATAACTGGATATCCATTTGCAAAAGAATGAAACAGGACCCATACCTCACACCATGCACAAAAACTAACTCCAAGTGGATCAAAGACCTAAACACAAAGACTAAAACGATAAAGATCATGGAAGAAAAAATAGGGACAACCCCAGGAGCCCTAATACAGGGTATAAACAGAATACAAAACATTACCAAAAATGATGAAGAGAAACCAGATAACTGGGAGCTCCTAAAAATCAAACACCTATGCTCATCTAAAGACTTCTCCAAAAGAGTAAAAAGACCACCTACAGACTGGGAAAGAATATTCAGCTATGACATCTCAGACCAGCACCTGATCTCTAAACTCTACATGATTCTGTCAAAACTCAACCACAAAAAGACAAACAACCCAATCAAGAAGTGGGCAAAGGATATGAACACACATTTCACTAAAGAAGATATTCAGGCAGCCAACAGATACATGAGAAAATGCTCTCGATCACTAGCCATTAGAGAAATGCAAATTAAAACTACGATGAGATTCCATCTCACACCAACTACACTGGCATTAATCCAAAAAACACAAAATAATAAATGTTGGAGAGGCTGCGGAGAGATTGGAACTCTCATACACTGCTGGTGGGAAAGTAAAATGGTACAACCACTTTGGAAATCCATCTGGCGTTATCTTAAACAGTTAGAAATAGAACTACCATACAACCCAGAAATCCCACTCCTGGGAATATACCCTAGAGATACAAGAGCCTTCACACAAACAGACATATGCACACCCATGTTTATTGCAGCTGTGTTTACAATAGCAAAAAGCTGGAAGCAACCAAGATGTCCATCAACAGATGAATGGGTAAATAAATTGTGGTATATTCACATAATGGAATACTACGCATCGATAAAGAACAGTGACGAATCTCTGAAACATCTCATAACATGGAGGAATCTGGAAGACATTATGCTGAGCGAAATGAGTCAGAGGCAAAAGGACAAATATTGTATAAGACCACTATTATAAGATCTTGAGAAATAGAAAAAATGGAGAAGAACACATACTTTTGTGGTTACAAAGGGGGGAGGGAGGGAGGGAGGGAGAGGGTTTTTTATTGATCAATCAGTAGATAAGAACTGCTTTGGGTGAAGGGAAAGACAACACACAATACAAGGAAGGTCAGCCTAATTGGACTGGACTAAAAGCAAAGAGGTTTCCGAGATAAAATGAAAGCTTCAAAGGTCAGCGGAGCAGGGGCTGGGATCTGGGGAACATGGTTTGAGGAGACTTCTAAGTCAACGGGCAAATTCTATTGTGAAAACATTCTGCATCCCACTTTGAATTGTGGCGCCTGGGGTCCTAAATGCCAACAAGTGGCCATCTAAGATACATCAATTGGTCTCAACCCACCTGGAGCAAAGGCAAAGGAAGAACACCAAGGTCACACGACAACTAAGAACCCAAGAGACAGAAAGGACCACATGAACCAGAGACCTACATTATCCTGAGACCAGAAGAACTAGTTGGTGCCTGGTCACAATCGATGTCTGCCCTGCTAGGGAGCACAACAGACAACTCCTGAGGGAGCAGGAGGCCAATGGGATACAGACCCCAAATTCTCATAAAAAGACCATACCTAATGATATGAAAGCGACTAGAGGAATCCCAGAGACAATGCTCCCCAGAACTTCTGATGGCACAGGACAGGAACCATCCCCGAAGACAACTCATCAGGCATGAAAAGGACTGGTCAGCAGGGGGGAGAGAGATGCTGATGAAGAGTGAGCCAATTAAATTAGGTGGACACTGGAGAGTGTGTTGGCAACTCTTGACTGGAGGGGGGATGGGAAGATAGAGAGAGAGGGAAGACTGCAAAATTGGCACAAAATGAGAGACTGAAAGGGCTGACTCAATAGGGGGAGGGCAAGTGGGAGAAGGGAGTAAGATGTATGTAAACCTACATGTGACAGACTGATTGGAATGGTAAATGTTCACTTGAAGCTTAATAAAAATTAATTAAAAAAAAAAAAGATAGAAATAGAACTACCATACGATCTAGAAATCCCACTCCTTGGAATATGTCCTAGAGAAATAAGAGCCTTTACACAAACAGATACTTGCACACCCATGTTTATTGCAGCACTGTTTACAATAGCAAAAAGGTGGAAGCAACCAAGGTGCCCATCAACAGATGAATGGATAAATAAATTATGGTGTATTCAAACAATGAAATACTACGCATCGATAAAGAACAGTGATAAATCTGTGAAACATTTCGTAACACGGACGAACCTGGAAGCTATTATGCTGAGTGAAACTAGTCAGCTGCAAAAGGACAAATATTGTATAAGACCACTATTATAAGAACTCGAAAAACAGTTTAAACAGAGAAGAAAATATTCTTTGAGGTTACGAGATGGGGGAGGGAGTGAGGGTGAGAGAGGTGTATTCCCTAATTAGATAGTAGAGAAGAACTACCTTAGGTGATGGGAAAGACAACGCACAACACAGGCGAGGTGAGCACAATTGACTAAACCAAAAGCAAAGAAGTTTCCTGAATAAACTGAATGCTTGAAGGCCAGCGTAGCAGGAGCAGGGGTTTGGGGATCATGGTTTCAGAGGACATTTAAGTCAATTGGCATAATAAAATCTATTAAGAAAATATTCTGCATCCTACTTTGGAGAGTGGTGTCTGGGGTCTTAAAAGCTAGCAAGCAGCCATCTAAGATGCATCAATTGGTCTCAACCCACCTGGATCAAAGGAGAATGAAGAACACCAACAACACAAGGTAATTACAAGCCCAAGAGACAGAAATAACCACATAAACCAGAGACTACATCAGCCTGAGAGCAGAACTAGATGGTGCCCGGCTACAACCGATGACTGCCCTGACAGGGAACACAACAGAGAACCCCTGAGGGACCAGAAGAGCAGTGGGATACAGACCCTAAATTCTCATAAAAAGGCCAGACTTAATGGTCTGACTGAGACTAGAAGGCCCCGGTGGTCATGGCCCCCAAGCCTTCTGTTGGCCCAGGACAGGAACCATTCGCAAAGCCAACTCTTCAGACAGGAATTGGACTGTACGATGGGTTGGGGAGGGATGCTGGTGAGGAGTGAGCTTCTTGGATCAGGTGGACGCTTGAGGCTATGTTGGCATCTCCTGTCTGGAGGGGAGATGAGAGGGTGGAGGGGGTTAGAAGCTGGTGAAATGGACACAAAAAGAGAGAGTGGAGGGAGGGAGTGGGCTTTCCATTAGGGGGAGAGCAACTGGGAGTATGTTGCCTGGTGTATATAAGTTTTTGTGTGAGAGACTGACTTGATTTGTAAACTTTCACTTAAAGCACAATAAAATTTTTTTTTAAATGTAGTAGTTCAATGATTTTCTGACTCTATATAAAAATCATTTCCTGTGATAAATAAAAATCAATGTTAATGCAAACAGAATTCTCAAGGAAAATTATTTCTTTTTCTACTACTAGAGATATCCTTACCAGTGAGAAAAGAATGATGATTTTGATAGCAATCATTATAAGCACTATGCTCCCAAAAGAAATACTTTAGTAGCCTTCAGAAGTTGTACCAAACCTTTGGATGACTACTTAATTGCAATTACACAATTATCACTTAATCTGAAATTACAAGACAAACTATAATAACAATGAAGACACAAAATTTTTCAACATAGCTTTGAAAAATATTATATATTATATGATTAATTATATATAATTAAGTTATATAATTATATATATAAATTTTTGAAATTGTATTAAAATTCACCTGTATTACATACTAAAAAGAGAATACAGTGGGATCTCTAAATAGGGGGGACACTAGACACTTAAGATAGTGAGACTGACACTTAAATATTATGGTAGTAGCTGAGATTGTAGTCCTATAAGCCTAAAGCAAATCTTAGCTCTCTTACAAGGTATGTGCTCTTCAATAAATTACTTAAAACTCCAAACTTCATTTTAGTCATCTGTAAAAGGAGACAATACCACACAAAAATAAACTGAAGTAAAGTATCTAGAGCTTCCCGCAGTATCTGGCACATAAAAGAACAATCAGTTGCTATGGAATGGATTCCAACCCACAGAGGCTCCATGTGTGTCAGAGAATTGTGCTTCTTAGGGTTTTCAATGATTTTTTTTAATAGCTCTCCAGGCCTTTCTTCCAAGTTACCTCTGGATGGACTTGAACCTCCAGTCTTCCGGTTACCAGTAAGCATGTTGACTGCACCATTCAGGGATGCCTGGCACATAAAAAAAAAAATAGGAATGGTAAATAAATATTAGCTCCCTCCCTCTGATTTTGCCCAAAGTTCTCTGCTAAAGAATATTTTAAAAGTAGTAAAAGTTACATCCATCAAGGACCTTGTAACCTTGTTAGAATGATGGAACATATACTCAGAGAACAGTTAAGGGATGTGCTATAGACCAAATTTTGTCCCCCAAAAGTGTGTGTTGGAATCCTAACCCCTACACTTGCAGCTGTAATCTCATTTAGGGAATAGGGCTTTTTGTTATGTTAATGAGGCCATATCGGTGTAAGGGGTGTCTTAAGCTAATCACTTCTGAAATACAAAAACAGAAGATTAGAAGATTCCTCACAGAAGCAAGGAAGCACAGATGGGAGAAGGTAGGTGCAATGCTACATGAAGATCGCCAAGGAACTGAGGAACAGAAGCTGAAAAGAGACAAGGATCTTCCCCCAGAGCCAACAGATAGAGAAAGCCTTCCCTCCTACACTGTGAGAAGACAAATTTCTGTTTGTGAAAGTCACCCACTTGTGATATTTCTATTATAGCAGCAATATGACACTATGACAAAATGTAAGCAACGTAAGCGTAAAAGTGAGAACTATAGATAGTATGTATTCAAAAAAGAGAGAAATCAAGGAAAGCATAAATTGTGGTTATCCTGTAAGGCTTCAAGGAGGAGATAGGACCTGAGGAGGATTCCTATGCATGGGTAAGACTGAAGTGGAAGAGAAGGAAGAGCCTTTTCCAAGCCAACTGGAGCAATAAGATTTGAGAATGGGCACTGCCTCTTACAGGACAGGGAAGTGACCAGTTCAGCCAGCTCAAAGCTTAGCTTGGAGAGCAGCATACCAGACATCATCTCCCTGTCAATTACTTTCTTCCAGGGGGCTTTCACCTTATCTCAGTCAGCTATCAAATCTCCCTTCCCAAGACACATGCTGGCCAAGGTTCTCCCACTCTCCAAAATGTCTTCCTCCCTTGATGAAAGGTATGAACAGAAGCATTGAAATCAATTGTCCTGAATCAAAAGGTGAAAACGTATTGTCATTCCTGGCAGCATGTCATGGATTGAATTGTGTCTCCCCAGAATATGTGTCAACTTGATTAGGCCATGATTCCCAGTACTGTGTGGTTGCCCTCCATTTTGTGATTGATATTTTATATTGAAGAGGATTAGGGTGGGATTGTAACACCCTTACGAAGCTCACATCCCTTACTCAATGTAAGGGAGTTTCTCTGGGGTGTGGCCTGCACCACCTTTTATCTTACAAGAGATAAAAGGAAAGGGAAGCAGCAGGGCAGTGAGGGGAACCTCATCCCACCAAGAAAGATGCACTGGAAGCAGAGTGCATCCTTTGGACCCAGGTTCCTGCATGGAGAAGCTCCTAGTCCAGGGAAAGATTGATGAGAAGGACCTTCCTCCAGAGCCGACAGAGAGAGAAAGCCTTCCTCTGGAACTGACACCCTGAATTTGGACTTCTAGCCTACTGGACTGTGAGAAAATAAATTTCTCTTTGTTAAAGCCATCCACTTGTGGTATTTCTGTTATAGCAGCACTAGATGACTAAGACAGGGTGGGAAACCATGTGGGAAGGATATGGTACAGGTGATTCTGATACCTTGTACTCCATTTAAATTGTATACTAAAGAAATCAAGAAGAGCCCAAAACTAGCAAGACAACAATGGAGGTCATGAATATCTCTGGAGAGTAGAACAGACAGAAGAGTAGTATCCAACAATGTGTGGTCATCACAAAGAGCTGAAGAAAATCTCAGGCCAGGGGCATCCATGCATGGTATTAAATAATCAATACATGAGTCCAGAACACCAAAAATTCCTAGTTTATTTGTAACTTTTCAGCAGAGTGTGACCTATGGGGCTGTAATTACCAGATCTCTCTTCCCAAGTGAAAAAAAAAAGGGATACACTCAAACTGTTCACATCCTGAAACAGGATTATAAATGGCAATAGACCTCTCAAATTTTTTGCTTCAATTACACAAAGATAGTCTTAAGTACACTGTGGAAATGCCATTGGTTCTGCATCTGAGTTTCAGCCACAGGTATATGCAGGTTATTCGGTAAGGCATACAAAATACTGACCATAACAGGTAAGTGTTTCCAAAATAAGAGTTCCCTCCTCTTGCAGGTAACTGTGCAGCAGCATGCAAAGGTGAATGGTGATCCTATACGTAGCTTCAGCTCACTGATAACGCATATCAACTACAATGTCTCAATCCTCCAATGACTGCAAATTACCCTGAGTACTTTTTAGACTGAAAATAGATGTAAAAATATGGTAATGATACACTTTCTTTCATATCTTAACATATTGCTGCTAACCCAACATTATTATTATTAGCACACTTTTGACACCAGTTCCCAGTGGAAGTAATGGATTTGCAGGCTGGCTGTGGCCAACAGCACACATTTTTAACTCGACTGGCCAAGGAACAGGGCAAAACAAATAAACATAAGTAGAAATGGAACTTAAGCCTTCAGCCTTGTCAGAGCTTTTATTGGCACTTAGGGTCACAATGACATTCCACCATCTCCTTCACCCTGACCTCACCCTACCCCTTTACCAACCCCCAAGACCTGGAAATAAGGGAAATAACATTGCCCATTGAGAGTTCAGCTTTAATATCCTGGCAAAGGCACACGGAGTAGAGCGATGCAAAGTAACTTTTGAGACAGAATGGCCTTCAGTCTGTAGTGTCTGGCTGTGTGCTGGGAACAAGACTTATTGACTTGGGGTTTTCTCACCCCAAGATAATTTTCAGTTTTCTAGCTTAGCTTCCCCACAGCTTCCCCACCGACTCACCCACTCATCCTCTAAGGAATATCCTTACTTAACCAGACCAATTCTAGGTATTTAGTGATACAGATAAGGGAAAATAGGAAGAGAGAACCAGGACTGGAAGACAAGAGTAAAGAAAAAAGTATTCTTGTTTGCTGGGTAAAAAGCCTAGGGTCCAAGTCTTTTGTGGAGAATCTGGATAACGGATTAAAATATTGTAAAACCTCTAAAAATAAATAAAATAAAAGTTAAATAAAGAGATGGAGGTAGGGCAAATGGTCAGATGTGGAGAAAGGTTTGGGTATTTCATACGAGAATCTCAGGAGTAGCTGCAGGATGCTAGAGAACAAGACAAAAAATAGAGAGGGTACTGAGAGGTGTTCTCTGAGTTTTGCTTTGGGTCCCATGTGTTTGTTCTGTGAGAGATGCAGGATAAGAAGGGAATTAGTTTTCAAATTGCTTCTGGTTGCCTGACAGGGCTTCTTTAAAGGTGACTATATTTTTTTATATGTGTATAGGAGCCCTGGTGGCGCAATGGTTAAGAGCTTGGCTGCTAACCAAAAAGGTCGGCAGTTTGAATCCACCAGCCGCTCCTTGGAAACCCTATGGGACAGTTCTACTCCACCCTAGAGGGTTGCTATGAGTCAGAATAGACTTGGCACTGGATTTTCTTAAATATGTGTATAATAAGCCACCTGAGGCCAAGGGAATCTTTAGTAATGATAACCTGATTAAATATATTAATATATATAAGGGCACACATCAAAAATAAGGCTAGTCAGTAAAAGAAACACATGGAAACAAAAAGGAGATCCCCTTGAGTCTGGAGCTTGTAATACCCTGCAAGGACTGTCCAGGCCCAAGGAGTGTCCCCTTGAGGTCCTGGGACAGGTATTTCCATTTGAAGACCAAATAATTTATGTTATCCCAGTCTGATGCCATTAATATTTAAATCCTGTAAGCAACCGCCCTTGTTCTGATTCCATACTCACCAAACAATTATTTATGTGCTGTCTAGAGATCTCAGTTGTCCCACCCCATGGCACATCATTTAGGATTCTTTATATCAAAAGTATCAGAAACACCAAGTCAAAGTTGTTTAAGACCTAAGGGAACACAACTATCAGAATAGCTAAAGTAAAAATAATAACACCAAACGCTGACAAGGAAGCAGAGAAACTAGATCACACATACACTGTGATCACACAAACACTGCTGGTAGGAATGTAAAATGACACAGCCACTCTCAAAAGCACTTTAGCAATTTCCTTTAAAATGAAAAATAGACTTACATATAACCCAGCAATTGGACTCTTAAACATTTATCCCAGAGAAGTACAAACTTATGCTTACACAGAAATATCTACACAAATGTTCACAGCAGCTTTATTTGTGATAACCAAAAACTGGAAACTACCCGAATGTCCTTCAGTGGGTGAACGGTTGAACAAACTTTGGTACATCCATGGAACACTATTCAACAGTAACAAGGAACAAATTATAGGTACATGCAACAATTTAAATGAAACTCAAGGGAATTATTCTAGGTTTAAAAAAAAAGAAAAGGTGTTCTCAAATGGCTACATACAATATGATTCCATTTATATAAAACTTGAAATAACAAAATTATAATAATGGAGAAGAGATTAATGATTGCCAGGGGTTAGGGATAGAAGATGGAGGTTAGAGTGGCTAAAAATGAGTAGCACAAGGAAGCCTGGTGAGGATGGTATAGTTATATATCTTGATTGTGCTATTAGCTACACAAAGCTACCCATGGAATAAAATTTCATCAAACTACACACACACAATAAGTGATATATAACTGGTAAAATCTGAATGAGCTCCTAGATTGTACCAATGTCAAATACCTGGTTTGGATATTGTACAAGATGTTAACATTAGGGGAAGGGCTGAGGAAAGGGTTCATGGGACCTTCTTTTTTCATTTCTTGTTATCTTGTTATGAATCTGTAATTAATTCAAAATAAGAAGTAAAAAAAGAAATGCTACATCTATATAAACCATATGTTTCTTTATCCCCAGTAATTATGTACCTTGTCAACAAGGAAAATTGAATAAAAGAGAAAATTTTGGTGTAATTAATAAAAAAAATGAAAATAAAGGGGAGTTATATGTTCTTTTTTTTTTTATATATGTTCAGGTGAATGGAAATCCAAGCATAGTGAGGACTTCAAATTTGATTGGTCCAACAGCTCTGTGTAACCAAAGACCCAATTTCTTTCCATTTCTACACTCTCCCTTCCTCAAAGATAGTTTCATTTGAGGCTGAGCACATTTGAGGCTGTGTGCTCTGCTGTGCATGGCCAGTGGAAAAGAGCATACTTCTGCCCTATGGTTCCAACAAGGAACCTGGAAATTCATCCTTATTAGCTTGCTGAAGTAATCACACCGAAACCCTGGTGGCGTAGTGGTTAAGTGCTATGTCTGCTAACCAAGATGTTGGCAGTTCAAATCCACCAGGCGCTCCTTGGAAACTCTATGGGGCAGTTCTACTCTGTCCTATAGGGTTGCTATGAGTCGGAATTGACTCGACGGCAGTGGGTTTGGTTTTTTGGTTTAAGTAATCACACGTTTTGTTTTCTCAGGATATTCTAGTTCCCTATTGGCCTTACAGAAACTCTGGTGGCATACTGGTTAAGAGCTATGGCTGGTAACCAAAAGGTAGGCAGTTTGAAGCAACCTGGCAGTCTTTGGAAACTCTGTGGGGCAGTTCTATTCTCCTATAGGGTCACTCTGAGTTGGAATCAACTCAATGGCAATGGGTTTGATTTTTTTTTTTTTTTTGATTGGCCTTACATAATTATCAATGCCTCCCACCTTTTACTCTCATATTTATCCTAATTTGGGTGATTAATTGTATGGTCACATGCCAAGCCTAAATGCAATACGCTCTTTGCTAACCACAGCCTACACTTAGACCTGAGACTTAGGTCAGCTTCCCTAAAGTATCTGGACTGCTTGGATGAGGTTCGGCTGCCCAATAAAACTGCCAGGAAACAGGTTAATTGGTTGCTGAGTTAGCAATTAAAAATTTCAACTAAATATATGCAGTTATATGTTGTTGTTGTTGTTAGGTGCAATCGAGTCAGCTCCGATTCATAGTGACACTGTGTACCAGAGAACGAAACACTGCCCAATACAGTCATGTGCCATGCTGACAATAGTTGCAATGTTTGAGCCCATTGTTGCAACCACTGTGTCAATCCATCTCGTTAAGGACCTTCCTCTTTTTCGCTGACCCTCTATTTCGCCAAGCATGATGTCCTTCTCAAGGCACTGATCCCTCCTGACAACATGTCCAAAGTATATAAGACACAGTCTTGCCATCCTTGCTTCTAAGCAACATTCTGGTTGTACTTCTTCCAAGACAGATTTGTTCATTCTTTTGGCAGTCCATGGTATAGCCAATATTCTTCGCCAATACCACAATTCAAAGGCGTCAATTCTTCTTCGGTCTTCCTTATTCATTGTCCAGCTTTCACATGCATATGATGCAATTGAAAATACCATGGCTTGGATCAGGTGCACCTTAGTCTTCAAGGTGACATCTTTGCTTTTCAACACTTTAAAAAAGAGTTCCTTTGCAGCAGATTTGCCCAAAGCAATGCGTCTTTTGATTTCTTGACCACTGCTTCCATGGGAGTTGATTGTGGATCCAAGTAAGATGAAATCCTTGACAACTTCAATCTTTTCTCCGTTTATCATGATGTGGGTTATTGGTCCAGTTGTGAGGATTTTTGTTTTCTTTATGTTGAGGTGTAATCCATACTGAAGGCTGTGTTCTTTGATCTTCATTAGTAAGTACTTCAAGTTCTCTTCACTTTCTGCAAGGAAGGTTGTGTCATCTGCATATCACAGGTTGTTAATGAGTCTTCCACCGATCCTGATTCCCAATTCTTCTTCATATAGTGCTGTTGTATTACTGGTGGTAAATTAATAAGTTGGCCTTCTACTTTATACCTGAGGCCCTGGTGGTATAGTGGTTAAGAGCTCAGATCTTTATACATTAATTTCTGTGAGTTTGATTATTGTTAAGCAATACCTAAAAATGAGTTTGTTTTCAATGTGCTGGTAATTTGGGAAATTGAGCCTCCAAGACTGATGCTTTGGTACTGGTAAATTCATGAACATAATGAATGCTACCTGGAAGATAATCAGCTGACCTTGCTCTAGGGATTCCAAATGTGCTGTGGTACGTTTTCTTCATTAATGCACATGCTGGTTTAAAACCCTATTTGAAATGAAGCAAAGAATCAGGCCACTTCCCAAAAAAAAGTAAAACAAAGGAGAGAATCACTATAAATATTTTAAATATCATAACAGAGAAACTGCTAAAATTTTACATAGAACGAGAATGAAATTCAATGCAAGAAAAACAATGAAGTAAATACTTTGTATCTTGTGAACCAAATTGTTCACTGATACCATCCTGAGAAAATAATATATCTTGTTAAAATTGTATCATCTTCCTGTTAGGAGGAGAAAATTGGACACATTATGAATTATTTGGAACCATGAATACATTTTTAATATTCCTTGATGTTGAGCTTTGACACATACTTTTTCATTGTTAAGACAAGAGATCTCAAATTTGATGGTCAGTTGCAAATTATTAAATGTTAGATGCAGAATCATTTTTAAAAAGGTAATGGACTCCAGTTCTCTCAGGTTGAAAACACATGAATGCTGCAACTACTTCATCTGTTTGTGTATCTGCTTAGTTCCAATGCTAGGAGTTAGAAAGCTTTTTTTTTTTCTCTTAGAGAGCTACAAGTTTATCAACTTATCCTAGAAGCAGAACCACACTGACTCTGTTTCGCCCTCTTTCCCTACAAACTAGCTCTTGGCTTATGAATGCCACCCTCTCACCCTGTCCTATCTAACTGGTTTATGACCTAAGTCCTACTCTTTTACGACTTTGTCACTTGACATGTCTCTAGAGTCTGAGGTAATTCATAAATATAAACACTGGTACCAGCTTCCCACCTAGAAAATGCTTAAAGTCTGGAGGTTGGCCAGTGTGGGCCCTTAATGGAAAGGCAAAGAGAAAGGACAGCAGTGAGGCATCTTGCACTATGATTATTTGGTATAATAAGAATGCATGAATTTCCTAGTGGTCATAATGAGTAGCTAGGCTCAAGCTATCTTGAAGTTATTCTGCCCAAGAGGGCAGTCAACTGGAAAAAAGAGAATCCTTGAATAAAAAGCTGTGGAATACACCACCAGGGGTGAACTGAGAGCTGTTGTGCAAGAGGTCAGCTGAATACATTGCTTATATCAAGATACTATGCAACACAGACTTTTTTTTAGAATCTGCAAAGAATTCATTTCTACACACAATTAAAGAGCCAGTCTTTGGGTATGTACCTTGTATGCAGATAACAATAGCACCAGTGACATAAAAATGTAGCTCTTTTTTCTTCTAATACCCCTTCCCCATGTCTAGCCCTGAAAAAGCTAGAAGTAGCAGAGAAGAGTAGGGAGGAAGAGTAAAAAAAAAAAAAAAAGACCACACTCCCATTCCCTGCTGCTCATTCTAATTTTGTTGTTGTTGTTGTTTGGGGGGAAAAGGTCGGGTGGTGGGGACCATGAGGAACTTTTGAATTGAGTGTGAGCTTAAAGTTTCATTTAGACTGGGCAGAACCTCTCAACACCTGAAAATGAACTGTATTTATTGAAACCATCTTTATAACAGAAAGGCAAAGGCATCTTTCCAAGATATCATCAAGGGGCAGAGAAAGGAGATTCAACAGAACATGTCTCAACATGGTAGCTGGTCAAAATATTAAGTCATTTCTGTTTAAAACCTACCACTTTCAGATTGTTCCATTTAAAAAATGTATACATAGTATGTGTGTGTGTCTGTGTGTGTGTGTGTATCCCATATTACTGCCAGTTTGTGGTGGTTTGTGTGTTGCTATGATGCTGGAAGCTATGCCACCGGTAACCAAGTACCAGCAGGGTCACCCATGGTGGAAAGGTTTCAACTGAGCTTCCAGACTAAGAAAGACTAGGAGGAAGGAGCTGGTGGTCTATGTCTGAAAAAAATTAGCCAATGAAAACCTTATAAATAACAGTGGAACATTGTCTGATAGAGAAGACGAGATAAGCCCCGCAGGTTGGAAGGCACTTAAAAGACGACTGGAAAAGAGCTGCCTCCTCAAAGTAGAGATGAAGTCAAACTTTCAGGATCTTCATTTGCTGATGTGGCATGACTCAAAATGAGAAGGAACAGCTACAAACATCCATTAATAATAGGAATGTGGAATGTACAGAGTGTGAATCCAGGAAAATTGTAAATTCTCAAAAATGAAATGGATTTAACAAACATCAATATCCTAGGCATTAGTGAGCTGAAATGGGCTCATATTGGCCACTTTGAATCAAATAATCATATGATCTACTATGCTGGGAATGACAAACTGAAGAGGAAGGTGTTGCATTCATCACCAAAAAGAACCCTTCAAGATCTATCCTGACGTACAACACAATCAGTGATACAATAATATCCATATGCCTACAGGGAAGATCAGTTAATAAGACTATTATTCAAATTTACACACCAAACACTAAGGCCAAAGGTAAAAAAAAAATTGAAGATTTTTACCAACTCTTGCAGCCTGAAATGGATCAAACATGCAATCCAGATGCATGGATAATTACTGGTGATTGGAATGCAAAAGTTGGAAACAAAGAAGGATCGGTAGTTGGAAAATATGGCCTTGGTAATAGAAATGATGCCAGAGATCAAATGATAGAATTTTGCAGGACCAACAACCTCTTCTTTGCAAATGGAAGAGCTCAATATCATCGGTCAGAACAAGGCCAGGGGCCGACTGCAGAACAGATCATCAATTGCTCAAATGCAACTTCAAGCTGAAGCTGAAGAAAATTAGAACAAGTCCACCGGAGCCAAAGTACAAACTTGAGTACATCACACCTGAATTTAGAGACCATCTCAAGAATAGATTTGAAGCATTGAACACTAATGATTGAAGACCTGTGGAGTTGAGGAATGACATCAAGGACAACATACAGGAAGAAAGTAAGTGGTCATTAAAAAGAAAGAAAAGACCAAAATGGATGGCAGAAAGGACTCTGAAACTTTCTCATAAATGTGGAGTAGCTAAAATGAATGGAAGAAATGATGAAATAAAAGAGCTGAACAGAATATTTCAAAGGGCAGATCCAGAAGACAAAGTGTTATAATGAAATGATCAAAGACCTGGAGTTAGAAAAGCAAGAGGGAGGAACATGCTCCACATTTCTCAAGCTGAAAGAACTGAAGGAAAAAATCAAGGCTTGAGTTGCAATATTGAAGGATTCTGTTTTTTTTTATGGACAAAATACTGAACAACGCAGGAAGCATCAAAAGTAGATGGAACGAATACACGGAGTCATTATACCAAAAAGAATTGATCAATGTTCACCCATATCAAGAGATAGCGCTTGATCAAGAACCAATGCTACTGAAGGAATTAGTCCAAGATGCACTGAAGACATTGGCAAAAAAAAAAAAAAAAAAACAAGGCTCCAGGAATTGACGGAATACCAACAGAGACATTTGAACAAACGGGTGCAGCCCTGGAAGCACTCTCTTACCTATGCCAAGAAATTGGGAAGACAGCTACCTGGTAAACTGACTGGAAGAGATCCATATTTATGCCTATTCCAAAGAAAGGTGATCCAGCAGAATGCAGAAATTATCAAACAATCTCATTAATATCCCACACAAGTAAAATTTTGCTGAAGATCATTCAAAAGCAGTTGCAGCAGTACACCAACAGGGTACTGCTGGAAATTCAAGTTGGATTCAGAAGAGGACCTGGAACCAGGGATATCATTGCTGATGTCAGATGGATCCTGGCTGAAAGCAGAGAATATCAGAAAGACGTTTACCTGTGTTTTATTGACTGTGTAAGGGCATTGGACTGTGTGGATCCTAACAAATTATGGATAACATTGCAAGGAATGAGAATTCCAGAACACTTAATCGTGCTCATGAGGAATTGGTACATAGATCAAGAGGCAGTTGTTCAAACAGAGCAAGGGGATACTGCATGGTTTAAAGTCAGGAAAGGCATGTGTCAGGGTTGTAACCTTTCACCATACTTATTCAATCTGTATGCTGAGCAAATAATCCAAGAAAATGGACTATATGAAGAAGAATGGGACATCAGAATCATTAACAACCTGTGACATGCAGATGACACCACCTTGCTGAAAAGGGAAGAGGACTTGAAACACTGATGAAGATCAAAGACCACAGCCTTGAGTATGGATTACACCTCAACGTAAAGAAACAAAAATCTTCACAACTGCACCAATAAGCAATATCATAATAAATGGAGGTAAGATTGAAGTTGTCAAGTATTTCATTTTACTGGGATCTACAATCAACAACCATGGAAGCAGCAGTTAAGATATCAAACAACACACTGCACTGGACAAATCTGCTGCAAAAGACTTCTTTAAAGTGCTAAAAAGCAAAGACATCACCTTGAAGACTAAGGTATGCCTGGCCCAAGCCATGGTGTTTTCAATTGCCTCATATGCATGCAAAAGCTGGGCAATGAATAAGCAAGATGAAAAAATTGATGCCTTTGAATTATGGTGTTGATGAAGAATATTGAATATACCACGGACTGCCAAAAGAACTAATCAATCTGTCTAGGAAGAAGTACAGCCAGAATGCTCCTTAAAAAGCAAGGATAACAAGACTTTGTCTCACATACTTTGGACATGTTATCAGAAAAGATCAGTCCCTGGAGAAGGACAACATGCTTGGTAAAGTAGAAGGTCAAAGAAAAAGAGGTAGCCCCTCAATGAGATGAATTGACACCTTGGCTGCAACAATGGGTTGAAGCATAATGTTTATGAGGATGGTGCAGGACAGGGCAGTGTTTCATTCTGCTATACATAGAACCGACTCAATGGCACCTAACAACAACACACACACACATGATATACACACACATTTATATGTATACACATACATACATACATAATCACATGCATACATAGTATATGAACTGATCTTTTTCATTTAATACTATGTCATGAATATATTCTCATTACATTAAATATTCTTCTCCAACCTTTTCCTGGCATTATCATATCCCTTGCTATGAATATACCATAATTTATTTAATTGATGTAGTATTATTAAACATTTAGGTGATTTTTCCTAAATTTACTATTGTAACCAATGTTGTGATGAATCACTTCATAGATAAATGGTTAAAAAACTACTCAAATAAACATCAATCTATTTTTACATTCAAAATAAAAGACTGCCACCTATCCATTTAATTTTTGGGCTTTCAGGGGGAAATCGTTTTAGTGACACCCCACCTCCACTCTGGTTTATTTATTTGAACTGTCTTCTCAAAGAAAACTATAGTGCAATGCTTTTCTTCCATGTGCAGGGACTTTTGAGTTAACAGTTAGACTCCACGAATACTTCAGCTAAAAACCAGAGCTGCATTCAAATGATCAAAAGTATAAGACTTCAGTACAGTCCACCTGTGTTTTCTGGGAAAACACATCAAAGTTTAACTGACATGTGACATGGTTAAACTAGCTAACTGCCAAACATATGAAGTATTATCATGTTTTCTGAAATCAGAATAGTTCAATTATCTTAAATATTGTGAACAATAACAAAGAAATATGTTTAAATTAATATTGTTTATAAGGGGTGTATTAAAGCATTTCCAAACATGCCACTCCATTTGAATGTAATAACACCCCTGCAAAGTAGATTTTATCATTCTCATTTAGTTAGAGTGAAAATGAAAACTTAAAAAATTAGTTGGCTCATTCATAATTACGCAGATCTGGCACAAAAATAGCCAGGAGTCAAAACTGTACCCTAATTTAAAGTCCAGAATTTTTCTACCATGCCATTCTGCCTCTCTGTAAATTCATTTATTTATTTAACAAATACTTATTGAACATCAATGTGTGCCAGGAACAGTTCTAAATACTGATATAGTACAAAAGGGAAGAGGCAAAATTCCTACCCTCCCCTATTTCATGAGTATGAGGGAGACAGACAATAATTGATATTAATTTGTAATAGCTCAGGGAAAGATAAAAAGATAAGTACAGTGAAAAATAATGAGGGCTCTACGGCACTGGGTTTAGAGGATAGAAAGCGATGACAGATGCTATTTAAGTTCTCAAAGACACCCTCTTAGATGAGATTGACATTTGAGCAGAGGCCTGAACAAAATGAGCGATCAGGCTATGCAGACACAAGGGACAAGAGAATTTCACGAAGTGCTTGGGAACCTACATTTTAACATTAATAGCTCTCCCCATAGAATGGCAAGCTTGTCTTCCATTCACTTGGTAATTAACTGTAGATGCAGAGAAAATGCATCTCATTTAAATAAATAAGATTCACATAAAGGAGGCAAAGACCAAATAGCATATAACAGATGCAAAAAAGGTAAGCTTCTGGGGTTTCTACCATTAAGTGACATGGCTTTTCCATATTCATAGCTTTTTTGCAGGACAGCAATGGTGAATTTGACTTTTTATTTCATTATTTTTTAAAAAAATCTTGCAAAATTAACCATCGAATTACATCAAACAAATTACATTCATTATTTGTGCCTTGCAAAGACATTTACTGAGAGATAATGAAGGGTTCTAAAAATATATTTTCTTTGTGTTTTATCAATTTTTATTGACATGTTAAAAAAGAATTCTATTTTCCACCAAACTTCTTATAAATCCTCAGCATGATAAGGTGCAGTAGCATTTGCTTGAATCTTTTGTGCGAGGTGTTGGAGATCTTGACCATCCAATTATTTGGGGAAGTGAAATATATTAAGGAAGAACTGAAATAACCATTGCAGATATTAAACTAAAAAAAAAGTCAAGATATGTTAAAAGCCTTGATTTTATTACCTGCATGCCCTTATGATAGGACCCATGTAACTGCTGACACTCACCAACATAATTATCACTACCATTTATTGAACCCATGCCATGTGACATGCCATATGCTAACACACTTCACATTAGGGAGTAAAACCCCCCTAACAGTCCTGTAAAGTAATTACTATAATCATTCTCATTGTACTAACAAGGAGGAGTTAAAGTAGCCTACCCACTATATAACCAGTAAATGTCATTAGATATCTAGTTATATAAAATAAATGACCAATCTGAACTCCAATTTGAACAGCCAAAATTTGAACTCACAACAAGGTTCTCATGGTTCCTGCTAGACTGACTCTCTGCCGGATTCCAGAGTCAAAATTATGGCCTCTATGGTGGTGTTCTAACAATCTGGAGGTTGACTGAAAGCAACATGAGATTTAACAGCCAGTTCCACTCAACTCAAGAAACCTCAAGATTAAAAGACAATTACATGGACATCTCAAACAGATCAGTGGATGGGAATTGGAAGGAGATGCTAAGAATCAATTTCCTTTGGTAACCACAAGATTCTCTGATCTCCTCCTAAGTAGGAGCTGTAGACTAGAGCAGGTTCATAAAAGACACAGCCCTGCCCTCTCACTTGTTGTAAGCTATGTGACAACAAATTATAACTGTCTCCTTTACCGTACCCAACTTGATGCCTGGGACACAGCACTTCACATTTACTGATGAGAAAAGGAGGATGTAAGCTTCTTTAGAGAAGACAAAATCTACACAGAGATGAAACTAAAAGTGATTACAGAGTAACCCATCACCTAGTGTGGAATTGGCACGGGGTATTTCTGCCATCCTGAGATCCTTGGACAAACCCACAGAGTCAGGAAATGGTACCAGCAGGTCATCTGACTGCCAAGAACCAAACTAGAAATCTCTGGAACAGCTCCCTACTCACTCGCTGAGAGTGTTCCCTTCCTTCTAGGCTCTTGGAAAGTGTTCTGACAAGTTTTTGTCATATATTAATTATTGCCTTTACCCTGAAAAGAAATATTTCTCTGACAATTTAAAAACCTCTCTCTGCAATAAAAATGTCTGTGGCTTTTCTGAACCATCACTGTGTATTTGAAGACTATATTCTGGGAAGATGTTGCAATGGAGTCTTCCAGTCATTTGCCACACCGGCATCTGTCCATCAAGCAGAAGCTGTGGTTATTACCTACGCTCAAAGTGGAATAAAATAGTAACCCTTGACAACCACTTGGGATTCTCAGTTGCTCCTGTTGTGAATTCATAGTCTGATAATGAACAATTCTAAGAAAGAAAGCCACAGAGGAGAGAAGGAGATTGTATGTCTATGTGTCTGTGTGTGTGTGTCTCAAACATTTTATTCTCCCACATGTTTTCTGAAGAGATTGACAGGCATAGTATAAAGTTTCTGCAGCTGTATTACCAGATACTAGAATAGGCCTAGAAGAGTGTCAGTGATGAGTGATAATGAATACTCTAGAGGTGCCACATGTTGTTGTTGTTGTTAGATGTCATCAAGTCCATTCCGACTCATAGCAACCCTATGTACCACAGAATGAAATACTGCCTGCAAAGGACCTCTTTAAAGTGTCGAAAAGTAAAAATGTCACCTTGAGGACTAGGGTGCGTCTGACCCTAGCCATGGTATTTTCAATCACATCATATGCATGCAAAAGCTGGACAAGGAGTAAGGAAGGCCAAAGAAGAATTGATGCCTTTGAATTGTGGTGTTGGAGAAGAATATTGAACATACCATGGACTGCCAAAAGAATGAACAAATCCGTCTTGGAAGAAGTATAACCAGAATGCTCCTTAGAAGCAGAGTAGAGAGACTGGGTCTTACATACTTTGGACATGTTGTCAGGAGGAATCAGTCCCTGGAGAAGGACATCATGCTTGGTAAAGTACAGGGTCAGAGAAAAAGAGGAAGACCCTCAACAAGTTGGAATTACACAGTGACTGCAACAATGGGCTTAAGTATAACAATGATTGTGAGCATGACGTAGGACCAGGCAGTGTTTCATTCTGTGGTACAGGGTTGCAGAAATTATTGAATAATATCATTAATATCACAAGCAAACAAAATTTTGCTGAAGATCATTCAAAAGTGGCTGCAGCAGTATATCGACAGGGAACTGCCAGAAATTCAGGTAAGATTCAGAAGAGGACGTGGAACCCAGGATATCATTGCTGATGTCAGATGGATCCTGGCCAAATGCAGAGAATACCAGAAAGACGTTTACTTGTGTTTTATCAACTATACAAAGGCATTCGATTGTGTGGACCATACAAATCATATGCTACCTCTTGAAATGGTTGAACGTCGACTAATTCGTTTTGGTATAATGACTTTGTGTATTCCTTCCATCTTCTTTTGATGCTTCCTGCATCATTCAGCATTTTCCCTGAATAATTTATCAATATTGCAACTCAAGGCTTGAATTTTTCTTCAGTTCTTTCAGCTTGAGAAATGCTGAGTGTGTTTTTCCCTTTTGGTTTTCTATCTCCAGCTCTTTCCACATGTCATTATTATATTTTGTCTTCTGGAGCTGCCCTTTGAAATCTTCAGTTCTTTTACTTCATCATTTCTTCCTTTTGCTTTACCTGCTCACCGTTCAAGAGCAAGTTTCAGAGTCTCTTCTGACATCCATTTTGGTCTTCTCTTTCTTTCCGTCTTTTTCTTCATTATGGTATCCTCGATGTCATTCCACAACTTGTCTGATCTTCGGTCATTAGTGTTTAATACATCAGATCTATACTTGAGGTGGTTTTTAAATTCAGGTTGGATATACTCAAGGTGGAAACCCTGGTGGCGTAGTGGTTAAGAGCTATGACTTCTAACCAAAAGGTTAGCAGTTTGAATCCACTAGATGTTCCTTGGAAACCCTATGGGGCAGTTCTACTCTATCCTATACGGTTGCTGTGAGTCAGAATTGACTTGATGGCAATGGGTTTGTTTGTGTGTATATATATATATACATATATATATATATGTGTATATATATATATATATATATATATATATATATATACACTCAAGGTCGTACTTTGGCTCTCATGGACTTGTCCTAACATTCTTCAGTTTCAACTTGAACTTGTATATGAGCAATTGATGGCCTGTTCTGCAGTCAGTCCCTGGCCTTGTTCTGACTGATGATATTGAGCTTTTTCATCATCTCTTTCCACAAATGTAGTTGATTTGATTCCTGTGTATTCCATCTGGTGAGGTCCATGTGTATTGTTGCCATTTATGTTGTTGAAAAAAGATATTTGCAGTGAAGTAGTTGTTGGTCTTGCAAAATTCTATCATGCGATTTCCGGCATTGTTTCCATCACAAATGCCATATTTCCTATGAGGTGTCATATAGATAAGGGAAAAGAAGGGAGCAAGAATGGAGCGAGAAGATACAGTCTAGTTTTAGAGATAATGATCTTCAAACGGTGTCAGTACAGAAAAAAAAGTTCTGAAAAATGAACAAACATCATGAAAAAGAAATCAAAAAGACACAAGAACTAAATAAAATGTGTGAAACTTAAATGGATTCTGAATAAAAGCAGAAACCTCAAAGGATATTTTGGGGACAATGGAGGAAACATAAATTTTTGAGAGTATTCCATGCCATCAATACAAAGCAAATTCTGCACTCAAAATCCAGTGTAATAGTGTATATAGAAAAAAATGGGGAAATGCCTTAGAATCCTGCTTAGATTTAGTGTGCTTTGCTCTTAGAAACCACTTCTCAGAGCAACTTTCTCATCCCACCCCAACACCACCCAAACAAAATTCACCAAAAAACAAAAACAAACCAGTTGCTGTTGAGTCAGTTCCAACTCATGACAACCCCCATGTGTGTCACAGTAGAACTGTGCTCCATAGGATTTTCAGTGGCTGATTTTTCAGAAGTAGATCACTAGACCTGTCTTCCGAGGCATCTCTGGGTGGACTGAAAACCACTAATCTTGGTGGTTTGTTCAGTGAGTTAACCACCTGTACCACCAAGTGACTCTGTAGAAGCTCACCCCAAATCCTATTTCACCAGAACTCAGCCTAAGGCTGGCATCAGGAACTCGCACTTGTTAAGATAGGGTGACTGGACTAAAGATCAGTCACATTGACAATGGAGGGTAAACACTAGACCAAGGAAGATCTAAATGACTAAATGTACAATAAATATTGTCCAGACAAGCCCAGAATGAACAAAATAAGGATTTAGTTACCATTAGTGGAATGTAATGAACAATAGTTCCCTGAACAATGGGACACATTATTAGAGCTAGCTGAGTATACAGGTATTTATTATAACCCATTAAGTGAAAATGAGTTGAAGGGAAAAAAAAAACAGTGTTGATATGAAGACATCTCCACCCCCTGTTCACCAACCCTCACCCAACCTTGACTATGAACAGGGGCTGAGCCTACAGATGAGAAGGAAATTGTAGACATGTGTGTGAAAAGGAGAAAAGTGATGGCCAGGAAACTTGTAACACCTGAAACATTGGAGAAGCAGCATCCTCTCTGTCTCTCACCCTTTTACACTTTTATCCCAACAGTTATTAAATGTTTTGGATGATTTGGGTGTGTGGGGGACGGGGGTGTTTTACCTCCTTTTCTATCCCAAGTATGTGCCCACAGGGTGTATGAGGAAAACTCCCTCAGAAAACAAAACATTGAACAAAAATAGATAAAATCTCTACAATGAAACTCAGTGGGGAGAGGCAGGGCCAAGCTGGCAGAGTAGCCAGATGCTTCCGGTGATGCCTTTTACAACGAAGACCCCAAAAAACAAGTGAAACTATTATATTTATGACAAGCTAGGAGCCGTGAACATCAAAGGCAAAGTTAGAAAACAGACTGAGCAGCAGGGTGAGGGAGAGATGATTCAGAACTGGATAGGAGTTGCTGGACCTGAATAACTGGGAACTCTCAGGCACCATTCCTGGGAGCGACTGCGAGGGGCTGGTAGTAGTGTTTGGCCAGTTTCCTTAGGGAGGAAAGCCAGCCGCACAGCCTACTCACACCTCCAGAACAAGAGAAGAATGAAGATTTCAGCAAAAGCTAAGTACTTGCATATATTTTAACAAACCACCTGACTCCAAGCCAGCTTCAGTGGCTGTTGATTTCCCTGCACCTGAGATAGGTCTTGCTGAGCGTCCTGAGCCATTCTCATGGCCTTGAAGAAGGAATAAATTCACAAATGGGGGAAAAGATAATTTGCCAGCTCCACTAACCTGAGGAGCTCAGGATAGAAATGGCTCCTGTCCAGGCATAAACGGTACATGAACTTTGATTACCGTCCCCCCCAACCCCCCCTCCCCCGCATGGACCTGTGTGGGCCTATTTCAGAAGAATAGGCCCTGGTTGGCAGACTGCAAGTGTTTCGGCTGTGAGGTGGAGAGGTGAGTGTTTGATGTTTTATACCATTTGCCTGTTAAACAGGGTCCTCACCTACACACATCAAGGGCCTAAGGACTGGTGCCTCCACTCAGGTCACCCAGCCACCCACGACAGTGGTCCAAAGATAAGTGGTACTTCCCAGGCCCTACAACCAAAAGAATTGGGTGCCCATGGTCCATCTGGAGAACCCACTCACCTGCGTGCTCTAGGGAACAGGGAGGTGATTCCTCACAGACACTCAGGGGATGGTTGTCAGCTCCATGCCTTGTTCAGAGCATGACCCTCTGCTACAACCAGATACTGGTACCTACATCAATCACCCCTGCCCCTCTAAGACTGAAGGACAGAGCCTGTACCACACACTTGAAGACCAGCTACCTGGACACCTGAGCTGAATCCAAGAAAAGTGAATGGACTCCTAGGCTGATATACCTGATAACAGCTCTAGCCATCTGGTGATGGGACGTCAGAGCTTCAAAGGCAAAAATAATCAAGCTAGCTAACTCAAGCAACCAATTAGGGCATATCAGTACGAAACAAAGCAAGAAGCTAGGATACAGTAAGCAAACGTAAAATAAATTAATACAATAACCTACAGATGGCACAGAGAAAAGTCAATATCAAATCATAGAAAGAAGCAGACTATGATCGCTTCAACAAGCTCTCGAAACAAGGAATCAGGGGATCTTCTGATGGAGGTGCCTTCCTGGAATTGCCGGATGTGGAATACAAAAGATTAATATACGGAACTTTTCAAGACAGGAGGAATGAGATCAGGAAAGAGATCAGGCAATATGCAGAACAAGCCAAGGAACACACAGATAAAGCAGTTGAAGAAATTAAAAAGGTTATTCAAGAACATAATTAAAAATTTAATAAGCTGCAAGAATCCATAGGGAGACAGCAATCTAAAATTCAGAAGATTAACAACAAAATTATAGAATTACACAACTCAATAGAAAGTCAGAGGAGTAGAATTGAGCAAGTGGAAGGCAGAATTGGTGACATTCAAGATAAAGCACTTGGCACTAATATATTTGAAGAAAAATCAGATAAAAGAATTTTTAAATAATGAAGAAACCCTAAGAATCGTGTGGGACTCTATCAAGACAAATAACCTACAAGTGATTGGAGTACCAGAACAGGGAGGGATAACAGAAAATACAGAGACCATTGTTGAAGATTTGTTGGCAGAAAACTTCCCTGATATCGTGAAAGATGAGAAGATATCTATCCAAGATGCTCATTGAACTCCACATAAGGTAGATCTTAAAAGAAAGTCACCAAGACTTATTAAATCAAACTATCAAAACCAAAGATAAAGAGAGAATTTTAAGAGCAGCTAGGGATAAACAAAAAGTCAGCTACAAAGGAGAGTCAATAAGAATAAACTCAGACTACTCGGCAGAAACCATGCAGACAAGAAGGCAATGGGATGATGATAGAAAACATGGAAGGAAAAAAATTGCCAGTAAATAATCATACACCCTGCAAAAATATCTCTCAAATATGAAGGTGAAACTAGTACATTTCCAGACAATAGAAGTTTAGGGAATTTATAAAAACAAAACTACAAGAAACACTAAAGGGAGTTTTCTGGTTAGAGAATCTATAATACCAGATATCAACCCAACACTAGAACACTGGGCAGAGCAATCAGATGTCAATGCAGACAGGGAAACCAAAAAAATAAATCAAGATAAAAAAATGCTCAAAAAAGGGAAACAGCGATGTCATTATGTAAAAGAAGACAACATTAAAACAATAAAGAGGGACTAAGAAATGTAGTTATAGATCTTTCATATGGAGAGGAAGACAAGGTGAAATAAAGAAATAAAAGTTAGGTTTAAACTTAGAAAAATAGAGGTAAATATTAAGGTAAGCACAAAGGAGACTGACAATCCTACTCATCAAAATAAAATACAAGAAAAAACTAGAGACTCAGCAGAAACAAAATCAACAACAACGAATAAGGGGAAAAGAGAATTTATAAACTACTCAAAACAAAATTAAGTGGGAAAAAGAACCTGTCAACAACACACAAAAAAAGAAAAAAATGACAGCATTAAACTCATACCTACCCATAATTACCCTGAATGTAAATGGACCAAATGTACCAATAAAGAGACAGAGAGTGGCAGAATGGATTAAAAACATGATCTGTCTATATGCTGCCTACAAGAGACACATCTGAGACTTCGAGACACAAACAAACTAAAACTCAAAGGATAGAAAAAATACATCAAGCAAACAACAATCAAAAAGAGCATGAGTGGCAATATTAATTTCTGACAAAATAGACTTTAAAGATAAATCCACCACAAAGGATAAGGAACGATACTACATAATGATTAAAGGAACAATATACCAGGAGGATATAAACATATTAAACATTTATGCACTCAATGACAGGGCTGCGAAGTACATAAAATAAACTCTAACAGCACTGAAAAGTGAGATAGACAGCTCCACAGTTATAGTAGGAGACTTCAACACACCACTTTCGGTGAAAGACAGAACATCAAGAAAGCAGCTCAGTAAAGACATGGAAGATCTGAATGCCACAATCAACCAACTTGACCTCATAGACATATACAGAACACTCCACACAACAGCAACCAAGTATACTTTCTT
Source organism: Elephas maximus indicus (assembly GCF_024166365.1). Lineage (NCBI taxonomy): Eukaryota > Metazoa > Chordata > Mammalia > Proboscidea > Elephantidae > Elephas > Elephas maximus. The sequence continues at coordinate 68,682,212 of NC_064820.1, forward strand.
TTCTAGTGCACATGGAACATTCCGCAGAATAGACACATATAAGATCATAAAGCAACCCTTGGCAGAATCCAAAACATCAAAATATTACAAAGCACCTTCTCTGAACATAAGCCCATAGAAGAAGAAAATCAATAACAGAAAAAAGCAGGGAAAAGAAATCAAACACTTGGAAACTGAATAACATCCTGCTAAAAAAGCGCTGGGTTATAGTAGACATGAGGGATGAATTAAAGAAATTCATAGACTCCAATGAGAATGGAAACACGTCCTATCAGAACCTATGGGACACAGCACAAGCACTGCTCAGAGGTCAATTTATATCAATAAATGCACACATACAAAACTTGAACAAATATAGAGCAACAAAAGAAACCCTTAGGCACCAGAAGAAAGCAAATAATAAAAATTACAGCAGAATTAAATGAAATAAAAAACAGAAAAACAACAGCATTGAAAAGTGAGATAGGAAATAATAAACAAGACCAAAAGCTGGTTCTTTGAAAAAATCAACAAAATTGATATACCATTGGTCAAACTGAAAAAAGAAAAACAGGAGACAAAGCAAATAACCCGAATGAGAAATGAGATGGGTGATATTACAACAGACCCAAATTAAATTAAAAGAATCATGTCAGATTACTATGAAAAATTGTACTACAACAAATTTGAAAACCTAGAAGAAATGGATGAATTCCTAGAAACACACTACCTACCTAAACTAACACAAACAGAGGTAGAAAACTAAATAAACCCATAACAAAAGAAGAGATTGAAAAGGTAACCAAAAAACTCTCAACAAAAAAAAAGCCCTGGCCAGGACAACTTCACTGCAGAGTTCTACCAAGCTTTCAGACAAGAGTTAACACCACTACTACTAAAGGTATTTCAGAGCATAGAAAAGGACGGAATACTACCAAACTCATTCTATGAAGCCACCATATCCCTGATACCAAAACCAGGTAAAGACACCACAAAAACAGAAAATTACAGACCTATATCCCTTTTTTTTTCTTTTTCTTTTTTTGGTTCATATCCCTCATGAACTTAGACGCAAAAATCCTCAGCAAAATTCGAGCCAATAGACTTCAACAACATATCAAAAAAATCATTTAACATGACTAACTGGAGTTCATAATTTTTTTTATGCAGGGATGGTTCAACATTAGAAAAACAATGCAATCCATCATATAAATAAAACAAAAGACAAGAACCACATGATCTTATCAACTGATGAAGAAAAGGCATTTGACAAAGTTCAAAACCCATTCATGATAAAAACTGTCAGCAAAATAGGAATAGAAGGAAAATTCCTCAACATAATAAAGGGTATTTATACAAAGACAATGGCCAACATCATCCTAAATGGAGAGAGTCTGAAAGCATTCCGCTTGAGATCGGGAACCAGACAAAGATGCCGTTTATCACCACCCTTATTCAAGATTGTGCTGGAAGTCCTAGCCAGAGCTATTAGGCTGGATATAGAAATAAAGCTCATACAGATTGGTAGGAAAAAGTAAGTATCTCTATTTGCGGTGACATGATCTTATACACAGAAAACCCTGAAAATCCTCAAGAAAACTAGTGAAACTGATAGAAGAGTTCAACAGAGTATCAGGATACAAGACAAACATACAAAAACCAGTTGGATTCCTCTACATCAACAAAAAGAACATCAAAGAGGACATCACCAAATCAATACCACTTACAGTAGCCCCCAAGAACATAAAATACTTAGGAATAAAACTTACCAGAGATATAAAAGAACGATACAAAGAAAACTGAAACATACTACTGCAAGAAACCAAAGGAGACCTACATAAGTGGAAAAACATACCTTGCTCATGGATAGAAAGACTTAACATTGTAAAAATATTCATTCTACCAAAAGCAATCTATAGATACAATGCAATCCCGATCCAAATACCAACAACATTCTTTAATGAGCTGAAGAAGCAAATCGCCAACTTCATATGGAAGGGAAAGAGGCCATGGATAAGTAAAGCATTACTGATAATTACTGGCGATTGGAATGCAAAAGTTGGAAACGAAGAAGGATCAGTAGTTGGAAAATATGGCCTTCATGATAGAAACAATGCTGGAGATCGAATGATAGAATTTTGCAAGACCAAAGACTTCTTCATTGCAAATACCTTCTTTCACCAACATAAATGGTGACTATACACATGGACCTTGCCAGATGGAACACACAGAAATCAAATTGACTACATCTGTGGAAAGGGACGGTGGAAAAGATCAATATCATCAGTCAGAATAAGGCCGGGGCTGACTGTGGAACAGACCATCAATTGCTCCTATGCAAGTTCAAGCTGAAACTGAAGAAAATCAGAGCAAGTCCACGAGAGCCAAAATATGACCTTGAATATATCCCACCTGAATTTAGAGACCATCTCAAGAATAGATTTGACGCATTGAACACTAGTGACCACAGACTAGACAAGTTGTGGAATGACATCAAGGACATCATTCATGAAGAAAGCAAGAGGTCACTGAAAAGACAGGAAAGAAAGAAAAGACCAAGCTGCACGTCAGAGGAGACTCTGAAATTTGCTCTTGAGTGCCGAGCAGCTAAAGCAAAAGGAAGAATTGATGAAGTAAAAGAACCAAACAGAAGATTCCAAAGGGCCTCTCGAGAAGACAAAATAAAGTATTATAATGACATGTGCAAAGAGGTGGAGATGAGAAACCAAAAGGGAAGAACCCGCTCGGCATTTCTCAAGCTGAAAGAATTGAAGAAAAAATTCAAGCCTCGAGTTGCAATAGTGAAGGATTCCATGGGGAAATATTAAATGACACAGGAAACATCAAAAGAAGATGGAAGGAATACACAGAGTCATTATACAAAAAAGAATTAGTCGATGCTCAACCATTTCAAGAGGTGGCATATGATCAGGAACCAACGGTACTGAAGGAAGAAGCCCAAGCTGCTCTGAAGGCATTGGTTAAAAACAAGGTTCTAGGAATTGATGGAATATCAATTGAAATGTTTCAACAAACAGGTGCAGCGCTGGAGGTGCTCACTCATCTATGCCAGGAAATATGGAAGACAGTTTTCTGGCCAACTGATTGGAAAAGATCCATATTTATGCCTATTCCCAAGAAAGGTGATCCAACCGAATGTGGAAACTATGGAGCAATATCATTAATATCGCACACAAGCAAAATTTTTCTGAAGATCATTCAAAAACAGCTGCAGCAGTATATCGACAGGGAACTGCCAGAAATTCAGGCTGGTTTCAGAAGAGGATGTGGAACCAGGGATAGCATTGCTGATGTCAGGTGGATCCTGGCTGAAAGCAGAGAATACCAGAAGGATGTTTACCTGTGTTTTATTGACTATGCAAAGACATTCAACTGTGTGGATCATAACAAACTATGGATAACGCTGTGAAGAATGGGAATTCCAGAACACTTAATTGTGCACACGAGGAACCTGTACATAGATCAAGAGGCAGTTGTTCGGACAGGACAAGGGGATGCTGATTGGTTTAAAGTCAGGAAAGGTGTGCGTCAGGGTTGTATTCTTTCACCATACCTATTTAATCTGTATGCTGAACAAATAATCCGAGAAGCTGGACTATATGAAGAAGAACGGGGCATCAGGACTGGAGGAGGACTCCTTAACAATCTGCGTTATGCAGATGACACAACCTTGCTTGCTGAAAGTGAAGAGGACCTGAAGCACTTACTAATGAAGATCAAAGACCACAGCCTTCAGTATGGATTATACCTCAATATAAAGAAAACAAAAATCCTCCCAAGTGGACCAATGAGCAACATCATGATAAACAGAGAAAAGATTGAAGTTGTCAAGGATCTCATTTTACTTGGTTCCACAATCAACACCCATGGAAGCAGCAGTCGAGAAATCAAAAGATGCGTTGCATTGGGCAAATCTGCTGCAAAGGACCTCTTCAAAGTGTTGAAGAGCAACGATGTCACCCTGAAGACTAAGGTGCGCCTGACCTAAGCCATGGTATTTTCAATCTCATCATATGCATGTGAAAGCTGGACAATGAATAAGGAAGACCGAAGAAGAGTTGACGCCTTTGAATTGTGATATTGGCGAAGAACTTTGAAAACCGTGGACTGCCAAAAGAACGAACAAATCTGTCTTGGAGGAAGTGCAACCAGAATGCTCCTTAGAAGCAAGGATGGTGAGACTGTGTCTTACATACTTTGGACATGTTGTCAGGAGGGATCAGTCCCTGGAGAAGGACATCATGCTTGGCAGAGTACAGGGTCAGCGGAAAAGAGGAAGACCCTCAATGAAGTGGATTGACACAGTGGCTGCAACAATGAGCTCAAGCATAACAATGATTGTAAGGATGGCGCAGGACCGGGCAGTGTTTTGTTCTCTTGTGCATAGGGTCGCTATGAGTCAGAGCTGACTCTATGGCACCTAACAACAACAACAACAGTTATACTGCCACAGTAGTCATAACAGCCTGGTACTGGTATAACAACACATACATAGACCAGTGAAACAGAACTGAGAATCCAGACATAAATCCATCCAATATGAGTAGCTGATATTTGACAAAGGCCCAAAGTCTGTTAAATGGGGAAGAGACAATCTCTTTAACAAATGATGCTGGCATAACTCTATATCCATGCGCAGAAAAATGAAACAAGACCCATACCTCACATCATGCACAAAAACTAATTCAAAATGGATCAAAGAACTAAGTATAAAATCTAAAATGATAAAGCTCATGGAAGAAAAAGTAGGGAAAAAGCTAGGAGACCTAATACATGGCATAAACAGGATACAAAACATTACTAACAATGCAGAAGAGAAACTAGATAACTAGGAGCTCCTAAAAATCAAACACCTGTGCTCATTCAAAGACTTCACCAAAAAAGTAAAAAGATTACCTACAGACTGGAAAAAAGTTTTTAGCTATCACATTTCCGATAAGCATTTGATCTCTAAAATCTACATGATACTGCAAAAACTACAAAAAGATATATAACCTAATTTAAAAATGGGCAAAGGATATGAACAGACACTTCACTAAAGAAGATATTCAGGTAGATAACAGATACATGAGGAAATGAGACATTAGAGAAAAGCAAATCAAAACTACAACGAGGTTCCATCTCACTCCAACAAGGCTGGCATTAATCCAAAAGACACAAAATAATAAAAGATCCCACTGCTGTTGGAAATGTAAAATGATACAACCACTTTGGAAAATCTATTTGGCACTTCCTTAAAAAGCTAGAAATAGAACTACCCTATTTTTTTTTTTATATCCTAGATAAATAAGAGCCTTGACATGAACAGATATATGCACACCCATGTTCATTGCAGCACTGTTTACAGCAGCAAAAATATGGAAGAAACCAAGGTCCCATCAACACATGAATGGATAAATTATGGTGTATTCATACAACGGAATATTACATATCGGTAAAGAACAATGATAAATCCATGAAACATTTCATAACATGGAGGAATCTGGAAGGCATTATGCTGAGTGAAGTTAGTCAGTTGCAAGAAGACAAATATTGTATGAGACCACAATTTCAAGACCTCGAAAAATACTTTAAACAGAGAAGAAAATATGCTTTGATGGTTATGAGAGTGGGGAGGGAGGGAGGAAGGGAGGGATAGGGGTTCTCACTAATTAGATAGTAGATAAGAACTATTTGGGGTGAAGGGAAAGACAACACACATTATATGAGAGGTTAGCACAACCGGACTTAACCAAAAGCAAAGGAGTTTCCTGAATAAACTGAACGCTTCAAAGGCCAGAGTAGCAGAGGTGGGGGTTTGGGGACCATGGTTTCAGGGGACATCTAAGTCAACTGGCGTAATAAAATCTAATAAGAAAACATTCTGCATCCCACTTTAGAGAGTGGAGTCTGGCATTTTAAATGCTAGCAAGCAGCCATCTGAGATGCATCAATTGGTCTCAACCCACCTAGATCAAAGGAGAATGAAGAACACCAACAACACAAGGTAATTACAAGCCCAAGAGACAGAAAGAGCCACATAAACCAGAGACTACATCAGCCTAAAACCAGAAGAACTAGATGGTGCCCAGCTACAACCGATGACTGCCCTGACAGGGAACACAACAGAGAACCCCTGAGGGAGCAGGAGAGCAGTGGGATGCAGATTTCAAATTCTCGTAAAAAGACCAGACTTAATGGTCCGACTGAGACTAGAAGGACCCTGGAGGTCATGGTCCCCAGACCTTCTGTTAGCCCAAGACAGGAACCATTCCCAAAGCCAACTCTTCAGACAGGGATTGGACTGGATTATGGGTTAGAAAATGATGATACTGGTGAAGAGTTAGCTTCTTGGATTAAGTAGACTCATGAGACTATGTGGGTAACTCCTGTCTGGAGGAGAAATGATTGGGCAGAGGGGGTCAGAAGCTGGCCAAATGGACACGAAAAGGGAGAGTGGAGAGAAGGAACGTGATGTCTCATTAGGGGGAGAGCAACTAGGAGTATATAGCAAGGTGTATATAAATTCTTGTATGAGAGGCCAGTTTGATTTGTAAACTTTCACTTAAATCACAATAAAAAAAAAGAAAAAACGCATCGGAGAAGATTTGTTACCCGGGAGTTGGAAAAACGTGTTATTTCCTGTAAAGTTCTACGTATAGCACTAATTGTCTTAGTGTTAATGTTACACACATAAACATCATTAAAATCAGCAGGAGGGAGGTTTTCCTCACGAGTTATTGAGGAGAGAGGAGTGAAAATATTTCATTTTCTACTGAGGTTGGTATTACAGTCATACTTAGTGCCAAAAAGAGATTTCTACCAAGAGGAGATAAGCAACATATGAGACATATAGGAGACGGAGGCTAAAGAACTTGTTGTTGTTCTTAGGTGCCGTCGAGTCGGTTCCGACTCATAGCAACCCTATGCACAACAGAATGAAACACTGCCCGGTCCTGTGCCATCCTTACAATCGTTGTTATGCTTGAGCTCATGGTTGCAGCCACTGTGTCAATCCACTTCGTTGAGGGTCTTCCTCTTTTCCACTGACCCCGTACTCTGCCAAGCATGATGTCCTTCTCCAGGGACTGATGCCTCCTGACAACATGTCCAAAGTATGTAAGACACAGTCTCGCCATCCCTGCTTCTAAGGAACATTCTGGTTGCACTTCTTCCAAGACAGATTTGTTCGTTCTTTTGGCAGTCCACAGTATATTCAATATTCTTTGCCAATACCACAATTCAAAGGCGTCAACTCTTCTTCCGTCTTCCTTATTCATTGTCCAGCTTTCACATGCATATGATGAGATTGAAAATACCATGGCTTAGGTCAGGCACACCTTAGTCTTCAGGGTGACATCGTTGCTCTTCAACACTTTGAAGAAGTCCTTTGCAGCAGATTTGCCCTATACAACGTGTCTTTTGATTTCTCGACTGCTGCTTCCATGGGTGTTGATTGTGGATCCAAGTAAAATGAGATCCTTGACAACTTCAATCTTTTCTCTGTTTATCATGATGTTGCTCATTGGTCCACTTGGGAGGATTTTTGTTTTCTTTATATTGAGGTATAATCCATACTGAAGGCTGTGGTCTTTGATCTTCATTAGTAAGTGCTTCAGGTCCTCTTCACTTTCAGCAAGCAAGGTTGTGTCATCTGCATAACGCAGATTGTTAAGGAGTCCTCCTCCAGTCCTGATGCCCCGTTCTTCTTCATATAGTCCAGCTTCTCGGATTATTTGTTCAGCATACAGATTAAATAGGTATGGTGAAAGAATACAACCCTTTCCTGACTTTAAACCAATCAGCATCCCCTTGTCCTGTCCGAACAACTGCCTCTTGATCTATGTACAGGTTCCTCGTGTGCACAATTAAGTGTTCTGGAATTCCCATTCTTCACAGCGTTATCCATAGTTTGTTATGATCCACACAGTTGAATGTCTTTGCATAGTCAATAAAACACAGGTAAACATCCTTCTGGTATTCTCTGCTTTCAGCCAGGATCCACCTGACATCAGCAATGCTATTCCTGGTTCCACATCCTCTTCTGAAACCAGCCTGAATTTCTGGCAGTTCCCTGTCGATATACTGCTGCAGCTGTTTTTGAATGATCTTCAGAAAAATTTTGCTTGTGTGCGATATTAATGATATTGCTCCATAATTTCCACATTCGGTTGGATCACCTTTCTTGGGAATAGGCATAAATATGGATCTTTTCCAATCAGTTGGCCAGAAAACTGTCTTCCATATTTCCTGGCATAGATGAGTGAGCACCTCCAGCGCTGCACCTGTTTGTTGAAACATTTCAATTGATATTCCATCAATTCCTAGAACCTTGTTTTTAACCAATGCCTTCAGAGCAGCTTGGGCTTCTTCCTTCAGTACCGTTGGTTCCTGATCATATGCCACCTCTTGAAATGGTTGAGCATCGACTAATTCTTTTTTGTATAATGACTCTGTGTATTCCTTCCATCTTCTTTTGATGTTTCCTGTGTCATTTAATATTTCCCCATGGAATCCTTCACTATTGCAACTCGAGGCTTGAATTTTTTCTTCAATTCTTTCAGCTTGAGAAATGCCGAGCGGGTTCTTCCCTTTTGGTTTCTCATCTCCACCTCTTTGCACATGTCATTATAATACTTTATTTTGTCTTCTCGAGAGGCCCTTTGGAATCTTCTGTTTGGTTCTTTTACTTCATCAATTCTTCCTTTTGCTTTAGCTGCTCGGCACTCAAGAGCAAATTTCAGAGTCTCCTCTGACGTGCAGCTTGGTCTTTTCTTTCTTTCCTGTCTTTTCAGTGACCTCTTGCTTTCTTCATGAATGATGTCCTTGATGTCATTCCACAACTTGTCTAGTCTGTGGTCACTAGTGTTCAATGCGTCAAATCTATTCTTGAGATGGTCTCTAAATTCAGGTGGGATATATTCAAGGTCATATTTTGGCTCTCGTGGACTTGCTCTGATTTTCTTCAGTTTCAGCTTGAACTTGCATAGGAGCAATTGATGGTCTGTTCCACAGTCAGCCCCGGCCTTATTCTGACTGATGATATTGATCTTTTCCACCGTCCCTTTCCACAGATGTAGTCAATTTGATTTCTGTGTGTTCCATCTGGCAAGGTCCATGTGTATAGTCACCGTTTATGTTGGTGAAAGAAGGTATTTGCAATGAAGAAGTCTTTGGTCTTGCAAAATTCTATCATTCGATCTCCAGCATTGTTTCTATCATGAAGGCCATATTTTCCAACTACTGATCTTTCTTCTTAGTTTCTAACTTTTGCATTCCAATCACCAGTAATTATCAATGCATCTTGATTGCATGTTTGATCAATTTCAGACTGCAGCAGCTGATAAAAATCTTCTCTTTCTTCATCTTTGGCCCTAGTGGTTGGTGCCTAAATTTGAATAATAGTCGTATTAACTGGCCTTCCTTGTAGGCGTATGGATATTATCCTATCACTGACAGTGTTGTACTTCAGGATAGATCTTGAAACGTTCTTTTTCATGATGAGTGCAACACCATTCCTCTTCAAGTTGTCATTCCCAGCATAGTAGACTATATGATTGCCCAATTCAAAATGGCCAATACCAGTCCATTTCAGCTCACTAATGCCTAGGATATCGATGTTTATGCATTTCATTTAATTTTTGACAATTTCTAATCTTCCTAGATTCATACTTTGTACATTCTAGGTTCCGATTATTAATGGATGTTTGCAGCTGTTTCTTCTCATTTTGAGTCGTGTCACATCAGCAAATGAAGGTCCCGAAAGCTTTACTCCATCCACATCATTAAGGTCAACTCTACTTTGAGGAGGCAGCTCTTCCTCAGTTATCTTTTGAGTGCCTTCCAACCTGGGGGGCTCATCTTCCAGCACTATATCAGACAATGTTCCACTGCTATTCATAAGGTTGTCACTGGCTAATGCTTTTCAGAAGTTTACTGCCAGGTCCTTCTTCCTAGTCTGTCTTAATCTGGAAGCTCAACTGATACCTGTCCTCCATGGGTGACCCTGCTGGTATCTGAATACCGGTGGCATAGCTTCCAGCATCACAGTAACACACAAGCCCCCACAGTACGACAAACTGACAGGCACTGGGGGCTAAAGAACTTACCAGTTAGCAAAGGACACAGAAGTCTGTGTGGTATCTTAAAAATGTTGGATTTTATTCTTTGAGTATAATTGGACACCTCTACTATTTTCCAAACATAATACTAATTGCTGGAGCACAGTCTCTGTCCTCTAGAAGCTCACACTATTTGTCTAAATTCATCATCAGAAGATCTCTTATCACACCTGAGTGTCCCCTGCCGGGAAACAACCTGAGCACGGATTAAGGTTCTGTGGTTTTTCAGACACACACACACACACACACGGAAATTTAATCAAGGAAATTTATTTGAATAAAATACACATATACATTAAAAATGACTAATACCTCCTATCTCTTTGTAGGGACACAAGGTTGATTTAACCCTTGAATTCTCCACCCTGTGTAGGTACAAGGCCCAGCACAGTTATCTGTGAATTCCTGGAAACTAATCCAAGCATGGGACTGTTTGCTTGGAGACTCCTCCCCCAGGCATGCTGCTTCTATTCTACGCTGTGTTGATGTGAAAACACTCTCATCATGATTTCCTCACTCACACGATCATTTGGGGTTTAATTGTTTTTTAAATATTGAGGAAACATAGAGGTACACTGTCAAAAACTCTCCCTTCTAAGCTGCTCCTTTTGCTGCCTTCCACAGGAAGCTTTCCACTGGCCCTTCACCCTGACAGAATGTCCAATCTTACAACATCTTTCAGGGTTCTTTCATTGCCCCCTCCCTTTCTTCTTCTTTCTCCATTTTCTGCCCACCCCCCCCCCAGTTCCTTAAAATATAAAAATAATAAACAAAAAAAATGTTATATTTCTTCATGCAAAGCATTTTAACAGTAAGCTTTTGTTATCTGGGCTCCAGTTATCCTTAGCTGTCTACCTCTTTGGGGTTTATCAGGGTGTTTTTCCAGCATCAGTAGTTCCTTTATACTTCCCTCCCTAAGAGGAATTCTACTGTTGTATGTTGATAATATCATTTTCATTGAAATACATATAGAAAGATCCACAGGGAGCTATTCTGCATGAGGGAGACATGATGGCCCCAGAGCCTGCCTGTTACTTTCAACCCCGGTCCTTTCCTCAAATCACTCTACCTCCGGCAGCTAAAACAGCTCTGCAAACCTACAAGTCCTAGGTAGGCCATCAAATTAGGCGTCTGTCACTAGAAAATGATACTGGTGAGGATTGAACTTCTTAGATCAAATAGACATATGAGACTATGTGGGCAGCTCCTGTCTGGAGGGGAGATGAGAAGGCAGAGGGGGACAGAAGCTGGCTGAATGGACATGGAAATACAGGGTGGAGAAAGGGAGTGTGCTGTCTCATTAGGGGAAGACCAACTAGGAGTACATAGCAAGGTGTATATAAATTTTTGTATGAGAGACTGTCTTGATTCATAAACTTTCACTTAAAGCTCAATAAAAATAAAAATTAAAAAAATAGGCCTCTGTCACCCAGCAGAGAGCAGTTCTCTTTGGGATTGAGGCACAGAAGTGAAAATTGGACAAGGTCCAAGAGAGACCAGGGTGCTATAAAGTAAGACAAGGGTGGGGCTGCTGGGAAAGCCTGGGGAAATGGACAGAGTCAAGCAGGTCCTAGGTGGGGTGTGAGAAAGGGTGAGGGACTCCAGCATTTGCGTGGTGCTGGCTTCTATTGCCAAAAATACATCACTGTTGTTGTGTTCTGTTGAGTTGATTCCAACATCTAGTGACCCTATAGGACAGAACAGAACTGACCCATAAAGTTTCCTAGACTGTAATCTTTACCAGAGCAGATTGCCAGGTCTTTCTCCCACGGAGCCGCTGGTGGGTTTGAACTGCTGACCTTTTGGTCAGCAGCCAAGCATTTAACTATTGTGCCACTGGGGCTCCTTCCAAAAAATACATACATGCATAAAAATACACTGATAAAAAAATAACTATACAGAGAAGGTTAAATAAAGTCTTGATCTTTAGCCTTCAGACATTTCCACTGTGAAAACAAACAGCACCGTCAAGAGTGGACCTATAACAAAGCAACCCACACTGTAATAAAAAATGTATCTTTATATGTGCAGAAAAAAGAGTTGATGAAATACACATAAAGTGTTTCTGTAATATTTGTTTTGTGTAATGTATTTTATAATAACAGTAATGAAGATACAAATAGAATAAAGAAAATAATGAATGAGGGCAGATGGTCTCAAATTTATTGAAGATGATTGGGGACTTCTTTATTTTTGTTTTAGTGTTTGAATTTTTCTTTCAGCATTTATTATAACCTAAGATATCATAAGCTTTCTTAATGGTCCCCTCTTCCCTGGAGTCTCACTTTGAATCTGGCCTGAAAACTACTTTTTCATACTCAAACAGACTATTAAAATCTTAATCTGTTCCACAAACACCTAGAGGCAGTCTGCAATAAAAAAGAGACAATATAGCATAATGGTGAGGAGCATAGATTCTGGAACCAGACTGCCTGGGTTTGACTTCAAGTTCTACTGTTTACAAGCTATGTGACCTTAGACAAGTTCTTAAAGTCTCTGCACCTTAGTTTCCTCATCTGCCAAAGGAAGGTAATAATACCTACCTCAAAGGATTGTATTGATGATTAAATGAATCCATTTTTCTGAAGTGTTCAGATCCATGTGTGCCTCATAGTAAATGGTACATTAGTGTTTGTGTGCAGGGCGTTATGTTGGGTGGTGAAAACACCATACTTGTTTTCATAAAGTTGATATTCTAATGGCTTCTAAAAGTCTGCAACGACAGCAACAGCTCGTTTTCCCAGGATTGTTTGTACCAGGAAAAGGCATGTAAATGCATTGAACAAAAGGTCATAGCTACAGTTAAAAAAAAAAAAAAAAAGTTTTTCTAGACTATTAATCCTTAAAAAAGAAAATTTAAAGTCACCAAAAATGTTTATTTTTATCTTATATCTAACAAGATGTAAGTTATAATTTCAAACAAGAAGAAATAATGTGTTAGGTTTCTAATGTAATTTTTCCTACAAAATGTACAATATGTTGATCTTCATTTTCTACTTGGTTTTTTATAACACTATCCTATAGAGGCTTTCCTTTGTAAAAATATTAACTAGCTTCATCAATTCACCTAATGTCCAGATATGCCAATTATTCATCTTTGACATTCCTGTCACTATCCTTGTTAACTTTCTCTCTTTCAGTACTTTTATATCATCAGTAGTTTTGTGAGTGATCTTAGTATTTACTTTGATGTCATGATTTTCTGCAGTTCTTCACGTTTCATGGCATCTATTCACATTGTATCTTGACTGTATTAGGTGGTGTTTACAGTATCCAACAATCAGAGAAAAAATGTAAAAGTTATTATGGTAACATGATTTATTTATGATAAATGGGGATAAGTGTTTGAGTTAGGTTTAATATTACAAATTGTTAGAAAATTAGTGGATATTTTCCTGTTTTATTACTCTTATTTCCTCATACAGCCTCATAACATCAGGGGTTAAGATAATTTATAATCATACCTTCTATATTATTATAAGACAGAAAAAATAATTGTAATAATCAAAGTACACACTAAGTTCTATATGACCAAGCAAGAAAAAGCAGCTTATACTGCTTGGAAGAATTGAGCAGTATCTTGAGCCTAAGACTGAAAGATTGACTAGGATTTCAATAAGGCAAGGGCAATCTCAAATTAATAAAGGCAGGAAAGCCTGTGGTAATTTTGAGAAACAGCAAGTAATCCAGTAAGATTAGAAAACATAGGGTTTATCAAACAGATGCAAAGACAGATTTAGGATGGTAGTGAGGGGTTGGAAAACAGCATGAACCAATAAAGAAAATAACTGTGGTTGCAGTGTGAAGAGTGAACTGAAAAGAAAAGATTAGAGGCAAGGAAACATTTTAGGGAGTTATTTAAGCCCTGGTGGCACAGTGGTTAAGAGCTACAGCTGCTAACCCAAAGGTCAGCAATTCGAATCCACGAGCGCTCCTTAGAAACCCTATGGGGCAGTTCTACTCTGTCCTATAGGATCGCTATGAGTTCAAATTGACTCAACAGCAACGGCTTTGGTGGGGTTTTTTGTTTGCTTGTTTTGGGGTTTTTTGTTTTGTTTTGTATTTATCATGGCTTAACCATGGCTTCCTGGATATTCTGTCCTTTCTGTTTTTTGCTCTTGCCTCTCTCTCCCTCACTTTTATTCTTCCTCCCCACCCCCATGTCCCACCTTACTTCTAAATATAACTCTGAGTCTTTCAATCCTAAGTGTGCAACAGATATACATGGTAACAGTAGGAAAGAAGGAAGAAATTAGTGACCTCTGAGCCACCATTTGAAGAGAGAGAGAACCGGCATTTTCAAGGGGCATCTATGTATCAAACCAAGGCATTTGCAGTTTGAATCCACCAGCCACTCTTTGGAAACCCTGTGGGACTACTCTGTCCTGTAAGGTTGCTATGAGTTGGAATTGACTCAGAGGTATTGGGTTTAATAAAAGAGTTCTATGTGCCCACTATATTGAAGCTGCCACTTGATATTAATTATTTCACTTAATCTTAACAAGTCTATGTCTTAGGGGCTCCTGAATGTACATTAATAGGTGAATAAACTGAGGCTTAGTTGGTATATTTGTTTCCTAGGCTTGTCATAACAAATTACCACAAACCCTGTAGCTTAAAATGACAAAAACTTATCGTTTCACAGTTTTGGAAGCTAAAAGTCCAAATTCAGAGTATTGGCAGAGTCATGCTCTCTCCTAAGTCCCTGATGAAAGATCCTTTCTTGTCTCTCCCACCTTCTGGTAGTGCCAGGCGTTCCTTCTTAGCATAACTCCAATCTCTACCTCCATCTTCACATGGCTGTCTTCTCTAGATGTCTCTCTGTGTCTTTTCACCTTCATTAATAAGGACATATTGGATTAGAGCCCACCCTACTCCAGTATGACCTCATATTAACTAATCACTTCTACAAAGACAGTATTTACAAATAAGTTCACATTCATAGGTACCAAGGGCTAGAATGTCAACCTATATTTTGGGAGGACAGTTGATGAGGCAGGAATTGAGGTCCAGCTCCACCTGACACTAAACCCATGCTGATTCTACCACAGTTTTGTTAAGCAGAGAAGGGGGAATGAGCAAAACTGGGTCTCTGATGTGAGAGTAATCGTTGGAAAGAGATTTAGGCATTAAAAAAATTGTTGTTGTTAGGTGCTGTCAAGGTAGTTCTGACTCATAGTGACCCTGTTTACAATAGAAAAAAACGCTACGTGGTCCTGCGCCATCCTCACAATCATTGCTGTGTTTGAGCCCACTGTTGCAGCCACTGTGTCAATCCATCCTGTCAAGGGTCTTCCCCTTTTTCTCTGACCCTCTCTACTTTAGCAGGTATAATGTCCTTCTCCAGGGACTGGTCCCTCCTGATAACACGTCCAAAGTACATAAGACAAATTCTCACCATTCTTGCTTCCAAGGAGCACTCTTGCTGTATTCCTTCCAAGACAGATTTGTTCGTTCTTCTGGCACTGGACAGTATATTCAATTTTCTTCACCAACACCATAATTCAAAGGTATTAATTCTTCTTCAGTCTTCCTTATTCATTGTCCAGCTTTCACATGCATATGATATGATTGAAAATATCCTGGCTTAGGTCAGGTACACCTTACTCCTCAAAGTGACATCTTTGCTTGGTTATGAATCCAAGTAAAATGAAATCCTTGACAACTTCAATCTTTTCTTCATTTACCATGATGTTGCTTATTAGCCCAGTCATGAGGATTTTTGTTTGCTTTATGTTGAGGTGTAATCCATACTGAAGGCTGAGGTCTTTGATTTTTATCAGTAAATGCTTCAAGTCCTCTTCACTTTCAGCAAGCAAGGTTGTGTCATCTGCATATCACAGGTTGTTAATGAGTCTTCCTCCAATCCTGATGCCCCATTCTGCTTCACATAGTCCAGCTTCTCAGACTATCTTCTCACCACACAGATTGAATAATATAGTTAAAGGATACAGCCTTAACACATATCTTCCTGATTTTAAACCACACAGTAGCCCTTTGTTCTGTTTGAACTATTGGTTCTTGGTCTATGTACAGGTCACACATGAGCACAATTAAGTGTTCTGGAATTCCCATTCTTCACAATGTTATCCATAATTTGTTATGATCCACACAGTTGAATGTCTTTGCATAGTCAATAAAACACAGCTAAATACCTTTCTGGTATTCTTTGATTTCAGCCGGGATCCATCTGACATCAGTAATAATATCCTTTTTTCCATGTTCTCTTCTGAATCTAGCTTGAATTTCTGGGAGTTCTTTTTCGGTATACTGCTGCAAACACTTTTGAATGATCTTCAGCAAAATTTTATATGTGTGTGATATTAATGATATTGTTAGAAAATTTCCACATTCTGTTGGGTCACCTTTCTTTGGAATGGGCACAAATATGGATGTCTTCCAGTTGGTTGGCCAGGTAGCTGTCTTTTAAATTTCTTGGCATAGATGAGTGAATGCTTTCAGCATTGCATCAGTTTGTTAAAATATCTCAATTGGTATTCCAGCAATTCCTGGAGCCTTGTTTTTCACCAATGCCCTCAGTGCAGCTTGGATTTCTTCCTTCAACACCGTCAGTTCTTGCTCATATAAAAATACTTTAAAAAATACCTAGCTACATACCCTTTGCCATTGAGTCAATACTGACTCATAACAACCCTACAGTACAGACAAGAACTGCCCCATAGGGTTTCCAAGGAGTGACTGGTGGATTTGAACTGCCAACCTTTTGGTTAGCAGCCACGCTCTTAACCACCATACCACCAGGGCTCCATTAAAAAAATATTACATCGATATTCTAACTCAAAGTCCTTGCTAGTTTATTGGTAGTTGGTTTTGGATTTTGTTTTTGTTTTCTAAGCCACATGGTAGGAGATTACTCTTGGAAAGGTATCTAAATCATCTCCCTCAGTGTGATTTCTCAAGAAATCTCAACCCAAAGTCCAAAGCTGATGGTATTGCTGCCTACCAGTTCCTTAATTATCCCAGGCTCACAGTGTTTTAGGTGTTATCTAATTTCTTTAGAGGCAGAACATCTAGATTGGGTTCCCAGGGTGAAAAATTCAGAGGGAAGTCAGATGAGTACAAAGGGATTGCATTATATTTAAATTTATAAATTAATTTATTCAATAAATGTCTTGAATGCCTTCACTAGACCTGGAATCATGTTAAATATTGAGGAAAGAATGTTTATTAAAAAGCCATGGCTCCTATCTTTGTGGTGCATATGTTTTAATAGAAAAATCATAAGAAATACAGTAATTAAATGATGGTGGATAGGGGCCTGAAGGAGCAGTTGGACATCTTAAAGAGAAAGACCTTTAGCAGGTATATTCCCCCCACCCCTCCAGCTTTTCATTTAGAAACATCCTCCACAAGCACCCACATACTATAGGAATTGCTTGAGCAGCCACCATACATTTGGTTTTCAAATTACATGAAGGATTAGGTCAAGGAGAATAGGGTCATTTATACTCAGAATTTTATTAATTTCATTTAATGTCACATAATTTATTAAGCATTCACTATATGATCTCAGAAACAGAGCTAAGATTGTGTTAGTCAAAGCCATAATCCCTGATTCTCAGGCAGTTGTTTGATATTTCAATGGTTTGTCAAAAAAAAAAAAAGTAACATAGTAAAAGAATAGCTATAGTGACTATTCATACAATACTTCCCAGGAGGCAGAAGGAAGGCTTTCTTCTTGGTAAACATGAGAGAAGTAACAGAGAAGTAATGAAATTATAACTGATCAATAATTAATCTCTATTAGGAAATGTGAAGATATCACCAATCAAACATTAGACTTTTTTTCCATTAAGGAAAAAAAAAAAAAAAGCGAGGTATCCTACAGTGCTAATGGAAAGAAGTGTATCTTGACTCCTGCTGTCTAGGAAGTGTTTCTAGCATTGGTAATATCATTTGAAAGTGGAAATTGAGTTCCTTATTTCCCTTAAATAGTGTTTCTCTAGGGTTTTTGGAGTGTTTCTCTTGAATTGAGAAAGGGGATTCATCTACGGCCTTTAAGGGCCTACCCGATCTCCCCAGAATTTCCTACTACTCTTTTCCCTTTTGTTTAGTCCATCCAAACCATTAACACCCTCTTCACTATTATTCAAACATACCAGGCAAGTTCCTGCCTCAGGTCCTTTTCACTTGCCATTACCTCTGTCAGGAAAAATCCTCTTCTTGGAGCACTGTACTACTCTGAAACTCATGGAGTTTCTCTGAGCTGGGATTGACTTGACAGCAGTGGGTTTCTTTTTTGTTTGTTTGTTTTGGTAGATATACACTAGCTGGAACCCTGGTGGCCCAGTTGTTAAGTGCTTGGCTACTAACCAAAAGGTTGGCAGTTTGAATCTACCAGCTGTTCCTTGGAAACCCTACAGAGAAGTTCTACTCTGTCTTTTAAGGTCACTATGAGTCAGAATTGACTTGACAGCAACTGGTTTGGTTTTTATCCACTAGCTTGTTTCTCATTTATGGTAGGTCTTTGCTCAAAAGTCACCTTGTCAGTGAGAGCTTCCATAGTCACATTATACAACTTACAATCCCTTCCCCAACAGTTCCCCGCTTTATTTTTCTCCTCAGCACTTGGTCAGTATATGTGATGGTTAAGGTTGTTTTTCAGCTTGGCTGGGTCATTATTCTCCGTGGTTTGACAGTTATGTAATGACGCAGTTTGGCAGTTATGTAATGATGTGATTTGGCAGTTACATAATGATGTAGTCATCCTCCATGATGTGATCAGCCAATCAGTTGTAAGAGAAATTTCCTCAAGGGTGTGGCCTATATCCAATATATATATGGACATTCTGGTAAAGCTTGCTTGCTTGCTATGGATTCTGCAGCCAGGTTGTCATTGTCTGATCTCCAGTTCCTGGGACTTGAGCCAGCTGCCTGCCATATTGCCTATTGATCTTAGGATTTGTCAGCCTCTGCAGCCTGTGACAAGCAGCCTGCCATTTTACCTGCCTATCTTGGATTTGTCAGCCTTCACAGCCCATGAGCCAATGACCTGTTATCCGACCTGTCGACCTTGGGTTCATCAGCCCCTACAGCTACATAAGTCAGGAGAAGCCTCCAGCTTAATACCTGACTCATGAACTTGGTACTTTCCAGCTGCTACAACCATGGGAGCCATTTCCATGAGATAAGTATCTCTCTCTTTCTCTCCTTCTCTCTCTCTCTATCTATACACACACACACATACGCACACACACACACACACATATATATATATATATATTTCACTGGTTTTGCTTCTCTAGAGAACCCAGCCTAAGACAGAATCTAAATGCTATTTACCTTGCATATAGTCTATCTGACTGATAGAAATGGGCTACATTGATTCAAGGGCAACGGTTTTTTGTTTTTGATTTGTTAAATCCTCAGTACCTAGAACAGTGCTTAGTACATAGGGTGTACTCCGATATTTTTGAGTGAATAAGTAAGGGCCATTGCTAATTATAGCTGGAGAAGTTACAATGGAACTACCTGGAATTATTCGTTTCTAGAACTCTGAATATCTTCTTAAAAAAGGACCGCTGGCCTTCTTGCTATTCCTCAAGCATACCAGGGAGTAAAAATTTTTTTTAAAAAAAAAACAGCATGGGATTTTAATCTGTTTATGCCCAATTTATACCACAAAATAGCCATTATCGGGAAGAGTACATGTGTGAGAACATGAATATTTTCCCAACCAAATGAAAATAAGACTGTACTACTCAGTCTTTGAATTATGACTGAAATGAAATATAAACCACTCAATTAATCCAATTCTTATAAGATCTCAGTGAGCTTCAGATACTAGGATTGGTATTTATAAGCAATTCCAGGCAGAAATAGTACAGCCATACTGAAGTATACAATTAACCATAAAATACAACTATCAGCAAAGGTAGTCTCAGTAAGATGAGACTATGCAATTATCATAAGCACAGCCTTTCACCAAAAATGACAGCCATTCTTATAAACATTTTATTTACACTGTTAAAAGGAAGCACCATCAATGAAAAACAAATATATATAGCTCTAGAATTGGCTCATCTATCTAATGAAAACTGTGCTGCCATTCAATATTAAATGCCTATTGAGGGCTGAGGTTTCAGCCGTAGCAATTTAGTAATCATTGTGTGAGGCTACAAGGATCCTACCTTTAAAAATTTTCAAGTGCAATGATGCCTCCAACTACCAATTATCTTTTCTCTGGGTTAATGTAAGGAGGGAAGAATAGAACGAGTCTATGAGGTATTTCCAAAAATAACTGTTCCACTTATTGGCTTCTGCCATAAATTTTATTAAGAGAGACAAACCCTCTCTTCCACAGTTAAGCAAATATTATTGAGAAGGCTAACATGTTAGCTTAAATTCACAAAAGTAAAAATGCCTGGTATCAGATATCAGATCCTCTCTTGAGAATATGTTTTGATAATGAAGAGAGTATAAGGAATTCTTCATCCTGTCTTCTTACTTTCACTCTCTTTTAATGGTTGTTTTGTTTTGTTTGTTTTGTATTTAGCAAAATAAGAATACAGGCTGTTCTGTTGCAAAAAGAATTGGAGAATAAAATCAACCACTGTAAACCTTCCAAATGTATGATCCTGGCTATTGGTGGAAGTAAATTGATAAAATAGAAAAGATGATGGAAAAATAAAACAAGATAATGAGTGTGAGACTTCTTCATAAAATATAAATATAAATTTAAGAAAATGTTATTATAAACATTAAAAGGGAGACTTGGGATGCTAAAGATAAACTTCAATCTTCGTTGACTTCACTAATTTTTAGTATATAAGATTATTCCTTTACCTAAGTGTCAAAACTCTTTAGCTCCCTTATAATTAATAGACTATATCTGAAGTGATAAATTGGCCTTTTCAGACATACTCTCAGCTACCCCAGTTCTTAGGATTCTATTTCCTGAAGAGATGTGCACAGAGGATTGTCACATATGAGAAGCACGATGCTCTTCAAAATACCCACCACAAGAAAGGAATGAATCATCTAAGATTCCTGCTAAAATGAAAGGTAGATCACTTTTTCTCCCAACTCTTTCTATCTCTTCCTTTATTGTCTGAAATCATCAACTGTGTCTACCCCCAAATAATTTCATTGCTCCAGTTTGGAGGCTTAGGAAGAACAGCATAAATGTCTGGGTCCCAGCTCCACCCTCTGTAATGGTATGACCAATTTGTTTGTCCTGCCCTGACCTCAGTGTCTCATCCATAAAGTAAAGGCATGAGAGAGAAAAATCACTGTTCTATCATCACTGCTTGTTTGGAATATAGAAAGAGTGCCTCACCTGTTAGGAATGGGTCTGGGATTTTAAAAAGCCATTTTTCAGAAACTTCCTTCATTTTAAACCTACTCCAAGGCACTCTGAGAAGCAAAACAATACAAGAAACCCATGCATGTGAAAATAACAATAAGCATGGTTCAATTTATAAGTTTTAAATTATCTATTCAGAGAAGTGGAGAGTAAACTTTTAAGGGTTAACACCATTATTCTTTATTAGGAGACTGTGATACAAATCAAGAAAGTAACTGAGATAAGATAATGCTAGACGAAATGAAACAAACCAAGGTTGTTTAAAACAGCACTAACAAAATTTACTGGACATCTGATGGACTTCAACTGTGGTTGAAGAATGGGAATGCAATTATGGGGCATTCTAGAAAGACAGGAGCTTTGGTGCACATTCCTGACTCTAGTCCTCCTGACTCCCTCTATGGTATAACACAAAAGTCAGAATTACCAATCTGGTGGAGCCTAGAAAGGTCATCTGAGACCGATGATACCAAAACAAAACTTGTTGCCGTCAAGTCAATTCTGACGCATAGTGACCCTACAGGACAGAGTAGAGCTGTCGCATAGGGTTTCCAAGGAAAAAAAAAAATTTTTTTAAGCAGCTAGTAAATTCAAACTGCCAATCTTTTGATTAATAGCCAAGCTCTTGACCACTGTGCCACCAGTCTCACATAATCTCTAGAGGAGAGCAGGTATGAGAACTAAGGAGAAAGAGAAAGAACAGAAGAGAATAGGGGAGGAAGAAGGAAAAAGGGAACTTTGTGCTTCACTCTGACCATTCAGCTGGTAGAAGCCAAGAAAAGCACTTCAGACAACAACCCAAGACTAGGCAAGTCACAAAAATAAGTCAAAGCTAAAACACTGAAAATAGGGAAACAGAGATGTCAATATGTAAAAGATGACAACATTATAACAAAAAAGAGGGACTAAATAGTGTAGTCACAGAACTTTCATATGAAGAGGAACCCAGAAGTTAAGGCAAAATCGAGAAATAAAAGATTGGTTTAAACTTAGAAAAACAGAAGTAAACTTTAAGGTAGCCACAAAGGAAACTAACAAATCTACACATCAAAATAAAAAGGAAGAAAAACATGAAGACTCAGCAAATACAAAAACAACAACAATGAAAAAGATAAGAAAATAAAAACAACTTAGCACAGAAAATTAAATGGAACAAAGAAACTGTCAACAACACACACACCAAAAAAAATAAAATGAAATAAAAATGACAGCACAAACTCATAAAAAAAAAAATTACCCAGTGCTGTCGAGTTGATTCCAACTCATAGTGAATTCATACCTATCAATAATTACATTGACTGTAAATGGACAAAACACACCAATAAACAGAGAATGGAAAAATAGATTTAAAAAACACAATCCTTTTACATGCTGCCTACAAGAGACACACCTTAGACTCAAAGACACAAACAAACTAAAACTCAAAGGATGGAAAAATATATATAAGCAAATAACAATCAGAAAAGAGCAGAAGTAGCAATATTAATCTCTGACAAAATATACTTCAAAACAAAATCCACCACAAAATATAAGGAAGGACACTACATAATGATTAAAGGGCCAATACACCAGGATGACATAAACAGAATAAATATCTACACACCCAATGACAGGGGTCCAAAAATACATAAAACAAACTCTCACAGCATTGAAAAGAGAAATAGACAGCTCCACAATAGTAGTAGGAGATTCAACACACTACTTTCAGTGAAGGACAGAACATCTAGAAACAAGCTCAATAAAGACACTCAATATCTAAATGCCACAGTTAATCAACTTGATCTCACAGACATACACAGAACACTCTGCCCAACAGCAACCAAATATACTTTCTTTTCTAAAGCACATAAAACATTCTCCAGAATAGACCACATATTAGGCCACGAAGCAACTCTTAACAGAATCCAAAACACTGAAATACTACAAAGCATCTTTTCTGATCATAAAGCCATAAAAGTAGAAATCCATAACAGAAAAAACAAAGAAAAAAATCAAATACATGGAAACTGGACTACACTTTGAACTGAACAACAAAATGGAACCCAATAACTACCACATTATAGAAGAAATCAAGGACAGAATAAATAAATTCCTAGAATCAAATGAGAATGAAAACATATCCTACCAGAACCTTTGGGACTCAGCAAAACCAGTGCTCAGAGATCAACTTATAGCAATAAATGCGCACGTCCATAAAAGAAGAAAGGTCCAAAATCAAAACATTAACCCTACAACTCAAACAAATAGAAAGAAAGCAGCAAAAGAAGCTCTTAGGCACCAGCCCAGAACCCAGAAACCCAGGCACCAGAAGAATGGAAATAATAAAAATTAAAGCAGAAATAAATGAGATAGAGTATAGAAAAACAATTGAAAGAGTTAACTCTTTCAAAGACCAAAAGCTGGTTCTTCGAAAAAATCAACTAAATCAATACACCGTTGGCCAAGCTGACAAAAGAAAAACAGGAGAGGAACCAAATAAACCGAACAAGAAATGAGATGGGCAATATCAAAACAGATCCAACTGAAATTAAAAGAATCGTAACAGAATACTATGAAAAATTGTACTCCAACAAATTTGAAAACCTAGAGGAAATGGACAAATTTCTAGAAACTCACTACCTACCTAAACTAACACAAACTGAGGTAGAAAAAATAAACCTATAACAAAAGAAAAGACAGAAGAGGTAATTTAAAAACTCTCAACAAAAAAAAAAAATCCCTGGTACTGACGGCTTCACTGGGGAATTCTACCAAACTTTCAGAGAAGAGTTAATACCAGTACAAATAAAGGTATTTCAGAGCATAGAAAAGGATGGAATACTCCCAAACTCATTCTATGAAGCCAGCATAACCCTGATGCAAAAGCCAGGTAAAGACACCACAAAAAAAAGAAAATTACAGACCAATACTCCTCATGAATATAGATGCAAAAACCTCAACAAAATTCTAGACACTAGAGTTCAACAACATATCAAAAAAATAATTCTCCTTGACCAAGTGGGAGTCATACCAGCTATGCAAGGATGGTTCAACTTTAGAAAAACAATCAATGTAATCCATCACATAAATGAAACAATAGCTAAGAACCACAGGATCTTATCAACTGATGCAGAAAAGGCATCTGACAAAGTCCAACACCCATTCACGATAAAAAAAAAAAAAAACTCTCAGCAAAATAGGAATAGAAGGAAAATTCCTCAACATAATAAAGAGCATTTATACAAAGCCAAAAATTTACTGGGTATACAAAGCCAACAGCCAACATCTTCCTAAATGGAGAGAGCCTGAAATCATTCCCCTTGAGAACCAGAACCAGACAAGGATGCCCCTTAACACCACTCTTATTCAACAGTGTGCTGGAGGTCCCAGCCAGAGTAATAAGGCAAGAAAAAGAAATAAAGGGCATTCAAATAGGTAAGGTAGAAGTAAAAGTACCCCTATTTACAGATGATATGATCTTATACACAGAAAACCCTAAAGAACTAATAGAAGATGTCAGCAAAGTATCAGAATACAAGATAAATACACAAAAATCAGTTGGATTCCTCTATACAAAGAGAACTTAGAAGAGGAAATTACCAAATCAATACCATTTCTAATAGCCCCCAAGAGGATAAAATACTTACAAATAAATCTAACCAGAGACCTAAAAGACTTATACAAAGAACACTACAAGACACTACTGCAGGAAACCAAAAGAGACCTACATAAGTGGAAAAACATACCTTGCTCGTGGATAGGAAGACTCAACATTGTGAAAATGTCAATTCTACCCAAAGCATCTACAGATACAATGCAATCCTCCAAATTCCGACATTTTTTAATGAGATGGAGAAACAAATCACCAACTTCACATGGAAAGAGAAAAGGCCTTGGATAAGTAAAGTATTACTCAAGAAGAACAAAGTGGGAGGCCTCATACTACCTGATTTTAGGACCTATTATACCATCAAGGTAGTCGAAACAGCCTGGTACTGGTACAACAACGGATACATAGACCAATGGAACAGAATTGAGAATTCAGACAGAAATTCATCCACCTATAAGCAGCCGATATTTGACAAGGCCGAAGTCCTTTAAATGGGGAAAAGACAGTCTCTTTAACAAATGGTGCTGGCATAACTGGATATCCATCTGCAAAAAAAATGAAACAAGACTCATACCTCACACCATGTGCAAAAAGTAACTCAAAATGGATCAAAGACCCAAATATAAAATCTAAAACAATAGAGATCATGGAAGAAAAAAGAGGGACAATGCTAGGAGCCCTAATACATGGCATAAACAGAATACAAAAGATAACTAACAATGCACAAACACTGGAAAAGAAACTAGATATAGATAACTGGGATCTCCTAAAAATCAAACACTTATGCTTATCAAAAGACTACACCAAAAGAGTAAAAAGACAACCTACAGACTGGGAAAATATTTTTGGTATGACATATCCAATCAGGGTCTAATCTAAAATCTATAAAATGCTGCAACACACCAACGACAAAAAGACAAATAATCCAATTAAAAATGGGCAAAGGACATGAACAGACACTTCAGCAAAGAAATTACTTAGGCAGCTAACAGATACATGAGGAAATGCTCATGATCATTAACCATTAGAGAAATGCAGATCAAAACTACAATGATATACCATCTTACCCCAACCAGGCTAGCACTAATCCAGAAAACACAAAATAATAAATGTTGAAGAGGTTGTGGAGAGACTGGAACACTTATGCACTGCTGGTGGGAATGTATAATAGCACAACCACTTTGAAAATCAATTTTGCAGTTCCTTAAAAAGCTAGAAATAGAAGTACCATATGATCCAGCAATCCCACTTCTTAGAATATATCCTAGAGAAATAAGAGCCGTCAATGAATAGATATATGCAAACCTGTGTTCACTGCAGCACTGTTCACAATAGCAAAAAGATAGAAACAACATAAGTGCCCATCAACTGATGAATGAATAAACACATTATAGTACATACACAATGAAATACTACACAACGATAAAGAACAATGATGAATCCACAAAACATACCACAACATGGATGAATCTGTAAGGCATTATGCTGAGCAAAATTAGTCAACTACGAAAGCAAATACTGTATGAGGCCACTATTATTAGAACTCAAAAAAAGGTTTGAACACAAAAGAAAACATTCTTTGATGGTTATGAGGGTGGGGAGGAAGGGAGTGGGGAATTCGCTAACTAGATAGTAGACAAGAATCATCTTAGGTGAAGGGGAAGACAATGCATGACACAGGGGAAGTCAGCACAACCGGACTAAACCAAAAGCTAAGAAGTTTCCTAAACACAACCAAACACTTCAAGAGACAGAATAGCAGGGGTTGGGGTCTGGGGACCATGGTTTAGGGGACATCTAGGTCAGTTGGCATAACAAAGTTTATTAAGAAAATGTTCTGCGTCCCACTTTGGTGAGTGGCGTCTGGGATCTTAAAAGCATGTGAATGGCCATCTAAGGTACATCAATTGGTCCCAACCCACCTGGAGCAAAAAAAGGGAAGTGAAAAACACCAAAGACACAAGGAAAATATTACCCTAGAGACAAATGGACCACAAAAACCAGAGACTCCATCAGCCTGAGACCAGAAGAACCAGATGGTGTATGACTACAGCCAATAACCACCCCAACAGGGAACACAACAGAGAGTCACGGACAGAGCAGGAGAAAAGTGTGGTGCAGAACTCAAGTTCACGTAAAAACATCAGACTTAATGGTTTGACTGAGACTAAAGGAAGCCTGGAAGACATGGCCTCCATGCGCTCTGTTAACCCAGAACTAAAACCATTCTCAAAGCCCACTCTTCAGACAGAGATTAGACTGAACTACAAAACATAAAATAATACTCGTGAAGAGTGTGCTTCTTAGTTCAAGCAGATACAGGAGACCAAATGTGCAGCTCCGGTCCAGAGCCAGGGTGAGAAGGCAGAAAGGGTCAGGAGCTGGTTGGATGGACACGGGAAACCCAGGGTGGAAAGGTGGAGTGTGCTGTCACATTATAGCAATTGCAACTAGTGTCACATAATAATGTGTATAAATTTGTGTATGAGAAATTAACTTTCACCTAAAGCACAATTTTTTTAAAAAGTGTATTGTTTGGACCAATGAGTCAATCAAGGTAATTTATTAAATACAAAAAAAAAGAACAAAAGTGCATTCATCTCAAAACAAAGGAGAGAAGGTAAAATGATAAACACTCAAAAGTGACAGAAGCAGATCTACAGGCTCTATTTGTGCTGGAAAGATTACATGAAATCGTGCAGAAAATGAAAAGAATGAAGACTGCGAGGTTTCAGTAATGTCTAGTTTGAGTATGTTACCTGGAGTCATATAGAATTAGCCTACAACAGTTTTAACAGTTGTGAAAACAAAATATGGTGCTTCCTGCCTTCCAAAGCCTCTGGGGGCAATATTCTGAAGTTCCAGAGGGGTGTAGCATTACAAAAGAAGATGACGGTCAGAGAACAAGCTTGCCATCGTCACCAATATACAGGAAGATGTACTGAACAATTAGCAATGTGGCACCCGTGAGTGTACCAATGACTATGCTCCAGAGCAAAGGTGACCCGCCTCACCATCACAACAGAGAAGAGGTTTTCTATTCTTTTATTTGAAATATGAGTTACAAAATATTTGAAGTATGAGTACAGTGATTGTGTTGAACTGAATAATTATGGATATGGGTTGTTTTTTCCTCCTTATTCCAAATTTCTGAAATGTAGTTATAATTAACAGCAAATATATAAAAGGGAGAAATGTATTGCGGCAACCAGCTCTCCTCCTCCCCCCCCCCCCCGCCCCCAACACAACAGTCCTTCCAGATATTAGCTAAAAATTACAACAGATTTAAGGTAAATTCTGATCTGTGGAATTATGAATATGTTCATACATGCATGATCTTTATGAGTTTGTTAGACACTGAGCTCATATTTGGCAAATGACAAAACAAGTTTCTCTATTACAATTGATGGAATGCTGAAGACACATTTGTATACTCAAAAGCAGTTTTGCCTTATCCTGGATTTTTGGCATAAAATTTAATTGTATATTTTACAAATCATCTACTTTGATTAAAATTTTAGAAAAAGCAATAAGAACAAATTTGTTTGAGGGATGTGTTTAAGAGGATTTTTTTGTTTAGTTTTGTTATTTGTTGCTTTGCCTAAATAGCGCTTATACCATTTTATATTATAAAAAAAAAAAAAACTATAATAAAAAATTTCTGAGTTTACAGGGATATTTTGAGCCAATTTTGTGTAACATTATGAGAATTTCTACAGCTCCCCTAATTGAATGGTAAAAGGATCAGGTAAATTCTTGCCTGAAATAATTTTATGTATAAAACAGCAGGTTACCAGCAAAAGCATTCCAAAAGCAAGCAAAAAACCACCTAGACTGTTTTTGCTGGTTGTTTTAGTTACCTAGTGCTGCTGTAACAGAACTAGCACAACTGTATGACTTTAACAAAGAGAAATGTATTCTGTCAGAGTTTAGCAAGCTAGAAGTCCAAATTCAGGGTGCCAGCTCTACAAGAAGGCTTTCTCTCTCTGTCGGCTCTGGGGAAAGGTCCTTGTCATCAATCTTCCCCTGGTCTTGGAGCTTCACAGCACAGGGACCCCGGGGTCCAAAGGATGCCCTTTTCTCCAGGCACTACTCTCTTGGCAGTATGAGGTCCCTTCTTAGGAATCAGAATAGCTCACATTATTTATAGTTCTCCATGGAAAAGTGGATATTAAATAGGAAAAAAAAAAAACCTGAAAGATTTCATTTTTCTTTGTAGTTCCATGTATCCCATAGGCAACTTGCAGAAATCAATTTAATTATACATGCCTGCGTACATGGAGCAGTGGTTAAGTGCTACTGCTGTTAACCAAGAGGTCAGCAGTTTGAATCTGCCAGGCGCTCCTTGGGAACTCTACGGGACAGTTCTACTTTGTCCTATAGAGTCGCTATGAGTCGGAATCGACTCCAAGGCAATGGTTTTTATGGGTACATATATATATATATATATTTTTTTTTAAGATTCCTTATCAGGATCATGGTCCTCTCTTTCCACTGAAAAGTGTAAGAATACAATGTAGTTTAGGGAACTCTGAACTGTTTTAAAATACTTAGGAGCAAAAGAAAAATATATGTATCAGTTGGGGCTTACAGTAAGATAACAAAATGTTCTTTTAATTAAGTGGCATATGAAGGTGCAAGACTAAGCTATTTGTTTCACCATTCATACCAATGGAAATGCATTAGGAAAGTTATTGAACATTAGGATTGTCTTAGGCTCTGTTCTCCAGAGAAGCAAAACCAGTAAAGCATATACATGTATACAGAGAAAGATTTATATCAAGGAAATGGCTCACGTGGATGTAAGGACTAGAATATCCCAAGTCTGTGGGTCAGGCTGGAGGCGCCTGATCCACATAGCCACAGGGCCTGGCAAGCCCAAGATTAGCCGGTCAGAGAGCAGGGCTGTTGCTCAGAGACTGCAAAGATGGATAAATCCCAAGATTGGCGGGCAAGACTGTAGGCAAGCTGCTAGCTCAAGTCCCAAGAATGAAAGGTCAGAATAGGAGCCAGCTGCAGGATCCAAAGTGAAAAAAGCCCAAGAGGCTTGCCAGAAAGTCCGCCTATATTGGATGCAGGCCGTACCCCCAAGGAAACTCCCTTTCAACTGACTGGATATCCACAGCAGATCCCATCATGAAGGTGATCACATTATATTAAATCTCATCATGGAAGTGATCACATCATCATATGACTGCTAAACTACATCATAACTGCCAAACCACTGAGAATCATGGCCTAGCCAACTTGACACAATCTTAACAATCACAATCTACCCCTTGTCAACTTGGCACCTGTACACATCCCTTTGAACCATACATAATCCCTGAATAAAGACAATTATAAAGTCGTACTTGTACCTCATGTTCCAACAAACACCCATACAACCAAATACACACGAGCCCTGTTTACATTTTATATTTTATAAGTGAAGAAAACAGAGATATTTGATGTACATGTACAAGGCAGAAATACTTATAACAATTACAGTCCTCACTTCTGCAACTGGTCATGTGATCATAACAAGTATTTAGAACTACCTTCTTTTATTGCCCATTCCTTATTCCTTTTGCCCTCAGCAAGCACCTCAGCTGGTCATGGTTCTTTGCCTGGTGGGGTGACCCAAGCATTCATTCCTAAGCCATTAGTAGTCATGTCGGAATTGGGTTGCTGTAGTTCTCCATTCACTTTAATCACAGGGCATGGTAATACCCTGCATTACACACATACTCTACTTCCATTATGTAATATCAGTCTAATTTCCCCTTGGTAATCAAGATCAATCACACCAGCCAGTATGGTAACTCCCTTCTTTGCCTGTTGATCCAGAGGCATAAGAAGCCCAAAATTACCAGGTAGCATTCTTAACTTCCAGTTCAATGGAATCAGTGATGTATCTCCAGATGGGAGCTTTCCTTCCTTTGGAACTAAGACCTCTAAACCTGCAGAGCATAAGGCTGAGGGAACAGGAAGCAAAAATTTTACAAGTGAGTCACTAGAGGTTATAGTGAGTGGTGCCACTCCCATTTCTACCCTTGATTCCTGGACCCATTAATCCTAGCTATGGGAGAAACAGCACCATATACTGGATGCTGGTTTAGAGCAACAGATACCATTTTTTAAGATGAAACTGCTTTTATTAATTAATTTTCCAATAACCCCCATTTTTAGGGAGTAATAATCACCTCCTGTTCAACATTTCAAGGTTCCTGTGTGGTGCAATGCTTTGTGCTCAAATGCTAACCCAAAGATTGGTTGTTTTGAACCTACCCAGTGGTGCTAAGAAAGAAAGACCTGGTGATCTACTTCCATAAAGATTACAGCCAAGAAAACCCTATGGAGCAGTTCTACTCTGTAACGCATGGGGACTCCTCGAGTCATAATCAACTCAGTGGCAATGAGTTTAATATTTCTACACCTCGTCTTCTGGGCAATTGGATCTTTACAATCTTGTAAACCTCAGGTCTTCTCATTTGGAACTTTTTCATGAGAAGTAGATCCAAGGAAAATTAAGAGACAGAGGGTTTCCTTCAATCATTTTGATCCACTAGGAAAAAATTAACTTTTTTTTTTTTTTAACTAAATCTCTTCTTTAAGAAGAGCAATTCCAAGTACTAAAATACACAGTGGTGGGAAGTCTTGCAACTTAACAAGGTCTTTCATAGCATAATGGCTTATCTGAGATGCTATCTAACTCCAAAAGCTCTCAGACCGTAAACACATCCCATGTTCCTGGCAGTGGAGAGGGAAAAAAAAAAAGAAGGCTTGTGCAGCCTGCAAACTTTATCTGAAATGGGAATACACACCAATATCTGGGCCAGCTGTTGTCCAGCCTTGCTTGATCAAACATTGTAATTATGTGGAATTGGGGTAATGAGGCTACTGCCAGCCAACTGGTAGGCATTTCACTACATCTAGTTTTCAAAGAAAGCAGAATTACTGTACCAAAGCAAATTAAAGTTGAAATGTGGCTGTATTTTTGCTTATTTAATAAATTATTTTGATCTTTTAGTCTCCCACAATCTTCATTTTGACCTACCATCTACATTATAGGAACCCTGGTGGGGCAGTAGTTAAGAGTTCAGACTACTAACCAAAAGGTGAGCAGTTCAAATCCACCAGCCACTCTTTAGAAACCCTATGCAGCAGTTCTACTCTGTCCTACAAGCTTGCTGTGAGTCGGAATCGACTCAACTGCAACAGGTTTTTGGTTTGTCTACATTGCAAGCACTGTCCCAGAAATTATACCGGCACCATACAAGGATATAATGTTTTCAACTTTGAAACCTCTCCAAAAACCTTATGAAAACAGATAAGGCCCAAGAAATGATGTCAAGCTTAGGCTGACACTCACTGCCAATGACAAGTGAAATGCAGTCATCATCAACTCTGCTATTTTACAATTCACATTTCATTCATCAGCACCTGTCTGTGAACATTTCCTCCAAAGCCAAAGGGGTAAAAAAATTAATTTCTTTTAAAAAAGAAATTACCTCTGGTATTCAGTATCATCACCACTGCAATGTTTTGGTTTCTATTTGTCACTTGAAGAAGAAAACTCACTGATGTTTTTATCCTACCATTTAGGTAAAATGTTGGCACTTCTGGACATGCAGATGAAGCAATTACCTACAGCATTCAGGCAAAAGATCATTTTATTTGATTTCATCAGATGAATCCTTTGGGCTATGGATTTTGAGGACATTATCACACAGCCATTTTCTAAACCACCTTATGTTCTGTTTAAATGTGTTAAATGTTATATCCTCAGGAAGCTTAGGGCCCCTTGAGGAGAGCAAACAATCACACAGTCTAATTCTATACCATTTGATCAAAGGATTAATTACTTGTATTTAAAATTCTAGATAATTGAATGGAAAGAAAAACTTGCAGTCATTTAGAAGTCAGCTGGCAGGGAAACCACAGATGAGGAATTTGGGTGGTGTCAAGAGGTTTCAAAAGTACAAACAGTTGCAATGCCTGTTTAACAGCAGAACTGAATAATACCAAAAAAGTCCCATTACATACAATGTGAGATATTGTTTCTAAGTTTCTAAAATATATTCAATGGTTTTAATATTTATACAGGACCACACAGTAGTACACTGAATGAGTGGAGCATTACATGGATTATAATTAAAAAACCCAAAAAACCAAACCCAATGCCATCGAGTCAATTCCAGCTTATAGCGACCCTATTGGACAGAGTAGAACTAACTGCCCCATAGAGTTGCCAAGGAGCGCCTGGCAGATTTGAACATTCAAGCCTTTGGTTAGCAGCCGTAACACTTAACCACTATGCCACCAGGGTTTCCATGGATTATAATAGTAATTTCTAATGATTGCACTGTGTTGTATTTACTGTTTGTCAGTAAATATTGGAAGCATTCTACATGTATTAGCTCGTTTTCCACAGCACTCTTATAAAAATTTTTTTATTATTATTTCAATTTCTTCTTTTTTAAAATTAAGGTATAATGTACATATAAAAAAAATACACAGGCAGCCGTTAGGAGAAGTCCCCGGGAGGCAGTGACTGATCTTGGAGCAGAAAGAGCAGCACCCGAGCCGGGGAACCGTCCCACAGGGATTTGGACTGCACGCAGGTACGCCATAAACACGGAGAGTTGCTCCACCCCCTGAACTAACCCCGGGAAGGTGACCATCCGGGTCGCGCGGGCGGCGTGGGACGCAGCCGGTAGGAGAAATCCCCGGGAGGCAGCGACTGGTATTGGAGCGGGGAGAACAGCGTTCCAGCCGGGACACTCGGTCGCGGCACAAGCACGGGGAGCTACTCCACCCATCTGAACTAACCCCGGGAGGGGGCCCACCTGGTTCACGGGGGCGGCACGGCCACGCGGCTGGAGGGACGAGAAGTCCCCGGGAGGCAGCGACTGATTTTGGAGTCGAGAGTGCACCGTCCCAGTAGGGGAGCCTTGACGCTGGGCGTGGGGCTGGAAGCGGAGGATCTGACCGTGACTCCAGCGGGCCAGACCCCCCGGGGGCAATCTCCACACAGACAGCACACATAGGCGACGCGCCCGCGGGAATCTCAGATATAATAGTCTTTCCAAGCAAGACAAGCAACTCTGGCTATATTCTGAGGTGCTACTCTCCTATCTCTCTGTTCCCTCCCCCACCCTCCCCAGGCGGCTTCATTAACATCTGAATAGCCTGAGCCAGAGGGAGAACTCTGATAGGGATCTGACTGCAGTTTTTTTTTAGCGGATTTTCTGGAAAAACTAGTTTCCCAGTGATGGCTCGGAGACAACAATCCATATCAAACCACTTAAAGAAGCAGACCGTGACAGCTTCTCCAACTCCCCAAACAAAAGAATCAAAATCTTTCCCAAATGAAGATACAATCCTGGAATTATCAGATACAGAATATAAAAAACTAATTTACAGAATGCTTAATGATATCACAAATGAAATTAGGATATCTGCAGAAAAAGCCAAGGAACACACTGATAAAACTGTTGAAGAACTCAAAAAGATTATTCAAGAACATACTGGAAAAATTAATAAGTTGCAAGAATCCATAGAGAGACAACATGTAGAAATCCAAAAGATTAACAATAAAATAACAGAATTAGACAACACACTAGGAAGTCAGAGGAGCAGACTCGAGCAATTAGAATGCAGACTGGGACATCTGGAGGACCAGGGAATCAACACCAACATAGCTGAAAAAAAATCAGATAAAAGAATTAAAAAAAATGAAGAAACCCTAAGAATTATGTGGGACTCTATCAAGAAGGATAACCTGCGGGTGATTGGAGTCCCAGAACAGGGAGGGGGGACAGAAAACACAGAGAAAATAGTTGAAGAACTTCTGACAGAAAACTTCCCTGACATCATGAAAGACGAAAGGATATCTATCCAAGATGCTCATCGAACCCCATTTAAGATTGATCCAAAAAGAAAAACACCAAGACATATTATCATCAAACTCACCAAAACCAAAGATAAACAGAAAATTTTAAAAGCAGCCAGGGAGAAAAGAAAGGTTTCCTTCAAGGGAGAATCAATAAGAATATGTTCTGACTACTCAGCAGAAACCATGCAGGCAAGAAGGGAATGGGACGACATATACAGAACACTGAAGGAGAAGAACTGCCAACCAAGGATCATATATCCAGCAAAACTCTCTCTGAAATATGAAGGCGAAATTAAGATATTTACAGACAAACACAAGTTTAGAGAATTTGCAAAAACCAAACCAAAGCTACAAGAAATACTAAAGGATATTGTTTGGTCAGAGAACCAATAATATCAGATATCAGCACAACACAAGGTCACAAAACAGAACGTCCTGATATCAACTCAAATAGGGAAATCACAAAAACAAACAAATTAAGATTAATTAAAAAAAAATACACATAACAGGGAATCATGGAAGTCAATAGGTAAAAGATCACAATAATCAAAAAGAGGGACTAAATACAGGAGGCATTGAACTGCCATATGGAGAGTGATACAAGGCGATATAGAACAATACAAGTTAGGTTTTTACTTAGAAAAATAGGGGTATATAATGAGGTAACCACAAAAAGGTATAACAACTCTATAACTCAAGACAAAAACCAAGAAAAACGTAACGACTCAACTAACATAAAGTCAAACACTATGAAAGTGAGGATCTCACAATTTACTAAGAAAAACGCCTCAGCACAAAAAAAGTATGTGGAAAAATGAAATTATCAACAACACACATAAAAAGGCATCAAAATGACAGCACTAAAAACTTATTTATCTATAATTACCCTGAATGTAAATGGACTAAATGCACCAATAAAGAGACAGAGAGTCACAGACTGGATAAAGAAACACGATCCATCTATATGCTGCCTACAAGAGACACACCTTAGACTTAGAGACACAAACAAACTAAAACTCAAAGGATGGAAAAAAGTATATCAAGCAAACAATAAGCAAAAAAGAAGAGGAGTAGCAATATTAATTTCTGACAAAATAGACTTTAGACTTAAATCCACCACAAAGGATAAAGAAGGACACTATATAATGATAAAAGGGACAATTGATCAGGAAGACATAACCATATTAAATATTTACGCACCCAATGACAGGGCTGCAAGATATATAAATCAAATTTTAACAGAACTGAAAAGCGAGATAGATACCTCCACAATTATAGTAGGAGACTTCAACACACCCCTTTCGGAGAAGGACAGGACATCCAGTAAGAAGCTCAACAGAGACACGGAAGATCTAATTACAACAATCAACCAACTTGACCTCATTGACTTATACAGAACTCTCCACCCAACTGCTGCAAAATATACTTTTTTTTCTAGCGCACATGGAACATTCTCTAGAATAGACCACATATTAGGTCATAAAACAAACCTTTGCAGAGTCCAAAACATCGAAATATTACAAAGCATCTTCTCAGACCACAAGGCAATAAAACTAGAGATCAATAACAGAAGAACGAGGGAAAAGAAATCAAATACTTGGAAAATGAACAATACCCTCCTGAAAAAAGACTGGGTTATAGAAGACATCAAGGAGGGAATAAGGAAATTCATAGACAGCAACGAGAATGAAAATACTTCCTATCAAAACCTCTGGGACACAGCAAAAGCAGTGCTCAGAGGTCAATTTATATCAATAAATGCACACATACAAAAAGAAGAAAGAGCCAAAATCAGAGAACTGTCCCTACAACTTGAACAAATAGAAAGTGAGCAACAAAAGAATCCATCAGGCACCAGAAGAAAACAAATAATAAAAATTAGAGCTGAACTAAATGAATTAGAGAACAGAAAAACAATTGAAAGAATTAACAAAGCCAAAAGCTGGTTCTTTGAAAAAATTAACAAAATTGATAAACCATTGGCTAGACTGACTAAAGAAATACAGGAAAGGAAACAAATAACCCGAATAAGAAATGAGAAGGACCACATCACAACAGAACCAAATGAAATTAAAAGAATCATTTCAGATTATTATGAAAAATTGTACTCTAACAAATTTGAAAACCTAGAAGAAATGGATGAATTCCTTGAAAAACACTACCTACCTAAACTAACACATTCAGAAGCAGAACAACTAAATAGACCCATAACAAAAAAAGAGATTGAAACGGTAATCAAAAAACTCCCAACAAAAAAAAGTCCTGGCCCGGACGGCTTCACTGCAGAGTTCTACCAAATTTTCAGAGAAGAGTTAACACCACTACTACTAAAGGTATTCCAAAGCATAGAAAATGACGGAATACTACCCAACTCATTCTATGAAGCCACCATCTCCCTGATACCAAAACCAGGTAAAGACATTACAAAAAAAGAAAATTATAGACCTATATCCCTCATGAACATTGATGCAAAAATCCTCAACAAAATTCTAGCCAATAGAATCCAACAACACATCAAAAAAATAATTCACCCTGATCAAGTGGGATTTATACCAGGTATGCAAGGCTGGTTTAATATCAGAAAAACCATTAATGTAATCCATCACATAAATAAAACAAAAGACAAAAACCACATGATCTTATCAATTGATGCAGAAAAGGCATTTGACAAAGTCCAACACCCATTTATGATAAAAACTCTTACCAAAATAGGAATTGAAGGAAAATTCCTCAACATAATAAAGGGCATCTATGCAAAGCCAACAGCCAATATCACTCTAAATGGAGAGAACCTGAAAGCATTTCCCTTGAGAACGGGAACCAGACAAGGATGCCCTTTATCACCGCTCTTATTCAACATCGTGTTGGAAGTCTTAGCCAGGGCAATCAGGCTAGACAAAGAAATAAAAGGTATCCGGATTGGCAAGGAAGAAGTAAAGTTATCACTATTTGCAGATGACATGATTATATACACAGAAAACCCTAAGGAATCCTCCAGAAAACTACTGAAACTAATAGAAGAGTTTGGCAGAGTCTCAGGTTATAAAATAAACATACAAAAATCACTTGGATTCCTCTACATCAACAAAAAGAACACCGAAGAGGAAATAACCAAATCAATACCATTCACGGTAGCCCCCAAGAAGATAAGATACTTAGGAATAAATCTTACCAAGGATGTAAAAGACCTATACAAAGAAAACTACAAAGCTCTACTACAAGAAATTCAAAAGGACATACTTAAGTGGAAAAACATACCTTGCTCATGGATAGGAAGACTTAACATAGTAAAAATGTCTATTCTACCAAAAGCCATCTATACATTTAACGCACTTCCGATCCAAATTCCAATGTCATATTTTAAGGGGATAGAGAAACAAATCACCAATTTCATATGGAAGGGAAAAAAGCCCCGGATAAGCAAAGCACTACTGAAAAAGAAGAAGAAAGTGGGAGGCCTCACCTTACCTGACTTCAGAACCTATTATACAGCCACAGTAGTCAAAACAGCCTGGTATTGGTACAACAACAGACACATAGACCAATGGAACAGAATTGAGAACCCAGACATAGATCCATCCACGTATGAGCAGCTGATATTTGACAAAGGACCAGTGTCAATTAACTGGGGAAAAGACAGCCTTTTTAACAAATGGTGCTGGCATAACTGGATATCCATTTGCAAAAAAATGAAACAGGACCCATACCTCACACCATGCACAAAAACTAACTCCAAGTGGATCAAAGACCTAAACATAAAGACTAAAACGATAAAGATCATGGAAGAAAAAATTGGGACAACCCTAGGAGCCCTAATACAAGGTATAAACAGAATACAAAACATTACCAAAAATGATGAAGAGAAACCCGATAACTGGGAGCTCCTAAAAATCAAACACCTATGCTCATCTAAAGACTTCACCAAAAGAGTAAAAAGACCACCTACAGATTGGGAAAGAATTTTCAGCTATGACATCTCCGACCAGCGCCTGATCTCTAAAATCTACATGATTCTGTCAAAACTCAACCACAAAAAGACAAACAACCCAATCAAGAAGTGGGCAAAGGATATGAACACACATTTCTCTAAAGAAGATATTCAGGCAGCCAACAGATACATGAGAAAATGCTCTCGATCATTAGCCATTAGAGAAATGCAAATTAAAACTACGATGAGATTCCATCTCACACCAGCAAGGCTGGCATTAATCCAAAAAACACAAAATAATAAATGTTGGAGAGGCTGCGGAGAGATTGGAACTCTCATACACTGCTGGTGGGAATGTAAAATGGTACAACCACTTTGGAAATCTATCTGGCGTTATCTTAAACAGTTAGAAATAGAACTACCATACAACCCAGAAATCCCACTCCTCGGAATATACCCTAGAGATACAAGAGCCTTCATACAAACAGATATATGCACACCCATGTTTATTGCAGCTCTGTTTACAATAGCAAAAAGTTGGAAGCAACCAAGGTGTCCATCAACGGATGAATGGGTAAATAAATTGTGGTATATTCACACAATGGAATACTACGCATCGATAAAGAACAGTGACGAATCTCTGAAACATTTCATAACATGGAGGAACCTGGAAGGCATTATGCTGAGCGAAATGAGTCAGAGGCAAAAGGACAAATACTGTATAAGACCACTATTATAAGATCTTGAGAAATAGTAAACCTGAGAAGAACACATACTTTTGTGGTTACGAGGGGGGGAGGGAGGGAGGGTGGGAGAGGGTTTTTTTATTGATTAATCAGTAGATAAGAACTGCTTTAGGTGAAGGGAAAGACAACACTCAATACATGGAAGGTCAGCTCAATTGGACTGGACCAAAAGCAAAGAAGTTTCCGGGATAAAATGAATGCTTCAAAGCTCAGCGGAGCAAGCGCGGGGGTCTGGGGAACATGGTTTGCGGGGACTTCTAAGTCAATTGGCAAAATAATTCTATTATGAAATCATTCTGCATCCCACTTTGAAATGTGGCGTCTGGGGTCTTAAATGCTAACAAGCAGCCATCTAAGATGCAGCAATTGGTCTCAACCCACCTGGAGCAAAGGAAAATGAAGAACACCAAGCCCACATGACAACTAAGAGCCCAAGAGACAGAAAGGGCCACATGAACCAGAGACCTACATCATCCTGAGACCAGAAGAACTAGTTGGTGCCCGGCCACAATCGATGACTGCCCTGACAGGGAGCTCAGCAGAGGACCCCTGAGGGAGCAGGAGAGCAGTGGGATGCAGACCCCAAATTCTCATAAGAAGACCAAACTTAATGGTCTGACTGAGACTGGAGGAATCCCGGTGGCCATGCTCCCCAGACCTTCTGTTGACACAGGACAGGAACCATCCCCGAAGACAACTCATCAGACATGAAAGGGACTGGTCAGCGGGTGGGAGAGAGACGCTGATGAAGAGTGAGCTAATTATATCAGGTGTACACTTGAGATTGTGTTGGCAACTCTTGTCTGGAGGGGGGATGGGAGGATAGAGAGAGAGGGAAGCCGGCAAAATTGTCAAGAAAGGAGAGACTGAAAGGGCTGACTCAAGACGGGGAGAGTAAGTGGGAGTAGGGAGTGAGATGTATGTAAACTTATATGTGACAGACTGATTGGATTTGTAAACGTTCACTTGAAGCTTAATAAAAGTTATTATAAAAAAAAAAAAAAAATACACAGACCTTAATTGCACACTTCAATGAGTTTGGAAAAATTCCAAGACATAGATATTCCATCATACCAAAAAGTTCCTTCATGCCCCTTCCTAAATAGGTTCCCTTTCCTGAGCCATCACCTA
The DNA here is from genome assembly GCF_024166365.1 of Elephas maximus indicus. Classification (NCBI taxonomy): domain Eukaryota; kingdom Metazoa; phylum Chordata; class Mammalia; order Proboscidea; family Elephantidae; genus Elephas; species Elephas maximus. The sequence goes on from NC_064820.1 coordinate 68,722,912, forward strand.
CAGAGACAACCACTGTTCTGATTCCTATCATGGTACTTTAGTTTACCCTGTTTTAGAAACTCATATAAATGGAGTCATACAGTGTATCTCTGGCTTCTTTTGCTTAGATTAATATTTTTGAGAGTCATCCATGTTGTAGCATGTATCATAGTAAGCCTGTGTATGAATATACCACAATTTGTTTTTCCCTTTTCCTGTTGATGGATATTTGGGGGTTTTTTTGTTCTTTTTTTCAGTAAAGCTGCCATAAATATTCTTTTTAAGTCTTTCTGTGCACATGTTTTAATTCCTCTTGGACTAGAATTGGAATTGTTGGTCCATAGGTTGGGTGTATGGTTCATTTTATAGGAAATTGCCAGACATTTTCCCAAAGTGGTTCTTTAAAGCTGCCATAAATATTCTTTTTAAGTCTTTCTGTGCACATGTTTTAATTCCTCTTGGACTAGAATTGGAATTGTTGGTCCATAGGTTGGGTGTATGGTTCATTTTATAGGAAATTGCCAGACATTTTCCCAAAGTGGTTCTATCATTTAACATTCCCTCCAGCAATGATGAGAGTTGCTGTACATCTTCACCAACATTTAATGTTGTCACCCTTTTTAATTCTATGAGTTGGAATCAACAAGACAGCAATGGGTTTTTTTTGGGGGGGTATGGCTTATGGCTATGTAGTCTTAGTTACCTAGTGCTGCTATAATGCAAATACTACAAGTAGGTGGCTGTAAAGAACAGAAATCTATTTTCTCACAGTTGGGGGCTAAAAGTCCAAATCAGGGCCTCAGTGGCATCAATTCCTTCCATGTCAGTAGCCACGGGCATTCCTTGGCTCTTTGGCATTCCTTGGCTTGTGGATGATCCTCACATGGCATCTGTTTTCTCCCATGTATGTCTGTGTCCATTCTGCTCCTTTTACAACTCAGAAGTGATTAGTATTAGATACCCATCCTACTTAGGTATGATCTAATTAACACAACAAAGAAAGCCTATTTTCAAACAGGATCATATTTACAGGTATAGAGACCAGGATTTCAATACTTATTTTGGGGGAACACAATTAAATTGATAGCAGTCCCAAAACCCAGTGCCATCGAGTCGATTCTGACTTATAGCGACCCTATAGGACTGGTATGTAATTTTGGTTTGAATATATACTTTCTTGATGAATAGTGATGTTGAGCATATTTTTATTTGCTTACTATTATATTCTTCTGTTGTGAAATGTTTCGTTAAAGTCCTTTGCCCATTTTCAACCTGGGTTCTTTATATTACTGTTATTGAATGGTGAGGGTTATTTATATATTCTGGATACAAATCTTTTGTCAGAAAAGTGTGACATGAATGTTCCCTTCCAGTGTGTGGCTCAGCTATTCACTCTCTTAATGGAGTATTTTAATGAGTAAAAGTTTTTAATTTTGACAAGGCCCAATTTATCAGATTTGTTTGTTTTTCTTTTAGGGTGCTCAGTGTCTTGTATAAGAAAGTTTTGCCTACACCAAGGTCATGAAGATATTCTATATTCTAAAAGTTTATAGATTTAATTTTTATGCTTTGGTTTATGATTCATCTTTAAATTATTTTTATTTTTTCCTTATGGTGTCAGGTAGGTGTCATACTTCATTCTTTCTATACAGATATTCTGTTGTTCTAGCATGAGTTAAAAAAGAAAAAGGAAAAAAAACAAACTTTCCTTTTCCATTGAATTTTTTCATGCCTTTGTCAAAAATCAACTGACCATTTAACTCTGTCTCTATTTCTGGATTTTCTGTTCTGTTCCATTGATCTATTTGTCTATCCTTATTCTACACTGACAGTTTCGGGGTTTCCCCCGCTCCTTTCAGAACTTTCAGGATAAGTTCCATTATCTTCTGACTTGCATTGTTTCTTATGAGAGGATGAGAAGAAAGAATTCAAATTATTCTTGTCATTGTTCTGCAGTAAGTAATGTGTCTTTTTCTCCTATTTCTTTCCAACTTTCCTCATTGATGTACCTAGGTGTGATTTTCCTTGTGTTTATGATGCTTGGGATTTTTTAAGTGTCTTGATCTTTTCCATGAAATTTGGAGAATTTCGGTCATTAATTGTTCAATTTTCTTTCTGCTTTAATCTCTTTTTCCTCTCTTCCTGGGGCTCAAATTACATGTATGTAAGACTATCTAATATGGTTTTACAGGTCACTGAGTCTCTTTTCAATTTTTGTCACTTTTTTTTTTCCTTTTGCTCTGTGCCTTACTTTGAATAGTTTCTGTTAACCTGCGCTGACATTTCCTGATCTTTTCTTCTGTAATGTCTAATATGTCATTGAAAATGTATTCAGGGAAATTTTCATTTCAGATATTGTGTTTTCCCTTTCGTTAGTTTTATTTGGTTTATTCTATAGTTCCTATTTTTCTGCTGAGATTCCCTATCTATTCATTCATTATGCCCACCCTTTTGTTTAAATCCTCAGATATATTTTAATAGCTGTTTAAGTTCTCATGGGCTAATTCAAACATTTGTATCATCTCTGGATCTATCTCTATTGATTATGTATTTTCCTGATTATGGATTACATGTTGTTGCTTTTTCACATGTCTACTCATTTTTTATAGCATGCAACGTATTTAGAATGAGACATTGTTGACAAAACAGATTTGTTTCTTTACTTTAAAAACCGTTGGTTTTGTTCCGGTATGTAGTCAATATTGGGAAGATTAGCTTGATCCTGTTGAGATTTGGTTTTAGACTTTGTGGAGGCATCTACATTAGCCCTCACTCTAGAAGTAGATTAGCCTTACTCATGAGGTGTGACTTTTGTCTGATATTATCTGAATGCCCAGGATGATCAGTGAGTCTACTGACTCCAACCCCACTGTCTCCCAGAACAATAAAATATCCAGAATCTCTGTTCAGTTCAAAGCCTCATAAGCTACTTTTTCTGCAGGACTCATGTAGTCTAGCTCTCACCTTACTTGTTGAATATTCAGCTAAATATTGAAGGAGGCTATATGCAGAGTTGTGGGCTTCTTGTCTGCATAGTTCCTTCTTCTATAATGTTCTGCACTGCAAATTCTAGCCAATTCAATAGTTCGAAACCCTCTCTCTGTTTCCTCAGCCTATTTAGAGTGCTGTTCTCTCTTTGGACTCCACTTACATGTGCTGCACTTTAGACAGCGGCTCCAAACAGAAATCAGGGGTGAAATGTCTTGTCTTAGGCTGATTTCTCTTGGTGATGCTTTTAGGTGGCATCAGGTTGGTTCCAACTCATAGGAACTCTGTGTACAACAGAAGGAAACACTGCCCATTCCTGCACCAACCTCACAATCATTGTTATGCTTGAAGCCATTGTTGCAGCCACTGTGTCAATCTACATCATTGAGAGTCTTCCTCTTTTTTCCTGACCCTCTACTTTACCAAGCATGATGTTCTTCTCCAGGGACTGGTCCCTCCTGATAACATGTCCAAAGTATGTCAGAAGAAGTCTTGCCATCCTTGCTTCTAACGGGCATTCTGGATGTAATTCTCCCAGAACAGATTCGTTCGTTCTTCTGGCAGTCCATGCTATATTCAATATTCTTCACCAACATCATAATTCAAAGGCATCAATTCTTCTTTGATCTTCCTTATTCATTTTCCAGCTCTCAAATGTGTTTGAGGCAATTGAAAACACCATGGATTGAACCAGGCTCACCTTACTCCTTAAAGTGACATCTTTGCTTTTTTAACACTTTAAAAAGGTCTTTTGCAGCAGATTTTCCCAAGGCAATGTGTCTTTTGAATTCTTGACTGCTGCTTCCATGGGTGTTGATTGTGGGTCCAAGTAAAATGAAATCCTTGATGACTTCAAACTTTTCTCTGTTTATCATGATGTTGTTTATTAGTCCAGTTGTGAGAATTTTTGTTTTCTTTATGTTGAGTTGTAATCCATACTGAAGGCTAGATTCACTTCATCAGTAAGTATTTCTTTTCTTCACTTTCAGCAAGCAAGAAAGTGTCATCTGCATATCACAGGTTGTTAATGAGTCTTCTTCCAATCCCGAGGCCATGTTCTTCTTCATATAGTCCAGCTTATCTGATTATTTGTTCAGCATACAGACCGAATAAGTATGGTGAAAGGATACAACCCCAATGAATGCCTTTCTTGACTTTAAACCGTGCAGTATCCCCTTGCTGTGTTCAAACATCTACCTCTCAGTCTATGTACAGGTTCCTCATGAGCCCAATTAATTGTTCTGGAATTCCCATTCTTTGCAATGTTATTCATAATTTGTTATGATCCACACAGTCAAATGCCTTTGCATAGTCAATAAAACACAGGTACACATCTTTCTAGTATTCTCTGCTTTCAGCCAAGGTACCTATGAAATCAGCAATAATATCCCTTGTTCTGCATCCACTTTTGAATCCACCTTGAATTTCTGGCAGTTCCCTGTCAATGTACTGCAGCAACCACTTTTGAAAATCTTCAGCAAAATTTTACTGTGTGTGGTATTAATGATATTGTTCAATAATTTCCACGTTCTGTTGGATCACCTTTCTTTGGAATGGGTACGAATATGGATCTTCTCCAGTCAGATGAACAGGTAGCTATCTTCCATATTTCTTGGCACAGACCAGTGAGCACCTCCAGCCCTGCATCCATTTGTTGAAACATTTCGATTGGTATTCCTTCAGTTCCTGGATCCTTGTTTTTCACCAATGCTTTCAGTGCAGCTTGAACTTCCTCCTTCAGTACCATGAGTTCTTGTTCATATGCTACATCCTGAAATGAGTTAACAATAGTCAATTCTTTTTGGTACAGTGACTCTGTATTCCTTCCATCTTTTTTTGATGCCTCCTGCCTCATTGAATATTTTGCCCATAAAATCCTTCAATATTGAAACTTGAGGCTTGAATTTGTTCTTCACTTTTTTCAGCTTGAGAAATGCCGAGTGTGTTCTTCCCTTTTGGTTTTCTAGCTCCAGATCTTTGTATATTTCATTATAATACTTTGCTTTGTCTTCCTGAGCCACCCTTCAAAATCTTCAGTTCTTTTACTTCATCCTTTCTTCAGTTCAGTTTAGCTACTGTACATTCAAAGGAAAGTTTCAGAGTCTCTCCCAACATCCATTTTGGTCTTTTCTTTCATTCCTGTCTTTTTAATGACCTCTTGCTTTCTTCATGTCTGATGTCATTCCACAACTCATCTGGTCTTGGTTTATTAGTATTCAATGTGTTAAATCTATTCTTGAGATGGTCTCTAAATCCTGGTGGGATATAGTCAAATTCATACTTTGGCTCTCGTGAACTTGTTCTAATTTTCTTCAACTTCAGCTTGAACTTGGCTGTGAGCAATTGATGGTCTGTTTCACAGTCTGCCCCTGGCCTTGTTCTGACTGTTGATGTTGAGCTTTTCCATCATCTCTTTTCAAAGATGCAGTCGATTTGATTCCTGTGTACTTCATCTGGCAAAGTCCACTTGTATAATCTCCGTTTATGTTGTTGAGAAGAAGTCATTGATCCTGCAAAATTCTATCATGGGATCTCTGGTGTCATTTCTATCACCAAGGCCATATTTCCAACTATGGATCCTTCTTTGTTTCCAACTTTTGCTTTCCAATCACCAGGAATTATCAATGCATCTTGATAGCATGTTTGATCCATTTCAGACTGCAAAAGTTGGTAAAAAAAAAAACTTTAATTTCTTCATCTATGGCATTAGTGGTTGGTGCATTAATTTGAACAACAGTTGTATGAACTGGTCCTCCTTGTAGGCTTATGGATATTATCCCATCACTGACAGCATTGTCTTCAGGATAAATCTTGAAATGTTCTTTTTCGTGATGAATGCAACATCATTCCTCTTCAATTTGTCATTCTTGCCATAGTAGACCATATGATTGTCTGATTCAAAATGGCCAATACCCATCCATTTAAGCTCACTAATGCCTAGGATTTCGATGTTTATGCATTCCATTTCATTTTTCACAACTTCCAGTTTTCCTAGATTATACTTCATACATTCCAAGCTCCAACTATTAATGGATGTTTGTAGCTGTTCTCATTTTCAGTCATACCACATCAGCAAATAAAGGTCCCAAAAACTTGACTCCATCCACATCATTGGGGCTGACTCTACTATGAGGTGGGCTCTCTTCCCAAGTCATATTTTGAGTGCCTTCCAACCTGAGGGGTTCATCTTCTGGCACTATATCAGACAGTGTTCTGGTGCTATTCATAAGGTTTTTACTGGCTAATTTTTTTCAGAGACCACCAGGTCCTTCTTCCTAGTCTGTCTTAGTCTGGAAGCTCACTTGAAATCTGTCCACCATGGGTGACTCTGCTGGTATTTGAAATACCGGTAGCATACCTCCAGCATCACAGCAACAAGCAAACCACCACAGTATGACAAACTAACAGACCATGGGTCTGTGTTCTCTAAAGAAGTAAAACCAGTGAACATATATATATACACTTCATATATCTGTGTGTGTGTGTGTGTGTGTGTGTACATATACATATATACATATATGTGTGTGTGTGGAGAGAGAGAGAAAGAGAGAGAGAGACTTATCTCAAGGAAATGGCTCACGTAGTTGTAGAAGCTGGAAAGTCCCAAGTCCATGGGTCAGGTGTCAAGCTGGAGGCTACTCCTGACTCAAGTAACTACAGGGGCTGATGAACCCTAGATCAGCAGGTAAGATGGCAAGTCACTTGCTCAAGTCCCAAGAACTAGAGGTCAGATAATGACAAGTCAAATGCACAATCCAGGACAGAGCCAAAACAAGCGAGCTTTGCCTGAAAGTCCATACATATTGGCTGCAGACCATACCCCCAAGGAAATGTCCTTTCAACTGATTGGCTTCTCATAGCAGATCTCATCATGGAGGTGATTACATTATAAAAGATCTCATCATAGAGGTGGTTACATCATTATACAACTGCCAAACTACATTATGACTGCCAAACCACTGAGAATCATGGCCCAGCCAAGTTGAAACACTACCTTAACCATCACATACCTCAAGTGTTTTCCTTCACCTAAAGACAATAATCCTCCCCTATCTGTTTTCCAGTACCTATAAACAGGTGCTTTCATACATTTTTCTAGTATTATAATTGTTTATTGTGGGAGCATCTGACTGATACCTGTTATTTGGTCTTAGTTGAAATCAGAAGCACTATTATTTCAAATTTATAGTTGAATAAACTGAAGCACAGAGAGGTTAAGTAATTGCCAAAGTTCCTATAATTTGGCAGAGCAAGAATCTGAATTTATTCAATTAGGCTCAAGAATGTTTTTTGTATAATCGCAATTTCCTGAAGTTAAAATGAAAACAAATTTGTATAATGTGGTATACCATGGATAGGTGCTCCGTAGGGCTGTGGCACCATAAGAAATAAATATTCAACCATGGTAACAGCAATCAACTTACTTTAGGCTCTTACCCAGCCAAAAAGTAAAAAAAAGGCAACAATACAGTCTCTTTGCTTCTCTGACAAGATTGTTCAGACCATTTCACCTATTGTGAGCACTAAATATCAGAATCACTTCCATAAAGATCTGAAAGCTTAAAAAAAGGCTGTACTTACTGGACCAGTAGAGACTAAATGAACCCCCAAGACTATCACCCTGGGATACTCGAACAACTCCCAGACGTCACCTTTCAGCCAAATGACAGATTGGCCCATAAAATAAATATCACCCATGAGTACTGTACTCCTCAAAATAATCATCCAGATGAAACCAATTGGTAAACATTTATCCTAGACAAAAGGTGATAAGGCAAGGGGGGACAGGGAGGCTAGATTAATAGAAACAGAGCAACCTAAATGGAAATAATGAGAATGTTGATATATTGTGAAGAATGTAACCGATGTTACTAAACAATATGTATAGAAATTGTTAAATGAGAACCTAGTTTTCTGGGTAAACTTTCACCAAAAACATAATCAAAAAAAAAAAAAAAAAGAACTAGGAAAGCTGTGAGCAACTTCATCAATTCACTCATTTGTATCCTTGATGTCATTTAACCTGTTTATTTGTTCAGAAATAAATCATAGTGTAATGAACTTCAGCCAATTTGGTGCTGTCAGTCTTTGTTCCAAGACCAACCCTTTTTGTTCTTTTCTAATACATCCAAGCTCAAAATTATATCACTAAATCCTTTTGTAATAAATTTCTTCAAATTAATTAGAATTCTAGAATGTAAACATAATCACCAGAATGTTATCAGGCTCATAAAAATTTCTAGTTGCATTGCTCACAAACCATTTAATGTTCTCTTTAATGTAGCCTCACGGGTAAAAATAAGGCAAAGTTTCTCCTATAATGGATAATTCAGGTTTTATTTCAGCATTACATTTTTAGACTCTATGAACTCCAATTTTTATTGCTAAATTAAAAGTCATCTCTTTGAGTTACTAGTTGTAAATCAGCATATATTTGAAAGAGATATTACATGTTCCAGTAGCCATGCTCAGAAAGCAGCAAAAATCTTCCAAGTAGTCCTCAAGATAGCCCAAGACAATACACATTATGTCAGTCCTTGCAAAAGAAAATTTGGTGATGGTAGCGCATGATTGAAATAATTGGTGTCTCTGAACTGCACATGTGAAAAATGTTGAATTGGCCAATGTTATGTTATATATACATTTTTAAAACAAAACAAAGAAAAAAATGTATTTAAAAAAAGATTATCTCCTTTACTTCTAGCCTCCTTAACAGCATTAATGGCCCGTGTTTTAACCTGACTTTTATACTCTATATTATAAAAGTTTTCCATATTGTTATAAATACTTTTAATTGTTTAAGTGACTTAATAATACTCCACCACGTCAATGTGCCAGAATTTACTAAACCGTATTCCTTTTTATCTTTTGATATTTTGGTTATTTTCTTGTTCTTTGCATTGCCTTGTTGGCCAGTAAAAAGTAAATTAATTAAATGAAATAAATTTTTTTTTAAAAATTGACAGAATCCAAACTATGAACACCTATTATTCTTAGCTCTTATGATTTTTTTTTTTTTTCTTATGAACATAACTGTAGAAAGACTGTGATTGTAAACTCAGAAAGGACAAGAATTGCATTACTTTCAACAGTAGTTATGGTATCTTAGTTGCAAACAAGAAACTGTGCCCACTTGCTTTACTCATATAATTTCTGTATGAAAAAAAACCAATATTTAGTATTTTAAAGTTAAACAGATTTAGTAAAAAACGTTGGTTCAGTCATAAACCTAATAGGAAACTAATTTATTCTTCAGGTGCAAGAAACTACAGCTTTAGGTGTGACTAAGTAAAGACATGAGGTAAGGTGCCTGTCTCCCCATAGCCCACTTCTCTGGTCACTGCCTGCTGAAGGTGCAGATCTCTGCAGCCAGTTTGTGCCATGAGACCTCAGCACCATAGTTTACCTAGTTCACTGAACTAGGAGTAGGCATCAAACTGAAAGTACCAGCCAGTGATCAATCACACTCTCTGTCTTTAATTTAAACTACTAGGCACAGGTACAGGGGGAGAAGCGATATGTGCAATTGAATTCAATGAACAGAAAGGCAGGCCTGAGATAGTCATTTTCAGCTATAGACATGCTGACAGTCAAAGAGAGTAAGGTGATCTGCAATGAGAAAAAGGAGAGTGGAACAAACAGAACCAAAGGACCAAAAGCTCCATAAAAGGTAGATGAAGAAGCCTTGTTTTTTGGTTTCCCAATTCCTGGCTTCACAAGCCTACCTGTATTTCAGGTTTTATGCCCTTGAAGTCACCTGTTGAATCCTTAAAATGTAATCTCTCTGCACTGGAGCTAGCTTTAGTAACTTCCTTGCAATAAGTATTCCCTAAGATGCTCAACCACCTAGTTCTAACTGTCCTATTAAAAAAAAAATCAGAACAAGCTGTCCTAAATTTATAAAACTTTCTTTGAAAGTGATTATCCCCCAAAAGCAAAGAGGTAGCCCCCTCTACCACCTACCTAAGTAAGCTCTGTGGTCCCTTCCAAAATAAATGATGCAGCATAATCAACCATGTGCAAGTAATAAACAGCTATTTTGCATTGCTTCACTGATCAAGAAATCAGGGCCAAGGGGCTGATAATACTAAATAGGTATGTTGGTGCTTGAGAGTCAGCATAATCAAACCAAACCCAAAAAACAGAGATGGAAATGGAGTTTGCTCTTTGTTTTTTGGGTGGCACATGTTAATTAACTTTTCATTCTATCAGGACAAGAATTTATATTAAAATAACAATGATCCTGTTCTGCCTCCTATTCCTGTTGTGACATGTATATAATCTCCACTAACAGGCCACCCTGTGTATACTCTTGTGACCTCATCAGGCCTAAATGCTGTAGAATGTTAATGTACCAAGAGAATTTGAAATAATTTTATTTCCTTAATATTACTGTATTTTCAAGTATTGGAAACAACCAATGTAATTGGCTATTTGCATCAACAAGAAATTTAAATCTAATAATATCTATTGTTTCCACAGCATTTTAAAGTTTTCCAGGCACTTTCCCTTGTAGCATCTTTGCAGATGAGGAAATGAAGGGCAGAAAAGTCCAATGTATTTGTTTTCTATGACTGCCATAACAAATCACCACACCTTTAGTGACTTAAACAACACAAATTTGCTACTTTTCATAGCTTTAGGTCAGATGTCTGATATAGTCTCACTAGGCTAAAATCAAGGCATTGGCAGGACTGCCATTCCCCCCTGGAGGGTCAAGGACAGGATCTATTTCTTTGATCATCTAGGTTGTTGGAAGAATTCAGTTCCTTGTGACTGTAGAACCAAGATTACTACTTTCTTGGTGGTTCTCTGCTGGAGGTCATTCCCAGCTTCTAGAAGCTACCTGTATTTTTTGACTCCTGGCTCCTTCCCTTCCCCTCATCTTCAAAGCTAGCAATAGTAGGTTGAGTCCCTCTCAAACTCCAAATCTCTCCTTCTATCTCATCTCTTTAACCACAGTTAGGGAAATTTCTCTGCTCATAAGGGCTCATATGATTAGATTGGGTCCATCTGGATAACACAGGATAACGCCTTATTTCAAGGTCTGTCACCTTAATCACAAGAATCCCTGGTGGCACAGTGGTTATGCACTAGGCTGCTAACCAAAACGTCAGAGGTTTGAACCCACCAGCTGCTCCTTGAGAGAAAGATGTGGCAGTCTGTTTCCATAAAGATTACAGCCTAGGAAGCCCTATGGGGCAGTTCTACTCTGTCCTTTAGGGTCACTATGAGTCAGAATTGACTCAACAGCAACTGGTTTGTTTGTTTTTCCGTTTAACCTTAATCACAGGAGTTCCTAGGTGGTGCAAATGGTTGAGCACTCAACTGCTAGCTGAAAGGTTGGTGGCTCAAAGTCACCCAGAACCCTGGCAACAAACCCGCCTCAAAAGACAAGCCTGACAATCTGCTTCCAAAAGGTCGCAGCCTTGAAAACCCTATGGAGCCGTTCTACTCTGCTCACATGGATTCAACATGAGTAGAAATTGACTTGACAACTGACAATAACAATTTAATCACATCTGTAGAGCTCCCTTTGCCGTGTAAAGTAACATATTCATAGGTTCTGGGAATTAGGGCATGGACATCTTTGTGCTGGTAGCGTCATTATTCTGCCTACCACATCCATTGAAGCCTAAAATACTAGTAGGTCTCTGGGGTTTCCTCCCAGGCCCAAAAGTTCCAAGAATTAGAAAGAATTATGGAGAAAAGCTTTTAAATCTCCTTTCTGATGTGATTCAAATAACAAAATAATATTCTAAGAAATTTATAATATTTTTTAAAATATCCTTAGAACTTTGAAGCCAGAAAACTCATCCTAAACACCTCTTCAGGTCTTCTGTCTGAAAGGTGCAAAAATTATAAGAAATTCATCAAAATTTTACCCCAATTTGGTATCTAAAATAATAAAACACAGACTAAGTTCACTGCATTGAGATGTCTAAAATTCTGTTTTCTTGTCTATACATCTTTATCACTGCACCAAGTATTTTTATTTTCACTTACTGTACTCCCTAAATCAGAAAAACTATCATAAATAGTTTAAAATTGCATATTAGTCCCTTTATTCCCCCCCCAAAAAAAATGTATCTTTTTAGAGCTATCATGTCTACATGGACTTTTAGTTTCTCTTCTGAAGTGGATCCTTTCTGCTATGCATTCGAAATTTTTCACATTTTGTGACCACTCTAATAGATCTCCCTATATGTCTCTCCATTTATTTCCTTGACCCTAGTATTTCAATCTTGCTTCTTCCAGGCCCCTGAAAAATCAGTTAAGCCATTTGCCACAGCCATGTATATCCTACCTTGGACCTCTTCTCTTTCCACACAAAGAAGGTGACCAGGTGCACTAACCAAAGCTCTGACCATTTGGTAGATTTCCCCCTCACCACAGTCTTTCTGGGCCACTCCTGAATGTGACTATTGTACAAAAGCAGTTCATTTTGTGCTTGCACTACCATCCCAAGTCAAACAAACCATAAACCAAGTTGTTTTTTTCCTGCTCTGTCTACTGGTCCTAGGGAATACCCACCATGAAACCATGGGTGTGAGCTAAGGGACAAGTGCCAGAGAAACACTGGTAGGTAATAGGGGGATCTATGCCACTTTGGATCTGAGCCATTTTTTCATGCAGCTTGATTATGTCTCTAGACTTGCTCAAGACTCTGGAATGTACACTTCCATTGTAATAGGCTGCTGCTGGGCCCACCCACTGCTATAAATGGTAGGGTCTGACAGTCTCCCAGCTCATGATGGGGATCTCTGACTATATGGTCATTTGATGTCCTGTGCTTAGATGGTCAGTCTAAGTCCCAAGAGCATTCCAAGAGTTCTTTTTATGAAAGGTGTACAGTTCTTTGCAGAAGATTGGATAGCCTTGCTCCAAAATCCTAGGGCTCTGCACTGCAGCACTTGTATTGGGGCTTTTCCAGTGGCATCTTTCTCAATCACAGATACCTATAATACGATAATTCATATGACCCAGGGACAAATTTGCTTGTATGCAGTCTTAACCTCCTACATAGTATTTTCTTGTTCTGGATCCTAGTCAAAACTAGAAGACATTCACCTCACCCAATAAATGGTAATTGCCATGTGCTACCTCAAAAAAAAAAGAGAGAGAGAGAGAAAAGAAAAACAAAGAAGCCATGAACAACTGCCTCCTTTACCATGAGACAAGAAGAGCTGGATGGTGTCCAACTACCATTACTGAACATTTGCATCTAAGATTCTACAGAAGAATCCTGATTCAAGGGGAAAAATGCAGAACAGAATTTCAAATTCTCCTGGAATCCAGACTTTCTGGAGCCATGGAGACTGGATGAACCTCTGAAACTGTTCCCCTGAGATAACCTTTAAAACTTAAAAATATCCCCAGAAGTCTTAAAACCAACAATAAGCTAGCTTAACTAGTGAAAAAGTGTCGCCTTGAGCATTATGCTCTTTCAAGAACTATCTATATGGGATCAAAGTGACAACTGCAACTTGAAAGATTAGATAGGAAACTTAGTGGACAGTGAGTTTATGTTAATAGGGTAGAAACAACTCACAAAAGGAGGGTGAGAATGGATACACAACTCGAGAAATGTATTCAATGTCATCTTAATTGTACATGAAGAAACAGTTGAATTGGTGTATGTTTTGCTGTATATATTCTCAACGACAACATTCTTTTCTTTAATTTTTAGAAAAAAGAAGACTACAAGGCATTATGCATCTGTCTTAATGGGAGGAGGTAAAGGTGAAACATCTTGTTCTTTACTGGGCCCCTAATATCTTCACCAATATGGCAACCTCCTAAATTTTTGTGAAACTTATCTCTCACCTTTTGGTACATATATTTTATGAAGACATTCTGATTACTTGCAACTCTTTGCTCATCAGGTCTATTTCACATATTGCAATCAATATAGTGGACAAAAGCAATGTTCTCAAAAATATTCAGCCTGTTCAGTTCCCTTCAGACTACATTGGGCAAAAGGTGGAAGTCTAGAGACAATGAACTCAATGTACCAATGTGAAGGTGAATCACTTCTTCTCCTTCTTCCTGATGGGTATGAAAAAAGGGCTTTTATAAGATCAATAGCTATAAATTACAAACTTAAACTGGAGCTACTATTTGGTTATATGTGTTGTAACTCACTATCATCTACCATGATAGGTCCAGTTTTTGCAAGTGTCAGACCAGTAAATTAAATGTTAAGATGTTTATTATAAATATACATACAGGAATGGGAGAAATGACTATCAGGTTGGTCCACAGGTCTGGGTTAGAGCTTCATTTATTACTAGACCCCAGTGTAACCCTATTTTAACACGGGCAGGGGGAAATGCATAAGTGTTGGAGCCTAGCAACCCATGTTTTAACAAGCCCTCTTAGCAAGATTGAGAATCACTGAATAAAGGGCACACTCCCTCTGGGAAGCAGCCTCAGCCCTAGCATAGCAAGGGAGACTAATTAAGGAGCTATGTTCCTTGGACCCCTTTAAAGAGGGCATCCCAGCTACCTAGATGAACAGCACTATGCTGTCTGCATTTACTATGAGAGACCTGGAAGGGGAAAAATGTCTTCATATTAAATGTATTCATAATTAAGACAGCACAACTTACCATTTCTGTGTGGTAGGCTGCTTGAGGCTAACATTCTATTTTTGGAGTTTTGGGAAAAGGAAATGATTCTGAATTTTCACCTGATGTATTCTATGGAAAAGTGCAGCCCAGTATGACACCTGCTGGTACAACAGGCCTAACACAATGTGACAGAGAATCAGAAACAACAGCCCTCTGCCAAGCTGCCCTAGATTTACTAAAATTTATGGCCAGGTATAACTGGGGATTTCTTGTAGTGCTGATTACTTTTCCTCCCTGGGGATTCAAGACTTCTAGCCAAGTCGCAAAGAAAAACCAGCAATAAGGAGAAAAAATAAGTTCAGTTAGAGTCCAGACACAGCATAGCCATCAAAGCAGAGCTGATGGGTCCAAATTATTACAGTGAAGATTAGCCCTAACTTCAAATAAACAACTTTTTATTTCATTGGGATTCTTAGTCACTTAAAGATTAATCATAAGACACATGAGGAAATGCTTGAGATCACTAGCCATTAGAGAAATACAAACCAAAACCACAATGAGATACCATCTCGCCCTGCCATTACGAGCAGGAATTTAAAAAACAGAAAATAACAAATGTTGGAGAGGCTGCAGGGAGACTAGAGCTCTTAAACCCTGCTGGTGGGAATGTAAAAATGGTACAGCCATTTTGGAAAAAGATATGGCGCTTCCTTAGAAAGCTAGGAATAGAAATAAACACATGATCCAGCAATCCCAGTCCTACGAATATATCCTGGAGAAATAAGAGCCATCACACAAATAAACATATGCACACCCATGTTCATTGCAGCATTGTTCACAATAGCAAAAAGATGGAAACTGCCTAAGTGCCCCACCAACAGATGAATGGATAAACAAATTACGGGTACATACACACAGTGGAATACTACCCAACGATAAAGAAAAATGATGAATTTGTTAAGCATCTCACAACATGGATGAATCTGGAGGGCATTGTGCTGAGTGAAATAAGTCAATCACAAAAGAACAAATATTGTATGAGACCGCTACTGTAAAAACACAAGAAAAGGTTTACACACAAAAAGGAACAATCTTTGGTGGTTATGAGGGAGGGGAGCGGAGGGGAGGGGAGTTGATTCCAACTGATAGTGACCCTGTAGGACAGAGAACTGCTCCATACAGTTTCCAAGGAGCACCTGGTGGATTCAAACTGCCAACCTTTTGGTTACCAACCGTAGCTCTTAACCACTATGCCACCAGGGTTTCCAAAATAGACCACAGATAAGTGGTAACTTTGGTGAAGGGTAAGTCAGTACACAATACAGGAGAAGGCAGCACAACTCATACAAGGCAAGGTCATGGAAGCTCCACAGACACATCCAAACTCGCTGAGGGACTGAATTGTTGGGCTGAGGGCTATGGGGACCATGGTCTTGGGGAACATCTAGCTCAATTGGCATAACATAGTTTATAAAGAAAATGTTCTACATTCTACTTTGGTGAGTACCGTCTGGGGTCTTAAAAGCTTGCGAGCAGCCATCTAAGATACTCCATGGTCTCACCACAAGGGAGAATGAAAAGAACTAAACACACAAGGGAAAGATTAGTCCAAAGGACTAACGGATCACAACTACCACAGCCTCCACAAGACTGAGTCCAGTACTACTAGATGGTGGCCAGCTACCACCACTGACTGCTCTGAGAGGGATCACAATAGTGGGTCCTGGACAGAGCTGG
This sequence comes from Elephas maximus indicus, assembly GCF_024166365.1. Lineage (NCBI taxonomy): Eukaryota > Metazoa > Chordata > Mammalia > Proboscidea > Elephantidae > Elephas > Elephas maximus. The sequence continues at coordinate 68,739,189 of NC_064820.1, forward strand.
AGAAAAATGTAGAACAAAACTCTAACTCACAGAAAAAGACCTGTGAGAGACTGGAGAAACCCCAAGAGTATAGCCCCTGGACACCCTTTTAGGTCAGTAATGAAGTCACTTTTGAGGTTCACCCTTCAGCCAAAGATTAGACAGGCCCATAAAACAAAATGAGACTAGAGGGGCACAACAGCCCAGAGACAAGGGCTAGAAGGCAGGAGGGGACAGCAAAATGGGTAATAGTGAACCCAAGGTCAAGAAGGGAGAATGTTGATATGCTGTGGGGTTGGTAACCAATGTCACAAAACAATGTGTACTGTTTAATGAGAAGCTAGTTTGTTCTGTAAACCTTCAACTAAAGTACAATAGTTAAAAAAAAAAAAAAATGGAAAAAAAGATTAGTTATCAAAAACATTAGTTGTTTATAGCAGACAGAGTGCTCAGTCTCAAACTTCAGAACTATTTCAATCACCTAGACATGTGGATATGTGTCTGTGTAGCTTGTGGAAGTACTGGGAGTAAAGGTGAAGAGATGGAGAGATGGGGAATAACCTATTATCAGTTTGTGTAAACAAGGCCCAAGAAATCAAATGTTAGATAACCCAACAGAGTGTCAACCCACAAAAAAAATGTTCCGGGGACATGTAAGACAATTTAGGCCTCTGTCAATGAAAATTCAAAATAAGGGGGCATAAACGAGGAAGGAAAGTGTTCCATTGTACTTCATGTTAATACATGCTATTCTCATATAGACTATTATGTCCAGTTCTAGACAACCCAATTTTCGCAGGGACATTAACAATTGAGAGCACATAAAAACTAGTGTGAGTTACAGATGAAAAGGTCTGAGAATCATACAATGCTAAGAATAGATGTTTAGCTAGGAAAAGCCCCAACAAAATATAATCAGACCTCACAGGATTGGTTTACTGGGTTAAAAACTTAGGACCATAGTCTCGAGGGTCAACTTAGTCAATTGGCGTAACATAGTTCATAAAGATAATGTTCTACATCCTAGTTTGGTGAGTAGCATCTAGGATCTTAAAAGCTTCCTAGCAGCCATCTAAGATACAACTATTTGTTTCTACTTGTCTGGAGCAAAAGAGAATTAAGGAAACCAAAGACCCAAAGAAGAAATTAGTCCACAGGACTAATAGCCCACACAAACAACAGCCTCTTCTAGCCTAACACCAGAAGAACAAGATGATGCCTAGCTACCAATACCGCCATTCTGATAGGGGACACAATAGAAAGTCCTGGATAGAATGGGATAAAAATGTAGAACAAAATTCAAATTCCTACAAGAGGCCAGACTTACTGGTCCAATAGAGACTACAAGAACCCCTGAGACTATGTCACTAAGATACCCTTTGAACCTGGAACTGAAGCCACTCCCAGAGGTTACCTTTCAGCCAAATAATAGATTGGCTTATAAAATAAACAATATCACCCATGAGTAATGTGCTCCCTTAAACAGTCATTTGTAAGAGACCAAATGGTCAACATTTACCCAAAAGCAAAGATGAGCAGGCAAGGAGGGGCAGGAAAGCTAGATCAGTGGAAACAGAATGAACAGAATGGAAATAATGAGAATGCTGACACATTGTGAAAATTGTAACAAATGTCACAGAACAAGTTGTATAAAACTTATTAAATAGAAAGCTAATTTTCTGTTTAAAGTTTCACCTAAAACACCATGAAATTTTTTTTTTTAATACATAATTGTGTTACTTTAGAGTCTTTTGGGGCAACTGACAGAAACTCATCTCAAACTGGCTTAAGCAGTATTTATTAATTTATGTGCCTAAAAGTTCAAGAAAGAACAAAGCTTGAGGTATGGCTGGCTCCAGATGCTCTAATAATGTGGTCAGGGCTCTGTTTCTCTCTGTCTCAGGGATCTGCTTTCTTTGGGTTTTCCTCATTCACAGGCAGGATCTCTCCACGTGGTCACAAAATGGCTGTTACCAGCTCCAAACTCACATTCTAACATCTTAGCGAGTCCAGAAGATGGACTTCTATTATACTTCTATTCTCCAGTATTTCAAATAAAATTCTAGTACAGAATTTCACTGGACCAGTTTAGATCACTAGCCTAGGCCTGAAATAATAACCGTGGCCAGGGAAATGAAATATGTTGATTGATTGGGTCTCCAGTTTGTGTACATCCTAGAGAATGGGAGAAAGAAATGTTTAGCACTCTGGTAAACCATATCAATGGAGAGTAGGATGAAGATAGTTCCCTGCTGAAAAATTGAGTTGTTATGTGAAGAAAGGAAAATAGACCCTAAATAGGCAAAAATATGAGATGGCCGCTTCAATAGTAAACCAAAACCAAACTTGTTGCCTTCGAGCCAGCTCCAGCTCACAGTGATCCTACAGGACAGAGTAGAATTTTCTCATAGTGTTTCCAAGGCTATACTCTTTACGGAAATCAACTGCCACATCTTTCTTCTGTGGAGTGGCTGATGGGTTCAAATCTCCAACCTTTTGGTTAGCAGCCAAGTGCTTAACCACTGCACCACCAGGGCTCCTCCACTTCAATAATATCTGTCTTCAAATGTTGAAAGTCTGACAAATTAAAAATAGACCCAATTTATTTTGTGAATCCTCACATGATATCACTAGAGTTGATGTGTAGGAGTTACTGCAAAGAATATTTTTCATCAACTTAAGAAAGAACTTCATCTTCATTAAAGCAATCAACAATAAATACCAAAAATGAAACCAAAACATTGCCTTCAAGTCTATTCTGACTCATAGGGACCCGATAGGACAGAGTAGAACTGTTCCACAGGGTTTCCAAGGAGTTACTGGTGGATTAGAAACTGCCAGTCTTTTGGTTAGCAGCCGTAGCTCTTAACCACTGCACCACAGGGCTCCCAATAAGGAATAAAAAAAAAAATAAAATAAAAAAAAATAAAAATAAGGAATAGGCTGCACCAAAAAATGAGAATGTTCTATCACTGGAAATTTCCAGGCCAAGGTTAGATGGCCACCTGCCAATGATATAATACAGAGGACTTCCTGGATTGAGTGGGAAGGAGGAGGAAATGAAATCTAAGGGTCTTTCCAACTCTTAGCCTATGATACATTCTATAAGCATTCCAGTTGAAAATTTATTTTTGTTGTGGTAGTTGTTGCTATTCCATTAAATAACTCCTTTAAGCTCTACTGGGATTTCTGGAAGGCCTCTGTCTGGCATATAAGGAGTCTGGATATGAATTTATGTTGCTATGGTAACTAGAGAAAGAGACAAAGCAGCAAGGATTGGAGAGTTCTTAAATAGTAATTGTTGCAAATGAGGAGAAAGTTGGTAGTATTTAATAACAGTACCAGGAAAACAGTGTGGGTGATTCATCACTTTGAGAGGAAAAATCAGGACAGAATAAACAACTACAAAGTGTGACAGAAATTGCAAATATAAATGCTTACCTAAATAAAAGGAAGAAAGACATAAACCACTATGAATAGCTGCTGGTGTAAGTTTAGGGCTAGGAGTCATAAAAGAAGTTGCTTTGAACCAGTAAGCATGATATTTTTTAACTTATTGAGTCACAAACATCATTTGCTTTCCAATTAAATGATTGTTTAAATGAGTAGAGGATAATTTCAGGAGGCATTTGGAAATAGAAGTATAATGGCTTGAAAAAAAAAAAAAAAGACTCATTCCCATCTGTACAATCTCTGCAGCCAACTTGGAAAGGGAGGATGGGGTGGGAAATGGCCTGTGTGCTTCAGTCAAATACACATACTGACCGTGACAAAATTCCACTAAGTCTAATTAGTTATCTAAATGGATCAAAAATCATCTGAAGGAGGAAAAAAATTAATTGAAAGAAAAATTAAGCTGTTTTCATCAAAATTATTAATGAACTCACCTTTGAATAAACATTTTATATGTGTTTAATGTTTTCTAGACACAAAATAAGAACCTGGACTAGATATGAGAATATTCTACAACTCAGTAGAGAGATCTCTGAACTTCCTAAAAAATTATATATAAAATTGATGTCTACTGGCTTTTTCTCAGGAAAAATGGTCCGTAGTTCCTGTCTTAGTCATCCAGTACTGCCGTAGCAGAAATACCACAAGTGGATGGCTTTAACAAAGAGAAATTTATTTCCTCACAGCAAAGTAGGCTAAAAGTCCAAATTCAAGGAGTCAGCTCCAGGGGGGAAGGCTTTCTCTCTCTGTTGGCTCTAACAGAAGGTCCTCATCTTCAGTTTTCCCATGGTTGAGGAGCTTCTCGGGCACAGGGACCCTGGGCCCAAAGGATTTGCTCTGCTCCTGGTGCTGCTTTCTTGGTGGTATGAGGTCCGCAACTGTCTGCTTCCTTCCCTTTCCTTTTTTTTTTTTTTTTGTTTGTTCCTAAATTCTTTTTTTTTTTTTTTTATTAAGCTTCAAGTGAACATTTACCATTCCAATCAGTCTGTCACATGTAGGTTTACATACATCTTACTCCCTTCTCCCACTTGCTCTCCCCCTATTGAGTCAGCCCTTACAGTCTCTCCTTTCGTGCCAATTTTACCATCTTCCCTCTCTCTCTATCTTCCCATCCCCCCCTCCAGTCAAGAGTTGCCAACACACTCTCCCGTGTCCACCTGATTTAATTAGCTCACTCTTCCTCAGTATCTCTCTCCCCCCCACTGACCAGTCCTTTTCATGCCTGATGATTTGTCTTCGGGGTTGGTTCCTGTCCTGTGCCATCAGAAGTTCTGGGGAGCATTGTCTCTGGGATTCCTCTAGTCGCAATCATACCATTAGGTGTGGTCTTTTAATGAGAATTTGGGGTCTGTATCCCATTGGTCTCCTGCTCCCTCAGGAGTTGTCTGTTGTGTTCCCTGACAGGGCAGACATCGATTGTGGCCGGGCACCAACTAGTTCTTCTGGTCTCAGGATAATGTAGGTCTCTGGTTCAAGTGGCCCTTTCTGTCTCTTGGGTTCTTAGTTGTCGTGTGACCTTGGTGTTTTTCCTTTGCCTTTGCTCCCGGTGGGTTGAGACCAATTAATGTATTTTAGATGGCCGCTTGTTGGCATTTAGGACCCCAGGCGCCACAATTCAAAGTGGGATGCAGAGTGTTTTTATAATAGAATTGTTTTGCCCATTGACTTAGAAGTCCCTTCAAACCAAGTTCCCCAGACCCCAGCCCCTACTTCGCTGACCTTTGAAGCTTTCATTTTATCTCGGAAACCTCTTTACTTTTAGTCCAGTCCAATTAGGCTGACCTTCCTTGTTTTGAGTGTTGTCTTTCCCTTCACCCAAAGCAGTTCCCATCTACAGATTGATCAATAAAAAGCCCTCTCCCTCCCTCCCTCCCTCCCCCCTTTGTAACCACATAAGTATGTGTTCTTCTCCGTTTTTTCTATTTCTCAAGATCTTATAATAGTGGTCTTATACAATATTTGTCCTTTTGCAACTGACTCATTTCGCTCAGCATAATGCCTTCCAGATTCCTCCATGTTATGAAATGTTTCAGAGATTCGTCACTGTTCTTTATCGATGTGTAGTATTCCATTGTGTGAATATACCAAAATTTATTTACCCATTTGTCCGTTGATGGACATCTTGGTTGCTTCCAGCTTTTTGCTATTGTAAACAGAGCTGCAATAAACATGGGTGTGCATATATCTGTTTGTGTGAAGGCTCTTGTATCTCTAGGGTATATTCCGAGGAGTGGGATTTCTGGGTTGTATGGTAGTTCTATTTCTAACTGTTTAAGATAACGCCAGATGGATTTCCAAAGTGGTTGTACCATTTTACTTTCCCACCAGCAGTGAATGAGAGTTCCAATCTCTCCGCAGCCTTTCCAACATTTATTATTTTGTGTTTTTTGGATTAATGCCAGTGTAGTTGGTGTGAGATGGAATCTCATCGTAGTTTTAATTTGCATTTCTCTAATGGCTAATGATCGAGAGCATTTTCTCATGTATCTGTTGGCTGCCTGAATATCTTCCTTAGTGAAATGTGTGTTCATATCCTTTGCCCACTTCTTGATTGGGTTGTTTGTCTTTTTGTGGTTGAGTTTTGACAGAATCATGTAGATTTTAGAGATCAGGTGCTGGTCTGAGATGTCATAGCTGAATATTCTTTCCCAGTCTGTAGGTGGTCTTTTTACTCTTTTGGTGAAGTCTTTAGATGAGCATAGGTGTTTGATTTTTAGGAGCTCCCAGTTATCTGGTTTCTCTTCATCATTTTTGGTAATGTTTTGTATTCTGTTTATGCCCTGTATTAGGGCTCCTAGGGTAGATCCTATTTTTTCTTCCATGATTTTTATCGTTTTAGTCTTTATGTTTAGGTCTTTGATCCACTTGGAATTAGTTTTTGTGCATGGTGTGAGGTATGGGTTCTGTTTCATTCTTTTGCAAATGGATATCCAGGTATGCCAGCACCATTTGTTAAAAAGACTATTATTTCCCCAATTGACTGACACTGGTCCTTTGTCAAATATCAGCTGCTCATACATGGATGGATTTATATCTGGGTTCTCAATTCTGTTCCATTGGTCTATGTGCCTGTTGTTGTACCAGTACCAGGCTGTTTTGACTACTGTAGCTATATAATAGGTTCTGAAATCAGGTAGGGTGAGGCCTCCCACTTTCTTCTTCTTTTTCAGTAATGTTTTGCTTATCCGGGGGTTCTTTCCTTTCCATATGAAATTAGTGATTTGTTTCTCTATTCCCTTAAAGTATGACACTGGTATTTGGATTGGAAGTGCGTTATATGTATAAATGGCTTTTGGTAGAATAGACATTTTTACTATGTTAAGTCTTCCTATCCATGAGCAGGGTATGTTTTTCCACTTAAGTGTGTCCTTTGAATTTCTTGTAGCAGAGTTTTATAGTTTTCTTTGTATAGGTCTTTTACATGCTTGGCAAGATTTATTCCTAAGTATTTTATCTTCTTGGGGGCTACTGTGAATGGTATTGATTTGGTTATTTCCTCTTCGGTGTTCTTTTTGTTGATGTAGAGGAATCCAAGTGATTTTTGTATGTTTATTTTATATCCTGAGACTCTTCCAAACTCTTCTATTAGTTTCAGTAGTTTTCTGGAGGATTTCTTAGGGTTTTCCATGTATACGATCATGTCATCTGCAAATAGTGATAGCTTTACTTCCTCCTTGCCAATCTGGATACCCTTTATTTCTTTGTCTAGCCTAATTGCCCTGGCTAGGACTTCAAGTACGATGTTGAATAAGAGTGGTGATAAAGGGCATCCTTGTCTGGTTCCCGTTCTCAAGGGAAATGCTTTCAGGTTCTCTCCATTTAGAGTGATATTGGCCGTTGGCTTTGCATAGATGCCCTTTATTATGTTGAGGAATTTTCCTTCAATTCCTATTTTGGTTAGAGTTTTTATCATAAATGGGTGTTGAACTTTGTCAAATGCCTTTTCTGCATCTATTGATAAGATCATGTGGTTTTTATCTTTTGTTTTATTTATGTGATGGATTACATTAATGGTTTTTCTGATATTAAACCAGCCTTGCATACCTGGTATAAATCCCACTTGATCAGGGTGTATTATTTTTTTGATGTGTTGTTGGATTCTATTGGCTAGAATTTTGTTGAGGATTTTTGCATCTATGTTCATGAGGGATATAGGTCTAAAATTTTCTTTTTTTGTAATGTCTTTACCTGGTTTTGGTATCAGGGAGATGGTAGCTTCATAGAATGAGTTGGGTAGTATTCCGTCTTTTTCTATACTTTGAAATACCTTCAATAGTAATGGTGTTAAGTCTTCTCTGAAGGTTTGGTAGAACTCTGCAGTGAAGCCATCTGGGCCAGGACTTTTTTTTGTTGGGAGTTTTTTGATTACCGTTTCAATCTCTTTTTTTGTTATGGGTCTATTTAGTTGTTCTACTTCTGAATGTGTTAGTTTAGGTAAGTAGTATTGTTCCAAAAATTTATCCATTTCTTCTAGGTTTTCAAATTTGTTAGAGTACAATTTTATGTAGTAATCTGATATGATTCTTTTGATTTCATTTGGTTCTGTTGTGATGTGGTCCTTCTCGTTTCTTATTCGGGTTATTTGTTTCCTTTCCTGTTTTTCTTTAGTCAGTCTAGCCAGTGGTTTATCAATTTTGTTAATTTTTTCAAAGAACCAGCTTTTGGCTTTGTTAATTCTTTCAATTGTTTTTCTGTTCTCTAATTCATTTAGTTCAGCTCTAATTTTTATTATTTGTTTTCTTCGGGTGCCTGATGGATTCTTTTATTGCTCACTTTCTATTTGTTCAAGTTGTAGGGATAGTTCTCTGATTTTGGCTCTTTCTTCTTTTTGTATGTGTGCATTTATCGATATAAATTGGCCTCTGAGCACTGCTTTTGCTGTGTCCCAGAGGTTTTGATAGGAAGTATTTTCATTCTCGTTGCTTCCTAAGAATTTCCTTATTCCCTCCTTGATGTCTTCTATAACCCAGTCTTTTTTCAGGAGGGTATTGTTCATTTTCCAAGTATTTGATTTCTTTTCCCTAGTTTTTCTGTTATTGATCTCTAGTTTTATTGCCTTGTGGTCTGAGAAGATGCTTTGTAATATTTCGATGTTTTGGACTCTGCAAAGGTTTGTTTTATGACCTAATATGTGGTCTATTCTAGAGAATGTTCCATGTGCGCTAGAAAAAAAAGTATACTTTGCAGCAGTTGGGTGGAGAGTTCTGTATAAGTCTATGAGGTCAAGTTGGTTGATTGTTGTAAGTAGGTCTTCCGTGTCTCTATTGAGCTTGTTACTGGATGTCCTGTCCTTCTCCGAAAGTGGTGTGTTGAAGTCCCCTACTATACATGTGGAGGTGTCTATCTCACTTTTCAATTCTGTTAAAATTTGATTTATGTATCTTGCAGCCCTGTCATTAGGTGCGTAAATATTTAATATGGTTATGTCTTCCTGATCAATTGTCCCTTTTATCATTATATAGTGTCCTTCTTTATCCTTTGTGGCGGATTTAAGTCTAAAGTCTATTTTGTCAGAAATTAATATTGCTACTCCTCTTCTTTTTTGCTTATTGTTTGCTTGATATATTTTTTTCCATCCTTTGAGTTTTAGTTTGTTTGTGTCTCTAAGTCTAAGGTGTGTCTCTTGTAGGCAGCATATAGATGGATCGTGTTTCTTTATCCAGTCCGTGACTCTCTGTCTCTTTATTGGTGCATTTAGTCCATTTACATTCAGTGTAATTACAAATAAGTAAGTTTTTAGTGCTGTCATTTTGATGCCTTTTCATGTGTGTTGTTGGCCATTTCATTTTTCCACATGCTTTTTTGTGCTGAGACGTTTTTCTTAGTAGCTTGTGAGATCCTCATTTTCATAATGTTTAACTTTGTGTTTATTGAGTCGTTACGTTTTTCTTGGCTTTTTTCTTGAGTTATGGGATTGATATTCCTTTTTGTGGTTACCTTTTTATTTACCCCTATTTTTCTAAGTAAAAACCTAACTTGTATCCTTCTATTTTGCCTTGTATCACTCTCCATCTGGCAGTTCAATGCCTCCTATATTTAGTCCCTCTTTTTGATTATTTTGATCGTTTATCTATTGATTTCCATGATTTCCTGTTGTGCGTATTATTTTGTTTATTTATTTATTTTTTAGAATTAGTCTTAATTTGTTTGTTTTTGTGCTTTCCCTATTTGAGTTGTGTTGATATCAGGACGTTCTGTTTTGTGACCTTGTATTGTGCTGGTACCTGATATTATTGGTCATCCGGCCAAACAATCTCCTTTAGCATTTCTTGCAGTCTTGGTTTAGTTTTTGCAAATTCTCTAAACTTGTGTTTATCTGTAAATATCTTAATTTCTCCTTTATATTTCAGAGAGAGTTTTGCTGGATATATGATCCTTGGTTGGCAGTTTTTCTCATTCAGTGCTCTGTATACATCGTCCCGTTCCCTTCTTGCCTGCATGGTTTCTGCTGAGTAGTCTGAACTTATTGATTCTCCCTTGAAGGAAACCTTTCTTTTCTCCCTGGCTGCTTTTAAAATTTTCTGTTTGTCTTTGGTTTTGGCAAGTTTGATGATAATATGTCTTGGTGTTTTTCTTTTTGGATCAATCTTAAATGGGGTTCAATGAGCATCTTGGATAGATATCCTTTCGTCTTTCATGATGTCAGGGAAGTTTTCTGTCAGGAGTTCTTCAACTATTTTCTCTGTGTTTTCTGTCCCCCCTCCCTCTTCTGGGACTCCAGTCACTCGCAAGTTATCCTTCTTGATAGAGTCCCACATGATTCTTAGGGTTTCTTCATTTTTTTAAATTCTTTTATCTGATTTTTTTTCAGCTATGTTAGTATTGTTTCCCTGGTCCTCCAGAAGTCCCAGTCTACATTCTAATTGCTCGAGTCTGCTCCTCTGACTTTCTATTGCGTTGTCAAATTCTGTAATTTTATTGTTAATCTTTTGGATTTCTACATGCTGTCTCTCTATGGATTCTTGCAACTTGTTAATTTTTCCACTATGTTCTTGAATAATCTTTTTGAGTTCTTCAACAGTTTTATCAGTGTGTTCCTTGGCTTTTTCTGCATTTATCCTAATTTCATTTGTGATATCTTTAAGCATTCTGTAAATTAGTTTTTTATATTCTGTATCTGATAATTCCAGGATTGTATCTTCATTTGGGAAAGATTTTGATTCTTTTGTTTGGGGGGTTGGAGAAGCTGTCATGGTCTGTTTCTTTATGTGGTTTGATATGGACTGCTGTCTCCGAGCCATCACTGGGAAACTAGATTTTCCAAGTAGTCGGCTAAAAAAAATGCAGTCAGATCCCTATCTGAATTCTCCCTCTGGCTCCGGGTATTCGGATGTTAATGGGGTCGCCTGGGGAGGGTGGGGGAGGGATCTGAGAGCTAGGAGTTTAGCACCACAGAATATAGAGCTTAACACCACGTTCACGCTCTGCCCCCATTCGCCAAAATCCGGGCTGGACGGGTCCCTGGCTAGGACACTGCTTTCCTTGCTCGGAAACCAGTCACTTCCTCCTGGGGGCTTCCTCCGGTGCAGGGCACCGCTCCTGGGCACTGGGTGGGCGTTTCCCGCACGAACGGGTGGGCCCGCCCCCAGGGTCTATTCAGGCGATTATAATCGGGTCCCGCGGTCACGCCCCACCCGTGTGCGCGCCCAAATCTCAGCGGGATGACTTCCGGGTTGAGACGCTGCTTTCCCCGTTCCGGAACCAGTCACTTCCTCCCGGGGACTTCTCCTTCCGGTGCGCCACACCTCTCGCGCGAACTGGGTTGGTGTCACCTGCACGGCCAGGTAGGCCTGCCCCCTGGGTCAATTCAGGGTAATAAAAATGGACCCCGCGCTCACACCCCGCTCGTGTGCATGCTCAAGTCCAAGCAGGACGGCACCCCGTCTGGGACGCTACTTTCCCCGCTTCGGGACCAATCACTTCCTCCCGGGGGCTTCTCCCTCTGGTGTGCCACACCTCTCGCGCAAACTGGGAGGGCGTCACTCGCACGACCAGGTGGGCCCGCCCCCTGGGTCAATTCAGGGTAATAAAAATGGACCCCGCGCTCACGCCCCGTCCGCGCGCGCCCAGATCCCAGCGGAATGGCTCCCCGTCTCGGATGCTGCTTTCCCTGCTTTGAGACCAGACACTTCCGGGGATTTCTCCCTCTGGTGTGCTGCGCCACACGTGCGGACTGGGTGTGCGTCCTCCCGCACGAACGTGTGGGCCCCACCCTGGGGTCACTTTAGGGAAATATAGTTGACCCCCCCCCGCTCGCGCCCCATCGGCTTCTCGCCTAACTCCCGGCGGGACGGCACCCCAGCTGGGATGCTGTTCTCCCCCCTCCCAGATCAGTCACTGCCTCCCGGGTGCTTTTCCCTCCAGCTGCGCCTCTACGCTGCCCGCGCCAACCTTCTAGACTTCCTCCTGGGATGGGTTTGGGGGGGAAGGGGTGGGCCCCCTTTCTGTGCCGTCTGCCCCCCTGGGCTCTGCCCCAGATCGGGCTCTGAAGGTCACCTGCCTGGTGCGCTGGCTCCTGGTTCTGAAAACAGTCGCTGTCTGCCTATATTTGTTCGTTTTCCGTCTCTAAGTCTGTGCTTGTTGTTCAGAGTTCGTAGATTGTTATGTATGTGATCGATTCCCTTGTTTTTCCAAGTCTTTGTTGCAAGAGGGATCCGCGGTAGCGTCCACCTAGTCCGCCATCTTGGCCCTGGCTCCCTTCCCTTTCCTTTTAACTCTCAAAATATAAAAGGCGGTACAGGTCACACCCCAGGAAAGCTCCTTTTACCTTGGACCAGGGAAGTGACCCGAGTAAGGATGGTGTTACTATCCCACTGAAATCCTCTGAACATAAAATTACAATCACAAAATGGAGGACAACCACACAATACTGGGAATCATGGCCTAACCAAGTTGATACACACACTTTTGGGGGGACATAATTCAATCCATGACAGCTCCCATCAGAGTTTCGAAAGGAACTGTGAGCCACCAAGAGCACTAAATGATCCATATGACACATGATTAGCTTAAAAATGTATACCCTAAAGGTTATGCTAACTCCAGTATTTCTATAAAATGCATCAGAAAAAGAGAAGGACATTTTAAGTTAATTGATAAAATGAAGTCCAGGAGTAACACATGCATTCTAAGAAGTTTTCACAAGTTTCCACCTGGCATAGACCAATTAGAGCACCCCACCCTCTCAGACTTAGCTCGAAGGGGAGGCTTTAGTTGTTACTAGACCACCACTCACTATTAGGGAAAACTTCAAGTATTTTAGAGTTTGAAAACACATTTGTGAACTAACTCTATAATAAGAAGGTTTGAAAGGAAAGTAAAGGTATTTTCATTATACAAATTAGGAAAACTAAGATGGTGTATACCTCTGAATCCAGCATATTTTAGAGGTTTATGCAGCCCACAGGATCTCAGGAGAGTAGATAAATACACTGTAATTAGAGGTAGGATTACCTACAATAATGAAAAATCTGAAACCAAGAAAAAACTTTATTGATTCTGAAGATTTATGGACTTTTTGCTATGTTCTCTGGAACTGAAGATATCTTTCTAAAAATTACATTAAGGCTTCTGGTTAGAAAAAAGGCTGAGGATAAAAATAAATCTTTGTGTTATTAAACAAGATGTTCAAAATATCATGGGAAAAATATCTGGATACATATGGTTACTGAGCACACATGCTTTTGAAAATGAAGTATGCATTTATGCATGGCTTAGCAATACAGATGCCCTTTTTAAAGAGTATCCAGGAAACACAAATGTTTCCTGCAGGTCATGAGGTTGTCTTCAAACAAAATGTTTTCCGATGAATTGCTCTCATACCTTCAGCCATGATTTAACCTAATCCCATCTTAGATATGTGTTTATTTCTGAAATCCCAAGTTCTAGTTTCCCCCAACAAGTTCTTTTTTGTTTGTTTGTTTTGTTTTTTTCTCGGTGGCCATTTTTGTTCTCTTTTCTGTTTTTTAAGACCTTAAGTTCTGGCACTTCACAGCTGCCTGGAACCTCTCTGCCTCCCCCTCCTGGGGAACTCATCTTTGCTTTTTGTTTGTTTCTATAACTTCCTGAAATGTCTTTCTATATGTTGCTATGGATCATTGTTAGAGGTGATTTTCCTAGGCCCTTACTGTGCTTGAAGACAAGCTTTGTTTAGAGGTAATGTTTGTCCACAAACTTTTGATATGGCCCTATTCTCTGTCTACTTGGGTGATGTTTCATTTCCCTTTCCAGTCTATCACTGGAGTGTAGAATGATGCCTTTGCCCAGTTGAGCTCCTAGCTTTTCTTGTAGGTTGTTTCTTAGTTCACCTCTGCTCTCCTCAAGTACTATCATTGCCTATCCTCATTGCCTGGATCTGTGTAACTCTGAACTTCAACTCTAAAATGCACTGCTCCTGGAACTCCTCCACCCTTCAGCTAAAGTACTTTATATTTGAGTATTACTTTGCCCCAAATCAATGCAACATCACCAATTCTAAACCATGTCCTCTGCTCAATTCTTGCCCAATTATTTTCCAGAAAAAATACCTTTGATAAAGGTAGTAACTTGGTAGGTTGGTGGTAGGACAGGGAGCCAGTCAATTCAGCTACTTTGGGGTAGAGAGAGAGCCAGCTAATTTTCTGAATCATTGAGATCCTGAGACTCTGGTCCAGGAACACCAAAAGTAATGGTAGAAAGTGTCTTCCTCCTTTATTTTTTTTTTTTTTAAGTGTACACTTTTTCAAGAATCAGAGCCCAGATATGCCATGAAAAGAACTCTTAATATTAGATTGCTCATTGGTCTTAGTTTTGGAAGGTGATGTGAGTTTCCACTTTTTCTTATCTCTGTGCTTTAGTGCAATGTTATGAGATGTGGGCAGAGGCTATAATTGAGGCTGGTAGACAGCTGTTATAATAAATTATGAACTTTTCCTATAAAAGCTTATCTTCTCAAAGTACGTTTGATTTTTAATCCTTTTTTCTTAAGCACAAATAATTTTGCTGAATTTGATGTTATTAATGAACCTGATTACTACTCATACCAAAAAAAAAACTGTTGCCATCAAGTCAATTCCAACTTATAGTGACCCTATAAAACACAGCAGAACTGCTCCACAGGGTTTCCAATGCTGTAATTTTTATGGAAGCAGACTGCTATATCTTTCTCTCACAGAGTGGCTGGTGAATTTGAACCACCCACCTCTTCGTTAGCAGCTAAGAGCTTTTACCGCTGCACCACTAGGTCAAGATGGCCACAGCAACATCTCACATGCTCTTCTTCAACGTGACCCTGATATTCTTTCATCAAGAAATGGAGTCTATTTCTCCACTCCCTTGATTCTAGGTAAACCTTGTGACTACTTGATCAATAAATTTTGGAAGAATTACACTTTTAAGGCATAACCATTCCTAGCCTGACACTTTCACTTCCTGTTTCTTAGAAAACATTCTCTTAGGATAGTCACTCTGGGAACCTAGCTACTACCCTATAAGAAGGCCAAGTTACACAAGAGGCCATGTGTAGGTCTCCCCAGGTACCACCCCAACTAAGCTCCCAGTGAACAGCTAGAATCAACTGTCAGCCATGACAGTGAGTCATCCAAAATATCCAATCCAACAGAACTCTCAGATCACTCATGTTCCAGAAGCAATTTAATTTCAGTTGCAAGAGAGAAGCCCAAGCAAGAACCTCCCAACTGAGCCCAGTCAACCCAAAGAACCCAAATAAGAGAAAATAATCATTCGTTTTAAGCCATTAAGATTTAGAGAATCCTTTGTCAAATGGAACCAGGCCATGTGAATCATCATGTGTTATATTCTCTGCAATCTAATGAGTTATTTCAATGGTAACTTTTTGGAAAATATACAGTAGGTGCAACCTAACTTTAAGATTAAGGGTAAATTGAACTACTCTTAATAGTATTTCTCTAAATACAGTATAAAGTAAGTGTGTGTGTGTGTGCGCGCGCGCACGCACGGGTGTATGTGTGTGTATTGATTGATTGATGTATTAGTTTCTAGGACTGCTATAATAAATTACCAAAAACTCATTATCCTGTTTTCTTAAGATAATAATAAAGATAGTAAAGAACTTTATTATCTTACAGTTCTGAGAGCCAGAAGTCCAAAATCATGTTCCCTCTGCGGACTCTGGAAGAGAATTCCTCCTTGCTTCTTCCAGTTTCTGATGGCCATCAGCATTCATCGACTTCCTTGATTCGTGGCTGCATCATTCCAATCTCTACCTCTCTCTTCACACCTCTTCTCATATGTATCTTCTCCTCTGTCTGTCTCTCTCTGCGTCTCTCTTATAAAGTACTCACGATTGTACTTAAGATTCACCCAGATGGTCCAGGATTATCTCCTCATCTCAGGATCCTTAACTTAAATACACTTGCAAAGACACTTTTTCCAAATAAGTAATATTCACAGGCTCTAGAGATTGGGCATGGATATGTTTTAGAGAACCACTTTCCAGTTAACCACAATTGATGTGGGGGCAGGAGCAGTGAAAGGGAGGGGAGCATCTTAGGAGAGAGTTCCTATATACAGGGTAGGTAAATAAAGCTGATACTTATCCAGCAAGTGAATCAGTTCATTGCACAGAATTTCAAAAACAGACGGTAGTTTGTGCTGCAGTGTGAGTTTTCCATAAACCAAAAAAAAAACCAAACCCAGTGCTGTCGAGTCAATTCCAACTCATAGGACAGGGTAGAACTGCCCCATAGAGTTTCCAAGGAGTGCCTGGCGGATTCGAACTGCTGTCCCTTTGGTTAGCAGCCGTAGCACTTAACCACTATGCCACCAGGGTTTCCGAGTTTTCCATAAGATGTTGAATATCTGTTGTCAGTGTTATCACCTACTATATATATTTATGAGAGAAAAATGTAGGCTGAATGAGTATTTGGTAAATGGATTCAAAGTAAGCTGAATTAAGGATAACATGAATACTGACAAGGGTAACTTTGTCTAACAGTAAAGGATAATTTTTCATCACATCACTGTCGAATTCCCCTGGAAACTGCTCACATTGACCACATATTAGTTGGCGTTCAACCATTCTCTGACTTTTGAACATTCCTGTCATATAATTATCATAAATGTATTGCTTATTTCCTTCACTTAATTCTGATTTTTTTTTTTTTGCCTCTGCTCTGTTCTAGCACTATTGAAGCACCTTACAGTGTCCAAAGGAGATCTCATAGAAAAAAACTCATAGCTCATATTCTTTCACTAAGAAGTGTAAGAACTAGTCAAGTTAAATGCCAACTAAATATGCCAATACTATTGGCAGGTAGAATGATGGCTGCTGGCAAATGCACTGAAACATCCATGTTAGATTATGCTGGCAATTGTGTTGCTATCAGATGTTTATGACTTGCAAATTCAATCAATATTGATTGAAATTGTAAAGGATCTGAGCCAAAAATAGTGAGCTCCCTCTCCTGAGCCATTCATAAAAATATAATCCATTAAATACTTCCTTTGGTAAAAAAAAAAAAAAAAGATTCAAAAATATTTAAACTTTGTCTCACACACACACACATACAGAGTACAGATAGGCATGATTTGATCTGCCAAAAATAAGCAACACAGAAAGTAAGAAATGTCAGAATTTAGAAAATCCTGCCCTTCACTAGTGTTAAAGATAAAAGGCATCTTTAAGGAAATACAGAAGCTATCTGATATACTACAGCCATCTTCTAGTCCATAAATCTGATTTTTGTTGTTGTTAGGTGCTGTCAAGTTGGTTCTGACTCATAGCAGCCCCATATACGACACTGCCTGGTCCTGAGCCATCCTCACAATCATTGCTGTGTTTGAGTCCATTGTTACAGACACTCTGTCAATCCATCTCATTGCAGGTATTCTACTTTTTCACTGACCCTCTACTTTACCATGTATGACATCCTTCTTCAGGGACTGGTCCCTCCTAATAATATGTCCACAGCACATGAGACAAAGTCTCAACATCTTTGCTTCCAAGGAGCACTCTGGCTGTACTTCTTCCAACGCAGACTTATTCATTCTTCTGGCAGTCCGTGGTATATTCAATATTCTTTGCCAACACCATAATTCAAAGGCATTGATTCTTTTTTGGTCTTTCTTATTCATTTTCCAGCTTTTGTATGTATAAGAGGCAATTGAAAATACCATGGCTTGGGTCTGGCACCCCTTAGTCCTCAAAGTGACATCTTTGTTTTTTTTAACACTTTGAAGAGATATTTTACAGATTTGCCCAATGCAAACCTGTTGTTGGGAACTATGTACTGAGTTAAAAACTAAGCACTTAAAAAAAATACTAATTCCATAAAATAAAACCATTCCTTTTATTAGAGCATATTTGATAAGACTAGTAATACATGTGGTTATATTTGTAACAAAGAGGATCCAAGTTTTGTATGTGTAACCACTTTACTGAACAATTTGAATAAGAAATGGCTTATTTTTCATCAACTATTGCTTTCAAACATGGTCTGTGAGCTTTCCCTTCTATGCTCCCTGATGACATCTCAGGCATATTCCCATTTTAGTAAAGAGAGTACTACATTAGGTATTAAAAAAATAAAAGCCTATCAGTGGAAATCAAAACCAACTTCACACTTAGTCTCTAATTTCATGTATTCCAGCAAACTCCTGGGGAATGTCAGTCTCTCCTTCTTACAGTTATTCCCAATCACTATAAGAAGTTTTCTTGAGACATCCCTTAATTGGTTCTATAATAGGAAAATCTCCCTTATCCTTGCTTACAATGAGGAAAGGGAAAATTCCACAGCATTCCTCATCATTAGATGAAGTAGGAGATGTGGGTCTCAGCTGTAGTTTGGCCAACTCTTTGTAATTCTGATGGCTTCTTAAGCATTCTCTTTAGGTATTTTATGTTTACTAATTTGCTACTGGTGAGATAGGGGTTTTGGATTCCAGAAAGAACAGCAAAAGTCAAATTTAACATCTAGTTAAAAATTCTATCTTCGAGACCTTGATCCTTCAACTGAAAGTATTCCCTTCCTCCTCTGAATTGCCACAGAAATTGGTTTGTACTTTACTCCCAATACTTATCACTCCCTATCATTGAGAAAAATATCATCTCTCCTACTTTGTGCTACATTTCTTGGAAGCCGGGACCATATTTTATGTGGCTGCATATTTTCCCCACAAAGTCTTTGACATAGCACCCAAATGTAGTGGCTACTATAACTGATGATTTGAGATAAAAGAAAAAACATGAGGCTAATTTTTTTTTTTAAAGACTAGCAAGCAGGATTGAGAGGTACCCTGTAGCTAACAAAGGGAAGGGAGGTCAAAGTGCTTTATCTTTGCCTTTAAAGTTCATCTAGGTAGGTAATCCCTGTGACTCAAGAGGTAAAACCCAAACTCCCAGGAGATCTCATGACCTTCCTTGCCCCTGGGACTTTCTCTGGTTTGCCAACATTCCCAGCAAGGAAGGGAACAGACGGAGCAGCATCAACACCCTCTCTTCCCTTGCCTTCCACAGGGACTTCACTGTTAACCAAGACTTTACCTCCCAGCCTTAGGAGGTGAGAGTCTTAACTTCTCTCTGTCTCTGGGTGATCACATAGATGCACGATAAAAAAAAATTAATTGTACTAAAAATCAATCCAGATAAAATTTGAAGTAAGCATTATCCCATTCCATTTTACATGCAAGAGAACAGAGGGTCATCTTTGATTAGTTAGGTATTAAATGCTGACAGGTATACAGAGGAAAGTGAAGTAAGCTATTAAGAGCATCGGGCTAACAATTCCTGGCAGACTTAATTCATTGCTTCAGCAGAGTCAGTACATAACCGTTTGCATGGCAATGTTTTCTCGAGTTCTATTTCGTTCCAAAAGCCTCTTTTAACCCCAATTTTTCATGTCAACAAAACCCACAAATCTGATGAAATGGACATGAAAAGAGAGAGTGGAGGGAGAGAGTGGGCTGTCTCATTAGGGGGAGAGTAATTGGGAGTATGTAGCAAGGTGTATGTAAGTTTTTGTGTGAGAAACTGACTTGATTTGTAAACTTTAACTTAAAGTACAAAAAAATTATAAAAAGAAAAAAAAAAGCCTACAAATACCAGAGCTTATGTACCATTGGTATGTATATGCCCTTTTCTGTGCAGCCTCCACTATCCTGTTTTAAAATGAGAATTAATACAGCAGAGGTAGTTTCCTCCACTGGACTTCTGTTTTAGCCACAGAGTAACATATTGAATTACATGAAATTTGATGTTGAGGCCACTACCGGTCTCAGTTTTCATGGTTGTCCTTGGAACTGGTAATTGCACTCAAATGCAATTGAATGCACTTGAGCCACAACTCAGCACTAACTCTGTATGGCATCTCTTCCTCTGTAGTTTCTGTTATTTTCTGAATTAGCAATTGATTATATAAAAGAGAAGACGAAATGTGAGGGAGAACATTAGCTCTCTACCCAGTTATTTGGTAAAACAACTAAAACCTAAAAGTATAAAGAAGGGCAGGCTTGATCTACTTAATATAAAGTAATGAAAAAAAAAAAAACAGAACTCTTAGCATTCCCACTAAACTGTTCAAACTACTCCTGGGGGGGCGGGGGGAGAAGGAAATGCATTGCCCCTTCTGGTTGCTTAATAACAAATTTCCATTAGCTACTGAGGAAAGAGAAATGACCTCTGCGTAGCTCTGAGGTGAACACTAATAGACCAAGCGTGGAAACTTTTCCTTCTCAATTGATTAAAAGTCAAACATATTTAGCCACCAAAGGAGGGCACGGAAGAGGGCAATACCAACCAATGAAAGGCATATGTTTTGTTTGGTTTAATGAAGGAAAGGCTAGTTAGTATGACCACCAAAAGATGAATCATGCTAGAGAAAAGACTGACTTATCTTTCTGTGCTCGCTACAGAAAATAATATGACAAAGTTGTCATATGAAAAAGGCAATCAAAGAGTACCCAAACAGAAAAAAAAAAAAAAGTATTATAGAGATTTTTAGGGAGCTAATTAAATTTTTTTAATGTTATTTTTCTGCTTTTAAAAATTTGTCAGCTTTTAAAAACTTGTAATTTTTATGGTTTCTATTTTAATTCTAAATTTATATTTTCTTTCTCATTTGCAAACATTTCACTTATTAAATAATATGCATTTTTATATTTAAAGAAGAGTCAAGCAAAAAAGAGGGAATAAAGGTCCAAAAAATAAGACATAATTTCTTTTTAGAAATGGATGCAATCTGATATGAACAATCCACTCAAATATTTAAAAAGGTTTTCAGGAGGAAAGAAGCTTTTGTGTTTGTATTTTATGTCAGAATCCTTCTTTCACTTAATGAATAATTACTGAGCCCTATTACAGTCAGGGGAAACCCCGCTGGTATAGTGGTTAAGTGCTCCTTGGAAACTCTATGGGGCAGTTCTACTCTGCCCTATAGGGTCGCTACGAGTCAGAATCAACTTGACAGCAATGAGTTTGGTTTTTTTGTTTATTACAATCAGGGGAGCCCTTGTGGCACAGTAGTTAAGAGCTTGACTGATAACCAAGAGATTGGTAGTTCAAATCTACCAATAGCTCCTTGGAAATCCTATGGGGCAGTTCTCCCCTGTCCTATAGAGTTGCTATGAGTCAGAATTGACAAAATGGCATCTTCTGTTTTTTTTTTAATAAACAGGGGGACCCTGGTTGTGCAGTGGTTAAGCATTTGGCTGCTAAGCAAAAGGTCAACAGTTCAAATCCACCAGTTGCTCCTTAGAAGCCCTATGGGTCAGTACTACTCTGTTCTATAAGTTGTCTCTGTCGCTATGAGTTGGAATCAACTTGATGGCAATGGGTTTTGGGTTTTATTATGGACAGAGAGCCCTGGTGGGGTAGTGGTTAAGAGCTTGGCTGCTAATCAAAGGTTGGCAGTTTGACTCCACCAGCTGCTCCTTGGAAACCCAATGGGGCAGTTCTATTCTGTCCTGTAGGGTTGCTATGTGTTGGAATCAACTTGATGGCAACAGATTTGGTTTTTTGGTTGATGATTAACAGTGCTTCTGTGGGGCTATATATATAAAAAAAAAAAAATTATGTATATATATATATATATATATGATACTGTGTATTATTTTGGGTTGCCAGATTCACAAACCCAATTCAAACTATCCAATGGAAAAAAAAGATAGATGGAGGCGGAGCTAACATGGCACTATAGACAGAAGCACCACACTGTCCCTCCACAGTGAAGACCTGAAACACTAAGTAAAACAGAGACAAACACAATCCTGGAACCCTAAGCGTCAAAAGAAGGGATAAAGAACTTAACCAAGCACCAAATAGAATAAGACAAGATCTATGAAAATGGGAGAAA
This sequence comes from Elephas maximus indicus, assembly GCF_024166365.1. NCBI lineage: Eukaryota > Metazoa > Chordata > Mammalia > Proboscidea > Elephantidae > Elephas > Elephas maximus. Next base: position 68,760,929 of record NC_064820.1, read on the forward strand.
CAAACAAAAAAAATCCAAGAACAAAAGGAATTCAACATAGGACAGTAACAGGAACAAAGAAAACATCAGCATCACACACACACACACACACACACACAAAAAGCACTACAAAAGGACAGCAATAAACTCATAACTATCAATAATTACACTGAACATAAATGGCCTAAATTCATCCATTAAGAGACAAAGAGTGACAGAATGGATTAAAAAAAACAGGACCCATCAATATGTTGCCTACAAGAGACACACCTTAGAAACAAACACAAAAATTTATTAAAAATCAAAAGATGGAAAAAATATATCAAGCAAACAGCTACCAAAAAGAGCAGAAGTGGCAATACTAATCTCAGATAAAATAGACTTTAAAACAAAATTCACCATAAAAGACAATAAGGGCACTATAATGATGAAAGGGACAGTCCATCATGAAGACATAAGCATAATAAATATCTACTCACCTAATGACAGGGCTCCAAAATATATAAAACGAATCCTAACAGCACTGAAAAGAGAAATTGACAGTGCATAATAATAGTAGGAGACTTCAACACACCACTCTCAGTAAAGGGACAGAACATCTAGAAAGAAATCAAGAAAGATGCAGAAGATCTAAAGGCCAAAATCAGCCAACTTGAACACATAAACATATATAGCACACTCCAACCAACAGCTGCAAAGTACACTTTCTTCTCCAATGCACATGGAACATTCTCAAGAATAAACCACATCTTAGATCACAAAGCAACCCCCAACAAAATCCAAAACACTGAGATAACACAAAATGTCTTTGATCACAATGCCATCAAAGCAGAAATTAACAACAGGAAGAGCAAACAAAAAATAAAAAACATCAAAACTGAATAAAACTGCTCAAAAACAACTGGGTAATAGGAGAATCAAAGATGGAATTAAAAAAATTGTAGAATCAAACAAGAATGAGAATACATCATACCAAAACTTTTGGGACATAGCAAAGGCAATCCTCAGAGGCCAATTTAAAGCAATAGATGCACATATCAAAAAAGTAGAAAGAGACAAAATCAAAATATTAGCTGCACAATCCAAACAAAAAGAGAACATCAAAAGAAGTCCACAGCCACCAGAAGAAAGGAAATAATAAAGAACAGAGCAAAAAATAAACGAAATAGATAATAGAAAAACAATAGGCTAAAAAAAAAGTTGGTTCTTTGAAACGATCAACAAAATCAACAAATTGTTGGCCAAACTGGCAAAAGAAAAACAGGAGAAGATACAAATAACCCAAATAGGAAATGAAATGGAGGCCATTACAACTGAAATAAGAAGATTCATAAGACAGTACTGTGAAAAATTATACCCAACAAGTTTTAAAACCTACTCAAAATAACACAGACTGAAGTTGAAAATCTGAACAGACCCATAACAAGAGAAGAGGATGAAAAGGTAAGAAAAAAAGTTCCCAACAAAAAAAAAACCTTGGCCCAGATGGTTTCACTGGAGAATTCTACCAAACATTCAGAGAAGACTTACACCAGTACTACGCAAAATATTTCAGAACATAGAAAAGAAAGGGATACTTCTGAATTCATTCAATGAAGCCAGCATAACTCTGATACTAAAACCAGGCAAAGGCACCACAAAAAAGAAAATTACAGATCAATATCTCCCATGAATATAGATGCAAAAATTCTGAACAAAATTCTAGCCAATGGAACTCAGCATCATATCAAAAAAAAAAATGATACACCACAACAAAGTCGGATTCATACCAGGTATGCAAGGATGGATGAACATTGGAAAATCAACCAATGTAATCCACCTCATAGATAAAATAAAATAAAATAATCACATGATTATCTCAATGGATGCAGAAAAGGCATTCAACAAAGCCCGACACACATCTCCGCTTAAAAAAAAAAAAACTCAATAAAATAGGTATAGAAAGGAAATTCCTCAACATAATAAAGGTCACCTATACAAAATCAACAGCCAACATCATTCCTAATGGAAAGAGGCTGAAAACATTCCCCTTGAGAACAGGAACAAGACAAGGATGCCCTATACACCACTTCTACTTAATATTGTGCTAGAAGTCCTAGCTAGAGCAATAAAGGAAGAAAAAAATAGTAATAAATGGCATTTGAATTGGTAATGAAGAAATAAAACCGTTCCTATTTGTGGATGATGTGATACTATACATAGAAAACCCAAAAGACTACACAAGAAAACTACTGGAACTAGTAGAAAGATTCAGCAGATTAGCAGGACACAAGATAAATATAGAAAAATCAGTGATATTCCTATACACCAATAAAAAGAACGATGAAAAGGAAATCAGGAAAACAATATCATTTATAATAGCCCTTAAAAAAATAAAATACTTAGGAATAAATCTAACCAGGGATGTAAAAGACCTATACAAAGAAAACTACAAAACACTACTGCAAAAAAACAAGAGACCTACATAAATAGAAAAACATACCATGCTCATGGATAGGTAGAATCAACATCGTGAAAATGACAATTATACCCAAAGCAATCTACAAATACAATGCAATCCTGATCCGAAGAGGTGGAAAAACTAATCATTAACTTTATGTGGAAAGGGAAGAGGCCCTTCATAAGTAAAGCACTATTGAAGAAGAAGAATAAAGTAGGAGGACTTGCACTACCTGACCTCAGATTCTACTACACAGCTACAGCAGTCAGAACACCCTGGTACCGGTACAATGACAGACACTTAAACAATGGAACAGAATTGAGAACCCAGATGGAAATTCATCTAGCTACAGTAACCTGATCTTCTACAAGGGCCCAAAGTACAACAAATGGGGAAAAGTCTTTTTAACAAATGGTGCTGGCAAAACTGGATGTTCACCTGCAAAAAAATGATTTAAGACCCATACCTCACACCATACACAAAAACTAATTCAAAGTGGATCAAAGACCTAAATGTAAAACCAGAAAGTATAAAGATCATAGAAGAAAAAATAGGATCAACACTAGAGGCCCTAACACACAGAATTAACAGGACACAAACAGTAACTAACAATACACAAACTCCAGAAAATAACTAGGATCTTCTAAAAACTAAACACTTATGTTCATCAAAAGACTTCACCAAAAAGGTAAAAAGAGAACCTACGGACTGGGAAAAAGTTTTTGGCTATTACAAATCCAACAGAGGTCTAATCTCTAAAATCTATAGGAAAATCCAGCATTTCTGCAACAAAAGCACAAACAATCCAATTAAAAAATGGGCAAAGGAAATGAACAGACACTTTACTGAAGAAGACATTCAAGTGGCGAACAGACACATGAGGAAATGCTCATGATCATTAGCCGTTACAGAAAGGCAAATCAAAACCACAATGAGACACCATCTTACCCTACCATTACTGGCACTAATAAAAAAAAAAAAAGAAAATAACGAACATTGGAGAGGCTGCAAGGAGACTGGAACTCTTATGTACTGCTGGTGGTAACACAAAATGGTACAACCATTTCGGAAAACAATATTGCATTTCCTTAGAAAGCTAGAAATAGAAATACCATATAATCCAGTAATACCACTCCTAGGAATACATCCTAGGGAAATAAGAGCTGTCACACAAATAAACATATGCACACCCATGTTCACTGCAGCTTTGTTCACAACAGCAAAAAGATGGCAACAACCTAGGTGTCCATCAACAGATGAATGAATAAACAAACTATGGTACATACACACAATAGAATACCATGCAATGATAAAGTACAATGATGAATCCATGAAGCATCTCACAACATGGATGAATCTGGAGGATATTATGCTGAATGGCATTAAGTCAGTCACAAAAGGAGAAATATTGTATGAGACCACTACTATAAAAATACACAAAAACGTTTACACATTTACACACAAAAAAACAATCTTTGTTGGTTACAACGGAGGGAAGGTATGGGGATGGACAAACATTAAATAGATAAGTGATACAGTACTGGGGAAGCCAGTACAACTTGTACAAGGCGAGGTCATTGTAGCTCCATAAACACATCCAAACTCACTGAGGGATCAAATTGCTGGGCTGAGGGCTCTGGGGACCATGGTCTCAGGCAACATCTAGCTCAATTAGCATAAGAGTTTATAAAGAAAATGTTCTACATTCTACTTTGATGAGTAGAGTCTAGGGTCTTAAAAGCTTGTGAGCAGCCATCTAAGATACTCCACTGGTCTTACCCCGTCTGGAGCAAGGGAGAATGAAAAAATCCAAAGACACAAGGAAAAGATCAGTCCAAATGACTAATGGATCACAAGTACTACAGCCTCCACCAGGCTGATTCCAGCACAACTAGATGGTACCTGGCTACTACCACTGATTGCTCTGACAGGAATCACAATAGAGGGTCCCAAAGAGAGCTGGAGAAAAATGTACAACAAAATTCTACTCACAAAAAAAAGACCAGACTTACTGTCCTAACAGAGACTGGAGAAACTGCAAGCGTATGGCCCCCAGGCACCCTTTAACTCCGTCATGAAGCCACGCCTGACTTTCACACTTCAGCCCAAGATTATACAGGCCGATAAAACAAATGAGACTAAAGGGACATACCAGCCCAGGGGCAAGGACTAAAAGGCAGGAGGGGACACAAAGGCTGGTAATAGGGAACCCAAGGTCAAGAAGGGGGGAGTGTTGACCTGTCATGGGGTTGGCAACCAATGTCACAAAACAATATGTGTACTAATTGCTTAGTGAGAAGCTAGTTTGCTCTATAAACTTTCATCTAAAGTATAATTTAAAGAAAAGATAGATGATGGATAGATAGATAACCTCACATACTTAGAAATGCATGGAACTTCAGGTATAGATCCTGGTGGTCAATATAATCAGGAACTTTCTCTGTCCATCTCTTGTTTCTGCATTTCTCTTTGTTGTCTTTACATTTAGACAGGTTCTGCCACTAGCATTGGCTAGATGGCCGCCAGCAGTTCTAGGCTTTATGTCTACCAAAGTAGGCCTTCAGCAAATAGAAAGTGCTTTTCCGATATGTAGTTCCAGCTAATCTCTATGGCTGGTGTTCGTTGGATTCAATTAATTCAATTTATGTTATGTGACTACCCTTGAGTCAATCACCGTGGTCAGAAGAAGGTAATATACTGATTTGTCAAGTTCCTGTCTGTCCTTAGAACCAAAGAGAGAATTAAGCCCCACTCAAATGACCAGGACTGAAGTAAGAGACCTACTGGTTTTCCAATTAAAAAGGGGGAATGTATACTTGAAAGTAAAAATAGCCCCTGCCTACTCAAGAAATTACTCACCAGAATAAAACATAAGTATGTAAGCAGCTATTATGCGTGTGTGTGTGTATGTGTATGTGTGTGTGTTACAATACAGATGTGATAATAAATGCTTAATTGACTCCCTAGGAAAAAAGGCTCTGAGTTTTAATATTTGCCAATTTTCCTAGTGTGAATGCTCCAAACTACCAACGTGATGTCACTCAGTGTGAAATTGGGAAGCATATGTACAATCAGCTCTTATGAGGCAGTAGGCACTCTTCAGCACAACACTGTAATAATTAAAGATAAATTGGGAGAAGTTATTTCCACTTGAGGTGGTCAGAAGAGGTTTATATAGTCTATGACATATAATCTGGGCTATAAAGAATGAGTAGAATTTTGGCAAGTTGGTTGTATGTGTGGTAGAATATAAAGGTAATCTGAAGTATATCAAAGAGTTGAAAAATGAGAGACATTTCAGGGAACTAAAATAATTATTTTTTAAAAATATTTAGGTTATATCAGCTTGAGCCCCATATCAAGGTAACCTTGACATAACATTTTATGGGGGAGGAGTAGTTGTAGTCTGGACAAACATTTCCATATTCTGAAATTCCCATCAGTAGAATTTAGAATCCACTCTAATGCTCTATTTTCTAAAGTCATCTTCTTTTGCTCTTTGAACCTTCCAAATGTCAAATCTTACTTAAGTGCAACTGTAAATATAACTAGAATCATTTTAATTTAAAAAATAATAATAATCATATTGCTTCAAAGAGAATGCACTGAAAGAAGTAACATAAAAGTATGCCAATGGAACTATCAGGAGAACGTTATATAAAGAAGGAATACAGATGTCTGGTTTCAGCTCCAACATGTAAAAAGTGTGGAAATCATCACTCCCATCTTCACAAGAAAAAACTGAACAACCTGAAAATTAATTACACTTCTTGGACTGATCAGAGAATTAAGATTGCAGGGCAAACTACCCCTCCAAACTCTGAGACAGGCAAATCCAGAGAGTCACAGCTTACCTGGAGCAGAAGTCGCTGGAGCCAGAAACTGGTAGGATCACCTGAGTAGTAGTTTTCGTGAATTTCTGGAGGCCGAATATGTACTAGTATGAAACTGAGAAACTCTCGGAAGCTATAATCTGAAGGAGGATCAGCATTTACATGAACTCACCTCCAGGAACTCCACCAGGTTCTCACAGAGAATATTTGAGAAAGATGACTCTTGGCTCATGGCTCATAGCTCTGTCAGAAGGGGGAGAGTAATCAATGCAAAATAGGTCTGGAGTATTTTCCATAACAAAGGCCTACTCAGCAAAGGAAAAGACTTTATCAAATCTTACCTCAGCTAGAGGAAGGACCTTCCTTATCTATCTGCCCGCTCTAGGCTTTCTGTCTCACTTAAGGGAAGAAATAAAGGCTATCTCATAGAGAAAATACCTGTGAAGGTCAGAGCTAAGAGACACAAGCCCAGGCCCACTATTCATAACATTATAGAATGCTTGCCCCCAATCCCCAGTTTACCACCATACCAAAAGGACTCCAGTATAACAGTGGAATACCACTAAAAAAGCTGCAAGACACAGACTCTATCCAAGGAAGAGTATTTAGGGAAGCTCAAAGTCAAGAGGGAAGACAAAGCAAGGACAGCAGAGAAATTTGAAGACTCTGGCAACCACAACTACAGTATACACTAAACACAGCCCAGCTCCTAGCAAAACATCAGTTATCAGTTGTCATAGAGTTGATTCTGACTCCTCTTGACCACAAGTGTGTAGCAGTACAACTGTGCTATGTAGGGTTTTTAATGGTTGATTTTTCAGAAGTAGACTGCCAAGACTTTCTTCCAAGTCATCTCTGGGTAGATTTGAACCCTCAATCATTTGGTTAGCAGCTAAGCACATTAACCATTTGCACCAAAGCTCCTAGCCAGAATACCAGAAATCCTCAGAAAATATTATACAACATACCAAAAGGCAAGATAAAAACACTGTCTAAATAGACAAAACAAGCATCAAAACCAAACTCAGATATGACACAAATGTTGGAATTAAAAGACGGGATTTATAATAACTATGACTAATATATTAAAGGTTCTACTGGAAAAAAGTAGATCGTATGAAAGATGCAAGCAGAGAGAAGGAAACTCTAAGAATGAATCAAAATTAAATTCTAGAAGTCAAAAGCACTGTAATAGAAGAAGACTTTTGATAAGATGATCAAGAAACTGTGCATAATCAAGGAAAGAATCAGTGAGATAGAAGATAGGTCAAGAAGTAATTCAGCAAGAGCTAGGTCTGAGCAATGGTTAGCTTAACTCTTGTTGAGCACCCAGGAAGGTAGCCCTTCACCTTGTTGTACTTGCAGGGACCATTATCACTTTTAATCAAAAGTGATAGTGGGATAAAGTAAACCCACTGCTGTCGAGTCAGTTCCGACTCATACCGACCCTATAGGACAGAGTAGAACTGCCCCATAGAGTTTCCAAGGAGCACCTGGTGGACTTGAACTGCCAACCTTTTGGTTAGCAGCCGTAGCACTTAACCACTATGCCACCAGGGTTTCCGGGATAAAGTAAGAAAAGTCAAATTTAGTACTTTTCCCAGATTGTTTTTATCATAAGATCTTCATTCACTCTCTCCCTTGTAACTATTTTAAAGCATGACCTATGGATCCTATAGCATAATCCCTGAGTGGTGCAAACAGTTAAGCACTAGCTCTTAACTGAAAGGTTGATGGTTCGAGTCCACCCAGAAGCACCTTAGAAGAAAGACCTGGTGATCTACTTCCAAAAGATCACAGCCATTGAAAACCCTATGGAACACAGTTCTACTCCAAAACACATAGGGTGGCCATGAAAGAAAAAAAAAAAAATGGCCATGAGTCAGAATTAACTCAACAGCAACTGGTTTGGTTTGGTTTTATGGGTCCTATATTAGGCATTTATAATTTTATGCAAATGAAGTTGCTATATTACCTCTCTTGGAGTATATTTGCATTACAAACAAGCCTTATCTAATTGTGGATTTAAGGCTTTGTCTTCTGTGAAAAGAAGAGCAGAATTCAGGGAGGAGATAGGTGATGAAGGGCCTTGTGTGAACCAGGAATCACACTTCTGCCCCTTTTCATAAGGCACCTTGCTGGAGTGAGGATTGTCATGCGTGTTGTTCTCCAGGAACAAGTGACAGCTGAGATGTAAGAACAGCAGTATTAGGAAGGTAAGCAGAGGGTGGGGCAGGCTGAGCCTTGGGGATTTAAGAGCCATGGCTCCTATAGTATCAGGGCACTCTCGTTAAGTTATTTCATCCAAAGATGGGAAGAACCTGGAGAGAATTTCAGGGAGATCATTAGGGTGATTCCAGGAACGAGAAAATCAAATTTTATGTGAAAGTTTACATAAGTTTGGATTGTCCAGCTGAGAAGAGATTGCAATAAGGATTTTAAGCATTGATTAGTAAAAAGAAAATGGTGACCTTTTCCAGAGGACAGAATTTAGAAGGCAGTTTTTAGAGTATAGTAGGAAAGGTTCAGAGTATATATTGTTACACACTCAAAGGAGCTACTGACCATGGAGATAGAATCAATTCTTACCAATTTGTGGATGGTTTCATCTTTTTCTGAAGGTCAGAGGAGAGATAACTAAACCAAATCTCTGACCTTAATTGGAAGATGTGTCTTGGTCTGCATTCTGCTAACAATCTCGTTTTATTTCATCCAGAAATATCAAATAATTTGTTCATCTGTCCAATGACAAATAGATTAAAAACTCTAAAACTATTAATCATTTTCATTAAGAAGCCAGTCTGTCTTCACCCTATTTAAAGGGTCCTTGCTTGTTGGCAAATAAAAGGTATTGCATTATAAAATGTTATATCTATAAAGCAATCTCACAGTACACAACTCAAGGATGATGTTATTTTACTGTGTTCTTCCAGTGGAAACATTCTACTGCTGAAATAGAAAAGAATCACCTGTAAGGTATTGCATTATAAAATGTTATATCTATAAAGCAATCTCACAGTACACAACTCAAGGATGATGTTATTTTACTGTGTTCTTCCAGTGGAAACATTCTACTGCTGAAATAGAAAAGAATCACCTGTAGGAAGTACTGCCAAGTACTTTAAAAAGAGAAAGTGGTTGTTGAAAGATAAGCAGGTCCTATTTCACAGCATTCAGCTGACTCATTTTCTTGACAAGCTTCAATAGTAATATGTCCTTTATTGTGTTCACAGGACCATCAAGCATTTATCCAGTAACCTTGAGGATAACTCACTTCTTCTACACGTATTTGAGAAAGAAAAAAACGGGGTGATATTATAGCCCACCCTCAGGTTTCATCTAATGACTTGTTATTAGAAGAATTTGTTCATCCTCTTTTCTTGTCAGTCTTCTGAAATTGTTGAAATGGGGGAGCCCATTTTAGTTAACTAAATTATTTTATGCCAAATCAAAGTACTTTTCAACATTACGAATGTTTTATTTTTCTATCCTACCCAAGCAAAAATGTTACTGACCTCAATTCAGTATCTGCCTCATAAATCCATCTCACTTAAGACTCTGGACAGATTTTTTTTTTTTTTTTTAAATCACAAATTCTGATAGAGTAGAAGTTTAAAGATTAGAAACTTTAGAAATTTTATACTTGGTTCAAAAAATCTGTTCAACCCTTACCCTTCTACTGTAGTGAGAATAATATATCAAAGGGACAGTAAAGGAGAAAAGGGACCATTAAACCTCAACATGTACCAAAAGATAAGGACAATGTAATATTCATAAGCAGAGCTAGAAGCGTTGACTGATGGAAACAAAAGATGATGTGTGGTGATGTCTGAAACAAATGTTGCAGAAATAATCTAGGAGAATTAACTCAATGATTGCACTCCATTGCTACGAGTGGATGGTTAGTGGAAGTTGAAGATATTAATAGCATATCTGGTTTTATTTACCATCTTCTTAAAGAAAAAAATAGCAGGAAATTCAATGTCCCTAACAAATTGGTACATGATGAATTTATTAGAGACTTTGAAAATCCTATCATCTGTCTTTGGAAACCCTGGTGGCACAGTTAAGTGCTACAGCTGCTAACCAAAAGGTCTGCAGTTTAAATCCACCAAGCATTCCTTGGAAACTCTATGGGGCAGTTCTGCTCTGTCCTACAGGGTTGCTATGAGTTGGAATTCACTCCATGGCAATGGGTTATCACCTGCCTTTAAGACTAAATGAGGATACATAGGGGCTCAGATTCATGTTATATTTGTTTAGAAAATTTTAATGGGAGTATTCTCCTCATTGGTTAATGTAAATCTATCAGGTATAACCAATATAAACAATATCTTTGGTTATTACATACTGACTTGAAACCCACAATTTCCAGGACTAAAAGAAAACAAGCGCATTTATTATAATCAACCAGGATTGTTGAGTCAACTCTGACTCATGGAAACTTCATTTGTGTCAGAGCAGAACTGTGCTCCAAAGGGTTTTCAGTGGCTGGCTTTTCAGAAGATCGCCAGTTCTTTCTTCCAAGGAACCTCTGGGTAGACTCGAACCTCCAAATAACTGGCATTAAGTTCTGTTTTAGAAATAGGCCTAGTGGCAAAAAAAGAAAGAAAAAGCCAGGAAGCCATGAGGAAAATTAACCACGTAAGCCTGTACTTCAAAGGGGCTACACAGAACAACATGAAATGATAGGAAGAACATAATGGAGTCAGGATACTTAGCTTCCCTCCTAAGCCCACTGCTGTCGGCCTAATTTCCTCAAGTCGATCACTACGGAGTTGTTGTTAGACTAGGGATTCATAATGAAACATCAAGCTCTAAAATTCCATGACTCTAGCATTGCTATAATAAAAATAACTAACATTCCTGCAGAGTGTTATCATTTACACTGACTTTTTACCCTGTGAGATAAGAGGTTTCCTCCCCAATTTATCAGTAAAGAAGTACAATTGAGTAAAATAAGCTTGAGGAAAGAGACCAAGTACAGGTGGTCTTAAGAGCAGAAATGAGGCTTCAACTCAAATCCACTGAGATCAAATCCCACCTTCTTACTGCGATACTCTGCGTACTAGACATGTCTTAGTAACACGAGTTACTATGTTGAAGCCCTATTGTTGTTGTTGTTAGGTGCCATTGAGACAGTTATGACTCATAGCAACCCTATGTACAACAGGACAAAACACTGCCCGGTCCTACACCATCCTCATGAACGTTGTTATCCTTGAGCCCATTGTTGCAGCCAGTGTCAATCCTGTTAAGGGTCTTCCTCTTTTTTACTGACCCTCCACTTTACCAAGCATGATGTCCTCCATGGGCTGGTCCTTCATGACAATATGTCCAAAGTATGCAAGTCGAAGTCTCATCATCCACGCTTCTAAGGAGCATTCTGGCTGTACTTCTTCCAAGACAGACTTGATCTTTTGGCAGTCCAGGATATATTCATTATTCTTCGCCAACACCATAACTCAAAGTCGTCAATTCTTCTTCAGTCTTCCTTATTCATTGTGCACTTTCACATGCGTATGAGGCTATTAAAAACACCTTGGCTGGCTCTTTTGGCTGGCTCAGGTACACATTAATCCTCAAAGTGACATCTTTGTTTTTTTTAACACTTTAAGGAGGTTTTTTGCAGGAAATTTGCCCAATGCAATGTGTCTTTTGATATTTTGACTGCTACTTCCATGGATGTTGATTGCGGATCCAAGTAAAATGAAATCTTTAACAACTTCAATCTTTTCTTCATTAATCATGATATTGCTTGTTGTTCCAGTTGTGAGGATTTTTGTTTTCTTTATATTGGGGTGAAATCCATATGGAAGGCTGTAGTCTTTGATTTTCATCACTAAGTGCTTCAAGTCCTCTTCACTTTCAGCAAGCAAGGTTTTATCATCAGCATAACACAGGTCGTTAATAAGTCTTCCTCCAATCCTGATGCCAAATTCTTCTTCATATAGTCCAGATTCTCAGATTATTCGCTCAGCATACAGATTGAATAGGTATGGTGAAAGGATACAACCCTAATGCACACCTTTCCTGACTTTAAGCCACTCAGTATCCCCTTGTTCTTTTTGGACAACTGCTTCTTGATCTGCATACAGGTTCCTCATGAGCACAGTTAAGTGTTCTGGAATTCCCTCGCATTCTTCACAATGTTATCCATAATTTATTATGATCCACACAATCCACTGCCTTTGCACAGTCAATAAAACACAAGTAAACATCTTTCTGGTATTCTCTGCTTTCAGCCAGGATCCATCTGACATCAGCAATGATATCCTTGGTTCCACATGCTCTTCTGAATCCAGCCTGAATTTCTCGCAGTTCTCTGTCGATATACTGCTGCAGCCGCTTTTGAATGATCTTCAGCAAAATTTTGTTTGCATGATATTGTTCAATAATTTCTGCTTTTGGTTGGTTACCTTTCTTGGGAATGGATCTCTTCCAGTCAGTTGGCCAGGAAGCTGGCTTCCAAATTTCTTGACATAGATGAGTGAGCACCTCCAGTGCTGCATCCACCTGTTGAAACATCTCAATTTGCATTCTATCGATTCCTGGAGCCTTTTTTGTCACCAACGCCTCAGTATAGCTTGGATGTCTCCCTCCAGTACCATCGGTTCTTAATCATATGCTACCTTCTGAAACGGTTGGACAAGGACCAGTTTTTTTTGGTACAGTTACTCTGTATTCCTTCCCTCTTCTTTTGACGCTTCCTTCGCTCAATATTTTTCCTGTAGAATCCTTCAATATTGCAGCTTGAAGTTTGAATTTTTTTCTTCAGTTCTTTCAGCTTGAGAAATGCTGAGCGTGTTTTTCCCTCATGGTTTTCTCACTCCAGGTCTTTGCACATATCATTATAATACTTCACTTTGTCTTCTCAAGCCACCCTTTGAAATCTTCTGTTAAACTCTTTTACTTCATTATTTCTTCCTTTTCGCTTTTACTACTCTGTGTCCAAGAGCAAGTTTCAGAGCCTCTTCTGGCATCCATTTTGTTTTTTTCTTTCTTTTCTGTCTTTTTAATGACCTTTTGCTTTCTTCATGTATGATGTCCTTGATGTCAATCCACAACTTATTTTGTCTTTGGTCATTTGTGTTCAATGCATCAAATCTATTCTTGAGATGGCCTCTGAATTCAGATAGGATACTCTCAAGGTCATATTTTGGCTCTCATGGACTTGGTCTAATTTTGTTCACCTTTAACTTGAACTTGCATATGAGTAATTGATGGCCTGTTTCGCAGTCGTCCCCGGCCTTGTTCTGACTGTTGATATTGAGCTTTTCCCTTGTCTCTTTCCATAGATACAGTTGATTTGATTCCTGTTATTTCATCTGGCAAGGTCCACTTGTAGAGTTGCCGTTTATGTTGTTGAAAAGGCATTTCCAGTGCAGAAGTCACTGGTCTTGCAAAATTCTCTCATGTAATCTCCAGCATCACTTCTATCACCTAGGCCATATTTTCCAACTACCAATTCTTCTTTGTTTCCAATTTTCACATTCTAATCACCAGTAATTATCAATACATGTTGATTGCATGTTTTATCAATTTTAGACTGCAGAAGTTGGTAAAAATCTTCAATTTCTTCATTTTTGACATTACTGATAGGTGCATAAATTTGAATAATAGTCTTATTAACTGATCTTCCTTGTAGGTGTATGATATTATCCTATTACTGACAGCACTGTCTTCAAGACAGATCTTGAAATGCTCTTTTTGACGGTATTCGTGATGCTATTCCTCTTCAATTTGTCATTCCCGGTATAAACCAAAAAAACCAAACCCAGTGCCGTTGAGTCGATTCCGACTCATAGCGACCCTATAGAACAGAGTAGAACTGCCCCACAGAGTTTCCAAGGAGCGCCTGGCGGATTTGAACTGCCGACCCTTTGGTTAGCAGCCGTAGCACTATAGTAGACTATATATTTGTCTGATTCAAAATGGCCAATACCAGTCCATTTCAGCTCACTAATACCTAGGATATCAATCTTTATGCATTCCATTTCATTTTTGATGATTTCCAATTTTCCTAGATTCATACTTCATACATTCCATGTTCTGATTATTAATGGATGTTTGCAGCTGTTTCTTCTCATTTTGAGTCATGCCACCTCAGCAAATGGAGATTCTGAAGGCTTGACCATCCATGTCATTAAGGTCTACTCTACTTTGAGGAGGCAGCTATTCTCCAGTCATATTTTGAGTGCATTCCAACCTGAGATGCTCATCTTTCAACACTGTACCCAACAATGTTCCCCTGCTATTCATAAGGTTTTCACTGGCCAATATTTTCAGAAGTAGACTGCCAGTCTGTCTTAGTCTGGAAGCTTAGCTGAAACCTGTTCACCGTGAGTGACTCTGTTGGCGTTTGAAATACTGGTGACATAGTTTCCAGCCTCACAGCAACACAGAAGCCACCACACTAGTCATGGAAGCTCCATAGACACATCCAAACTCTCTGAGGGGCTGAATTGCTGGGCTGAGGCCTATGGGGACCGTGTCTTGGGGAACATCTAGCTCAGTTGGCATAACACAGTTTATAAAGAAAATGTTCTACATTCTACCGTGATGAGTAGCAGCTGAGGTCTTAAAAGCCTGTGAGAAGACATCTGAGATACTCCACTGGTCTCACCCCTTCGGGAGCAAGGAATAATGAAGAAAACAAAAGATACAAGGGAAAGATTAGTCCAAAGGAGTAATGGACCACATCTACCACGGCCTCCACCAGACTGAGTCCAGTACAACTGGATGATGCCTGGCTACCACCAATGACTGCTTTGACAGGGATCACAATAGAGGGTCCCAGACAGAGTTGGACAAAAATATACAACAAAATTCTAACTCACACACACAAAAAAAAGACCAGACTCACTGGTCTGACAGAGACTGGAGAAACCCCATAAGTATGGCCCCCAGACACAATTTTAGCTCAGTAATGAACTCACTCCTGAGGTTCACCCTTCAGCCATAGATTAGACAGGCCCATAAAACAAAATGAGACTAAAAGGACACACCAGCCAGGGGCAAGGATTAGAAAGCAGGAGGGGGCAGGAAAGCTGGTAATAGGGAACCCAAGGTCAAGAAGGGAGAGTGTTGACATGCTGTAGGGTTGTTAACCAATATCATAAAACAATATATGTACTATTCAACAAGAAGCTAGCTTGTTCTGTAAACCTTCATCTAACATACAATTTTAAAAAAGCCACCACAGTAGGACAAACTAACAGATGCATGGGGTTCAGGATCCTTAACACTATCAATTATCAGTTCTTTTCTTTACATATTCATTCTCTTATCCTTGACTAAATATTTTTTATCAGCTTTTAGATACATTCTAGTCTCTTCCACAAAATATATGCAAAACCCTATTTCATCTACACTCCCCATTTCAGCTCCTCACTTTCTACTCACTACTCAACCCATTACAACCTCGTTTTCATCTCTACTAATCCAATTATACCTGTCTCATCCAGATCAGCTATGAACAGATGACTCCAAGTTTTTATATTTACCCTTGACCTCTCCTCTGAGTTTGACTACTTACCTTGACATTGTCTCAAATTCCTGTTGTTGTCTCAAACCTGCTCTTTCCCCAGTATTCCAACAAAATGGCTGAATAGACTCCAAAATCTGTGAAGTTGCCCTTGACATCTCCCTCTCTCATACTCATCCTATCCAGCCATCACCAAGTCCTGTCAATTTTACCTCCTAAAAGGCTCATGAATCTACCTACTTCTCTCCATTTCCCCTACCACCAACAAGCAGAAGCCCCAGCAACCATCACCTCTCCCCTGAACTGCCACAATGGTTTCCTAACTGGCAACCTAACACCTGTTCTTGCTACCCTCAAACAATATCCAATGTGTTCCCAACAGAATGCAAATCTTATTATACCTATTCTTTTCTCAAAATATATCCATCTTTTCTCATTAGTTTTAGAATAAAGACACGACTCTCTATTGTGGTCTACAAAACCCTACATGACTTTGCCCATAAGTATTTCTGCAGCCTCACTTTGTACCAGCCTCCCTCTGACACTCTCATAAGGTCCCTCTTTCAGCCCCTCATTTGTGCCATATTCATTCCTACCAAACGGCCTTTGCACAAGTCATCCCATTGTCCTAGAAATCTCTTTTGTCCTCCTTTGGCTGGTTGATACCTACATTCTTTTCAGCTGTCATTGATGTCATATGCATAGAATATTATGGGGAAAAAATGGAGAAGAGAAACAAACCTATCTGGCAGTGAGGGCGAGAAGACTTCTAAAAGTTATGGACCTCTAATCTCATTCATAAAGGAGATGAGTCAGGTGAAAAGGGAAGAAGAAAACATTCCTGGCGGGGGGAAATAAGAACAAAGGAACAGGGAGAATGGGGCTGTCAGAGCCAAAAGTTGAGGGAGTGTTGAAGGGAGATAAAGTTGTAGAGATGATCAGTTTACATGGGGCCAAAAAGTTTAAACAATGTTCTATAGCCTATGGGGGAGTATTAAAGGGTTTTAGCAGAAAGAAAAAGAATATTAGATTTGCTTTATATTAAGTGAATTACTCAGAGTCAACAGGCAGTTACGGAGTCTGGACTGAGACAGCAGTTTCCTAATACTCAGACCAAATGTTATTCCACAAACCCAGCACATCAGAATCACCTGGTGTATTGTTGAAACAGCTAAGCCCCACTGCCAAAGTTTATGATTCAATACATCTGAGAAGGAGTCCACAAATTTGCATTTCTAACAATATTCCAGCTGATACTTACGCTGCTGGTCCAGGGACTACACTTTGAGAACAACCGCATTAGACCCTATCACAGAAACATTCAAAGAGATTTGTGTTGAAAAAGAATAATAAAGAAAAACTGAAGTACGGAAACATCATAACCATAGATATTCTAAGAATCACTTATATGTTGTTTGGAAGCATGTTTTCCTCTTTTTTTTTTTTTAATAAACGTAGCCTTGGGTAGCAAATTAATTAATCTTCTTGAGTGTCATTTCCTTACCTGTAAAATAAGATGATTAAACCAGATGAGCTGTAAAGTAACCTCCAGTTCTAAATTTATATAATCCTATGATTTAGCTTCTTAATTATATTTTGCTAAGGATTTTATTAAATAATTTTTATTCCATAAGTATATATTTGGGTAAAAGCAAGAAGAAAATAGCCAAGGAAATGGATGAGAATAAAGTCAAAAATACTGTTCCTGTCTAACAAAAAGAGGCTGAAACCCACATCCCCTCCCTCATTAGAGAGAGCATCTGAGCACTCACTGGCTGGCTGTCCCACTTCTCCCCACCCCTTGCACAGCACTCCTCCAAGCAGGTGGAGCAAGAGCATCTGCATTCCCCAGGCCCACATCCCAACCCTGCCCTCATTAGCTGCCCAGCTGAGCAAGTGAAAGTAGTGCCTCCATGATTGTGAGAGCTCCCACACCACCACATCAGAATCAGATGGTGGCCAGCACCCACCCAACATGACCACAGCCAACTCTCACACAGAGTGAACAGCAATGCAGGCTCTCCCTGCGTGCCACAGCCACACCTACCTGGACACAAGTGGTGAACACTTCCATGCCAGACCAGTGATCAGCAAAATGCAGTCAACTGGCCCACACTGATATCAAAACAAAACAAAAAAATCATAAATAAATAAAATAACACCTAAATGCCATGGAGACAACAGACTATACAAAATTGGTTAGGGAAACAGGACAAGATAGCTCAAGCAAATGACCAAAACAAAGAAGCAGAAAACTTTCCTGAGGAAGGAATGGTAATGGAAGTGCCTGATAAGGAATTCAAAAGACTTATGTACAGGGTACTCAAACAGATCAAGGAAAACACAGACAAACCTTAGAAGAATTCAAGAAAGCAATACGAGAACAAAATGACAAAATTAATAGGCATCTGGAAACCATACAAAGACAGCAAGTAGAAATCCAGATGATTAACAAAAAATTTCAGAAATGGGTAACTGAATGGAAGGACATGGGAATAGAATTGAATCAATGGAAGTCAGAATCAGCAAAATAGAGGATAAAGCCCTTGATACTAATTTGTCTGAGAAACATTCAGAAAAAAAAATGAAGAAAGCCTAAGAGTTTTGTGGGACACCATGATAAGAATCCCAGAACAGGAGGAGACCAAAAAAAGCACAAAAAAATTTTTTGAAGATTTGCTGGAAGAAAAATTCCATAATATGATGAAAAAGCCAAGAAGATATCAGTCCACGACTCTCAACATATCCTATATAGGATAAGCCCTAAAAGGAAGTCACCAAGACATATCATAATCAAAGTTTCCAAAACCTAAGACAAAGAAAGAATTCTAAGAGCAGCTCAGGAAAAACAAATTGTCACCTACAAAGGTAAACCGACAAGACTACACTCTAATTACTGAGCAGAAATTGTGCTGGCAAGAAGGCAATGCAACAACAATATATAAAACCATGAAAGAAAAAAAAAACACAAACCAAGAATTTTATATTCATTAAAATTGTCTCTTAAATACAGTGACAAAATTAGGACATTTCCAGATAAACAGAAATTAAAGGAATTTGCAAAAATCAGACCAAGTTTACAAGAAATATTAAAGGGAGTCCTTTGGACAGAGAAACAATACCACCAGGCAGCAACCTGAGATCAAGACAATGACACAATCTGAGATCAAGACACACTCAAATAGCAACAAAGATAAATAATTTTCAAAAATAAAATAAACCTACAAGACTGAATAAAGGGAATCAAAGACATCAATCTGTAAACAATGTCAACCTCAAAATTAAAGAGAAAATAAATGATGTAGTTACAGAACTTCTGCAAGGAAAGGAAGTCAAGGTGATACCAAGATAGACTGTTTTAAAGCTAGGGAAACGAGGGTAAATTTCAGGATAGTCACAAAGAAAAATGAATAAACCTACTCACCAAAATAAAAAAAGAAGAAAACCATAAAGACTCAATAAACACAAAATCAACAATGAAGAAAAGAAAAAGAAACCATAGGCTAAGAAAAGCCAAGAACCATAGTCCAGGGGGACATTGAGGTCCACTGGCAAAACACAGTTCATAAAGATAATGTTCTATATCCTAGCCTGGTGAGTAGCATCTGGGGACTTAAGACCTTGTGATGGGCCATCTAAGAAGCAACTATTGGTCTCTTCCTGCCAGGAATAAAGGAGAACAAAGGAAACTGAAGACCCAATGAAGCAATTAACCCAAAGGACTGATGGCCCACAGCCTCTTCTAACCTGAGACCAGAACTAGGTGGTGGCCGGGTACTGCTACCAAGCATTCTGACTGGGATCACAATAGAAGGTCCCAGGTAAAATGGGTAAAAAATGTAGAATAAAAAAAAAAAAAAAAAAAAATTGGACCAGACATACTGATCTGAAAGAGACTGGAGGAACCCCCAAGACTATTGTCCTAAGACAACCTTCTAACTTGAAACTATAGACACTCCTAGAGGCCACCTTTCAGTTCTGCTCTGTCCTATAGGGTCACTAAGAGTCAAAATCAACTTGATGGCAATGGATTTGTTTTGTTTGTCATAAAGTCAACAATAACATCCATGAAGAATGTGATCCGTAGAACAATTGACTACACAAGTTTAAAAGGGCAACATTTCTCTAAAACCAAAGATGAGAAGACAGGTGGGGACAGGGAAACTGGACTAAGGAAAATGGTGAATCCAGGGAAGAAATGGGGAGAGTGCTGACACTTTGCAAGGATTGCAACCAAATTCATGAAAAAATTTGTATAAGAATCATTGGCTGGAAAATTAATTATATGAAGTTTTGCCTAAAGCACAATAAAATGTTAAATAAAATAAAATATGCAAAAAATTATCTACATAAAAGGTTATAATTTTACTAAAAAAAAAAAAAAAGAGGCTGGACTACCATTTTAAACATAAACTAAAACCAAAACCCAGTGCCACTGAGTCGATTCCGACTCATAGCGACCATACATACCCATATCAATAAAATATCAGCAAAAACATTTTCTTTATCAGAAATGTCACCTTATTAGCTACGATTCTCCTGGTGAGACAAATTTTAAAGTACCATACACACAGTAAACAATGTCCAGAATCTATGCAATATTCATGAGTGAGTCATTTTCTTCCCAAAAATTATGTAAAATTGCTTTAATAAGATTTTATGTAATTCCCGTTATCTTACTTTTTGTTTATATTTCATTCTTCTTCAATTATCTCTTTAAGACCACCAGATTATTTCTTTTTTGCATTTTCATTTCTTACTCATTAAAAAGAATTGCTTTTTTGTGATGGTTAAGGTTGTGTGTCAAGTTGGCTGGGCCATAATTCTCAGTAGTTTGGCAGTTATGATATAGTTTTACAATCGTATGATGTTGTGATCACTCCCATGACGAAATTTGGTATAATGTGATCACCTCCATGATGAAATCTGCTGTGAGTAGCCAATCAGTCGAAAGAGATTTCCTTGGGTATGTGGCTTGCATTGAATGTAAGTGGACATTCTGGCAAGGCCCAATGGCTTTTGCTCATTCTGTATCCTGCAGGTGGCTCTTGTTCATCTGACTTCTGGTTCTTGGCACTTAAGCTAGCAGCTTACCTGTAGTCTTGCCTGTGGATCTTGGATTTGTGGATATTCACAGCCTGTGAGCAAGAAACCTGCTCTCTGACCTGCCCATCTTGGGTTTGTTAGCCCCCGTGGCTACATGAATCAGGAGAAACCTCTACCCAACCCACGAACTTGGCATGTTCCAGCCTCTACAATCTCATGAGACATTTTCTTGATATAAATCTATATATGTATATTTATATGTTTTACTGGTTTTGCTTCTCTAGAGAACTCAGCCTAAGACACCATTGCTATCAATAGCAACCCTACAGGGTATCCAAGGGGTGGCTGGTGGGTTCAAACTGCTGACTTTTTGATTAGCGACTTAGCTCTTAACCACTCCTCTTACTCATTCCAAAACCAAACCCATTGCTGTCAAGTCAATTCTGACTCATAGCAACCCTATAGGACACAGTAGAAGTGCCCGTAGAGTTTCCAAGGAGCACCTGATGGATTCGAACTGCCTATCTTTTGTTTAGCAGCTATAGCACTTAACCAATACACCACGAGGGGTCCCTCTTACTCATTAGGTATTGGAAATAAAATACCATGCAGTGTTTGGCCTGTGAGTTTTGGTTTTAATTAATGCCCTGCATAATCACCCACGTTATACATATTGAACTGACAGCTCAATTCTAATCAAATGATACTAAATTTTTCACAGTCTTAAAATTATGGGAAATTAATAATGAGCTAGGGTCATGATTGGGGAGACAAAGGACAGGTCACAGTGACTCAGGATATACAGCATCATAAACAAAACCTAACACCAAACTCATTGTCTTTGAGTCGAATTCTGACTTACAGCAACTGTATAGGACAGAGTAGAACTGCCGCCATAGGGTTTCCAAGGCTGTAAATCTTTTACAGACTGCCACATCTTTCTCCCGCATAGCCGCTGGCTGTTTCAAACTGCCCACCTTTCGGTTAGCAGCCCAGAGCTTAACCACTGAACCACCAGGGCTCCTCCACAGCATTATAATTGGCACTGATAACTCAAAACTTCAGGAGGGATCTACTTTTCTGTCTGTGAAAAAGACTTTTTAATTAATTGATGTCTTCTGTCTAACATGTGTACCTGTCTTTAATTTGATCCCTTTATTTAACAAGAATGACTTCTTTGTTATTTTTAAAGGCTTTCCCTCAATATACCGTTGTTCTTTTCCCTTTGATCTGCAGATGGCCTTTTTCAAGATCATATACCCTTTGAGGATATCTGATGATCAAGGTGAAATTCAAGCTCTATGACAGAATCCTAGCTCAAACTAGCTTACACAAAACAATAATTTATGGAAAAGGACTCCAGGACATCGCTCAGAAATAAAGGAAGAGCTTCGGGACCAGGGAAACATAGGAGAAATTTATGACTGAAACCAGAAACCCAATCACAATAAATTCTTCCTCCTTTCCTTTCCTCTCTGGGCTCTTCCATGTGCAGCTTCTTTCTCTCCTACTGCAGGAGTGATTTCTCTATAGTGTAGGGAACATGGCCACAGGCCACTTGCTGACCTAAAGGGCAAAAGAGCTTCCCCTTTCAGTTCTAATTAATAAACTCCCAGGAGTAGACCAAGATTTGTCCTGGTCAGGTCATGTGCCACCCCTTGGACTAATCACTTTAGCAAAGGGGATATAGTATAATGAATGGCCCAGTCTAGGCCACAAGCCATCCTTATGCTGGTTAAGGTGTCTAAGAGGTGGGGGGGGGGGAGGGGGGTGTGCCTTGACTAGTCCCTACCTGGTTGTACTGAGAAAAAAGTCAAAGAAGTGGGATATTTAGTGGCATTAAAAAATGTCTTTTTTGTTTATTTTTTTATGTTCAGAGATTCTGTGGGTCAGGAGTTTTTGACAAGGCACAGCAGAGGCAATCTGCTCTACAATGTCTGGGCCTCAACTGAGAAGACCTAACAGCAGGGGATAATTTGTTAGCTGGGAGGTGGAATTACCTGGAAGTATTTTCATTAACAAGTCTGGCAGTTGGTTCTGGTTATAGGCTGGGACCTCATCCGGGACTGTTGGCTAGAGCACCTAGACACAGCCTCTCCACGTGACTTGGACTTATTCACAGCATGGCAGCCTCAGAGTAGCCATATTTTTACTTGGTGGTTGCCTGCCACGAGAATAATTGTTCCAAGAGAACCAGGCAGAAGCTGCAAGGCCTTTTATGACCTAAATTCAGAAGTTATGTAATGTCACTTCTGCTTCATATTTTTGGTTAATATAAGTCAGTAAGGTCCATTCATATTCCAGGATCAGAAATATAGCACCTAGGCCTCATGGGAAGGAGTAATAATTTGAAGACATGTTTTAAAGCCACAAAATTACACTAAGGCTCCAGCATCATCAGGATTCCTAGTGGGTCTTGATATTCTCCCCTATAAAGGAACATAGATTATTGAAAGAAATAAATCTCTGTAATCTACTTCTGGAAGTGAACGGTGATTTATGTTGGAATGGTGGAGGGGGACAGAGAATTCTAAACAATAAGGTGCCTGAGACTAACACATTTTCCCTTGTTCCTGGTTTCCAGAAGCAGGGGCAATATGCTAAGCATTGACCGATCAGAATAGAGGTCCAGCCAATGAACAATTCCTCTTGCCTTATTAATTCACACTGACAGAATAACAAGCCTTCCCTCCAGCAGAGCTTCCTGTGACCCACTCATACAGTGATACGGTGGCAAAACAGCAGCAGTTCCCAAAGGTACTGATCCCTCCACAATGGCGACTCTAGGGCAGCAGCTTTTAGCAGCAACTCCTGTCAACAATTTTCTCAACTCTCTCCTCTCCTAGAACAACTTCTGGTTCCCTCCACCGATGCAAGCTCAGTGAAATTCTCCCAGCACCACCTCCAGAGGGAGTTCACCACAGAAATCCTCCTAAGCCTTCTGCACGCCGCAACAATGCTATATGACTCTTTCAAGAAACTTGCTCAAAGTCTCCAAGAAGTTCATTAGGAAAGCAAGCCCATGAAATACTCCTGGTGCCAACCTCAGTTGCCTCCTCGTAGCCTCTTACTCTGGCCTGAGGTGGGGCACAGATTTGGGTCTTTGAGCATAGTGAGCACTCTCATGATCCCAAGGGCTAGAGTGTTGAAATCCCACTCCAGCAGAAAGAATGCTATCTGCATCCAATTTTCCAGAAGAATCTCTTAGACCTAATTCTATACTTCCTTGTTTCCATACATTTGACAAGGCTATACTTTCCTGATCCAAGATTAGCATTTTGTGATATGTTTCTAGAAGAAATACTAGAAATTGATCCCATCCTGGAAAATCCAGAATATTTTTTAAAAACGTTAATAAAGAGCATGGATAGCAATGTATGTGTAGATTTGATGCCTCTACTTGCAGCCAAAGCTTTATCCCTAAATCGAAACAACAAAAGATATCTTGCTGCTATTAATTAAAATAATAACAGCAAAAAACAACAGAGAAGACAACGCAGGGAATTGATGACTACCTAGTAGGTGATGACAGACTATGGTGAACTCGAGGACAATGACGGCCAACTGCACATTCGTTATTTGAAATGTTCAACAATGAGGTCACATAGCCAATTATTAACACCAGTGTTGAGACCAAAGGCTTTAAAATGCCTTTATGGTTATTAAGTTTTATTTGGTGTTCTGTTTTCTCAAATTGCTTTTGTGTTGCTTGCTCATGACCTTCCTATATCTATTCTGGGTATGCCAAATATCCAAGCATTTCTAAAGAATTATTTCCTAATCAACAGAATGGAGGGAACTTTACTTCGGTACTTTTCAGAGCATAATTTTCTTTCTAGCTTATAAAATTTATATTAACAGAAAAAACAATCTCTAAAAAAGATGAATCATTCCAATCCACCTTTTAATGACCCAGTATGAAGACATGCATATTATTATTCTAAAGACTTACTTTCATTTCATCAATATTTTATTGATAGTAATCAGACATCATTGATATCCTATAATACTAGTATAGTTTATTATAAAACTTTTTTTTAAATCATCCACCTTAAATTTCATTCTTCAGTATTCTTTAAGGTACTTCATACCTTAGTGAAGTCTCAAATATTGCTCTGATGTTTCCATGTACTGTCATTTTGTGCTATTTCCTTTAGAAGGAATACAACATTGAAACACTGAAAACACACTGGCCCAAGTGGCAACTGACCACTTTCAAGTTCTGGCTTGGCCACTTACCAGCTATATTTTGTTGTTGTTGTTAGGTGCCATCGAGTCAGTTCCGACTCATAGAGACCCTATGCACAACAGAACGAAACACTGCCCAGTCCCCTGCGATCCTTACAATCGTTGTTATGCTTGAGCTCATTGTTGCAGCCACTGTGTCAATCCACCTTGTTGAGGCTCTTCCTCTTTCCTGCTGACCCTGTACTCTGCCAAGCATGATGTCCTTCTCCATGGACTGATCCCTCCTGACAACATGTCCAAAGTATGTAAGACACAGTCTCGCCATCCTTGCCTCCAAGGAGCATTCTGGCCGCACTTCTTCCAAGACAGATTTGTTCGTCCTTTGGCAGTCCATGGTATAGCTATATGTCCCATGAAAAAAGCAGGCATTAGCACTAGGTCAGTGGTTTCCCAACTTTGATGTATATTACAATCATCTGGGGAGATTTTGGAGCCCTGGTGGCACAGACCTTGGCTGCTAACCAAAAGGTCAGTAGTTTGAATCCACCAGCCATTCCTTGGAAACTCCATGAGGCAGTTCTACTCTGTCCTGTAGGGATCGACTCAGCAGCAACGGGTTTGGTTTTGGGGTTTGGGGAGGTTTTAAAAACCCCAATGCCCAGGCTACCCCATATCAATTAAATAAGAACGTCTCGAGTGGGAACCAAGTATATCAAAGTCTGGGAACCACTACACACCTAATCCTCACTTATCAACATGGTTAGGTTCCAAACAAGAAGTCGTTATGAAAAAAATCATCATTATGTGAAATTGGAGGATGATCACAAAGTATTATGTGGGACATATATGTCCCTCTGAACCCAAGAGGCAGAAAACATAGATGGGTGCTATCTGTCCCACTGGTCATGAAAGAATTACTGTCAGATGTACATCACTAATGCACAAAATAGTCATATAGCAGATTTTTTACTATTGTCATAAATTCAAAATGTCAGATAATGATAGTAAATGAGTGAGGAGTATGTGTACTTGATAAACAGCCACAAAGATTAACAGCCTTGGAAACCCTAAGGGGCAGTTCTACCCTGTCCTATATGGCAGCAATGAGTCAGAATCAACTTGACAGCAGTGGGTTTAGATGGATTGCCTCAAAAGCTGCAAGATGGACTCAAATATGCCAGTGATCATGAGGATGACACAGGACCAGGCAATGTTTAGTTCTCATATGGCTTTTTAAAATGTTTATCCAATTTGCTTTGCACTGTGGAATTTAAGATGGCAATTTAAATTGAAGTATGAATGAAATGTAACTATAAAATAAATATTTTAATTTAAAACACGTAAGATCTGAATATTTTCATATGAGTTTGTCCTGTTCAGATTTGATACTAAGTCCAATGATGCTATCACAGGTCAAAATTTTTGGGTCAAATTGGCAGAAGTAAAAAGAGAAAATTCCAGCGGGAGGAGAAGAATGTTGCTTAGAGTCACGGTGCATTTAACACCGCTAACGTGTAATATAAGAAGGCCTAGTGGTGCAAAGTTTAAGTACTTGGAAGCTAACTGAAAGGTTGGCGGTTTGAACCCACCTGCAACTTGGCAAGAGAAAAAACCTACTGATTTGCTCCCATAAAGATTGCTGTTGTTGTTGTCAGGTGTCGTCAAGTTGGTTCTGACTCATAGTGACCCTATGTACAACAGAACAAAATACCTACAGGACCTGTGCCATCCTCACAATCTTTGTTATGCTTGAGCCCATTGTTGTAGCCTCTGTGTCATTCCATTTCCAGGGGAGTCTTCCTTTTTTTCACTGACCCTCTATTTTACCAAGCATGATGTATTTCTCCAAAGACTGGTCTGTCCTGACAACATGTCCAAATTATGTGAGATGAAGTCTCACCCTTCTCACTTCTAAGAATAGGAGTATTCTGGCTGTACTTCTTCCAAGACAGATTTGTTTGTTCTTTTGGCAGCTCATGGTAGATTCAATACTCTTTACCAACACCATAATTCAAAGGCATCAGTTCTTCTTCAGTCTTCCTTATTCATTGTCCAGATTACCATGAATATGAGGTGATTGAAAATATCATGGCTTGTGTCAGGCATATCTTAGCCCTCAAAGTGAAATCTTTGCTTTTTAATACTTTAAAGAGGTCTTTTAAAACAGATTTGCCCAATGCAATATGTCATCTGATTTCATGACTGCTGTTTCCATGGGTGTTGATTGTGGATCCAAGTAAAATGAAGTCCTTGACAACTTCAGTATTTTCTCCATTTATCATGATGTTGCTTAATAGCTCAGTTATGAGGATTTTTGTTTTCTTTATGTTGAGGTGCAATCCATAAAGACGGCTTTGAATTTCATCAGTAAGTGCTTCAAGTCCTCTTCACTCTCAGCAAGCAAGGTTGTGTCATCCGCATATCACAGGTTGTTGATGAGTCTTCAACCAATCCTCATGCTGGGGTCTTCTTCATACAGTCCAGCTTTCTGATTATTTGCTCAGCATACACACTGAACACTGAATAAGTAAGGTAAAAGGATACAACGCTAACCCACACCTTTCCTGACTTGAAAGCACACAGTATTCCCTTGTTCTATTCAAAAAGACTACCTCTTGGATATGTACAGGTTCCTCATCAGCATGATTAAGTGTTCTGGAATTCTCATTCTTGGCAATGTTATGCATGATTTGTTATGATCCACGTAGTCAAATTCCTTTGCATAGTCAATAAAACACAGGTAAACATCTTTCTGGTATTCTCTGCTTTCAGCCAAGATCTTTTTGACATAAAAAACGATGTCCCTCATTCCACATTCCCTCTGAATCTGGCTTGAACTTACAGTAGTTCCCTGTGTATATACTGCTGGAACTGCTTTTGAATGATCTTTAGCAAAATTTTACTTGCATGTGATATATTAATGATACCATTCGATAATTTCCACATTCTGTTGGATCACCTGTTTGGAAAGGGCACAATTATGAATCTCTTACAGTCAGTTGGCCAGGTATCTGTCTTCCAAATTTTTGGCATAGGCCAGTAAGCACCTCCACCACTGCATCTGTTTGTTGAAATATGTCAACTGGTATTCCATCAATACCTGGAGCCTTGTTTTTTGCCATTCCCTTCAGTGCAGCTTAGACTTCTTCCTTCAGTACCATCGGGTCCTGATCATATGACACCTCCTGAAATGGTTGAATGTCAACCAATTCTTTTTGGTACAGTGGCTCTGTGTATTCCTTCTGTGTCCTTTTGATGCTTCCTGTGTCGTTCAATATTTTCCCCATAGAATCTGTCAATATAGCAACTTGAGGCTTGAATTTTTTCTTCAGTTCTTTCAGCTTGAGAAATGCCAAGCATGTTCTTTCCTTTTGTTTTTCTAACTCTGGTCTTTGCATTTGGTTATAATACTTTGTCTTCTCAAAGGTATTTGAGATGAAGAAGTTGTTGGTCTTGCAAAATCTATCATGCAACCTCCGGCGTCATTCCAACCACCAAGGCCATATTTTCCAACTACATTTTTCAACTACTGATCCTTTTTCTTAGTTTCCAACTTTTGCATTCCAATCACTTCATTTTGATTGCACGTTTGATCAATTTCAGACTGGAGAAGTTGGTAAAAATCTTAAATTCCCTCATCTTTGACATTAGTGGTTGTATGTAAATTTAAATAATAGTCTTATTAATTTGTCTTCCTTGCAGGTGTATGTTATTAACCTATCACTGACAGCACTGTACTTCAGGATAGATCTTCAATTGTTTTTCTGTTCTCTATTTCATTTAATTCTGCTCTAATTTTCCTTATTTACTTTCTTCTGGTGCCTGAGAGTTTCTTTTGTTGCTGTCTTTCTATTTGTTCGACTTGTGGGGATAATTCTTTGGTTTTGGCCCTTTCATCTTTTTGGATGTGTGCATTTACTGACATAAATTGACCTCTGAGCACTGCTTTAGCTCTGTCCCAAAGGTTCTGATAGGAAGTATTTTCATCCTCATTGGATTCTATGAATTTCTTTATTCCGTCCTTAATTTCTTCTACAACACAGTAGTTTTTGAGCAAGGTGTTGTTCAGTTTCCAAGTGTTTGATTTCTTTTCCCTGCTTTTTCTGTTATTGATTGCCATATTTATGGCCTTATGGTCAGAGAAGATGCTTTGTAATATTTCAATGTTTGGGATTTTGCTAAGGCTTGTTTTATGACCTCACATGTGGTCTATTCTAGAGAATGTTCCATGTGCACTAGAAAAGAAAGTATACTTGGCTGCTTTTGGGTGGAGTGTTCTTTGTATGTCTATGAGGTAAAGTTGTTTGATTGTGGCATTTAGATCTTCCATGTCTTTATTGAGCTTCTTTCTGTATGATCTGTCCTTCACTGAAAGTGGTGTTTTGAAGTCTCCTACTATTATTGTGGAGCTGTCTATCTCACTTTTCAGTGCTATTAGAGTTTGTTTTATGTTTCTTGAAGCCCTATCAATTGGTGTGTAAATATTTAATATGGTTATATCCTCCTGGTATATTGTCCCTTTTCCTTTTCCTTTGTGGTGGATTTAACTTTAAAGTCTATTTTGTCAGAAATTAATATTGCCACTCTTGCTCTTTTTTGATTGTTGTTTGCTTGATATATTTTTTTCCCATCCTTTGAGTTTTAGTTTGTTTGTGTCTCTAAGGTGTGTCTCTTGTAGGCAGCATATAGACGGATCGTGTTTTTTTATCCATTCTACCACTCTCTGTCTCTTTATTAGTGCATTTAGTCCATTTACATTCCACATAATTATGGGTAGGTATGCGTTTACTGCTGTCATTTTAATGTGTTTTTTTGTGTGTTGTTGACAATTTCTTATTTCCACTTAGTTCTTGGTGCTGAGTAGTTTTTTATATATTGTCTTTTCCTCTTTTTCATTGTTGTTGATTTTGTTTTTGGTGAGTCTGTGTTTTCCTTGTATTTTATTTTGATGTGAGGGTTGTTAGACTCCTTTGTGGTTACCTTAATATTTACCCCTATTTTTCAAAGTTTAAACAAAAGTTTTATCTCTTTATATCGCCTTGACTCCCTCGCCATATGAAAGATCTATGACTGCATTTTTTAGTCCCCCTTTATTGTTTTAATGTTGTCACCTTATACATAATGACATCACGGTTTCCTTGTTTTGAGCATTTTTTTAAATCTTGGTTTATTTTTGTGATTTCCCTATCTGGGTTGATATCTGGTTGCTCTGTCCTGTGTTCTAGTCTTGCGTTGTTATCTGATGTTATTGATTTTCTAACCAAAGAACTCCCTTTAGTATTCCTTGTAGTTTTGGTTTGGTTTTGGCAAATTCCCTAAACTTCTGTTTATCTGGAAATGTCCTAATTTCGCCTTCATGTTCGAGAGACAGTTTTGCTGGGTATATGATTCTTGGCTGGCAATTTTTTCCCTTCAATGCTTTATATAAGTCATCCCATTGACTTCTTGCCTGCGTGGTTTCTGCCGAGTAGTCTGAGCTTCTTATTGACTCTCTTTTGTAGGTAACTTTTCATTTACCCCAGCCATTCTTAAAATTCTCTCTTTGTCTTTGGTTTTGGCAAGTTTGACTATAATATGTCTTGGTGACTTTCTTTTGGGAATCTACCTTACGTGGGGTTCAATGAGCATCTTGGATCGATAACTTCTCATCTTTCATGATATCAGGGAAGTTTTCTACCAACAAATCTTCAACAATTCTTTCTGTATTTTTCTGTTCTCCCTCCCTATTCTGGCACTCCAATCACTCATAGGTTATTTCTCTTGAGAGTCCCACATGATTCTTAGGGTTTCTTCATTTCTTAAAAACTCTTTTATCTGATTTTTCTTCAAATATGTTGGTGCCAAGTGTTTGCCTTCAATCTCACTAATTCTGATTTCTGTTTCCTCAATTCTGCTCCTCTGACTTTGTATTGAGTTATCTAATTCTGAAATTTTATTGTTAATCTTCTGAATTTCTGGTTACTGTCTCTCTATTGATTCTTGCAGCCTATTAAATTTGTCATTATGGTCTTGAATAACCTTCTTAATTTTCCTTGACTGCTTTATCTGTGTGTTCCTTGGCTTGTTCTGCATTTTGCCTTATCTCCTTCCTGATCTCTTGAAGACTTCTGTATATTAATGTTTTATATACTGTACTACCTCTGATAATTTCAGAAAAAATCTTTGGCAGGGGGGGCCAAGATGGCGGACTAGGGGGACGCTACTGTGGATCCCTCTTGCAAAAAAGACTCGGAAAAACAAGTGAATCGATCACATACATAACAATCTACGAACTCTGAACAACAAACACAGATTTAGAGACGGAGAATGAACAAATACAGGGAGGCAGCGATTGTTTTTAGAGCCTGGAGCCAGTGTACCAGTCAGGAGACCTTCGGCGCCCGATTTGGGGCAGAGCCCAGGGGGGCAGACGGCACAAACAAGGGGCCCAGCCCTAGCCCCTGAACTCATTCCAGGAGGGAGCCCAGCCGGTTTGCGCGGGTGGCGTGGCAGCGCAGCCCATGGGAGAAGTCCCTGGGAGGCAGTGACTGGTCTTGGAGCGGGGAGAGCAGCGTCCCAGCCGGGGAGCTGTCCCGCTGGGACTTTGGCAGAGCGCGGGTGCGGCATAAGCAGGGGGAGCGGCTCCATCCCCCTGAACTGACCCCAGGGGGGAGTCCAGCCAGTTCGCGCGGCGCAGCCAGTGGGAGAAGTCCCCGGGAGGCAGTGACTGGTCTTGGAGCGGGGAGAGCGGCATCCCAGCTGGGACATACGGTCACGGCGCAGGTGCGGGGAGCTGCTCCGCTCTCCTGAGCTGACCCCGGGGGGGGGCCCAGCCAGTTTATGGAGGCGGCGCGGCAACGCAGCTGGCGGGAGGGGGAGTCCCCAGGAGGCAGCGACTGATTTTGGAGTCGGGAGTGCAACGTCCCAGTAGGGGAACCCTAACCTTGGGCGTGGGGCTGACAGCGGAGGATCTGACCGTGACTCCAGCGGGCCAGACCCCCCCGGGGGCAATCTCCACACAGCCAGCACACATAGGCGACGCGCCCCGCGGAAATCTCAGATATAATAGTCATTCCAAGCAAGACAAGCAACTCTGGCTATATTCTGAGGTGCTACTCTCCTATCTCTCTGATCCCTCCCCCACCCTCCCCAGGTAGCTTCATTAACATCTGAATAGCCTGAGCCAGAGGGAGAACTCTGATAGGGATCTGACTGCATTTTTCTGGTGGATTTTCTGGAAAAACTAGTTTCCCAGTGATGGCTCGGAGACAGCAGTCCATATCAAACCACATAAAGAAGCAGACCATGACAGCTTCTCCAACCCCCCAAACAAAAGAATCAAAATCTTTCCCAAATGAAGATACAATCCTGGAATTATCAAGTACAGAATATAAAAAACTAATTTACAGAATGCTTCAAGACATCAAAAAAGAAATAAGGCAAACTGCAGAAAAAGCCAAGGAACACACTGATAAAACTGTTGAAGGACTCAAAAAGATTATTCAAGAACATAGTGGAAAAATTAATAAGTTGCAAGAATCCATAGAGAGACAGCATGTAGAAATCCAAAAGATTAACAATAAAATTACAGACTTAGACAACGCAATAGGAAGTCAGATGAGCAGACTCGAGCAATTAGAATGAAGACTGGGACATCTGGAGGACCAGGGAATCAACACCAACATAGCTGAAAAAAAAAATCAGATAAAAGAATTTAAAAAAATGAAGAAACCTTAAGAATCATGTGGGACTCTATCAAGAAGGATAACTTGCTGGTGATTGGAGTCCCAGAACAGGGAGAGGGGATAGAAAACACAGAGAAAATAGTTGAAGAACTCCTGACAGAAAACTTCCCTGACATCATGAAAGACGAAAGGATATCTATCCAAGATGCTCATTGAACCCCATTTAAGATTGATCCAAAAAGAAAAACACCAAGACATATTGTCATCAAACTCACCAAAACCAAAGATAAACAGAAAATTTTAAAAGCAGCCAGGGAGAAAAGAAAGGTTTCCTTCAAGGGAGAATCAATAAGAATAAGTTCAGACTACTCAGCAGAAACCATGCAGGCAAGAAGGGAATGGGACAACACATACAGAGCACTGAAGGAGAAAAACTGCCAGCCAAGGATCATATATCCAGCAAAACTCTCTCTGAAATATGAAGACGAAATTAAGATATTTACAGATAAACACAAGTTTAGAGAATTTGCAAAAACCAAACCAAAGCTACAAGAAATACTAAAGGATATTGTTTGGTCAGAGAACCAATAATATCAGATATCAGCACAACACAAGGTCACAAAACAGAACGTCCTGATATCAAGTCAAATAGGGAAATCACAAAAACAAACAAATTAAGATTAATTAAAAAAAAATACACATAACAGGGAATTATGGAAGTCAATAGGTAAAAGATCACAATAATCAAAAAGAGGGACTAAATACAGGAGGCATTGAACTGCCATATGGAGAGTGATACAAGGCAATATAGAACAATACAAGTTAGGTTTTTACTTAGAAAAATAGGGGTAAATAATAAGATAACCACAAAAAGGTATAACAACTCTATAACTCAAGATAAAAGCCAAGAAAAACGTAACAACTCAACTAACATAAAGTCAAACACTATGAAAATGAGGATCTCACAATTTACTAAGAAAAACACCTCAGCACAAAAAAGTATGTGGAAAAATGAAATTGTCAACAACACACATAAAAAGGCATCAAAATGACAGCACTAAAAACTTATTTATCTATAATTATGCTGAACGTAAATGGACTAAATGCACCAATAAAGAGACAGAGAGTCACGGACTGGATAAAGAAACACGATCCATCTATATGCTGCCTACAAGAGACACACCTTAGACTTAGAGACACAAACAAACTAAAACTCAAAGGATGGAAAAAAATATATCAAGCAAACAATAAGCAAAAAAGAGCAGGAATAGCAATATTAATTTCTGACAAAATAGACTTTAGACTTAAATCCACCACAAAGGATAAAGAAGGACACTATATAATGATAAAAGGGACAATTGATCAGGAAGACATAACCATATTAAATATTTATGCACCCAATGACAGGGCTGCAAGATACATAAATCAAATTTTAACAGAATTGAAAAGTGAGATAGACACCTCCACAATTATAGTAGGAGACTTCAACACACCACTTTTGGAGAAGGACAGGACATCCAGTAAGAAGCTCAATAGAGACACGGAAGATCTAATTACGACAATCAACCAACTTGACCTCATTGACTTATACAGAACTCTCCACCCAACTGCTGCAAAGTATACTTTTTTTTCTAGCGCACATGGAACATTCTCTAGAATAGACCACATATTAGGTCATAAAACAAACCTTTGCAGAGTCCAAAACATCGAAATATTACAAAGCATCTTCTCAGACCACAATGCAATAAAACTAGAAATCAATAACAGAAAAACTAGGGGAAAGAAATCAAATACTTGGAAACTGAACAATACCCTCCTGAAAAAAGACTGGGTTATAGAAGACATCAAGGAGGGAATAAGGAAATTCATAGAAAGCAATGAGAATGAAAATACTTCCTATCAAAACCTCTGGGACACAGCAAAAGCAGTGCTCAGAGGCCAATTTATAGCAATAAATGCACACACACAAAAAGAAGAAAGAGCCAAAATCAGAGAACTGTCCCTACAACTTGAACAAATAGAAACTGAGCAACAAAAGAACCCATCAGGCACCAGAAGAAAACAAATAATAAAAATTAGAGCTGAACTAAATGAATTAGAGAACAGAAAAACAATTGAAAGAATTAACAAAGCCAAAAGCTGCTTCTTTGAAAAAATTAACAAAATTGATAAACCATTGGCTAGACTGACTAAAGAAATACAGGAAAGGAAACAAATAACCCGAATAAGAAACGAGAAGGACCACATCACAACAGAACTAAATGAAATTAAAGGAATCATTTCAGATTACTACGAAAAATTGTACTCTAACAAATTTGAAAACCTAGAAGAAATGGATGAATTCTTGGAAAAACACTACCTACCTAAACTAACACATTCAGAAGTAGAACAACTAAATAGAGCCATAACAAAAAAAGAGATTGAAACGGTAATCAAAAAACTTCCAACAAAAAAAAGCCCTGGCCCGGACGGCTTCACTGCAGAGTTCTACCAAACTTTCAGAGAAGAGTTAACACCACTACTACTGAAGGTATTTCAAAGCATAGAAAATGCGCAATACTACCCAACTCATTCTATGAAGCCACCATCTCCCTGATACCAAAACCAGGTAAAGACATTACAAAAAAAGAAAATTATAGACCTATATCCCTCATGAACATAGATGCAAAAATCCTCAACAAAATTCTAGCCAATAGAATTCAACAACACATCAAAAAAATAATTCACCATGATCAAGTGGGATTTATACCAGGTATGCAAGCCTGGTTTAATATCAGAAAAACCATTAATGTAATCCATCACATAAATAAAACAAAAGATAAAAACCACATGATCTTATCAATTGATGCAGAAAAGGCATTTGACAAAGTCCAACACCCATTTATGATAAAAACTCTTACCAAAATAGGAATTGAAGGAAAATTCCTCAACATAATAAAGGGCATCTATGCAAAGCCAACAGCCAATATCACTCTAAATGGAGAGAACCTGAAAGCATTTCCCTTGAGAACGGGAACCAGACAAGGATGCCCTTTATCACCGCTCTTATTCAACATCGTGCTGGAAGTCCTAGCCAGGGCAATTAGGCTAGACAAAGAAATAAAGGGTATCCGGATTGGCAAGGAGGAAGTAAAGCTATCACTATTTGCAGATGACATGATCTTATACACAGAAAACCCTAAGGAATCCTCCAGAAAACTACTGAAACTAATAGAAGAGTTTGGCAGAGTCTCAGGTTATAAAATAAACATACAAAAATCACTTGGATTCCTCTACATCAACAAAAAGAACACCGAAGAGGAAATCACCAAATCAATACCATTCACAGTAGCCCCCAAGAAGATAAAATACTTAGGAATAAATCTTACCAAGGATGTAAAAGACCTATACAAAGAAAACTACAAAGCTCTACTGCAAGAAATTCAAAAGGACATACCTAAGTGGAAAAATATACCTTGCTCATGGATAGGAAGAGTTAGCATAGTAAAAATGTCTATTCTACCAAAAGGCATCTATACATTTAACGCACTTCCGATGCAAATTCCAATGTCATATTTTAAGGGGATAGAGAAACAAATCACCAATTTCATATGGAAGGGAAAGAAGCCTCGGATAAGCAAAGCATTACTGAAAAAGAAGAAGAAAGTGGGAGGCCTCACTCTACCTGATTTCAGAACCTATTATACAGCCACAGTAGTCAAAACAGCCTGGTACTGGTACAACAACAGGCACATAGACCAATGGAACAGAATTGAGAACCCAGACATAGATCCATCCACGTATCAGCAGCTGATATTTGACAAAGGACCAGTGTCAATTAGTTGGGGAAAAGATAGCCTTTTTAACAAATGGTGCTGGCATAACTGGATATCCATTTGCAAAAAAATGAAACAGGACCCATACCTCACACCATGCACAAAAACTAACTCCAAGTGGATCAAAGACCTAAACATAAAGACTAAAATGGTAAAGATCATGGAAGAAAAAATAGGGACAACCCTAGGAGCCTAATACAGGGTATAAACAGAATACAAAACATTACCAAAAATGATGAAGAGAAACCAGATAACTGGGAGCTCCTAAAAATCAAACACCTATGCTCATCTAAAGACTTCACCAAAAGAGTAAAAAGACCACCTACAGACTGGGAAAGAATTTTCAGCTGTGACATCTCAGACCAGCACCTGATCTCTAAAATCTACATGATTCTGTCAAAACTCAACCACAAAAAGACAAACAACCCAATCAAGAAGTGGGCAAAGGATATGAACACACATTTCACTAAAGAAGATATTCAGGCAGCCAACAGATACATGAGAAAATGCTCTCGATCATTAGCCATTAGAGAAATGCAAATTAAAACTACGATGAGATTCCATCTCACACCAGCAAGGCTGGCATTAATCCAAAAAACACAAAATAATAAATGTTGGAGAGGCTACGGAGAGATTGGAACTCTTATACACTGCTGGTGGGAATGTTAAATGGTACAACCACTTTGGAAATCCATCTGGCGTTATCTTAAACAGTTAGAAATAGAACTACCATACAACCCAGAAATCCCAGTCCTCGAAATATACCCTAGAGATACAAGAGCCTTCACACAAACAGATATATGCACACCCATGTTTATTGCAGCTCTGTTTACAATAGCAAAAAGCTAGAAGCAACCAAGGTGTCCGTCAATGGATGAATGGGTAAATAAATTGTGGTATATTCACACAATGGAATACTACACATCGATAAAGAATAGTGACGAATCTGTGAAACATTTCATAACATGGAGGAACCTGGAAGGCATTATGCTGAGCGAAATTAGAAGCAAAAGGACAAATATTGTATAAGACCACTATTATAAGATCTTGAGAAATAGAAAAAATGGAGAAGAACACATACTTTTGTGGTTACGAAGGGGAGAGGGAGGGAGGGAGGGAGAGGGTTTTTTATTGATTAATCAGTAGATAAGAACTGCTTTGGGTGAAGGGAAAGACAACACTTAATACATGGAAGGTCAGCTCAATTGGACTGGAATAAAAGCAAAGAAGTTTCTGGGATAAAATGAATGCTTCAAAGGTCAGCGGAGCAGGGGCTGGGGTCTGGGGAACATGGTTTGCGGGGACTTCTAAGTCAATTGGCAAAATAATTTTATTATGAAATCATTCTGCATCCCACTTTGAAATGGGGCGTCTGGGGTCTTAAATGCTAACAAGCGGCCATCTAAGATGCATCAATTGGTCTCAACCCACCTGCAGCAAAGGAGAATGAAGAACACCAAGGTCACACGACAACTAAGAGCCCAAGAGACAGAAAGGGCCACATGAACCAGAGACCTACATCATCCTGAGACCAGAAGAACTAGTTGGTGCCCGGCCACAATCGATGACTGCCCTGACAGGGAGCATAGCAGAGGACCCCTGAGGGAGCAGGAGATCAGTGGGAAACAGACCCGAAATTCTCATAAAAAGACCAAACTTAATGGTCTGACTTAGACTAGAGGAATCCCGGGGGCAATGCTCCCCAGACCTTCTGTTGGCACAGGACAGGAACCATCCCCGAAGACAACTCATCAGACATGAAAGGGACTGGTCAGCGGGGGGGGGGGGGGGGGGGGGGAGAGAGATGCTGATGAAGAGTGAGCTAATTAAATCAGGTGGGCACTTGAGAGTGTGTTGGCAACTCTTGTCTGGAGGGGGGATGGGAGGATAGAGAGAGAGGGAAGTTGGCAAAATTGTCACGAAAGGAGAGACTGAAAGGGCTGACTCAATAGGGGGAGAGCAAGTGGGAGTAGGGAGTAAGGTGTATATAAACTTATATGTGACATACTGATTGGATTTGTAAACGTTCACTTGAAGCTTAATAAAAGTTAATTAAAAAAAAAAATCTTTGGCAGATTCCTTGATTCTTTGGGAAGCTTATTGAAGCGATCATGGTCTGCTTCTTTATGTGATTGAACATTGACTGTTGTCTCTGAGCCATCTGTAGGTTACTATATTAATTTATGTTTGCTTACTATGTCCTAGCTTCTTTCTTTCTTTCATTTTGATATGCCCAAATAGGCTGCTTGAGTGAGCTAACTTGATTATTGGCACCTTAGAAGTTCTAACATCCTGTCACCAGATGGCTAGAGCTGTTACCAGGCATATTAGCTTAGGAGTCCATTCACTTTTCTTGCATGGATTCAGCTCAGGTGTCCAGGTAGTCAGTTACCAAGTGTGTGGTGCAGGCTCTCTCCTACAGTCTTAGAGGAGCAGGAGTGATTGGTGTAGGTACAGGTTTCTGGTTGCAGCAGAGGGTCACTGTCTGAGCAAAGCAGCGGGCTGAAAACTGTCCCCTGAGTGTCTGTGAAGAAAGCACATGCCTGTTCCCGAGAGTGCACAGATGGGTGGGTTCTGCAGCTGGACCATGGGCACCTAATGTTTTTGGCTGTAAGGACTGGGAGGCATCACTTTTCCTTGGATCCCTGTCACTGGTGTCTAGGTAGCATGTGTGGACCCACCAGTCCTCAGGCCCCTGATGTTGGTAGGTGAGGACTCTGCTTAATAGGCAGAGCTGTGTCAAACATCAAAAACTTGCCTCTCCACTGCACAGCTGAAACAGCTGAAGTCAGATCTCAGGTATGTATGCCTTAGCAGTCTGCCAACAAGGGACTAAGCTGCTGAAATGGGCCCACCCAGGTCCATGCAGGGGTGAAAGGTATTCAAAGTCTGTGGACTGTTTGCCTGAACAGGAGCCACTTCTGCCCTTAGTTCCCAGCTTAGGGGAGCCAGCAGATTATTTTTTTCTCCCATTTGTTAATTTGTTCCTTCTCCAAGGCCAGGAAAACAGCTCAGGACGTGCAGCAGGACCTATCTCAGGCTCAGGGAAATTGACAGCCATGGAAGCCAGCTTGGGGGCATGAGGCAGATGGAGGAGGGATCAGATAAATGGGAGAGAGTTCTTTTGCAAGGGGTGCTATTTGATCCACACAGTAAATTGGATAAAAGCGCTTACCTTTTGCTGAGAGTGCTGTTCTTCACTGATTCCAGAGGCATGAGTAGACTCTGTGTGGCTCACTCTCTCTCCCTGCAGAAACCGCATCCTGAATGTTACCTCCAGGCTTGCCACGGTCGCACCAGGTGATTGTGCCTGAGGGGCGCCAGTTCCTGCTGAGTCAGGTCTGGCAATTCCTCACTGCTTCTGAATTGTTTCTCCCTCCCCCTGCTGCTCAGTCTGATTTCTTAACTTTGCCTTTGATGTTCAGGGCTCCTAGCTTGCCATGTATCTAATCAATTCACTTGTTTTTTCAGGTTTTGATGTAAGATGGATCACCAGAAGTGTCTGACTACTCCACCATGTAGGCCTCACCTTTCAGGATAGGTCTTGAAGTGTTCTTTTTGACAGTTGAAATGCAATGCTGTTTCTTCTTCAGTTTGTCATTCCTGGTAGTAGACCATACGATTATCTGATTCAAAATGGTCCATACCCCTCCATTTCAGCTCACTAATGCCTAGGGTATTGATCTTTATGTAGTACAGCTCATTTTTGACAACCTCCAAGATTCATACTTTGTACATTCCGTGTTCCAATTATTAATGGATTTTTCAGCTGTGTCTTCTCATTTTGAGTTGTGCCACATCAGCAAATGAAGATCCTGAAAGCTTTACTCCATCCATTTCATTAAGGTTGACTCTATTTTGAGGAGGCAGCTCTTCTCCAGTCCTATTTTGAGTGTCTTACAACCTGAGGGGCTCATCTTCCAGCACTATACCAATGTTCCACCACTATTCATAAGGTTTTCACTGGCCAATTTTTTTCAAAAGTAGACTACCAGGTCCTTCTTTGTCATCTGTCTTAGTCTGAAAGCTCCGCTGAAACCTGTCCACCGTGAATGACTCTGTTGATATTTGAAGTAACGGTGACACAGCTTCCAGTATCACAGCAACACACAACCCACCAAACTGACAGACAGTGGAATCTTAGAGATTACATCCTAGGAAACCCTATGAGGCAGTGCTACTGTGTCACATAACACAAGGGCACATTATCCAATAGACAAGGTAAGCATGGTGCTTACCTTGCATACCAGATCATCTGTAGTGAACATTTTCACAGTTTTTCACCGCATCAAAGATTCTGCTTATTGGTATGGCTGGCCTCTGTCTCCATCCCAACCCCACAGCACCTTCCTACAGAATCAAAGCCTCTTTTCAAATTTACAGTCCCTGACAGGGGCAGATGACCCACTGAGAAAAGTAAGCATGGGCTTACTTATGCTTAATTGCTAATCTCTAGTGTACAATTTCACATGGGTTTCATCAAATATGTAGTGACATTCACATGAAATTGTGCACTACAGATTAGTAAGTAAACTCATGTAAGCCTGTGCTTACGTTCCTTACTGGGTAATCCACCCCTGCACAAGGAACTGAATTCATCCAACAACCTAAATGATCAAAGAAATGGATTCTGCCCTTGACCCTGCGAACACCTTGATTTTAGCCTGGTGTGACTATATCAGACAAGGAGACAGGGGAATAAATATCTTAATCTCTTGAAGCCAGTGTCACCCAGAACTCAACCAGAAGACAGAATACAGAGAGTCCTGATAATAATCTGTAGAAGTTAGCTTTGCAGGGTACAGAACCCTAGAGAGAATAGCAGAGAATGAATTCAGGTGTGGTGTAGTGGCAAATACAGAATAACCAAAACACTAGGATTTCAGAGAATGAACCAATAGTTGGTAATAGGTACCTGGTCTGTGACCTTATATAGTACAGTGCTTTGGCACACTCTCTCACACCTTGCCCTATTTTCTTTACTTCCTAGTATATCACTCTGCAATTTCTTACTTGCTTGTTATTATCTATCATCTCTCCATTGGAATGTATGCTCTATGAGAGTAAGGGACTTTGTCTACCTTATTTACTACTGTGTCTCTAGACCCAGAATAATTTCTGGCACATAGGAAGTTTTCAATAGGTATTTGTTTAAAGATTTTATGCTGAGCTACTAGTTTAAATGGCTTCTGTTTTCAATCTGAACTTCATAGAATAAGGAAACTTCAAAGTTCCTAATGGAAAATTATACACAGCTAGATTAAAAACTTGCCAAATAAGTAGTTAATGGGAGCAAAAGTTAAAATGGATTAGAACAAAACACACAAAGGACCAAACTCCTGGGTCAATGTTTGCCTAGAAACAGGTCTGGGGTTAAGCCAAGCAAAGTCACTATAATAATGTTTAGTAAAAAAGATTGAATTAACACTAGGGAACCATTCAGTTAACTCCCAAAAGAATCCTCATTCTCAACTAGTACCAGGAGCCAGAAAGCCACAACAGGAATAAATTTCCAAACAGCCGTTTGAAGTGAGAACTGCCAAAGAATAGCAGTGAAGAATGAAGTCTCACAGCTCTTCAGACAGAATCTGCTTTGGCCAGCTGAATTAATGTCAAATGAAATAAAAACCTAGGCAGTCACTTATACAGCACAGGAAGGAATAATGAGCTCTCTTTCTCCTTTTTCTGAAGGTACCTAGACATTAAATAGCTTATAAAATTATAGGATTTTAATATACTCAACATAAAAATGGTCAGAATGAAAAGTCCATCATTTTGTTTAGCAAAAAATGGTAATTATTTATTCATTTAATATTTAGTGAGCACTTACTATGTGCCACTAACTGTGTCACTAAACAAAGATGAGTGAAGTATAATCCCTGCCCTCTGGTGGATTAAAATCACGTGGGAAAAAGGAAATGAAAGCTAATATTTAGTTACATGAACAGGGCTATAAAAGAAGTACAAACAAGACATGATGAAAACACAGAAAAAGGAATTCTAGGATCCGCCTGGAGACATGAAGGAAGACCTCGCAGAGGGGATGGCAGCAGATGGCATTTAAACTGAGTCTTAAAGGATTATAGAAACTGAACAAGAGGGTGTGGCAATAGGGGAGGCATGACAGACACTCAGTAACACTGTCAGTATTTGCACTTGTGTTTATGATCATCTTGCTGCCAGCAGCTATTTTATTTGTGATGTACTAAGGAGAAAAAGACAGAGGGGGAATAGGTTCATAAATAATGCAGCCATGCCACATGAAAGCTAGATGACCAAAGAGTGAGCTATTTGAAATACAGTTTCACAATACTTCAAATAGAGAAGGGTAGCAGGAGAATAAAGTCATCGCACATTGTCTTAGTTATCTAGTGGTGCTATGACAGAAATACCACAAGTGGATGGTTGTAACAAATTTATTTTCTCACCATTTAGGAGGCCAGAAGTCTGAATTCAGGGTGCCAGCTGTAGGGCAAAGCTTTCTCTCTCTGTTAGCTCTGGAGGAAGGTCTTGGCTCTTCAGCTTGTTTCCGGGTTCCTTTGGAGATCTCCATGTGGCTTGGCATCAATATTTCTCCATCTCTGTTTGCTTGATTGCTTGTTTAATCTCTTTTATATCTCAAAAGCAATTGACTGAAGACACACCCTAAGCTAACCCTGCCCATTAACATAACAAAGACAACCCATTCCCAAATGGGATTATAACCACAGGCATAGAGGTTAGAATTTACAACACGTATTTTTGGGAAATACAATTCAATCCATAATACATATCATATGGCAAAATATGCATTTGAATGTCAAATGAAGCTACGCCATAGAGATCAGAACCATGTTCATATTGCAAGTAATAATTCCATTTTAGCAACAACTTCTGCCACACTGAATTAATGTTCTTAATTCGATCTCATCCAGTGTCATGGTATTAAATACCATCTATAGGCTGATATCTCCGGAACTTTTATTACTACTCTAAATTTCTCCTCTGATGTCCTCTTTTGTGTATACCTAACAGGCACCTGGAATCCTGATGGTGCAATGGTTAAGCTCTTGGCTGCTAACTGATAGGTTGATGGAGCCACCAGGGCTCCTTTACACACACACAAACACGCACACACCCTTGTGTAATCTGCTCCCTCCTGTCTCTCATATTTAGCTCTCTGACCTTATGTTCTACTAGTCCCGCTCTCAGTGACTATGCTCCAGTGCTTCAGCCACACTGGCCTCCTTGATGTTTCTCAACCATGCCACGCAGCCTCCTGCCTCAATGCTTATTGTTCTCTCTGATACTTTCCTCATGTTCTTTAAGTCTCAAAGAGATCTTCTCTGGTCTTTTAATCTAAAATTTAAATACCCTCCACTCCCTAACCCTTCTCAGATTTATTTTTTGTATAACTCTTGACTTACCACATAATTTTACCTAGTTTATGTATTTCTTGTCTGTCTACCCTGACCATGAGGCAGAGATTTTTGTCTGTTTCATTCACTGCTGTACCTTCAGTACCTAGAACAGTGCCTGGCATACAAAAAAAAAAAAAAAAAGCTGCTAAAAGTACAGTATTTAATTTTTTTCATGTAGTTTCTCATTACACACTAGCATGTAAGCCATGCTATTATAATAAAAAAAATTTTATTTTATAATAAAAATTATAATACATTTCCAGAATTCATTCAACAAATATTTCTTGAGTATTCAAACCAGGAGAGGGCAGCAATGCCTCATGATCCCAGCAACCAGCCACAATGCTGGGTCAGCAATTCAGAGGGGCAACCAATGGCAGATCAGGCAGGCTGGGCTCACCCAGAGTCTGAGCTGAAGAGGGTGAGGCCAGACAGCTGGTTAGGACTAATGTCCTCACCAAGAAGCAGGCAGAGAAGACAAGGATTATCCAGGAGTGTGAAAGCCAGACTGAGAAGTCCATGGAATGAATAGCATAGTTGTTAGGGAGCCTAATCATGGTGCCAAAGAATTTTAAAATTGTAATTTCTTCAGTTTTTCTACTTATTCGTGTATTCAACCCCATTTCCCACATTTATCACACCAAAAGTACACAGCAGAAATAAGAAAGACATATATACCTGGAAAAAAAGTCAGAGGGTATAAGGGTAGCTCAAAATGTGAA
This sequence comes from Elephas maximus indicus, assembly GCF_024166365.1. Lineage (NCBI taxonomy): Eukaryota > Metazoa > Chordata > Mammalia > Proboscidea > Elephantidae > Elephas > Elephas maximus. Next base: position 68,805,503 of record NC_064820.1, read on the forward strand.
TGGTATGCTAATAGCCTAGAGAGCAGTCACAGATTGGAAAGCTCAGTTTCAAATCATACCTAGTGTCAATGTCCAGTTATGATTCAAGGTTTCCAAATAGCTCTGGATTAGGATTTAGCACTGTCCAGCTTAATAGTCACCAAGTTGGATGAAGACATGGAAAGCGCCTTACAATATTTCATATAGAAGTAGAATTTGGTAGCTAGTACTCCAAATAATAGATGCAATATTTTAAAAAATATAAAACCAGTATGATGGTTACCAGCTAGATTACCAGTTATATATAGACATGTTTTTTGAGCTCCAGATCCACATTTATACCTGCCTACATGACTCCTCTTCTTGGATGTCTTCGGGGGCCTCAAGTTTAATAGATTGAAAACTTAATTCTTGATTTTTGTGATGGTTAAGATATTTGTCAACTTGTCTAGGCCATGATTCTCGGTGGTTTGGCAGTTATGAAGTGGTATAGTTTGACGGTTATGAAATGATGTATTTTGGTTTTGCAATGAAGTAGTTATCTTCCATTTTGTGATGTATTGTAATCATCTCCATGATGTGATCTGATGTGATCAGCCAATCAGTTGTAAGGGGCGTTTCCTTGGGGGTGTGGCCAGAATACAATATACATGGATGTTCTGGGAAAGCTCATTGGCTTTTGCTCTCTCTGGATCCTGCATCTAGCTTGTCATCATCTGACCTCTGGTTTTTGGGACTTGAGCCAGTGGCCTGCCATTCTGCCAGTGGATCTTGGGATTCATTAGCCTCCACACCCTGTAAGCCAGCATCCTGCCATCTGACTTTCAAATATTGGGTTTGACAGCCCCTCCCACTTGCTACGTGAGTCCCGAGAAGCCTCCAGCCTGATGCTTGACCCACAGATTTGGGGCTGCCAGCCTCTACAATCACGTGAGCCATTTCCTTGAGATAGATCTTTCTATATATATACATATGTGTGTGTATGTATATATAGACATATACATACACACACACACATATATACTTCACTAGTTTTGCTTCCCTACAGAACCCAGCCTAAGACAACCTTCTTTTCCAAAAGACATTTCTCTTCCAGTGCTTTCTATTTAATTTGAATGCGACAACCATCTATCCAATTATGCGAACCAGAAACAAAGCACAGTCATCCTAGGCACCAACTTCCCCTGTGACCTGCACCACTATATCCAATGCTACATTGGATTATGTCAAGTTCAGCTCTTTAAGAACTCTGAAATGTGAAAGTTACTCCATTTCTGCTGCATTCCCCATATTTCTCTTTGTGACTACTGCAGTAGCCTTCTAACTGGTCTTTAAGATCTAAACTCCTTCCAATTCCCTCTCCACATTGCTGCCAGTGTGATATTTCCAAAAGACAGATCTGAACAATTTGCCCAGTTGTTTGAACCCTTCAATAGCTTCTCACTACTTTTGGGATAAAGAACAAAATATTTACCTTGACCAGTGAAGTCCTCCATCAATTTCCATTATACTCTGACTCACTGGCTGTGCACCAGCCACAGCAACTTTAGTTTCTTGAACTCATGATTCATGGTTTAACCCCAGAACATTTGCACAGGTTCTTTGCTTTCCCTAGAATGCTTTTAATCTTTCATTTCACCAACTTGCCTATTGTTTTTAACTCAGATCTATTTGATAACACTTCCTCAGATAATCCTACCCTGAGCTCACAGAATTTGTCAAATCTTCCTAGTATATTCTCTCATACTACCTTGTGCCTTACTTTTATAGCATTTATTATTTAAACATTACTTTTGTCTGATTATTTTACTGTCTTCTACACTAGCCTGAATCTAGGAAAACTGGAAATCATCAAAAATGAAATGGAACACATAAACATCAATATCCTAGGCATTAGGGAGCTGTGATAGACTGGTACTGGCCATTCTGAATCAGACAATCATATGGTGTACTGTGCCAGGAATGACAAATTGAAGAATGGCACTGCATTCAGCATGGATTGCACCTCAACAGAAAGAATACAAAAATCCTCACAACTGGACCAATAAGCAACATCATGATAAATGGAGAAAAGATTGAAGTTATCAAGGATTTCATTTTACTTTGATCCACAAGCAACACTCATGGAAGCAGCAGTCAGGAAATCAAGTGACATATTGCATTGGGCAAATCTGCTGCAAAAGACCTCTTCAAAGTGTTAAAAAGCAAAGATGTCACTTTAAGGACTAAGGTACACCTGACCCAAGCCATGGTGTTTTCCATGGCTTCATCTGGATGCAAAACCTGGACAGTTAATAAGGAAGACTGAAGAATTGGTGCCTTTGCATTATAGTGTTGGTGAAGAATAATGAATATACCATTGACTGCCAAAAGAATGAAAAAATGTTTGCAAGAAGTACAGCCAGAATGCTGCTTAGAAGTGAGGATGGTAAGACTTCGTTATACATTGTCTTAGTTATCTAGTGCTGCTATAACAGAAATAACACAAGTGGATGGCTTTAACAAAGAGAATTTTATTCTCTCAGTCTAGAAGGCTAAAAGTCCAAATTCAGGGTGCGAGCTCTAGGGGAAGGCTTTCTCTACAGCTCTGTCACCAATCTTTCCCTGGTATAGGAGTGTCTCAGTGCAGGGATGCTGGGTCCAAAGGACATATGTGCTCCTGGCTCTCCTTTCTTGCTGGTAATGAGGTCCCCATGTCTCTCTGCTCTATCTGTCTTATATCTCAAAAGAGATTGATTTAAGGCACAATCTAATCTTTCTAGATTGAATCCTCCCATTAACATAACTGCCAGTAATCCTACCTCATTATCATCATAGAGGTAGAATTTACAACACGTAGGAAAATCACATCAGATGACAAAATGGTGGACAGCCACACAATATTGGGAATCATGGACTAGCCAAGTTGACACATATTTTTTTAGGTGGGACACAATTCAATCCATAACAGACACATTATCAGGGGGGATCAGTCCCTGGAAAAAGACATTGTGCTTGGGAAAGTAGAGAATCATCAAAAAAAGAGGAAGACTCTCACAGGGATGGATTGACACAATGGCCGCAACAATGGGCTCAAGCACAACAACTATTATGATGATGGAACAGGACCAGGCAGTGTTCTGTTCTGTTGTACATAGGGTCACTATGAGTTAGAACCGGCTAGGCATCACTTAATAACAACACTAGGCTGAAACTTCCATGAGTGTAGAAACCATTCTTGTTTTATTTACAATTGGATTCCCAATATCTAGCACAATATTTGACATATAACTAACAGGTGCTGTCAAGTCAACTCTAACTCACAGCAAACCTATGTGTGTTGGAGTACAACTGTGATCTATAGGGTTTTCCATGGCTGTGATCTTTTTGGAAGTAGGTCACCAAATCTTTCTCTGGTGCTTCTGGGTGGATTTGAACCATCAACTTCTTGTTAGTAGCTGAGCACTTAAACATTTTTGCCACCAAGGGACTCCTCAGGACATGATAGATGCTCAATAAAAACCTAATACACGAATGGATACACTATGTCCTGGGTTCTACATTTCTAAGGGGGACATACAAGGTTAGAGGAGAACAAGCAGATAGTGAATGGTCTGGCCTACATGTGCCATGAATGGTTGAAGGATTTGATCACACTTAGCCTGGAAAAGAAATGCAAAGTGTTGTGTTCAAATCTGTAAAGGCTAACATGTAAAAAGAAAAAAAATAATTTTTTTTTCCCCTGTTTCTATTCATAAGGTATATTGGTCAGTAGTTTCCTTTTCCTATGATATCTCTGTCTGGTTTTGGTACACACTTTGTCAGATTGTCAGGTGGGAAGTCATTGTATACAGCCCTAGTGTCTTAGGCTGGGTTCTCTAGAGAAGCAATACCAATAAAGCTATAAATATACATAGATTTATACCAAGGAAACTGCTATGTGATTGTAGGGGTTGGAATGTCCCAAGTCTTTGGATCAGGATAGAGACCTTTCCCAATTCACAGAGCTGCAGAAGCTGGTGAACCCAAGATGAGCAACCTTCATGCTTACAGACTGTGAAGGTTGAGGAATCCCCAAGATTGGCAGGCAAGACCCCTTGCAGGCTGTGAAGGTCCTTGAATTCCAAGATGCACAGGTAAGCTGTTAGCTCAAGTCCCAAGAACCAGAAGTTAGATAAGAGACAGCTGCTGATCCAGAGCACGCCAACAACCTTTGCAAGGCTAACAGGAAGGAAGTAGGTGGCAGAAGGCGGAGAGATGAAGGCTGAGGGGGTGGTGGCAGGTGGCAGGAGGTGGCAGGCCAAAACCCTGCCAGTACCACTCAGCAGATTCCATCATGGGGGTGATCACATACCAAACTTCAACAGGGAAGTGATCACAACATTATACAACTGCCAAAACACTGAGAATTGTGGCCTAGCCAAGTTGACACACAATCTGAACTATCACACCTAGTCTTGGGATAAGACTCCAATTCACCACTTCAGGCAAATGGAAATCTCTGAATCTGGCATATAAAGAAAGCTATTCAATCTTTTGAGATTCCCTCCTATCTTTCTTCCCCCTTCTCAAGCCAACTAATAGAACTTGCCTTTCAAATTCCAAATCTTAAATTAAAAAAAAAAAATTTCTTTATACACAACATAAAATTTGACATTTTAACCATTTTCAAGTGTACAGTCCAGTGGCATTAATCACACTCATGATTTTGCGCTCTCATCACCACTGCTTGCTTCCACAACTTTTCAACATCCCAAAAAAGAAACTCAGTACCAATTAAACAATAACTCCCCATTCTCCCTCCATCAAAGCCCATAGCAACCCTATAGGACAGTGTAGCACTGCCTCATAGAGTTTCCAACGAGTGGCTGCTGGATTCAAACTACTGACCTTTTGGTTAGCAGCTGAATGCTTAACCACCGTGCCACCAGGGCTCCCCATTAACCCATAGTGACCACTAATCTACTTTTGTGTCACGGAACATTTGCCAATGCAACATTTAAAAAAATTTTTTTTATTGTGCTTTTAAGTGAAAGTTTACAAATCAAGTCAGTGTCTCATACAAAAATTTATATACACCTTGCTATATACTCCTAGTTGCTCTTCCTCCAATGAGACAGCACCCTCCTTCTCTCCACCCTCTATTTTCTTGTTCATTCGGCCAGTTTCTGTCTCTCTCGGCCTTCTCATCACCCCTCCAGACAGGAGCTGCCCACATAGTCTGTGTGTACTTGATTCAAGAAGCTCACTCCTCACCAGTATCATGTTCTGCCTTATAGTCCAGTCCAGTCCCTGTCTGAAGAGTCAACACAATGTTTTTTAAGTGTACAATTCAGTGACATTACGTTCATCATGTTGTGCAACTATCATCACTGTCCATTTCCAAATTATTCCACCGCCATTTAAGAGAAACTAGGTGCCCTCTACACAATGACACCCCCTTTCCTCTCCATCTCATTCTTGGTAACCAATAATAAACTTTGGTCCATATGCATTTGCTTAGACACCCCCTTTCCTCTCCATCTCATTCTTGGTAACCAATAATAAACTTTGGTCCATATGCATTTGCTTATTCTAGATATTTCATACAAGTGTGATCATGCAATATTTGTCCTTTTGAGCCTGACTTATGTCACTTAGCATGTTTTCAAGGCTCATCCATGTTGTGGCTTGTATCAGGACTTCATCTCTCTTTAAGGTTCAGAAACGTTCCATTGTATGTATATACCACATTTTGTTTATCCGTTCATCTGTTGATGGACATTTAGATTGCTTCCATTTTTTTGGCTATTATGCATAGTGCTGCAAGGAACATTGATGTACAAGTATCTGTTTGAGTTCCCGTTTCAATTCTTTTGGATATATACCTACGATTGGGATTGCTGGGAATTGCAGTCATTTGATAATCTATTTTCATTACTCTGAATCCAGGAATTCATGACACCCTAACAAGTCAACATTTATTCCAAAAGGCTCCCTCACGTCCTAAATTAGAACTTTGGCCTACCACCACCGGTAGCTCACCTGCCCACTGTAATCTGCCAAATGTGGAGTCAAGTACACCTTAATGGTTAATCCTGCTTGAGCTCAGGTGGAATCTTAGGACAAGAAGGTAAGCAAGGAAGACAGTGCCATCAAAAAGGGAAAAATAAATACAGGTGGTGGTGCCACTTTAGGAAGTTTTAAGCTTGGAAAGCGGTCGCTTGGACTCCTGGAGATTTTAGCCTAAACCAGAGCCAGCAGGTGGGCTGGGAGCTCTAGGAGGGTCTGGATGAGGATAAGGGAGAAGGCGCTGGCATTCTCCATTGCTCTGCTAAGGAGTCTGACAGGAGAGAAGAAGTTTCCCTCAGTTTCGTCTGACCACGCGCGATCTGCGCCGCTATTCAGTCTGCGCTGGGTCAGGGCCTGGCGCCATCCATGCAGGCCTCGCTCCCAGAACCTGCAGCAGAGGGCCGAGTAGGTCCGTCGGCAACGGCGGCGACGATCGCCTCGGCGCAGTGTCCGACGCTGCCGGGCCGGGGCTATCCGCGTAGCTCGAGCGATTTCCACGGGGTTTGGCTCCTGTCGCTTCCCGTCTCACCGAACCAGCATCGTCGCCGCGGGGCCGCCGCGAGTCCGCGGGTCGGAAATGAGGGCGCCCAGGCGCGCCGGGAGGACGCGCGGAGCCCGCGGCTCCGAGGACGTGCACGCAGGTAAGGGCCGGCGGATCTGAGGCCAGCGGGGCACGGCGAAATAGCCGCCTACCCCAGGCGGCTTGGCCTCGACTCGGCGCCGCTCCCCGCGGTGATTTCGGCCCCACCCTCGCCCGCGCGAGGACGGCTCGAGGGGCGGGGCGGGTCCCAGTGGCTCCGGGGTGGCGCGGCCGACTCCAGCCCTGGCCTCAAGTGACGCGGCGGCGGTTTAACTTTCGCACCTGGGGCTTTCGAGTTGGTCTCAGGGCACGACACGCAGAGAGGGTGGAATTACGCCGAGCTGGAAATGTGAGACTTGTGCTGAAGCGTGGTGGGGGAGAGCAAGGTTTTTGCGGAGGATCACGAGGATAGGGTGAAAGTGGCGGGGTGGGGTATTAAACGCTGCGGTGTGAGATTGAGAAACTGCAGCCTGTGCAGTATTAGGGCCTAGGGAGAGACGGCACACACCCCCTTTCGAGGCCGGTTCCCTCCTTTTGTCTGATGCATTTCAGTATTGGCGTTTCAAAACTGCTTTTGTTGAAGCCTTGGGTCCGGAGTCAACAGACTTTCTGGTAGGGAGCGGTCATAAGTAAGGTCTGAAATGCACTGGGGGGAGGGGACGAAGTGGGAAGAGGGTTCCTTGGGCGGGGGGGAATCATCATTGGTATTGTAATTTGCACCAAACGTATATATTATAGTGTTCTTTTCGAGATAGTACTCAATATTTTAGTATCATCTAATAGTTTTAAGTGAGAGCATTCGTTAACTTGAAAGGAGCATTATGTGGGCAGGTTACTGTTAGATTATCGTATTTTGTAGACCAGACAGCTGTAGCACCCAAAAGGAAAGGTAATTATATCAAAACTAAGTAGTCAGTCCTTGTAGAAGCTGTGATTAGAACTTGGCTGCTTGAGAGTCGTCTCCGTTCAGTGATCTCAAACAGAACTTAGCTCTCAGAGTGTTATTCTGATACTCTTTATGTTTTTATTTACTCGTTAATTAAAAAAAAAAAAAAAAGACTCCTGGAATACTACCCCTAAAAGTAATACTTGTTAGTTGTCGTCGATTCTCACTCATGGCGACCTCATGTGTGTCAGAGTAGAATTGTGCTCCAAGGGAGTTTCAAGGCTGTGACCTTCCAGAAGCAGGTCACCAGGCTAGTCTTCTGAGGTACCCCTGGGTGGGTTGGAACCACCAGCCTTTCTGCCAGTTTGTGCCACCCAGGGAGCCCGAAGTAATTAAAAGATCAGAATCATTTCAGTTGTTGAATAAGATACTAGAGTCTTAGTAAAGAGTAAATTCCTTTGTCTTACAGTCAAATTGTTCCTCTTGGTGGCATACTGGTTAAGAGCTAAGGCTGGTAACCAAAAGATTGGCAGTTGGAATCCACCAGGTGCTCCTTGGAAACTCTGTCGGGCGGTTCTACTCTGTCCTTTAGGATCACTATGAGTCAGAATCCACTGTATGGTTTGGTTTTATGTAAATATGGTGCCACTGGGAGTTTATAAAGGAGCCCTTGTGGTGTAGTGGTTAAATGTTCGGCTGCTAAGTGATTGGTTCCAACGCACAGGCTGCGCCTCAGGAGAAAGAAGTGGCAGCCAGCTTCCCTAAAGATTACAGCCTTGGAAACTCTACGGGGCAGTGTCCTACTCTGTCCTATAGGGTCACTATGAATTGGAATCTACCACAGTGAGTTTTGGGGGAGTTCAGAGGTACTTGGGTGATTATCATAGCACAGACCCTAAGTGTTTAATGAGTAAGTATACTGGAGGAGGTGAACTAATTATCCCTGAATATTAAGCAACAAGCTTTCTTTTCTCATACCAAAGAATTGAACAATTAGAATAGTCATTTTAATATTTCCATGAAAATTAATTTATAATTATGTGTGTATTATGCTGCTATGCATATTTCTCTAGATTCATCAACAATTTACCAGTCTCCCTAGGGTTTGCTCTTAAATGGTTTTGCCAGTAGATCTTTCATTGTCCCATTTTTCTTTCCCTCTTTAATTTGTATATTTGGTTTTTTAAAATAGAGATTTTTTCCCATCTAAAGTTCAAGGAAGAGTGTTTTATTTAAGAAAAAATAGCCTTCTCCCTTTTTTGATAAAAAAAAAAGCTTAATTAGAACTTGTGTGAGTGTATCTGAGGACAGAGTCCAGCACCTATAATAAGCAATTCATATGTACGTCAAGCAGGAACTCTTCCAGGTGAGTATGCAGTGAATTAATAATCATTTTAATAGATGTCTGTAATATTTATGACACACCTACCTGAATAATAATAATACTTATTAGTCATATGATGCCTTTTTATCAAAGATCATAAAGCTTTAAAAAAAAAAACAACCACTTAAATTGTACTAACTGCATAGCACAAATTGTAGGGCAGAGTGTGCCTAGACTTAATTGTAGACTCATGAAATAAACAGTTCTTTTTCCCTTATGCGTCCTCCACTGGACCAGCTAAAAAAAAAAAAAAAAAAGCGATAATCTGTTCTTTCCCTCAGACAATTTGGAGAATTAATGAAGTAATGTCTGGAAAATATTTTTAACTCCATGGAAGAAAGCTTCTTTGCAACTTCAAAGTATGATTATATAAACTCTTTCTTCCCCCTAAACCTGCTTTCATTCATGTTTTAAAGAGAGAATCATTCCAAATAGTCACTTTGGGAGGCTAAAAACTTAACTCCAGTAGTGCAACTACTGTTCACAATAGTTTTGAGTCCTTTCGAAATGTCCAGTTAGTTTACAAGCAACATAAAAGCATTACTTAGAATCACTTTCTAAGCTTTTCTTTTCTTTATTAAGAACTCTTCAATCCACCTTGACATCCTATATTACTTGCTAAACATAATTTTTACATGTTTGCAAAACACAGTTTAATCTTCAAGATTTTGCTGCTTTCAAGGATATTTAAGATTATCCTGAGGGCTATGAAAGCAATTTCAGAAGACTGGTTTAAGTAATTTAAAATAATGGCAACATTACTAGAATAAGTTAACAGCGTTCCCAGAATGGCTGCTCTGAAGGCAGTAATGCTTATTTATTTGAAGTTCTTTACATCTGTGTGTACATTTGCATATTGTTAAACTTTTTTGACCCATCTGACATCAGCAGTACTGTCCTTTGTTCCAGTGGGCTCAAGCATAACAAGGATTGTAAGGATGGCGCAGGACTGGGCAGTGTTTTGTTCTGTTGTGCATAGGGTGGCTATGAGTTGGAACAGACTCAGCGGCACCCAACAACAACAACATCCTTTGTTCCACATCCTCTTCTGAATCCGGCTTGAATGTCTGGCAGTTCCCCGTCAATGTACAGCTGTAGTTGTTATTGAATTTGCTAACATGTGATAACAACAACAAAAGAGACCCATTGCTTTCAAGTCGTTTTCCTACTCATAGCGACCTGTAGGACAGAGTAGAACTGCTCTATAGGGCTTCCGAGGCTATAATCTTTAGGGAAGCAGACTGCTAAATCTTTCTTCTGTGGAGCAGCTGGTGAGTTTAAACTGCTGACCTTTTCGTTAGTAGTCTAGCACTTTAACCACTATGCCGCCAGTGCTCCTTAGCATGTGATATTAATGATACTGATTTCTGCATTCCATGTGATTGCCTTTCTTTGGAATGGGCACAAACATGAATCTCTTCTAATTAGTTGGCAAGGTAGCCAGCTGTCTTCCAAATTTCTTGAGATAGATGAGTGAGCACCTCCAGCATTGCATCTGTCATAGATTGGGTTATGTCCCCCCCAAAAATGTGTGTATCACTTTGTCTGGGCCATGATTCCCAGTATTGTGTGGTCGTCCTCCATTTTGTGATTGTAATTTTATGATAAAGAGGATTAGCATGGGCTTGTAACACCCCTACTAAGGTCAGGTCCCTGATCCAGTATAAAGAGTTTCCCTGGGGTGTGGCCTGCACTACCTTTTATCTTACAAGAGATGAAATGGAAGCAAACAGAGTTGGGGGACCTCATACCACCAAGAAAGCAGTGCCAGGAGCAGAGCGTGTCCTTTGGACCTGGGGGTCCCTGTGTGGGGAAGCTCCTACTCAGGGGGGAGATTGATGAGAAGGTCAACAGAGAAAGCCATCCCCTGGAGCTGACGCCCTGAGTTTGGATTTTTAGCCTTCTTTACTGTGAAGAAATAAATTTCTCGTTGTTAAAGCCATCCACTTGTGGTATTTCTGTTATAGCAGTACTAGATGACTAAGGCAAAAAACAAAATGGATGTCAGAAGAACCCACATAATGAACAAGGTGTTTTCTTAGATTTTAGAAAAAAATTTGAGAAAATAACTTGAATGCATCGGTAAACTAGTTGAGGACATTTGAGTTGTTGTATTTTCTTATCTTGATAAATTTCACTGTAGCAAGTAGAGTAGTAGAGATTATTCTGTTAGTACTAGAACTGTCCTCCAGTTTTATTTTCACTCTACTTGATTAGTTCGTGGGTGGTTTGATAGCTGGAAAAGCTTAGAAACAACGAACAGATGACTAGTACCACTTTCAGAAGCAGCTTCAAAACACCCTTCATAAAATTGCTGACATAAACGTGAGACCTACTCAGAATGAGAATTGCCTGACCTGTTCAGGAACATGTTGAAAAAGGACCAGAATTGAAGTATGGACACCAATTTAGATAGCCTGGAATGAATGGTATAAACATGTGGGCTAAAGATACAATGTGTAAACTGTGAACTGTCTACTCAATTTTTTTTCTTTGAACAGTTCTTACATGCAGTGTGGGGAGGCAGTGATACAGGGTTTATGATATTCAGAAACCAGTTTTGGAGAAAGGGCTATGTAAGTATTTTACCAAATGAAAACATGTTCACTTAATAGAGATAGAAATTAAAACCGAGGTATATATTTCTGGCCATGTTCTACTCAAATATTTGGTTTTAAGGTAGAATCGTTTCCTACACTGTCTTCTGAAATATATGTAAATTATATAAGTAATGTTTGTGTACCTGTCTGACTTAGAATTAGTTGAGACTGTGAAGTCAGAAAGCTTTCTCTGCTCTGACTTAGAATTATACTTATCATTCACTGCGATGGTTAAGGTTGTGTGTCATCTTGGCTAGGCCATGATTCTCTGTGATTTGGCCGTTATGATGTAGTTTGGTAGCTGTGTAATGATATAATCATCTCCGTAATGATGAGATCTGTTATAAACAGCCAGTCAGTTGAAAGGGAGTTTCCTTGGGGATGTGTCTGCATCCAGTATAGGTGGTCTTGCTGTCAAAGCTCATTGGCTTTCACCTGTTCTGGATTCTGCAACTGGCTTCTGTTCATCTGACCTCTGGTTCTTGGGACTTGAGCTGGCAGCTTACCTGCTGATCTTGGGATTTGTCAGCCTCTGCAGCCAGGGAGCCAGCTGCCTGCCATTCTTACCTGCTGATCTTGGGATTCATCGCCCTGTACACCCTGAGCCAGAGGCCTTCTATTTGACCTGCCGATCTTGGATTCACCAGCTCCTGCAACTACGTGAGTCAAGAGAAGCCTCCAACCTGACCCATGGACTTGGGACTTTGCAGCCTCTACAACTGCGAGAGCCATTTCCTTGATATGAATCTCTTTATGTATTTATACGATTCACTGGTTTTGCTTCTTTAGAAAACCCAGCCTAAGACACTCAACAAACCGCTATGCCCTTTCCAACCATAGAGTTTTGGCTTATATTATATTCCTTACTGTAGAGGCCCATTCCTCTCCCCTGTACCTGACTAATGCTGTCTAAATACTGTCTATCCTATAAGATCCAGCTGGAATGCTACTTCATAAAGCCTTCCCTGGATCCCTAGCTCTTGTTCTTAGTTTACTGTATAATTCTATTTGTTACTTTCTGTGTTCTCAGTTATTTCATTTACTTTGGCCTTGAACTTGTTCTTCACCTAGATTTTTTTCTCAAAGGCACAAGTCATGTCATGTACGTATGTACATGTGTACCTATGTATGCAGGTGTTCACGTATGTATATGAGTACGCACATTACATAAATATATATTCATTTATGTATATTACAATCATATATAGCACTTAGAACAGGGCTAAATGGATAATAGGTGGACATACCAGCTTATAAGTTTAGATTTACAGAAGAAAAAGGATCCCTGATGGCACTGTTATTAAGTGTTTGGCTGCTAACTGAAAGGTGTGCAGTTCAAACCCACCCAGTGGCTCCATGGGAGAAAAGACCTGGCAGTCTGCTCCTGTAAAGATTAAAGCTTAGAAAACCTGTTCAACTCTGTCACACTGAGCTGATACGTGTCAAAAATTGGCTTGATAGCACCTAACAACAACAACAGAAGAAACTTATTACTCAAAAAAAAAAGCTGTGGAGCTGATTCTGACTCATGGTAACCCCATGTATGTCAGAGTAAAACTGTGTTCCATAGAGTTTTCTTTGGCTGGTTTTTCAGAAGTAAATTGCCAGGCCTTTCTTCCAAGGTGCTTCAGGGTGGACTTGAACTTCCAACTTCTGGTTAGCAGTGAGCACAGTAATTGTGTGTACCACCTAGGGAGTTCATTACTCAGATAAAATTTCTTTAAGCTTCATAGTTATATCAATGTTCTGATAAGAAGTAGATGACATGCTCAACTGGGATAATTGAGAAGTTTAATTTTATAAATTTGTGATTGGGTTAAGAGAAACCAACAGTGGGTGCTGAAGCACCCCAGGACTGCCAATAGTGGGAGCCATTATAATCCTTAGGCATGAAAGGGCAAGAGAAGGGGGCCATTACTGAAACCCAGAAGGCTGTCCCACCAGAGCCCTGGGCTTTTGGAGAGAGCTGCATCCAACCTTCCATGATCTGGCATGGAGAAGCTAGAGGAATGGGTACCCCACCCTCACTGTTTTACAGCTCTCTGATTTCCTGCTGGTGCTTGCCTTTGGCAAACCCAACTAGAAGCCAAAAGGTAAGGCTGCTCTGTTGTTGAAATCCAGAAGTCAGCCTCCTAGAAATTAGAGCAAGGTAGAAAGGGTGGAGAGTGGCTCTTGAGTGGGGAACTAAGAATATCCAGCACAATAATCATGCCCTCTGAAGAGTGTTTCCATTGCAGTTATGTAAACCTTTCTGTTCTGTCTTTCATAAAAGGTACACCTGTTTTTCTGTAGTCTCATTATTAATAAGAACACTTTTACTATTGATCCATTTCATATGAATCACTGCTTTTTTTTTTTAAAGCCAGTTTGGTATTTCGATGTGTTGTTTTTTCATATCTATTGCTTGCACAATGCACAGGTGGTATGCACAGAACTGTCTGCACGGTCATTGGCAAAACTGTTCCTTCAGCATTCCGACTGCGTGTTTTATCTGAATCAGTAAAAACTCAAAAAACACCAAACCCATTGCTGTTGAGTCAATTCTGATAGGAATCCTATAGGACAGTAGAACTGCCCCGTAGGATTTCCAAGGCTGTAAATCTTTACTGAAGCGGACTGCCAAATCTTTCTCCTGTGGAGCAGCTGATGGGTTTGAACTGCTGACCTTTGGGTTAGCAGCCCAGCACATTGACATATTCAGGCCTCACTCTACACCTGCTTAAATCAGAATGCATTGAGAACCATTTTGATTCAGGTCAGTGTAGAGTGAGCCCTGAACATGTTTTAGATGCATAGTAACCATGTATTACTGGCACAAGTAATCATTTTGACCCAAAAGTTACGGTTATAGCCCCAACCCCCATCCCTCTGTGGCACTCTTTAATAATTAAGGCTCAAAGGGAGATGCCTGCACTTGGCTAATAATCAAAAGGTTGTCAATTTAAACCTACCCAGTGGTGCCACAGAAGAAAGGTCTGATGATCTGTTTCCGTAACATTACAGCCAAGAAAATTGTACGGAGCTTGGTTCTGCTGTGTAACACCTGGCATTACCACGAGTCAGAATCGTCTAGACAGCAATGAGGTTGGCTTTTTTTTTTTTTAAATGTACTCTTCAAAGCAAAATCAATGAGAAGTGCTTACACTATAGGATGTAAAATGTGTGGTTTCCGTATTGCTAGTCAAATTAATTTTAAAGATCTTTTAAAATGACAAAATATTTCGAATACACAGAACATAGAAAATAATATAATGAACATTTGAGTTCCCATTACTTAGCTTTATAAAATATCAACGTTTTGCTATTGTCTTTGATGTTTTTTTAAATAATTTTTATTGTGCTTTAAGTGAAAGTTTACAAATCAAGTCAGTCTGTCACATACAAGCTTATATACACCTTACTCCATACTCCCACTTACTCTCCCCCTAATGAGTCAGCCCGCTCCCTCCTTCCAGTCTCTCCTTTCGTGACAATTTTGCCAGTTTCTAACCCTGTATACCCTCCAATCTCCCCTCCAGACAGGAGATGCCAACACAGTCTCAAGTGCCCACCTGATACAAGTAGCTCACTCTTCGTCAGCATCTCTCTCCACCCCATTGTCCAGTCCAGTCCACGTCTGATGAGTTGTCTTCGGGAAAGGTTCCTGTCCTGGGCCAACAGAAGGTTTGGGGACCATGACCGGCGGGATTCCTCTAGTCTCAGTCAGACCATTAAGTCTGGTCTTTTTACGAGAATTTGGGGTCTGCATCCCACTGATCTGCTGCTCCCTCAGGGGTTCTCTGTTGTGCTCCCTGTCAGGGCAGTCATCGGTTGTGGCTGGGCACCATCTAGTTCTTCTGGTCTCAGGATGATGTAAGTCTCTGGTTCATGTGGCCCTTTCTGTCTCTTGGCTCATAGTTATCGTGTGACTGTGGTGTTCTTCATTCTCCTTTGATCCAGGTGGGTTGAGACCAATTGATGCATCTTAGATGGCTGCTTGTTAGCATTTAAGACCCCAGACGCCACACTTCAAAGTGAGATGCAGAAAGTTTTCATAATAGAATTATTTTGCCAATTGACTTAGAAGTCCCCTTAAGCCATAGTCCCCAAACCCCCGCCCTTGCTCTGCTGACCTTTGAAGCATTCAGTTTATCCCGGAAACTTCTTTGCTTTTGGTCCAGTCCGGTTGAGCTGACCTTCCCTGTATTGAGTATTGTCCTTCCCTTCACGTAAAGTAGTTCTTATCTACTAACTAATCAGTAAATAACCCTCTCCCACCCTCCCTCCCTCCCCTCCTCGTAACCACAAAAGTATGTGTTCTTCTCAGTTTATACTATTTCTCAAGATCTTATAATAGTGGTCTTATACAATATTTGTCCTTTTGCCTCTGACTAATTTCCCTCAGCATAATGCCTTCCAGGTTCCTCCATGTTATGAAGTGTTTCACAGATTCGTCACTCTCCTTTATTGATGCGGAGTATTCCATTGTGTGAATATACCATAATTTATTTAACCGTTCATCCGTTGATGGACACCTTGGTTGCTTCCAGCTTTTTGCTATTGTAAACAGAGCTGCAGTAAACATGGGTGTGCATATATCTGTTCGTGTAAAGGCTATTATTTCTCTAGGGTATATTCCGAGGAGTGGGATTTCTGGGTTGTATGGTAGTTCTATTTCTAACTTTTTAAGAAAACGCCTGATAGATTTCCAAAGTGGTTGTACCATTTGACATTCCCACCAGCAGTGTATAAGAGTTCCAATCTCTCCGCAGCCTCTCCAACATTTATTATTTTGTGTTTTTTGGATTAATGCCAGCCTTGTTGGAGTGAGATGGAATCTCATCGTAGTTTTAATTTGCATTTCTCTAATGGCTAATGATCGAGAGCATTTTCTCATGTATCTGTTAGCTGCCTGAATATCTTCTTTAGTGAAGTGCGTGTTCATATCCTTTGCCCACTTTTTGATTGGGTTGTTTGTCTTTTTGTGGTTGAGTTTTGACAGAATCATATAGATTTTAGAGATCAGGTACTGGTTGGAGATGTCATAGTTGAAAATTCTTTCCCAGTCTGTAGGTGGTCTTTTTATTCTTTTGGTGAAGTGTTCCGTGTCTCCGTTGAGCTTCTTACTGGAAGTCCTGTCCTTCTCCAAAAGTGGTGTGTTGGAAGTCTCCTACTATAATTGTGGAGGTGTGTTTCTCACTTTTCAGTTCTGTTAAAGTTTGTTTTATGTATCTTGCAGCCCTGTCATGGGGTGCATAAATATTCAATATGGTTATATCTTCCTGGTCAATTGTCCCTTTAATCATTATGTAGTGTCCTTCTTTATCCTTTGTGGTGGATTTAACTTTAAAGTCTATTTTGTCAGAAAGTAATATTGCTATTCCTGCTCTCTTTTGCTTGTTGTTTGCTTGATATATTTTTTCCCATCCTTTGAGTTTTAGTTTCTTTGTGTCTCTAAGTCTAAGGTGTGTCTCTTGTAGGCAGCGTATAGACGGATCGTGTTTCTTTATCCAGTCTGAGACTCTCTGTCTCTTTATTGGTGCATTTAGTCCATTTACATTCAGCATAATTATAGATAAGTATGTGTTTAGTGTTGTCATTTTGATGACTTTTTGTGTGTGTTGTTGACAATTTCATTTTTCCACTTACTTTTTTGTGCTGAGACGTTGTTCTTTGTAAATTGTGTGTTCCTCATTTTCATAGTATTTGACTTTATGTTTACTGAGTCGTTATGTTTTTCTTGGTTTTTATTTTGAGTTATGGAGTTGTTATACCTCTTTGTGGTTACCTTAATATTTACCCCTATTTTTCTAAGTAAAAACCTAACTTGTATTGTCCTATATCGCCTTGTTTCCCTCTCCATATGGCAGTTCTATGCCACCTGTATTTAGTCTCTCTTTTTGATTATTGTCATCTTTTACATGTTGACTTCAATGATTCCCTGTTTTGAGCGTTTTTTCTTTTTAAAATTAATCTTAATTTGTTTTTGTGATTTCCCTATTTGAGTTGATATCAGGATGTTCCATTCTGTGACTTTGTGTTGTGCTAATATCTGATATTATTGGTTTTCTGACCGAACAATTCCTTTAGTATTTCTTGTAGCTTTGGTTTGGTTTTTGCAAATTCTCTACGCTTGTGTTTATCTGTAAATGTTTTAATTTCGCCTTCATATTTGAGAGAGAGTTTTGCTGGATATATGATCCTTGGCTGGCAGTTTTTCTCCTTCAGTGCTCTATATATGTCATCCCATTGCCTTCTTGCCTGCATGGTTTCTGCTGAGTAGTCTGAACTTATTGATTCTCCTTTGTAGGAGACCTTTCTTTTATCCCTGGCTGCTTTTAAAATTTTCTCTTTATCTTTGATTTTGGCAAGTTTGATGATGATATGTCTTGGTGATTTTCTTTTTGGATCAATCTTAAATGGGTTTCGATGAGCATCTTGGATAGATATCCTTTCGTCTTTCATGATGTCAGGGAAGTTTTCTGCCAACAGATTTTCAACTGTTCTCTCTGTATTTTCTGTTATCCCTCCCCATTCTGGGACTCCAGTCACACGCAAGTTATTCTTCTTGATAGAGTTCCACATGATTCTTAGGGTTTCTTCATTTTTTTAAATTCTTTTATCTGATTTTTTTTTCAGCTATATTGGTGTCAATTCCCTGGTCCTCCAGATCCCCCACCCTGCCTTCCAATTGCTTGAGTCTGCTCCTCTGACTTCCTATTGAGTTGTCTAATTCTGTAATTTTACTGTTAATCTTTTGGGTTTCTGGATGCTTTCTCTCTATGGACTCTTGCAGCTTTATTAATTTTTCCACTATGTTCTTGAATAATCTTTTTGAGTTCTTCAACTGCTTTATCAGTGTGTTCCTTGGCTTTTTCTGTAGATTGCCTTATTTCATTTCTGAGGTCATCCCTGATGTCTTGAAGCATTCTGTAAATTAGTTTTTTGTATTCTGCATCTGGCAATTCCAGGATTGTATCTTCATTTGGGAAAGATTTTGATTCTTTAGTTTGGGGAGTTGTAGAAGCAATCATGGTCTGCTTCTTTATGTGGTTTGATATCGACTGCTGTCTCCGAGCCATCTCTAAGATATTGTAGTGATTTATTCTATATTTGCTCACTGAGTCTTATCTTGTTTAGTTTTCTTTCAGTATACATAGATGGGCTACCAGATTGCGCTGTCTTGATTGTTGTAGCCCTTGAATCACTTATGTCTTATTACCAGCTGGTTTGGGTTGTTACCAGATATATAAGCCTAAGAGTCCATTCACTATTCTTGAGTAGAATCTGATTTTGGGTCATCAAGTGTGTGGTGCAGACTATCACGCGTCCACCTAGAGAAGTAGTGGTAATAGTTGTGTGCACCAGATTCTAGTAGCAGCAGGGTTTCACACTCCAGGGGCAGCAGGATGCTGACAGGCTTCCCCCAAGTGCCAGTGAGGTAGGTGTGTCTCTATTTCTAAAGCACTTTGGTGGGTGGGCTCTGCACCTGCACCTTAGGCCCCCAATGCAAGTACCCCTACAGATTGGTAGATGTCACCTTCCTTAGACCCCTAAGGTAGCAGGCTAGGTGGTCTGGGGGGAGCTTCAGCCCTCAGTTCCTTGTTGTGAGTCAGTGAGGGCGCTGTTGAATACGCAGAGATATCAGACCTGGGAAACTTGTCTTTCCAGTAATCCGCTAAAACAATTACAGTCAGGTCCCTATCAGAATTGCCTTTGCATTAGAATAGCCACCTTGTTCCCTGTAGGGATGAAACCCGAAGACTGTGGATCACATATGTTTGGCTGGAGCTGGTTCTGTGTTTTTAGTCCAATTAGGGAAGGATTTTTGGCCCCTAGGTTTTTTGTAGCTGTATCTCTCAGGCCAGGAGAATGGGTTAGGAAAAGACCAAAAAAAAAAAGGACAAACCGCAGCGCACTTCACTCTCTGGCTCAGGAAATGCCAATGTTAATGAAGCCGCCTGGGAAGGGGAGGGGAGGGTTCAGATAAATAGGTGAGAGTAGTGGCCCGGTATATAGACAAAGTTAATTATCTTGCTTGGGATGACTGTTTTATCTGAGATTCCCGAGGGGCGTGTTGACTGTGTGCGCTGGCTGGGTAGAGATTGCCTCCGAGGGTCAGGCGCGCGTCCTGTGCTTGTGCTGTCTCAGAAGCCACGGTTCGTTCCTCCACTCCCAGTCCAAAGCCCAGTGCCAAGGTTCCCCAGCTGGGACACCACACTCCAGGCTCCAAAACCGGTCGCTGCCTCCCGGTGACATCTCCTCCTGTCAGCTGCGTCGCTGCGCTGTCTGCGTGCACTGGCTGGGCTTCCCCCGAGGTCACTTCTGGGGTCTAGGGCTGCGTCCTGTGTTGGCCGTGCTCAGCTCCCCTGCGCCCAGTTAAAAGTCCGGCGCTAGGGTTTCCTGACTGGGATGCTGGCTCCAGACTCCGAAAACAGTCGCTGCTTCCCCATGGTTGTTCGTTCTCAGTCTGTGTCAGGTCAAGTCTTTAGATCTGTGTTTGATGGTCAGGGTTCGTAGATTGTCATGTATGTGATTGATTCACTTGTTTTTCCGAGTCTTTGTTGCAAGAGGGATCCGAGGTCGTTTCTACCTAGTCAGCCATCTTGGCCCCGCCTGATCTTTTTTATAAAAAGAAAAATTTATTACAGATAAAATTTAAGCCTCTTATGTGATCCTTTCCCAGAGGTTACCATTTTCCTGAAGTTGGTGTCTGTCATTCCTATGCAGGTTTTTATGCTTCTGCTATATGTATATGTATCAGCAAACAAAATGTAGTGCTATTTCACATGCTTTTGAACTTTTCATAACTGGTATTATGCAGTACATTGTGCATCATAACCACGGCACAGGACCAGGCAGTGTTTTGTTCTGTTGTGCACAGGGTCGCTATGAGTCAGTACCGACTTGACGGAACCTAACAACAACAACTTTGTGCACTGTATATCTTTTTGCAGATTTCTTTCGTTGCCCAATTTAATTTTGACTTTTTTTTCTTAGAGGATATATGCAGCTTTAGCTTCCTAACTTTAATTGCTATATAGTATCCCTTTGTATGAATGTACAAAAATTTATTTATCAAATCTCCTGTTAATGAACACTTGGGTTTCATTTTTTTGCTACTGCTACAAAATGTTGCTAAAATTAATATTCCTAAAAGATATAACGTCTCTTTATGCGTATACAAACCTAGAAGTAGAACTGTCAATTCTTAGATACACATGTTCTATCTTACCAAATTCTGCCAAATTGTTCCCACTCCTCAACAGTTTATGAGATGCTTGGTGTCGCACGTACTTTATATGCTTGGTGTTGTCAGGCTTTTTAATTTTTCACAGTGTGATGGGTGTAAAATGGTGTCTTCATATTCATTTTCCTGATCCCTGGTCAGGTTGAACACTTTTCATGTGATTATTGGCCATGGGTTTTTTAGTGAGTTTGAGGGAGTTCCGAGCTAATCAAGGAAAAAGATATGACTAAGAGGTATCAGAGTAGTACAACAAGCATTTATTGGGACTGACACATTGTCAGCTTCATGGCGGGGGGGGGAGTTCCTCCGCAGCAGTAGGTCTTCCAGAGGCAAGTGGTGTAGGAAGCCACCAGAATGGGAAGAGGGCCTGGAAACACCCAGGGAAGAGGGGAAGGGGCTTGGGGTCTTTAAAATTACAGGATTTTACCTTACCTATTGCTATCAGATAGTGGGTGCAGTTTTGTATGGTATGTAAAGCACACAAGCTCTAAGTGATTAAAAAGTGTGGTTATTTGGGCTTTTTTAAAAAATGAATGTGTAAAAATTTAAGTTTGGTGTAGTACGCTTTTCGGGCTAACAGGTCTCAGTGCTGTGAAGAAGTAAGCAACTTGGGGACAATATGCAGAGGCCATTTTTGGAATTATACTTTCGTGTTCTTTCCTGATTTTTCTAATGGGTATTTGTCTTTTTAAAAATTTGTGTTGTAAAATTAGCTGTAGATACGAACCCTTTGGTTTAATTTGCATTTTTTTCTCCCAGTCTGTGTATTGTCTTTCAATTTTGTTTATATTTTCTCGTGTTGTTAGGTGCTGTCGAATCGGTTCTGACTCATAGCGACCTTTTGTACAACAGAATGAAATACTGCCTGGTCCTGCACCATCCTCACAGTTGTTATGCTTGAGCCCATTGTTACAGCCACTGTGTTAGTCCCTCTTGTTTAGGGGCTTCCTCTTTTCTGTTGACCCTCTACCAGGCACGATGTTCTTCTCCAGGGAGTGATCCCTCCAGACAACATGTCCCAAGTATGTAAGATGCACTTTCGCCATCCCTGCTTCTAAGCAGCGTTCTGGTCATACTTCTTCCCAGACAGATTTGTTCATTCTTTTGGCAGTCAATGGTATATTCAGTATTCTTCACCAACACCACAATTCAAAGGTGTCATTTCTTTGATCTTCGTTATTCCTAGCCCAGCTTTCACATTCATATGAGGTGATTGAAAACACTGTGGCCTTGGGTCAGGTGCACATTAATCTTCAAGGTGACATCTTTGCTTTTTAACACTTTAAAGAGGTCTTTTGCACCAGATTTGCCCGCTGCAACACGTCATTTGATTTCTTGACTGCTGCACCCGTGAGTGTTGATTGTGGATCTAAGTAAAATGAAATCCCTTGACAATTTCAGTCTTTTCTCTGTTCGTCATGATGTTGCTTCTTGGTACTATAGTTAAATGTTTATTAGTATTTTAAATTTGTCAAATATATCAATAGTTTCTACTTTGCTTTATATTACCCAGCAAGTAGTCCCAACCATAATCTCCCTAAGTTTGCAGCTTTCTACCTTTCTTTTATAAATTTTTTCTAGATAAGGGATGGTATGAAGAAATAAGTATACTACACAGCTTCTCATTGGAATATACATAAAATTATTACTCTTTAAACATTTATGCAAAGTGTCTCCCACATCAAAAATGGCATCTAACTAGCAACTTGCAGTATGGCCTTTTCACATTTTTCGTTAAGCTTCTGTGAAGATGTAGAATCAAATGAAAACTCATCATAAAACCAAAAACCAGAAAACTCTCAAAACATAAAATGGTACCAGTGAGGAGGAAACTAGACCAAAAAACCCATTGCCATTGAGTCGATTCTGACTCAAATAGCGACCCTTTAGGACAAAGTAGAACAGCCCCACCGAGGAGTACCTGGTGGATTCGAAGTGCTGACCTTTTGGTTAGCAGCTGTATCTGTTAACCACTGTGCTACCAGGGTTTCCAAGCAGATAATCCTAGGTTGAGAGGTATTTCTCTGCTTCAGCACCTGCATATCCTACCTTTGTCTCATGATACAGACTGCCTGATAAATATAGGCTGTGAAGTTCCATTCTTCCCCTTCATTCAGTTCCCTCAGATAGTTAGAGCCTGTTCCAACCAGTCAACTGGGAAGCCATCCTTCTCTGCCTCTCAGGTGCTGCTCTGTGAGGAATGAGCTGCTGTATTTCCTTTTTCTCAACCAGCGTTCCTAGCAGATTCCAGGAAACCACTAGGCAGGAAGGGTGGGTGCCACAGTGTATTTGGAGACCTGAGACATGAAAGCCCTTGGTCATAATGCATGGCAGCAGTTGAAATTACAGTTTTTTTCATGTGTTATATTGGTTCAAGTCCCAGGGAAACAGATGGGCAATAAAGGGTAGTAGATGATGACCCTCTGAAGAAAGGAATGGACAATAGAGAAACAGGTCATGAAGGCCTGTTAGAGATAGGGGAAGTGGACTGAATGCTTCGTACACCAGCAAACTCTGACACTGCAGATCTGAGCAGATGGGCATAAAAGTGACCACGGGTGATGTCCTTACCTTGTCTCTTTAACACCAACACTGGGCAGATCTCCCTATGATTGAGAGGGTATGGCAGGGGAAAAATAAATATATAAAGCACCCTAACATGAACTTTGTGAAATACAGTGGAACAAGGGAAGATTTATTATGGAAAGGAATTGTAATATAACATTATTTTGGATGGCTTGATGAGTAGTGGTTACATGAATACTGTTTATTTAAGTAGTTCTGAATCTGTATTCCAGGGGTTGTGCAAATAGTGAAATAGTTTAACCTGTTTATAGTTTTTGTTGAGTTGATATTTTGGAATTACAAGATTTCGTATGAAAGGAAAAATATAATGCCTGCTTTCTTAAATATGCAATTCTCAAACAGTGAACTTTAAATAGAATTTCACAAATTGAATCAATCTAATTTCATTGGGAGGTTTTCACTAATCAACGAAAATTTTGTTGTGAAACTATAGGTGTTAGATTTACTGAGAGTCATGAGTATTTAAAATATGTGAAAATTTATGCATTCGATGTCTGGAAGCATTTAAAGAAGGCAAACTAAACCCTACATACTTCAGTAACTTCTAAGGGTCTCACTGAGTGGGAAGACAAAAGAAACCACTAGTACAACTTGACTGTCTAAGGATTATAAGTCAGATCTTCCTGATCTTGGTCCATGTCTATCACTGAATTTCAGGGAGTTCCACGCTGAAGGACTGCATAGAACAGCTGTCTGCAGAGGTATTTATTTGCTGCAGACAGTGGTAAACTTATGAGAACAGGAGAATAAATGATAGCAAGTTAGATCTTCCATGATGTGGATTCCATATTTCCAAAGAAAAGGTAATGAGGACACAATGACAAAGTAAATGTTAAAAGTAAAATGGTCACCATTTTACTGTAAGATATTAGCGTGCAGTTTTTGTAGACTCTGTCAACTTATTGGACCTGTTTTATGTTTAGGGTGGCTAGTGGAGAGTACCCCTGATGTCTCCTGAGAACTGATCATGGCTGAACGTGGATGTTGAAGTTTCACTTTGGAGCTAGTTGCAACTCCATCCCTTACTTTCTGTTTTTCTTACTATAGCCAGCAGGCAGGGGAGGACAGCCAGTAGTGTTTGTTGCTTCCTGTGCTCCAGTAAGTGACCTTACCGAGAGCACTGTTGTCCATCTCAACTTAGACTTCAACCCGCTCATCCTTAGAGATCTAGAAAAATTACAAGTACTTCTTCCTCACGAAATCGTGGAAGTAATTTGAGAAGTTATTTAACTTCTCTAGGCCTCAGTTTCCTCATCTCTAAAATGAGGTTAATAATACCTACCTCAGAAATACGCTGATGATTAAAGGAGTGAATGCCACTTAATAGGTACTGTACTCAAAAACGGTAGCTAGTATTTAAAATAATATCAGCTCTTTGACTTTTATGTTTTTATATGCAGAGATAGTAGTTTTAAAAATTTGGAGGGTGTAACATTTTCTGGTCCATTGTTAATTAAAAAGGGAGAAGTATGTATTTTCACATACCTGATGGATGGAGTTGGTGCCATCGAGTACGGATAGCATTAGAAAAAAAGAGGATCATAAACAGTTTTATTACATCCAGTAACATTATTATCCAACCACAGAAGATACCATGGAACTCAGACTATATTCTGTAATAAAATCTCTACAAAAGTCAGTTTCTATAATATGTTAATGAGTCCAGCTTCTATTGGTGAGATTTGTTATATTTGACCTGGTGATGCCAATAAATTGCACCCCTCTTTAAGTAGATAAAAGATGAATTTTTTTGGTTTGTCTGTGCTTATTTGCTCATTCAGTCATTCGTTTGACTGATTAGTGCCCAGTGCTGTGCTAGGCACGGTGGTAGAGCAAACTGGTAAGAAGTTTGCGAATCTGCAAGGAAGACAGATATTGAACAAGTAATTAACAAGGCGATGGATGCTCTGAAGGAGAACTAAAAAGGCCTTTTGGGGAAAATGACAGGGACTCTTACCTTGTCTAAGAAGTTAAGGAAGGCCTCCCTAAGGAAGCAACATTTAAGTGGAGACCTGAGGGATGAACTATGGAGGCAAGCTTTCCAGTGGTAGGAGGAGTGGAGGAACTGAAAGAAGACTGTCTGTTGGACTCAGAGAAGCAAGAGCAGAGCATATGACAGCAGTCTGGTCAGCAGAGCACTGAGAACCACCTAATGGGAGCAGGAAGATAATATGGTTTGGTTTGGATTTTCAAGGAGAGCTACACCTTCCATATGGCGAATAAAATGCTTCAGATTTCCACAAAGTAAAACCTTGATAACTAGAACCATAACTTCTGGCCTAGAGTTTTTGAGGCTTCTTATAAACATTTGCTTATTGTTTATAGAGTATGTGGGTGAAATCGCTTCCTCTTCCTATATTTCAGTAAAAGATTTTACCTTTTTGAAACAGCAGACGAGGAAGCTTCTGTTCTCAGTCTACCTTATTCATTCCCCCCTTTCCGTTTGTCCCCTCTTCTCTCCCTTCTCCAGCACCCTTTCTTCTCATCCTTTTTCTCCCCTTCCTCTTAGTCCTTCTCCCTACCTACCCCCTTCATGTCACTTTCCATCCTCCTCCTTCACCCTCACTTTCAACCTTTTAACTGTCAGGCCTCTGATCTCCAGGGTGAGGGGAATAGCAAACACCCCAAACAAAAGCCTAAAGAGATTACAGTGTAATGTACAAGTAGATAAGCACGCCTTTCCTAAGTGATTCCATTAATTTTTGTGGCCCTCGTTTTAAAAGTGAAAACTTGGTATTACCGTGATAGACTGTTGGGAAGTTCCTTCTGAGAAAGCAAGGATAGGGTCTCCTAATATTTTTATCATTTTCTTTTTTCCCAGTGTTACCTTACTGTGTCAGCCTATAAACCAGAATTTTAAGAATATGAAATGTTGTTATAGAAGATATTTCATGAAAAAACTAATATATCATTAAGATATTCTACACAACTTTCTTGTTATAAAGACACCATTTTTTACCTTACTTGTTCTTGGCATTTTGCGAAAAGTCACACATATATAGCTTGGGGGAGATTGTGTAATTTTGTTTGCAGAACTGTGATTATGATGAAGAATTTGTTAGCATTAGAGAAGATCTGTCAAGAATCTATTAGAAATTATTGAAAGACTATATTCAAGCCCTTTATATTCCAACATCACATATGCAACTAAGATAGATCGTAATGAAGAAATTGAGCTGATACTGTGGTTTTTGCAAATAATACATCCACATAAATACTGAGCCCACATGTATAATATGCATAGCGTGTCTAGGAAGGGAGTTGCACGGCTGGCAAAAAAAGTATAACATGTGAGTTACTTGTGTAAAATATGGTACATTTTATTAGCTGAGTCTATAACACACACGCCCATTGCCGTCAAGTCAATGCTGACTCTAAGTGACTCTATAAGACAGAGTAGAACTGCCCCACAGGGTTTCCAAGGCTGTAAATCCTTATGGAAGCAGACTGCCACTTCTTCTCCAGTGGAGCAGCTGGTAAGTTTGAACCACCGACCCTTTGGTTAGCAGCCAAGTGCTTTAAGCACTGCACCACCAGGGCTCGTGCTGAGCTTGCAAATCACTCAAAATAATTTGCTCCTTAATATGTCAAAACATTCATGATAACGTCATAGATGTTTAGAGTTTAAGAAAAACACTGGAAGAAAATTGGTTCATTCTTTAACAATTTGTAGAAAAATGAACCAGTTATGTTGAACCTGGGGAGGATTTGCAGTTGGTTAACCGTAAAAAAAAAAAAAAAAAAATTTTTTTTTTTAACCGTACTTATATTATGCTATATACTTTGTAAATGTTTTTTTAAAAATGTAGATTGGTCAGGTGGTTCCAAGAGAAGGAAAGCAAGGAAGGAAATTATTTTTCTTTTCTCTAACTGCTAAAGAAAATATACATGGTGCTCATTATATGTCTGGGGTTGTTTTAATCTCTTAGGAGAGTGATTTCATAATATATATTTTTAAAAGATTCTTGGGCTAGTATGATGCAGGTAGTTTTACAGCTGGTTGTGGTGTAATGGATTGCTTTTTGCATGGCCTTTCTAGCCATGGTCGTATAACTCCCACCCAGGTGATTGGGCAGGACTGTGTGATACGGTAATTGTGGCAGTGGAGATCAGCAGGAGACAGCACTCTGGGCTTCCTGGCCCAAGGAGCGAGAAAGCTGAGTGTCTTTGGGCAAAGACTGAGGGCCAGGGAGAAGCCTACGCCTGACCTGTGAATTTGGGACTTGCCAGTCTCCACAACCATGTGAGCCATTTCAAGACCTTGCAGCAAATTAGGGAACCCAAAGACAGGAGGGGAGACTACTGAGGGGAGAGGGAGTAGTTGATGCTAGAGATGATGAAGCAGCATAGCAGCTTAAAAATGTTGGACATTTGGGTCATCTTTGACTTCTGCTTCATAGGAACCAGCTTTGTGCTGATCCTTAGAAATTATTTGTTTACTGGTATTTGGGAATCATGGGCCTAGCTAAAGCGAAATAACCTTAAAAAGTCTTAAAGTCACAATAGAAATTACCATCTTTTAATTTTTAAAACAACTCTGTGATGCAATTAATATAATTTATATCTTACAAGGAAGATAGCTGAAACCTGTAATGCAGACAGTTTAAAACCCATTTTGCAGCTAGCTAAACCAAGCTTCTGAAAGGTTAAATGACTTCTCCAAAGCTTGTGATACAGCTGAGATTCAGATATTTTCCTTACTCAGCGCTGTTTTGATGCTGTGCTCAACTGACTGGCAGAGCTGGCAAAATTAGGTGAGAAAGTCTTGACCAAGTCTCTCTGGAGCTTAGCGTGGAGTGATTGACTCTTTCTCTATATTCTTGACTTCAAGGAAAGCCTTCTTTGGAAATGAAGTTATTTTAAATCACAGGTGGTAAGGAATGCAAGCAAATGACCTGGCCTCAACCATAAAGGACTTGGAAGATTTATTTAAGATTCTGAATTAATTAGAATTCTGAAGTTTTGGGGTCAGATTCTAAGAATAATGACTATAACTCTGAGTGACACTGCAAAGTAATTGGAATTAGAAGTTTATATTGCAGTGGGTAACAGAAGGGGATGATTCTGGTTTTGATATACTGAAAATCTAAAGATACCTAGAAATGCTGCAAAGATGCATGGGTGGGCTTGTTTGTAATAAAGTAAAGTAAATCCCCAGGAGCAAAAAAGAATGTGGGAGTTTGGGGAGCTTGATAAATAGACCCATGACATCAAAACTACCCTTAAAGTTTTGTAATCTAGTGGCTTGGGTTTTAATACTCATGGTCATACAAGAGACTGATCCTTTGGGTACACATGAGGCATTGAGTTGAGAACTGATACCCCCAAGTAAAGGTAGGACCTGGGAAGGGCAACAATTTCAGAAAAACCCAAAGCCACTGTGATTGAGTCGATTCTGACTCACAGTGACCCTGTAGGACAGAGTAAAGCTGCCCCCCAGGGGTTCCCAAGGCTGTAAATCTTTACAGAGGCACACTGCCACATCTTTCTCCAGTGGAGTGACTGGTGGGTTGGAACTGCTGACCTTTTGGTTAGCAGCTGAGCACTTTAATCACCGTGCCACCAGGCCTCCTTCTTAGAAAAACAGTGGATTAAAAAAAAGACAATTGTCCACTGCCACAGAAAGATTATAAGAAAGTCTATATTGGCCTAGTCTCTGAGTAGGAGGCAGGGAAAAGTCTCATCTCAAAATTTTATTATTTTTATTTTCTAAGTGTCTTGTTATGAAAATTTAAAAAATACGCAAAAATAGAATGGTGTAATGAACTCCCACGTATCCATCAGCCAGCTTCAATAGTTATCAGCATTCTTGAATTTTCTTTTTTTGCATTATATAGTTTTTATACACTATATAATTTTGCCTGTAAATACATCTTTAATGTAACAAACCATAATATTGTATGTCTCATTCAGAAAAACTAACAATTTTTTAATATCCAGTACCTAGTTCATGTCTGATTTCCCCCAGTTGTCTCAAAAATGTCTTTTTACAGTTGACTTGTTTGGGTTGAGGTTCAAACAAGGTCTGTGCATTGCATTCAATTAATATGTCTCTTAAATCTCTTTTAATCTGTAAGTTTCTCCTCTCCTTTTTAAAAGCTTGTTTATTGAAGAAAGCAAATCATTTTACCTGTAGAATTTCCTGCATTTGAGATTTGGGAAGATGGTATCAATTAACATCTTTCTCTATTCTCCATATAGTCAGTAAACTGGTTTTTAGGCTAAGATGATTGATTCAGTTTAGGTTAATTGTATTTTTTTTTTTTAAAAGGATACGTCATAGATGGTGCTGAGTACTTCCTATTGAATCCCAGTGGAACAAAAAGAGGTACACGATGCTTGGCTGTCCTATTTTTAGTGATGTTAAGATTGATCTTTGGGTTTAGGTGGTAACACTCTAATTCTTCATTATAAAGTGCTCACTTCCACTACCATCCTTTTAGGTAATGGTTTTAGCATCCATTGATGCTAGATCCGTCATTTCATTATCTAGATCCATCATTTCTTTAGGGGTTGAAAAATGGTGATTCTGTTGATCATATTTATTAGCTGTGATGCTTCTATAATGACAGATTTTTTTCCTTAGTAACTTTTGGTTAATCTGAAATAGTTTGTATAACAAAGGTAGGATAAATGCTTGGTTTGATAATTTCATTTTAACACTTTTCAGATCCTGACTTCTTCCAAATCACCTGAAAATTCTTAACTTCAGATTTAGGGGTTGGAATTTATACTATCAGGGCAGGCCTTGTATACAGATCGTTGAACTAAGACCGTCTGAGACGCAAACTGAGAAACTTATGTCGGAAGTATCCCTGAGTAAGACAGTACACAGTACTGGGGAAGCTAGCACAGCTTTTCCAAGCCATGATCATGGAAGCTCCATAGGCACATCCAAACTCTCTGAGGGACTGAATTTCTGGGCTGAGGGCTGTAGGGACCACGGTCTTGGGGAAGATCTAGTTCGATTGGCATAACATAGTTTATAAAGAAAATGTTCTACATTCTACTTCAGTTAGTAGTGCCTGGGATATTAAAACCCTGTGAGGGGCCATCTAGGATACTCCATTGGTCTCACCCCTTCAGGAGCAAGGAAGAATGAAAAAAACTAAAGATGCAAAGCTAAGATTAGTCCACAGGACTAATGGACCACGTCTACCTTGGCCTCCCCAAGACTGAGGCCAGTACAACTAGATGGTGCCTGGCTACCACCAGTGACTGCTCTGACAGGGATCACAATAGGGGGTCCTGGACAGAGCTGGAGAAAAATGAATAAAATTCTCACACAGAAAGACCAGGCTTGCTGACGTGACAGACTGGAGAAACCCTAAGAGTCTCTCTCCTGCACACCCTTTCAGCTCAGTAATGAAGTCGCTCCTGAGGTTCACCCTTCAGCCACAGATGAAGGCCAAAAATGAGACTAAAGGGGCACACCAGCCCTGAGGCAAGGACTAGAAGGCAGGAGGGGACAGGGAGCCCAAGGTTGAGAAGGGAGAGTGTTGACATGTCACGGGGTTGTTAACCAATGTCATAAAACAATATGTGTACTAACTGATTAATGAGAAACTAGTTCTGTAAGCTTTTATCCAAAGTACAATTAAAAAAAAAAAAACAAAACCCTGGGCTGGTGATGTCCCAGGGACACCTGGCAGATAACAAATGTGAAACTGTTCCTCCTGCAGGGACAGGTCCTCAAACAAGATCCCATAGTATTCTCATGGTAAAGATGAGTTCATACTCCAAAATTATGAAACCCCTGAGCAAATGATTTACCATATGTGAGAGTTAGTGGACACAACTAATAGGAAATTTAAATCGCCAGAATATTTTAGTGAGCTCAGGGCTAAGTGTTTGGTTTTCTTCTCTATACCCACAGTCTTGACGATCTCATCCATTTTCATGGCTTCAAAGAACCATGCCACATTTAAATCTCCTGTCCAGACATTTCTTTGCAACTCTAGGTTCATGTATGCAGCTGTGCACTTAATAGTTTTACTTGAAAGTCAAACAGATGTTTCAACCCTAACACATTCAACACTGAATTCCTGATCTGCTCCCCCGTTCTACCTGCAATCTTCCCTATCTCAGTTGATGGCAATGACATGTTTCTGTTTGCTCATGCCAAAAAACTTGGAACATCTTTGATTCCTCTTTCTCTCAGATTGCACATCCAGTCTGTCAGAAAATCCTGTTGGCTCTACTTTCAATATGTATTCAGAATTTGACCATTATTTAACACTTCCTTTCAATGTGTATCTAGAATTTGACCGTTATTTAACACCTCCACGACTCGCCCTGGTTTTAGCCTTACCTGTTGACTGGATTACTGCACTATGTGTTTTTCCATTCAAATGGAATTTATCTGATAATTGTGAGCTAATTGGTAGTTTCTTTAACTATATTCCTGTTTTACACTCAGATAATTTTATTTAAAAGTAAATCTAGTAACATTTTTTTAAAGTTACAGCTTATCCTTTTTTCTTTTCTAACTTTAACCATGAGTAGGTAAACGTTTACTAGGAAGGGGCAGAATCTTGTAGAAATGTTGTACACTGGCACAAACATTTGGATTCAACCAGAACCATGTGAGAATATAAATCATAATTTGGTCTCCAATTTAGGCATTTTCCCAAAGTAATGCAGTGTAATGTACTTAGGCATATGTTCAGCTCATAGGTGAATTTAAATAAAGAGAAGCAAGCAATCCATAATGTTAGCTATGAAGAATATGGTTTATACTTGATGTTTTATAATTTCTTTTCACTGCCCAGAGTGAGAGAGCCGTAGCTCTAATTCAGGTCAACAACACATACAGTCATTTATAAGATATTTTGTGATATTGTGAAGGACTGCAAGGACTTAAGACACTGCTATGTCCTCTCCCTGGGAGATTTCAATTTAGAGGAAGGAACACACGTACTCATTAGTACAATATCTAATGGCGGAGTGATGTGAGTACTAAAACAGAGACATAGGTAACATGTGGAGCTTCAAGAAGTGATTCCTAAATAATGGGTTTTAGCCTGTTTTCTTTATGGATCCCAAACTGATTAAAAAAAAAAAAAAAGGTCCTTTTGTTGGTTTGTACAGGCCAAGGACTTGTGGTTCTGTAGACTTTGATTTTACATAGGCCTAAGAGTTAAATGAGTTAAGGCTTACTAGTTTTTTGAATTCATAAGCCAAAATTTTCATGTTACTAGAGTTTCCTGAGGACTGCAGTTTAATACTCTAGTAGGAAGGCTGGTTTTACTGCCTGCTTGGCAATATGGCAGAATTCTAATTGTATGTGTGAACATGTAGACAGTGGAGAATTCCCCAGTTTTCAGAAGGATGTTTTATCAGGGCATCACCACTGTCGTCTTGAGGTGGCTATGATTTTTAATTGCTGCTATTTGTGCCTATAAATTATTGAATTATTGATTTAGTTTGCAGTTTGTCTAATCCTGTGATGTTTAATGATATTTATTTACATAAATAATATTTCTGGCCTGTAATTTCCCAAATGCATAAATGTTCTGTCAGGAAACTTCTAGACTCCTTTAACTAAAGTAAAAAAAAATTTTTTTTTTTTTTTTACTTCAGATGTTATAAAATCCAATTAAAATTTGCTTGATTGATAATGCTTTATTTAAAAAAAAATTGATAATGCTTTATTAGGTTCACTTAATTAATTTTCCCAAGGAAAATGGGAACTAGAAAGGTAGGTGTGCCAAATTTTGTCATTTGTTAGTGGGCCACATTGGTAAGAAATTTGAGAACCACCAGCTTACAAGAAAGGGTGATTAATTCTGAAATAGAGAACTCAAAGGAGATACTATAGTGGAGGTACCATATTGATATGGTTTTTTGGGGGCAGAGGAATACTTCCGTAGGCTAAGAAGCAGCAGAACTTGGGGTGGGATAGGGGAAGAGTTGGGGAGGAGAGGAACAATGAAGAATATTCCAAACTGGGGAAACAGTATGCACAAAGAAATGGAGTTGTATAAAGCCTGGCTAGAGAATTTGAGTAGTTGGCCCATTGGAACTTCAGCATAGCATGCATGAAAAGATTAATGTGAGATGAGATGGCTAACCTCTTGAATGTCATGTTAAATAGTTGGGATTTTTTATTTAGGCTGTAAGGAGCAATTAAAGGTTGTTGAAATGGGACTAAATTGGTTAACTTATTATCTGTAGCTTTAGTAAGGTTATGAGTTGGAATCGACTCGATGGCAATGGGTTTGGTATTTTTGTTTTGGTTAGTAAGGCTATAAGGATATATTGGGGTAGGGGTGTCCAGATAAGAGGCTGTTGCAGTGTCAAGACAATGAATTTCCATGGCTGGAAATTGAAATGTGGCAGATGGGATACAAGGGAGCAGACAGAAGTGACATTTCAGAGATAGACGCAAGAAAACTTTCTGAGGAGTGAGGGAAAAGGAAGAATTAGAGATGACACCTTGATATCTGGCCTTTGAGATTTGGCAAATAATGTTATTGGTATGGAGGAGAAGGGGAAGGGGAAAAACAAATTTGTGAGGAACGTTGAGTTTGTCTTTTTTTTTTATGTTTAAATCTTTTTGTTTTTAATTTTTATTGTGCTTTAAGTGAAAGTTTAAAAATCAAGTCAGTCTCTCATACAAAAATTTATATATACCTTGCTATATACTCCTAGTTGCTCTCCCTCTAATGAGACAGCACATACCTTCCCTCCACTCTGTTCTCGTATCCATTCGGCCAGCTTTCGACTCCCTCTGCTCTCTCACCTCCTCTCCAGACAGGAGCTGCTTACATTATCTCCTGTGTCTACTTGATCCAAGAAGCTCACCCTTCATCAATATCATTTTCCATCCTGTAGTCCGGTCCCATCCCTGTCTGAAAAGTTGGCTTTGAGAATGGTTCCTGTCTTAGGTTAACAGAAGGTCTGGGAACCATGACCTCCAGGGTCCTTCTACTCTCAGTCAGACCATTAAGTCTAGTCTTTTTGTGAGAATTTGAGGTCTGCATCCCACTGCCCTCCTCCCTCAGTGGCTGTCTGTTGTGTTCCCTGTCAGGGCCATCGTTGGTTGTAGCCGGTCATCATCTAGTTCTTCTGGTCTCAGCTGATGTAGTCTCTGGTTTTTGTGGCCCTTTCTGTCTCTTGGACTCATAATTATCTTGTGTTTTTGGTGTTTTCATTCTCCTTTGCTCCGGGTGGGTTGAGACCAATTGATGCACCTTAGGTGGCCGCTTGCTAACATTTAAGACTGCAGACGCCACTCTCCAGAGTGGGATGCAGAATGTTTTCTTAATAGATTTTATTATGCCAGATGACTTAGATGTCCCCTGAAACCACGGTCCCCAAACCCCAGCCCCTGCTACACTGGCCTTCGAAACATTCAGTTTTTTCAGGAAACTTCTTTGCTTTTGGTTTAGTCCAGTTGTGCTGACCTCTCCAGTATGGCGTGTTGTCTTTCCCTTCACCTAAAATGGTTCTTATCTACTAATTAATAAAAACCCGTCTCCATCTCTCCCTGCACACTCTTGTGACCATCAAAGAATATTTTCTTCTTTGTTTAAACTATTTTTCGAGTTCTTATAATAGTGGTCTTATACAGTATTTGTCCTCTTGCAGCTAATTTCACTCAGCATAATGCCTTCCAGATTCCTCCATGTTATGAACTGATTCATCATTGTTCCTTATTGATGCGCAGTATTCCATTGTGTGAATATAAAAAAAACCCAGTGCTGTCGAGTCAATTCTGAGTCATAGCGACCCTATAGGACAGAGTAGAACTGCCCCCTAGAGTTTCCAAGGAGCGTCTGGTGAATTTGAACTGCCACCCCTTTGGTTAGCAGCCGTAGCACTTAACCACTACGCCACCAGGGTTTCCTGTGTGAATGTACCATAATTTATCCATTCATCTGCTGATGGGTACCTTGGTTGCTTCCATCTTTTTGCTATTGTAAACAGTGTTGCAGTGAACATGGGTGTGCATATATCTGTTCGTGTAAAGGCTCTTATTTCTCTAGGATATATTCCAAGGAGTGGGATTGCTGGATCATACAGTAGTTCTATCTCTAGCTTTTTAAAGAAAAAAAAAAAAAAAAGAAGTGCCAAATCGATTTCCAAAGGGGTTGTACCATTTTACATTCCCACCAGCAGTGTATAAGTGTTCCAGTTTCTCCACAACCTCTCCAACATTTATTATTTTGTGTTTTTTGGATTAATGCCAGCCTTGTTGGAGTGAGATGGTATCTCATTGTAGTTTTGATTTGCATTTCTGTAATGGCTAATGATTGTGAGCATTTCCTCATGTACCTGTTAGCTACCTGAATGTCTTCTTTAGCGAAGTGACTGTTCATATCCTTCGTCCATTTCTTAATTGGGTTGTCTTTTTGTAGTTGAGTTTTTGCAGTATCATGTAGATTTTAGAGATCAGATGCCGATCAGAAATGTGATAGCTAAAAACTTTTTCCCAGTTTGTAGGTAATCTTTTTACTCTTTTGGTTAAGTCTTTGGATGAGCATAGGTGTTTGAGTTTTAGAAGCTCCCAGTTGTCTAGCTTCTCTTCTGCATTGTTAGTAATGTTTTGCGTACTGTTCATGCCATGTGTTAAGGCTCCTAGCATTGTCCCTGGAAATGCTGGTGGCGTAGTGGTTAAGTGCTATGGCTGCTAACCAAAGGGTCGGCAGTTTGAATCTGCCAGGCGCTCCTTGGAAACTCTATGGGGCAGTTTTACTCTGTCCCATAGGGTCGCTATGAGTCGGAATCGACTGAACGGTACTGGGTTTAGCATTGTCCCTATTTTTTTGTCCATTATCTTTATCATTTTAGATTTTATATTTAGGCCTTTGATCCATTTTGAGTTCTTTTTTGTGCATGGTGTGAAGTATGGGTCTTGTTTCGTTTTTTTGCAGATGGATCTCCAATTATGCCAGCACCATTTGTTAAAGAGACTGCCTTTTCCCCATTTCACTGACTTTGGGCTTTTGTCAAATATCAGCTGCTCCTGTGTGGGTGGATTTACGTCTGGGTTCTCAGTTCTGTTCCATTGGTCTATGTGTCTGTTGTATACCAGTACCAGGCTGTTTTGACTACTGTGGTGGTATAACAGGTTCTAAAATCAGGTAGAGTGAGGCCTCCCACTTTGTTTTTCTTTTTTAGTAGTGCTTTATTTACCTGGGGCCTTTTTGTCTTCCATATGAAGTTGGTGATTTGTTTCTCCAGTTCATTAAAAAATGTCCTTGGAATTTGGATTGGAATTGCATTGTATCTATAGATGGCTTTTGGTAGAATAGACATTTTTACAATGGTAAGTTTTCCTATTGATGAGCAGGGTATGTTTTTCCACTTACGTAGGTTTCTTTTGGTTTCTTGCAGTAGTGTCTTATAGTTTTCTTTGTATTGGCATCTTATATCTCTGATAAGGTTTATTCCTAAGTGTTTTATCTTCTTGGGGGCTACTGTAACTGGTATTGATTTGGTGATTTCCTCTTCAGTGTTCTTTTTGTTGGCATAGAGGAATCCAACTGATTTTTGTATGTTTATCTTGTATCCCGATACTCTGCTGAGCTCTTCTATTAGTTTCAGTAGTTTTCTGGAGGATTCTTTAGGGTTTTCTGTGTATAAGATCATGTCATCTGCAAATAGAGATACTTTTACTTCCTCCTTACCAATCTGGATGCCCTTTATATCTTTGTCTAGCCTAATTGCTCTGGCTAGGACCTCCAGCATAGTGATAAATAAGAGAGGTGATAAAGGGCATCCTGTCTGGTTCCTGATCTCAAGGGGAATGCTTTCAGACTCTTTCCGTTTAGGATGATGTTGGCTGTTGGCTTTGTTTAAATGCCCTTTATTATGTTGTGTAATTTTGCTTCTATTCCTATTTTGCTGAGAGCTTTTATCATGAATGGATATTGAACTTTGTCAAATGCCTTTTCTGCATCAATTGATAAGATCATGTGGTTCTTGTCTTTTGTTTTGTTTATATGATGGATTACATAAATTGTTTTTCTAATGTTGAACCATCTGTGCATACCTGGTATGAATGCCACGTGGTCATGGTGAATTACTGTTTTGATATGTTGTTGAATTCTATTGGCTAGAATTCTGTTGAGGATTTTTGCAGCTAAGTTCATGAGGGAAAATTCTGTAATTTTCTTTTTTTGTGGTGTCTTTACCTGGTTTTGGTATCAGGGATATGCTGGCTTCACAGAATGAGTTTGGGAGTAATCCATCCTTTTCTGTGTTCTGAAATGTCGTTAGTAGTAGTGGTGTTAACTCTTTTCTGAAAGTTTGGTAGAATTCTGCAGTGAAGCCATCTGGGCCAGGGCTTTTTTTTTTTGGTGAGAGTTTTTTGATTACCTTTTCAATCTCTTCTTTTGTTACAGGTTTATTTAGTTGTTCTACCTCTGTTTGTGTTAGTTTAGGTAAGTGGTTTGTTTCTAGGAACTCACCCATTTCTTCTAGGTTTTCAAATTTATTAAATTTTTCATTGTAATCTCATATGATTCTTTTAATTTCAGTTGGGTCTGTTGTAGTATCACCCATTTCATTTCTTATCTGGGTTATTTGTATCCTCTCCTGTTTTTCTGTTGTCAGTTTGGCCAGTTGTTTATCAATTGTGTCAATTTTTTCAAGGAACCATCTTTTGGTCTTGTTAATCCTTTCAGTTGTTTTTCTGTTCTGTATTTCATTTAATTCTGCTCTAATTTTTATCTTTTGCTTCTTTCTGGTGCCTGAGGGTTTCTTTTGGTGCTCTCTTCCTATTTGTTCAGGTTGTAGGGATAATTCTTTGATTTTGGCCCTTTCTTCTTTTTGTATGTATGCATTTATTGATATAAATTGGCCTCTGAGCACTGCTTTTGCTGTGTCCCAAAGGTTCTGATAGGAAGGGTGTTCATTCTCATTGGATTCTCTGAATTTCTTTATTTCATCCTTAATGTCTTCTATAATCCAGTTGTTTTTTGAGCAGGGTATTGTTCAGTTTCCAAGTGTTTGATTTCTTTTTCCTGCTTTTCCTGTTATTGATTTCTCCTTTTATTCCTTATGGTCAGGGAAGATGCTTTGTACTATTTCAGTGTCTTGGATTCTACTGAGGCTTGCTTTATGACCTAATATGTGGTCTATTCTAGAGAATGTTCCATATGCATTGGAAAAGAAAGTATACTTGGCTGCTCTTGGGTGGCATGTTGTCTACATGTCTCTGAGGTCAAGTTGGTTCATTGTGTCATTTAGATCTTCCGTATCTCTGTTGAGCTTCTTTTTGTATGTTCTGTCCTTCACCAAAAGTGATGTGTTGAAGTTTCCTACTGTAATTGTGGAGCAGCCTATCTCACTTTTCAGTGCTGTTAGAGTTTGTTTTATGCATCTTGCAGCCCTGTCATTGGGTGCATAAATATTTAGTATGGTTATATCCTCCTGGTATACTGTCCGTTTAATCATTATGTAGTGTCCTTTGTGGTGGATTTAACTTGAAAATCTATTTTGTGAGAAATTGATGTTTCCATTCCTGCTCTTTTTTATTTGTTGTTTGCTTGATATACTTTTTTCTGTCCTTTGAGTTTAGTTTGTGTCTCTAAGTCTGAGGTGTGTCTCTTGTAGGCAGCATGTGGACGGATCATGTTTTTTTAAATCCATTCTGCTACTCCGTCTCTTTATTGGTGCATTTAGTCCATTTACATTCAGCATAATTATGGATAGGTATGAATTTTGTGCTGTCATTTTCATGTCTTTTTTTGTATGTTCTCGACAGTTTCTTTTTCCCACTTAATTCTTTGTGCTGAGTAGTTTATCTTTATATATTTTCTTTTCCTCTTATTCATTGTTCCTGATTTTGTTTCTTCTGAGTCTCTATTTTTTCTTGTATTTTATTTTGATGAGTAGGATTGTTAGTCTCCTTTGTGATTACCTTAATATTTACCCCTATTTTTCTGTGTTTAAACCTAACTTTTATTTCCTTATATCACCTTGTCTTCCTTTCTGTATGAAAGCTCTATGACTACATTTCTTAGTCCCTCCTTATTGATTTAATGTTGTCTTCTTTTACATAATGACATCACTGTTTCCCCTTTTCTGAGCATTTTTTTAAAACTTGATTTATTTTTGTTATTTCCCTATCTGGGTTGACATCTGACTGCCCCGTCTGGTGTTCTAGTCATGGGTCGATATCTGATATTATTGATTTTTTAACCGGAGAACTCCCTTTAGTATTTCTTGTAGTTTCGTTTTGGTTTTTACAAATTCCCTAAACTTCTTTTTATCTAGAAATGTCCTAGTTTTGCCTTCGTATTTGAGAATCAGTTTTGCTGGATATATGATTTTTGACAGGCAATTTTTTTCCTTCAGTGTTTTATATAAGTCATCCCATTGCCTTCTTGCCTGCATCGTTTCTGATGAGTAGTCTGAGCTTATTCTTGTTGACTCTCCTTATTGACTGTTGACTTTTCATTTATCCCTAGCTGCTCTTAAAATTCTCTCATTATGTTTGGTTTTGGCAAGTTTGGTTATAATATGTCTTGGTGACTTTTTTTTTTAGATTACCTTATGTGGAGTTCAGTGAGCATCTTGGATAGATATCTTCTCATCTTTCACGATATCAGGGAAGTTTTCTGCCAACAAATCTTCAACAATTCTCTCTGTATTTGCTGTTATACTGCCCTGTTCTGGTACTCCAATCACTCGTAGGTTATTTCTCTTGATAGAGTCCCACATGATTTTTACGTTTTCTTCATTTTTTAAAATTCTCTTATCTGATGTTTCTTCAAATATATTGATGCCAAGTGCTTTATCTTC
Source organism: Elephas maximus indicus (assembly GCF_024166365.1). NCBI lineage: Eukaryota > Metazoa > Chordata > Mammalia > Proboscidea > Elephantidae > Elephas > Elephas maximus. Next base: position 68,845,532 of record NC_064820.1, read on the forward strand.
AGTCTCGCCAATTCTGCCTTCCACTTGCTCAGTTCTGCCTTTCTGACTTTGTATTGAGTTGTCTAATTCTGAAATTTTATTGTTCATCTTCTGAATTTCTGATTGCTGTCTCTCTATGGATTCTTGGTGCTTATTAAATTTTTTATTATGTTCTTGAATAACCTTTTTAATTTCTTCAACTGCTTTATCTGTGTGTTCCTTGGCTTGTTCTGCATATTGCCTGACCCCCTTCCTGATCTTGCTGCTGATGTCTTGAAGAGTTCTGTATATTAATCTTTTGTATTCTGCATCTGGTAATTCCAGGAAGGCACCTTCATCCAGAAGATCCCTTGATTCTTTGTTTTGAGAGCTTGTTGAAGTGATCATGGTTTGCTTCTTTGTGGGATTTTATATTGACTGTTGTCTCTGAGGCATCTTTAAGTTATTGTATTAGTTTATTTTATTTTTGCTTACTGTATCCTAGCTTCTTGCTTTGTTTTGTTTTGATATGCCCAAATAGGTTGCTTGAGTGAGCTAGCTTGATTATTTTCGCCTTTGAAGCTCTTAACGCCCTGTCACCAGATGGCTAGAGCTGTTATCAGGTATATCTGCCTAGGAGTCCATTCACTTTTCTTGTATGGATTAATCTCAATTGTCCACGCAGTCATTCATCACGTGTGTGGTACAGGCTCTGTCCCACAGTCTTAGAGGGCAGGGGTGATGAGTGTATGTACCGGTATCTGGTTGTAGCAGGGGGTCACACTCTGAAGAAGGCAGGGGGCTGACAACTGTTCCCCGAATGTCTGTGAGGAAAGTGTGTCCCTGTTTCCTAGAGTGCACAGGTGGGTGGGTTCTGCAGATGGACCATGGGCACCCAGTGCTTTTAGTTGTAAGGACTGGGAGGTACCAGTTATCTTTGAACCTTTGTCATGGGTGGCTGGGTGATGTGAGTGGAGCCACTGGTCCTTAGGCCCCGATGTAAGTGAGGACCCTGTTTAATAGGCAAAGTGGTGTCAAATATCGAACACCCACCTCTCCACCGCACAGCTGAAAGAATTGCAGTCTATGAACAAGGGCCTGTTCTCCTGAAATAGGCCCACACAGGTCCATGCAGGGGGGAAAGGTATTCAAAGTCTATGGACCGTTTATGCCTGGACAGGAACTGCTTCTGTCCTGAGCTTCCCAGGTTAGTGGAGCTGGCAGATTATCTTTTCCCCCAATTGTGAGTTTATTCTTCTTCCAGGGCTGGGAGAATGGCTCAGGACATGCAGCAGGACCTATCTCAGGCCCAGGGAGATAGGCAGCTACTGAAGGCAGCTTGGGGGCTGGGAGCACAGTAAAATATACACACATACTTAGCTTTTACCGAGAGCGCTGTTCTCTGGTTCTAGAGGTGTGAGTAGGCTGTGCAACTGGCTGTTTCTCCCTGAGGAGACTGCGGCCTAACGCTACCGCCAGCCCGCCTCATTCACTCCTGGGAATGGTGCCTGAGGTTTCCTGGTGATTCAGGCCTGACAACTCCTCTCTGCTTTTGAACCATCTCTTCCTCCCTCTGCTGCTCAGTCTGTTTTCTAACTTTGCCTTTGATATTCAGGGCTCCTAGCTTGTCATAAATATAATCATTTCACTTGTTTTTTCAGGTCTTTGTTGTAAGAGCGTTCCCCAGAAGAGTCTGACTACTCTGCCATCTTGGTCCCACCTTCTTCGAGTTTGTCTTTCAATGTGTTGAGTTTGAGTTGCCTACAGGACTTCCAGTGGAGACATCTGAAGTATTAAAATTTAGTTGCTTTAGTCAGCTTCTTTTTTTTTTTAATGAAGCCTCGGTCCACTAACTTGCTATGATTTGGTGACAGCTGCTTTCTGGGTATTTTGTTGTTATCTTCAGACTTTTTTTTTTTTAACTAATGATTATCATTAGTGTCATTTTGATCTACATTTTCTCATAAGAGGTCATTTAGGAAAGACAGAGCAAACAAAGTGCTACAAGCTTGAAATATATATATATATATTTTTTTTTAAGGTGGGAGGGATAAATAAAACAAGCAAGTCTTTTGGCTTTCAGGTCAGTGCTTTATCTTTTAGGAGATACGTATCTCTTTTTTGTGCCCATTAATTTTTGGGAGCCAAAAATCTTTTGAGGTACCCTAACATAGCTGCCTCTCTATCCAACAAAAAGTTTCTCTGTGTAACTACTGCTTTCTTCCTAAAGAAAAAAAGATTCCGAAGCTAGGTAAGCATGCTTACCTCTGCTGCCATGTTTCTCATCTGAATCCTCTCTTGATTATTGATAGTTTGAGCCATCAAAAAGAATATATCCATCCAGTAAAAGCATGGCCGCTTATGCAAATATTATCTACTTGTGGTTAAAGCCATGTTTCATATTAATATATTTCACATAAAGTAAACATATCTTAGCCCTTATTTCCCCTTCTGTTAAAGAAATCATCCTGAGAGATAGCTGGGGAGACAGTGCTCTGTTTGACCTTAGGATCAAGTCTTTACTTGAGTGTCTTCCTTTGAAAACTCTGACATTATCTCATACTCTTCCCAGCCCTACAGTGGAGTAGGGACTCCTTTCACATGCTTTCAATGCATGTGTTTTTCTTATTCTTTGTTTCCTGACAAAATAGTAGGTGCTCAGCAAATATTTACTTAATGAATATTTGTAGCTTCAACATACAAGTTAAAATTAAAAAAAAAAAAAAACTGATTTTATTTTCTTCTTTACTGTATCTTCTCTCTACTGTACATTCTTGGTTCAGTTGCAAATATTATTGGAGTGGGACCTTTGAGACTTTATTAAAAATATGTGTTGTGTCCTAATGATTAAACCTATTCCTAGGAAGAAATACTTCTCATATTATGATTTCTAAGCATCACATATGAATGTACCATTTTGAAAAGTAGATTTCGGCTCTCCTTACAACTGTTAATTTTGTATGTAATTTCTACTTTTTCTTATATTTTCTCCTTAAGAATGTAGTGTGTGGGAAGTGAGTGATTATATGGGTCCACACACTGTTATTTCATTCATCGTTAAGATTCATTCTTTCTTTTACCAAGGAGTGATAGTTGAAGTGGGCAGAACTAATCAGGATACAGAGCTTACAGTATGCCTGCATTTCTTCAGTGATTTTCTTTCCCCCCACACTTCTTGGCTTGAAAGGCAGCAGTGAGTGCCTAGGTTATGTTTCTGAGATAAAGAAAATTGAGGAGGAGGTAATTTACAAGAATAAAGAGATGATGTTCAACTTTGATTGAAGTTTGTGGTTTAAGAAGCCAACTTTCAAAGTGTTCTAGAAATATTTATTGAACTAAGGTACCTAAATGCCACAGAAACTTAGTCATATCAGTAAGACGCTATTTTATTTTCTGCTTAACATAGAATTAATTTTTGGGTCTCATTTTGTTCTTATATAGTTCAAAAACAAATGTAGTGACCATTGCTTTGAAAATTCATTTACATTTTTGTAATATTCCACAGATCATTGGTTGGTTGTTGTTAATGCCGCTTTTCTCTGGCCTGCTTGAATTTGGGTACCTTTTCTTCCATTTCTTTTGTGTTCACAACACACATCAAGGAAGCCTACTTTAATTGATTCAGTATCAGCAGAAGGAACTGACATGTTATTAATTCTACAAAAAAATCAATATCTGTGCAGCTCATTTCCAAGAGTTATCACATGCTTCTCTGTTTATGTGAGTAGTCCGTGGTTCCAAAGTCCACTTCTGTAACAATGGTATTACATTAACAGCATGCCATTTTTTTATATCTACATATGAATATTCCTTCAGGTGTCATAGAGATGTAATGTACCACACACTCTTCAGTATACAACCTTGAGGTGATTAATTATGTCTTGGTCTAATGGATGTACATAGCCTAATGGATGCACATCATGATGCTTGTAGGCCAAAAAATGAAACTCCTTTATGGAGTTTACAATTCCTTTATGGAGTTTACAATTCCAGTATTTGACTTCATGGAAAATTTCACCTTAATCTGTGATAAATATGTTACTCCATATGAACTCATCTGACCTTCTCAAATCTTTTAAAGAATACTGGTGGGAAATAAGATTTCCATAGGCGGCATTTTGGGGACAGCTGTTTTGCACAAAACAGTTGTTTTCAAATGTGGTCCAAAGACTCCTTGTGTCTCTCGTACCCTTTCAGGGGATCAATGAGGTCAAAACTTTTTTTTTTTTTTTTTTGATATTCTAAGATATTAGATGCCTTTTTCACTGTGCTGAAATTTGTATTGATGATGCAAAAACAATAGTGGGTAAAACTGCTGGTCCCTTAGCTGAATGAAGGCAGTGGTGACAAACTGAAGTAGGATTCCTATTCTTCACTGCCATATTCATGCAGTTAAAAAACTGTTTATTGAAGCAGTAAATACTATTGATTTTATTAAATATTTGCTTTTTAATGTTTTGTGGGATAAAAAATAACACGTAAAGTCCCTTGGCAGAATACTGAAGGGTGGTGTCTGTCTCTTTTGAGAAAAAGCCCTCGTGTGATTCCCTGGCATGTCAAATTTTACTAGAAAAAATGATTGACAAACTGTGGTTATCCACATGTGGACATTTGGCAGTATTTGTTGCAAATGACATAATTTAAGCTGTAAGCAAGTAAGAATTTTGAAGAAATTCTGCCATCATGAGCTTGATTGCTACCCAATAATTAAAGAACTTTTTCTGCTGAGCTAGATGGTGATGCTAACTAACAAAGGTGACTTTTTGGTATTATGTAATGAAACGTGTCAATATTTGGAAGATATGCATAACTCATCTTTTTTTTTTTTTTTTTAGGAAAAACGATTATCTTGTTATTCTCTTTATAGAGAATTATATTACAAAATTGTTGTTATATGGAGAGCCATTCAAAAAGTATACAGCCAAAAATATAGGAAAAAGTATATAGAGAATTATAGAGGTATGTTAAGACAGTGGAAACCCTGGTGGTGTAGTGGTTAAGCACTATAGCTGCTAATCAAAGGGTCGGCAGTTGCGTGAATCCACCAGGCGCTCCTTGGAAACTCTATGGGGCAGTTCTACTCTGTCCTATAGGGTCGCTATGAGTTGGCATTGACTCGACGGCACTGGGTTTAGTTTTTTTGGTTTGGTTAAGACAATGGCTTGGTTAAAAAAAAAAAAAAAACTTTTTATTTTGAGTTTTTTAAATTTTGAGTTTGTAAAGCATTTTTTAACTCTTTCTTTTGAGATAACTGTAGATTCGCATGCAGTTGTAATAATACAGAGAGCTCCTGTACACCCTTCAATCCTTTTCCCCGAATATTAGTATCTTACATGAATATAGTGGAGTCCTGGTGGCGCAGTGGTTAAGAACTCAGGCTGCTAACCAAAAGGTCAGCAGTTCACATCCACCAGCCACTTCTTGGAAACCCTATGGGGCAGTTCTTCTCTGTCCTATGGAGTTGCTATGAGTTAGAGTCAACTCAAAGGCAGTGGGTTTACATAACTATAGTACAATATCACAACCAAGAAATTGACATTGATACTATCATTGATAATCTCTATTCAGCTTATTCAGATTCCCCCAGTTACATGGACATGTTTGTGTATATGTTATTTAGTTCTAAGCCCTTTTATCACATGTAGATTCATGTGACCACCACCATCATCAAGATGCAGAACAGTTTCATCGTAAGGATTCTTCATGCTTTAGACTGTGTTCTGTAATTTTGTCTCTCTCAAAGTGTGGCCTTTGGATCACATATACAGAATCACCTAGTATGTTTGTTAAATATGCAGATTCCAGGATTCCACCCTAGAAACATTTAATTAGAATCTCTAGGGGCTATAGTATAAGTCAGAATCGACTTGATGGCACTGGGTTTTTTTTGGGGGGGGAGGTTTAGGGGCTATAGGGTCACTATGAGTTGGAATCGACTAGATGGCACTGGGCTTTGGATTTTTTTTAGTAGGGGCTGTGAGTTGGAATGACTCTAAGGCACCTAACAACAACAACAATGGATGTGGCCCAGTGATCTACATTTAAATAAATTCTCCAAATGTTGCTTATATATACCATACCTCTGAGGAGGTGACATTGAGCTGAGATTTGAATGGTAAGAAGGCAGCTAATTATGCAAAGGAGCCCTGCTGGTACAGTGGTTGAGAGCTCCTCTGCCAGTTTGAATCTACCAGCTGCTCCTTGGAAACCCTATGGGGCAGTTGTACTCTGTCCTATAGGGTTGCTATGAGTTGAAATCAACTCTATGGCAATAGGTTCGGGTTTTTGGTTTATCATGCGAAGACCTGGGGTGAGGAGGTCCAGATGGGTGCTGTTCAGTAGAGATATAATGGCAAGCCATATATGTAATTTTAAAAATTGTAGTAGCCACATTAGAAAGTAAAAAGAAGCAGACGAAATTAATTTTATAATTTATTTACTTCAAACTCATTGCCGTCATGTTGATTCTGACTCATAGTGACCATATAGGACAGAGTAGAACTACCCCATAGGGTTTCCAAGGAGCAACTGATGGATTCGAACTGCTGACCTTTTGGTTAGCAGCTGAGCTCTTAACGACTGCGCCACCAGGGCTGTTTATTTAAGTCTGTGTGTTAAAAATAGTATTTCAACATATCATTATAAAAATCAAGATATTCTACTTTTTTGGTACTGAGTCTTCAAAATCTGATGTGTGTTTTATATTTACTGCCCTGGTGGCACAGTGGTTAAGAACTCTGCTGCTAACCAAAAGATTGGCAGTTTGAATCCACCAGCTGCTCCTTGGAAACCCTATGGGGGCAGTTCTAGTCTGTCTTGTAGGTTGCTATGAGTCAGAATCGACAACAACGGGTTTGGTTTTTGGTTTGCATATCTCAATTGGCCACACTTGAGTGCTCAATAACCACATATGTCTAGTGGTTACCGTATAGGATGAAACAGGTCTTGACAGAGCAACAGCCAGTACAAAGGCCCTGGGCTCCTGAAAGAAATACATGTAGGGGTGTGCATTTGACATCTGGCAGTAGAAAGTATTGGTGTAGAGCATAGGAACAAGGTTGGGACTAGATACATAGAATTTAAAATTATCGATAGAGAAGAGTTATCATACAAAGAGTATAGTTTTCAACAAAGATTTATCAGAATCACCTACAAAGCTATTTCTAACTATACACTTGCACCCCAAAAGAACATGGGAGAATTGCTGGGGTATAGGCGTATACGGAGTTTTCCCAGAGTTTATTCTGATCTGATCCCCCACCCTAACCCCCATTCCTGGCTGAGAAGCACTGGTTAAATGAGAGATGAGGATGAAGGAGGTCAAGAAGGATATAAAGAAGTGAGAGGAATGTTGAAGATGTTATATAAACGGAGGGCTTCAGCAATGAAGAAGATATGTCATATAGCAGAAAGGGAGGGTATTTGCAAATTAAGATGTTCTTGGTGATCATTGAGGATGTCGTTTAAATTGAGTGCTCATCTGGGCCAAGATGTGTTCTGGAGATGAGTTAATGGAGACAGAACTACTGCTTAGCTGCTCAGAGGTCAGAGCTAGACTGGCTGCAAGAGGAACTTGTTGCTACCTCCCAGCAAGTGCTAGGTGATGTTGAGTTGATTTTCAACTCATAGTGACCCCATGTGACAGAGTAGAACTGCTCCATAGGGCTTTCTTGGCTGCGATCTTACAGGAGCAGATCGCCAGGTTACCATCCAAGTGCTTAACTACTGCTCCACCAGGACTCAGTTATTAAATACATATGACTTTTTGGAATACTTGCATATTAGTGCAAAATTACCATCCCAAGTTGGTCTAAATCAAAGTATTGACATACAATTTCCAGTTTAAAAATAGACCAAAAAATTGGTGAAGCTGTTCTCTGTGTCTTATGTTTGACTACATATGCCCCAAGTTATGTAGTACTGCCTGGTTAATTGTTCCTCTGAGTACAGTATAAAGGAGAAATTGTTGCATTCAGGATAAAGAATTTTTATGATTGATTTAAAGTAAGCATGTCCAGTTTTCACAGAATTAACTACAACTCAATGAATTCTATTTAAATTTTAATGCTGTAGCTTTCCAAACATCCTATTTACAAGAATATGTACAGTTGTTTGTCATGACTCGTAAAGCCATGTTTTTTTTTTTTCTTTAATAAAGCCACTGTTGTTTTTGTTAGGTGCTGTCAAGTAGTTTTTGACTCATAGTGACCCCATGTATCAGAGTAGAACTGCCCTATAGGATTTTCTTGGCTGTAATCTTTACAGAAGCAAATCAACAACAGGTCTTTCTCCTGTGGAGCCACTGGGTGGGTTCAAACAGCCGTTAGGTTAGCAGCAAAGCACTTGTAACATGGTGGAATAGTAATGTAGCATCAGAACCTGTCTAAATTCACGAGGGAGAATGATGAGAATTACCATCAGCTCAAAGCTAATCCCCATGAGGTGGAGGTATATCTACCTTCACCCTCCAACCTTTTTACTAATTCTGACACCAACTTCCTTTTCCGTGGCCCTCTCTACTTCTCTTCTGGGTTCGATAACCCATTGCAATGGTCACACAGAACTCACAGACCAGATACTTACAGTTATGTGGTTTATTAAGGAACAGCGTACAACTCAGGATCAGGATCAACAGGCTACAACTTGGAATCAGGATCAGGAAGCATGTAGGCAGTCTCCCTTCATCAGTGCAGGAGAGCTCTCTCAGGGCTATTGGCTGTGTAGGCCTCCACTTGGCCCTGAGGACAGGCTCCTCTTGACCTCTCGAGGGCAGGCTTCTTCTCAGACCTCTCAGAACAGGCATACCTTTGGCCCCCTGAGGACAGGCCTTTGTGCGCGGTGCCCCTTCCAGGCCTGTCACTGCCGTAGGGCCCCTTCCGACCTGTCACTATCATCAGTGTTACACCCTTAAACTCGTGTTACAGATCTGTTAGGAGGTTCCTTGCGTCCTTTTTCTCTGCTTCTTGTCTTTTTTGTCCTTTCTGGTTCTTCCTACTTCCTGTTTGAAAAACTTCTATGGAGTTGGCTGCATATATGTACAAACTCTTTATCAGTTTCAAGGCATGATCCTCCCACCAGGGCTAGGAACTGACCAATGTCCTCTCAATAGACCACAGATACTTCATTTGCATAGTCTGTAGTTACTTCCTTTGTATAGCATATTGGCCAGTCCCTGCAAGGTGTATACCAATCACAGGGCAGGCTTCAGCCCAGGACCTGACAAAAAGTATCCAACCACAAATTGTTTAAAATTTACCCAGGAAATAGCAGTCAACCTGGACAAAAGTAACAAACCCTCTGGGGTAGAAACCTAGGGCAAAGGTAACTTCTCAGTGCTTAGTGGGTAAAATCTCTCAAGCTGTTTTTTTCATAGAACCAAGGCAAAAGTCCACATAAAGGAACTCATTTCACCACAGCACTTAACTATTTGCGCCTCTGGGGCTTCTGCTAAAGCTACTGCAGTTGCTTACTTGACTTTTCAGCAGTTGCCCTTTACGACTTTTAGTGAGCGACAAATGGAAAGCATAAAATACCCTGTAAAAAGAAAATGAGTGGGAGGCGGGGCCAAGATGGTGGACTAGGTGGACGCTACCGTGGATCCCTCTTGCAACAAAGACTCGGAAAAACAAGTGAATCGATCACATACATAAAAATCTACGAACTCTGAACAACAAACACAGACTTAGAGACGGAGAACAAACAAATACGGGCAGACAGCGATCGTTTTCAGAACTAGGAGCCAGCGTACCAGGCAGGTGACCTTCGGAGTCCGAGCTGGGGCAGAGCCAAGGGGGCAGACGGCACAGACAAGGGGCCCAGCCCTACCCCCCCGAACCCATCCCGGGAGGGAGTCTAGCTAGTTGGCGCGGGTGGCGTAGCGGCGCAGCCGGTGGGAGAAGCACCCGGGAGGCAGTGACTGATCTTGGAGCGGGGAGAGCAGCGTCCCAGCCGGGGAGCCGTCCCGCCGGGAGTTTGGCGGGAAGTGGGCGTGGCGCGAGCGTGGGGATCAGCTATATTTCCCTAAAGTGACCCGGGGGGGGGACCCAGATGTTCGTGCGGGGGACGCCCACCCATTTTGCGTGAGCGGTGCGGCACACCACAGGGAGAAGTCCCCGGGAGGAAGTGACTGGTCTTGGAGCGGGGAAAGCAGCGTCCAAGCCGGGGAGCCGTCCTGCTGGGATTTTGGCACGCGCGGGAGGGGCGTGAGCGCGGGGTCCAGTTATATTCCCCTGAATAGACCCCGGGGGCGGACCCAGCCATTCGTGCGGGAGACGCCCACCTAGTTTGCGCAAGTGGTGCGGTGCACCGGAGGGAGAAGTCCCCGGGAGGAAGTGACAGGCCTCGGAGCGGGGAGAGCAGCGTCCCAGCCGGGGAGCCGTCCCGCTGGGAGTTTGGCGAGAGCGGGCGGGGTGTGAGCACGGGGATCAGTTATATTCCCCTGAATTGACCCAGGGGGCGGGTTCACCTGGTTGTGCGGGCGACGCCCACTCAGTTCGTGCGAGCGGTGCGGTGCACCGGAGGGAGAAGTCCGTGGGAGGAAGTGACTGGTCTCGGAGCGGGGACAGCAGCGTCCCAGCCGGGGAGCCGTCCCGCTGGGATTTTAGCTCACGCGGGCGGGGCGTGAGCGCAGAGTCCAGTTATATTCCCCTGAATAGACCCCGGGGGTGGACCCAGCCGTTCGTGCGGGAGACGCCCACCCAGTTCGCGAGAGCAGTGCGGCGCACCGGAGGGAGAAGTCCCCGGGAGGAAGTGACAGGTCTCGGAGCGGGGAGAGTAGCGTCCCAGCCGGGGAGCCGTCCCACCGGGATTTTGGCGGACAGGGGTGGAGCGTGAACGCGGGGATCAGCTCTCTATTCTGTGGTGCTACACTCCTAGCTCTCTGATCCCTCCCCCACCCTCCCCAGGCGGCTCCATTAACATCCGAGTACCCTGAGCCAGAGGGAGAATTCAGATAGGGATCTGACTGCATTTTTTTTTTAGCTGATTACCTGGAAAATCTAGTTTCTCAGTGATGGCTCGGAGACAGCAGTCCATATCGAACCACATAAAGAAACAGACCATGACAGCTTCTCCAACCCCCCAAACAAAAGAATCAAAATCTTTCCCAAATGAAGATACAATCCTGGAATTATCAGATACAGAATATAAAAAACTAATTTACAGAATGCTTAAAGATATCACAAAAGATATCACAAATGAAATTAGGATAACTGCAGAAAAAGCCAAGGAACACACTGATAAAACTGTTGAAGAACTCAAAAAGGTTATTCAAGAACATATTGGAAAAATTAATAAGTTGCAAGAATCTATAGAGAGACAGCATGTAGAAATCCAAAAGATTAACAATAAAATTACAGAATTAGACAACGCAATAGAAAGTCAGAGGAGCAGACTCGAGCAATTAGAATGTAGACTGGGACTTCTGGAGGACCAGGGAATCAACATCGACATAGCTGAAAAAAAATCAGATAAAAGAATTAAAAAAAATGAAGAAACCCTAAGAATCATGTGGGACTCTATCAAGAAGGATAACTTGCGGGTGATTGGAGTCCCAGAACAGGGAGGGGGGACAGAAAACACAGAGAAAATAGTTGAAGAACTCCTGACACAAAACTTCCCTGACATCATGAAAGACGAAAGGATATCTATCCAAGATGCTCATCGAACCCCATTTAAGATTGATCCAAAAAGAAAAACACCAAGACATATTATCATCAAACTTGCCAAAGCCAAAGACAAACAGAAAGTTTTAAAAGCAGCCAGGGAGAAAAGAAAGGTTTCCTTCAAGGGAGAATCAATAAGAATAAGTTCAGACTACTCAGCAGAAACCATGCAGGCAAGAAGGGAATGGGACAACGTATACAGAGCACTGAACGAGAAAAACTGCCAACCAAGGATCATATATCCAGCAAAACTCTCTCTGAAATATGAAGGAGAAATCAAGATATTTACAGATAAACACAAGTTTAGAGAATTTGCAAAAACTAAACCAAGACTACAAGAAATGCTAAAGGAGATTGTTTGGCCTGATGACCAATAATACCAGGTACCAGCACAATACAAGGTCACAAAACAGAACGTCCTGATATCAACGCAACTCAAATAGGGAAAGCACAAAAACAAACAAATTAAGATTAATTCTAAAAAATAAATAAATAAACAAAATAATACACATAATAGGAAATCATGGAAATCCATAGATAAACGATCACAATAATCAAAAAGAGGGACTAAATATAGGAGGCATTGAACTGCCAGATGGAGAGTGATACAAGGCGATATAGAACGATACAAGTTAGGTTTTTACTTAGAAAACTAGGGGTAAATAATAACGTAACCACAAAAAGGAATATCAATTCCATAACTCTAGAAAAAAGCCAAGAAAAACGTAATGACTCAACAAACATAAAGTTAAACATTATGAAAATGAGGATCTCTCAATCTACTAAGAAAAACGTCTCAGCACAAAAAAGTATGCGGAAAAATGAAATGGCCAACAACACACATGAAAAGGCATCAAAATGACAGCATTAAAAACTTATTTATCTATAATTACACTGAATGTAAATGGACTAAATGCACCAATAAAGAGACAGAGAGTCACGGACTGGATAAAGAAACACGATCCATCTATATGCTGCCTACAAGAGACACACCTTAGACTTAGAGACACAAACAAACTAAAACTCAAAGGATGGAAAAAATATATCAAGCAAACAATAACCAAAAAAGAAGAGGAGTAGCAATATTACTTTCTGACAAAAGAGACTTTAGACTTAAATCCGTCACAAAGGATAAAGAAGGACACTATATAATGATAAAAGGGACAATTGATCAGGAAGACATAACCATATTAAATATTTACGCACCCAATGACAGGGCTGCAAGATACATAAATCAAATTTTAACAGAATTGAAAAGTGAGATAGACACCTCCACATTTAGAGTAGGAGACTTCAACACACCACTTTTGGAGAAGGACAGGACATCCCGTAAGAAGCTCAATAGAGACACGGAAGACCTACTTACAACAATCAACCAACTTGACCTCATAGACTTATACAGAACTCTCCACCCAACTGCTGCAAAATGTACTTTTTTTTCTAGTGCACATGAAACATTCTCTAGAATAGACCACATATTAGGTCATAAAACAAATCTTTGCAGAATCCAAAACATCGAATATTACAAAGCATCTTCTCAGACCACAAGGCAATGAAGCCAGAAATCAATAACAGAAAAACTAGGGAAAAGAAATCAAATACTTGGAAACTGAACAATACCCTCCTGAAAAGAGACTGGGTTATAGAAGACATCAAGGAGGGAATAACGAAATTCATAGAATGCAACGAGAATGAAAATACTTCCTATCAAAACCTCTGGGACACAGCAAAAGCAGTGCTCAGAGGCCAATATATATCGATAAATGCACACATACAAAAAGAAGAAAGACCCAAAATCAAAGAACTGTCCCTACAACTTGAACAAATAGAAAGTGAGCAACAAAAGAACCCATTAGGCACCAGAAGAAAACAAATAATAAAAATTAGAGCTGAACTAAATGAATTAGAGAACAGAAAAACAATTGAAAGAATTAACAAAGCCAAAAGCTGGTTCTTTGAAAAATTAACAAAATCAATAAACCATTGGCTAGACTGACTAAAGAAAAACAGGAAAGGAAACAAATAACCTGAATAAGAAACGAGAAGGACCACATCACAACAGAGCTAAATGAAATTAAAAGAATCATTTCAGATTACTACGAAAAATTGTACTCTAACAAATTTGAAAACCTAGAAGAAATGGACAAATTCTTGGAAAAACACTACCTACCTAAAGTAACACATTCAGAAGTAGAACAACTAAATAGAGCCATAACAAAAAAAGAGATTGAAACGGTAATCAAAAAACTTCCAACAAAAAAAAGTCCTGGCCCAGACGGCTTCACTGCAGAGTTCTACCAAACCTTCAAAGAAGACCTAACACCACTACTCCTGAAGGTATTTCAAAGCATAGAAAAAGATGGAATACTACCCAACTCATTCTATGAAGCTACCATCTCCCTGATACCAAAACCAGGTAAAGACATTACAAAAAAAGAAAATTTTAGACCTATATCCCTCATGAACATTGATGCAAAAATGCTCAACAAAATTCTAGCCAATAGAATCCAACAACACATCAAAAAAATAATTCACCCTGATCAAGTGGGATTTATACCAGGTATGCAAGGCTGCTTTAATATCAGAAAAACCATTAATGTAATCCATCACATCAATAAAACAAAAGATAAAAACCACATGATCTTATCAATTGATGCAGAAAAGGCATTTGACAAAGTTCAACACCCATTTATGATAAAAACTCTTACCAAAATAGGAATTGAAGGAAAATTCCTCAACATAATAAAGGGCATCTATGCAAAGCCAACAGCCAATATCACTCTAAATGGAGAGAACCTGAAAGCATTTCCCTTGAGAACGGGAACCAGACAAGGATGCCCTTTATCACCACTCTTATTCAACATCGTACTTGAAGTCCTAGCCAGGGCAATTAGGCTAGACAAAGAAATAAAGGGTATCCAGATTGGCAAGGAGGAAGTAAAGCTATCACTATTTGCAGATGACATGATCGTATACACGGAAAACCCTAAGGAATCCTCCAGAAAACTACTGAAACTAATAGAAGAGTTTGGCAGAGTCTCAGGTTATAAAGTAAACATACAAAAATCACTTGGATTCCTCTACATAAACAAAAAGAACACCGAAGAGGAAATAATCAAATCAATACCATTCACAGTAGCCCCCAAGAAGATAAAATACTTAGGAATAAATCTTACCAAGGATGTAAAAGATCTATACAAAAAAAACTATAAAACTCTGCTACAAGAAATTCAAAAGGACATACTTAGGTGGAAAAACATACCCTGCTCATGGATAGGAAGACTTAGCATAGTAAAAATGTCTATTCTACCAAAAGCCATCTGTACATATAACGCACTTCCAATCCAAATTCCAATGTCATATTTTAAGGGGATAGAGAAACAAATCACTAATTTCATATGGAAGGGAAAGAAGCCTCGGATAAGCAAAGCATTACTGAAAAAGAAGAAGAAAGTGGGAGGCCTCACTCTACCTGATTTCAGAACCTATTATACAGCTACAGTAGTCAAAACAGCCTGGTACTGGTACAACAACAGGCATATAGACCAATGGAACAGAATTGAGAACCCAGATATAAATCCATCCATGTATGAGCAGCTGATATTTGACAAAGGACCAGTGTCAGTCAATTGGGGAAATGATGGTCTTTTTAACAAATGGTGCTAGCATAACTGGATATCCATTTGCAAAAGAATGAAACAGGACCCATACCTCACACCATGCACAAAAACTAACTCCAAGTGGATCAAAGACCTAAACGTAAAGACTAAAACGATAAAGATCATGGAAGAAAAAATAGGGAGAACCCTAGGAGCCCTAATACAGGGTATAAACAGAATACAAAACATTACCAAAAATAATGAAGAGAAACCCGATAACCGGGAGCTCCTAAAAATCAAACACCTATGCTCATCTAAAGACTTCACCAAAAGAGTAAAAAGACCACCTACAGACTGGGAAAAAATATTCAGCTGTGACATCTCAGACCAGCGCCTGATCTCTAAAATCTACATGATTCTGTCAAAACTCAACCACAAAAAGACAAACAACCCAATCAAGAAGTGGGCAAAGGATATGAACACACATTTCACTAAAGAAGATATTCAGGCAGCCAACAGATACATGAGAAAATGCTCTCGATCATTAGCCATTAGAGAAATGCAAATTAAAACTACGATGAGATTCCATTTCACACCAAGTAGACTGGCATTAATCCAAAAAACACAAAATAATAAATGTTGGAGAGGCTGCGGAGAGATTGGAACTCTCATACACTGCTGGTGGGATTGTAAAATGGTACAACCACTTTGGAAATCCATCTGGCGTTATCTTAAACAGTTAGAAATAGAACTACCATACAACCCAGAAATCCCACTCCTGGGAATATACCCTAGAGATACAAGAGCCTTCACACAGACAGATATATGCACACCCATGTTTATTGCAGCTCTGTTTACAATAGGAAAAAGCTGGAAGCAACCAAGGTGTCCGTCAACGGATGAATGGGTAAATCAATTGTGGTATATTCACACAATGGAATACTACACATCAATAAAGAACATTGATGAATCTCTGAAACATTTCATAACATGGAGGAACCTGGAAGGCATTATGCTGAGCGAAATTAGTCAGAGGCAAAAGGACAAATATTGTATAAGACCACTATTATAAGATCTTGAGAAATAGAAAAAACGGAGAAGAACACATACTTTCGTGGTTACAAAGGGGGGAGGGAGGGAGGGAGAGGGTTTTTTATTGATCAATCAGTAGATAAGAACTGCTTTGGGTGAAGGGAAAGACAACACTCAATACAAGGAAGGTCAGCCTAATTGGACTGGACTAAAAGCAAAGAGGTTTCCGGGATAAAATGAAAGCTTCAAAGGTCAGCGGAGCAGGGGCAGGGGTCTGGGTAACATGGCTTGAGGGGACTTCTAAGTCAATGGGCAAAACAATTCTATTATGAAAACACTCCGCATCCCACTTTGAATTGTGGCGCCTGGGGTCCTAAATGCCAACAAGCGGCCATCTAAAAGACATTAATTGGTCTCAACCCACCTGGAGCAAAGGCAAAGGAAGAACACCAAGGTCACACGACAACTAAGAACCCAAGAGACAGAAAGGACCACATGAACCAGAGACCTACATTATCCTGAGACCAGAAGAACTAGTTGGTGCCCGGCCACAATCGATGTCTGCCCTGTTAGGGAGCACAACAGACAACTCCTGAGGGAGCAGGAGACCAATGGGATACAAACCCCGAATTCTCATAAAAAGACCATACCTAATGGTATGACTGCGACTAGAGGAATCCCAGAGACAATGCTCCCCAGAACTTCTGATGGCACAGGACAGGAACCATCCCCGAAGACAACTCATCAGGCATGAAAAGGACTGGTCAGCGGGGGGGAGAGAGATGCTGATGAAGAGTGAGCTAATTAAAGCAGGTGGACACTGGAGAGTGTGTTGGCAACTCTTGACTGGAGGGGCGGATGGGAAGATAGAGAGAGAGGGAAGATGGCAAAATTGGCACGAAACGAGAGACCGAAAGGGCTGACTCAATAGGGGGAGAGCAAGTGGGAGAAGGGAGTAAGATGTATGTAAACCTACATGTGACAGACTGATTGGAATGGTAAATGTTCACTTGAAGCTTAATAAAAATTAATTAAAAAAAAAGAAGAAGAAAATGAGTGAGTACTTGCTGACATAATCCATCATCGTTGTCGTTAAATGGAATTTTCAACCCCAGACATACACTATAGAAGGCCCGTAGTCTAAGGCCTGGTACCGAGTAGGTGCCTCAGTAAACAATAGTTCTCTTTTTTCTGCTCCACATGTAACTAATGCTGTGCTAAGGATTTAGAAAATCAAGCTTATCTTATACAATTTAATGTTCTGAAAATTTATTAATGTTCCCACAGATGAAAAAAATTGAAGAATTGATAACTAAAAATCATAATCAAGAAGAAAACACTATACTTCGTTGTTGGAAATGTAGAAAATGTATAGCAAGTTCTGATTGTTTCATGAAATACCTTGAGAATCAAGTCAGTAAGGTGAGTACTACTAACTCCAATCTTTACTTTTCTAGTATAGGAGTGGTGTGGATACACCCCCACATGTACATACATCCTCTCCACACTTGATTGTGTTCTTACCTTCTTTTACCTCACCCACTGAAAACATCCCAAAGTAGTATTCAAAGGCATCACACCTTCCAGAGTTACAAAATTAAATTTGTAATTATTAAGATTAACATGACCTTCAGGTTTTGAGTACAGTATCATAGACATAAGTTGAAGATAATAGTCCATGTTTTTTCACTCCCACCATGAGTGCACCTTAGTGATAATCACACGCTTAAATTCAGGATCCTGTTAGGAAATGGAAAGCTTATTAAACAGGATTTTTTTTTTCCTAGTACTCTAATAAGGGGCCTAGAAGAGAAAGTTCACATATAATTTAAAAATCAGAAACCCATAGAGAAACCTGAATAATATTGTTTTAGTTATCTAGTGCTGCTATAATACAGCAAGTGGGTGGCTCTAACAATCAGAAATATAGTCTAGGATGCTAGAAGTTCAAATTCAGGGCACCAGCTCCAGGGGAAGGCTTTCTCTCTCTGTTGACTCTGGAGGAAGGTCCTTGTCATCAGTCTTCACCTGGTCTAGGAGCTTCTCAGCACAGGGACCCTGGGTCCAAAGGATACACTCTGCTCCAGGCACTACTTTCTTGGTAGTGTGAGGTCCCCTGTCTCTGCTTGCTTCTCTCTTATATATTTCAGAAGAGATTGATTCAAGATATAACCTATTCTTGTAGATGAGCCCTGCCTCATTAACATAACTGCCTCTAATCCTGGCTCATTAACATCATAGAGGTAGGATTTACAACACCTAGGAAAATCACTTCAGATGACAAAATGGTGGACAGTCACACGATACTGGGAATCATGCCCTAGCCAAGTTGACACACATTTTTGGGGAACACAATTCAATCCATAACATTCCACCCTTTGGCCCCCCCAAAATTGATTTCCTTGCTACATGTAAAACACATTTACCCCATCATATCACAGCAAAAGTTTTAATTGAAATACAAAAATTCCTCTTCACCTGGGAAATCTAGAATACATGTTATCTGCTTCCGAAGTACAACAGTGGAACAGGCACCAGCTAGACATTTCCATTACAAGTGGGAGAAATTGGAGGGAAAGAAGGGATAACAGGCACCAAGCAAGTCAGCAGAACACATCACATTAGCTTTAATGGCTTGACAGTAGTCATCTTACTCAGACCATTCAGGCAGTGGCCCTGCTCTCCAGACTCTGGGTGTTGTCCATGCTTTCCAGGTTCTAGGTGGAGGTCCCTCTGCCCTGGGCTTTAGCACTGCCTTCCAGGCCCACTGGGATGGCAGCTCTGCTCCCTCAAGTGGCAACTCTACTGCCTCAGCCCCAGCAGGCCCGGTTCTTCTGCCCCTTGGACATAGCAACCTCGCTCCCTCAGCTTTGGGCAGCAGATCTGGCTCCATCCTGCTGGCACTCATGAATGGCAGCCCCACACTCCAGAACTGAGTTGGTGAAGATCTGACTCTTTGAAACCTACAAGGCCATGGCTCCACTCTTTGAGACCCTAGAGGCAGCTCTTTGAGATTGAGGCAGGTCTGTTTCCTGTGTTCCTTGTCTCCTCAACTTCTGCTTCCTGATTCCTTGGCCTCTTGGCCCCTCAGGCCTTGCTGCCTGCATCTGCCCTGCTGATGCAAGTGTCCCAAAGCTCTTTAGCTCTACCTATAAGTGCCTGGACACACCCCACCTCGCCAGTAAATTTCAGCCAGAGGGCACTCAGCTCTCTGCTCCATGAGTCGGCAAACCTAGCTCCTTCAGTAAGTGCCCAGGGGCACCCCACCCCACCAGGAAGCCTGCACAAGGGCACTCAGCTCCTTTGCTCTGTAAGTTGGCTCCAATGTGCTGGTCTTCTAGCTCGATTGCTGCTTCTCACCCTCTGTGCCATCTCCAGCATAATAGCTTTCCTCATTTCCTTTTGAGTCCTCACCAGAATTTTCTTTTGACGTCCATAATTTCACCAAGAGTCTCTTCAGGGCAATGTAGGCTTTTCCTAGTAGGCACTTTAAAACTCTTCCAGCCTCTGTCCATTCAGTTTCAAAACTGCTTCCACATTTATAGGTGTCTGTTAGAGCAGCATCCCTCTGTTTCAGTACCGAATTCTGTCATGGTTATCTAGTGCTGCTATAACAGAAATACCACAAGTGGATGGCTCTAACAGAAATTTATTCTCTCACAGTCTAGTAGGCTAGAAGTCAGGGGATGGTTTTCTCTCTCTGTCAATTCTGGAGGAAGGTCTTTGTCCTCAGTCTTCCCCTGGTCTAGGAGCTTCTCAGCATAGGGACCCTGGGTCCAAAGGACACTCTCTGCTCCTGGCATTACTTTTTTGGTGTTATGAGGTCCCCCTGTCTCTCTGCTCCGCTCTTTTATGTCTCAAAAGAGCTTGACTCAAGATACAACCTAATGTAGATTGAGTCCTGCCTAGTTAACATCATAGAGGTAGGGCGTACCATACCTAGGAAAATCACATGAGATGACACACTGGTAGACAGCCCCACAATACTGGGATTCACAGCCTAGCTAAGTTGACACACATTTTTGGAGGACATGATTTAATCCATAACAAATACTTAAAAGCATTTTCTTGGTCATCATGGTTTAAAAAAAAAAAGACCTCTAAGCCTCTCTAAAAACAATATCAGACAGATCAGGTACCAACTAGATAGTAATCTGTGGATTTTGCAGGGAATTCTAAGTTCAACATGTTTTCTTCTCCTTAAACAGATACAATGTTTTGTTTTGTTTTTGCCTCAGCCACTCTTGGTCATTATCATTTCCTCTCCACTCTAGCAAATTAGCCATCTTGAATAGTAGCTAACTTTCACTGTATACTTATTACATGCCCAAAATCCTCAGAGCTGGACCAGTAAGCAACATCATGATAAACTGAGAAAAGATCAAAGTTGTCCAAGGATTTCATTTTACTTGGATCCACAATCAACACCCATGGAAAGTTGCAGTCAAAAAATCAAACGATGGACTGCATTGGGTAAATCTGTTTGCAAAAGACCTTTTTAAAGTGTTAAAAAGTAAAGATGTAACCTTGAAGACTAAGGTGTGCCTGACCCAAGCCATGGTGTTTTCAGTCGTCTCATATGCATGTTAAAGCTGGGCAATGAATAAGGAAGACCGAAGAACTGATGCCTTTGAATTATGGTGTTGGCAAAGAATATTGAATAGATCATAGACTGCCAGAAGAACAAACAAGTCTGTCTTGGAAGAAGTATTGCCAGAGTGCTCCTTGGAAGCAAGGATGGTGAGACTGTCTCTTCACTGGCTTTCAGTGTATGCATTTGCTCTTTTCTCGGGATATCTTGCAGTTTCACACTTTCTCAGTAGAGTGGCTGATCCTTTACTTACCTGGAGAACCCCCACTCAGTTATTATACTTAATGAGCAGTAACATTTCAAGCACTGCTCTAGGCCATAGGGATGGGTGGTGGAGGAGAGTGGTACAGAATGGATACAACATATTCCAGTCATCTAGGAGCTTTAAAGTGTATTTGAAAACAGGCCAACCAGTATAGCCTGATTTGATAGTTATCACAACAGAGGAATGCAAACAAATTTCTGCCTGGTTGATCAAAGGAGAGGTAACTTGTGAGAAGATGTATACATATTGCATTGGGGAAGTCTGCTGCAAAAGACCTCTTTATAGTGTTAAAGAGCAAAGATGTCACTTTGAGGACTATGATGCGCCTGACCCTCAGTTGCCTCGTGCATGAGAAAGCTGGACGATGAACAAGGAAGACTGAAGAGGAGTTGATGCATTTGACTTATGATGTTGGTGGAGAATATTGAATATACCATGGACTACCAGAGAATGAACAGATGTGTCCTGGAATCAGTACAGCCAGAATGGTTCTTAGAAGCAAGGGCATATTATCAGGAGGGACCAGTACCCGGAGAAAGACATCATGCTTGGTAAAGCATATGGTCAGCAAAAAAGACGAAGACCGCCAACGGGGTGGATTGACACAGTGCCTACAGCAATGAGCTCAAACATAGCAACACTTGTGAGAATGGCCAGGACCAGGCAGTGTTTTGTTCTGTTGTACATAGGGTCGATATGACTCAGAACTGACAAAATGGCACCTAACAATGACAAGAACATATTTTATATATACACGTACATATGAAATACAGTTCAGTTTGTGAGTTTTACAGCCACCACTGCAATACATTTTTTAAAATTTCCATTACTCCCGAAAGTTTCTTCATGTCTCTTTGCCCTGTTTCCAGCCTCAGCCCCAGTAAACCACTGATCTGCTTTTGTATATGTAAGGAAAACCATAAAATAGGTTGGTTGGAACTTAAAAGTAATTTTGTTTGCCAGAACTATGCTAAAAAGATGCTCAAATTATTACCTAAATTTATTATCTATTAAACTAACTATGATTACGCATACATATGTATAAAATCCCCCATGTGTCTGTCAGTTCGTCGTACTGTGGGGACTTGCATGTTGCTGTGATGTTGGAATCTATGCCGCCAGTTTTCAGGTACCAGCAGGGTCACCCATGGCAGACAGGTTTCACCTGAGCTTCCAGACTAAGACAGACTAGGAAGAAGGACCCAGCAGTCTACTTCTGAAAAGAATTAGCCAGAGAAAACTTTACGAATAGCAGCAGCAAATTGTCTGATACAGTGCCAGAAGATGAGCCCCGCAGGTTGGAAGGTACTCAATAGATCACTGGGGAAGGGCTGCCTCCTCAAAGTAGAGTCCACCTTAATAACATGGATGCAGTCAAGCTTTTCTGGACCTTCATTTGCTGATGTGGCACAACTCAAAATGAGAAGAAACAGCTGCAAACATCCATTAATAAGCGGAACGTGGAATGTAGGAAGTATGAATCTAGGATAATTGGAAATCGTCAAAAATGAAGTGGAACACGTAAACATCGATACCCTAGGTATTAGTGAACTGAAATTGACTGATATTAACCATTTTTAATTGGGCAATTATATGGTCTACTATGCCAGGAATGATAACTTGAAGAGGTGTTGCATTCATCGTCAAAAAGAACATTTCAATATCTATCCTAAAGTACAACATTGTCAGTGATAGGATAATATCCATATACCTACAAGGAAGACCAGTTAATATGACTATTATTCAGATTTATGCAACAAGCACCAGGGCCAAAGATGAAGAAATTGAAGATTTTACCAGCTTTTCTGCAGTCTAAAATTGATTGAACGTGCAATCAGGATGCATTGATAATTACTGGTGATTGGAATGTGAAAGTTGGAAACGAAGAAGGACTGGTAGTTGGAAAATATAGCCTTAGTGATGGAAACGATGCCGGAGATTGCATAATAGAATTTTGCAACACCAACGACTTCTTCATTGCAAATATTTTATTTCACCGACATAAGCAGTGACTATACACATTCCATCACCAGATGGAATACACAGGAATCAAATCAGCTACATCTGTGGAAGGAGATGGTGGAAAAGGTCAATATCATCAGTCAGAACAAGGCCAAGGGCTGACTGCCGAACAGACCATCAGTTGCTCTTATGCAAGTTCAAGTTGAGGCTAAAGAAAATTAGAACAAGTCAACCAGAGCCAAAGTATCACCTTGAGTATATCCCACCTGAATTTAGAGACCATCTCAGGGATAGATTGGATGCATTGAACGCTAATGACCAAAGACTAGATGAGTTGTGGAATGAAATCAAAGACATCATACATGAAGAAAGCAAGAAGTCATTAAAAAGACAGAAAAGAAAGAAAAGACCAAAATAGATGTTAGAAGAGGCTCTGAAACTTACTCTTGAACATTGAGTCGCTAAAGCAAAAGGGAGAAATGATGAAGTAAAGAACTGAACAGAAGATTTCAAAGGGTGGATTGAGAAGACTAAGTCAAGTATTATAATGACATGTGCAAAGACCTGGAGATAGAAAACAAAAAGGGAAGAACGTGCTCAGCATTTCTCAAGCTGAAAGAGCTGAAGAAAATTTCAACCCTTGCCTTGCAGTAGTGAAGGATTCTATGGAGGAAAACATTAAATGACACAGGAAGCATCAAAAGAAGATGGAAGGAGTAGAGAGTCGTTATACCACAAAGAATTGGTCGACTTTCATCCATTTCAAGGGGTAGTATATGATCAGGAACCGATGGTGCTGAAGGAAGAAGTCTAAGCTACAGTGAATGCATTGACAAAAAACAAGGCTCCAGGAATTGACGGAATATCAATTGAGATGTTTCAACAAACAGATGCAGTGCTGGAAGTGCTTACTCGTCCGTCTATGCCAAGAAATGTAGAAGACCGCTACCTGGCCAACTAACTGGAAGAGATCCATATTTATGCCTATTCCCAAGAAAGGTGATCCAACTGAATGGGGGAATTATCGAACGATATCATTAATATTTCACACAAGTAAAATTTTGCAGAAGATCATTCAATTGTGCATGAGCACAATTAAGTGTTCTGGAATTCCCATGCTTCACAATGTTATCCGTAATTTGTGATGATCCACACAGTCAAATGCATTTGCGTAGTCAGTAAAACACAGGTAAACATCTTTCTGGTATTCTCTGCTTTCACCAAGGTCCACCCAACATCAGCAATGATATCCCTGGTTCCATGTCCTCTTTTGAATTTGGCCTGAATTTCTGGCAATTCCCTGTCAATACACTGCTGCTGCCGCTTTTGAATGAGCTATACGTAGATTAAGAGGCAGTTATTTGGACAGAACAAGGGAATACTGTGTGGTTTAAAGTCAGGAAAGGTGTGCATTAAGGTTGTATCCTTTCACCATATCTATTCTATCTGTATGCTGAGCAAATAATCCGAGATAATGGGGCATTAGGATTGGAGGAAGACTCATTAACAACCTGAGTTATGCAGATGATACAACCTTACTTGCTGAAAATGAAGAGAACTTAAAGCACTTACTGATGAAGATCAAAGACCACAGCCTTCAGTATGGATTACACCTCAACATAAAGAAAACAAAAATCCTCAAAAGGGAAGAAAATATAGCCAAAATACTCCTAGAAGCAAGGATGATGAGACTTCATTTCCTAAACTTTGAACATGTTATCAGGAGGGACCATTCCTTCTTTAAGGCCGTCAGGCTTGGTGAAGTGTATGGTCAGCGAAAAAGAGGGAGACCCTGAACAAGGTGGATTGTCACAGTGGCTGTAACAATAGGTTAAAGCATAACAACGATTATGAGAATGACGCTGGACGAGGCAGTGTTTTCATTTGGTTTTACATAGGGTCACTATGAGCTGGAATCAACTGGATGGCAGCTGAGAACTACAGTGGTTGATGATCTCGAGCATTTCCTCATGTATCTGTTAGCTACTTAAATGTTCATATCCTTTGCCCTTTTTTTAAATGGATTAATTGCCTTTTTGTTGTTGAAGTGTTGAATTATTCTAAAGATTTTAGAGATTAGACCGTTGTTGGATATGTCATAGGCCAATTTTTTTCCCCAGTCTGTAGGCTCTCTTTTTGCTGTTTTTGTGAAGTCTTTTTATGAGCATAAGTTTTTAATTTTTAGGACCTCCCAGATTGGGGGCCCTGGTGGCTCAGTGGTTAAGCATTTGGCTTCAGCCAACAGTTTGGCAGTGGCTGTTCTAAACTGGGAACTTAGGGCAGCAGTGGCTCCTGTCCAGGCACAAATGGTTCACATACTTTGAATGCCTTTCCCCCCTGCATGGACCCATGTGGCCCCATTTCTCTAGCTAGGCCCTTGTTACATGGAAAGGGTGTATGTACCTGACTTTCACTGTTTCAGCATGTGGTTGAGAGGCGGGTTTTTGATGTTTGACACCACTCTGCCAATTAAGCAGGGTCCTCACCTACCCACATAAGTGGCCTGAGGACTGGTGGCTCCACCCATGCCGCCTAGCCACAAGTGATGGGGTCAAAGGGTAAGTGGTGCCTCCCAGTCCTTACAGTTAAAAGCAATGGGCGCCTATGGTATGGCTGTAGAGCCTACCCACCTGTGTGCTCTAGAGAACAGGGACATGCCTTCCTCACAGACACTCACGGGGAGGTTGTCAGCCTGCTGCCTTGCTCAGAGTGTGACCCCCTGCTGCAACCAGAAACCTGTGCATAAACCAATCACCACTGCTCCTCTAAGACTGTAGGTGAGAGCTTACAGCATTCACTTAGTGACCAGCTACCGGGACACTTGAACTGAGCCCATACAAGAAAAGTGAATGGACTCCTAGGCTTGTATACTTGGTAACAGCTCTAATCATCTGGTGACAGGAAAGTAGAGCTTCAAAGTCTCCAGTAATCAGTTCACTCGAGCAGCCTATTTAGGTATATCCAAACAAAACAAAGCAAGAAGCCAGGACACAGTAAGCAAATATAAAATAAATTAATAACATATAGAAGGCTTGGAGATAAAGAAGCAGACCATGATCACTTCAACAAACTCCCAAAACAAAGAATCAAGGAATCTTCCAGATGAAGATAAAAAAAAAATCCTGGAATTACCAGAGATAGAATACAAAAGATTAATATACAGAACTCTATAAGAGATCAGGCAAAACAGAACAAGCCAAGGAAGACACAAATAAAGCAGTTGGGAAAATTAAGCAGGCTATTCAAGAGCATAATGAAAAATCCAATAGGCTGCAAGAATCCATAGAGATACAGAAATCAGAAATTCAGAAGATTAGCAGTGAAATTTCAGAATTAGACATCTCAATAGAAAGTCAGAGGAGGAGAATTGAGGAACTAAACATCAGAATTAGTGAGATTGAAGATAAAACACTTGGCACCAGTATATTCAAAGAAAAATCAGATAAAAGAATTAAAAAAAATTAAGAAACCCTAAGAATCATGTGGGATTGTATCTAGAGGAATAGTGCACGAGTGATCAGAGTATCAGAATAGGGAGGGAAAACAGAATATACAGAGAGAATTTTTGAAGATCTGTTGGCAGAAAACTTCCCTGATATTGTGAAAGATGAAAAGGTATCTATCCAAGATGCTCGTTGAACCCCATACAAGGTAGATCCCAAAATAAAGTCACCAAGACATATTATAATGAAACTTGTCAAAACCAAGGATAAAGAGAGAATTTTAAGAGCAGTAGGGTTAAACAAAAAATCACCTACCAAGGAGAGTCAATAAGAATAACCTTGGACTACTCAGCTGAAACTATGCAGGCAAGAAGGCAATGGGATGACATATATAAAGAAATTGCCAGCCAAGAATCATATATCCAGCAAAACTCTCTCTCAAATATGAAGGTGAAATTAGGACATTTTTAACCCTGGTGGCATAGTGGTTAAGTGCTACAGCTGCTAACCAAGAGGTCGGCAGTTCAAATCCACCAGGTACTCCTTGGAAACTCTATCGGGCAGTTCTACTCTGTCCTATAGGGTCGCTATGAGTCGGAATCAACTCGACGGCAGTGGTTTTTTTTTTTTTTTTTTTAGTTAAACAGAAATTTAGGGAATTTGCAAAAATTAAACCAAAACTACGAGAAATACTTAAAGGGAGTCCTCTGGTTAGAAAATCAATAACATCACATAACAACCCAAAACTAGAACACAGGACAGAGAAATCAGATATCAACCCAGATAGGGAAATCATGAAAATAAATTAAGATAGAACACTCAAAACAAGGAATCAGTGATGTCATTATGTAAAAGATGACAACGTTAAATCAATAAAGAGGGACTAAAAAAATGTAGTCATAGATCTTTAATATGGAGAGGAAGTCAAGGTGATATAGGGAGATAAAAGTTTGATTTAAACTTAGAAAAATAGGGGTAAATAATAAGATACCCAAAAGGAGACTAACAATGCTACACATCAAAATAAAATAAAAGAAAAACATGAAGACTCTGTGCAAAAGCAAAATAAACACAATGAAAAAGAGGAAAAGACAATATATAAAAAAAAAACTCAGCGCAAAAAATTAAGTGGAAAAAAGAAACTGTCAACAACACACAAAAAAGGACATCAAAATGACAGCACTAAACTCATACCTGTCCATAATTACGCTGAATGTAAATGGACTAAAATGCATCAATAAAGAGACAGAGTTGCAGGATGGAGAAAAAACACGATCCGTTTCTATGGCTGCCTACAGGAGACACACCTTAGACTCAAAAGGTCAGCAGATCAGTCCACCAGCCACTCCTTGGAAACCATAAGGGGCGGTTCTACTGTGTTTTACAGGGTAGCTATAAGTTGGAATTGACTCAGTGGCAGCTGGTATGGTAGTTACCTAATTTATCTACTGGTGTTTGTGCATTGTTAGTTATGGTTTATATTGTATTTATTCCATGTTTTAGGGCCCCTAGTGTTTCTTTATTTTTTTCTCCATGATCTTTATAGTTTTAAGTTTTATATGTAGGTCTTTGATCCATTTTGAATTAGTTTTGGCATCTGGTGTGAGGTATGGGTCCTGTTTCATTTTTTAACAGATGGGCATCCAGTTTAGCCAGCACCATTCATTCGAAAGATTGTCTTTTCGCTATTTAGTGGAGTTTGTTTCTTTGTAAAAGATCAGCTGACTGTGGGTGATGGATTTATGTCCGAGTGTTTGATTCTGTTCAGTTGGTCTGTGTGTCTGTTATTGTGGAAGTACCAAGCTGCTTTGAGTACTGTGGCTGTACAGTAAGTTCTGAGATCAGGTAGTGTGAGGTCTCCCGCTTTGTTCTTTTTCTTCAGTAATGCTTTGCTTATCCGATGTCCCTTTCCTTTCCACATAAAGTTGGTGATTAGTTTTTCCTTCTCGTTAAAGAATGCTCTTATTATTTGGGTCGAGATTGCATTATATCTGTTTTTCACTTTGCTTAGAATTGATGTTTTCGCAATGTTGAGTCTTCTTGTTTATGAGTACGGTTTATTTCCCCATTTATGTAGGTCTCTTTTGGTTTCTTGCAGTAATGTTTTACATTTTTCTTTATATAAGTCTTTTATGTCCCTGGTTAGATTTATTCCACAGTGTTTTATCTTTTTAGGGGGTGTTATAAGTGGTATAGTTTTCCTGATTTCCTTTTCGAAGTTCTCTTTGTTGGTGTATAGGACTCGAACTGGTTTTTGTATGTTGATCTTGTATCCTGCTACTCTGCTGAATCTTTCCAGTAGTTTTCGTGTGGAATCTTTGGGCTTTCTATGTATAGGATCATATCATCTGCAAATAAGGATAGTTTTACTTCTTTTTTTTCCAATTTGGATGCCCTTTCTTTCTTTCTCTTGCCTTATTGCTCTAGGTAGAACTTCCAGCACAGTGTTAAACAGGAGTGGTGATTTATCCTTGTACTGTTCCCATTATCAGGGGGAGTGCTTTCAGCCTTTCTCCATTGAGAATGATGTTGTCTTTAGGTTTTGTATAGATGCCCTTTATTATGTTGAGGAATTTCCCTACTATTCCAGTTTTTTTGAGAGCTTTTGTCAGGAATGGGTGTTGGACTTTATCAAATGCATTTTCTCTGTTGATTAAGATGATCACATGATTCTATTCTTTTGTTCTATTTATATGTTGATTGATTTTCTACTGTTGAATCATCTTTGCATACCTGGTATGAATCCCACTTCTTCATGGTGTATTATTTTTTTGATATGATGCTGAATTCTGTTGGCTAGAATTTTGTTTAGAATTTTTACATCTATATTCATGAGAGATATTGGTCTGTAATATTCTTTTTTTGTGTGTGTGTGGTATCTTTGCCTGGCTTAATATCAGGGCTATGCTGGCTTCATAGAATGAATTTGTGAGCATTCCTTCTTTTTCTGTGCTATGAAACAGTTTGAGCAGTATTGCTGTGAGCTCTTTGAATATTTGGTAGAATTTTCAAATGAAGCTCTCTGGGCCAGGGCTTTTTTTATTGGGAGTTTGTCTGTTACTTCTTCAATCTTTTGTTATGGGTATGTTCAGATTTTTTATCTCAGTTTGTATTAGTTTAGGTAATGGTATATTTCTAGAAATTTGTCTGTTACCTCCATGGTATTCTGTTATAATCCTTGTATTTCAGTTGGATTTGTTGTAATGTACCAATCCTCGTTCTCATTTGGGCTATTTGCTTCTCTCCTATTTTTCTTTTGTCAGTTTGGCCAAGGGCTTGTCAATTTTGTTAGTCTATTCCAAGAACCTTCTTTTGGTATTGTTGGTTCTTTCTATTGTTTTTCTGTTCTGTATTTTGTTTATTTCTGTTCTAATCTTTATTATTTCCTTTCTTCTGATACCTGTGAGCTTCTTTTGCTCTTCTCTATTCATTCAAGTTGTAGGGCTAAAGTTTTGATTTTGGCTCGCTCATGTTATTTGATGTGTGTTTATTTCTAAAAATTGAACTCTGAGCACTGCCTTTACTGTGTCCCAAATGTTTTGGTATGATGTGTTTTCATTCTCATTTGATTCTAGGCAATTTTTTATTTTTCTTTGATTTCTTCTGTTACCCAGTTGTTTTAAGCAAGGTGTTATTCAGTTCCCATGTATTTGATTGATTTGTGGCATTATATCTTCTGTATCTTCGTTGCATTTCTTTCTACATATTCTGTTCTTTACCAAGAGTGCTGTTTTGAAGTCTCTGACTATTCTGTGGAACTGTATTTCCCTTTTCAGTGCTGTTAGAGTTTCTTTTATGTACTTTGGAGCCCTGTAATTGAATGTGTGTAGATAATTATTAAGGTTACATCTTCTTGATGGATTGTTCCTTTAATCATCATGTTATGTCTTTCCTTGTCATTTATGGTTGATTTTGCCTTAAAGTTTATTTAATCTGAGATTAGTGTTGCTGCTCTTGCCTTTTTTGGTTACTGTTTGCTTGATGTATTTTTTCCGTCCTTTGATTTTTAATATATTTATGTCTTTCTGTCTGAGGTGCATCTCTTGTATACAGAGTATTGATGAGTTGTGTTTTTTTAAGTCCATTCTGCCACTTTCTGTCTCTTTATGGATGTAATTTAAGCCATTTACATTCAGTGTGATTATCAATAGGTACAAGTTTATTGTTGACATATTGTTGTGATCTTTTTTTTTCTTTGGTGCTTGTGTTTTCTTTGTTCCTTTTACTTTCCTGTGCTGTTTTTCTTTTTTTTTTTAATTATTTGTGGAATTTCTTTTATTATTATAGATTTTGTGTTCACTGAGTCTTTATGTTTTTCTTTGTTTTTATTTTGATGAGTAGGTTTGTTAATTTTCTTTGTGGTTACCTTGAAATTTACCCTTGTCTTCCTAAGTTTGAATCAATCTTTTATTACTTGGTGTTGCATTGACTTTTTCTCCGTTTGAAAGTTCTGCACCTACACCATTTATTTCCGTTTTTATTGTTCTGATGTTGTTGTCATTTACAGAGTGACATCTCTGTTTCCCTGTGTTAAGTCTTTTAGCTTTGTGTTATTGTTGAGAGTTCTTTATCTAGGTTGGTATCTGGCTGATGCTGTCCTGTGTCCTAGACTCAGGTTGTTTGTCTTATGTTGTTATATTGTCTTATATTGTTGTTTATATTGTAACTGAAGGACTCCCTTTAATATTTCTTCTAAGTTTAGTTTGGCTCTTATGAGTTTATTTAATTTCTTTTTACCTGGAAGTGTCCTAATTTCATCATCGTATTTGAGGGGGAGACATTAGCAGAATATATTATTCTTGGTTGGTAGTTTTTTTCTTTCAGGGTTTTATATTTGTCATCCCATTGCCTCCTTGCCTAAATAGTTGCCATCGAGTAATCAGAGCTTTACCTTATTTTCTCCCCTTTCTATATGAGTTTTTACTTTTCTCGAGCTGCTATTAGGATTCTTTCTTTGTCTTTAGTTTTTGCAAGTGGTTTGTGATATGTTTTGGTGATTTTCTTTTGTGGTCTATCCAATATGGCGTTTGTTGAGCTTCTTTGATATTTGGAAAGTTTTCTGCCATCAAATTTTCAAGTATCTTCTCTGTATTTTCCATTTTCTTTCCCTGTTCTGGAACTCCAATCGTATGTGGATTTTTGCTCTTGATTGTGTCCCACATGATTCTTAGTTTTTCTTCATTCTTTTCTCTAACCTTTTCTTAAATGAAGTGGTATCCATGGATTTGTCTTCAATCTTGTGATTCTGTTTTCCATTGTTTCAAATTTGCTCCTATAACCTTCTATTGGCTTGTCCATTTCTGAAGTTTTGTTGTTTATCTTTTGGTTTTTTAGTTGTTGCTTTTGCATGATTTCTTTCTTTCTTTCTTTTTAGAGCAGGGATCATGTTTTATTCATTTTTTTGAAAAATAATTTTTATTGTGCTTTAAGTGAAAGTTTACAAATCAAGTCAGTCTCTCACACAAAAACCCATACACAACTTGCTACATACTCCCAATTACTTCCCCCGCCCCACGAGGCAGCCCTCTCCCTGTTTCTACTCTCTCCTTTTGTGACCATTTTGCCAGCTTCCAAACCCCTCTACTCTCACATCCCCCCTCCAGGCAAGAGATGCCAGCATTGTCTCAAGTGTCCACCCGAACCAAGTAGCTCACACCTCACCAGCACCCCTCTCCAACCCATTGTCCAGTCCAGTCCATGTCTGACGAGCTGGCTTTGGGAATGGCTCCTGTAGTGGGCCAACAGAAGGCCTGGGGGCCATGATCACCGAGGTCCTTCCAGTATCAGTCAGACCACCAAGTCTGGTGAGGATTTGGGGTCTGCATCCCACTGTTCTCCTGCTCCCTCAGGGGTTCTCTGTTGTGTTCCCTGTCAGAGCAGTCATTGGTTGTAGCCAGGCACCATCTCGTTCTTCTGGTCTCAGGATGATGTAGTCTTTAGTTCATGTGGCCCTTTCTGTCTCTTGGGCTCATTATTATCTTGAGTTCTTGGTGTTCTTCATTCTCCTTTGATCCAGGTGGGTTGAGAATCATTGATGCATCTTAGATGGCTGCTTGCTAGCATATAATACCCGAGACGCCACTCTTCAAAGTGGGATGCAGAATGTTTTCTTAATAGATTTTATTATGCCAGTTGACATAGATGTCCCCTGAAACCATGGTCCCTAAACCCCTGCCCCTGCTTCACTGGCCTTCAGAGCATTCAGTTTATTCAGGAAACTGCTTTGCTCTGGTTTAGTCCAGTTGTGCTGACCTACACTGTGTTGAGTGTTGTCCTTCCCTTCACCCAAAGTAGTTCTTGTCTACTATCTATTTAGGAAATACTCCTCTCCCACCCTCCCTTCCTCCCCACTCTTGTAACCACAAAAGAGTGTGTTCTTCTCAGTTTCACCTATTTCTCAAGATCTTATAATAGTGGTCTTACACAATTTTTGACCTTTTGCAACTGACTAGTTTCACTCAGCATAATGCCTTACAGGTTTCTCCATGTTATGAAATGTTTCACAGATTGATCATTGTTCTTTATTGATGAGTATTCCATTGTGTGAATATACCATAATTTATTTATCCATTCATCCAACAATGAGCACCTTGGTTGGTTCCATCTTTTTGCTATTGTAAACAGTGCTGCAGTGAACATGGATGTGCATGTATCTGTTATTGTAAAGGCTGTTATTTCTCTAGGATATATTCCAAGGAGTGGGATTGCTGGATTGTATGGTAGTTCTATTTCTAGCTTTTTAAGGAAGTGCCAAATCGATTTCCAAAGTGCTTGTACCATTTGACATTCCCACGAGCAGTGTATAAGTGTTCCAGTCTCTCCACAGCCTCTCCAACATTTATTTGTGTTTTTTGAATAAGTGCCAGCCTTGTTGGGGTGAGATGGAATCTCATTATAATTTTGATTTGCATTTCTCTAGTGGCTAATGATGGAGAGCATTTCCTCATATATCTGTTAGCTGCCTGAATGTCTTTTTTAGTGAAGTGCCTGTTCATATCCTTTGCCCATTTTTTAGCTTGGTTGTGTGTCTTTTTGTGGTTGAGTGTTAGCAGAGTCATGTAGATTTTAGAGATCAGACGCTGGTCGGAGATGTCGTAGCTAAAATTTTTTTCCCAGTCTGTACGTAGTCTTTTTACTCTTTTGGTGAAGTCTTTAGATGAGATAGGTGTTTGATTTTTAGGAGCTCCCAGTTATCTGGTTTCTCTTCAGCATTTTTAGTAATGTTTTCTATTCTGTTTATGCCAAGTATTGGGGCTCCTAATGTTGTCCCTATTTTTTCTTCCATGATCTTTATCGTTTTAGATTTTATATTTAGGTCTTTGATCCATTTGGAGTTAGTATTTGTGCATGATGTGAGATACGGGTCCTGTTTCATTTTTTTGTAGATGGATATCCAGTTATGCCAGCACCATTTGTTAAAAAGACTATCTTTTCCCCAATTAACTGACACTGGGCCTTTGTCAAATATCAGCTGCTCATATGTGGATGGATTTATATCTGGATTCTCAATTCTGTTCCATTGGTCTATGTGTCTGTTGTTGTACCAGTACCAGGCTGTTTTGACTACTGTGGCGGTATAATAGGTTCTAAAATCAGGTAGAGTGAGTCCTCCCACTTTGTTCTTATTTAGTGATGGTTGACTTATCCGAGGCTTCTTTCCCTTCCATATGAAGTTGGTGATTTGTTTCTCCATCTCATTAGAAATGTCATTGGAATTTGGATTGGAAGTGCATTCTAAATATAGATGGCTTTTGGTAGAATAGACATATTTACAATGTTAAGCCTTCCTATCCATGAGCAAGTATGTTTTTCCACTTATGTAGGTCCCTTTTGGTTTCTTGCAGTAGTAGCTTGTAGTTCTTCGTATAGGTCTTTTATATCTTTGGTAAGGTTTTTTCCTAAGTATTTATCTTCTTGGGGGCTACTGTGAATGGTATTGATTTGGTGATTTCGTCTTCGATGTTCTTTTTGTTGATGTAGAGGAATCCAACAGATTTTTGTATGTTTATCTTGTATCCCGATACTCTGCTGAACTCTTCTATTAGTTTCAGTAGTTTTCTGGAGGATTCCTTGGGGTTTTCTGTGTATAAGATCATGTCATCTGCAAATAGAGATAATTTTACTTCTTCCCTGCCAGTCTAAAAAAAGATGCCCTTTATTTCTTTCTGTAGCCTTAATGCCCTGTCTAAGACCTCCAGGAAATGTTGAATAAGAGCGGTGATAAAGGGCATCCTTGTCTGGTTCTAGTTCTCGAGGGAAATGCTTTCAGGCTCTCTGCATTTAGGGTGATGTTGGCTGTTGGCTTTGTATAAATGCCCTTTATTATGCTGAGGAATTTTC
Source organism: Elephas maximus indicus (assembly GCF_024166365.1). Classification (NCBI taxonomy): domain Eukaryota; kingdom Metazoa; phylum Chordata; class Mammalia; order Proboscidea; family Elephantidae; genus Elephas; species Elephas maximus. Next base: position 68,880,385 of record NC_064820.1, read on the forward strand.
CTTCTATTCCTATTTTGCTGAGAGTTTTTTATCATGAATCGGTGTTGGACTTTGTCAAATGCTTTTTCTGCATCAATTGATAAAATCATGTGGTTCTTGTCTTTTGTTTTCTTTTTGTGGTAGATTACATTAATTGTTTTCTAACGTTGGATCATCCTTGCATACTTGGTATAAATCCCACTTGGATATGGTGGATTATTTTTTTGATATGTTGTTGAATTCTATTGGCTAGAATTTTGTTGAGGATTTTTGCATTTATGTTCTTGCGGGATATAGGTCTGTAATTTTCTTTTTTTTGTGTGTTGTCTTAAGCTGGTTTTGGTATGAGGGTTATGCTGGCTTCATAGAATGAGTTAGGTAGTATTCCGTCCTTTTTTATGCTTTTAAATACCTTCAGTAGTGGTGGTGTTAACTCTTCTCTGAAAGTTTGGTAGAACTCCGCAGTGAAGCTGTCAGGGCCAGGGCTTTTTTTGATTACCTTTTCAATCTCTTCTTTTGTTCTGGGTCTATTTAGTTGTTCTACCTCTGTTTGTGTTAGTTTAGGTAGGTAGTGTGTTTCTAGGAATGCATCCATTTCTTCCAGATTTTCAAATTAGTTAGAGCACAATTTTTCGTAGTGATTGATACGATTCTTTTAATTTCAGTTGGGTCTGTTGTGATATGGCCCATCTCACTTCTTATTCGAGTTATTTGTTTCTTTTCCTGTAGTTCTTTAGTTAGTCTGGCCAATGGTTTATCAATTTTGTTAATTTTTTCAAAGACCCAGATTTGGCCTTGTTAACTCTTTCAGTTGTTTTTCTATTCTCTCATTCATTTAATTCTGCTCTAATTTTTATTATTTGTTTTCTTCTGGTGCCTCAGGGTTTCCTTTGTTGCTCTCTTTCTATTTGTTCAAGTTGTAGGGACAGTTCTTTGATTTTGGCTCTTTCTTCTTTACTTCTGTGTGCATTTATCGATATAAATTGACCTCTGAGTACTGCTTTTGCTGTGTCCCAGAGGTTTTGATAGGAAGTTTTATTTCCTTCTTAATGCCTTATATAACCCAGTCTTTTTTGAGCAGGGTATTGTTCAGTTTCCAAGTATTTGGTTTCTTTTCCCTGATTCTTCTGTTATTGATTTCCACTTTTATGGCCATATGGTCTGAGAAGATGCTTTGTAATATTTCGATGTTTTGGATTCTGCATAGGTTTGTTTTATGACCTAATATGTGATCTATTCTAGAGAATGTTCCATGTGTACTAGAAAAAAAAAGTATACTTTGCAGCTGTTGGGTGTAGTGTTCTGTATAAGTCTATAAGGTCAAGTTGGGTGATTGTAGCAATTAGATCTTCCGTCTGTCTATTGAGCTTCTTACTTGAAGCCCTATCCTTCACTGAAAGTGGTGTGTTGAAGTCTTCTACCATAATTGTGGAGGTGTCTGTCTCACTTTTCAATTCTGTTAAAGTTTGTTTTATGAATCTTGCAGCCTTATCATTGGGTGCATAAATATTTAATATGGTTATAATTCCTGGCAAATTGTCCCTTTAATCCTTATGTAGTGTCTTTCTTTATCCTGTGTGGTGGATTTAACTTTAAAGTCTATTTTGTCAGAAATTAATATTGCCACTCCTGCTTTTTTGATTGTTGTTTGCTTGATATATTTTTTCTATCCTTTGAGTTTTAGTTTATTTGTGTCTCTAAGTCTAAGGTGTGTCTCTTGTAGGCAGCATATGGATGGATCATGTTTTTTTAATCCATTCTGCAACTCTCTGTCTCTTTATTGGTGCATTTAGTCCATTTACATTCAGTGTAATTATACAAAAGTATTTTTTTTATGAGTTTAGTGCTGTCATTTTGATGCCTTTTTTTGTGTTATTGACAATTTCATTTTTCCACTTACTTTTTTGTGCTGAGTTTTTCTTATTAGAATGTGTGTTCCTCCTTTTCATAGTAGTTGAATTTATTTTTGCTGAGTCGTTATGTTTATCTTGGTTTTTATTTTGAAGTATGGAATTGTTAGACCTTTTTGTGGTTGCCTTAATATATATCCCTATTTGACTAAGTAAAAACCTAATTTGTGTCGCCCTATATCTGTTGGTTTCCTCTCCATATGTAAGATCTATGCTCAATGCTGTCTCTCTATGGATTCTTTCAACTTATTAATTTTTCCACTATGTTCTTGAATAATCTTTTTGATTTCTTCAACTGCTTTATTGGTGTGTTCCTTGGCTTTTTCTCTAGATTGCCTTATTTCATTTCTGAGGTCATCCCTGATGTCTTAAAGCATTTTGTACATTAGTTATTTATATTCTACATCTGGCAATTCCAGGAATGTATCTACATCTGGGAATGATTTTGATTCTTTGATTTGGGGGTTTGTAAAAGCAATCATGGTCTGCTGCTTTATGTGATTTGGTATCGACTGCTGTCTCGGAGCCATCTGTAATATATTGTAATGTTTTCTTTTATATTTGCTCATTGAGTCTTGTCTTCTTGTTTTGTTTTGTTACAGTACACCCCGATGGGCTGCTAGATTGTGCTATCTTGACTGGTGTAGCTTTTGAATCACTTATGTCCTTTTACCAGCTGGTCTAAGCTGTTACCAGGTATATAAGCCTATGAGTCCATTCACTATTCTTGAGTAGAATCAGCTCAGGTGTCCTAGTCCTCAGGGTCACCTAGTGTGTGGTATAGGCTCTCACCTATTAACTTAGTGGAGTAGTGGTGATGGTTGTATGCACCAGTTTCTAGTAGCGGCAGGGGGTCACACTCCGAGGAGGGCAGGATGCTGACAGCCTTCCCTCAAGTGTCAGTGAGGTAGGAGTGGCACTATTTTCTAGAGCACCCTGGTGGGTGGACTCTGCAGCTGTACATTAAGGCACCCAATGCTTGTACCTCTGTAGATTGGTAGGTGTCACTATCCTCAGTCCCCTTTAGCAGGTGGCTAGGTGGTGTGGGTGGATCCTCAGCCCTCAGTTCCCTGGTGTGGATCAGTGAGGGCTCTGTTTAATAGGTAGAGAGGTATCTGACCTCCAAAACCTGCCTTTCCACTGCTCAGCTAAAACACTTACAGTCAGATCTCTATCAGAATTGCCTTTGCATTATAATAGCTACCTGGTTACCTGTAGGGTTGAAAGCCAAAGACTGTGGGTCTCTTATGCCTGGATGGAGCTGGTTCTGTAGTGTTACTCCAGTTTAGTGAAGTCAGGGAAGGATTTTTGCTTTGATTGTTAAATGCCGCTTTTCTCAGGCCAGGAGAATGGGTTATAAAAGAAAGAAGGAAAAAAAAAACCAAACTGGCAGTGCACTTCACTCTCTGGCCCAGGGAATTCAAATGTTAATGAAGCTGGCTGGGGAAGGGAGGGGATGGATCAGATAATTAATAGAGAGTAGTGCGGCAAGATAGACAAAGTTACTTATCTTGTTGGGTGAGGACTGTTTTTTCCTGAGATTCCAGAGGGATGTGTAGCTTGTGTGTGCTGGCTGGTTCCCCGCTGAGACTGCCCCAGAGGTTTAGGGCTGTGTCTTGTGCTTGTGCCGTCTCAGGAAGCTGCAATCAGCTCCTCCACGCTTAGTCCAAAGCCCAGTGCCAAGGTTTCCTTCAAGGCTCCAAAACCAGTCGCTGCTTCCCTGTGGTTTTTCGTTTGCCTGTCAGCAGCGTTGGTGTGCAGCCTCCGTGCGCTGGCTGGGTCTCCTCTGAGGTTGGTCCCGAGGGTTAGGCCAGCATCCTTGCTTGCCTCGTCTCGGTAAGCCACAATCAGCCCCACCAGTCTGGCACCAGGGAACCGCGAGGGCTCAAGGCTGCTGCATGGCACACTGGCTCCGGAAGCGGTTGCTGCTTCAGCATGTGGCTTTTCGCTCCCCTGTCACTCGGGTCAATTCCTTAGTTCTGTGTTTGATGTTCAGGGTTTATAGATTTTCCTGTATGTAATCGATTCACTTGTTTTTTCAAGCCTTTTTTGCAAGAGGGATAAGTGGAAGCTTCTACCTAGTCAGCCGTCTTGGTCCTGCCTCCTGCGTGATTTCTAGTTCTTAATTTATTTTGACATTTTGTTCTTGTATTATTTTTCTGAATTATTCTATTGCTTTGTGTTTTCCTTGATTTTGACTGTTTTTGTTGGCTTTGTCTGTCTTTTCCATGATTTTGTCTGTTCTTGGTTTTGTCCGTGTTTTCCTTGATCTCTTTCCTAATCTCTTGGAGAGCCCTAAATATTAATGTTTTGAATACCATATTTGGTAGTTCCAGTGTCTTCTACCAAAAGGTTATCTGATTCTTTATTTTGGTCACTTGCTGAAGCCAACTTGTGCTGTTTTTTTGTATGTTTTGGTATTGTCCGCTGTCTCTAAGACATTAAGGTACTGTTTTTTCCATTTATTGATTGTATGTTTCATTGTGCTTTTTTTTTGTTTTGTCAGGGTGGGTGGGCTGGGCGTGCTTTGCTGCTTGGTTGTCTGTGGGCACGATAGCTCTCACCAGCTTGTTTTAGTGGTGTATGAGGCTAGGTGAAAGGGAGAAAGAAAAAAAATCAGGAGTAAAGAAGAAAAGTGGTGGCTCAATGAGGGCCAGGATGGGACCTGGGGCAGTGGCAGGCCAGTGCACCGGTGGCACTCTTTCTGCAGTGGTGTGATGGGGGTGGGTGGAAAGGGGAAGAAGGTGGCATAGAAAGGAACAAGGAGAAATGGGGCTGTGGGGGCAAGGCGGACCCAGGGTGGTGGCAAGTCAGTGACTGCAGCTATGGTAACATGGCAGGGGCCAGTGGGAAAGGGGGTTAGGTGGCGTATGGGGCTAAATGGGAGGGAGGAAGCAAAGAAAGGAATAAAAATGGTGACATGGCGAGTGGGGTCAGGGCATACCTGGGGTGGTAGGATCTGCCGGGGTGGAGGGGGTTCTTGCTTCTTCTCACCAAAAGGGTGAGGGGTAGGTAAGAGAGCATGTTTCTGTGGTTACCAGCTGCTCTGCCTCCTGTTGGGAGCTCTGTGATATTGTCTTCCTGTATTCTCTGCCCAGGTTCATTGCTGGCTGTGCTTCGGGATGGCGACGTTGTGCCACGTTAGTTGGCAGGGGACCTCCACTCGATATCTGTCTTCATTCTCTGTTTTCTGTTGTTCAGTGTTTGACCTTGTTCTTTATTTCTTCATTTGATACTTAGGGTTCCAGGATTGACGTCTGTATCTGTTTTGCTTAGTTTTACGGGTCTTCGCTGCAGAGGGATGGCATGGCGAGTCTGTCTAGGGTGCCATGTTGGTTCTGCCTCTCTCTTTGTAGTATCTTTTGATGAACAGAAGTTCATAATATCAGTGTAGATGAATTTAATTGTTTACTTTGTTTTACACTTTTTGTTTAAGAAATTATTCTGTACCTTGAAAGGTTTTTTCCTTTTTCTTCCACTGAATATATACCAGAGTTGAAGCAGCAAGTTTCTTTGTATGTCCTCCTGAGCAAGAGACTTATTTTTCACTCACTCTGATACTGAAATCGCAACCTAGCTTTCTGCAGGGGGCATCCCTCTTATACATTCCTTCCACTGAGCAAGCCCAGAAAAGGGCTTAATATCCTGTTTTCTATACCCCATAAGGAGCCTTTGTAGTGCAGCAGTAAAATGCTTAGCTGCTACCATGTGGCAGTATGCTTCAGTAAAGATTACAGCCTTGGAAGTCCTATGGGGCAGTTCTGCTCTGTCCTCTAGGTTTGCTATGAGTCAGAATCAACTTGACAGCAACAAGTTTTTGGTTTCTACACCCCATGCTGACATAAATGACCCTCAGAATAACATAGAGGATTCTGAAACTGGGGAAATAGCAATCATAGCTCTCGGCTCTAGGACCACACTTCTTTAGCCTTGACCAGTGCCAGGAAATGAAAGTATCATACGCTGCCTCTCAGCACACACAAAGTAAGGAAGTGGATGCCAGGACCACTGTGACCTTTGCTACAGAATAACGAAGTACCTCCAAAACCTTGCTTGCTAGAAGAAACACCACAAATACAGCCATCCCTTCTGCTTTCCAAAGATTGAGTGAGTGCACCAACTTGGTAAAAGCCTGGTTATGTGTGGAACTTGAGCTGTAAGGGAATTTAGTATGTTTGAGCTTTACTTTTCCAGACACTGGCATGAAGTAAAGCATGGGTTAGGGTTTTTCTGAGAAAGCCACTAGTGTGGGGATATGATGGATGAATAAGCAAGGGTGGTACAGGGGAGACAACAGTCCCAGCTTTGGGAAAAGTGTGTTCAAAGGCCCCGTGGTTGGAGAGAACTTGGCCCTTCCATAGAACTGAAAGAGATTGTCATGATTGGAGTTCTGAGATCAAGAGAAAGCTTGGTAAGATTTGAGGATAGAAAGATGGGTGTTGATCAAGTTATTTGTGGTCTTATAAGTCAAATTAAGGACTTTGATCTTTATTCTTAGAGCCAGAAGGTCACTGAAGGGGATGACATAACCTTTGAATTTTAAAAAGATCATTATGGCTATGGTGTGGGGAATAAATTAGTATAGACAAGAATGGATGCAGGGGCTCTCTTCTCTAAAGTGAGTCTCTCAGTTTTTTTTTTTTTTTTTCTCATTTTCACATTTAAAAAAAATTTTACCCTCTAAGTTTCTCAAAGTACAAATATAAAAACCAGGCAAGTTCGATAGAATTTTGGTCCCTTTATACTTTTTTTTTTTTATATACTTAAAACATTTTAAATATTTAATAACTTTAACCTAAATGACATTTTTGTCACTTGATCTTTTGCTGTAATGCTACAGCTACACTAGTTAAATTATATAATTGGCTAACTTTTAGTGAATTAAATGATGGAATGTTATTGCTAACTTTGGAAAGAAAAAGAAATGTTAAACATCTTTCAAAACATTATATAATAATATTAAATTGTCGACTTTTTATGTTTAAGCTGCTCTGATTAATTAAAAATCTTAAAGATCATTAAATGATACTAGATATCATGGCCTAACCAAGGTGGCGCACACAGTTTTTGGAGGGCATAATTCAATACATGACATTCTACCCTTTAGCCCCCCAAAAAATCACACCTTTGCAACAGGCAAAAACATATTCAGCCCATCATACCATAGCAAAAGTATTAACTCCAAGTCTAAAATCCAAAAATTCATCTGCGAAACCTAGACTACAATGGCAGAACAGGCACAAGCTAGACATTTCCGTTACAAATGGGAGAAAGCCTGGAAAGTCAGCAGAACACATTACATAGCTCTCAAGGTTTTGAAAATATTCCTCTATTCTCTAAGACAATTTACAGAACAGCCCTGCCCTCCAGACCCTAGGTATTGGCCACTCTGTCTGAATTCTGAATGGAGGTCCCTGGCCCCTGGGCCTCAGCTCTGCCTTTCAGGCCCACTGGGACAGCAACTCTGCTCCCTTGGCTTTAGGTGCACCATTCTCCTAGTCCATCTGAGTGGTGACTCCACCTTGGAAATCCCATAGGTCGTGGCTCCACCCTTTGAAATCCCTGAGGTCATGGCCATACCTTTCAAGACTGAGGCAGCTCGGCTCCTTGTGTTTCTTGTCTCCTCAGCTTCTGCTTCCTGGTGTCTTGGCCTCCCGGCTCCTCAGGCCTCACGCCCGTGCCATCCCTGCTGGGACAAGTGTTCCAAAGCTCGGTAGCTTCACGGATAAGTGCCTGGAGGCACCCCATTCCACCAGGAAGCCTCCTGCGCACAGGCACTCAGCTCTCGCTCTGTGGGTTAGCTCCAGTGCTGTCTCATGATGGTCTCCTGGTTCTGCTGCTGCCAGTTCTCTGCTGCTGCTGCTCCTGCTGCTTCTCATCTGCTGCAGGCTCTCTGCCACTGCCACTTCTGTGCTGCTGCCTCTCCTCTATCTGTTCAGCTTCAAAACTACTTCCACATTTTAGGTACCTGTTAGAGCAGCACCCCATTTCCGGTACCACATTCTGTCTTAGTCATCCAGTGCTGCTATAACAGAAATTCCACAAATGGATGGCCTTAACAAAGAGAAGTCTAGTAGGTTACAAGTCCAAATTCAGGGTGTCAGCTTCAGGCGAAGGCTTTCTTTGTTGGCTCTGGAGGAAGGTCCTTGTTCTCAATATTCCCTTGGCCTGGGAGCATCTCAGAGCAGGAACCTCAGGTCCAAAGGATGTGCTCTGCTCCTACCGTTGCTTTGTTGGTGCTATGAGGTCTCCAACTGTTGCTTGCTTCCCTTTGCTTTTATCTCTTGAGAGATAAAAGGTGGTGCAGGCCACACCCCAGGGAAACTCCCTTTATATTGGATCAGGGTGTGAACTGGGTACGGGTGGTGTTACAGTCCCACCCTAATCCTCTTTTAACATAAAATTACAATCACAAAATGGAGGACAACCACAGAATACTGGGAATCATGGCCTGACCAAATTGACACACGTTTTTTGGGGGACATAATTCAATCCATGACAGCTAGCTTTAATGAAATACTGAGTCCTTTTCTGGCATGTGATAAACTTGTGCAATAAATCTGTTGTTTCAAGAGAGATGAGGTGAATTCACTCTTCCAGAAATATAAACCAATCTTTGAGTATCTTGTACAATTTAGAATCTTTACAGCAGGACAGATACATAAAATGGAAGCTTTTCAACCTGGGTACCAGCTTATTTTTTCTGTTATTGGTGCAGTCACATTTTCTAAAAGTTACCTTTTCAGATATTCTTGGTTTCTAGTAGAATCACTCGTGAATTCTTTTTTTAAACTCTCAACAAAACAGCGTCCGTATATATAAAATACAGGAGCAGTGGCATATCATTTGATTTTTCTGTATTGCAGAATGAGTATAACTTGACTCCAAAATGTGATGATGATAATGATAGTAATATGAAGCATTTTAAGTGCTTACTGTGTGGCAAGCACTTTGCTAAGTGCCATGTATGCTTTATCTCATTCAATTCTTGTGAAAACCCTGTGAGGTTGGTTCTGATATTATTCCTATTGCACAGATGAAGCAACGAAAGCCCGTATAAGTTGCACGGTTCTGTGTTTTTATTATTGAACTCCAGGTACTTTTTCATCTCCTTTGTCCTTTGCCTAGGAGGGAGGTATTGGGCCTAGAGTTCTAGTGACATTTTTCTTTTTATTTGAGAATTAACAAACTTAATGGCAAGTTGTGTAAAGGGCATAAACTTTAAGTGTACAGCTCAATGATTTTTTTACATGTGAGTATGTCCGGGTAACCACCTCCCAGGTAAAGTAATGCTGTTGTTGTTGTTAGATGTTGCTGAGTAGTTTTCACCTAATAGTGATCCCATGTGACAGAGTAGAACTGCCCCATTAGGTTTCCTGGGCCGTAACCTTCATGAAAGCAGATCATCAAGTCTTTCTCCCTTGGGCCGCTGGATGGGTTTGAACAGCCAAACTTTGTTAGCAGCCAAGGGCTTAATCATCGTGTCACAGGAGCTCCTTAGATATAGTGATATACTCTGTATTATAGAGCATTTCTATCACCCAAGCCTTTCATTTCCTTTCTTAGTTAATACTCCCCAGTCAATATTCCCCCCACCCCAAGATATTGCTATCATCTTTGGTTAGTTTTGCCTGTTCTTAAACTTTGTATGAATGGAATCATACAGGATATACTCTTTCATGTCTGGCTTATTTTGCTGAGCATAGTGTCTGTGAGTATCACTCACTATTTATCTATTTTCAGGTTGATGGGCATGCACATAGTTTCCACATTTTAGCAGTTAAGAATAAAACTGCTAGCGCATAGCAGTTTTAAAAGAAAAAAAAATTAATAGTGTCTTAGCGCCCCCTACTGCTTGATCAAATTATTTCATTTACAACAGTATTTTATGTCAACATTTTCCTGACAGCTTTAGTGAAATTGTCTGAGTTATCCTCCCTCCTTTCCTCCTTTCTCCACTTAATAAATTTGGGACGTGAAAATTTTGTTCAGTAGCTTTTTTAACCTTAATAAAACAAATTTTCCAAATTTCAGTTTAATTTTTTCTGTGGTGGTAACTTGTCATGTTACAACTTTAAATTCCTTAAATCTGATTGATTTCAGTTTCATCATTCATCTTAAAATATGTTGATTAAAATTTATTTTATAATATTTATGTGTGTACCTTTTTAAAAATTAAGTGGCTTAAGACAATAGTTTGATGTGTCCTGTTTTACCCATAAAATTATGTTCGAAACACGTGGTTATTATATATCTTCTTTTTTTTTTTGCCCAAGACTGTGTGTGTATGTGTGTCCGTATAAATATAGGCAAAGTAATTGGTAGTCTCACTTATAATTGAGGCTTCTGTGTGTACCTAGGTTGTCTTTCTTTGCCTGAGATCCATATCTAAGTTTTCAGACAAAGGAATCAGAATGCTCTCTACTGGTAAGCCAAACCCTTTAGTCTCCCCGCGTGTCAATTGTTGTGACTGATTTTTCTCTTCTGTTTCATGAAAGCTTTAACTTTCAACTACTTAGATAAAAATGTGTGTTTGCTTTATATTACTATTTCTCAAACGGAGGAGATTGAGTACAGGATGGCATATCAAAATCAATTGTGGGATTTTTTCTAAACCTGCTTTTCGTTTCATACATTAGTGTATTATTTTGCTTGTTTAAAAATAAGTTATACCTCAGGGTTTTTTTTTTTTTTTTTTTGGTAAGCCTTGGTGGTGCAGCAGTTAAGAGCTAGGCTGCTAAACAAAAGGTCAGCAGTTCGACTCCACGAGCCACTCTGTGGAAACTCTACAACGGGGCAGTTCTACTCTGTTCTGTAGGTCGCTATGAATTGGAATTACTCAACAGCAACGGGTTTTGTTGGTTTAGACAAGAATAACAGCCTCATGCCTTAACATATACTCAGGCTAAAGGTATAAGAAAGTTTACTGCCCTAGAATCTGTAGTATCTATTTGGTATAGGAAGTATCAGTGAAAGCATAGTGGCTGAAGGCATGAATTCTGAAGCCAGAATTTTGACTGCTGTAAGTGGGAATCCTCATTTTGCTACTTACTATGTGACCTTGGACAAATTACTTAAAAGTTGACTTAGTCTCTCTTCAGTTGCTTCCCAGTGTCTGTCAGTTTGTTGTACTTTGGGGGGTTACATGTTGCTGTAATGCTGGAAGCTATGCTATCAGTATTCAAGTACCAGCAGGGTCACCCATGATGGACAGGTTTTAGCTAACCTTCCAGACTAAGACAGACTAGGAAGAAGGGCCTGAAGGTCTCCTTCTGGAAGTGAAACCTTATGAAGAACAGCAGAACATATAATGTGATTTAATATCATGACCAATTTTATATGATTAAGCATCATGATCTACTTGTATGAGTAAATGAAATAATGAAATAGTAAAATTAAATAATACATGTAAGGCACCCAGCACAATCCCCAGCACATTAATAAGCAAGTCTCTTTTCTTGCTTTGTATGGTCAGCACTATAATATCTAGTAAACACTCAATAAATATGGGTTAGGTTGATGGCATTAACTTAATTTGATGTTAATGTTATGCTTTCTACAAATTTAGAAGTCTTTTTTTTCCTCATGTACAGACACAACCTGGAAAATTCTGGATCTAATAATGAAATAAAAATAAAATAAAAGATGGCTCTGTTTGTCAATTTCCAGTTGTGTTCTTTATAAGAGACTTTTAAAGAATTCGTTAGAATTATACTAGTCTGCATACCTGCTTCTTATGGAAGGTGCTAATGTATATGAGTATGGGTGTTCCATAGGATTAATTCTATTCTTCAAAAACTTCACTGGTAACCTTCATTTTCTTCCTGTCACTTCAGGCAAAACTACTTAGATAAAAGCTTCACTGTTTATTTTTATCAAGTCACTTGCTATGAGTTTCCCATACTCCATTCCCATATATATATGAGCAGTGGTGGTTCAGTGGTGGAACGCTTGCTGTAAATGTGAAATGTCAGATAACCAGATAGTTGATAAATGAGGAGAAGGTGTAAGTAAATTAAATGGCTGCAGATTCTTTCCTTCTTTTGCTCACTGCATTCCACTTTTGAATATATCTTTCTCATATTCCTCGAAAGATAGGTTTTGGAGAAGATCTTCAGGTTAGTGCTTTTTCCAGGTTACTTTTTTGTTGTTGTTGTTGGGTATCCTAACTTATATGTGAGTTCGTGAGAAAGGCCAGTAACTACTGAACTGTTATTGTAATTTAATGACTACCAGAACTTAAATTGGTAGAAAAGATGGTGGAAAAAGAGCAAAAATTAAATTAAAAAAATAAGTCAGTTCTTTACGTTAGTATAGATGGGAATTATAAGTAGGAGTTTAAGAGGTCACTATGGCGTGTGGCCCAGGAGTATAAATTTTAGTAAACATTCCAAGTGCCTCTAATGCTGGTGATCTAGGGACCACATTTTGAGAAACACTGCTCCAGGATAGCCCTCCACAGAGCTCATGATCGAGATCTAGATTGTTATCATTAGGCTAATCAAAAGAGAACCTACAACTTATCAGAGTGCTGCTGTTCATGTCAAACTCTCTGTAGAAACTCGCATCCACAGATTTCTTCTTAGGGTACCTAAAAATGAAGCACTGAAATTACCAATGACTGAACAATGAGTTGCTGCCAGAATTTTTTCCTTATGGAGGCAAATTTGATAACATATATTACCATTTGTATTGTGTCGTGGGTTTAGGAGAAAAGAAGCCAAGGGTATTTGCTTGTTCCATGTAGTTTGCTTGATGCCAAACCACTGAAGAATGATTGTGGCTTGAAGTTTCTTCTCTCTTCCTAAAATTGAAGTGACTTATCTTGAAGTCTTTGAAAGAAGTTGAGCAGACTTTCTGCCCAAAGGGGTTTCAACCTGTGACTTCAGATCTTGGTGGTTAAGGGCAGAGTGCTTATCTAGGCTCTGTGTATTCAAATCCCCAGTGGATCTGCCACTTGTTAGCTGTCTAATTGGGCAGCTGAATTATCACCTTTAAGCCTTATTTTCCACGTCTGCAGGACTGCGTTAATAACAGCCTATATCTTATGAGGTTATGGTGATTAAATGAGAAAATACATGTAAAATAACACAGCTACTGGCACATACAACTTCCCTTTCCATCAAGGTCAACTCCTCAACTTGATCCTTGGACCCAGTTAGGTTAATGTATAATTTTTAGTCTCTGTTAGCCTAAATCTTGGTTATTTTTGAAATCTGATCTTACTGTTTTTGTCAAATTATGAACAATTCTTTACTGAAATGTGAAACCTGTCGGGAGTCATTTGTTGTTGTTATCATTAGGTGCCTTTCGTGTCGGTTCCAACTGATAGTGAGCCTGTGTACAACAGCAGGAAACACTGCCTGGTCCTGCACCATCGTCATAATTGTTGCTATGTTCGAACCCTTTGTTGCAGCCACTGTGTCCATCCATTGTCTTCTTTTTTGTTTATCCGCTGTGTTACCAGGCAAGATGTCCTTCTCCAGGGACTGGTCCCTACTAATAACATGTCCAAAGTATGTGAGATGAAGTCTCTCCATCCTCGCTTCTAAGGAGCATTCAGACTGTGATTCTTCCAAGTCAGATTTGTTCATTCTTCTGCCAGTTCATAGTATATTCAATATTCTCTGACAACATCATAATTCAAAGACGTCAGCTTTTCTGTCTTCCTTATTCATTGTCCCTCTTTCGTGTGCAAGTGAGGCAGTTGAAAATACCATGACTTGAGGCAGGTGCACCTTAATCATCAAAGTGATATCTTTGCTTTTTAACACTGTAAAGAGGTCTTTTGCAGCAGATTTGCACATTGTAGTACATCATTTGATATCTCGACTGCTGCTTCCAGGGGCATTGGTTGTGGATCCAAGTAAAATGAAATCCTTGACAACTTCAATTTTGTCTCCATTTATCGTGATATTGCTTACTGGTCCAGTTGGGAGGATTTTTGTTTTCTTTACGTGAAGGTGTAATCCATACTGAAGGCTGTAGTCTTTGATCTTCATCAGTAAGTGCTTTAAGCCCTCTTTGCTTTCCAAAACCAGTACAAGATTGTTTTATCCGCATATAGCAGGTTGTTTATGAGTCTTCCTCCAATCCTTATGCCCCGTTCTTCTTCATATAGTCCAGCTTCTCAGATTATTTGTTCAGCATAAACATTGAATAAGTACGATGAAATGATACACACACTTCCCACACATCCATTTGTTGAAACATCTAAATCGGTATTCCATCAGTTTCTGGAGCCTAGTTTTCGCCATTGCCCTCAGTGCAGCTTGGACTTCTCCACTACCATTGGTTCTTGATCATGTGCTACCTCCTGAAATGGCTGGACGTCAACCAGTTCTTTTCAGTTTAGTGACCCTGTCTATTCTTTCCGTCTTCTTTGGATGCTTCATGTGTTGTTCAGTATTTTGCCCATAGAATCCTTCAGTACTGCAGCTTGAGGCCTGAATTTTTTCTTTGGTTCTTTCAGCTTGAGAAATTCCCATTGTTTCCATCCCGTTTAGTTTTCTAACTCCAGGTCTTTGCACATTTCATTGTAATACTTTGTGTTCTTGAGCCGTCGTTTGAAATCTTCCATTCAGCTCTTTTACTTTATTTATTCCATTTGCATGTTCAAGAGCAAGTTTCAGAGTTTCTTGTGATATCCATTTTGGTCTTTCTTTCTTTCCTATCTTTTTAATGATCTTTTGCTTTCCTAATGTATGGAGTCCTTGATGTCATTTCACAACTCATCTGGTCTTTGATCATTAGTGTTCAACGCATCAAATCCATTCTTGAGATGGTCTCTAAATTTAGGTGAGATATACTCAAGATCATACTTGGGCTCTCATGGCATTGTTTTAATTTTCTTCAATTTCAACTTGATCTGGCATATGCCTAATTAATTGTTGGCCCCTGGCCTTGTTCTGACAGAGGATATCGAGCTTCTTCATGGTCTCTTTTCACAGATGTAGTTCATTTGATTTCTGTGTATTCCATCCGGTGAGGTCCATGTGTATAGCCCACCATTTGTGTTGAAAAAAGTATTTTCAGTGAATAAGTCATTGGTCTTGCAAAACTCTATCATGCAATCTCCCACTTTGTTTCTATCACCAAGGCCATATTTTCCAACTAGCAGTCCTTCTTTGTTTCCAACTTCCGCATTCTAATCACCGGTAATTATCAATGCATGTTGATATGCATGTTTGATCAATTTCAGCCTGCAGAAGTTGGTAAAAACTTCAATTCCTGCATCTTTGGCAGTTTAAATAACTTATATATAGTCAATCACTATGAAACTCTATGGGGCAGTTCTACTCTGTCCTGTAGGGTCGCTATGAGTCAGAATCGACTTGACGGCACTGGGTTTTTGGGTATGATTGACAAATCACTTCAGTGAACATACAGAAGAGTTCCATCAGCCCCTGCCCAAATTCCCTCATGCTAGCCCTGTCCCCGAACCTGGCAAAGTCTAATCTCTTCTCCATCCCTATTGTTCTGCCTTTTCATTATGCTATCTCCCCTTGTTGAAGTGGGACAGCAGCCTGACGTGCAACTTCTTCATCTTCCCCTGGATCCTATTTCAGCCTCTCTGACTCCTGGGCCAGGCCTGTGTTAGCTTTGTGATGAAGAATGTGCTAGCTTCTCCTGATACAGTAAAACTCGTGAAAAGGGGATCTAGATAGGACTGCCCTGTTTTTCCGGGTCTCACAAGTTTTCTACCTCTGACAGGGTGTAGTCTTACCACTTTCCTATCACGGTCTATTAGCAGAAAATATTTGAGTTTTCCTTCTCTGACAGGTTTCCGCCTTACACAAGTTCCACCTTCACAGGTTTTACTGTGTATATCTATTTTGTGTCCCTGGGTCTCAGGGGTTTAGCCATCTCAGTGGTTCTGTTCCCTCCCTGAGCTATAGTTATGGATCCATCCTGTATTCTTCCTCTTCTCCTAGAGAAGAGGTTTTATTGTTGTTCCTCAGTGCCCTAAGGACAACACTGTTTGTTACCCTTCCCATAGTAGTTCAAGGTTTTTGTTCTGTTAGGGAGATAAGGGGGGAGGATCTGGCTGGAATTTTATGCCTTTCCCTGGGTGGCTGCTGTTCCCCTCCCGTAGGCCTTTACCACATTGGATTTTTAATTGGATGCTAGAAATTTTGAATTTTATGTTGTTGAATGCTGTGCTTTGTTTTATTAAAGATTTTTGTACTTTTGTCCTCGTAGTTTTCTGTGAATAAGTCGGATTATTTAGAAGCTTGTTTTAAGTTTATTTAGGGTGAGTTTCCAGTAGTCTTTATTCTAGGACTAATTTAGCCCCATTTTTATGGCATGAGACTTTGGGTCACTACTGTGTGCTTCATTATTTGGTGAGTCATTTTGCATAGGCTGGTTGGAAAGTAATGATTTCTGGCCCTGTGTGAACTCTTGGGATTGTTCAGCTTATTGGTCCCCTATTTGTTCTTTTCTCCTGTAGGTGTTCTGTAGTACAGTCACCTGGAGTTTCACTCCAAGAATGCACATACTGGAATTTGATCAAAGACTCCAGGGATCCCATATGCCAACTTGTATAGTTCTTTCTGTTTATAGCTTCTTTCTCTTGGGTACTTTGTCCTGCAAATTTTAGCTTCTTTAAGTTCTGCAAAAAATGATACTGGTTTATTCAACTCAGAAAGTTGGCCAGGCTCTGTTTGGGTTCCCTAGTCATTTGTTAATTGCCTTTAGGAGGAGACTATAAACAATTGTCAGCACAGTTTTTTTATTTTATTTTATTTTTTATTGCTCTCACAGTTCATAGTGCTTAGCTGCCTATTGTCCACTGAAGACTAGGAAGTAGTTGTTTCTTACATTTTGTCCAGTTGCTTATAGCAGGAAGTTAATTCTAGACTTTTATTTCTTCACGTTCCTAAGTGGAATTCCAGAAGTCATTGTTATCTTCTTTCTCCTGTTTTCAATGTCTTTTTTTTTTTTTTTTTTTTCTCGATGCTTTCTTTTAGTGTTGGATATCAGCAATTGGATTAAGTGCCTTGGTGTGGTTTTCTTTGTTTTTATCCTATTGGAGTATCACTGAGCTCCTTGTATATGTGGGTTTATGATTTCTAATTTTGGAGAATTTTGGCCACGATTTATTTATTTGTTCTGCCTTCCCTCTAATCACATGTATGTTGGACTGTTAGATGTTTCCCACAAGAAAATGAGGCTCTGCTCATTTTTTGATAGCTTTTTTCCCTCTGGGTGCTTGATTTTTAATTTTTTTTTCCTTAAGTGTTCAAATTCACTGATTTTTTTTTCGAGTATCTAATTTGCTGCTAAGCACACGCAGTGAAATTTTCATTTCAGATATAGTTTTTAGCACTAGATATTCTATTTGGTATTATTTTAAAGGCTTCCTTTTTTTTTATTATACTCATGTTTTCCTTTAAATACTTGAACATATTTATAATAACTGGTTTAATGTCTTTATCTGCTGATCCCATTATCTCTGTCTCTTATGGGTATATTTCTATTGGCCATTTTTTCCTAGCTATGGATCACATTTTTTCCTGCTTCATACATGTCTAGTAATTTTTATTGTAGGTTGGACTTTGAGGTTTTACATTATTGAGTGACTGGATGTTTTTATCTTCCTTTAAGGAGTGTTGAATTTTATTTTAGCAGGAATTTAAGTTATTTATTATTCATTCGGGAAACCCTGGTGGTGTAGTGGTTAAGTGCTACGGCTGCTAACCAAAGTGTCGGCCCCTTGAATCCACCAGGCACTCCTAGGAAACTCTATGGGGGCAGTTCTACTCTGTCCTATAGGGTCACTATGAGTTGGAATTGACTTGACGGCACTGGGTTTTGATTTTGGTATTATTCGTTCATTCTTTGGAGGCCTAGTTTTTAAGCTTTGTTAGGGTTGGTTTTTAATAGCTTTTACTGTAGGGCTAATCTTAAGCTAAGAGCCCTCTGGAGTTTCTCCTGAATGCTCCAGACCATCACTGAAGCCTTTCTACCCTGGCTGGCTGGGACTTGAACATCTTCCTGGCCTTGCTGGGAGCCTGTGTGAATTGTTCAGTTAACAGCTTGCTAATGGATGTATTTTCCTTCATAAATGTTCTTTATCTTGTCCACCTTTATTGAAATTCAATCAGAGATTTAAAGGAACCTCTATACAGATTTTTGGGATGTTTTCCTGTTTGTAGGTTCCTCTTTGCCAGTAAAATGTCTTGTAAACTCTATCTGTTCAGCCTCTGCATACTCTAGTATCTGTCTTGCCTGTAAGGCTGCTGTATCCTGCTTGGGTTCCTCCTCCCTGTACCAAGGTTCAGGAAGATCCTCCAGGCAGAAATCTAGGGTAAATGTTAGGTTCAGCTTATTTATTTTCCTGTCCTCAGGGATCACAGTCCTGAACTTTTTTGTCCAATGTCTTACAACAGCTCTTTATTATATTTTGTCTAGTTTTATCAATTATAATGGCGAGAGAGTAGGTTTGGTACCGTTTACTCTATGATTGCCAGAAGCAGGAGTAATTATTATATTTTATTTCTATTTGAATCAGTTTTTAAAATAAAATTTTAGTTACACAAGTATAACTTTTAATGTATTCTCCTGGTAAAACAATTCTGGGAAAGTTAAAGTTTCCCTTTGTTAATTCTCCTGATCTTGGTGTTTTCTTTTTCATATCTAATTGGTGCTATCAGTTTAGTACACAACTTTTTAGGTACCTTTTCTTTCTATTTACATGAATACGTTTCGATAGAAAAGCTATAATACAACTTTTATATGTTATATGTAGTTTTAGTATGAGAGTTCAGAGTGTATTTATTTCTCTTCCACTTGTTTTTTTTTAAAAAAACAAATAAAATGTATTAGAAATGTATCTCATTCGTACAAACAAACAAGCATATTTGTTGCAATTTTATTTTTAGTGAGAATAGAGATGATACTTCAACAGCCCATCTTCTGGACTTGGTATAGATGATTTCATTTCTTTCAGACCTTGCCAGCCAACCTTCAGTATTGTCCCAAATATTACTCGTGTGAAGACAGACAGACAGATTTCATCTCAGCCCCTGACAGTTGCCCTAGGGCCACTTTTTGTTTTTAGTTTCTACTCTTGGCATGGAGCATACTTTGTATTTTTTTTTTTTACCTATTAGGGTCGCTATGAGTCGGAGTTGACTCGATGGCAACGGGTTTATGCAATTATATACAGTACGCTGTTCTTCATTAAACACTCAGAGATTCCTCACAATTCTTATTTATTGAAAGCTCCCCATTCTGTTTTCTAGTTCAGCTATTGATTCTTTTTTTTTCTTTTCTTTTATAGTTTGTAGTTCGATAAGAGAGGATACACTCGAAAATGTATCATTTTGCCATCCTGAAGCCACTAATGACAGTCCTCTTTGCCTATAGTTTTCTTAAATCATTGTATCAGAAACTAGTATAAACCTTTGTGTATTTGCCCATCACTGTTGGAGGAGACATGTTAGGGCGCAGTAAGGTGATTGAGCCAGAGACTATTCCCGGAATGACCTCTTTTTTTCCCCTAATTTTGACTTCGTTCAGTAATATCCTCTTCATATTGCCATGCCCTTGCTTGGCCTTCTCTCAGTATTGACATGAAAGTTAGGAAAGTTACACTTTGTTAACCTGAATTGAGTTCAGGTAGGATGGATAGAACTGTAAAGTTTCTCTTTAACCAACCATAAGCCCTTTCCAACAGACTTTCTATTTGTCATGGAGATATTTTCAACCTGTTTTGTAGGATTTTTAAAACATCGAAATTGGAGAAATTTGAGGAAAACCTTTAAAAATTTTTCTTTATTATAATCTTGAATTTGGATTAAAACCAAAAATCAATCCCACTGCCGTTGAGTTGATTCTGACTCATAGCGACCCTATAGGACAGAGTAGAACTGCCCCATAAGAGTTTCCAAGGAGCACCTGGGGGATTTGAACTGCCAGCCTTATCTCTTAACCACTATGCCACCAGGGTTTTCTGAATTTGGATTAGCACTGATTATTGTTTATAGTATATGAAATACCATTGTGTACAGTATACAAAATAACAAATTGCCATCTAAGATAGTAACTCAAGTCTCTTTACCCTTTAAGTTATACATTATGATTTTTTGGCCTGAAAGGATATTAAATGGAGACAACTTCTTCATAGAGCTCCCCAATATGTAAAGACATCACACTGGAACTTTTTTGTCTATACTTGGCCACCTTTAGTATCTTAAACAAGATCTTTTGATAGAAGAGAATGATATAAGGACCAGGAGGGATCAGCTTGAGAAATTAAACCTGGAAATTCTGGGTGGTCCTGGCTACAAGCCACTATTTAAAGTAGATTATTCAGTAAAAGGTTCTTGAAGAGATTCAGCCCTGCTCCATTCATATCACTGTTAATGCAGATATTAAGACGTTTATTAATTTTCCTGTTGTTTGTTACTTTGTTAGCCTGGTTGTAGTAACTAGGTAGTAGTGCAACTTCTTGGGAATTTAAAAGCATTGTGCTTTGGTAACTTGCAGAGATACTTCAATGTAAAATCTGATCCTGGGAAAGGGTATGTGGGAAGGAGCCTTACCTTTCCCCCATCCCTCTCATTATTTCACAGAATGAAATCCAGTAGACCCAGAAAGAACCTTAGTGATTATCTAGCAATGTTTTACAGGTGAAGAAACTGAGGGCCGGGGAGATAAAATGACTGGTCGAAGGTCATATAGGTAGTAAAGAGCCATGTAGCTCAACCCTGACCTGCCCTACACATTTCTGATATGTTGGGAAGCCATACTGTCTAAACTGTATATGATATTTATTTACACAAATCTAGTTCAGAAAGGCAAAAGAGTTTCTCTCTGAAATTTTTGTCAGTCTTACACAGCTTAAGTTTAGTAAAGGCTTTTCTAGCTGTCCACACAACTACTTCTGCCCCCATCCTTTGTGCTTTTCTTGAGCATATTGATAAAGAATATAGGAACTTCTTTATTCAGCCATTAGGAGAACCCAAATAGAGACTGAAGACTAGGAAGGTTGCCATGAATGACACTATTTTCTCTCTCATAGAAAAAAAAGAAAAGAGCGTAGAATTTGTCCATTCAGTAACTAAACTCGTAAGTTTTAAATTTCAATTGATGAGCTCAAGTATAGTAAGGGCCTTTCATTTTTTAAATCACAAGTAGTATTCCCTGAAAAAGGAAAAAAATAATTTTGGTCTTCTGTATGAGTTTGTTTTCTGATATTAGCTGAAATAAGGTGGGAAGGGAATGGGAGTGTGTATTTCATCCTAGCTAAAATTGAGTTTGTATTTTTGTGCTTTACTTGATATGAAATTTGTGAAATAAATTCTGAACTGGCAATTAGTAATACCATGCATTTTGATACAACAGGATAGACATGATCCAGCTGGTGCTCAAAATATTTGTCATGTATGGCACATGAATATAGAAGCCCTTCCAGAGTGGATAAACTGCCTAATACAAAAAGTAAGTTTTGTAGTTTCTGAGTAGACTTAGGAAGACACAATTTTCAGAATGTTTTCATTTTCATTTTTAGAGCCATTTTTTTAGATGCTTCATTTTAAGAGACATGAGTGCATAAGTCCTGATTACACTTACTGGCTTCTTCACCATTACTGCAGTACTCCAGATACTTCCATACCTCAGACTTTGCACCTTGTATTTCTTGTTCCTTGGATGCTGTTCCTACACATAGTCACCTGGTTTGCTCCTTCATTTCGATAGTTCTTTTCTTTCAGTGGAAGCTCTGGTGGTTAAGTGCTACAGCTGCTAACCAAAAGGTCGGCAGTTTGAATCTACCAGGCGCTCCTTGGAAACTCTATGGGGTGGTTCTACTCGGTCCTGTAGGGTCGTTATGAGTCGGAATTGACTTGACAGCAATGAGTTTGTTTGTTTTTTACTTTCAGTGGGAGCCCTGGTGGCACAGTGGTTAAGAGATTGGCTGCTAACCAAAAAGTCGGCAGTTTGAATCTACCATCTGCTTCTTGGAAACTCTATGGGGCAGTTCTCCTCTGTCCTATAGGGTCTCTGTGAGTCAGAATTGACTCGACAGTAATGAATTTGGTTTGGTTTGGCTTTTACTTTCCGTGAGGCATTTGCTGGCCAACCTATCAACTGCCCCTCATTGCTGATCTTCACACTTTTCTTTCTCCCTTCTCTACTTCATATAGGTATCTGTGTTTACACACACACACACACACACACACAATAATATATACTAATAAATATGCATAATTATATGCGGTATATATAGCACTCATATATATGCACCCACACACAAGCATGCATAGCTTACTTCTTGTTAATCGCCTAGCTCACCCAATAGAATATGAGTTTCATATAGTCAGAACTTTTTTATTTTGTTTATTACAATAGCCCTTGCACCTGGAACAGTGCCTGTTGAGTGAATAAAATATCCTATATTTGCCATTCATATATCACACATACACACATATATACACACACACATAAACCAGGTAATCACTGTTATTGCCATAACTAAAATAAAAATAGTACATTTTTACGGATCCTTAATGAAGTTTTATAAGAGCAAGAATTCACCTTATTAATAGTATTTAGCTATTTCTTACAGTGCAAAACATCTAAGTCCTAGAAAAGTATAATTAATATGATTTTTGGAAAAATATAATTACATTTTTCTACTGCCTTAAAATATAGCTTACTTTTTTTGTTTAAAAAAAAAAATAACATTTGGTAGATATGGCTTGAATCCATTCTCATACTGTAATGATTTCCTGGGGAAATGCCAGTATGCTGCTTTAGGTGTCCTGAACATCACAGAGTGTATGAGGACACTGCAGATGTTCCACCATTTCTGTTGAAAAGATCATTTTAAGCCAATTCATTATTTTCCAATCTGAGTATAGAAAATGCGCTATTTGATGTATGCAGCCAACATCTTTTGGTTGTATATAAAAAGCCAAGAAGAGCTTTATTCTGTTGCTTGGGTAAAGTTCCCTCCCACAGTGCTTGGTATGCAAGAAGTGTATCAAAACAGATACTTTTCTGTGAGATTTTACTTGCAAATTAAGCGCTGTAGACTGATTTGCTTCCTGGTTCCATAGTGTATTTTTCTTTTCATTAGTTCACACTGTATCCATGTTCAACCCATTGTTTCAGAGACTCTTTTTTAGAGTTCTTAGGAGTACTGTTTGGATGGACATGATTTGCAATATGTTATCATTCCAGAGCTGCTTATCTCTATATATTTGAAGGCATGTTTCCATTTGCTGTTCTGTTTACTCATCAGAAAACAGAAAGCTAGTCTTTTCTGTGGGATAGAAAACTTTCATGTAATCAGCTTTTTTTTTTTTTTTTTAACTCGCATTTTCTTTGGTTGCTTTACAATGAAAGCATTGTCCTTTTTTTTCTTTCTTTGTTACCTGTAGACCCAGTGGACAGTTGGAAAACTGAATTGTCCTTTCTGTGGGGCCCGTTTAGGGGGCTTTAATTTTGTCAGCACGCCAAAATGTGCCTGTGGCCAGCTTGCAGCTGTACATCTCTCCAAGAGCCGGACCGATTATCAGCCAACAAGGGCAGGCAGACTAATGAGACCATCGCCGAAATACTCGTCACGTCCTAGAGTTCAGTCAGGTCGTGACAAGGAAACTCTGCTGACAGGTGGCACCTCCAAAAAACAAAATCACAGGCTTTTAGACATGGCCCAAAATAATTATGGGCCTGGAAGATTAACAGAAGCACTCTGCCTGGAGGTGCGATCAACACATTTTGAGACGAACGAAAAACTGCCATTCAAAGCATCAAATCCAAAATACCAGCTTTTTGTTCCCCAGCTTGCGACTGGCAGATGCACTGGAAGATCTCTTCATAGAAAATCACACAGTTTGGATCTGAACATCAGAGAGAACCTGACTTTATCACCTACTCTGTATGAAATACATAGTAAGAGTACTGCCTATTCTAGGCTAAATGAAACACAGCCTATTGACCTTTCTGGCTTCCCTTTAGAGAGTAGTAAAAATAGCTGTTCCTTTCAGAATCCATCCGGTTTTGATCATGATATGCTGCTGCAAAGATTTTCAGTGGCTCCCTGTGAGACCCAGACACAAAGAGAAGGAGAATTTCAGTGTAGTCTAGAAGCTTCTGCAGTGTACTCTGACCATGCTAGTTCTAACAGCCTAACTTTCCTGATGGACCTGCCCTCGGCTGGCAGGCGCATGCTGGAGACCTCGGACCAGGAGGAGCACCTCTCCCCTCTGGACTTCCTGCACTCGGCCAGTTTTTCATTGGGCGCCATTAACCAAAGGCTCAGTAAGAGAGAAAGGAGCAAGTTGAAGAATCTGAGAAGGAAACAACGAAGTCATGAAAGATGGCTACAGAAGCAGGTAATTTGTTTTTTAAGACTTTACTAAAAATTCTGTATTATAAAATGTTGAGGTTTGGGGAGCGGAGCTAACTTTAAATTCCTGTATTACAAAAACTTGGTTTTAATGTTTTTTGAAATGACAGCTCTGTGTAGGTGCACTTAATAATCTCATAACCTTATTATAATTGCCATGTATAACTCTGTCCATATGCTTCAGAAATGTTTAGAAATGCCCCTTTTGCATAGTTTTACCCAGTTCTGCTAATATTTTAGGGATATAGTCTCATAATATTGAGACTAGATTGCTTGTCACATACATTTTTAATTTATTACATGTTAGGATTGCTTTGCAGTGATTTTATTTGAGAGTAAATTGAAACAAAGAAATGTTTCTCTAAGTAAATCTAATATAATGATGAATTAATTCACTTGTATCACACTTATAGGGTTGCTGTGAGTTGGAATCGACTTCATGGCAATGGGTTTTTTCATCATATTTAGCTTAGATGGGTATTTTCAAGGAGCCTTAGTTAATATGTGCACGTATGGTCTAGATATGACTAACTGCCAGCTTGTAATAATTATCTAAAGGGTGATTTACCCTTACTTTGACTTTATAGGGTAGTGTGCTTCTCTATGGTTTGAACTGCTCCTCTGTCCATAATGACATGTTCAAGGGTAGGGTGAGTGAAGGAATTGAACAATGAATGTTAGATGCTGTAGAAGCCAATTAATGTCAATGAATGAAGCGCTCCTGAAAATTTAGAAGTTTAAGGACTAGTATAATTTCTGTATGAACTTTTTTTTGCAAATTACCTTTATTATTTTTTTGTCATACTAGATGATAGTCCTCATTAACAAGTGTCTGTTGAGTATTAACAGTGTCCTCAGTACTAAAATATAAAAAGGGGCAACTTCACATAATCATTCTTTTTAAAAACACAGTGAACTCAATACTGCTAATGATTCTAGTGGTAGACTCAATAAAAAAAATTACTACATTGAATGCTTCGGTCAGATAAGGTATTTTTTCATCTTTCAGTTACATAGTACAGTTATGATAATAGGTGATTATTTATTATATTTTTGACTGGTTGCTGACAAGGGAATCCAGTCTGACTTATATGCAAGTGATAGTGTAAAGTGACTTCACGGTATATATTGTAGACTATAAAAAATGAATGTTATACTATTATAGTTATAATATTATAATATGTTTTTAGTCTTTATTTACTGAAGCCGCAAAATTCAAAACTTCTATTGAAAATCTGACTTATACCTGCATAAATTGGAGAACAAATATCCAGTGTCTTCATAGCAGAGAAAATTGAAAGAGTATAATAACATAGAAATTACATTAGTTAGCAATTTGGGTACACGCCATGTTTAGAGCCAGAAAGAATAATAATTATTTTTAAAAGTCAATCATGTGAATTCAAGTAAAAAGATAAATCCTACAAAGAGTTCATATATGAAGTAAATTAATGACTTAGCTATTCAGTTCATTTTATGTTTAATAGAGATGAATTAATTCAGTAAACATTTACTAAATGTCTGCTTGCAAGTTACAATGCCTGGGTAATGAAAAGATGACTTCAATACAGATCCTGCCTCTTTTAAATGGCGGGAGCTAAGCATAAAAAAAAAAAAAGCATACAAGGTATAAAGGAAAATTTCCCTATAGTTAGTGATAATTTTAAGGAAGTTAAAAATAATTGGCAGGGAAATCTAAATTTCTGACTTTTATTTGACATTTTTAATAAATCTTTGTGCAAACTGGATATTTTTCAGTGACAGACATCATGATAAGAAGCATTAATGATACTACAAAAAAGTAATTTAAAGTTTTGAAGCTTAGGGGTATAAATTAAAGATTGAAACAGAAACTATGCTGTTAGAATATTTGGCCAGTTCATAGTGTTTTTTGTTCAGCAAACATAAATTACTTTGGAGAAAGTCACAGTGCTGGGAGCTGCTTTTAGCCAGTCAGCATCTTTTTTTTATCCGGCATTGTCTATTTTTTAATTTTAATCTTCAAAAACTATCATGCAGTAAAATTGACTTCTTATTGGCATATAGCTCTATGAATTTTAGCACTTGTACAGATTCATATGACCAGTACCCCAGTAAGGTTACAAAACAGTTCCATCACCCCAAAAAACTCCCTTGTACACCCTCCTCCCACCCCTAATCCCTGACAGCGTGATGTGTTCCTCATCAATTTAGTTTTGTCTTTTTGACAGTGTTATCGAAATAGAATCATACAGTAACTTCTAACTTCTTTTACTCAACATAATTGCCTGTGAGATCCTTAAGGTGTTGCATATATTGATAGTTTGTTCTTTTTTTTGATGAGTAGTATTCCATTGTATGAATAAACCATAGTTGTTCAGCCATTCACCTGTCAAAGGACAGATGTGTTGTGTCTAGTTTTTAGCAATTATGAATAGAGCTGCTGTAAAGATTCATGTATAAGTTTTTGTTTGAACCTAAATTTTCATTTCTCTAGGGTAAATATCCGGGAGTAAGATTGCTGGATCATACGGTAAATGTATGTTTAACTTTATAAGAAAGTATTAGACTGTTTTCCAGAATGGCTGTACCACATTGCATTCTCAGCAACAATGTGCAAGAGTTCTAGTTGCTTTGCATCCTCATCAGAACCTTGGTTTTCTCATGTTTGTTTTTTTTAATTTTAGTCATACAAATAGGTAAGTAGTGGTATCACGTTGTAGTTTTAATTTGCATTTCCCTAATGACTAATGATGTTAAACATTTTTCGTGTGCTTATTTTCCAACTGTGTATATTCTTTAGCAATGTGTCTTTTCACATCTTTTGTTCATTCTTTAATAGGGTTTTCTGTTTCCTTCTTGTTGAGTGTTGAGAGTTCTTTATATATTTTGCATAAAAGTCCTTTGTCTGATAAGTGATGTGCAAATATTTTCTCACAGTTGATAGCTTGTGTTTTCATTCTCTTAGCAGATATTTTCACCTGCAGAGGAAACATGTTTAATTTTGATAAAGTCCAACATATCAATTTTTTTTTCTTTTGTAGATTGCGCTTTATGTGCCACCTTGAAGAAGTCTTTGCCTAACCTTAGGTTACAAAGATTTTCTCCTATGTTTGCTTCTAAAACCTTTATAGTCTTAAGTTTTACATTGAGAATTATGGTTCATTTTGAGTTAATTTTTGAAAGGTGTGAGATTTAGGTTGAAAAAGTTTTTTTTTTTTGTATAGATAGGCCAGTTGTTTCAGCACTGTTTGTTGAAAACACTATTATTTCTCTACTGAAATGCTTTTGTACTTCTGTCAGAAATCAGTCGGCTATACTGGTATGGGATTTTTTTCATGGGCTCTCTATTCTGTTCAATTCATTTATGTGTCTACCCCTTACCCAACAGTACTTTGTCTTGGTTATTGTAGATTCATTAAAAAAAAAAAAAAAATTTTTTTGATTCATAGTTAGTCATAAAATCAAGTAGTGTGATTCCTCCAACTTTATTGTTCTTTTTCAAAATTATTTTAGTACAAATTTAGTAAAATTCCTTTGACTTTCTATATAACACTTAGAATCCACTTGTTTATATTTACAAAAAATCCTATTGGGATTTTGAGTGGAATTAAGTGTATTTGATTAACTCAATCAAGTTGATCAATCTAAGTTGATCAACTTGGGGAGAATTGAAGTCTTCACTATGCTGACTTGGCCAATCCATGAACATGTTGTGTCTTACCTTTTATATAGACCTTTGATTTCTTTCATCAGTATTTTGAAGTTTGCAGCGTATAGAACCTGTGCATGTTTTGATAGATTTATACTTAAGTATTTTTTCTTTTTTGGAGCTATTGTAAATTTTTTTTGGTGGGTAGTTACAATTATATATTGCTAGTGTATAGAAACACATTGACATTTGTTTTGGCTTTGCATTTTGTGATTTTGGGTGTACAGATCTTTCTGTCAGATTTATTTCTAAGTATTTCATATTTTAATGCTGTTGGTCATTGATATTGTTTTATTAAATTTCATTTTCCAATTGTTTATTGATAGTATATAAATATAAAATTGATTTTTATATATTGAGCTTATGTCCTACAACCTTTCTAATCTCATTTATTAGTAATAGCTTTTTGTTTTGCTTTGTTTAGATTCCATTGTATTTTTACTTAGATGATTTTGTTGTCTACAAATAAACACAGTTTTACTTTTTCTTTTCCAATCCAGGTGCTTTTTTTTTCTTTATGTTATTACTCGTACTAGAACCTGCAGTATAGTATTGAATAGAAGTGGTGAGAGCAGACATCCTTGTCATGTTCCTGATGTTAAGATGAAAACATCTAGTCTTTGACCATTATGTATGATGTTAGCAGTAGGTTACTGTAGCTGCCCATTATCAGGTTGAGCAAGTTCTCTTCTATTTCTAGTTTGTTGAGTGTTTTTATCATGAAAGGATGTTAGATTTTATCAAAATACCTTTTCGGCATCAGTGAGTATGATTGTGTGGTATTAATGTTAATACTGATTGATTATCAAATGTTGAGCCAGCGTTGTATTCCCACAGTAAACTCCACTTTGTCATGGGGTATTATTTTTTGTATATTCTTGAGTACTATTTACTATTATTTTTTGCAGATGTTTGTGCCTCTGTCCGTAGGGATATTGGTTTGAAGCTTTTTCTTTTTTTGTGCTTTGTCTGGTTTTAGTGTTAGGGTTGTGCTAGTCTTACAAAATGAGCTTGGAAGTATTCTCTTCTGTTTTCTAAAAAACATTGCGTAGAATTCATTTTTTTTTTAAGTATTTGGTAATGAAACTGTATGGGCCTGGAGGTTTCTTTTTTGGGAAGATTTTTAGCTATGAATTTAGTTTCTTTGATAATTGTAGGACCATTCAGCTTTTCTATTTCATTTTGGGTAAGTTTTGATAGTTTGCTGTTTTTGAGGAATTATCTAAGTTACAAAATTATGTGCATAGCATTGTGTTCATAGTTTTCCTTTATTATCCGTTTTTAGCGGGATCTGTAGTGCTGTCCCCTCTTTCAATTCTGATATTGGGCATTGTGTGTTTTCTGTTTGTGCCTTTTTCGGTCTTGCTAGAAGTTTATCAATTTTACTTACCTTTTGAATGATTTTTCTCTTTTTAAATTTATTTATTTATGTTCTTATTTTATTATTTACTTCTTTCTGCCTGTTTTGAATTTATTTTCATCTCTTTAGTTTCTTATAATAGAGACTGAGATTATTGTTTTAAGATTTTTTTTCTCATATAAGCCTTTAATGCTATAAATTTCTTAATTTCTGCTTTAGCTCCATCCTATGAATTTTGTTGTTATATTTTCATTTTAATTCATTTAAAACTCTTCTAATTTCCCTTGAGACCTCCTTTGTCCCCCCTAGTTTGTCTAGGTGGTTAACTAAAATGTTAGCATTTGAAGAAATAATCAAAAGCTTTATCCTGGGATTAACAAGCTCCTCTTCTAGATTCAGAGAAGGTAACTTTTTGCCATTAGTATAGTTACATAATATTTTAAAATAATCCTATTTAAATGGAAATTCATTCCGCTGTGTTCTTTTTTAATACAGATTTTTAAAGTTGCAAATTTTTATTTCAAATGTCTTATAATTCTGTCCTGTATTTTTTTAATTGTGGAAATACACACAACAAAACATTTGCCATTTTAGCAGTTTCAAAGTGTACAATTCAGTGACACATATTATACTTTTGTTGTGCAATGCCTATCCCTGTCTTTTTCCTAATCATTCCACTACCATTAACATAAATTCAGTTCCCCCCAAACAAAAACTCTCGCTTTTTCCCTCTCTCCTGGTAACCACTAATTAACCTTTGGTTTCTAAGTATTTGCTTATTTTATATAAGTAAGGTCATACAGTATTTGTCTTTTTAAGAATGACTTATTTAGCTTAGCACAATGTTTTTAAGGTTCATCCATGTTGTGGTGTATATCAGGACTTCATTTCTCTTCCATTATATGTATATACCACATTCTGTTTTTTCTTTTATTTATTGATGGATATTTAGGTTATTTTTACCTTTTGGCTGTCATGAAAAGTGCTGCAGTGAACACTGGTGTACAGATTTCTGTATGCATTCCAGCTTTCACTTCTTGCTTATATACCTAGGATTGGATTGCTAAGCCATATGGTAGTACCATGTTCAACTGTTTGAGAAAGGACCAAAGTATTTTCCACAGCAGCTGTAACATTTTGCGTTCCAATCAGCCATGAATGAGGGCTCCAGTTTCTCCATATTCTCCCAACACCTCACTTTCTGGTTTTTTGATCATTGCCATTCTAACGGAGGTGAGATAGTACCTCATAGTGGTTTTGATTTGTATCTCTCCAAAGGCAAATGATTTTGAACATCTTTTTGTGTGCTTGTTGGCTGTTTGAATATCTGCTTTGGCAAAATATCTGTTTGAAGTTCTTTGTCTATTTTTTTGATTGGGTTGTATGTCTTTTTTTTTCTTTTTTTGAGTTGTAGTAGTTTATATATATATATATATACACACACACACACACGGAAACCCCAGTGGCATAGAGGTTAAGTGCTACAGCTGCTAGCCAAAGGGTCGACAGTTTAAATCCGCCAGGTGCTCCTTGGAAACTCTATGGGGCAGTTCTACTCTGTCCTGTAGGGTCACTATGAGTCAGAATCAACTTGACAGCACTGGGTTTTTTTTTTTTTTTAACACACATACATACATATGCATACATATATATATACATAAACGTATACATATAAACCAAACCCATTGCTGTCAAGTTGATTCTGACCCATAGGGGCACTATAGGACACAGTAGAACTGCCCCATAGGGTTTCCAAAGAGCAGGCTGGTAGATTCAAAACTGCTGACCCTTTGGTTAACAGCCCAACTCTTAACTACTATGCCAAAGGTCCAATATCTAAATATATATATACATATATATATTTAGGTATTGGACCTTTATCAGATATATCGTTCTTGAAATTTTTCTCCTAATCTATAGGTTTTCTCTTCATTTTGTTGATAAAGTCCTTTGATGTATACATTTTACTGTGTTTCCATAACCTTGGGACTATTTAATATGAATAAAAGAAAATGTATCTCTAGAGGCTACAAGAAGCTATTGTGAAAAGAGAGATTTTGTCATGATGTTTCTGTGGAATATTGTGCATGAGAATTTAATTGACCAAATACTATGATATGTAATTAGTAAATGGCTTGGGTCAGGCACACCTTACTCTTTAAGGTGACATCTTTGCTTTTCAACACTTTAAAAAGGTTCTTTGCAGTAGATTTGCCCAATGCAATGTGTCATTTGATTTCTTGACTGCTGCTTCCATGGGTGTTGATTGTGGATCCAACTAAAAGGAAATTCTTGACAACTTCAATCTTTTCTCCATTTATTATGATGTTGCTCATGGGTCCAATAGTGAGGATTTTTGTTTTCTTTATGTTGAGGTGTAATCCATGCTGAAGCCTGTGGTCTTTGATCTTCATTAGTAAGTGCTTCAAGTCCTCTTCACTTTCAGCAAGCAAGGTTGTGTCATCTGCATAACGCAGGTTATTAATCAATTGCATCATATGCACATGAAAGCTGAACAATGAATAAGGAAGACTGAAGAAGAATTGACACCTTTGAATTGTGGTGTTGGTGAAGAATATTGAATATATCGTGAACTGCCAAAAGAATGAACAAATCTGTCTTGGAAAAAATACACCCAGAATGCTCCTTAGAAGCAAGGGTGGTGAGACTGCGTCTTACATACATACTTTGGACATGTTGTCAGGAGGGGTCAGTCCCTGGAGAAGGACATCATGCTTGGTAAAGTACCGGGTCAGCGGAAAAGAAGGCGGCCCTCAATGAGGTGCATTGACACAAGTGGCTGCAACAATGGGCTCAAGCATAACAATGATTATAAAGATAGTTCAGGACCGGGCAGTGTTTCGTTCTGTTGTGCATAGGGTCAGTATGAGTCGGAACTGACTCGATGGCACCTAACCACAACAGCAACAATTAATAAGTCACTGAGCCATCTATTATAATCCTGTTACATTGTTCTCAGTGAGTTAAAAGTCTACTTATAATTTCACATGGGTGTGATTTAGTCACTGGGGAGAATGGAGGCCAATAAATTACATTAAAGACTTAGTATTCAGGTTTATCTAGAAAAGAGATATCTCTCACAAAGGTGCTAGTTTTTATTTTCATTGATTTGCACATAGGGATCATTTTGAATTTTTCACATTTTTTAAGGGAATTCATTTCATCTTTTATCCCTTGATTCATCATCTTGAAATTATACACAAATCACACTCCAAATATCTATTACGTTGTCTTCTTAAAAGTGGGCTTTTTGTACTTCTGAGTTATAATAGTAATTCAAGTATTAAAGATTTATTCTCTATTCATGCACTTCTTCAAACAGAAAATTAATGGTTTATTGAAGTGAAAAGCCTCCGTAACAAAAATAAATAAGACAGTTTTAATTAGATAATACAGATTTTTGCTCTTTTTGTTAAATACAGAAGTATGGTTATGAAATGGTCTTTTAGGCAAGAAGTTAATAATTGAAAGAACACTATGATCAGTCATGTATTGAAACAGGTCAGCATTTATTGCTCTCTACTTTGTGTCAGAATATTCTTTCAGTACATGTTTGTCACTCTTCATTTAATTAATGTATTTAGGACTTGCTCAATAGGCTGATATGCCCACTTCTGTCTTTCAGGAAGTCGCCATCTAGTCGTATAATAAGATATAAATATATGATCAATTTAAATAAACACAACTAAATATCTTAGTTTTATTTTTCTGCAGTATTGCAGAATTTTAAAATATAGATAAATAGGTGTGAAACAAAAGTGCATAGACTTGGGAATGCCTTTATCTTAAGTAATTACATAGATCTGAATTTAAATATCCTTCAAATTATGAGGGAAAAGTCAGTCTTAACAAATTTGAAAAGTACAGTAAGGAAAGGTAGGTCTTGTAAGTATGATAAAAGTTCATTTAAGAGAATATATCTGAAGAAGTAAAAGTTGAGTTATAACTTAAGGAGTAAGTGGTGAAGTGTGGATGGAGTTAACAGACTGAGAAGTCCAAGGGAACAAGGAAACTGTCATTATTATTTTGTTGTCTAATTCTTAGTAGTAAATGCTGTATAAAATAGGTGCTTAGGAATTTTTTTTTAAATAAACATTTATATTTTAGAATAGTTTTATATAAAAGGGAGAGGCGGAGCCAAGATGGCAGAATAGACAGACGCTTCCATCGAGCCCTCTTTACGTCAAAGACCCGAAAAAACAAGTGAAACAAGTATATTTGTGACAAGTTGGGATCCCTGAGCATCAAAGGTAAGCTTAGACAATGAACTGAGGGGCAGGAGAAGGAAGAGACTGTTTAGAAGTGGAGAGGAGTTACCAGACCTGAATGGCGGGGAGCCCTCAGGCACCATTCCCAGAGCGGTTGCGGCGGTGGCAGTGGTGGTGGCAGGCTGGTCCTAGCATTTGGCCGCAGTTTCCTCAGGGAGAAGCAGCCAGCCACACAACCCACTCACACCTCCGGAACCTGAGGAGAAGTGCGCTCTTGGCAAAAGCTAAGTGCTTGCGTTTATTTTACTGCGTCCCCCTGCACCCCTAAGCCAGCTTCAGCAGCTGAATCCCTAGGCCTGAGGTAGACCCTGGTGAGTACCTGGAGCTGTCCTCCCGGCCTTGGGGAAGGAAAAAATTTGCAACTGGAGGGAAAAGATAATTTCCTAGCTCCATTAACTGGGGGAGCTCAGGACAGAAGTGGCACCTGTCCAGACATAAACCGTCCGTGGACATTGAGCACCTCTCCTTTCTGCATGGACCTGTGTGGGCCTATTTCGGGAGAATAGGCCCTTGTTGGCAAATTCCAACCATTTCAGCGGTGTGGTGGAGAGGTGGGTGTTTGACGTTTCACATTGCTTTGCCTATTAAACAAGGTCATCACCTACCCACAACAGGGACCTAAGGACTGGTGGCTCCACTTAGATTGCCCAGCCACCCACGACAGGGGTCCAGGGATAACTGGTACTTCCCAGTCCGTACAACAAAGACTTTGGGTGCCCGTGGTCCCTCTGCAGAGCCCACCTACCAGCACGCTCTAGGGAACAGAGATGCGTTTTCCTCAGAGACACTCGGGGGTTGTCTCAGCCCCCTGCCTTGTTCATAGCGTGACCCCCTGCTGCAATCAGATGCTGGTATATACACCTATCGCCCTGCCCCTCTGAGACTGTAGGACAGAGCCTGTACCACACACTTGATGATCAGCTACCTGGAAACCTGAGCTGAATTCATACAAGAAAACTGAATGGACTCCTAGACTCATATACCTGATAACAGCTCTAACCAGCTGGGGACAGGACACCAGAGCTCCAAAGGTGAAAATAATAAAGCTAGCTTGCTCAAGCAACCCATAGGGGTATACTAAAACAAAACAAAGCAAGCAGCTACGACCCAGTAAGCAAGCATAAACTAGTACGATAACTTATAGATGGCTCAGAGACAACAGTCAATGTCAAGTCACATAAAGAAACAGGCCATGATCACCTCAACAGGCTCTCAAAACAAAGAATCCAGGGATCTTTTAGATGGAAATACAAAAGTTTAATATACAGAACCCTTCAAGACATCAGGAAGGAAATGTGGCAGTGCTCAGAACAAGCCAAGGAACATACAGATAAAGCAACTGAAGAAATTAGAAAGATTATTCAGGAACATAATGAAAAGTTTAATAAGCTGGAAAAATCCATAGACAGCAATCAGAAATTCAGAAGATTAACAATAAAATTACAGAATTGGATAACTCAGTAGAAAGTCAGAGGAGCAGAATTGAGCAAGTAGAAGCTAGAATTTCTGAACTTGAAGATAAATCACTTGGCACTAATATATCTGAAGAAAAATCAGATAAAAGAATTAAAAAAAAATGAAACCTTAAGGATCATGTGGGACTCTATCAGGAGAAATAACCTACGAGTGATTGGAGTACCAGAACAGGGAGGGATAACCGAAAATACAGAGAAAATTGTTGAGGATTTGTTGGCAGAAAACTTCCCTGATACTGTGAAAGATGGGAAGATACCTATCCAAGATACTCATCGAACTCCACATAAGGTAGATCTTAAAAGAAAGTCACCAAGACATATTATAATCAAGCGTGCCAAAACCAAAGATAAAGAGACAATTATAAGAGCAGCGAGGGATAAAAGAAAAGTCACCTACAAGGAAGAGCCAATAAGAATAAGCTCGGACTACTTGGCAGAAACCATGCAGGCAAGAAGGTAATGGGATGACACATTTAAAAAATCGAAGGAAAAAAATTGTCTGCCAAGAATCATATATCCATCAAAGCTGTCTCTTAAATATGAAGGTGAAATTAAGACATTTCCAGATAAATACAAGTTGAGGGAATTTGTAAAAACCAAACCAAAACTACAAGAAATACTAAAGGGAGTTCTTTGGTTAGAAAATCAATAATATCAGGTATCGACCCAACACTAGAACACTGGGCAGAGCAACCAGAAGCCAACCCAGACAGGGAAATCAGAAAAAAAAAACAAAGCAAGATTAAAAAAAAAAAAAAAAAGGCCCAACACAAGGTAACGGTGATGTTATTATATAAAAGAAGACAATATTAAAATAATAAAGAGGGACTAAGAAATGTAATCATACACCTTCCATATGGAGAGGAAGATACGGTGATACAAAGAAATAAAAGTTAGTTATAAATTTAGAAAAATAGGGGTAAATAATAAGGTAACCACAAAGGAGACAAACTATCCTACTCATCAAAATAAAATACAAGGGAAAATACAGACTCAGCAGAAACAAAATCAACAACAACAAATATAAGGAAAGGACAATATACAAAGAAAATCTACTCAGCACATAAAATCAAGTGGGAAAAAGAAGCTGCCAACACACAAAAAAAGACGTCAAAATGATAGCACTAAATTCATACCTATCCATAATTACCCTGAATGTCAATGGACTAAATGCACCAATAAAGAGACAGAGAGTGGCAGAATGGGTTAAAAAACAAGATCCGTCTATATGCTGCCTACAAGAGACATACCTTAGACTTAGAGACACAAACAAACTAAAACTCAAAGGATGGAAAAAAATATATCAAGCAAACCACAATCAAAAAAGAGCAGGAGTGGCAATATTAATTTCTGACAAAATAGACTTTAAAGTTAAATCCATCATAAAGGATAAGGAAGGACATTATATAATGATTAAAAGGACAATACACCAAGAAAATATAACCATATTAAATAATTATGCACCCAGTGACAGGGCTGCAAGATACATAAAACGAACTCTATCAGCATTGAAAAGTGAGATAGACAGCTCCACAATAACAGTAGGAGACTTCAACACACCGCTTTCAGTGAAGGACAGGACATCCAGAAAGAAGCTCAATGAAGACACAGAAGATCTAAATGCCAGAATTAACCAACTCGACCTCGTAGACATATACAGAACACTCTACCCAACAGCAACCAACTATACTTTCTTTTCTAGTGCACATGGAGCATTCTCTAGAATAGACCACATATTAGGTCATAAAGCAAGCCTTAGCAGAATCCAAAACATTGAAATATTACAAAGCATCTTCTCTGAGCGAATGAAAATAATTTTTTTTTTTCTCTGAGTATAAGGCCATAAATGTGGAAATCAATAACAGGAAAAGAAATCAAACACTTGGAAACTGAACGATACCCAGCTCAGAAAAGACTGGATTCTGAAGACATTAAGGATGGCATAAAGAAATTCATAGAATCACATGAGAATGAAAACACTTCTTATCAGAACCTTTGGGACACAGCAAAAGCAGCACTCAGAGGCCAATTTATATCAATAAATGCACACATACAAAAAGAACAAAGGGCCAAAATCAAAGAACTATCACTACAACTTGAACAAATAGAAAGAGAGCAACAAAAGAAACCCACAGATGCCTGAAGAAAACAAATAATAAAAATTAGAGCTGAACTAAATGAAATAGAAAACAGAAAAACAATTGAAAGAATTAGCAAGACCAAAAGCTGTTTTTTTTGGGAACTCAACAAAATTGATAAACCGTTGGCCAAACTGACAAAAGAAAAACAAGAGAGGAAGCAAATAACCCAAATAAGAAATGAGATGGGCGATATTACAACAGACCCAACTAAAATTAAAAGAATCATATCAGATTATTATGAAAAACTATACTCAAACAAATTTGAAAACCTAGAAGAAATGGATGAATTCCTAGAAACACACTACCTACCTAAACTAGCACAAAGAGAGTTAGAATAACTTAATAGACCCATAACAAAAGAAGAGATTGAAAAGGTAATCAAAAAACTCCCAACAAAAAAAAGCCCTGGTGCGGACAGTTTCACTGCAGTTTTACCAAACTTTCAGAGAAGAGTTAACACCACCACTACTAAACGTATTTCAGAGCATAGAAAAGGACGAAATACTACCAAACTCATTCTATGAAGCCACCGTATCCCTGATACCAAAACCAGGTAAAGACACCACAAGAAAATTATAGACCTATATCCCTAATGAATGTAGATGCAAAAATTCTGAACAAAATTCTAGCCAATAGAATTCAACAACATATCAAAAATATAATTCACCATGACCATGTGGGATTCATACCAGGTATGCAGGGATGGTTCAACATTAGAAAAACAATTAATGTAGTCCACCACATAAATAAAACAAAGGACAAGAATCACATGATTTTATCAATTGATGCAGAAAAGGCATTTGACAAAGTTCAACACTCATTCATGATAAAAACTCTTAGCAAAATAGGAATAGAAGGAAAATTTCTCAACATAATAAAGGGCATTTATACAAAGCCAACAGCCAACATCACCCTAAATGGAGAGAGCCTGAAAACATTCCCATTGAGATCGGGAGCCAGACAAGGATGCCCTTTATTACCACTCTTATTCAACATTGTGCTGGAAGTCCTAGCCAGAGCGATTAGGCTAGATAAATAAAGGGCATCCAGACTAGCAAGGAAGAAGTCAAAGTATCTCTATTTGCAGATGACCTGATCTTATACACAGAAAACCCTAAGGAATCCTCCAGAAAACTACTGAAACTAATAGGGCAGTTCAGCAGAGTATCGGGATACAAGATAAACATACAAAAATCAGTTGGATTCCTTTACACCAACAAAAGGAACATAGAAGAGGAAATCACCAAATCAATGCCATTTACACTAGCCACCAAGAAGATAAAATACTTAGGAATAAATCTTACCAACGATGTAAAAGACTTATACAAAGAAAACTACAGTACACTTCTGCAAGAAACGAAGAGAGGCTTACGTAAGTGGAAGAACATACCTTGCTCATGGATAGGAAGACTTAACATTATAAAAATGTCTATTTTACCAAAAGCAGTCTATACATTTAATGCAATTCCGATCCAAATCCCACGGACATTCTTTAATGAGATGGAGAAACAAATCACCAATATCACATGGAAGGGAAAGAGGCCCCGGATAAATAAGGCATTACTGAAAAAGAACAAAGTGGGAGGCCTTACTTTACCTGATTTTAGA
Source organism: Elephas maximus indicus (assembly GCF_024166365.1). Lineage (NCBI taxonomy): Eukaryota > Metazoa > Chordata > Mammalia > Proboscidea > Elephantidae > Elephas > Elephas maximus. The sequence goes on from NC_064820.1 coordinate 68,919,201, forward strand.
ACCTGTAATACCACCACAGTAGTCAAAACAGCCTGGTACTGGTACAACAGCAGATACATGGACCAGTGGAACAGAATTGAGAATCCAGACTTAAATCCATCCACATATGAGCAGTTGATATTTGACAAAGGCCCCAAAACAGTTAAATGGGGGAAAAGACAGCCTTTTTAACAAATGGTGCTGGCATAACTGGATATATCCATCAGCAAAAAAATAGGACAAGACCCATACCTCACTCCATGCACAAAAACTAACTCAAAATAGATGAAAGACCGAAATATAAAATCTAAAACGATAAAGATCATGGAAGAAAAAATAGGGACAGCGTTAGGAGCCCTAATACATGGCATAAACAGTACAGAAAACATTATAAAGAATGTAGAAGAAAAACTAGATAACTGGGAGCTTCTAAAAATCAAACACTTATGCTCATCCAAAGACTTCACCAAAAGAGTAAAAAGACTACCTACAGACTGGGAAAAACTTTTTAGCTATGACATTTCTGATCAGCACCTGATCTCTAAAGTCTACATGATACTGCAAAAAGACAAATAACCCAATTAAAAAATGGACAAAAGATATGAATAGACACTTCACTAAAGAAGACATTCAGGTAGCTAACAGATACATGAGAAAATGTTCACGATCATCAGCCATTAGAGAAATGGAGATCCAAACTACAGTGAGATTTCATCTTACTCCAAGAAGGCTGGCATTAATCCAAAAAACACAAAATAATAAATGTTGGAGAGGCTGTGGAGAGATTGGAACGCTTCTACACTGCTCGTGGGAATGTCAAATGGTACAACCACGTTGGAAATCGATTTGGTGCTTCCTTACAAAGTTAGAAATAGAACTACCATAGGATCCAGCAATCCCACTCCTTGGAATATATCCTAGAGAAATAAGAGCCTTTACATGAACAGATACATGCACACCCATGTTTATCGCAGCACTGTTTACAATAGCAAAAAATGGAAGCAACCTAGGTGCCCATCAACGGATGAATGGATAAATAAATTATGCTATATTCACACAATGGAATACTATGCATCGATAAAGAACAGTGAGGAATCTGTGAAACATTTCATAACATGGAGGAACCTGGAAGGCATTATGCTGAGTGAAATCAGTCAGTTGCAAAAGGACAAATATTGTATAAGACAACTATTATAAGAACTTGAGAGATAGTTTAAACTGAGAAGAAAACATTATTTTGTGATTACAAGAGGGTAGAGGGAGGGAGGGAGGGTGGGAGAGGGGCATTCACTCATTAGGTAGTAGATAAGAACTACTTTAAGTGAAGCGAAAGACAGCACACAATACAGGGGAGGTCAGCACAAATGGAGTAAACCAAAAGCAAAGAAGTTTCCTAAATAAACTGAATGCTTCGAAGGCCAGCGTAGCAGGGGCAGGGGTCTGGGGACCATGGTTTCAAGGGACATCTATGTCAACTGGCATAATAAAATCTATTAAGAAAATATTCTGCATCCCACTTTGAAGAGTGGCGTCTGGGGTCTTAAACACTAGCAAGCAGCCATCTAAGATGCATCAATTGGTCTCAGCCCACCTGGTTCATAGGAGAATGAAGAACACCAAGGACACTAGGTGATTACGAGCCCAAGAGACAGAAAGGGCCACAAGAACCAGCGACTACTACATCCTGAGACCAGAAGAACTAGATGGTGCCCGGCTACAACCGATGACTACCCTGACAGGGAACACAACGAGAACCCCTGAGGGAGCAGGAGAGCAGTGGGATGCAGAGCCCAAATTCTCATAAGACCAGACTTAATGGTCTGACTGAGACTGGAAGGACCACAGTGGTCATGGCCCCCAGACCTTCTCTTGGCCCAGGACAGGAACCATTCCCAAAGCCAACTCTTCAGACATGGATTGGACTGGACAATGGGTTGAAGAGAGATGCTGGTGAGCAGTGAGCTTCTTGGATTAGGTGGACACTTGAGACTATGTTGGCATCTCCTGGCTGGAGGGGAGATGAGAGGGTGGAGGGGGTTAGAAGCTGGCGAAAAGGACACGAAAAGAGAGAGTGGAGGGAGAGAGCAGGCTGTCTCATTAGGGGGGGTGTTATTGGGAGTGTGTAGCAAGGTGTGTATGGGTTTTTGTGTGAGAGACTGACTTGATTTGTAAACTTTCACTTAAAGCCCAATGAAAATTATTAAAAAAAAAAAAAAAGTTAGGGAGATAGTACAGAGAGTTCACTTATGCCCTGCACCTGGTTTTCCCTATTATTATCATTATCTTACATTAGTATGATAACATTTGTCGTAATTAATATTGACACGTTACTATTAACTACACACTTCATTCATTATACCTAATGTTCTCTAACAGTTTCTTAGATTTCCCTTGTTTTTGATTGCCTTCACAGCTTTGAGGAGTTGTTGTTGTTGTTACATGCTGTTGAGTCCATTCTGACTCATAGCAATACTATGTACAACAGAACAAAACACTGCCCAGTCTTGTGCCATCCTCACAATCATTGTTATGCTTGAGCCCACTGATGAAGCCACTGTGTTGATCCATCCCATTGAGGGGCTTCCTCTTTTTCCCTGACCTTACATCTTACCAAGCGTGGTGTCTTTCTCCAAAGACTGATCCCTCCTGATAACAAGTCCAAAGTATGTGAGACACAGGCTCACTCACCATCCATCCTTCCGAGGTAGGTTGTACTTCTTCGAAGACGAATTTGTTCTTTTTTGGCAATCCATGGTATATTCAATATTCTTTACCAATACCACATTTCAAAAGCATAAATTCTTCTTCTGTCTTCCTTATTCATTGTCCAGGTTTTGCATGCATATGAGGTGATTGAAAACACCATGGCTTGAGTCAGGTAAACCTTAGTCTTCAAGGTGACATCTTTGCTTTTTAACAGTTGAAAGAAGTTTTTTGCAGCAGGTTTGCCCGATGCAATGCGTCGTTTGATTTCTTGCTTCCATGAGTGTTGATTGTAGATCCAAGTAAAATGAAATCCTTGACAACTTGAATCTTTTCTCCATTTATCATAATGTTGCTTATTTGTCCAGTTGTGAGGATTTTAGTTTTCTTTATGTTGAGGTGTAATCCATACTGAAGGCTGTGGTCTTTAATCTTCATCAGTAAGTGATTCAAGTCCTTTTTACTTTCAGTAAGCGAGGTTGTATCATATGCATAGCGCAGGTTGTTAATGAGGCTTTCTCCAATCTTGACGTCACATTCTTCTTCATATAGTCCAGCTTCTCGGATTATTTGCTCCACATACGTATTAAGTAAGTATGGTTAAAAGATAAAACCCCAAAGAATACCTTTCCTGACTTTAAAACTGCACAGTATCCCCTTGTTCTGTTCAAATGACTGCCTCTTGTTCTATGTATGGGTTGCTCATGGGCACATTTAAGTGTTCTGGAATTCCCATTCTTTACAGTGTTACCCATAATTTGTTATGGTCGACACAGTTGAATGCCTTTGCATAGTCCGTAAAACATAGGTAAACAGCTTTCTGGTATTCTCTGCATTCAGCCAGGATCCATCTGACATCAGCAGTGATATCCCTGGTTCCACATCCTCTTCTGAATCCACCTCGAATTTCTGGCAGTTCCCTGTAAGTATCCTGATGCAGTTGCTTTTGAATGATCGTCAGCAAAATTTTACTTGCATGTGATATTAATGATATTGTTTGATAATTTCTGCATTTAGTGGGATCACCTTTCTTGGGAATAGGAATAAATATGGATCTCTTCCAGTTGGTTGGCCAGGTAGTTGTCTTTCAAATTTGTTGGCCTAGATGAGTGAGCACTTGCAGTGCTAAATCTGCTTATCGACACTTCTTAACTGGTATTGTGTCAATTCCTGGAGCCGTGTTTTTCGTCAGTGCTTTCAGTGCAGCTTGGACCATCGGTTCTTGATCACATGCTACCTCCTGAAATGACTGAATGTTGACCAGTTCTTTGTGGTATAGTGACTGTGTATTCCTTCCATCTTCTTTTGATGCTTCCTGCATTGTTTAATATTTTCCCCATAGAATCCTTCAGTATTGCAATTCCAAGCTTGAATTTTTTCTTCAATTCTTTTAGCTTGAGAAATGCTGATCATGTTCTTCCCTTTTGGTTTTCTATCTCCAGGTCTTCACACATGTCATTATAATACTTTACTTTGTCTTCTCGAGCCACCCTTTGAAATCTTCTGTTCAGCTGTTTTACTTAATCATTTCTTCCTTTCTGTTTACCTACTTAATGTTCAAGAGCAAGTATCAGAGTCTTTTCTGACATGCATTTTGGTCTTTTCTTTTGCTTTCCTGTCTTTTTAATGACCTCTTGCTTTCTTCATGTATGATGTCCTTGATGTCATTCCACAACTCCTCTGGTGTTCAGTGATTAGTGTTCAATACATCAAATCTATTCTTGATATGGTCTCTAAATTCAGGTGGGATATAGTCAAGGTTATAGTTTGGTTCTCATGGACTTGTTCTAATTTTCTTCAGTTTCACCTTGAACTTGGATATGAGCAATTGATGGTCTGTTCTTCAGTCAGCCACTGGCCTTGTTCTGACTTGTTCTGAGCTTTTCCATCATCTCTTTCCACATATGTAGTTGATTTGAATCCTGTGTATTCCATCTGGTAAGGTCCATGTGTATAGTCACTGTTTACGTTGGTGAAAAAGGTATTTGCAACAAAGAAGTCATTGGTCTTGTAAAATTCTATCATGCGATTTCTGGCATCATTTCTATCACCAAGGCCATATTTTCCAACTACTAATCCTTTTTCTTTGTTTCCAACTTTCCCATTCCAATCACTAGTAATTATCAGTGCATCCTGATTGCATGTTCGATCAATTTGAGACTGCAAAAGTTGGTAAAAATCTTAAATCTCTTCATCTTTGGCCTTAGTGGTTGGTGTGAAAATTTGAATAACAGTCGTATTAACTGGACTTCCTTGTAGGCATATGTATATTGTCCTGTCACTGACAGTGTTGTACTTCAGTATAGATCTTGAAATGTTCCTTTTGATGATGAATGCAACGCCATTCCTCTTCAACTTGTCATTCCTGGCGTAGTAGACCATATGATTGTCTGATTCAGAATGGCCAATACCAGTCCGTTTCAGCTCACTAATGCCTAGGATATCGATATTTATGCATCCCATTTCATTTTTGACAGCTTACAGTTTTCTAGATTCATATGTCATACATTCAACGTTCTGATTATTAATGGATGTTTGCAGGTGTTTTTTTCCCCATTTGGAGTTGTTCCACATCAGCAAATGAGGGTTTCGAAATCTTGATTCCATCCACATCATTAAGGTCGACTTTACTTTGAGGAGGCAGCTCTTCCCCAGTCATCTTTTGAGTGCCTTCCAACCTTTGGCACTTATCTTCTGGCACTATATCAGACAGTGTTCTGCTGCTATTCATAAAGTTTTCATTGGGTAATTCTTTTCAGAAGTAGACCGCCAGGTCCTTCTTCCTAGTCTTAGTCTGGAAGCTCAGCTGAAACGTGTCCTCCATGGGTGACCCTGCTGGTATAGTTTCCAGCATCACAGCAACATGCAAGCCCCCACAATATGACAAACTGACAGACCCATAGGGGGTTAAGGAATACTAGTTCGGTATTTTTTAGAATGTTCCTCAGTTGAGATCACCTGATGTTTTTCTCAAGAATTGACTGGAAGTATGGGTTGTTTCAGGGGTTCCCAAGACTATCCGCACATTTGATGATTAGCTAAGAGGGTTCATAGAACTCACTACATAGCCGTACTCACAGTTATGATTTATTACAGTGATAGGATACAAGCAAAATCAGCAAAGGGAAAAGGTACATGGCCTGAAGTCCATAGGAAACCAGGTACAAGCTTCCAAGTATCCTCTCCCATTGGAGTCACACCAAACCCGTTGCTGTACAGTCGATTCTGACTCATAGGGACCCCGTAACTGCCCGATAGGGTTTCCAAGGAGCAGCTGGTGCATTTGAACTGCTGACTGTTTGGTTAGCGTCTATAGCTCTTAACCAGTGTGCCACTAGGGCTCCCATGCTAAATTCTCCCAGCAACAAGTTGTGGTAACGTGTGAAATATTGTCTACCAGCAAACTTGTTGGAGGCTCAGTGTCCAAGTTTTTTATTGGAGACTGGTCACATAGGCAATTCTTCCTAGCACATGCAAAAGTTCCAGACTCCCAGAGGGAAAGCACATGTTCAGAATAAAACACATCGTATAAACAGTTTAGGTACGGTGAGCAGCCGTGCGTGTCAGTTAGGACTGTTAGGAAAAAACGGAGCCCCCCCCCCCCACATAGTTTATGTTTCTTTAACGAGGCAGAATACATTTTAGTATCATATACCTTTATTTTGCATTCATTCTGCCCTTCATTTATTGTCTATTGGGTATTTTACTTTGCCAGAGATTGTGCTAAGTTTTGAGGATATGTGATGCATGAAATACAGATCTTCCCCTCAGGGAGCTTTGGGTGGATAAGGGAGACGCATACACACATCAATGATTACTCTCTTGTGAATTTGTAGAAATGCCGTCTCCTAAGAATTTTGGCCAACAGTTTACTTATTGCTGGATTGCTGTGGCCAAGACCTTGAAATGCTACTGAGAATCACAGAGAACTAATAAAGAAACAAGCTCAATTGGAAGAAGGTGGAAAAATTATGCAGAAGTGGGATGACTGATGATAAGAGAAGAAAGGGAAAATGGTCAGTTGGTGAAAACGTATAATGTGGTGCTCAGAAATTTATGTTTGATTATGAAGATACTGTGCAGCTTCTGGAGAGCTCGGAGTATCTCTGAGCCAGGCCCACAGTAGGAGCTCAGTAAACAGTTGCTGGGTGGATAAATTTAACAAATAAGCGATGTTTGTCTGTCTTATGCTGGGTTCTCTAGAGAAGCAAAACCAGTAAAGTGTACAAATATATATAGAAAGAGATCTTCAAGGAAAAGGCTCATACAATTGTAGAGGCTGAAACATCTCAAGTCTGTGTATCAGGATAGGGGCTTCTCTCAATTCACGTAGCCATAGGGGCTGGCAAACCCAAGATTGGCAGGTTGGAGAGCGAGGCTCCCGCTCTCAGGCTATGAAGATCGCTCTCAGGCTATGAAGATCTCTCTCAGGCTGTGAAGATCAATGAATTCCAAGATCGGCAGATAAGCTGACAGTTCAAGTCCCAAGAGCTGGAGGTCAGATGAACAGGAGGAGGCAGCTGAAGGATCCAGAAGGAGCAAAAAACCCAGAACGTCTGCTTATATTTGGATGCAGGCCACAGCCCCAAGGAAACTCCCTTTCAACTGATTGGCTACTCACAGCAGATTCAATCATGGGAGTGATCACATATAAACACTGAGAATCATGGCCCGGCCAAGCTGACATACAGTCTTAACCATCACAGTATCCAATGTGTCAGGCATGGTAAATGACTTAAAGATGGAGCCTAACAGTGGTTTTCAATCCTCGTTGCAAGTTGTAATCCCATTAGGAGTTTCTAAAAATGCCAGTGTCTGGGCTCTATCAGATTATGTTTGTTGCCCTAGGCTGGGCATCCCTATGTTTTTCCTTTTATATTTTACATATATGTATTTTTTTAATTCTCAAATTTTTTCACTGTGTGTCTAGGATTGAGAACTATTAGGAGGAAGAGAGGTGAACAATAAGAAATTAATTCAGAGTGATTTAGAATTGAGTTGATAGAGGCCTTGATAGAGGATTTAATTCTGACAGTGTTACAGTGGAAAGGCAACTGACTATAACCCTCAACGGTTGCCCAGATGAGAAGGAATTAGATGAAGAACCATACTGAGGGAGACAAGACATTTTGCTCTTACACTTTCCAAAACCTAATGCGATTTCTTACATGTAGTAAATGACAATATAAATATTATGTCCGAGTAACGTGTGGTATACTCAGATAGCTATTCTTAGCTTGGCATTAAAAGAATGAGAGTTTTGATTAGGAGCAAGGAGGAGGGAAGGGAAGGGAGGGGAGGGGAGGGGAAGGGAGGGGAGGGGAAGGGAAGGGAAGGGAAGGGAAGGGAAGGGAAGGGAAGGGAAGGGAAGGGAAGGGAAGGGAAGGGAAGGGAAGGGAAGGGAAGGGAAGGGAAGGGAAGGGAAGGGAAGGGAAGGGAGAGGTGGTGGTGTAAGAGTGATGACAGCAGCAGTTAACATTTACTGGTAACCTAAGCTAGGTACATACTTTATTCTCACTTTACATTAGGGGTGCAGTGTGAGGTGTTTTACTTTTGTTACATGATCTATGTGAGCTAGTAAGTCACTGGAAACCCTGTTGGTGTAGTGGTTAAGTGCTATGGCTGCTAACCAAAGGGTTGGCAGTTTGAATCTGCCAGGCACTCCATGGAAACTCTGTGGGGCAATTCTGTCCTACAGGGTCGCTGTGAGTTGGAATCGACTCATTGGCAGCGGGTTTATTAAGTCACTGGAGCATGGGCATAGCTCTGAGGATGGGGCAAGCTTTGGACAGTGAGAGAGGAGCATGAAGACATGGACCTCCGAAGGCCTTGGGGAAAAAGGACCCCAGAAGATAGGAAAACAGCAAAGATGAAAGTTATCCTTTCCCAGGTTTTATGTAAGGCCAGTTTGAGTCTCTTCTTTGTTATAAAGTCCAAACTGTTGGTCTTTTTTCAGATTCCCAACATCTCTCCTCTTTTTGTGGGGTGAGCTAGTTTCAGGAAGAGAGATGTCAGAACCTTCAGTATGTTGGTTGATCCCAGGATAGCACATACAGAAAACTAGAGCTTATTGTGTAGCACTGAGCTTAGTGCAGGCTGTGCTTGATGAACTAGACTGTGCCTTTGGCTCTTTTGGTCTTGTGTGTACTGGGAAGACTATTCCTGGTTTTCATTCTAAACCATGATCTCTATTTATATTGGGCTTCATTTATCAGACCAACTAAGGTATATATTGTCTGTCTCTTAGTCTCTCTCATTGCCCCACTTCTGCCTTTACATATTTTAAAAACCATAGTCACTTGCTAACAGTGCCTCTTTGTCCTGTTCAAATCTCCTTAAAACTTGCCCAAAGCTGAGAAGCAGATCTCATCTACACTTCTTACACATTGGAGACCTCACAGTATCAGTTTCCATGTGCCCTCAAACTGAGTAAGCACTGGAATTTGCTCCCCAGCTGTGCACAATCAGTTGCAGTTGCTATTGCCGGGGCTTTCTTTTTCAAATTAGTATTTTTAATTTTTAACAAAGGAAAGGCAACGAACTATAATAATATTGGAGAATATAATAGTACTACAGAAAGTGTAGAAAACTTAAAAAAAAAAAATTTAAATCAATCATTTAAACACCAGATTTAAGGGAGTGGTTACCTATGGGGTGGAGATATGATTTGGGGTACTAGACAGAAGGCTTCAACTCCATAAATTTTGTTTTCTTTTTTAAGCTAGGTGGTGTTATAGCAGGTGTTATTTCCTGTTTTATTCCATTTTATGTATGTCTCAGTACTTTATAATACATTGAAGAATCAGTTATAAATCCTGCTACCCAAATAATGTCATGCCCTTTTTATTCATTATTTTTGCCGCAGAATTTTAGATCACTCACCTTCATTGTCCTGTGGTAAACCCAGAAGGGAAAGTTTCCAACAGATAATATGGGCAAGTATACTTTTACCTAAGAGAGTCATTTTTTTTTAATATAGTGCATTTTTAATACTCCATCAGAATAGAAATTGAATCTTCAAAAAATTTATGACCAAAACTTTTCACTAAAAAACAGTTTTATATCCATGCTACAGTGGACTATGCTATTGAGCTCTAAAGCTGCATGCTTTTATATCCCTTTCTGGTGTGCTAGTTTGCAGTGTTCTGTAAAGGTGAAATGGATCATCTTGTTTCTCAACACCAGAGGGCACCAAATTTCTTCTTGCAGCAGAACAATCAATCATTTCTTTCCATTAAAGAGTTTCATATACTGGGGTACAATATGGTCCGGTATATTTTTAGTCTCTAGACAGATTTAAAAAAAGTAACAAAATTGAAGCTTTGTGAGAAAGGGTTTACAGAATCAAGTAAGGCTGTCTTTTGCTCCCATCAGCCAAGGATCTGTCAATGCTTTTACAAAACTACTTTTCAGGGGACATTTATTATGTTTGGTCAGAGGGAATAAAACAGCTACTCTGGGTTAGGTAATATTTGGGATAAATTATTTTGAAGGAGCTGTATTCATCTATTCTGGTTTTAAGTTTCAGGCAGTGTCTTAGGCTGGGTTCTCTAGATAAGCAAAACCAGTGAAGCATATATGTATAATATATATATGTACGTGTATATATAGAGAGACAGAGAGAAAGAGAGAGATTTATCTCAAGGAAATGACTCACATGGTTGTAGAGGCTGGCAAGTCCCAAGTCCATGGGCCAGGCACCAGAGTTGAGGCTTTTGCTGACTCATGTTGCTAGAGGTGGTGATAAACCTAAAATCAGCAGGTCAGATGGCAGGCTGCTGGCTCATGGGCTGTGGAAGCTGACGAATCCCAAGATCAGCAGACAGTAAGGCAGGCCACTGGCTCAAGTTCTCAGAATCGTAGGTTAGATGATGACAAACTTGGTGCAGGATCCAGAGTGAGAAAAGCCAGTCAGCTTTGCCAGAGAGCCCATATTTATTGGATGCAGGCCATACCCCTGAGGAAACTTCCCTTACAACTGATTGGCTGATCGTATCAGATCACGTCTTGGAGATGATTACATTATATCACAAAATTAAGGATGAATTTAAAAAAAACCCACTGCTGTCAAGTTAATTCTGACTCATAGCCTAACTCTGCCCTATAGGACAGAGCTGAGCTTCCCCATATGGTTTCCAAGGAGTGGCTGGTGGGATTCAGACTGCTGACCCTTTGGTTAGCAGCTGAGCTCTTAACCATGGTGCCACTAGCTCCATTACAAAACTGCCACATTATATCATTATGTAGGTCCCCTTTCATCTTCAGAGTCAGTAGTGGCTGGTCCAGTCTTTCTCAAGATGCAGTCTGTATGGTTCTGCCTCTTTGGCCTCCTTCTTCCCCATTTAAGGACCCTTGTGATTATACTGGATCACTCAGTTAATCCAGGATAATATCCTTATTTTAAATTTAGTTCTGGGAATTAAGAAGTGGATAACTTTGGGGTGGGGGGTGTTGTTGGGGATTTTTCTGCCTACTACAGATGATTTTGGTAGAGTCTGTCAGCCAGGCCAGCCAGAGAGAGAAGTAGTAACTACTTACAGGTCTTGATCCAAAACCTAAACCAGTGCCATCTAGTCAACTCCAACTCATAGCCACCCCACATGACAGAGTAGAACTGCCCCATAAGGTTTCCAAGCCTCCAGAATAATGAGTGTTTCTCCTGACTGTTCCTGGAATTTCCACATTACTCAGTTTCTTAGCTTTTTCATGATTCTAAAAATACGTACATGTTTCAGAAGGCATAATTCTGTATCAGCCATCAGTAACATACCATTAAAACCATTGCCGTCATGGTTTGATGGAAATGATAACATTAGTACAGCAGATCTTGCCTAAATAGGATTAAGGGGAATTAAGTTTGGATGGTGTCTTAGTCATCTAGTGCTGCTACAACAGAAATACCACAAGTGGATGGCTTCAACAAAGAGAAATTTATTCTTTCACAGTTCAGTAGGCTACAAGGCCAAATTCAGGGTGTCAGTTCCAGAGGATGGCCCTCTCTCTCTGTTGGCTCTGGAGGAAGGTCCTTGTCACCAGTCTTCCCTTGGTCTGAAAGCTTCTCAGGTACAGGGACCCTGGGTCCAATAGGACACGCTCTGCTCCTGGTGCTGCTCCCTTGGCAGTATGAGGTCCTCCACTCTCTGCTAGCTTCCCATTCCTTTTATCTCTTATAAGATAAAAGGTGGTGCAGGCCACCCCCCAGGGAAACTCCCTTTACATTGGATCAGGGATGTGACCTGGTAAAGGTGTTACAATTTCACCCTAATCCTCTTTAACATAAAATTACAATCACAAAATGGAGGAGGACCACAGAATACTGGGAACCATGGCCTAACCAAGTTAATACACACATTTTGGGGGGAATAATTCAATCCGTGACAGATGGAGAGTCAGAGCGGAAAAGGTGTAATATCAGAAGTATTGTTTGACAAGACTTAGTGGTTCCTGGACAGCCAGAGAGCAGTATGAGAGCAAAGGCTGCTTAGGTAGAAGACGTGGTACAGAAGATAATGTTAACCTCCTTCACAGTGTTGCCTGGAGCCAGACCTCTAAGTAAAGAAATATTAGACAATAACCAGATATTCTTGCTATATAAGTAACTCCCAAGTAGCACAAGGCTATGCAAAGACCTTCGGACTGCTAAGGTTTGTTTAAGTCCATAGAAATAATGAGTCACGACCAGAGGTATATTAATGATAAAGATAATAGTTTTTATTTAGGATACGCATGCGTGTTAGTTTTTTGTATTTATTACTAAGCTAAGTATCTTAAAGATCAGTCTTTCTTATGTTATTTTTATGTGATTGTGAATCAGCTAAGTACCTTATGAAAGAAAGACATCCTTGATTTCTTTTCAGATGGTGTAAATTTAATGAGAAATAGATACCACAGACTTGCTGAGTGAGTTCTCTACCAGGTAATTGGTCATCTAGGTCTCAAATCATTATGCTAAATATAGAAGCTAGAACTTTGAGTTAGCCTTTAAACTAATCAGTAATAATTTGGGCAATAGTGTATTTTGTGTTATGTTCAGGTTCCTGCTTGCCCCTTTTGTTACTACATTTTTTCTCCTTAATTTTTTTTTTTTTCATGACATGTGTTTTCAGTATTGGATTGCATGCTTATTAATTGAGCGTGCTTAAATTTTTGGTTGGTAATACGAATTTTGAAAAATTTGATCTGATAGTACAAGCCACCCATGAGGTGAGGGGCACTGTGCTGCCACTGATCTGTGATATGACAATATACCAATGAGAGCTATATAAATAATATATTGCAGGTGCAAAAAAAAAAATTTTTTTTCCATTAGGTTATATGGGGAACCTCTGGTTTTGCAAATATGACACAGAAAAGCCAAAACAAACTCATCAGGGCTCCCTAACTATCACACATGAAAGCCATAATTAAGAAATAAAGGAAAAAAAGGGCAAAAGTTTACAAAACTAACACATCCAGAAAGCATCACCTCATAGAATGCTCAGCCTACACAATAGTGAAGCTCCAGCTTCAGACTCCTGAGCTTCACACATTGCAAAAGGGACCCACCTTGATGCTAAACGCATTAGAACCAGAATAATGCTTACCTCCGAAGTCCAGAGGCATAAAAAGTGGCCGATATACCAGTAACCCAATAGTACAAAAAGGTTACATAGGAGTGATTTGCTGAGTTCTGCTCTACAGCAGGCTCTGGAGCATCCTGACTTTCATACAGTGCCATTGTCTAGCCTAAATGGGGTGAGTGTGTTTATTATTGGGGCTAAATATAAACAGGAAAGAAAAGGCAATGTCCCAGTTCATCCAAGGGATTAAAAAGCCTTTCCAGTCACTAGGACTATCTGTGAACTAAAGAATAGTACTCATTTTTGCACATTTGAAGTTTTGGTACCATACCCTTTTATTTTGAGGAGACTAGACTCTCCTTTAGGATATTTTGCTTTTAATAATACAAGTTTCAAAACTACATAATTGAGAACTTAAAAGTACATGCACACATTGCTTGACTGGCACTTAAGAAGTGACGTCATATTGTTGTTCAGGGCCGTTCAGTCAGTTCCAGCTCACGGGGACCGTATGTACAGTAAAAAGAAATGTTGCTTTGTCCTGTGCCATCCTCATAATAGTAGGTATGTTTGAGCCTATTCATCTCATTGAAGGTCTTCCTCTTTTCCTCTGACCCTGTACTATACCAAGTATGATATCCTTCACCAGGGATGGGTCCTTCTTGATAACATGTCTAGAGTACCTGAGACAAAGTCTTGCCATCCTTGCCTCTAAGGAGCATTTGTTTGCTTTTCTGGCAGTCCATTCTATATTTAGTATTCTTGGCCATCACCATAATTCAAATGCGTCAATTCTTCTTCGGCCTTACTTATTCATTGTCCAGCTTTCGCATGCGTATGAGGCAATTGAAAATATCATGGCTTGGGTCAAGCACACCTCAGTCATCAAAGTGACGTCTTTGTTTTTTAAGATTTTGAAAAGGCTTTTGTCAGCAGATTTGGCCAATGAGATACAGGTAGTCCCCGACTTATGATGTATTCAAGTTACAATGCACCACACTTACGACAGTTCTTTTTATTTTTTTGTATTGTATACAGTGTTGAACCATGTAATTTGCTGATGTAATCATTCTTAGATGCATTGTCACTTGAAGATGTTTGTATGTAATGTTTCCAACCCCCAAAGACAAATAAAGATCAGATTTATAAAGATACTGATACTAAAAGGCAAAAAACTAAAAAAAACAATGAGGTATTTGATTTAAGGCAGAACTGACTTACGACGGAGTCATCAGAACAGAATCCCATTGTAAGTCAGGGATTGCCTGTACATTTTTTGATTTCTTGACTGCTGCTGCTATGGGACCGTTGGTCCAAGTAAAATGAAATCCTTGACAACTTTAATGTTTTCTCTGTTCATCATGATGGCTTATTGGTCTAGTTGTGAGGATTTTTGTTTTCTTTATGTGGAGACGTAATCCATACTGAAGGCTGCAGTCTTTGATTTTCATCAGTAAGTGCTTCAAGTCCTCTTCACTTTCGGCATCAAGGTCATGTCATCTGCTATCTCAGGTTGTTAATGTTGTCATACTGGTGCCAAAAATTTCCTGTGTATTAGATAGTAATAAATGTTGAAAACGTAATGTTGTCATTGTTGTTGTGTACCACTGAGTTGATTCCAACTCATAGAGACCCTATATGACAGAGCAGAACAGCCCCATAGGTTTTCATAGGCTGTAATCTTTATGGGAGCAGATTGCCAGGCTTTTCTCCTGTGGAGCTGCTGGTGGTTCGAACCTTTCAGTTAGCAGACAAGCACTTAACCATTGTACCACCAGGGCTCTAAAAATATAATAGCTTTCCCTTTTCATGGGTCCCAAAGCAGAGAGATTTATTTTTTTATTTTTTAATAACTTTTATTAAGCTTCAAGTGAACGTTTACAAATCCAATCAGTCTGTCACATATAAGTTTACATACATCTCACTCCCTACTCCCACTTACTCTCCCTGTCTTGAGTCAGCCCTTTCAGTCTCTCCTTTCGTGACAATTTTGCCGGCTTCCCTCTCTCTCTATCCTCCCATCCCCCCTCCAGACAAGAGTTGCCAACACAATCTCAAGTGTCCACCTGATATAATTAGCTCACTCTTCATCAGCGTCTCTCTCCCACCCGCTGACCAGTCCCTTTCATTTCTGATGAGTTGTCTTCGGGGATGGTTCCTGTCCTGTGCCAACAGAAGGTCTGGGGAGCATGGCCGCCGGGATTCCTCTAGTCTCAGTCAGACCATTAAGTTTGGTCTTTTTATGAGAATTTGGGGTCTGCATCCCACTGATCTCCTGCTCCCTCAGGGGTCCTCTGCTGTGCTCCCTGTCAGGGCAGTCATCGATTGTGGCCGGGCACCAACTAGTTCTTCTGGTCTCAGGATGATGTAGGTCTCTGGTTCACGTGGCCCTTTCTGTCTCTTGGGCTCTTAGTTGCTGTGTGGGCTTGGTGTTCTTCATTTTCCTTTGCTCCAGGTGGGTTGAGACCAATTGCTGCATCTTAGATGGCTGCTTGTTAGCATTTAAGACCCCAGACGCCACATTTCAAAGTGGGATGCAGAATGATTTCATAATAGAATTATTTTGCCAATTGATTTAGAAGTCCCCGCAAACCATGTTCCCCAGACCCCCGCGCTTGCTCCGCTGAGCTTTGAAGCATTCATTTTATCCCGGAAACTTCCTTGCTTTTGGTCCAGTCCAATTGAGCTGACCTTCCATGTATTGAGTGTTGTCTTTCCCTTCACCTAAAGCAGTTCTTATCTACTGATTAGTTCAATAAAAAACCCTCTCCCACCCTCCCTCCCTCCCCCCCTCGTAACCACAAAAGTATGTGTTCTTCTCAGGTTTACTATTTCTCAAGATCTTATAATAGTGGTCTTATACAATATTTGTCCTTTTGCCTCTGACTCATTTCGCTCAGCATAATGCCTTCCAGGTTCCTCCATGTTATGAAATGTTTCAGAGATTCGTCACTGTTCTTTATCGATGCGTAGTATTCCATTGTGTGAATATACCACAATTTATTTACCCATTCATCCGTTGATGGACACCTTGGTTGCTTCCAACTTTTTGCTATTGTAAACAGAGCTGCAATAAACATGGGTGTGCATATATCTGTTTGTCTGAAGGCTCTTGTATCTCTAGGGTATATTCCTAGGAGTGGGATTTCTGGGTTGTATGGTAGTTCTATTTCTAACTGTTTAAGATAACGCCAGATAGATTTCCAAAGTGGTTGTACCATTTTACATTCCCAAGAGAGATTTATTTTTCTAGTCCCTTGATAGAACTTGATCTCAGGAACATGTTTAGGGAAAAGATGGAAATTTTTAATCCCTTTGACTTTTCTTTATACCTTAATAGTACAGTGGTTCTCAAATACTCATCTGTGGACCAGCTGCATCAGAATCGCCAGGGAAGCTTTTTACAAGTCTCCCAGAGATTCTGGTCATAAATCTGGGGCAGACCCCACACATTAACTTTTAAAACCCCCCTAGTTCATTTCACTGTGCAGCCAGGCTTAGAAACTTTCAGATATCTGTACTAGTCAGCTGAAGTTTAAAGCTTAGGGGAATGTTCTCTCAATGTCACATGTATCAAAAGTAATAAGATCAACATTAATGAATGAAAATTAATAAACCTTCTTAAATGGTATGTCACATTTAAAGGATTGACTTCAAAGGTAATATTCTTGTTTTGTAATCAAAGAATAGCCATAATAGTAATGCTAAACAACAATAAGAGCAGCAGTAGAAACAATGATAAACACTTGCATATGATAAACACTTACATATGATAAACACTTACATATGATAAACACTGTGCCAGGTACTGTTCTGATCCCTTTAGATATATTAATCATTTATTTTTCATTGCAACCCAATGAGACAGTTACTTATCATTGCCATTTACAAATGAAAGTCAGGCATAAGAAGTTAGGCATATTGCCCAGGGTTAGCCAGCTGGGATTCCAGGTGATAAGGCTTAGGAAGCTGTATGCTTAATCACTCTGCTCTCTCTACTGCTTTTCATTTTATCTGATGATTTCTTTATGTTGTGTGTAACCCCATATATATATATAATGGGAAGCAGGGTAGTGAGTTGGGTAAGAACATGGTCTTTGTGGGCAGATTCTGCAAAGCACTGGCTAAATAATCGCTTAGGTGAATTATTTACCACTCTGGGTCTTGGTTTCCTTATCCAAAAAATGAACTTCCACATATATTCCTTATGAAGTTGTTACTAAGCTTGCAAATGTTTGCAAAATATTGAGCACAGTGCTTTTTACATAATAAACATGGAATAATTGGTAGCTATCACTATTATTTAAAAAAAAAAATTTTTTTTAATCACTATTTTTTTTTTTTTTTATTGGGGCCCTGGTGGTGCAGTGGTTAAGAGCTCGGGTGCTAACCAAAAGGTCGGCAGTTTGAATCTACCAGCCACTCCTTGGAAACCCTATGGGGTAGCTCTACTCTGTCCTATAGGGCTGCTATGAGTGGTAGTTGACTCGATGGCAAGGGGTTTGGTTTTTGGTTTACCGTTATTATGCTGTTATGCATTCTGAGGAATTAGACAGTCAGTAAGCTTAAAAGCTGAAAAACTATTGGCAAAAAACACTGCCTGGAATGTTAGATTCTAGCAGTTATAGTGCTGTGTGCATAATCTAGTGAAGACTCAAGTGAGAAAAAAGAAATCTGTGATTTGCTGCACAACCATAATCTCGATGGGCTAATGTAAAGCATCATCAATAGAATCTTGTGATCTGAATATTAGCCATAGTTGGTGCATTATGAAATTTAAGACCACAGATCCAAGTACTAGGATACAGTGGTCCATCCCTAGAGACCTTTTGCTGTAGGGAAGCACCCAAAGGCCCCAGAGGACTTCAGGAGGGAAGCACTGTGGGGGCACCTCCAGAAGATTTTAGTGGCCGATGGTAAGAACGCCCAAGAAGGGGAGGACATATCTGGGGAATATAGCCATTGCACAATTTTCGGTGGCCTTGATAAGCTGCTTACATCATTTCCCTACATGAAGGCATCTTGATCCAGAGCTGCAAAGAAGGAAAGAAGCTGCCAGGGCATGACTTCATACGTACAAGTAGTTACTTGTCTGAATGCTGGGGCATCTGAGGGCATCATCAGGCCTGTGAAAAGACTCTTACTATCCTTATGATTTCTCTTTGCTTCTGTCCACTTGCTTTCCTGATTCTAATTTCTCTGGTACTTCCAGGATTATTTCTTACACAGCAAGAGATAAGATTCTTCTCACTTGGACCATTGCAGTAACTTCATAATTGTCCTCCCTTACTAGTTTCTCCTTTCTTGTCAACCTGTATTAATGGGCCTACAGCTCCACACATATTTCTTTTACTATTGTATTCCCAAACCTCTTTGACTGCGTTTGCCTACTGCATAAATGAACATCTAGGTTGCAGCTCATAGCCTTACCGATCTCATATTAGCTGTATTCCATGATTTCTGTACATATACCCTTGTTGCAGCCAACTTGGACTTCTTACTCTACATTGACCCTTTTTCACCTGTGAGCTTTCTATTGTGATTTCACTTGCCTGGATTGTCCTTCCCGACCCAGAGCATCCTTTTGAAATATTGATCATATCTTATGGTGTTGTAAAAAGAACATCTTTTTTTGGGGGGGAGAGGAGCGGAGTCTTCCATTACCTATTTTGTTCTTATTGTTAGGTGCCGTCTTGTCATTTCCGACTCATAGCGACCCTATGCACAACAGAACAAAACACTGCCTGGTTCTGAGCCATCCTTACAATCATTGTTATACTTGAGCTCATTGTTGCAGCCACTGTGTCAATCCACCTTGTCAAGGCCCTTCCTCTTTTCCACTGACGCTGTACTCTGCCAAGCATGATGTCCTTCTCCAGGGACTGATCCCTCCTGACAAGATGTCCAAAGTATGTAAGACGCAGTCTCGCCATCCTTGCCTCTAAGGAGCATTCTGGCTGTAACCCCTCTAAGACAGATTTGTTTGTTCTTTTGGCAGTCCATGGTATATTAAATATTCTTCACCAACACCACAATTCAAAGGCGTCAAATCTTCTTCTGTCTTTCTTATTCATTGTCCAGCTTTCACATGCATATGATGTGATTGAAAATACAATGGCTAGGGTCAGGCGCACCTGAGTCTTCAGGGTGACATCTTTGCTCTTCAACACCTTAAAGAGGTCCTTTGCAGCAGATTTACTCAGCACAACGCGTCTTTTGATTTCTTGACTTCTGCTTCCATGGGTGTTGATTGTGGATCCAAGTCAAATGAAATCCTTGACAACTTCAATCTTTTCTCCGTTTATCATGATGTTGCTCATTGGTCCAGTTGTGAGGATTTTCGTTTTCTTTATGTTGAGGTGCAATCCCTACTGAAGGCTGTGGTCTTTGATCTTCATTAGTAAGTGCTTCAGGTCCTCTTCACTTTCAGCAAGCAAGGTTGTGTCATCTGCATAACACAGGTTGTTAATGAATCTTCCTCTAATCCTGATGCCCTGTTCTTCTTCATATAGTCCAGCTTCTCATATTATTTGTTCAGCGTACAGATTAAATAGGTATGGTGAAAGAATACAAGCCTGACGCACACCTTTCCTGACTTTAAACCAATCAGTATCCCCTTGTTCTGTCCGAACAACCGCTTCTTGATCTATGTAAAGGTTCCTCATGAGCACAATTAAGTATTCTGGAATTCCCATTCTTCGCAATGTTCTCCATAATTCGTTATGATCCACACAGTGAATGCCTTTGCATAGTCAATAAAACACAGGTAAACATCCTTCTGGTATTCTCTGCTTTCAGCCAGGATCCATCTGACATCAGCAATGATATCCCTGGTTCCATGTCCTCTTCTGAAACCAGCCTGAATTTTTGGCAGTTCCCTGTCGATATACTGCTGCAGCTGTTTTTGAATGATCTTCAGCAAAACTTTGCTTGCATGTGATATTAATGATATTGTTCTATAATTTCCACATTCGGTTGGATCACCTTTCTTGGGAATAGGCATAAATATGGATCTCTTCCAATCAGTTGGCCAGGAAGCTGTCTTCCATATTTCTTGGCATAGACGAGTGAGCACCTCCAGCACTGCCTCTGTTTGTTGAAACATCTCAGTTGATATTCCATCAATTCCTGGAGCCTTGTTTTTTGCCAGTGCCTTCAGAGCAGCTTAAACTTCTTCCTTCAGTACCATCGGTTCTTGATCATATGCCACCTCTTGAAATGGTTGAACATCGACTATAATGACTCTGAGTATTCCTTCTATCTTCTTTTAATGCTTCCTGTGTCATTTAATATTTTCCCCATGGAATCCTTCACTACCGCAACTCGAGACTTGAAGTTTTTCTTCAGTTCTTTCAGCTTGAGAAACGCCGAGCGTGTTCTTCCCTTTTGGTTTTCCATCTCCAGCTCTTTGCACATGTCATTATAATATTTATTTTGTCTGCTCGAGCCGCCCTTTGAAATCTTCTGTTCAGTTCTTTTACTTCATCAATTCTTCCTTTTGCTTTAGCTGCTCGATGTTCGAGAGCAAGTTTCAGAGTCTCCTCTGACATCCATCTTGGTCTTTTCTTTCTTTCCTGTGTTTTAATCACCTATTTAGGGGGAGATTATTGCTTCTTTAGCTGTAACTCTCAAAATTTTTCATATTTCCTCTACTAGGTTGTATATTTCAATAGGTCAGTGAAAAATAACTAAACCAGGTCATAGATAACATCTTTCACAGTGCTTTGCATATAGACAATAAACTTTGAATGAATGAATGATTATAAAAGCCATTTAGTGAACTTTTGTTAACAGGCAATAAATAGCCTGAAAACTTGACATAGTTTTGAGTAATTTCACAGTTTTGTCCAAATAGTATATTCTTTGTCTCAGGTTGACTTTTAAAAGTTTTGAGACCAGTGAACTTTTTAACTAATGAGCTCTTTTATAGAAGGAATGAGAAATCTATACAATTTTAAATGTAAAATGTACATGAAATGATATAAATTATTTTTATAATTGCTTGTTGTATGGTGTGTAGGGTTTTTTCTTATACTTTGATCCTACATTGCAAGTTCTAACTTCAGTATCTATTGCTGAATTATTAACAGAGAAAACAACGTTTGCTAAATTATGTCTTTGGTTACTTTTCTTGTCTTTTTAAAAATGTATAACAAGTCTTTAGAGCACATAAAAATTTATTTTTGACAAGGTGGGGAAGAAAGTGTTACTTTGTCTTTAATATTTACCATACCTATAAAAATACACTGTATCAGTTACCTATTGCTATATACTACCCCACAACTTAGTGGCTTAAGACCACAACGACTTTATTTGTTTCCAATTCTGTTAATCAGCAATTTGGGCTAGTCTTGGTTGATTAGCTCTTTTGCTGATCTTGCCTGAACCTCATTTGGCAGCTCGGCTGGGGCTTGGAGGTTCAAAAAGACCTTACTCACAAGTCAAGAGGTTGGTGCTGGCAGCCACCTTCTCTTCTCTGTCTGTGTGGTCTTTCACCCTTAAGGTGATCATCCCAAGCTTCTTCAAATGGCAGTGTTGTCTTCCAAGAGGGCAAAAATGGAAGCTGAAGACTGCTTGAGGCATAGGCTTAGAAGCCATAAAACATTATTTTTTACTGTATGCCAGTGTGTTTCCTTAAAGATTTACAACCTTGGAAACCCTGTGGGACAGTTCTATTCTGTCCTATAGGGTCACTATGAGTTGGAATTTGACTTGATGGGTTTTGGTCAAAACAGGTCATGAAAGCAGCCCATATTTTTGGATGGGATATAGATTCTGCCTCTTGATGGGTGTAGCAATATAGTCATTGTGTAGCAGCATCCACGTAAGGATGGGAGCAGTTATTATAATGATTTTTGCAAATGATATATCACAACTGCTCAGAACTTCAGAATGTTATGGGCTATTCCTTGTCTTTTGCTCCCTCTAGAAAACTCTTTGGAAAACTGGTTGTATCCAAAGTATTTTGCTCTCTGATGACTATACTGCCCAGACAAAATAAATTAAAAAAAAAAAAAGTTTTTTTGCATTTTTTATTGTGCTTTAGATGAAGGCTTAAAGAGCAAATTAGTTTCTCATTAAACAATTAATACATATATTATTTTGTGACATTGGTTGCCAACCCCAAGACGTGTCAACACTCTCCCCTTCTCAACTTTGGGTTCCCCGTTACCAGCTTTCTTGTTCCCTCCTGCCTTCTTGTCCTTGCTCCTGGGCCGGTGTACCCATTTATGACTCCATTTTTTACAAAATTCTACAGCAGGCAAAAATAATCTCTGCTATCAGAAGTTCTACTCTGTCCTATGGGGTCGCTATGAGTCAGAATCAACTCAACGGCACTGGGTTTTTGGTGGGGTTTTATCAGAAGTTAGGGGGGCCCACCCATAGGGTGGGTGTGACTGGAAGGGGACATGAAGGGAACCTCTGGAGGCTGATCAGGTCCTGTCTCTTGCTCTGGGTGTTACATGAATGTGGTTGATTTGTGAAAAGCCACCACACACACACGCGCGCACACACACACACACACACACACACACACACACACACCCCCATAGGTAATGTAAGTGTAGCCCCTCCTTGCTCCGGGCTCTGACCTGGGCCTAGGGCCACCTTCTAGGTGGTGCCCTTACTTTTTCTGAACCCGATTCCAGACCCCCTCTGTGGTTACTCTGGCCAGTGGCAGACCTAGCGTGTTCAACACCCAGAGCAGATCACTTTCTTCTCTCTTTTTTGTTTAATTGTGCTTTAAATGTAAGTTTATAGCTCAAGTTAGTTTCTCATACAAAAATTTATATACACATTGTTACATGACCCTAGTTGCTCTTTCTGTAATGTGACAACACACTCCTCTTTTCCACCCCGATTTCCCTTATCCATTCAACCAGCTCCTGTCCCTTTCTGCCTTCTCATCTCACCTTTGGACAGGAGCTGCCCCTTTAGTCTCATATATCTACTTGAACTAAGAAACACACTTTTCACAAGTTTCATTTTATATTCTAGAGTCCAGACTAATCTTTGTCTGAAGAGTTGGCTAGGAGAATGGTTTTAGTTCTGGGTTAACAGAGTCCAGTGGCCACATCTTCCAGGGTTCCACCAGTCTCAGTCAGACCATTAAGTCTGGTCTTTTTACTAGAGTGAGTTCTGCACCCCACTTTTCTCCTGCTCCATCAGGGACTCTCTGTTGTGTTCCCTGTCAGGGTGGTCATTGATGATAGCTGGGCA
Organism: Elephas maximus indicus; assembly: GCF_024166365.1. Taxonomy (NCBI): domain Eukaryota; kingdom Metazoa; phylum Chordata; class Mammalia; order Proboscidea; family Elephantidae; genus Elephas; species Elephas maximus. Next base: position 68,942,663 of record NC_064820.1, read on the forward strand.
CCGTTTAGTTCTTCTGGTCTCAGGCTGTTGGAGTCTCTGGTTTATGTGGCCCTTTCGGTCTCTTGGGCTAATATTTTATTTGTATCCTTTGCTGCAGGTGGGTTGGGACCAATTGATACATCTTAGATGGCTGCTCACTAGCTTTTAAGACCCCAGACACCACTCACCAAAGAGGGATGTAAAACGTTTTCCTAATAAAGTTTGTTATGCCAGTTGACCTAGATGCCCCCTAAAACCATGGTCCCTAGACCCCTGCCCCTGCTGCTCTGTCCCTCCAAGTGTTTGGTTGTGTTCAGGAAACTTCTTCACTTTTGGTTTAGTCTAGTTGTGCTGACTTCTCTCCTGTATTGTGTGTTGTCCTTCCCTTCACCTAAGATACTTCTTGTCTACCATCTAGTTAGTGAATACCCCACTGTCTCCCTCCCCACCCTCGTAACCATCAAAGAATGTTTTCTTCTGTGTTTAAACCTTGTCTTGAGTTCTTATAATAGTAATCTTATACAATATTTGTCCTTTTACAACTGACCAATTTCACTCAGCATAATGCCTTCCAGATTCACCCATGTTACGAGATGTTTTGTGAGTTTATTGTTGTTCTTTATCATTGAGTAGTATTCCATTGTGTGAATATACCATAATTTCTTTGTTCATCTGTTGATAGGTACCTAGGTTGTTTCTATCTTTTTGCTATTGTGAACAGAGCTGCAGTGAACATGGGTACACATATATCTATTTGCGTGACGGCTCTTATTTCTCTAGGATGTATTCAAATGAGTGGAATTGCTGGATCATATGGTACTTCTATTTCTAGTTTTTTAAGAAGTGCCAAATCAATTTCCAATGTGTTTGCACCGTTTTACATTCCCACCAGCAGTGCATAAGTGTTTCAGTCTCTCCACAACCTCTCCAACATTTATTATTTTGTGTGTTTTGCACTAATGATAACCTTGTTGGGGTGAGATGGTATCTCATTGTAGTTTTGATTTGCATTTATCTAATGGTCAGTGATTGTGAGCATTTCCTCATGTATCTGTTAGCCACCTGAATGCCTTCTTTGGTGAAGTGCCTGTTCATATCCTTTGCCCATTTTTTAATTGGGTTATTTGTTTTTTTTGTTGTTGTTGAGGTTTTATAGTATCTTGTAGATTTTAAAGATTAGACCCTGATCAGATATGTCATAGCCAAAATTTTTCTTCCAGTCTGTAGGTTGTCTTTTTATTCTTTTGGTAAAGTCTTTTGATGAGCATAAGTTGATTTTTAGGAGCACCTTAGTTTCTCTTCAGGTGTTTGTGCATTATTAGTATTGTTTTATATTCTGTTTATGCCATGTTTTAGGGCTTTTAGTATTGTCCCTATTTTTTCCTTCATGATCTTTATCGTTTTAGATGTTATGTTTAGGTCTTTAATCCATTTTGAGTTACTTTTTGTGCATGGTGTGAGGTATGGGTCTTGTTTCGTTTTTTTGCAGATGAATATCCAGTTATGCTGGCACCATTTGTTAAAGATACTGTCTTTTTCCCATTTAATGGACTTTGGGCCTTTGTCAAATATCAGCTGCTCATAAAAAAAAGAAAAAAAAATTTTTTTTTTTTTTTTCTCATAGGTAGATGAATTTCTGTCTGTATTCTCAATTCTGTTCCATTGTTCTATGTGTCTATCATTGTACCAGTACCAGGCTGTTTTGACTACGTGACAGTATCATAGGTTCTAAAATCAGGCAGTGTGAGGCCTCCACTTTGTTCTTCTTTTCCAGTAATGCTTCACTTATCCAGGGCCTCTTCCCTTTCCATATGAAGTTGGTGATTTGTTTCTCCATCTCATTAAAAACTGCCAGTGGAATTTGGATTGGAACTGCATTGTATCTGTAGCTCACTTTGGGTAGAATAGACATTTTCACAATGTTGAGTCTTCCTATCGATGAGCAAAGTATGTTTTTCCACTTTTGTGGGTCTCTTTTTGTTTCTTGCAGTAGTGTCTTGTAGTTTTTTTTTTTTTTTCAGTATAGGTCTTTTACGTGTCTGGTTAGATTTATTCCTAAGTATTTTATCTTCTTGGGGTTATTGTAAATGGTCTTGATTTGGTGGTTTCCACTTTGAAGTTCTCTTTGTTGGTGTAGAGGAATCCAACTGATTTTTATATATTTATCTTCCATCCTGAAGCTTTGCTGAAATCTTCCATTAGTTCCAATAGTTTTCCTGTGGATTCTTTGGGGCTTTCTCTGTATAAGATCATACCATCTTCAAATAGGGATGCGTTTATTTCTTCCTTACCAATTTGGATGCCCTTTATTTGTTTTTCTAGCCTAATTGCTCTGGCTAGGACCTCCAGCCCAGTGTTAAATTACAGGTGATAAAGGGCATCCTTGTCTGATTCCCGTTCTCAAGGGGAATGCTTTCAGACTCTCCATTTAGGATGATGTTGGCTTTGTATAAATTCCCTTTATTACAATGTAAATTAATTTTAAGGAGACTAGAGATGAAATAAATAAAAATTAATACAATAAGAATTTAATAATAAAAAAAATTTTTTTTTAATAATGATTACCATTAAAAAGCATAATAATTACAAATGACACAGTGGGCTAAGTTTTGCCTACAGGCTCTTGTACACCGTCTCCACTAGTTGATGTGGGAATTATGTGCAAGCCTCTGATGGGAGACTTTAGACCAATATGTATTGAGTAACATACACCAAAATCTGTGAAGGAAAACTGATTGCATTGGGAGCCAAAAGAAAACAAGAACTCAGCAACCCTTCTGACAATCACAGAGAGTCACAAATAGTTAGAACTGGAAATACCCTCAGGGATTATGTATTCTACCCCTCTACCTGGCTCTTCACTATTGCTAGAACTGAGACCAACAATCCAAACCAGAACCACTGCTGTCTAGTCAATTCCTACTCATAACAACCCAGTAATGTTTCCAAGGCTGTAAATCTTTATGGAAACAGATTGCCACGTCTTTCTCCCATGGAGTGGCTGGTGGTTTTGAGCTGCCGACCCTTTGGTTGACAGCCAAGTGCTTTAATCATTGCACCACCAGGGTTCCTTAGAATTGAGATTGACTACCCTAAATAATTTCCTGTCATTCCAAGTAAATGCCCTGGACTGTTTCGGAAAGCTTATCATTCTGCATTGTTTGTAATGGGAGTTGGCAGCATAGTATAATGGAAAGAGAACCAGAAGTCCCAGTACATCTAGACTTGAATCTTTGCTCCATGGGAAATTTCACTTTGTGGCCTTAAGAAAGTTACTTAATTCAGCCGAGCCTTGGGTTCTTTTCAGTGTCTTGTCCACAGAAACTAAGAATTAGATAGATGCTACTGACATGTCTCTTCCTCCCTATTTGCTAGTCATAAAACAAGGATTTTTTCCAGAAGCAAGAATGGTGAGTCTTTGTCTCACATACTTTGGACATGTTATCAGGAGGGATCAATCCCTGGAGAAGGACATCACGCTTGGTAAAGTAGAGGGTCAGTGAAAAAGAGGAAAACCCTCAATGAGATGGATTGGCACAGTGGCTGGAACAACAGGCTCAAGCATAATAAGGTTGTGAGTATGGTGCAGGACCGGGCACTGTTTCGTTTGGTTGTACATAGGGTGGGTATGAGTTGGAACAGACTACGGCACCTAACAACAATAACAATTGAAGATTAGTAGCATGTCAGTTGCAAAACCATAACCTAGGCTTTCTAACCTAACTCAAACAAATTTAGCTACTTCCCTGTGTCTTAGGCTCTTTGTAAGCACCCTGCTTATAACACTTAACACATTGTAAGATCTGTATTGATGCGTTGTCTAGACTGTAAGCATCTTAGGGCAGGGCATGTGTGCCTTTCAGCTTAATATTTCATAGGTCCACCTGTAAAATACACATTAATAATTGTTTTTTGAATGGGATGGAAAGTGGTTTCTTCTAATTACACTTCTTTTCTTCCATAACTGAGTTGGAATAGTTTGCTAAACGTGACTCACAAATCTTAAATCCTCAGAGAAAAATAAAATAACAGTTGAGAAGGAGGATAGTTGAGTGCGTGGGTGTTGGAATGTGGGGGAGCAAGAGCCTTCTGGAATGGAATGTGTAACCTTAGTTTCATTATCCAAAGGAAAAAAAAAAGAAATCACACTTAATAAAAGTTTTTTTCCAAGCCAATATTAAAGAAAAGAAAAATCGTTTAACATATTATACAAGAATAATTTTGTTAACTATATTTCACCAAGAAAATGAAAAATATGAGTTGCTAGCTATAAGACTATAGAATGGTTTCTTGTACTAATAATAAAAATTTTATTTTTTACTCTTAAATTCTGGAACTACTATTTATAAGCTGTGTGATTAAACAAAGGAAAAAAGTTCCAGGCTCTTTGCATATTATGTCTAATGTGCATAATAACTTTATCATGTAGGAACGTTTATTTTATAGGTGAGGACACTGAGGCTCAGAGGTGAATTATTCTAATCCAAGTTATGTGGCACTTAAGTAGTAGAGCTGAGATTCAAAGAAACATTTGTTAATGTTTTAAAATAAATAATCACAAAAAGGAAATGTTTAACCTAATGATACGTTGCAATTGAATAATATTTTAACCCTTATTCTGGGCACTGGGTTCTAACACATTAAGTGTTACCCGAATAGGGTCCGTGCCCTGGAGCAGCCGAGCCAATGAAACATACTCCAAGTCAGAAAGAGTGAGAAAGTTTATTCAGGAGATGCATACGTTACCGGGGACCCAGCAGCAACACAGGCTGTCTCTATGGAGTCCCAAAGAGCAACTTTATATTAGAGCTTATATAGAATCTTACAAGGGTTACAAGTGTCTTTGTAGTCCCCTGCCAGACATTTCTTTATTAGGCTAAAGATACATATCAGATACCTGGGCTCTGATTTTCCTGTGGGGTTGTAGGCTACAGGTGGTTGGACATAACAGAAGGTTATTTGCATCAGTTTAAAACAAAGAACAAAGTCTTTAACATTTGGTCAAAACAAAGTCATTAACAGAGGAATGTGAAGGAGGAGGCAGGCAGAGCAAGAACTTACAGGTGCATCATGGGCATTAGTTATGTCAAGCTGTCAGTCACCCATTTTGAAAAAGGAGAAAACATGCTGGGGAGTATTGGGGTCACAAAAGAAAGATTACTGTTGACTCATAGTAATCTACAAATGAGCTGTCAAAGTAGTTCCTAAATAATAGTCTATAAAACAGTATTCTTACCTAAGAATTCATTATCAATTTCTTTTTAATCCTGCCACCATTCCATCCTCCCTCCCCTCTCCGCCACAGAAATTGGTCATTCAACCTCATTTAGCAGGAGTCTGTCATCTGTCAATTGTTAGTATGTCTTCCTTTGATTCTTTCATATTTGGATTGGAAACAAGATGCTTACTGTATTTTTATGCAAACAACAAGCATGTTACACATTTTTTGTCAACCGGGAACCCCCCTCACTTTTTTCCTAAGCGAGCTATGTGCACGTTATATGTGTGAGCACATTATTTACATAGGCATGTTATTTGTGCAAAAATTCAGGTTGTGTTGTTTTATGTTTTTCTCTAAGAGTATTTTCTTAATCTACATCTTTTTATTTATGGATCTGCATGTAATCATAGGAGTTCTTGAATGTCTGCCCACACATTCCTAATGTTTAATTAAACACATTTAATAGTTTATTTGTGTATTATGGGCAAATTATGAATCACAACAAGTTACACAGTCCATTTTTTTTAAGCATGTTTATTCTTGCTGTTAGAGAATCAAAGCATATTGAAGAGCAAGTACCCTTTAAGATTTTACCTTCAAATAAAATTTATTTGATCATATTTCTGGTGTTTATTAAGATACAAATCTTCATTGGGCTTATTGTCATATTTTATACTTTTTTCATGATTGAGTCTGTTCTTCCTGAAAAGTAGCTAAAAGAAGACTGTTTAAAAAATATCAAGGTGTCTTTGGATGTGAAAGGCAATATTTGGGTAACTGAGATGTTTGTTATTTTTAAACTGACAACCAATGCTTTTGCTCATTAAAAATATTCGGTGATGTCATGGTATAAAATTAAGACTGCCTCAGGAAGATGAAATTTGATTAAAAATTAATTGTTCAGAAATGAAAGTTTGGAAGCACTACTGGGCAGTTAGTCTTTACAAAATTAAAGGCATACAAATATGTATGTGTGTGTCTGTGCATATACACTCTTTTTTACATAAAAATCAAATAGCAGGTTTCATGAGTTATTTACCAACTACTTTGACACTAGCATAAAATCTAAACTACTATCAACCACTCAATTTTATAAAGAAAATTAGATCATTGTTGGCTGTAAAGTAGAACTTTATTCTAAATTGTAGTTAACTTAATTAGAATACTTGAAGCAGTTACAGCTCTTTTGATACTTCCTAAACCAAAAGCCCAAACCGGTTGCTGTCGAGCTGACTCCAGCTCGTGTGTCAGGGTAGAACTGTGCTGCCTAGGTTTTTCAATGGCTGATGTTTCTTTCCAGAAGTAGATCAATTACCAGCTCTTTCTTATGAGGTGTTTTTGGATGGACTGCAACTGCCAGTCTTTCAGTTAGCAGCCAAAAACTTAACCGTTTGTGCCACCCAGGGATTCCTGATACTTCCTTAAGGATCAAAATTAATAAGGACTTTTATTTGTGAAATTTAATGGAATAATGTTAGAGCATACCTGAAGAAAAGTGCAACCAAGAAGTAGGTTTGCAGACCTGGGGATCATACCCTGCAGCCTAGACTAGGAGCCACATGGAAGTGCCAGGCTACCTAGACATCACTTCGTCAGGTAAGACTAGGTTGAAGGACAGCAGTAGACCAAGTGGTAAATGATCCTGGTTGCACAGGATTAGTCACGCTAGCATCAAAGAAGGATTCAGAGACCAACAAGAGGAACCTGGGTTTCGGCTGTAGGAGTCCATTTCCCATGAAGACGAAGGGAAACAAGGCAGCAGCTAATATACCCAAGGAACATATTAGGTACCTGCCAAATGGCAATGGAAGGGGAACAGGTCATGGACCCAATTAAAGTTGAACTGCATATAAAAGCCCAGACTGTAGATTTAATTGATTTTTCACTGTAGAGTCATGAATCAGTATTGCTTTGACCTTAGGGCGTGCAGGTGTTCATACATTCTGCATGTATAAGAATGGTTAAAATAAAAGGGCTGGCTTTTTATAACTTGAATATAGAGTCACTATCAGAATTTCCTGGATCAGAATTTCCTATGCTTTTCAACAGTAGACTCTCTAAGGCTATTCAAACTCCACTGAATTGATTTCTTAACTCAGTAATGTGTCAAAACCTGCAGTTTGAAAATCACTAATCTGAAAGTCGTTGATGGATTGTAACTGTATATCTTCATCTTGGAGCCTGCCTCTCTTGTGCCTCTGCTCAAAATGAGTCAGTCAGTTTGCAAGTGTTAAAAGCCATTTGGTCTGCCTGCTGCCACCGCTGCTGTTTCCTAGCATTGCACAACAATTCTCGGCAGAATCATTGCGTGATGTTAGGCAGAGGAAATAAACAAGTACTTTAGGTGAGGAATTCAGTTTAATTCAATACAGATTTATTGAGTAAGCCCCTGCTATGTGTCAGGCACTATGCAAGGCACTGAGGATATGGGCATGAATCAAGCATGACCCCTTTATTGGAGAATGTACAGGTTAGTAAAGGGATACAAATGTAAAGAAAAATAGGCATAAAGGGTAATGATGGGCATTATGAGGTGCAGTAGGGCCAAAAAGAAAGAAGTAGTAAGTTTTCCTCAGAAGAACTGAAAATAATGCACAGGGAACTCTTAGAAGATGAACCTTAGGTTATCTTAGAAGATGAATAGGTTTTCGCTGGTTGAACAAGCAGTAGGGGTAACATGAAGACAAATACAGGCATGCATTAGTCTCATTCTTTCTTGGAACTTCACATGATTCAGTATGACTAGAAAAGACTGATAAGCTGGGTGAAGACAACTCAGTAATGAACTTACAAGCCATGCAAAGGACACTATTAGGCAACAGGCTGGCACTGCAGCAGCTTTGCCTTTTAGAGAGACCATTCTTCTCCAAACATTGTGGAGACTGGGGCAGGTTGCCTGGAGACCAGGAGATCAGAAAAGTGGCATATCTAAGTAATCTAATGAGGGTTTTCAATAAGGCTGTATCTATAGGGATGGAGCAAAATATAAGATAAATATTAAGAAGAAATAGAAGAGGAATTAAACCAGGGTGGAATTTAAGATATGTGCTGTTAAAGATATTTATTTCCAAATTTGATTTATCCAAAAGCATACTAATTGAATATATTAGGAATTGAAGATTGATCATCATTAGTAGTTTATCCAAGCACCAGATCACCAGGAAAATTGTCTCAGCCACAGATTGTTATACTTTTGTCTGAGTTTCATATATTAATAAATGATTTGTTTATATCTCTCTGGTTTGTTCCTAGAAAGATTTGAAGTACACAAAAATACATGTAATTTTTAAGTGAGGAAATCTGTGGAGGACAAGCAAGAATGGCTAGAATAAGATAAAACTATTGACAAGATTACTACACAAAATTTGCATGGGGAAATGACTAAATGTACAACTGATAGTGTCAATGAAGTCAAAACTGGTTACTTGGGAAGCTAATTCTTTTAGCACTGCTAAAAAGTCATCTCCCTTTGTTGCTGTTAGTTGCCATCAAATTGTCCCCAACTCATGGTGACTTTATTATAAAGCAGAACAAAACGTTGCCTGGCCCTGTGCCTATCTTAGATCATTGTGTGGCTATTGTGTAAATCCATATCATTGAGGGTTTCCCTTATTTGTGCTGATGGTCACGCGCTACCACACATGAAGTCCTTTTCTCCCAGTTGTTCTTTTCCTGATGGAATGCCCAGAGTAAGTGGGCCGAAATGTGCCATCCTCACTTCTAAGGAGCATTCTGGTTGTATTTCTTTTAAGACTGATTTATTTGTTCTTCTGGAAGTCCACAGTATATTTAATTTTCTTTTGCCAAGACCACAGTTCAGTTGTATGAATTATTCTGTCTTCCTTTTTTACTGCCCCACTTTCACATGCATGTGACACAGTTGAAGAAACCATGGCTTGGATAGGTGTGCCTTAGACATCAAACTGACATCTTTGCTTTTAAAACTTAAAAAGAGGTCTTTTGCAGTAGATTTTCTGAATGTGATATGTCATTTGATTTCTCGACTGATATTTCTATGCACATGGTCCAAGTAGAATAATCGTTGACAACTTCTATTTCTTTGCCATTTATAATGTTGGTTGTCAGTCTAGTCGTGAGGATTTTTGTATCCTTCATGTTGAGGCATAATTTTTTTTATTGTACTTCAAGTGAAAGTTTACAAATCATCAGTCTCTCATATAAAAATTTATATACACCTTGTTTTTTGGGTTTTTTATATACTCCTAGCTGCTCTGCACCTAATGAGATAGTATACTCCTCTCCACCCTGTATTCCTATGTCCATTCAGCCAGCTTCTGTCCCCCTCTGCCTTCTTATCTCTCCTCCGGACAGGAGCTGTCCACACAGTCTCATGTGTCTACTTGAGCCAAGAAGCTCACTCCTCACCAGTATCATTTTCTATCGTATAGTCCAGTCTAATCCCTGTCTGAAGAGTTAGCTTTGGGAATGGTTCCAGTCTTGGGCTAACAGAAAGTCTGGGGACCACGACTTCTGGAGTCCTCCTAGTCTGATCTTTTTTATGAGAATTTGAGGTTTGCATCTTGCTGCTCTTCTGCTCCATCAGGGGTTCTCTGTTGTGTTCCCTGTCAGGGCAATCATCGGTTGTAGCTGGGCACCATCTAGTTCTTCGGGTCTCAGGCTGATGTAGCCTCTGATGTATGTGGCCCTTTCTGTCTCTTGGGCTTATAATTACCTTGTGTCTTTGGTGTTCTTCATTCTCCTTTGCTCAGGGTGGGTTGAGACCAATGGATGCATCTTAGATGGCTGCCTGCTAACATTTAAGACCCCAGATACCACTCATCAAAGTGGGATGCAGAATGTTTTCTTAATAGATTTTATTATGGTTGAGGCATAATTTATACTAAAGACCAGCCTTTGGCCTTCATCAGTGATGCTTTAAGTCATCTTCATTTTCTGCAGGCAAGGTTGTGTCATCTGTATATCGTAGGCTGTTAATGAGTGTTCCTCCAATCTGTTGCCTTGTTCTCCTTCATGTAGTCCGGCTTCTCAGATTAATTTTTCAGTTTACAGATTGAATAAGTAAGGTAAAAGGATACAATCTTGTCACACACCTGTTCCAATTTTAAACCATGCAGTATCCCCTTGTTCTGTTGGAATGACTCCCCCTTGGTCTACGTATAGCTTCCACATGAGCACAATTAAGAGTTCTGGAATTCCCATTCCTCATAATCTTATCCATAATTTGTTATGATCCACACAGCCGAATGCCTTCGCATAACCGGTAAAACAGAGGCAGACATCTTTCTGGGATTCTTTGCTTTTGGCTAAAGATATCCCTCGTTCCGTGTCTCATGTCACAAGTAATGCAGCTCAAGGCTTGAATTTTGTCTTCTGTTCCTTTAGCTTAAGCAGTGCTGATCGTGCTCTTCTCTTTTGGTTTTCTAACTCTAGGTCTTTGCACTTTTTATCATAATAATTTACCATGTGTTCTGAAGCTGCCTTTTGAAATCATCTTCTGCTCAGCTCTTTTATTTCATCATTTCTGCTGTTTGCTTTAGCTACTCTGTGCTTAAGAGCAAGTTTTAGAGTATCTCGACATCCATTTTGATCTTCCCAAATGAGAGTAAAATGGTCTTTTACTTTCTCCATATATCATGCTCATGATGCCTTCCCACCACTCTTCTGGCTCCTCTTCCCATTACCATTGAGTCAATTCCCACTCACAGTGACCCTATAAGACAGAGTAGAGCTGTCCCATAGGGTTTCCTAGGCTGTCATCTTTACAGAAGCAGATTGCCACATCTTTCTACTGTGGAGTAGCTGGTAGGTTCAAACTGCCAACCTTTTGGTTGGTAGCTGAGCTCTTAACCAGTGAGCCACCAGTGCTCCTTTAGCTCCTTTTAGTCCCTCATAAAAAGGGATATTCGAGGTGGTAAACCTTGTTCTCAGTAACTTTTCCATGTACTAAGTGGAAAAAAAACTTAATAGAGTTGTTTTTATAATGTCCTTTAATGTAAGTTCATAGCTTTATGCCAGAACTGTAAGGGATTGAAGGTGTCATCAAAATTCACCACTTTTATCCACTCATTTGGGGAATGTTTGAGTATCTGTGTTTTGCCAGGTCGTGTACTAGACACTGAGATTACAAAGTAGAGCACTCATGGAGGTCACAGCCTATTAGTGAATATATTACACAGGTAAGTTCTGTATAGTGTGAAGAATACTATATAAAGGAGTCACATGATGCCTTAGAGCATATAGCCGTGGAATTTAGGCTCAGATGTAGTACTGAGGAAATGATGATATACCAAAGAATATGGTGTTAGTCAAAGTGGAAAACAGATGTTCTAAGCAGAGAGTAGTAGAGTCTAAGGTTATACTCTCTAGCAAGTCCCATATATACTTGCTGATGTTCCAGTTACGAATTAGAGACAAATCCATGGGTTTTAACAGTAAACTAAACTGGAGATAGGACCTCAATATAATAATTTAGATTAGTTTAAAACATAATGATAATGGTAACATTTGAATGAATATGTGCATAGTTTAAGGTACTTTGTAACGTCTTAATTTATTCTTGGGATATGTTCCCTGTCCATCCTTATTTTTAGTTGTGAAAATTTAAGCTATCCTGGTGGAAGAATGGTGTGTCTTGTTTTCCATTTACTCTAAAGACCATAACTGTTTAATGATCAGTAGGCCAGCATATCTGTATGGCAGTAAACCAGGAATAGGCAACAAGAGCATCACAAATGGCTAGTTATATAGCACTTAACCTCATCACACTTTCTGCATTGCCTTATTGGTTACTGCTTTTCTCCTTGATGACTGTTTCTTTTCCCATCTCTCTTATTAGCATTTTGTGTTTACTTCTGCCACCAGTGTGCCTTAAAAAACTATCCATACTTTTTCTCTCATTTATTTTTTTTTTTTTTATTATAATAGATAGATGGAAAGCCTGGTGGCACAGTGGTTAAGAGCTACAGCTGCTAAACAAAGGATCGGCAGTTCAAATCCACCAGGCGTTCCTTGGAAACCCTATGGAGCAGTTCTACTCTGTCCTATAGAGCCGCTATGAGTCAGAATTGACTCGATGGCAGCGGGTTTGGTTTTTTTTTTAATGTATAATAGATAGATAAATAGATACGCTGTTAATTGATCCTATTACAGCAAAAAAAAATTATAGAAACTACAATAGAAGGAAATAGGAATCAAGTGTTATCCACCATTAATAACTACTGTTAATGTCCTTATAAATTTCTGATCATTCTACATTTTGGTACATTTTCTGTCATTTCTTGGAAACTCTGGTGCTGTAGTGGTTAAGAGCTCTGTCTGCTAACTGAAAGGTTGGCAGTTTAAATCCACCAGGCGCTCCCTGGAAACCTTACGGGGCAGTTCTGCTCTGTCCCATAGGGTCACTATGAGTCAGAATTGACTCGACGGCCATGGGTTTTGGCAATGGTCTGTAATTTCTTTATACAAAAATGAAATAAAATTGTACATATTATTTTAAACCTACTTTTTTCTCAGTAATTATATCATGATACCTTTCCATGTGATTACATATACTCTTAAAACATTTTAAATAACCAAATAGTATAAAAATGAATGAGTGTATCAAAGTACATTTAATTGTTGGGCAATTGTTGAGCCTGTTTTCTTTTCACTTGGAATTTTAATTATGTGCGTAAATAGCAACATGAGAACAAGGAGTTCTAAGGCTTGTGCATTATCTTTAGGTGAAAGGGTTCCAGATTTAGTCTACTTGTAATACAGCACCACCCAAGATAAAAAAAAGTATATTTTTTCCAGAAGAAGAAAGCCAGTTTACTACATTCAACACTAACTTCTCTGCCATTTTTCTGGAGAAATATTGATTTACTGTATGGAGTTTTTAATGTTTACCAATAACTGATTAAATGGTCAGAACAAGGCATATTCTATTTATTTCTGGGTGGATTCTTCATTTTCGTGGCTTTTGAAATTTTTCCACAAATCTTCTATGACTGTGTATCCTCGCAAACCCCAGTCACATAATATTTCCCCACTGACCTGAGCAAAGTTGATGGCTTGTTGTGGATAATAGATAGAGGCAGCAAATCCTATGAAACCAGGTGGATATATCAACTTCTTTATTTTTGAACCTCTGGTGAAAAGGAGTCCAACGAGGCCAGCAAAACCAATAACACCAAGTCTTGGGAAACATCTAGGAGGTGCGTTTTGGAGATATCCATAGTTGTCTACCCCCACTGAACAATACTTTGCATCCTGGGCTTAGTGTAGAAGTACTTTTCCTGACACTGACTTGTATATGGCTCACAATAGTGTCAGAGCTGTGAAATGTTTTCTTCAAGTTGGGTCCTTGGCTGCTGCACATGTTTAGATTGACCTTCTGGAACTGAGTAGAGTGAAAGCTCTTCAGCCTTGACAGATTTGTTGGGTGAGTCCTTCTTTGGTGATCCACAGACTTTGAAGGTGACCAGACTCAGGCTGGGCAGTCCCAGAGATCTCTGAGTTACCTTGAACGTGTCGCTGGCAGCCACATATTAAGCCTGTTTTAATGAACATCTTTAGAGCTAAAATTATTGTGTGTATCCCAGATTATTTCCTTAAAATAGACAGAAGTGAAATGCTTCATCAAAGGGCATGTAGAATTTTAAGGCTGTTGATGCTTATTGCCAAATTGCCTTGTGGAAACATTGTACTAAATTGCATTCTTACCAGCAGAGTATGGAAGAACATATTTCTCCACAAAATTGCTACCACTTGTGATTATTATGATGATTATTTAAAAATTTGCTTATGTAAGGAATAAAATGTATTTTTTAGTAATTTGCACATCTTTGGTTAATTGAGAAGTTGTTACTTCCCCCCTGCCCCATACACCAGCTTCTTTGGTGACTTGACTGTTTATATACTCTGCCCATTCTTCTTTTGGGCTATTCATCTCAATTTTATTTTGTTGATATAGCTCTTTAAGAAGAAAGTTATCTCTTTATGTTAAAAATATTTATATTGCAATATATGCTGCAAATATTTTCCCATTCTGTTGTTTCCCTTTTAATTCTTACTGTGTCATTTTTAAACAAGTAGGTGTTTAAATTTTATATATCAGAGCTTTCACTTTTTAAACTTTTTTAATGATTTGAGAGAGAATATTTAGTCTCTTACTTAAAAGTAAAAATAAAATGCAAGCTCCCCTCTTAAATAAAAAAATGAGGAGGAATATTTTAAGATAATATTTATAGCATATGACATTTATAAATTACCTTCAGAATTTGAACTTTTGGGGGTCAACAATATTTTTGGACTCAGCATTTCTAATCAGGCATGAAGAGTGTATAGAAAATAGACGTAATAAGTTTCACATTTAAGTATACATTCAAGTATAATGGAGGTATTTTCTAATCTTGTATCCAAGTGAATAGTAATTGACTTAGTGATTTTAATGAATGTTCTTCAGTGGAGACTCAGTATACATGCTAGCAGTTCATATGCTTGCTGTGACTAAACAAATATTATAGTAAGAAATTTAACTTTTGTACTAACTACTTTGTGACAAAGTTTTTTTTCACCAAAAAAGAAAAATCAAAATAAGTTTGAAAACTAGTATTCTGAGGAAAAGACTGTTGCACTACACACATTTATAGTTTTAGTTTATAAATGGTGTGAAGTACTGTAAAAATGACATGGTGGGGGTGTCAGGCCTCCTCCTCTAACTTCACGGGCGAAGAAGACAGAATCAATATCAGCACCAACAGCATGACGCTGATTGCTATAAGGTGGGCCCGGACATGCCTCCACCCTCCAACATTTTTACCAATTCTGACACCAGCCGTCCCTCCTGTGGCACTTTGTACTTCACCGTTGGGTTTGATAATTCATTGCAATGGCCATACAGAACTCAAAGACAATACTCACAGTTATGGGGTTTATTAGGGAAGTAACCGATTACACTTCAGGATCAGAAATGACTCAGCATAGAGTTCTTTGGTCAGGACAGCTTCTTTGCTATGCCCACAGGCAGGCCTCTCCCTTGCACTTGGCCTCTTAGACCTCGGGCCCTCAGCCCCTTGGGCCTCTTGGGCCAGCCTGGCCTCTGCCCACCTCGGGCAAGTGTTGCAAAGTGCTATAGCTCAGAGACTAAAGTGCCTAGAGGCACCTCACTCCACCAGTAAGCCTCCTGCCCAAAGATGCTCGGCTTTCTCATTCTGTGGGCCTAGAAACCCATCATGCCATCTCTTGCCACCCTCCTGGTTCTGCTGTCTCTGCTGCTGCCCTTTCTCTGCCACTGCTTCTCTCCATCTCTTGCTGTCTCTAGTGTTATAACTCTGTCTCCTGGGTATAGGAGGTTCACAGCGTAGGGATTCCAGGTCCAAAGGACACACTTCACTCCTAGCTCTTCATTCTCAGTGGCAGTAAGGTCCCCCCCACCCCCACCATCTGCTTCTGGGATGGCTCGTTTTAAGCCTAGTGGGATGGCAAAACTGATCAACGGCCTTGTTAGGGTTCCATACACCTTATTTGCATGGATCCACTCCCACAAGGGTGCCATGTACCTTAATTGCATTATTAGCAAGCTATCCAGTACCCTTGGTGGACCACAAGTACCTCATTTGCATAGTCTCACCTAGTCATTGGAAACCTTGGTGGTATAGTGGTTAAGAGCTATGGCTGCTAACCAAAAGGTCGGCAGTTTGAATCCACAAGGTGCTTCCTGGAAACTCTTTTGGGGCAGTTCTACTCTGTCGCATAGGGTTGCTATGAGTTGGAATCGACTTGACAGCAGCAGGTTTGGGTTTGGTTTTTGTACCCAGTTATTTGGTGGGAGTTACAAGACCAAGGCAAGAAAGGACATATAAAAGCAATCCGTAGCACTACAGGCCATCCCCTGGCTTTTCTAACTATGATTCTTTCATACTTGGAGGATAACTTCCCCCTCCCAATCATTTTACCAGTCTAGAACAGTCATTAACAGTCCTTGAAGAGGGCAGAGAGTACTCAGGGTAAGGTTACTCAGGTACCAGCCATTCACTTTTGCTGCAGGTATCCATCTGATCTGGTCGTGTTCTCCAAAAGCCATCTCAGATTGACCCTTCCTGGTGTCTGATGGCACAGTGGTGAAGAGCTACCACTGCTAACCCAAAGGCTGGCATTCAAATCTACCAGTTCCTCCTTGGAAACCCCACTGGGCAGTTCTACTCAGTCCTGTAGGGTTGCTATGAGTCAGAATTTACTCGACGGCAAGGGGTTTGGGTTTTTTTATCAGGTGTCTGATAAAATTTAACTGAGAGAAGGTTATTTTCTTGCTCTGAGCCTCACAAGGTATCAGTATAGCAAAACCTTTAAGGGACTTTAGGTTTAATTACTAAACCCCGGTTCAGCAGTGCCTCCACCTTAAGTACCATTACTTGTACATATTGGTTCCCTGTTTTATAATTGATCATATTCATTTATTATCAATGTCTGTTGGACCAATGGCAATGGACTTTGTGCTCATATGTATTTAATCTGTTTTCATTGCATAGATGGATACATAATGGTTTATTACTTGCAGTAGGGCACAATAAATTAGTCTTTACTCTGCCTGTCTAACCACATGAAGTGTCTTTCTATATTATAAATTATTAAAACATCCTAAGTTTTCCCATCTGATGAAGCAATATGCTTGGTATAGTAGAGGGTCAGTGAAAGAGAGGAAGACCTTCAACGAGATGGATTGACACAGTGGGTTCAACAATAAGCTCAAGCATAATGATTGTAAGGATGGCGCAGGACCAAGCAGTGTTTCATTCTGTTGTACAGAGGATCGCTATGAGTGGGAACCAACTAAATGGCACCTAACAACAAACAAGAACAAAATATTAGAAAGTAAAGCTAAATAGGGTAAGTTAGCAGAAATCTTTAAAATGGCATTACATAAATCAGAATATTGGATGTATAAAAATGTATGGTAGAGCCCTGTTTACAGAATGCTGTTCTATATGGCCTCAGCCTCCCAGTCGGGGAATCAAACCCCAGTCTCCCATGTAATAGATGGGGATACTTACCACTATACTAACGAGGAAATCCTGGTGACCGAGTGGTTAAAAGCTATGGCTGCTAACCAAAAGGTCAGCAGTTCAAATCCACCAGGTGCTCCTTGGAAACTCCATGGGGCAGTTCTACCCAGTCCTATACGGTCGCTATGAGTTTGAATCAACTTGACGGCAAAGGATTTTTTTTGGTTTTGGTTATGTGTGGAAACCCTGGTGGCATAGTGGTTGAGTGCTACAGCCGCTAACCAAGAGGTTGGCAGTTAGAATCCACCAGGCGCTCCTTGGGAACTCTGTGGGGCAGTTCTGCTCTGTCCTGTTGCTTTGAGTCGGAATTGACTTGACGGCAGTGGTTTGGTTTTTTTGTTGTTTTGGTTCTGTGGAAACCCTGGTGGCGTGGTGGTGAAGTGCTACAGCTGTTAACGAAGAGGTCGGCAGTTCAAATCCACCAGTCGTTCCTTGGAAGCTCTACGGGACAGTTCTACTGCGTCCTATAGGGTCGCTATGAGTCAGAAGTGACTCGATGGCAGTGGGGTTTTTTTTGTTATGTATGATATTTTTAATTTTACATGTATTCTACATTTGTTCCCCATTTACATGTGAAACAACTGGGATAAAAAGAGGCTAAAAAGACTTTCCCAGTATCCTACTATTACTGCATGGTAGAGCTGAAGTTCCCAACAAAATCTGCGATTTCAAGGTCACAGTACCTTCCAGGGAAGAGTTCAGGGTAACTGCCTCTGTAGTGTTGATGTGATTAGGTGACATATGCCTCAAGCATTAGAGGCATTCAATAGTTACTGCTGATGTTGAAAAGGAAAGTAAAAATAAGAAATTTAGTAAGCCCCTGAGAGTTGAGAAGGTCTGTAGAATACTGGGAATTAAAGTTGAAAGATAAGATATTATCAATTTTGCTCACCCCTTTTGTTTGCCACTCTCCAATTAACACCAATTCTCATTGCCTCTATTCCCGCTAGCTACCCTGTAGGACAGAGTAACACTGCCCCATAGGGTTTCTAAGGCTATAGTCTTTATGGAAGCAGACTGCCACATCTTTCTTCTGTAGAGCGGCTGGTGGATTCAAATCGCCCACCTATCAGTTTGCAGCCGAGTACTTAATGCCTGCATCACCAGGGCTCCTTCCAGTTAACACCAAACAGTATAAATTGCTATTCCAACCTTTGCATCAGGAGATGTTGATTTATTTGAAACTAAACTTTTTTTTTTTAATCATCTCCAGTGACTGCCAGCCTGCCACTTTGAAGCCTTTGGAAACAGTGAATCTAATTCAGGAGACTCAAAGGGAAAAATCACAGGTCTCTTTTAAGTTGATTTGTACCTAAAGAGATTGTCATGAATTGTGTCCCCCCAAAATATGTGTCCACTAGGTTAGGCCATGATTTTTTGTGTGGTTGTCTTCCATTTTGTGATTGATACAATTTTCCTGTGTTGTAAATCCTCATCTCTGCCTGTGATTCATGAGGCAAGATTAGATTATGTTAAATAGGATTAGGGTGGGCTATAACACCCTTGCTCAGGTCACATCCCTGATCCAATGTGAAAGGAGTTTCCCTGGGGTGTGGCGTGCCTCGCCTTTTATCTTACAAGAGAGAAAAAGAAAGGGAAGCAAAGAGAGTGGGGGACCTCATACCACCAAGAAACAAGATCCAGGAGTGAGCACATCCTTTGTACTTAAACAGTCCCGTGCTGAGAAGCTCCTAGTTCAAGGGAAGATTGCTGACAAGGACCTTCCCCCAGAGCCAACACAGAGAGAAAGCCTTCGCCTAGAGCTGACACCCTGAATTTGGACTTCTAGCTTGCTAGACTGTGAGAAGATAAATTTCTCTTTGTTAAAGCTATCCAACTTGGTACTTCTGTTATAGCGGCTCTAGATAACTAAGACAGAGATCACCAAGAATATGTGGAAGAATCCCTGAATAAACAAAAGCAGTCCTTATGAAGTTGGTATGTTTTGTGCTTGATGCACCTAAATGTAGTATATTTAAGTGACAATGATGGTGATAACTGTTAATACCTACTGAGCACTTCTGTGCAAGGCCCTATTCTGAGTTCTTTATATGACTTGTTGTTAGGTACAGTCAAGTCAGCTCCTACCCATAGTGACCCTATGTACAACAGAATGAAACACTGCCTAGGCCTGCAACATACTCACAATCATTATGCTTGAGCCCATTGTTGCAGCCACTGTGTCAATCTACCTCATTGAGGGTCTTCCTCTTTCGTTGACCCTCTACTTTACTGAGCATGATGTCCTTCTCCAGGGACTGATCCCTCCTGATAACATGTCCAAAGTATGTGAGATGTATTTTCACCATCCTCGCTTCTTTATAGAATTAAGTCATTTAAATGGATCCACCTTTGGGTCAGATTAGCTCATACAGTTTTGTTAATAGAAACTATAGAAACTACAGTGGATTGGGGGCTACTCGTTTATTAATGTCTAGTGTTCGGCCCCCAGAAAAGGGACTTGATTGTTCTAATTTATTCTCACAAGTTGAGGCTGTACTTTGTTCAGTACATCCTAACATTTCTAAAGAATTTATTTATTCAACAGCTATTTATTTACGAAATATTTTAAAGCTGTTTACATTTTAACTTGTTATCTTCTCTTAAAAATAATGCAAGCCCAAAGAAATTGAAACATAAGGTTTATTCTGAGCAGTTTTTCTGTTTGCATATAGGGAGGGCATTCTGATTTCAGGAAAAAAGCGAATGGTTCAAAGTTTGGTAGTTACAGTGAAGTTTATAAAGAGAAGAGGAGGGAGAAGAATAGGGTAGCAACCATTGAGGAATCTTAGCATGACTGATTGAACCCTGCCCTCTTAACTGAGATCAACAATATCGGGCTACTTCTGGCCCACTTGCTAATAATTTAGCCCTCCACCCACCTATAGCCATGAGACTTTTTGAGATTTAGATTAGGAGAGCCCAGAGTCTTTTTCATTAAATCAGGCGGTAATGGTTTTGTTCACTATCCTTTTCTAGCAGAAAAAGACAAACTTACGTTGCTGTGGAGCAGTTTTTGGCAGGCTTTTGCAGCTTGGGTCAAGCTTTTCATGGTTAATACTTGGTTTTGTGAATAAGAAAAACCTTAAAATCAAAGTAAGATGTCTGTTATTAACTTTGCTCTTTAACACTTGTGAATGCATTAGTCCATCCAAGCTTCACTTATCTCTTTCAGGTTTAAGGGATGATCTCTAGTTCTAGGTGATAGAAGTCAGAATGAGGGAATGCTGATAGGAATAGGCTCTGGATGCAAACTGTGTATTTTAATTCTTTGTTTTTGTTAGTTTCCATCCAGTAAATTCCAACTCTGGCGACCTTGTGTGTGCAGAGTAGAACTGCTTCATAGGGTTTTTAGGCAGTGACCTTTCCGAAGAAGGTCACCAGGACTGTCTTCGAAAACACCTCCAGCCTTTTGGCTAGTAGTTAAGTGCCTAACCATTTGCACCAAGCAGGGACTCTCTTAATTCTAGCCTTGTCATTTATTGTTTAAGTAACTTAAATATATTTAAATTCTTTGTGCCTTTGTTTCTGTTACACTAAAAGGGGCTGATAATACTACTTACCTTGTAGGGTAGCCATGAAGAGTTAATGAGTTAATAAATATACAGTATAAAAATGAGTTAATATACAGTATAAAAACAATTAATAGAAGTTAACTGTAATAATAAAAACTGAACCAAACTCACTGCCATCGAGTCGATTCCAACTCATAGCAACCCCATAAGGTTTCCAAAGCCATAAATCTCTACAGAAGCAGACTGCCACATCTTTCTCCTGTGGAGCAGCTGGTGGTTTCTAACTGCTCACTTTTCAGTTAGCAGTCGAAGCTTTAACCACTGTGCCACCAGGGCTCCTTAGCTATGATAATAGTGAACCAATATAACATAAATCAAGTGTAATGTCTTAGTTATCCAATGCTGCTGTAACAGAAATACCACAAGTGGGTGACTTCCAACAAACAGAAGTTTATTCACTCACAGTCTAGTAGGCTAGAAGTTCAAATTCAGGGTGTCACCTCCAGGGGAAGGCTTTCTTTGTCAGCTCTAGAGGAAGGTCCTCATTGTCAGTCTTCCCTTGGACTAGGAGCTTCTCAGCGCAGGAACCCCAGGTCCAAAGGATGTGCTCTGCTCCCATGCTTTCTTGGTGGTATGAGGTACCCAACTCTCTGTTTGCTTCCCTTTCCTTTTATCTCTTGTAAGATAAAAGGTGGTGCAGGCTACACCCCAGGGAAACTCCCTTTTCATTGGATCAGGGATGTGACCTGAGCAAGGGTGTTACATCCTACCCTAATCCTCTTTAACCAGACAGAGATTATGATTTGTAACACATAGGAAAATCACAAAATGGAAGGCGACCACACAATACTGGGAATCGTGGCCTAACCATGATGACACATATGTTTTGGGGACACAGTTCAATTCAAAACACATAATAATAGCTAAAAAACTATTAATTCTTAAAGAAAAGTAGTTCTCAGTATTTTTTCTCTAAGCCTTTTTATTTTTTAACTATATGCTTGCTTTTGATTGGAAACCCTGGTAGCATAGTGGTTAAGAGCTACGGCTGCTAACCAAAAGGTCAGCGGTTCGAATCCACCAGGCGCTCCTTGGAAACCGTATGGGGCAGTTCTACTCTGTCCTATAGGGTCGCTATGAGTCGGAATCGACTTGACAGCAACGGGTTTGGTTTTTTGGTTTGGGTTTTTTTTGATTGAGAGAAAACATGGTAAGGAATCTGCCCTTAACACCTTTCTTTAACAGCATGATAATACTTCTTTAATAGGTGGATTCTAACCAAGAGTGGAACTGTTAAGAGTGGGTATACCTACATGCACTCTTTCTCCTTTATATGAAAAAAAACAAAAACAAATGAGTTATTTATAACTTAAGGTAATAAAGTAACTGTTTGAATTTAAATTATTCTAAAATATATTTGCTCTATATAATATGTTTTGATGTTTAAATGTAGAAAGTAAACTTGTGTCAGTGTAGAGTGCTTAAATGCTTTGGTTTATAATGTTTATAAATGGTTTATAAAAAGCTAACCCAAGTGTCACTTAGCATTTTCTCTCTTCTCCTTATAGAAACACCAGGTCTGAATCACCATATGAGAGATGTCATTTATTACTTGGTGGCAGCTTTTACACTGTAAGCTCCTAGAAGGCAAGGACAATTTTCATTCGCATTTTTACCTGATCCTTATTAGCCAAAAAAAAAAAACCAAACCCACTGCCATTGAGTCGATTCCGACTCATAGTGACCCTATAGAACAGAGTAGAACTGCCCCATAGAGTTTCCAAGGAGCATCTGGCGGATTTGAACTGCTGACCTCTTGATTCACAGCCGTAGCACTTAACCACTATACCACTAGGGTTTCCAATCCTTATTAGGGGGAAATTATTTTAAGCAGATTTGGTAAAGGCAAAAATACTTAAAAGGCATTAAAATGCCACTTTTGAGTGAACTACGTTATTTTTGTTGTTAACTAGCGTCCAGTTGGCACTGATTTTTGGTGACCTTATGTGTAACAGAACAAAATGTTGCCTGGTGCTGTGCCCCCTCCATGATCTTTGATACATTTGAGCCCGTTGTTGCGGCTGTTGTGTTATTCAGTCTCATTGAGGGTTTTCCTTATTTTCACTGCCTGTATTATTACTTTCAAGAGATATGAAATAGTGCAACCTTCATTACTGATAATAAACCTAACCACTTGATTTTTAGATATATTAGATGCTGGCTATATCCTGAGCTAGCTATCTGAATAAAGACCCAAATAAACTCAACATTATTATTTACATCCTTTTTTGAAGGCTGTAAACTCCATGTCCTGAATACTCAGATAGAGGAAACATATCTGACAGGGAATTTTCTCTTAAAAATTAACTTTCTTTAAAATATTGACTTTCTATACATTTTTCTATGTATCTTACATTTAAAAATCTTTAAAAGAATGTTGAACTCTTATTCTGTCTCCAATTCTGTATTTGTCTTTATAAAATTATATGACCATGTCTTGGAAGAAGTACAGCCAGAATGCTTTTTAGAAGTAAGGATGGGGAGACTTCGACTTGTATACTTTGGACATGTTATAAGGAGGGACCAGTTCTTAGAGAAGGACATCATGCTTAGTAGACAGTCAGCGAAAAAGAGGAAGACCTTCAATGACATGAATTGACACAGTGGCTGCAACAGTGGGCACAAACATAACAACAGTCAGGGTGGTGCATGACCAGGCAGTGCTTCATCCTGTTGTACATAGCGTTGCTGAGTAAGAATGGACTCCACAGCACCTAACAGCAACTACCTTCAAAATCAGAATCTGCATTTTAGGAAGTTCCCCAGGTGATTCATATGCCCTTTAAGGTTAGAAGCATTGCTGTAGGCTATTTTGTTCCCAGCTCTCACTGGAGCTTCATAGACAGCTCACTTTGTTCCTGGTAGTAATTGCTTTTGCTTTAGGTTGTGTTTTCCTATTTCCTAGTAAAAACTGCCCTTCCTTTGGAAAAGCTTGCAATTCTGTGTATGTCTGGTTCAAAACAAGAATGGAGTCTATTTTATAAGAGAGTTGTCTTTTAAATATTGTTCCTGAGTTGAGTTAAAAGCTGTTGTATTGATTGTGGCATTATCAAGCAAGCTGAATTATTAATTTGACTTCATTTGGCAGATGGAAACATTTTAAAATCAGTGATCTTATGAAACATGGTGCCCTCTGTCATAGAGCTGTTATCTTTCTCTTAAAGATATGCTAGTGCTAATGAATATTTTATAATGTATTTGCCTGGATATAAATAAGTAACTATCATCTTAAAAAACAAGCATTAACTTCATCTGAAAATGCTTACTTTGCAAATTCATTGTTTCCAGGAGAGGAATCTGCATTTAAGATGAGAAACATGTTGAAAGTTCTACTTGAGATTACAGTTGTTTGCTGAATATAAGAAAATATATTTTCAGTTGTTACCTCTTCAAATCGTAGCTAAAATCACCAAAGTATTGTTCATCTGTCAAACTATACAGCTATCCCTTACTTTGTAAACT
This sequence comes from Elephas maximus indicus, assembly GCF_024166365.1. Taxonomy (NCBI): domain Eukaryota; kingdom Metazoa; phylum Chordata; class Mammalia; order Proboscidea; family Elephantidae; genus Elephas; species Elephas maximus. Next base: position 68,966,926 of record NC_064820.1, read on the forward strand.
CAGGAACCAAATAGATTTGAACACACCTTTTTGAGATAGGGCTGATAACACTTTCTCTGTATATCCTTGCCTCTTACTATCTGAACTCAGGAACCAAGCAGATTTGAATAGCAAAGTCATCTTGTATTCTATTTCCACATTAATTATCAACACAGTGAATACACGTGGAAATATATAGCAACATTTTCCAGTTTCCTTTCCACAAAATGGGAACCAGTGTTTCATTATTAAAATAAATACAAAAATACTCTGGAAAGTGTTCTTAAGAGAACATAAAGATCTGTATCTTAAAAACTCAAAACACAGATCAGAATAGTGATTGCTCCTGATAAATTCTCTATGGAAGATATCTGTTAAATTTTGTTTAATTTAGCATTTCTAGCACAGCTATATGACAAGGACCAGAGAGCCAAATACCAAAATGATGTGGGTGTATTATGTTTATAATAGAGCCTCTGAGAACCATAACCAGATGAGCCTCAGGTGCCTCATTTATGAACTGGGTTGTTAGGTTTAACATGCTAATGTGTTAGTGTACCAGGTACATAGTCATTGGTTTTACTTTCACAGTAGAACCTTGGTGACAAGGACACCTCAGAACATTTAACCAGTGATTATCCCTGAAAGTGGGGTTCACTACACCATCCTATCCTAGCATTCTGCCCACCCTTTGATGGCATGAGTGATTCACTTGTCCCCTCATTTACTCTGCCGTGGTCACACTGGCCTTGTCACTGTCCCTTGAGCATACCAAGCACTTTTTGTTTCTTCTGCCCGGAAGATACTCTCCCCAGATGTGCATGGATCTCTTACCTCATTCACATCTCTAGTCATGTCACTTCCTTAGAGAGGCCTTATTTGGTTTGGTTATCTAAAATAGGGAGTGGTATATGCCAACACACATTCTCTGCTTCTTTACTCTGATTAGTTTTCTTCATAGCACTTATTGCCACCTGATATGTATTTATTTTATTGTTTTTCTGTCACCGCTAGGTAATAAACTCCACAATTTGATTGTATCTACTGCCACAGGACTTCAATACAATGAATGAATGATAAACCTTTTATTAAGTATACAGAGATTAGATTTCTATTTGGGCCTCTCAGTTGTATTTTTAATATTAGATATATATTTTTGGACCTATATCAGATATCCTTGCGGCAAAAACTGCTTGTTCACTAACTTAGAGCCTATTTTCAAGGTCTTGCTAGCTTACCTACCTTTGCTATAGAAGACCTGCCCAAAATAAAACAAAACAAAACCCTGTGGCATAATTTGTTCAATGAGAAGTAAGCTGCCATCTCCTGGGGCTTTCTGGCAAAGCTTTTTCTTGTGGGCAAAACGGACTGATTAGGCAGGCCCAGATACTTTCTCCTTCTTCCTGTCTTAAACAAGAACACAATGCCTTTCAGAGCCACCTTTGCAGCCTGATTTCAGAATTCTGAAAAACCAAAAACCAAACCCGTTGCCGTCGATGTGATCCTGACTCATAGCGACTCTATAGGACAGAGTACAACTGCCCCATAGGGTTTCCTAGGAGGGGCTGGTAAATTTGAACTGCCAACCTTTCAGTTAGCAACTGAGCTCTTAAGCACTGTGCCAACAGGGCTCCTCAGACTTCTTAAATTAGCACATGAAAAAATAAACTATTTGGTTAAGTTACGTATAATCAGTTATTTCATGTGTTGCATTTAGAAGGTTTTCCAACTAATACAAAAATCTGAGCAAGGAAGATAAACTCTGTGCCTGGTGCACAGGAGATGATTCCTATGTTGTAGCTGTTGTTACTACATTAATTGGTGCCTTTGAATTTTGAGGAATTAGAAGTCGTCACATTATAAGCATTTTTAACAACCAAAACAACCTAATGAATTTGATCTTCTTACTTTTCAGGTATAAGTTGTTGTTAGGTGCCATTGAGTTAGTTCCGACCCATAGCAACCCTGTGTACAACAGAACAAAACACTGCCCAGGCCTGCGACATCCTCGTAATCATTGCTATGTTTGAGTCCGTTGTTGCAGCCACTGTGTTAGTGCATCTCGTTGAGGGTCTTCCTCTTTTTCGCTGATCTTCTACATTACCAAACATGATGTCCTTCTCCAGGGACTGGTCCCTCCTGATAACATATCCAAAGTATGTGAGATGAGGTCTTGCCATCCTCGCTTCCAAGGAGCACTCTGGCTGTACATCTTCCAAGACAGACTTGATCATTCTGCTATCAGCCCTTGATATATTCACTATTTTTCTCCAACACTGTAATTCAAATGCATCAGTTTTTTCAATTTTTCTTCAGTCTTCCTTATTCGTTGTCCAGATTTCGCATGTGTTATGAGGTGATTGAAAATACTGTTACTTGGGTTAGGCATACCTTAGTCCTCAAGGTGATATCTTTGCTTTTGAACACTTTAAAGAGGTCTTCTGCAGCATATTTGCCCAATGCAAAATGTCGTTTAATTTCTTGAATGCACTGCTTTTATGGGCATTGATTGCAGATCCAAGTGAAAAGAAATCCTTGGCAAGTTTAGTCTTTTCTCTGTTTATCATGATGTTGCTTATTGGTCCAGTTGTGAGGATTTTTATTTTCTCTGTGTTGAGGCATAATCCATTCTGAAAGCCTTTGACCTTCATCAGTAAGTGCTTCAAGTGCTCTTCACTTTCAACAAGCAAGGTTGATTCATCTGCATATCACAGGTTTTTAATGAGTCTTCCTCCAATCTTGATGCCACGTTCTTTTTCACATAGTCCAGTTTATCGGATTATTTACTCAGCATACAAATTGAGTAGGTATGATGAAAGGATACAACCCTGACACACACCTTTCCTGATTTTAAGCCATGCAATATCCCCATGTTCTATTCTAGTGACTGCCTCTTGGTGTATGTACAGGTTCTGCATACGCACAGTTAAGCATTCTGGAATTCCCATTCTTCACAATATTATCTGTAATTTGTTATGATCCACACAGTCGAATGCCTTTGCACAGTCAATAAAACACAGGTAAACATCTTTCTGGTGTTCTCTGCTTTCACCCAAGATCCATCTGGTATCAGCAATCATATCCCTTGTTCCACACCCTCTATGAATTTGAATGGAATTTTTGGCAGTTCCCTGTCAACGTACTGCTGCAATTGTTTTTGAATTATCGGTAGAAAAATTTTACTTGGGTGTGATATTAATGTGGTTGTTTCGTAATTTCTGCATTCTGCTGGATTACCTTTCTTTAGAATGGGCACAAATATGGGTCTCTTCCAGTAGGTTGGCCAGGTAGCTGTCTTCCAAATTTCTTGGCATAGACAGGTGAGCACCTCTAGTGTTGCATCCATTTGTTAAAACATTTCAACTGGTATACCATCAACTCCTGAAGCCTTGTTTTTTGCCAGTACCTTCAGTGCAGCTTGAACTTCTTCCTTCACTACTATTGGTTTTTGATATGTTACCTCCTGAAATGGTTGAATGTTGACCAGTTCTTTTTAGTACAGTGACATTGTATCCCTTCCATCATCTTTTGATGTTTCATGCATCATTCAGTATTTTGCCAGTAGAATCCTTCAGTATCACAACTTCAGGCTTGAATTTTTTCTTCAGTTCTCTCAGCTTGATAAGTGCTGTGTATGTTCTTCTCTTTTGGTGTTCTAATTCCATGACTTTGCACATGTCTTTGTAATACTTTGTCTTCTCGTGCTACCCTTTGAAATCTTCTGTTCAGCTCTTTTACGTCATCATTTCTTCCATTCATTTTAGTTACTGTACATTCAAGAGCAAGTTTCAGGGTCTCTTCTGATACTCATTTTGGTCTTTTCTTTCTTTCCTGTCTTTTTAATGACCTTTGCTTTTTTCATGTATGATATCCTTGATGTCATTCCACAGCTCATCTGGTCTCGGTCATTATTGTTCAGTGCATCAAATTTGTTCTTGAGATGGGTTCTAAATTCAGGTGGGATACATTCAAGGTCATATTTTGGCTCTCAGGGATGTGCTCTAATTTGCTTCAGCTTCAACTTGAACTTGCACGTGAGCAATTGATGGTCTGACTGCAGTTGGCCCCACTTTGTTCTGCCTGATGATATTGAGCTTCCCCATCATCTTTTTCCACAGATGTAGTTGATTTGATTCAGGTGTATTCTGTCAGGCAAGGTCCATGTGTATAGTCACCCAGTTATATTGTTAAGAAAAGATACTTGCAATGGATAGGTCGTTAGTCTTGCAAAATACTATCATGCGATCTCCGGAGTTGTTTCTGTCACCAAAGCCATATTTTCCAACTACCAATCCTTCTTTGCTTCCAATTTTCGCATTCCAATGACTAGTAATTACCAGTGTGTGTTGATTGTATGTTTGATCAATTTCAGACTACAGCAATTGGTAAAAATCTTCAATTTCTTCGTCTTTGGCATTAGTGATTGGTTTGTAAATTTGAATAATAGTCATATTAACTGGTCTTCCTTGTAGGCATATGGATATTACCCTATCACTGGTAGTATTGTGCTTCAGGATAGATCTTGAAATGTTCTTTTTGATGATGAATTTGATGCTGAGCCTCTTCTATTTGTCATTCCAAGTATATTAACTACATGACTATCAGGTTCAAAATTGCCTATACTAGTCCACGTTAGCTCACTAATACTTACGATATCTATCTTCAAGTGTTCCATTTTAGTTTTGACAACTTCTTGTTCTCTTTGATTCATACTGTGTACATTCCACATTCCGATTGTTAATGTATGTTTGCAGAGGTATCTTCTTAATTTGAGTTGTATTTTGAATGCTGTTATGGATTGAATTGTGTCCCCCCCAAAAATGTGTCAACTTGGCTTGGCTGTGATTCCCAGTATTGTGTGATTGTCCACCATTTTGTCATCTGATGTGATTTTCCTATGTGTGGTAAATCCTAGCTCTATGATGTTAATGAAGCAGGATTAGAGGCAGTTATGTTAGTGAGGCAGGACTCAGTCTACAAGATTAGGTTATATCTTGAGTCAATCTCTTTTGAGATAGAAAAGAAAGAAGCAAGCAGAGAGACAGGGGCCCACCTTCTACCAAGAAAGCAAAGCCAGGAGCAGAGCATGTCCTTTTGACCCAGGTTCCCTGCACTGAGAAGCTGTTAGACCAGAGGAAGATTGATGACAAGGACCTTCCACGGAAGATGACAGAGAGAAAGCCTTCCCTTTGGAGCTGACGCTCTAAATTTAGACTTCTAGCCTCCTAATCTATGAGAGAATAAACTTCTGTTTGCTAAAGCCATCCTCTTGTGGTATTTCTATTATAACAGCACTAGATAACTAAGACAAGTGCCTTCTAGCTAGAGGGGCTCATCTCCTAGCATTATGCAGATAATGTTCTGCTGCTATTTATAACTTTTTCACTGGCCAGTTTTTTTTAGAAGTAGATCACCAGGTCCTTCTTCCTAGACTGTCTTAACATGGAAAAAAAAAAAAAACAAACATGGAAGCTCCGCTGAAATCTGTCCACCATGGGTATTTTAAATACCAGTGACATAGCCTCCAGCATCACAGCAACACACAAGCCACCACAGTAGGACAAAGTGGTAGACAAGTAATGGTTCAAGGCTATAGTACATTGTAAATTAAAGATATAAAAAGATTAATTTAACTTTCATAGAGCTGCAGTTACCAGGTACAAAGTTTAAGAAGTTGAGTGGATAATATTTTGAGGTATTATCTGAGGTGTCCCTTATGTGTCCCCCCTTCTTGCTTTTCCTCCACTCTTCAGCTGGCACCTTTCCAGGCCTGAATTATCCACAGGTGGAGGGCCACCACAGTTTAGAAAAATAAAGTCAACTATGCAGAGCTTCTGTTTCGTTCTCCACAGAAACAACTGTTTTGAAAGCAAAAGCTTTTGATTTGTAAGAGCTGGGTTTTTTGAGGGAATCCAAAGATAAATCCTACTGTATAATGTTAACCAGTATGGGAACCAGGAGAACACCTGAAAGTTTCTGGTGCCCCAAAAAGGCCAAGAACATACCTGGATGCAGGACTGTAGATTCAAAGGAACTTCATGCTATGAGCTGATGGACATCGTGACTGGAGACCTGCCGGGGCACAGGCTTTTGATATAATTGCTGGAGCACGCTAATGAGTATGGTAAAGGTCAAGTTAGATCTCAGCAGAGCCAGTATTAACAGAGAACACCCATGGATCATTCAGCCCGTCTTCCCACCTCAGATATCCTGATTCATGTAAGCACTATACTTCCCCAGGTCATCTGTGAGACCTTGGATCATCATCCAAGGGTGGAAGAAGGGAAGGAGAAGGTACAAAGAGAAAATCCTGACCTACCTGTTTACTGGAAAGAAACCTGAGCTTTAAACTGGAAGCAAATGATTTGTCCTCAGGGTTGTTGTCTTAGTCTACACAAAGGAAATGGGAGTTTAAGAAACAACTTAGGTTTGCTTGTTGAGAAATCATTACATTTTTTCACATATGAGTTGAGTGACTTTGAAATTCATACTTGCTAGACTCTAAACATTTATGAAATTGTGGGCTTACATTCTATAAGTTGTTATTTCTTAATGGCAAATGTTCAAGGCATACCAGTAGAGTTTATGTTTCCTGTAGAATATTTTATGAGAAATTAGTCAGCTAAGTTTTCAATTTCTATGGATTTTTCACATCATTTATATTTCTCTTGTCATTTAATAATCACAACTGAAGTAGTGTTCTCTGTAAGCTAGCAGAATATTAACACCTCTCAAAAGGTGTCTCAAAGGTTAAAATAAAACGTTGAAGTTGACAGCAGTTCTGCTCAAACTATTCCAGAACACAGAAAAGGAACGAATACTCCTGAATTCATTCTATAAAGCCAGCATAACCCTGGTATCAAAGCCAGGCAAAAAACATAACTGAAAAAGAAAACTATAGAGCAATATCCCTCATAAATATACATGTAACAAGTCTTAACAGAATGTAAGAATTCAACAGCATATCAAAAAAAATGATACATCATGACCAAGGAGAATTCATACCAGGAATGCAAGGATGGGTCAACATTAGAAAATCAATCCACGTAACCCATCACATACATACAAAGGAAAAGAATCACATGATCGTTTCAATTGATGCAGAAAAGGCATTTGATAAAATCCAACACCCTTTCCTAATAAAAACTCTCAGCAAAATAGGAATGGAAGGGAAATTCCTCAGCATATTAAAGGGCACTTATACAAAACCAACAGCCAACATTATCCTCAATAGAGAGAGTCTTAAAGGCATTCTCCTTGAGAACAGGAGCCAGATAAGGATGCCCGTTTTCACCACTCTTATTCAACATTGTGTTGGAAGTCCTAGGGAGAGCAATAAGGCAAGAAAAGGCAATAAAAGCATCCAAATTGGTAAAGAAGAAGTAAAACTATCCCTTTTCACACATCACATGAGCCTATACATAGAAAATCCCCAAGATTCCACAAGAAAACTACTAGATTCAGAAAATAGAAGGATTCAGAAAAGTAGCAGAATACAAATCAGCATACAAAGATCAGTTGGATTCCTTTATATCAACAAAGAGAACTTTGAAAAGGAAATCGGGAAAACAAAACCATTTACAATAGTCCCCCAAAAAGATAAAATAAGTAAAGATAAATAAATAAAAATAAAGATAAATCAAACTAGAGACATAAAAGACTTACACAAAAAAAACTACAAAACACCACTCTAAGAAACCAAGAGACCTACATAAATGGAAAAATATACCATGCTGTTGGATAAGAAGACTTAACATTGTAAAAACGTCAATGCTACCCAAAGTGATATATAGATATAATGCAGTACCAATCTAAATTCCAATAGCATTTTTCAATGAGATGGAAAAACCAATCATTAATTTTATAGGGAAGGGGAAAAGGCCCCAAATAAGTAAAGCATTATTAAAGAAGAATAAAGTAGGAGGCCTCACACTACTTGATCTCAGAACCTACTGTACAGCCATGGTAGTCAAAACAGCCTATTACTGGTGCGATGACAGGCATGTAGACCAGTGGAACAGAGTTGAGGACCCATATGTAAATCCATCCACCTATGGATAGCTGATCTTTGACAAAGGACCAAAGTCCATTATATTAGGAAAAGACAGTCTCTTCAACAAATGGCGCTGGCAAAACTGGATATCTATCTGTAGAAAAATGAAAGAGGATGTATACCTCACACCATACACAAAAATTAACTCAAAATGGATCAAAGACGTAAATATAAAACCTAAAACTGCAAAGCTCATGGAGTAAAAAATAGAGACAATGTTAGGAGCCCTAATATATGGCATAAATAGAATACGAAACGTAACTAAAAATGCACACACAAGAGAAGATGAACTAGATAAATGGGGCTTCTTAAAAATTAAACACTTATGCTCAAGAAAAGAATTCTCCAAAAGAGTAAAAAGAGAACCTACAGGTAGGGAAAAAAAATTTGGCTATCACATATCTGACAAGGATCTAATCTCTAAAATTTATAGAAAACATTAACTCTGCAATAATAAAAAGACAAATAATACAATTAAAAAATGGGTAAAGGATATGAACAGATACTTCATCAAAGAAGACATTCAGTCAGCTAACATGAAGAAATGCTTGTGATCGTTAGTAATTAGAGATACAAATCAAAATACGAGATACCAATCTTACCCTGATATTACTGGCACTAATCAAAAATAATAAATAAACAAGCAGCCCCTCCCCCCCAAAAGAATTAATAAATTTTGGTGAAGTTGTAGGGAGATTGGAACTCTTATACAGTGCTGGTAGGAATGTAAAATGGTACAACCACTATGGAAAATGGTATGGTGCTTCCTCAAAAAGCTAGAAATAGAAATACCATATCACCCAGCAATCCTACTCCTAGGTACATACCCTAAAAAAATTAGAGCCATGACATGAATAGATATATGCATGCCGATGTTCACTGCAGCATTATTCACAATAGCAAAAAGATGGAAACATCCTAAGTGCCTGTCTACAGATGAATGGATTAACAAACTGGGGTACATGTGTACAGTGAAGTACTACCAGTGATAAAGAATAATGATGAATATGTGAAACATCTCGCAACATAGATGCATTTTAAGAAATTTTGCTAAGTAAAATAAGTCAAATCGTAAAAGGATAAATATTGTATGAGATTGCTATAAGGTAACAACAAAAGGTTCACACACGAGACCCATACCTCACACGATGCACAAAAATGAACTCAAAACAGATCAAAGACCTAAATATAAAATCTGAAACAATAAAGATCATGGAAGAAAAAAAATAGGGACAACACTAGGAGCCGTAATACATGGCATAAACAGTACACAAAACATTACTAACAATGCAGAAGAGAAGCTAGATAACTGGGAGCTCCTAAAAATCAAACACCTATGCTCATCCAAAGACTTCACCAAAAGAGTAAAAAGATTACTTACAGCCTGCGAAAAAGTTTTTAGCTATGATATTTTTGATCAGCATCTGATCTCTAAAATCTATGATACTGCAAAAAGTCAACTACAAAAAGACAAATAGCCCAATAAAAATGGGCAAAGTATATGAACAGGCACTTCACTAAAGACGACATTCAGGAAGCTCACAAATACATGAGGAAATGCTCATGATTGTTAACCATTAGAGAAATGCAAATCAAAACTACAGTGATATTCCATCTCACTCCAACATGGCTGGCATTAATCCCAAAACCACAAAATAATAAATGTTGGAGAGGTTGTGGAGAGAGTGGAACACTTATACACTGCTCGTGGGAGAGTAAAATGGTACAACCACTTTGGAAATCGATTTGGCACTTCCTTAAAAAGTTAGAAATAGAACTACCATACGATCCAGCAGTCCCACTCCTTGGCATATATCCTAGAGAAAAATAAGAGCCTTTACACGAGCAGATATATGCACACGCGTGTTCATTGCAGCGTTGTTTACAGTAGCAAAATAATGGAAGCAACCAAGGTGCCCATGAACAGATGAATGGATAAATTATGCTATATTCATACTGTGGAATACTATGCATTGATAAAGAAGAATGATGAATCCATGAAACATTTCATAACGTGGAGGAACCTGGAAGGCATTATGCTGAGTGAAATTAGTCAGTTGTAAAAGGTCAAATATCATATGAGACCAATATTATAAGAGTTCGAAAAATAGAGAAGAAAATATTCTTCATTGGTTACGAGAGCAGGGAGGGAGGGAGGGAGACAGGTTTTCGCTAATTAGATAGTTGTTGTTGCCGTTAGGTGCCATCGAGTCGGTTCCAACTCATAGAGACCCTATGCACAACAGAATGAAACACTGCCCGGTTCTGAGCCAACTCTACAGTTGTCATTACGCTTGAGCTTATTGTTGGAGCCACTATGTCATTCCACCTCATCGAGTGTCTTCCTCTTTTCCGCTGACCCCGTGCTCTGCCAAGCATGATGTCCTTCTCCAGGGACTGATCCCTCCTGACAACATGTCCAAAGTATGTAAGACGCAGTCCCGCCATCCTTGGTTCTAGGGAGCATTCTGGTTGTACTTCTCAGACAAATTAGTTCGTTTTTTGGCAGTCCATGGTATAGTCAATATTCCTCACTAACACCACAATTCAAAGACGTCAAATCTTCTTCCGTCTTCCTTATTCATTGTCCAGCTTTCAGAGGCATATGATGCAATTGAAAATACCATGGCTTGGGTCAGACGCACCTTAGTCTTCACGGTGACATCTTTGCTCTTCAACACTTTAAAGAGGTCCCTTGCAGCAGTTTTACCCAATGCAATGCATCTTTTGATTTCTTGACTGCTGCTTCCATGGGTGCTGATTGTGGGTCCAAGTAAAATGAAATCCTTGGCCACTTCAGTCTTTTCTCCGTTTATCATGATGTTGCTCATTGGTCCACTTGTGGGGATTTTTGTTTTCTTTATGTTGAGGTGTAGTCCATACTGAAGGCTGTGGTCTTTGATCTTCATTAGTAAGTGCTTCAAGTCCTCTTCACGTTCAGCAAGCAAGTGTTGTTGATGAGTCGTCCTCCAATCCTGACACCCCATTCTTCTTCATATTGCCCAGCTTCTGGTATTATTTGCTCAGCATACGGGTTGAATAGATATGGTGAAAGAATACAACCCTGCCACACACCTTTCCTGACTTTAAACCAATCAGTATCCCCTTGTTCTGTCCAAACAACTGTCTCTTGATCTATGTAAAGGTTCCTCATGAGCACAATTAAGTGTTCTGAAATTCCCATTCTTCGCAATGTTATCCATAATTTGTTATGATCCACACAGTCGAATGCCTTTGCATAGTCACTAAAACACAGGTAAACATCCTTCTGGTATTCTCTGCTTTCAGCCAGGATCCATCTGACATCAGCAATGATATCCCTGGTTCCACATCCTCTTCTGAATCCAGCCTGAATTTCTGGCAGTGCCCTGTCAATATACTGCTGCAGCTGTTTTTGAATGATCTTCAGAAAAATTTTGCTTGCATGTGGTATTAATGTTATTGTTCTATAATTTCCACATTCGGTTGGATCACCTTTCTTGGGAGTAGGTATAAATAGGGATCTCTTTCCAGTCAGTTGGCCAGGAAGCTGTCTTCCATATTTCTTGGCATAGACAAGTGAGCACCTCCAGCGCTGCATCTGTTTGTTGAAACATCTCAATTGATATTCCATCGATTCCTGGAGCCTTGTTTTTTGCCAGTGTCTTCAGAGCAGCTCGGACTTCTTTCTTCAGTACCATCAGTTCCTGATCATATGCCACCTCTTGAAATGGTTGAGCATTGACTAATTCTTTTTGATACAATGACTGTGTGTATTCCTTCCATCTTCTTTTGATGCTTTCTTCATCATTTAATATTTTCCCCTTAGAATCTTTCACTGTTGCAACTCGGGGCTTGAATTTTTTCTTCAGTTCTTTCAGCTTGAGAAGCCCCAAGCGTGTTCCTCCCTTTTGGTTTTCCATCTCCAGCTCTTTGCACGTGCCATTATAATACTTTACTTTGTCTTCACGTGAAGCCCTTTGAAATCTTCTGTTCAGTTCTTTTATTTCACCAATTCCTCCTTTTGCTTTAGCTGCTCGATGTTCAAGAGCAAGTTTCAGAGTCTCCTCTGACATCCACCTTTGTCTTTTCTTTCTTTCCTGTCTTTTCAGTGACCTCTTGCTTTCTTCATGGATGATGTCCTTGATGTCATTCCACAACTCATTTGGTCTTCGGTCACTAGTGTTCAGTGCATCAAATCTATTTTTCAGATGGTCTCTAAATTCAGGTGGAATGTACTCAAGGTCATATTTTGGCTCTCTTGGACTTGCTCTGATTTTCTTCAGTTTCAGCTTGAACTTGCATGTGAGCAACTGATGGTCTGTTCCACAGTCAGCCCCTGGCATTGTTCTGATTGATGATAATGAGCTTTTCCGTCGTCTCTTTCCACGGGTGTAGTCAGTCTGATTTCTGTGTGTTCCATCTGGTGAGGTCCATGTGTATAGTTGTCGTTTATGTTGGTGAAAGAAGGTATTTGCAATGAAGCCATCATTGGTCTTTTAAAATTTTATCCTTCAATCTCTGGCATTGTTTCTGTCACCAAGGCCATAATTTCCAGCTACTGATCCTTCTTCTTTATTTCCAACTTTCGCATTCCAATCGCCAATAATTATCAGTGCATCTTGATTGCATGTTCAGTCAATTTCAGAGTGCAGCAGCTGATAAAAATCTTCTATTTCTTCATCTTTGGCCCTAGTGGTTGGTGTGTAAATTTGAATAATAGTCATTTTAACTGGTCTTCCTTGTAGGCATATGGATCTTATCCTATCGCTGACAGCATTGTACTTCAGATTAGATCTTGAAATGTTCTTTTTGACGATGAATGCAACACCATTCCTCTTCAAGTTGTCATTCCCAGCATACTAGGCTATATGATTATCTGATTCAAAATGGCCAATACCAGTCCATTTCAGCTCACTAATGAGTCTTCCTCCAATCCTGATGCCCTGTTCTTCTTCATATAGCCCAGCTTCTCGTACTATTTGCTCAGCAGTAATGCCTAGGATATCAATGTTTATGTGTTCCATTTCATTTTTGACGAATCCAATTTTCCTAGCTTCATACTTCGTACATTCCAGGTTCTGATTATTAATGGATGTTTGCAGCTATTTCTTTTCATTTTGAGTCGTGCTGCATTAGCGAATGAAGGTCCCAAAAGCTTTACTCCATCCACGTCATTAAGGCCGAATCTACTTTGAGGACGCAGCTCTTCCCCAGTCATCTTTTAAATGCCTTCCAACCTGGGGGTCTCATCTTCCAGCAGTATCTCAGACAATGTTCCACTGCTAGTCCTAAGGTTTTCACTGGCTAATGCTTTTCAGAAGTACACTGCCAGGTCCTTCTTCCTAGTTTGTATTATTCTGGAAGCTCAGCTGAAACCTGTCCTCCATGGGTGACCCCAGTGGAATCTGAATACTGGTAGCATAGCTTCTAGCATCACAGCAACACGCAAGGCCCCACAGTACAACAAACTGATAGACATGTGGGGTAATATCTAGATAGTAGATAACTATTTTAGGTGAAGGAAAAGACAACACACAATACAGGAGAGGTCAGTACAACTAAACTAAACCAAAAGCAAGGAAGTTTCCTGAATAAACTGAACTCTTCGAAGGCCAGTGTAGCAGGAACAGGGGTTTGGGGACCATGGTTTCCTGGGACATCTAAGTCAATTGGTATAATTTTTTTTTTTATTAAGAAAACATTCTGCACCCAACTTTGGAGAGTGGCATCTGGGGTCCTAAAGGCTAGCCAGTGGCCATCTAAGATGCATCAATTGGTCTCAACCCACCTGGAGCAAAGGACAATGAAGAACGCCAAAGACACAAGGTAATTATTAGCCCAAGAGACAGAAAGGGCCACATAAACCAGAGACTGCATCAGCCTGAGACCAGAACTAGATGGTGCCTGGCTACAACCAATGACTGCCCTGACAGGGAACATAACAGAGAACCCCTGAGGGAGCAGGAGAGCAGTGGGATGTTGACCTCAAATTCTCAGAAAAAGACCAGACTTAATGGTCTGACTGAAACTAGAAGGACCCCAGAGGTCATGGTCCCCAGACCTTCTGTTAGCCCAATACAGGAACCATTCCCAAAGCCAACTCTTCAGAAAAGGATTAGACTGGACTATGGGATAGAAAATGAGACTGGTGAAGAGTGAGCTTCTTGGATCGAGCAGACACGTGAGACTATATGGGCAGCTCCTCTCTGGAGAAGAGATGAGAGGGCAGAGGGGGTCGGAAGTTGGCCAGATGGACACGAAAATAGAGAGTGGAGGGAAGGAGTGTGCTGTCTCATTAGAGGGAGAGCAACTATGCGTGTATAGCCAGGTGTATATAAGTTTTTGTATGAGAGACTGACTTGTCAACTTTCACTTAAAGCACAATAAAAATTATTTTAAAAAATGTTTACACGCAGGGATGGGAGGGGGAAGGCAGGGAAAATTACCAAATAGATAGAAGACACATGTTAATACTGGTGAAGGGAAAGGCAATACACAATATGGGGCAAGTCAGCACGACATGACCAAGACAAGAGAGGAGAATGAGAGGAATGCAAGAATAAAGAACAACTGTGGAGTTCTGGTGACGTAGTGCTTAACAGCTACAGCTGTTAACCAAAAGGTCAGCAGTTCAAATCCACCAGGGTCTTTGCAAATCCCAAGGGACATTTCTACTGTGTCCAGTAGGGTTGCTCTAAGTCAGAATCAACTGAATGGCAACAGGCTCCTTTTTGTTTTTTCTTTTTTTTATGGTAACTACTGTAGCATATATAATCCTGCAACAATAGTATTAACAAACAGTAATTTATGAATGGATATGTACGTAGATACATACACCAAGAGATGTGGGAGGGTGTAAGAGAGCACACCCACCGGCAGATACAGGTTTGGTGGTGGATATTTCTACATACACGACTGTAGATGCTCCTCATATATTAGTATAGACAATAGAGCATACAAGAGGCACAGTCAGGGAAACCTCTTACACATAACCAAACATCTCACAGATGAAGTTCCTAGGCTGAAGGCAAAGGATCACAGACTCATGGGACATCCACGGCAGTTGGCACAACATAGTTCATAAGACAGTGTTCTGCTTTTGGTGTGTGGCGTCTGGGGTCTCAAAAGCTTGAGAGTAGTCATCTATGATACAACTATTGGTCTCTTCCTGACTGAAACAAAGGAGAGTGAAGAAAAACAAAGACTCAAGGGAGCACTTCGTCCAAAAGACTCATGGACCATATGAACCACAGGCTACACTACCCCAAGACCCAAAGAACTAGATGGTGCCCAGTTACTACTGCTGACTGCTCTGACTGGGATCACAACAGAGGGTCCCAGACAGAGTGGGAGAGAACATGTAGTTCAAAAATCAAATTCACACAGAAAAAGATCAGATTTACTTGTCTAACAGAGACTGGAGAAACCCCTGAGTCTGTGGCCCTGAAACACCCTTCTGACCTGGAACTGAACTTATTCTGGGAGACTGCCTTCCAGCCAAAAAATAGACAAGCCCATAAAAAAAGCAATAATACCCTAGAGGAAATTGCTCCTTAGAACAATCAATTATACAATATCAAAAGGGCGATATTTGCCCAAAAGCAAAGATGAGAAGGCAGGAAGAGGTAGAAAATCAGGACAAAAGAAAACGGGGAACCCAGGGCAGAAATGGGGAGAGTGCTGACACATCGTGGGGAATGAAGCCAAGGCCATAAAAGATTTTATGTACAAACTGACACGCAAAGTCTGAATTTATGTATTAATATAAATTAGGTCAGAAATAAAGACCATTTCTTTCTTTTGCAAGTGTAATTTCCATAAGCTTCCTTGAAGTAGCAAGCTCCTGTAGTATTAAAAAAAATAGGTATTTTCTGCCAAGCAAGTACAGTTGGTTGTATCTTCAGATATGTCCTGAGTCCATTTATTTTTCTTCACCTTTCACTGTTAATCAAGTTACTATCACTTGCATAGACTCCTGCACTAGCTCAAGTTATCTTCCTGCTTCTGTTCATGCCTCTCATAGTCCATTGCCTATTACCACCACCCTCAACCCAAAGCAGCCAGAGTGGCCTTTTTAAGCCAGAAATTAGATCATGTTATCCCCCTGTATCAAAATGTTCTATGGCTTCCCATTACCAGATAATGAGTATGCTATAGAATAAAATATAAACTCCTTATCATTTCCCCAGGGCCCTAGTAATCTGTCCTTTCTTTGCCTGTCTCTTCAACCATTCCTCCAGCATTCCCTTGCTAACTTCATTTTGACTACACTAGCCTTTTGCTCTATCTTAGTTATATTCAAATGTGGCTCCACCTTCAGGCCTTGCCTTTGCTCCTCCCCAGTTTCTGCTTGGCTGGCTCCTCCTTGTCATTCAGATCAAAGGCTGTCTTCTCAGAAAGGCCTTTCCTGATCACTCAAAAGTCTCACCTATCCCTATTTTATTTCCCTTCATAGCACTTACTTAAAATTATTTTTTTGTTTGCTTATGTATTATCTCTAACTTCCATTAGAACACAAACTCCATGACAGTGACTATTTTTTATCTTTTTTACTCCTCTAACCCTAGTATTTAAAACTGTGCCTAGCACATTCTAGTTGAGTGAGTGAGATGTAGGTATGTGCTTGAAAAAAAAAATCACTGCTTATGAGTCAAGTTTTTATAAGACCATTAAGCAAAAAAAATCTGATGGTTGTTTAAAATTCCATTTGTCTGTTTTGTACTTCTCACATGGTTAGGAGTCTAAGAAATTAAGCAATTGACTGTGGACATGTCCAGACTCCCTGAGGGACTGAATTGCTGGGCTGTGGGCTGTGGGGACTATGGCCTCAGGGAGCATCTAGCTCAGTTGGCATAACCTTGTTTACAAAGAAAGTGTTCTACATTCTACTTTGATGAGCAGTGTCTGGGGTCTTAAAAGCTTATGAGTGGCCATCTAAGATACTCCCCTAGTCTCACCCTAGTGAGCAAGGAATAATGAAGAAAACTAAAAAAAAACAAGGAAAAGATCAGTCCAAAGGACTAATGGACCACAACTACCACAGCCTTCACCAGACTGAGTCCAGCACAACTAGATGGTGCCCAACTACCACTACTGACTGTTCTGACAGGGATCACAATAGAAGGTCCCAGAGAGAGCTGTAACAAAATTCTAACTCACAAAAAAAGACCAGACTTACTGGCTTGACAAAGACTGGAGAAACCCAGAGAGTATGGCCCCCAGACACCGCTTTAGCTCAGTAATGAAGTCACTCCTGAGGTTCACCCTTCAGCCAAAGATTAGACAGGCCCATGAAACAAAATGAGACTAAAGGGGCATCCCAGCCCAGGGGCAAGGACTAGAAGGCAGGAGAGGACAGGAAAGCTAGTAACAAGGTCGAGAAGGGGAGAGTGTTGGCATGTTGTGGGGTTGGTAACCAATGTCACAGAATGATATGTGTACTAAAAGTTTAATGAGAAGCTAGTTTGTTCTGTAAACCTTTGTCTAAAGTGCAATAAAAAATACTAAGAAAAAAAGAAATTAAGCAATTTACCACAGTGATTAAGAACATGGGCTGTGGAATCAGACCAGTTCTGCTAGAGTCATGGGTCTGCCAGCTACCGGCTGTAAAGTAACTCAACTTCTCAGGACTTCTGTGTCATTGTCTGTAAGTTGGAGATAATAGCGCTCATTTCCAAGGGTTATTGTTGGGATTAAATGAGATGATTCATTTTAAATTTAGAATGTTGTAGTTGTGTGCCCTCAAGTCAATTCTGACTCATAGCAACCCTTTATGACAGAGTAGAGCTGCTCCATGGGGCTTTCCAGGCTATAGTCTTTATAGAGCAGAATACCAGGTCTTTTCTCCTGCAGAGCCACTGGTGGGTTCAAACTGTCGATCTTTGGTTTAGCAGTGACTTCTTAACCCAGGGCTCCTTAAGTTTAGAATAGTGCCTTGCATACGGTAAGCATTTAATAAACATTAGCTATTTAAAGTTAAAATTGTTATTTAAAATTAATTTGTCCTTAACACTGGAGGTGTACTCTCTCTTTCTGGATTTTACATATTCTTACTATTTATACTACTATTATCCTAAAAGGTGTAATTGAACATTTGGGCATTCTGATCCTGAAGATTAAGTCAAATTCTACCATTTTACCTTTGATGAATAGAAGACATTTTAAAATTTTGTTCAGTTACATAAAGGTTGAAAATCAGATTATGAAGGCAAGTTTCTCTTAAGCTTAAATAGAAATTAAAATCTGTAGAGAACTAAAACGTTTCAAAGTTCACCTTTAGCTATTTTAAAGGAAGGCCAGGATTCAAGTAGCAGTGTGGGAATGGTGACAAGTGGGGCCTGATAGCATGATACAGATGAAAATTGGAGAAGTGGTGTTTCATGTAGTGATTTCTTTTCCTCAAAGATTGACAAACCATATTTGTAATTTATTTCTAGTAATGTATGGCTCTTCAAATGGGAATTATTTACTTTTTTTCTTTTTCTGTTTAAATAGCAGCCAAGTATTTCAATGCCTTGAGATCAAAAAACCTCTGGCATTTTGCAACATGTTTTTTATAACATACTGTGTTATAAAAAGCATTTAGGAGAGTTTGAACTGGAGGAAAATGCATTTATAAATGGACTTATCAAATAAAACTGAGTTTTGTAATGATGCAGTCACAAAGCAAGCCATAGTAAAAACACAGGGACCCTCTCTTAAGATTATCCAGCCATTTTATATAAATGTACTTTATTTGGATATTGTATACCAAAATTGACTTAGCTAATTATAGAGTATGCAAGCCTCAAGCAAATTGCATAAAGCAAAGTGTCTAGGAAAACATATATAACAGTGAATAAAACTTTAATTCCACATTTTTTCTCCAGCCATTAACACATGTCCTTTCCCATATTCACAAGTCTATAAGGGACCTTAGAAACTCATTTGGTAAATACATCTGAGTCATCTAAAATGATGTCTTCTATACTGATCTTTAGGAAGGAGAGCCGCACTCTCAGATGTCAGCTCCAATTGTTTCTTACTACATTCTTCCCACTAATAAGTCATGTTCTCTGTGTTTCTAGAGAAAGAGCACAATTGCTCTGAACTAATCTTTTAAAAACATTTTTCAAAATTTGATCACTCATGGAGTAGATTATGGATTTTTTTTTAATCCTTAAAACATTCATTTAAAAAAGTTTAAAAGTTAACAATTAATAAAGATTCAAACTTTTTTTTATATATTTCATATTCAGCATTTACTGAACACTTTTCTGTATGCAAGCTACTTTGCTAAGGGCTAGAGAAATAAAGTCATGGTGCTTGCCCTTTAGGAGCTCAGTATCTAACAGCGGAGACAGATGTAAAGGTATTGATGACATTATCATCTGACAAATGCCATAAAGCAATTGTGCACAGGATATTGAAGGAACATCAATCTCAGTATGAGGAAGGCAAGGGATCATAAGAGATTTTCTCCTAGGACTCCTTGAATGGGCTATTGTAGGACATATAGGAAGTTGAACAGGCAGATGAGGCAGAGAAGAGAGAACGTATAGCTACTGGGGAGTAATTGCAAGAAAATGGTAACGTTGGTGGGAAGATGAATATGTGGACATTTCAGGTGAGGAATCAGGATGGAAAGGAATGTACAGGCCGGAACTGAAGGACCTTTTATGCCTTACTAGGGTCACTAGGAGTCGGAATTGACTGAACGGCAGTGGGAAAGGAGTCCTTGAGTGGTGCTAACAGTTTATGTGCTCCTCTACTAACTGAAAGGTTGGTGGTCTGAGTCTACCCAGAAGCACCTTGGAAGAAAGGCCTACTTTTACTACTGAACTACTACTTCTGAAAAATCAACCATTGAAAACCCCATGGAACATAGTTCTACTTTGACACACATGGGGTCAGCAGTAGTCACAATTGACTCAGTGATAACTGTTTAAGGAATTTAAGATAGGATTAAGAATGACCTGATAAGATGGCTTTTTAAAAGTCTATTGCAAGAATGGAGATAGGGCAGTACATAGGGCTTAGAGTGGAGTCAGAGAGACTAGTTAGGGGGTTGTTATAGAAATTCTGGTAAGAGAGTTTGAGCAACTGACCAACAAAATGACATTGGGGACCAAGATATTTGACAGAGACTGAGTCCTCAGAAGACATGGGGACTAATTAGACGTGATGGTGAGAGACAGAGAGGAGGAGTTGAGGTTTCTGGTGATTGAATTGATGCCATTCCCTTGGATCATAATGCAGGTAAAGGAGCAGGTTTGAGAGGGGAGTGAGTGGACATGTTGGGCCTGAGGAAGTTATCAGACATGAGATATATAGGTAGATAACATTTAGCACTTGGTTTCGTACTTGGTTATATATGTTTAGATTTTAGAAGATACCTTGGGCTGAAATACAGGTTTGAAAAACATTTCTGTATAGGCAATAACTGATTAGCCATGGGTGACTAGATCCATGGGTAATGTAAAAAGTGGGGGGGGGGGGTGGAGATCTAGATAAAACTTAAGGAATACCATTATTAAGGGATGGAATAAAGAAACAAAAGATACAAGACTGGGCAGGGCTTGTCAGAGAGTGGTCTGTTTGAACTTAAGTACAGAAGAGAATACTTTTGGGAGGTGACAGGCAAGAGGACAGCAGTAGGTTGGAGAAGAGACTTATGCATAGCCTCCTTTCCCTGTGAAGCATGTGCCGTAGAGGAGCAGCCTTTCACAAGAAGGTTGTGGAAATGGTGGGCTGAGAATGAACAGGTTTCAGGCAAGCCGAAGAAAATCTGTGGGTCTGTGAAGAGGCTGATAACTTATTTTCTGTGAGATTCAGAGGGTGTGTTGGAAGGGGTTCTTTGGGAGGAAAACAGTAGAAGAATGAGTTGGAAAGAGAGTGCACAGTATGGAGGTGATAGTTTGCAAAAGATTAATATCTAGAGGAGCTGGAGAGTTTTCTCTAAGCTTGTTCTGATTTAGAGATGTTTTCTAAAAATTTAAAGAAGTCAATTTAAGCAAGTCAATTCAAGGATCAACTTGTGATGTTTAACAGTCACAGCTTAGCTCTGTCTACTTGCTTTGGTGTCTTAGAGATCTAGTCCTATTTTCTGATATTTAACACATTTTTTTTTTTTCAAAATTAAAGTAGCTTTACCGTTTTTTGTTTTGTTTTATGATTGTGCTATATGCTCATTATAAAAATTCAGGTACTACGAAAAGAAGAAAAAGCTCTCATAATTCTATGCCTACCATCAAAAATCAATTACTCTTAAAATTTGGGGATATATCATTACTTCTTGCAGACTATACACATATATTGTTTTATATATACAAGTAAATGTATAGCATGTGTGTATATATGTACACATTATATATTGTACATATTTAATATATATTTATAGACTTTATGTATATAGACATTTTTTGAGAAAGGTTTAATGTTACATAGAGTCTTGTACTCTATCCTCTGCCTCCCTGCAACTTAGCACAACCTCATGGCAGTTTTTCCAAGTTGGTGCTCTGCATCCTTTTTAGTGGCTACAGAATATCCCATTGTATGGTTATGCTATGATGTCTTATATTCATCCTCTTACTGAAATTTTTATTAGTTTCCAATTTTTTATTATAACTGATTTTAAACAGTTATGTATAACATAATAGCCTCTCTTCTGAAGTGAATTATTTCTTTTTTATTTTGGCTTTAACAAAGAGAAATTTACTCACAGTCTAGTAGGCTAGAAGTCCAAATTCAGGGTGTCAGCTCCAGGGGAAAGCTTTCTTTCTCTGTTGGCTCTGGAAGAAAGTCCTTCTCATCAATCTTCCCCTGGACTAGGAACTTCTCTGCGCAGGAACCCCGGGTCCAAAGGTCATGCTCTGCTCTCAGTGCTTCTTTCTTGGTGGTATGAGGTCCCAAACTCTCTGCTTGCTTCCCTTCCCTTTTATCTCTCTTGAGATAAAAGGTGGTGCAGGCCACACCCCAGGGAAATTCCCTTTACATTGGATCAGGGATGTGACCTGGTAAGGGTGTTGCAGTCCCACCCTAATCCTATTTAACATGAAATTACAATCACAAAATAGAGGGCAACCACAGAATACCGGGAATCATGGCCTAACCAAGTTAATACACACATTCTTGGGGGGACATAATTCAATCCATGACATTCAACCCTTGGCCCTCAAAAAACCACATTCTTGCAAAATGCAAAACATGTTAATCCCATCATATCATAGCAAACATCTTAATTCCATGTCCAAAATCCAAAAATTTCTCTTCATCTGTGAAATCTAGAAAACAAGTTATCTGCCTCCAAAGTACAATGGCAGAACAGGCACAAGCTAGACATTTCCATTACAAACAGGAGAAATTGTGGAGAAAAAAAGGCATAACAGGCACCAGGCAAGTCAGCAGAACACATTACATTAGCCTGCAGGGCTTTGAAAATAATCCTCTGTTCCCTGAGACCATTTGCACAATAGCCCTGCCCTCCAGATTCTAGGTATTGGCCACAGCCTCTGGATTCTGAATGGAGACTCCTAAGCTCTGGGCATCAGTTCCGCCTTCCAGGCCCACTGGAACAGCACCTCTGCTCCCTTGGCTTTAGGTGCACTGATCTCCTAGTCCATCTGAGTGGTGACTCCACCCTTAGAAACACCGGAGGCCATGGCTCCACCCTTTGAAACCCCAGAGACTGAGGCAGTTCCACTTCTTGTGTTCTTTGTCTCTTCAATGCTTCCTATGGCCTCTTGGCCCTCGGGCCTTATGCCCACATTCGAGCTGCTGTTCCGAAACTTAGTAGCTCCACCGATAAGTGCCTGGAGCCACCCCAGTCCACCAGGAAGCTTCCTGCACATAGGCACTCAGCTCTCTCAGTCTGTGGGTTGGCTCCAGTGCTATCTGGCGCTGGTCTCCTGGTTCTGCTGCTGCCAGTCTTCTGCTGCTGTTTCTTACCATCTGTGCCTTCTCCTCACTTCCTTCTGAGTCTTCTGTCCATTCACAGTTTCAAAACTGCTTCTACACGTTAGGTATCTGCTAGAGAAGCACCCCACTCTCTCAGTACCAAATTCTGTCTTGGTCATCCAGTGCTGCTATAACAGAAATACCACAGGTGGATGGCTTTAACAAAGAGGAGTTTGTTTTCCGACAGTCTAGTAGGCTAGAAGTCCAAATTCAGGGCTTCAGCTCCAGCAGAAGACTTTCTTTGTCAGCTCTAGAGGAAGGTCCTTTTTGTCAGTCTTTCCCTGGACTAGGAGCTTCTCTGTGCAGGAACCTCAGGTCCAAAGGACACATCCTGCTTCTTAACGCTTCTTTCTTGGTGGTATGTAAAAAAAAATTTTTTTTTTTAGTTCCCCCAAATTATTTCTTATTTAAGTAAGAAAAGCATTGACCTCTGTGATTGAGACAGGGAAGAGATCAGGGTGGCTGAATTAAATAAGGGCTACATTTCAAGGCCCTGTGTGCTGGACCTGCTAAAATTAAATCTAAACCTAAGTGCAGACCACCATGTAACTTTTACTGCTGGCACCTGAGAACTACTTGTAATTAACAAACTAGGTACTTAGACAAGATAAGGGGCTACATTTCAAGGCCCTGTGTGCTTGACCAGCTATAAATTACTGATAATCCTCCTGAGTTGTTATTCGAGGCCTCACCAGGTGCAGAGCATGTGCAGTAAAGGTCAACGTGGCCTATGCAGTGACCTTCCACATGAGACAGACATGAACAGGGGCCCCTCGCCGGGGCCTGAACCAAGATCCAGAGGCATCACGCATGCTTAGCATCCCAGAATAAGTCCTGTTCGACATCCCAACAGCCTCTGTGACAGACTCCATCTTGGTTCCAGCAACCTCTGCGAGGAAGTCCATCTTGACTGTGTGCACATTTGATTTTCATAACCCCTCCCCTTCTCCTGGAAATCTCCACCCATCTAATGAATAAAGGTAATGCCTTTTTCCCACCTAAGAACTTTTATAAGCCCTGTTGTTGTTGTTGTTGTTAGGTGCCGTCGAGCCAGTTCTGACTCATAGCGACCCTATGCGCAACAGAACGAAACACTGCCCTGTCCTGTGCCATCCTTAAAATCGTTGTTATGCTTGAGCTCATTGTTGCAGCCACTAAGTCAGTCCACCTTGTTGAGGGTCTTCCTCTTTTCCGCTGAACCTGTACTCTGCCAAGCATGATGTCCTTCTCCAGGGACTGATCCCTCCTGACAAGATGTCCAAAGTATGTAAGAGGCAGTCTTGCCATCCTTGCCTCTAAGGAGCATTCTGGCCGCACTTCTTCCAAGACAGATTTGTTCGTTCTTTTGGCAGTCCATGGTATATTCAATATTCTTCGCCAACACCACAATTCAAAGGCATCAGCTCTTCTTCAGTATTCCTTATTCATTGTCCAGCTTTCACATGCATATGATGTGATTGAAAATACCATGGCTTGGGTCACCTTAGTCTTCAGGGTGACATCTTTGCTCTTCAACACTTTGAAGAGGCCCTTTGCAGCAGATTTGCCCAATGCAATGTGTCTTTTTGATTTCTTGACTGCTGCCTCCATGGCTGTTGATTGTGGATCCAAGTAAAATGAAATCCTTGACAACTTCAGTCTTTTCTCCGTTTATCATGATTTTGCTCGTTGGTCCAGTTGTGAGAATTTTTGTTTTCTTTACGTTGAGGTGCAATCCATACTGAAGGCTGTGGTCTTTGATCTTCATCAATTAAGTGCTTCAAGTCCTCTTCACTTTCAGCAAGCAAGGTTGTGTCATCTGCGTAACGCAGATTGTTAATGAGTCTTCCTCCAATCCTGATGCCCCATTCTTCTTCATATAGTCCAGCTTCTCATATTATTTGTTCAGCATACAGGTTAAATAGGTATGGTGAAAGAATACAAGCCTGACGCACACCTTTCCTGACTTTAAACCAATCAGTATCCCCTTGTTCTGTCCGAACAACTGCCCCTTGATCTATGTAAAGGATCCTCATGAGCACCATTAAGTGTCCTGGAATTCCCATTCTTCACAGTGTTATCCATAGTTTGTTATGATCCACACAGTCGAATGCCCTTGCATAGTCAATAAGCCCTAGGAAGTCCTTTGTTCAGGGAGAGGCTGGAGGCTAGCGTAGGTAGAAATCCCTCTCCCTCTCTCCTTCGTGAGCCTTTTACTTTCTTTCTGTCCCTAATAAACCTTTGTTCGTGTGGAACCTCTGAGCCTCTCCTGGTCATTCTTCGTCAGAAGAAGGTAAGAACTTAGGCAGGGCTTAGTCCCAAGCTGGGAAGCCCTGCCCTGTAACATGATGTTTGGTTAAAAGTTTTGGATTCCACTCATGACATCTGAGTAGGTCACATCAGTTCTCTGGCTTCAGGTTCCTCATTTGTCAAATCATTTATTAATGTAGAGTAGGCACTCCCTCAATTCCTTTCATCGTTAATATTTTGTTATTATACGTGTTTGTCTGTTTCCCTCTGCCGATGATTACTTTTTGGGATATATTCGAGCACATTGCTACAGAGTATAGGCTTTGGAGTCAGATCAATTTAGAACTGAGTCCACTAATAACTTGCTGTATGACTAGGTCAGGTTGATTGAACATCTCATCTCTGAGCCTCAGTTTTCTCATATGTAAAATGGGTATGGTAGTAACCTGTCTTAAAAGGCTGTGGTGAGGTAATGTCTGTAATTCTCGCAGCACAGTGCCCTCCATATTGAAATGCAATTGTTTGTATTCTTGTCCACTCCTTCCCTCCTTCATTACTAAATTGTCCAGATTAGTTCAGCCTCCTCTCCTTCATACTATATCATGGGTTGGATTTAATTCTGCAGTCCTGTATACCCAATATGTATTTGGAAAATTCTAAAGCTCCAAATAAGAAAGAACATACAAAAGATAAATTTCATTGATGTCATACAGATTTATATAAGTACATACAGAAATAGCAGATTCAACAAGCTTAGCTTTATAGTGGTTCTTTTCTGTGGTAAGCTCAGAAATCATTTCACTGAATACTTAGCATATAATTCTTCTGCCCACAACAGCAAGCTTGGATGGAATTGACTTTTAATTTATCAGCCATCTCCTTTTACATACCATTTATGCCATGTTTTATTCACTGGTTCTCAGAATATGATAGATATATTCTAGGAGATTATAGGATGTTTTCCCTATTTTTCAGAATGTCTCTTGGTAGGCACAAAGCAGTATCCATATCCAAAATATATGGATATTCATATCCAAAATATGAATATTACAGTAAGATAAATAATATACATAGCACTTATTGATTTCCAGGCACTAATCTAAGCATCTTACAAATATTAGCTAATTTAACCCTCACAACAATCCTGTGAGGAAGGTATTGTACTTCTGTTTTTCCTATTTTACAGATGAGGAAACACCAGCATAGAGAAGATAAGTAATTTGTCCAAGGTTACTCAGCTAGTAGTGATAGATCTAAAATTTGAGCTTGGTGCCTGGCCACCATTATTGAATGTTTTCATCAGGGACTCAATAGAGGGATCCTGATCAAAGGGAGGAAAATTGGAGAACAGAACTTCAAATTCATATGGGAACCAGACTTATTGAGACTGGGGAGAACCCCTGTATCTTTTGCCTGGAAATAATCTTTAAACCTTGAACCAAGACTATCCCATGAAGCCATCATTAAACTGAACAATAGTTTAGCTCAATTAATAAAGAATGTTTGCCTTGAGCATTGCACTCTTATAAAGAATTGTGTATATGAGTTCAAACTGGCAGTAGTTATCTAAGGTATAGATGAGAACGTTCAGGGGCAGAGAGTCTAAATTAAGTGATGTAACAATATGGGTAAAGATAGAATATTGACACATCGTGAAGTATGTAACCAATGTCATTAAACTACACATGTGGAAATTGGGAATGGATATATGTTTGTGTGTATTGCCACCAAAAAAAAAAAAAAAATCGGACCTGGGAAGCTTGGTTCTGTATTCTGAACTCTTTAAAACAGTTAAGGAAAGTTAAAATGAAAATAGAAGTCAGGTTGTTGCATAAGACATCATGTATGGCACTGGTCACTTGCTAGAGTTGGGCCACAGGTTGAACACTCAGCTTTTTCATAGCCAACATAAGAGATGAGACTTGACAAGCTACCTACTTCACAGTATAAGATGAAAACAAATTTGTGGTTCTGGAAAAGCACAGCAACTCCTGGTTCCAAAAAGAAGTTTCCCCAGTGCATCTTCTCAAAAGAACACAATATGTATTGAGCTGTGACATTCTTCCATGAAATCATTCAGCAGGATCTAAATGACTTAATAATGTTAGCGTTACCTACGTGATTTTCTTTTTTATCTTGGTGTCTTTAAACTGTTTGACAACAGGATTATAGTGCTTAGCTGGTGCAATTTTAGAGTCTTATTGACCAGAAAACAATGCTATATTTTATTGACCTCAGGGCCAATTTTATCCCTGTTCTCAAGAACTTTTTTTAAATTGTCATTTTCTTATTATACTTACCAAACAATTTTCTACATTTAAATTAATTTTGGCAGCTTTAAATCTCAGGTAGTATTCCCCCTGTGATTTTCTTTTGAAATGGTAACTTGTAAGGGGATGCAAACTATTTTAATTAAACAAAAAGATGGAAGAAGAATATATGTATTCTATAACTAAATCTAAGCTGAAAATAAAGTTAATTATATATAAATGTGTAATACATATCCCAAAGATGGAAACCCTGGTGGCATAGTGGTTAAGTGCTACGGCTACTAACTGAAGGGTCGGCAGCTAGAATCCGCCAGGTGCTCCTTGGAAACTCTTTGGGGGAGTTCTACTCTGTCCTGTAGGGTTGCTATGAGTCAGAATCGACTCGATGGCACTGGGTTTGGTTTTTTTGGTTTTTTATCCCCAAAATAAATATACATTATAAAGATATAAAGAATTACCCATTCTTTTAGATTATTCTCTTTTCTCTGCTATATCACGGATAAGTAAAAGCAGTCTGCGAGGTTCAAGAGAATGACAACTATTATTTACTGAGTGCTAACTATGGCTGGGCACTGTGCTGGATGTCTTAAATATAGCAATTTACCTCTGCATTGCTCTTTTCATGTTTCAAAATTGAACAGTCAGACTTAGGATCCCCACCCTTTGAACCTACTAGGGCAATTTGTAGAACTTGATAATTCATTCTATTACCATGGCACAGAGTCTAAGCAACCAAAGAATGTGAATTTTAAACATGTGGTTTACTAGTAAAAGAGTGTTTAATCGTGAATATGGCCTCGGTTAATTGTCCCATTTTTATTAAATAGTTAAATATTTACGCAATAGTAATTTTCAAAAACACAATGACATTGATGGATAAGAAACATGTGCTCACTTATTTAAGAGACCTTTCGATGAGTTGCAGTGTATTTTTCTATCACACCTCTGATCTACAAAGGTAATTTTGGCTTTGAGTGATTCATTTTGAGCATTAAAACCCTTAAAAAGTTCCATCCAACATTTTTGTTAAGGGCAGGAACTTTTTTATTTCCCCTTTAACCTTCTCTAAGTTCTCCAAGATAATGTTTGTGGTATAGTGACAGTAATGTCTCTGCTCAACCAAAAACTCTCACTACAAAATAAAACTTCCAGGGTGCTGGTAAAGTTCTGTTCCTTCATCTGGATGATGGTTATATATGTGTTCTCAGTTTGTTAAAATTCACTGTACAATTAGTTTTTTTCTCTATGCAAGCTATACCTTAGTAAAATCAGAGGTATGCTAACAATACAAAAAGTCCTGATTTGTAGCATTAGCTTATTTTTACGGTGTTATACATAAGGTCTCCATAAGTCAGAGCCAACTCAGCTACTAATGACAACGATGGTATAAATATTCTCACCATTACTGATTTGAAGCTGCCAATATGACATCACTGAATGCAAAGATGAGAAGATAGGTGCATAATCAGCTCTCATGAGCTGGTATGAGCTAGCTCCAGCACATCACTGGATAAAATGTACTTTAAAAGAAAATTGAGTAGGTAATGAGCTCCTTAATTATTGATGTTTCCTAATTTATTCTGCTTCAAATTTGAGTTAGCTGCCATGAAGTGAAATATCGCTTGGCAAAATGGCTGCTCCATGAAGACCTTTTAACTTTTTTTTTTTTCCCCTTTTAATGTAGAAAACATTTCTTGCTTCCCCAATTACACAGAATTGTTTTTTTCATAATCCATGGTTTATGACAAATCATCTTTGATTCACACATGACTGTTTTACTTCATCTTATTTATTAATGATTTGACAAATTCTCATAAACCTACTGTCCAGCCCAAGAAGTAGAACATCCTCAGTTACATGCATCTCTTTTTTTGTTTTAGTTTCATCACATACATACACATAAAAAAAAAAACACATATAAGCACACAAATGTACAATCAATATATTGTATAGTTTTATTTTTGAATTTTATATTAAGAGACTTACTGTTCTGAGCTTACTATTTGATTTAACTTTGTATTGCTCTGATTCATCTGTACTGTTGTTTTTGAATAGAGTTTATTCATTTTCATGGTTTAATTTTACGGAACTTTTATTCAGTCTTAACCATGACTTGATATAATTCAGTCTTGATATCCTAGTCTAATTTTCCAGCAGAGCAAGTATGTTGTGCCTTTTTGTTTTGTGCCTTTGTTCACAATTTGATACACACCACAAGTGGTTTTGGCAAATACAAATTTATTCTCTCACAGTTTAGGAGGCTAGAAGTCCGAAATCAGGGTGTCGGCTCTCGGGGAAGTCCTTCTCTCTCTGTCAGCTCTGGGGAAAGGTTCTTGCCTTCAATCTTCCCCTGGTCTAGGACCTTCTCAGCATAGGGACCCTGGGTCCAAAGGGCATGCTCTGCTCCCAGCTTGTCTTTCTTGGTGGAATGAAGTCAGTCTCATCTCTGCTAGACTCTCTTTTTTATATTTCAAAAGAGATTGACTCAAGAGACAGTCTAATCCTGTAGATTGAGTCCTGCCTCGTTAACATAATTGCCTCATTAACGTCATAGAGGTTAGGATTTATAACACATAGGATAAGCATATCACAAAATGTTGGACAACCATGCAATACTGGTCATCATGGCCTAGGCAAGTTGACACACATTTTGGGGGGACACAATCGAAACCTTAACACCTTCTCTCTTCTTGTTTTTATTCCTCATATCCATGTTCCCTTTTCCCTAAATGAATCATGAGTCAGTGAGCATCTTAATATGTGTCAGTGCCCAGAGGGGGGAAAAAAGTGCTGGGGGACTTTATGATGGCTTCCAAAGAAGCTTTGTTAATAGCTAAACTGAGACTTGAAAGTGTTATCAGGTTCACATCTCAACCTCAAATTGTTATGAGGGTCGATATAACTAGGATAGTTATAATATACAGGCCTCTCTCCTTTTGTAAACTTACTAGCATTATAATGTGTGTGTGTTGTATGTGATCGAATGAATAATTTGTGGCTAAGAGATTGAGCCCAGAATATTGTAAGCTACTAGTAGCCAAAAGGAAACCCTGATGGCATAGTGGCTAAGTGTGATGGCAGCTAACTAAAACGTCGGCAGTTGAAATGCACCAGGTGCTCCTTGGAAACTCTATGGGGGCAGTTCTACTCTGTCCTATAGGGTCGCTATGAGTTGGCATTGACTCAATGGCAATGGGTTTAGTAGCCAAAAACAATGGAATTGTCACTAAAAGGGATGTTGCTAACCCAAAACAATTGTTGTTATTGTTAGGTGCCATCTAGTAGGTTCTGATTCATAGCAACTCCATGTATGACAAAGCGAAACACCGCACCAATCCCATACTAGCCTCACAATTGCTGCTGTGTTTAAGCCTTTATTGCAAACACTATGTCAGTCCTTCTCACTGAGGGTCTTCTTTTTCAGTGACCCTCTACTTTATCAAGCATGATGTCCTTCTTTAGGGACTGGTCCTTCTTAATAACATGTACAAAATATGTGAAAAAACGTCTCACCATCCTCGCTTCTAAGGAGCATTACGGGTGTACTTCTTCCAAGACAGATTTGTTCATTCTTCTTGCAGTACGTGGTATACTAAATATTCTTTGCCAACACCATAATTCAAAGGAGTCAATCCTTCTTCAGTCTTCCTTATTCATTGTCCAGCTTTCACATGCATATGAGGCAGTTGAAAATATCATGGCTTGGGTCAGGCGCACCTTAGTCCTTAAAGTGACATCTTTGCTTTTTAACACTTTAAAGAGGTCTTTTGCAGAAGATTTGCCCAATGCAATATGTCATTTGATTTCTTGACTTCTGCTTCCATGGGCATTGATTGTGGATCCAAGTAAAATGAAATTCTTGGCAACTTCACTATTTTGTCCATTTATCATGATGTTGCTTATTGGTCCGGTTGTGAGGATTTCTGTGTTCTCTATTTTGAGGTGTAATACTGAATACTGTAGTCAGCTTCATCAGTAAGTGCTTCAAGTCCTCTTTCAGCAAGCAAGGTTGTGTCATCTGCATAATGCCGGTTGTAAAAGGAGTCTTCCTCCAATCCTGATTCTGTATTTTTTTTTCATATGAATCCAGATTCTCAGATTATTTGCTCAGCATACAGATTGAGTAAGTATGGTGAAAGGATATAACCCTGATGCACACCTTTCCTGATTTTAAGACATGCAGTATCCCCTTGTTCTGTTTAAACAACTGCCTCTTGATATGTGTACAGGTTCTGCATGAGCACAGTTAAGTATTCTGGAATTTCCATCCTTCACAATGTTTTATCCATAATTTGTTATGATCCACACAGTTGAATGCATATGCATAGTCAGTCAAACACAGGTAAATATCTTTCTGGTATTCTCTGCTTTCAGTAAAGATCCATCTGACATCAGCAATGATATACCTAGTCCCACGTCCTCTTCTGAATTGGACTGAATTTCTGGCAGTTCCCTGTCAATGTACTGTTGCAACCATTTTTTAATTTTCTTCAGCAAAAAACTCACTTGCATATGATATTGTTCAGTAATTTCCACATTCAGTTGAATCAGTTTTCTTTGGAATGGGCACAAATACATATCTCTTCCAGTTGATTGGCTAGGTAGCTGTCTTCCAGATTTCCCGGCATGGACAAGTAAGCGCTTCCAGCATAGCACCCATTTGTTGAAACATCTCAATTGGTGTTCCGTCAATTCCTGGACCTTGTTTTTCAACAATGCCTTCGGTACAACTTGGACTCTTTCCTTCAAGACCATCAGTTCTTGATCATATGCTACCTCCTGAAATGGTTGAACATTGACCAATTCTTTTTGGAACAGTTACCCTGTGTATTCCTTCCATCTTCTTTTGATGCTTCCTGTGTTCAATTTTTTTCCTATAAATCGTTCAGTATTGCAACTAGAGGCTTGAATTTTTTTTCACTTTTTTCTGTTTGAGAAATACTGAGCATGTTCTTTTCTTTTGGTTTTCTAACTCTAGATCTTTGCACATTTCATTGTAATACTTTGTCTTCTCGAGCCACCCTTTGAATCTTCTGTTCAGCTCTTTTACTTTATCGTTTCTTCTCATTCATTTTATCTACTCTTCATTCAAGAGCAATTTTAAGTCACTTCTGACATCTGTTTTGGTTTTTTCTTCCTTTTCTGTCTTTTTAATGACCTTTTGTTTTCTTCATGTATGATATCCTTTGTATCATCCACAGCTTGTCTGGTCTTCAGTTATTAGTGTTCAGTGTGACAAATCTGATCATGAGATGGTTTCTAAATTCAGGTGGAATATACTCAAGCTTGTATTTTGGCTTTCATGGACTTGTTTTAATTTTCTTTAGCTTCAACTTGAACTTGCACAGAGTGATGGTCGGCTGCTAGCCTTGTGCTGACTGATAATACTGAGCTTCTCCCATTTTCTCTTTCGACAGATGTAGTCAATTTGATTTCTGTGTATTCTATATGGTGAGGTCCATATTCATAGTTGCTGTTTATGTTGTTGAAAAAAAGTTTTGCAATGAATAAGTCATTGGTCTTGCAAAATTCTATCGCGTGGTCTCCGGCATCGTTTCTATCACCAAGGGCATATTTTCCAATTGCCAATCTTTCATTTCCAACTTGTACATTTCAATCAGCAGTAATTATCAATGCATCCTAATTGCATGTTTGATCAATTTCAGACTATAAAAGTTGGTAAAAATCTTACAATTTCCTAATCTTTGGCATTAGTGGTTGGTGAGTAAATTTGAATAATAGTTGTATTAACTGATATTCCTTGTAGGCGTATGGGTATTATCCCATTGCTGACACAGTTGTACTTCAGAATAGATCTTGAAATGTTCTTTTTGATGATGAATTTCATGCCATTCCACTTTAGTTTGTCATTCCCAGCATAGTAGACCTTATGGTTGTCTCATTCAGAATGGCGAATACCAGTCCTTTTCAGGTTACTAATGCCTAGGGAAATGAACTTTATGCATTCCATTTCATTTTTGACAGGTTCCATTTTTCCTAGATTCATACTTTTTACATTCCATGTTCCGACTATTAAGGGATGTTTGCAGCTGTTTCTTCTCATTTTGAATCCTGCCACATCAGCAAGGTCGACTCTACTTTGAGGAAGCAGCACTTTGAGGAGGCAGTATTTTGAGTGCCTTCCAACCTGAGAGGCTCACTTCCAGCAGTGTATCAGACAGTGTTCTGCTGCTATTCATAAGGATCTCACCAGCTAATTTTTGTTTAGTATCAGATCACTAGATCCTTATTCCTATTCTGTCGTAGTCTGGAAGGTCCGCTGAAATCTGTCCACCATGGGTGACCCTGCTGGTATTCGAAATACTGTTGGCATAGCTTCAAGCATCACAGCAACATGTGAGCCACTACAATATGACAAACTGATAGATGTGTGGTGGTCAAAACAATTACCTGTTATTAAAATTTAATCACCTGATTTCCTTGGATTGTAGAAAAGTGCCATGAAATGGCTAGAAGTTTAACTGTTAAAATAAAATTTTTAAAGAAAATATTGCTTAATACAGAATTTATAATAAGTTATTAATTCAAAGTAATGGTGATGGGTATAAATAGGGAAAAGGACAGAACAAATAAAAACAAAATAAGTCCACAGTCCGTCATCCACAATTCCAAAATTAAAAAACTTGTGAAAACCCAAGGCTTTTGTTTTGTTTTTCATAATTCATTAAAACCTGCCCTGAATAAAATGCATTTTGTAGCAAAACCTGACTTGAAGTAATGGGTAAACTTATTACTTTTGTTTGTGCCACTTGGTGGAGCACTGGCAGCGTAGTGGTTAAGAGCTCATGCTAACCAAAAGGTCAGCAGTTGGCACCCACCAGCCGCTCCTTGGAGACCCTATGGGGCAGTTCTACTCTGTCCTGTAGGGTCACTATGAGTAGGAATGGACTCTGTGGCAACAGGTTTGGTTTTAGTTTGGTTTCTACCACCTGGTGTGTATTTTCATATGTTTTCCTGAAGAAATACAGGTACGTTTGATTCTGAGATGCTTCTCAGGTTGTAATGGGGTGTAACATTATATGCAGATTCTCCACCTGTTAGAAATTTGAAAAATTATGAATTCTGAAACCTCTTTGGCCTAAGGGTTCTATATGACAGATTGTGGACCTATAGTACACAAGTTGCATCTGTTTTGCTGTTAGTCTGTGGGTTTTAGTCCATGAACCTTTTTGGTAGATTGGTAAAGCCTACAGACACTTTCTCAAAAAAAAAAAAAAAAAATTTTATGGACTTGAAAGAAAATACATAGACATAGGCAAGAAATTAATTGTATTGAAAAGGTTATGAAAATATTTTCAAAAATTTGATATATATGTACTTCTTTATTAAGGCATTAAATGACAGGATATAGCAGTGGGTCTGATTGTTTCTGTAAAAATGCTCCAGTGATGAGTGTAAATGATGTTTGGGGATAGCTGCAATAATGTAATACCATGAAAATATCTTTGCTTTCTGCTGGTAACAAAGTCACAAGTACTGCCGGTACAGCTGAGATTTGTCTCCTAAATCCTTCATTGAAATAAATGTCAGATTTACATGTAGAGAAACAATATATATGATTCTTTTTCCCATCCAAGTTTATAAACCCCCTGCATTCTATCCATGGATCTCTGTTTAAGAAACCCTGCCCAAGACCATGGTTATAAAATCTACCCTCCATAAATTTGTTCATCTTTTTTATTAGTTTCAAACGTTGATTCATTTAGGTTCACAGGGTCATGAAGCTGAAGTTCAAAATATGCTTTTACCTTTATCTACCATTATTTTAGACAATTCCTAGCTTATTTTTTAGTTTTCTGCACAATAGACAAAACGTGTTTGTCTACAGGTTAAATGCTACCTATAGTATTAGCTTTCAGAGCTTATCTTCTTCCAGCCAGATTATAAATTAGAAAACAGTGAAATATTTGCCTTCAAGTCTTTGCTTTTTTTAGTGTGCATGGCATTCCATTTCAAAGAAATGAAAAAAAAATGCTTTTTCTTTTTTTGGGGGGAGGGGTGTTATAAATTTCCAATGTCTTAGGTAGAGATAATTTAAATTGAGGGAGAAACTATTTGTGTATCATCTGATGACATTTCAACATTGTCGTTCCTGATACCACCATCTAAGTGAATTTTTAACTTTTAAAATCAAAGTGCATCTTATAAATGAAAGGGGAGAGTATACTAAAGTGAGATTTTAAAATTTTCAACTTCTAGGAAGCGTCGACTAATTCCAGAAGAACCAATACCTTCTAATTTCCTTCTGAAGCAAAATTTACTACATTTCTCCAAGTGCTACAGACATAATCTTGGTCGAGTCCTTTGTCATTTTATATTTGTAGCAACAGCTCTGGGAAAGGTGTCCTGCCTTCTGTCCCTCTTAACTTCTGTAGTTATATGCAGAGCTGCCTGAACAATCTTCTTTAAACACTCCTTCTTGTCACAGGAACCCTTCTCTGAAACCTACCGTGATTCATAGCACAGCATTAAGATTCCCTACCAAGGAACCACCGGCCCACATTTATCTCTTCTTACGTCCTCGAAATGTCCCTACCATTCATTGCCTATGAACATCCATGTTACTAATTCCTATGTTCATAGCCTTGCTCATACAATTCTTGTCTCTCTTCTCTCCCTTATCTAATGGTCTGTATCTATCACTTCCTTTGAGGGATGATTTAAAACAGCCCATCTAATAACATGTTGTTAACGCCATCCTACTTTAGTCACTTTTTGGACATGCCTTTACTGTGTAATGCTGTCTCCATTTCTGTATTCCTCATTGAAAATTATCACACCTCTTTGTCATAATTTTAATGGTTTTGTTCTCCCTACAATTTCCCCTGTGAGGGGCTGTCATTGCCAGCAGCAGCCCACATATGGCAAATTTGTGGTACCTCTTCTTTCTTCTGTGTTTCCATGTGCCTCATAGAGCACTGTAGTCTCTGTTTAGTATTCCTGTGTGCCCAGGTAAAAACCTGGAAATTATTTGTTTGTTCCTTTTAAGTAGTAGTGAAAATGATTTTCAAAAAACCTGACTGAAGGCCCTGATGTGTTCATCTGACGTAAAGTGCTCTTCTAATAAGCCTCTGTTCAGCTAAGCTGTGGGACATCAGAGTATATCACATGTGTCTTTGGAAATTGTGATTAGTGCCACAGTTATTCACCTCTGACTTTATTTTCGAACTTCAAAGTTTATTTTTGAAATAAAGCTGATTTTCCCATGGAGTGACAAAATTTTTGTCATTATGTGAAGTCATAACCTACTTTTTAAAACTTTAGTTTGGAACTTAGAGGTACACATCAATTTTCAGTTATTGCAGGCATTCATGCAGGAAGCACTGAAAGCATTTCACTGTCTAGGTGAGATCTGGAAACCCTGGTGGCGTAGTGGTTAAGTGCTATGGCTGGTAACCAAAGGGTCGGCAGTTTGAATCCGCCAGGCGCTCCTTGGAAACTCTGTGGGGCAGTTCTACCCTGTCCTTGACTCGACAGCATTGGGTTTGGCTTTTTTTGATTTTTAGGTGAAATCTGTGGGCCAGGTAAACCCTGCTCATCACAATGGCCTGCAGTTAACAGTTACCTCTTCTCCCCTCATTCCTTTCCGATAACAACCAAAGTAAAATAAAAATACTTTTCTGGTAGATCGTAAAAGAACTAGAGCATTTTACAGATCTCCAAGAATAGGTCTCTGAAATAAATGGGTAAGCCACTATATTTTGTTAGTATTTATCACATTTTTAGAGAGGAGTGTCATTATCCATAACTGCTTCTGCCCAACTAAGGAGAATTTAAATGGTGGATTCCGGTGGTGCCAGGTTTTATACTGCCAAAGGGGCGTGAGTTTATATTCTTCTGTCTTCAATTTGACAGTGAAATAGCTGGACAGGGAGGAGGGAACTTAACTGATGAATGCACTGTTCATTTCCCTGAATATCCATCTGTCAGGAAGCACATGACAGCAAATTTTTCTTGTCTCAGTTCCCCAGGTATTTGAGGTAGATTCTGGATTATATTTGCTGAATATGCCCATGACCTTAAAGAGGTCATTTATTTAGTGTGCTCTTGTGTCAGGTTATTAGGTACTTCATGTATATTATCTTATTTAGTTCTTACAACAACACTATTAAGTAAGTAAAATTATTCT
Organism: Elephas maximus indicus; assembly: GCF_024166365.1. NCBI lineage: Eukaryota > Metazoa > Chordata > Mammalia > Proboscidea > Elephantidae > Elephas > Elephas maximus. Next base: position 69,004,523 of record NC_064820.1, read on the forward strand.
CATTGTGCAGATGAGTAAACTGATGCTCCTCAGAGAGGTTAAATAATTTGTCTAAAATCATAAAATCCATTAAGTGGCAGAATAGAGTTCAATTTATTTCTTTCTGAAGGAGTACATTTTTTTTTCCTTTTAAAAATTTTTTTATTGTGCTTTAAGTGAAACTTTACAAATCAAGTCAGTCTCACATACAAAAATTGATACACACCTTGTTATATACTCCTCATCGCTCTCCGCCTAATGAGACAGCATGCTCCTTTCCTCCACTCTCTGTTTTCATGTCCATTCGGCCAGCTTCTAACCCCCTTTGCCCTCTCATCTCCCCTCCAGACAGGAGATGCCAACATAGTCTCATGTGTCCACTTGTTCCAAGAAGCTCATTCTTCACTAGTATCATTTTCTATCCCATTGTCCAGTCCAATCCCTGTCTGGAGAGTTGGCTTTGGGAATGGTTCCTGTCTTGGGCTAACAGAAGGTCTGAGGACCATGACCACCGAGGTCCTTCTAGTCTCAGTCAGACCATTAAGTCTGGTCTTTTTCTGAGAATCTGAGGTTGACATTCCTCTGCTCTCCTGCTCTTTCAGGGGTTCTCTGTTGTGTTCCCTGTCAGGGAAGTCATTGGTTATAGCCAGGCACCATTTAGTTCTTCTGGTCTCAGGATGATGTAGTCTCTGGTTTATGTGGTCCTTTCTGTCTCTTGAGCTCTTAATTGCCTCGTGTCTTTGGTGTTCTTCATTGTCCTTTGCTCTAGGTGGGTTGAGACCAATTGATGCATCTTAGATGGCCACTTGTTAACGTTTAAGACCCCAGATGCCACTGTCCAAAATTGGATGCAAAATGATTTCTTAATAGATTTTATTATACCAATTGACTTAGATGTCCCCTGAAACCATGGTCCCCAAACCCCCGCCCTTGCTACAGTGGCCTTCAAAGCGCTGATTTTATTCAGGAAACTTCTTTGCTTTTAGTTTAGTCGAGTTGTGTTGACCTCTCCTGTATTGTGCGCTGTCTTTCCCTTCACCTAAAATAGTTCTTATCTGTTATCTAATTAGTGAAAACCCCTCTCCCTTCTTGCTTCCTTCCCTTCCTCCCCACTCTCATAACCATCAGAGAATATTTTCTTCTCTATTTAAACTATTTCTCAAGTTCTTATAATAGTGGTCTTATATAATATTTGTCCTTTTGCAACTAATTTCACTCAGCATAATGCCTTACAGGTTATTCCATGTTATGAAATGATTCACTGTTTCATTGTTGTTCTTCATCAATGTGTAGTATTCCATTGTGTGAATATACCATAATTTGTTTATCCATTCATCTGTTGATGGGCACTTTGGTTGCTTCCATCTTTTTGCTATTGTAAACAGTGCTGCAGTGAACATGGGTGTGCATTTATCTGTTCGTTTAAAAGCTCTTATTTCTCTAGGATATATTCCAAGGAGTGGGATTGCTGGATCTTATGATAGTTCTATTTCTAGCTTTTTAAGGAAGCGCCAAATCGATTTCCAAAGTGGTTGTACCATTTTACATTCCCACCAGCAGTGCAGAAGTTTTCCAATCTCTCCACATCCTCTCCAACATTTATTATTTGTGTTTTTTGGATTAATGCCAGCCTTGTTGGGTAAGATGGAATCTCATTGTGGTTTTGATTTACATTTCTCTAATGGCTAATGATTGTGAGCATTTCCTCATGTATCTGTTAGCTACCTGAATGTCTTCTTTAGTGAAGTGCCGGTTCATCTCTTTTGCCTATTTTTTAATTGGGTTGTTTGTCTTTTTTTTAATTGAGTTTTTGCAGTATCATGTAGATTTTAGAGATCAGGTGCTGATCGGAAATGTCATAGCTAAAAACTTTTTCCCAATCTGTAGGTAATCTTTTTACTCTTTTGATGAATTGTTTGGATGAGTATAGGTGTTTGATTTTTCGGAGCTCGCAGTTATCTAGTTTCTCTTCTGCATTGTTTTGTATACTGTTTATGCCATGTATTAGGGCTCATAACGTTGTCCCTATTTTTTCTTCTATGATCTTTATCATTTTAGATTTCATATTTAGGTCTTTGATCCATTTTGAGTTTGTGCATGGAGTGAGGTATGGGTCTTGTTTCATTTTTTGCAGATGGATATCCAATTATGCCAGCACCATTTGCTAAAAAGACTGTCTTTTCCCCATTTGATTGTTTTGGGGACTTTGTCAAATATCAGCTGCTCATATGTGGATGGATTTATGTCTGGATTCTCAATTCTGTTCCATTGGTCTGTGTATCTGTCGTACCAGTACCAGGCTGTTTTGACCACTGTGGTGGTATAATAGGTTCTAAAATCAGATAGAGTGAGGCTCCCACATTGTTCTTCATTTTTAGTAATGCTTTCCAGGGCCTCTTTCCTTTCCATATGAAGTTGGTGATTTGTTTCTCCATCTCATTAAAAGATGTCTTTGGAATTTGAATTGGAATTGCATTGTATCTATAGATTGCTTTTGGCAGAATAGAGATTTTTACAGTGTTAAGTCTTCCTGTCCATAAAAAATAAAAAAAATTTTTTTTTTTTTTTCATAAGCAAGGTATATTTTTGCACTTACGTAGGCCTCTTTTGGTTCCCTGCAGTAGTGTCTTGTAGTTTTCTTTATATAGGTCTTTTACATCTCTGGTAAGATTTATTCCTAATTATTTTATCTTCTTGGGGGCTATTGTAAATGGTATTGATTTGGTGATTTCCTCTTCGATGTTCTTTTTATTGGTGTGGAGGAATCCAACTAGGTTTTATAAGTTTATCTTGTATCCTGATACTCTGCTGAACTCTTCTATTAGTTTCAGTAGTTTTCTTGAGGATTCTTTAGGGTTTTCTGTGTATCAGATCATGTCATCTGCAAATAGAGATACTTTACTTCTTCCTTACCAATCTGGATGCCCTTTTTTTTCTTTATCTACCTAATTGCTCTGGCTAGGCCCTCCAGCACAATGTTTTTAATGAGAGTGGTGATAAAGGGCATCCTTGTCTGGTTCCTGATCTCAAGGGGAATGCTTTCAGACTCATTCCATTTAGGATGATGTTGGCTATTGTCTTTGTATAAATACCCTTTATTATGTTGAGGAATTTTCCTTCTATTCCTATTTTGCTGAGAGTTTTTATCATGAGTGGGTTTTGAACTTTGTCAGATGCCTTTTCTGTGTCAATTAATAAAATCATGTGATTCTTGTCTTTGGTTTTATTTATATGATGGATTACCTTAATTGTTTTTCTAATGTTGAACCATCCCTTGAAGCAGGACACTTTTAAGGACTTAAAAATTTTATTTCTCTATTTTAACTGTAATCAGATTCTTAGGTGTTTGTCCATTTTGGTTCTCATGATTACATTTTGGGAGCCCTGGTGGCGTGGTGAAGAGCTCAGCTGCTGACCAAAAGGTTGGCGGTTCAAATCCACCAGCCACTACCCTATGGGGTAGTTCTACTCAATCCTATAGCGTCACTATGAGTTGGAATCAACTCGACAGCAATGGCTTAATTAGATTTTGAGCTACTGAGAAAAGAGTATAATTCAAAAATATTTTGCTGAGACTAAAATTTTTTCTGAAGATAAATCCAGATGATTTTTATGAAAATAGAGTGATCTTAAGGTATGACCACAAAATAATTAGTGCATTTTTCTGTTCATATTGTACCATTGAGGTAAGAGTTTATAGTCTTGTAGATAATTTTAATTGATTTCTTTAAATATAAATGGTGCTACCTGATCAATTTTTTTTTTTTTTTAGAGTAGAAGAGACAAAACAGAATTCAGCAATAAAGTACTTAATTTGAGAAAGTTAGCTATTTATGTACTTGGTAATGATTGATCTCTTGCACTTATGTATTAATCAGAAATAAGTTATAAATAGATGTACCAAAACCAACAACAACAAAAAACCGTTGCCGTTGAGTCGATTAATTAAACTGAAATAAAAAACAGACAAAAACAATCATAATTATGTGTTACTTTTTAATATTATCTGAAATTTAGTATATATTATTAATACACTTTTTAAATTTATATTTTCTTTAGTTTTTGTGACCAAAGCATAAAAACTAATTACTTTATTCCTTCATTGCTAAATTACTGCTGTTAATCATGCCTTTAATAAGTATACACATGCTTACCATGTACAAAGTCTTGTGCTAGCAAGCAAAAAGATGAGAAAATAGAGTCTTTGCCTTCATGAAAGTTAGAATTTAATGGAGGAGACAAATAACTCAATGTAAAATATGTACATTTTGGTAAATACTAGGAAGAAGAGATTCAGAGTGTTTTGAGAGTGTATAATTCTATTAAGAGTTACATTCTCACAACTGGATATTTAGTGATTGGATGTCAGGATTTTTCTTTGCTTTTCAAAAGCTTCTTAACGGGAATAAATCACAGAATTTTAGAAACATTAAAGAGGAGTATATGAGTCCCTTGAAAAAGTGCAGTACAGATTGAGTAATATATCCTTAGAAAATAATAACAATGGAGTATAAGTTTAATTTTATCTTCCATTTATTGCAGCATTTAAAATGCAGTACGCTCTAGAACAGTTTCTCAATCTCAGAGTTATTGACATTTTGGACTGGATAATTCTTTGTTGTGGGGCTGTCCTGTACACTGTAGGATGTTTAAAACCATCATTGGCCTCGACCCACTAGATGCCAGTAGAACCCCACCCCCACCCTAAGTCACTCAGTCAAGACAAGTAAAAAAAAAATGTTTCCAGACATTACCAAATGTCCCCTTGGGGGCAGAATCATCCCGGTTGAGAACCACTGCTCTATAGTGTTTTGCATCTATTATGAAGGATGGAAAAGAATGCAATTAAATATTTACAATGGAAAAGTATGTGTAGCATGATTTAAAAAAAAAAAAAAAAAAAGGACACATACCAATAAATAAATAAATACATGGCATATAAAATATTAACAGTGTTTCTCTTCAGCACCAGGATGTAGTGTGATTTGGGGTTTTACTTCCTTTGTGTTTTTCTTGCATTTATTATCTTTTTAATCAGAAAAATAATATAACATACTATATATAATAGTAAATAACTTAAATGGAAGATACAATTATTTCCAAAGGTAGGGCAAAATTTTAAATTTTACGTAGAATGTTATACACAGCATCATACTTGAAAAGGTGAAGTAAATACTATGAATGTGAATTGAATATTTATTGATGTCCATGAAACTAGAACAAAGACTATGCCTAATATTCTCATTTTAGTGTAACCACCAGTATAAGGAATATAATATTTTTTAAACCTGAGGCACTGTTTTGGAGAACTGAATTGTTCTACTTTCTGCCTGTTATAATTACTTATCAAAAAAGCTTGCTTATTCCCTAAGGGGAGGTTAAAACTAGGACAACACACAGTGGATACAATAGAGTGAATACAATGTTGCTGACTAGCCTAAAGAGGCATAATGCATCTCAAGTTTAATTTCTACTCTTCTTGAAAGTTTAGTTTTACTTTAAAAATAACATTCTTTTAGTTGACCATCTAAAGCAGCAATTCTTAGGTTTTTCCTCATGTGACACAAATGAAGGAGGATTTCATACACTTTTTCAGGAGCATCTGCAGGTTTATACACAGTTCCCAGCTCTCCAGGTATAATCCTTGCCCTTTTCTCCCAATCAAGAAAGAAACTCAGAATGCACATACATTTAGAGTACCGTATAGGAATAATAAGTAGAACAGCCAAGAAATAAGGAATTTAAAAACTAAATTATCTGCAAACGTAGGTAAGTTATTAAACACTTATTATGGTAACATCTTATTCATACAACGAATATTGAGTGGCAGCTATAGTTCAGGCAATCTGGTACATATTAATCAAGCTGTCATATATAAATACATAGAATTCAAACTATGATAAATGCTGTGAAGGAGAAAGGAGCCCTGGTGCAGAATCTAAAGTGGGGCATCCACTTTAGATTGAGAAGTCTGGGAAGGCTTTCCTGGAAAGTGTTTTTGTAACCCCAAGATTAAAAATAATAATAAGTAGGCGTTAACTAGGTGGAGAGGTATGAGGGCAGAACAGTCCAGATAAACAGACCCAGTGTGTGTCTAGGTCTGAATCCTGAAGAAGGATAGTATACTTAAGCAAGTTAGAAAAAAAACAGGCTGGCTGGAACTCAGAAGGTAATGGCATGGGTGGTGAGGGATGAAGTAGGTAAGATTAGGGTGGGATAGGAAGGCATTGGAGGTTTTTAAACCATAAAGTAGCATGATAATGGCAGTTTGAAAAAAATTATTTTGGTAAAGTATACAAAAATTATTAGAGAGATGCAAGAAGTTATATATAAGACCATTTATAGGTTTTCTTTTTTTGCAGTAGTCCAGGTAAGAAAGAGTGGGGAAAGATAGGAATGAATTGAAGAGAAATTTTGGAACTAGAATGAACAGGATTTAGTGATAAAATGAGAAGAAATATCAAGGATAACACCTAGGGTACAATTTTGTGGAGCTACATGGATTCAGTAGGTTAAAGAAAATTAGCAGTGGCTCGATTATGAAGAGAAGATTGTGTGTTCAGTTTGGGACATATTGAATTGAGGTGCCTTTAATACATCAGAACAGAAGTATCAAATAGACACTAGGATAAGTAGATTTGGAGCTCAGAAACGAGGTCAAGACTGGAGTTATAAATTTGAAGGTAATCTGCATACTGAAGCTGTAGGTCCACTGCATAGGAATATAGACTGAGAAGAAAAAAAGGAAAAGAGAGTTTAGGACCAAGCATTAAGAAACTCCAACTTTATGGGAGGGTAGAAGAAGATGCACTTAAGGAATGTTCAGGAAGGTAGGAAAAAAGTATGTTTTATCACAAAAATGAAGAGAAGAGACAAATGTTTCAACACATTTAAAAATATTTAAGAAGGGAGTGGTCAACAGTGTCAAACGCAGCCAAGAGGTCAGAAAAACGAGGACCAAAGAATATCTATTGGATCTAGGAACAACTAGAAATTGGTTGAAGAATGTTTGTGGAAATGAGAAAATTCAGAAAACAACTAAAGACATTTTTTTTTGAGAAGTTTGGCTGGGACAGAAAGGAGAGAGGGGAAAGTGGAAGCTGAAGAAAATTCTAGACTGAGGGAATTCCATTGTTTTGTATGTCTTTGTTTTTCAAATAGGAGAAGCCTTTCGAAAAGGAGAGGTTATAGATCTAGAAGAAGTTTGAAAGGAGTGGAGAAAATTTCAGAAGAGTCATTTCAGAGAGCGGAATCAGTGACTTAATATGATGACCAGAAAAACGTACTAGAATTGTCGTCACAGCTTTGACATGAGTTAGAAACTGTTGAGTCTAGAAGAGTATAATGTTGTCTAATTACATCAGAAAGGTATACAGTTTTATTTGAAAGGAATTTTCATAGAAGCCTTGATTTAGTGCTGAATTATATGATTTTCTAAAATTCTTTAAAGACCTATGCCGTGGGTGGGAGGGTTTGAGAATCACAATTTAGTAATATTTCTCAGTTTATTAATTCTTTCTTATTCAACCTGACTTTTTCATACTTAAAAATCTCCATTTGGGTTCTTTTTCAAACTCACTTTTTCTTTTAAATTATGTCTTTTTCTTGCTTTATTGATTATATTCCTTTCTAAAACTTCTTAGAACATTTTCAACAGACTTAATTTGAAATTTCTTATACATTGCCTAGTTATACATAGTTCTTCAGAAGTCAATTCTTCCATTCATACATCTTTTCACTGGCAGTTTGCTTTCTGGCATACTTTGTAGTTTTTCATTCTGACTTCAGTGGAAGTTATTTTTGTGTGATTCTCAGGTGCCCTGAATTGTGGAAACAGTCCCATGAGGGACAGTTTCATTTTTGACTTTGTTGTGGTCTTACGGTTTTAACTAGTGCAGGACTTAGTATTAATGTTATTTGTTCTGTTCAGAGTTCCGAAGCCTCATAGAAATGCTAATCCAGACACACAGGGGAGGTTTGGAGTGCTGGTATCCCCCTGGTGGCTCTTTTTCTGTGCTCTAAAAAATATTTTTTATCCAGAGTGGCTGACTTCTATGTGATATTCCTCAGACCAAACTGCATTTCTTACTTGCTGCTCTGCACAGAGCCTAGAGTTTCAGCCTCCAGCCGAACCTTTTATCTAGCATTTTTATTTAATTAGCACTGGAGAGAGGCTTCCTACATTGGCTTTTTCCTCTATATTGACCAAAAGTATTTTTATGGTATATAAAAAACCTTTCCAGTTGCTTCTTAAAATATATCATTTAATGACTGGTATGGAAGCTTGCATATGTGAGAAATCCAGAGCTGTCAAATCTGGGATGTGGATTTATGTAAATCTGAAGTCATATTGTGAGGATAGGAATACAGATTCTTATGTGACAACAGTGACGTTTATAAAAATTTACATTTAAGGATTAGAAATGAATTCAGTAACATGTGTGTGTGTTTAAATTAACTCCCACCTGCCATTTCTCAATCATTGCTACTTTCTGATAACCTTAATATCTGAACCTTTTTCATGGCATAGTATGGACTTTTACTCAGGAATATGGAAAATACAATAGAATAAAATATAGAGAAAGGTGGGCATACTTGAGGTTTATGTGAAGAGGTCAAATGATATGATGAAACGAGGGGAAGGAATGAATCCTAGTTCACATAGTCAGATATTCAGAAAATGTAATTTTTAGTATTTTTAATAAAGTTATTTGTGTATAATAATCACCCAGTAGTTATTTGATAAATTAATTGTTGTGGTTGTTAGGTGTTAGCAACTGTATGTACAACAGAATGAAATTCTGCCTTGATCTTGTGCCATCATCACAAGCATTGCTGTTTGAGCCCATTTCTGCAACTACTGTGTCGGTTCATCTCCTCGAAGGTCTTCCTCTTTTTCGCTTACCCTCTACTATACCAAGCATGATGTCCTCCAGGGATTGATCCCTCATGATAACATGTTCAAAGTACGTGAAACCAAGTCTCGCCGTTCTCAGTTCTAAGGAGCATTCTAACTGTACTTCTTCCAAGACAGATTTGTTCTCTCTTCTGGCAGTCCATGGTATATTCAATATTCTTGCCAAAGCCGTAATGCAAATGGTCTTCCTTTTTCATTGTTCAGCTTTCACATGCATATGAGGCAATTGAAAATACCATGGCATGGGTCAGGTACACCTCAGTATGCAAAGTGACATCTTGACATCTTTGCTTTTTAACACTTTAAAGAGGTCTTTTACAGCAGATTTGCCCAATGCAATACATCGTTTCATTTCCTGACTGCTGCTTCCATGGACATTGATTATGGATCCAAGTAAAATGAAATCCTTGACAACATCAATATTTTCTCCATCATAATTTTGCTTATTGGCCCAGTTGTGAGGATTTTTGTTTTCTTTATGTGAACGTGCAATCCATACTGAAGGCTGTAGTCTTTGATCTTTATCAGTAAGTGCTTCAAGTTCTCTTTGCTTTCTGCAAGCAATGTTGTGTCATCTGCATATTGTAGGCCTTCCTCCAATCCTCATGCTTCGTTCTTCTTCATATAGCCCAATTTATCTGATATTTTGCCCAGCATAGAGATTGAATAGTGTAATGAAAGGCTACAACGCTGACACATGCCTTTCCTGATTTTAAACCACACAGTATCCCCTTGTTTTGTTTGAACAATTGCCTTTTGGTCTATGTACAGGTTCCGCATGAGCAAAATTAAGTGTTCTGGAATTCCCATTCTTCACAATGTTATCCATAATTTGTTATGATCGACATAGTCGAATGCCTTTGTGTAGTCAGTAAAACACAGGTAAACATCTTTCTGGTATTCTCTGCTTTCAGCCAAAATGCAGGTGACATAAGCAATGATATCCCTTGTTCCACGTCCTCTTCTGAATTCAGCTTGAATTTCTGGCAGTTTCCTGTTGCTGTACTGCTGTAACTGTTTTAAATTATCTTCAGCTTAATTTTACTTGGATGTGATATTAAAGGTATTGTTTAATAATTTCCCCGTTCTGCTGTATTATCTCTCTATGGGATGGGCATGAATACAGATCTTTTCCAGTTGGTTGGCCAGTAGGTGTTTTCCAAATTAACTGGAATAGATGAGTGAGTACTTCCATGTTGCATCCATTTCTTAAAGCATCTTAATTGGTATTTTATCAGTTCCCAGAGCCTTTTCTTTCACCAATGCCTTCAGTGCAGCTTGGATTTCTTCCTTCAGTACCAACAGTTCTTGAGCATATCCTATGTCTCCTGAAATGGTTGAAAATGACCAATTCTTTTTGGCACAGTGACTCTGTGTATTCCTTCCATCTTCTTTTGATGCTTTATGCGTCCTTCAATTTTTGTCCATAGAATCCTTCACTGTTGCAACTCAAGGCTTCAATTTTTTCTTGAGTTCTTTCAGCTTGAGATGTGCCAAGTGTGTTCTTTCCTTTTGGTTTTCTAACTCCAGATCTTTGCACATTTCATTATAATACTTTGTCTTCCCTAGCCGCCCTTTAAAATCTTCTGTTCTGTTCTTTTCTCCATCATTTCTTCATTTTGCTTTAGCTACTCTGTGTTCAACTTTCAGAGTCTCTTCTGACATCCATTTTGGTCTTTTTTTCTTTTCTTTCTTTTTAAGGACCTTTTCCTGTCTTCATGTATGATACCCTTAATGTCTGGTCATCAGTCATTAGTGCATCAAATCTATTCTTGAGATGTTCTCCAAATTAAGGTGGGATGTACTCAAGGCCATATTTTGGCTATCATGGACTCATTTTAATTTTCTTCAGCTTCAACTTGAACTTAAATATGAGCAATTAATGGTCTGTTCTGCCTGATGGCCTCGTTCTGACTGATAATATTGAGCTTCCCCATCATCTCTTTCCACAGATGTGGCTGATTTGATTCCTGTGTAAACCATCCGGCCAGGCTGACATGTATAGTCGCTGTTTATGTTGTTGAAAAAAGGTATTTCAAATGAATGAATTGTTGGTCTTGTAAAATTCTGTCCTGGAATCTCTGGCATCATTTCTGTCACCAAGGCCATACTCTAACTACTGATCTTTCTTGTTTCCAGTTTCCTGTTCCAATCCCCAGTAATTATCAATGCATCTACATTGCATGTTTGATCAAATTTCAGACCACAGAAGTTGGTAAAAATCTTCAGTTTCTTCATCTTTTGCGATTAGTGGTTGGTGCATAAATTTGAATAAGAGTCGTATTAACTGGTCTTCCTTGTAAACATATGGATATTATCCTATCACTGACAGCATTGTACTTGAGGATAGATCTTGAAATGTTCTTTTTGACAATGAATGTAACATTGTTCTCTTCCATTTGTTATTTTCAGCATAGTAGACCATATGATTGTCTGAATCAAAATGGCTAGTACCAGTCCATTTTAGTTCACTAATGCCTAGGATATCAGTCTTCAAGTGTTCTGTTTAATTTTTGACAACTTCCAATTTTCTCCATTCATACTTTATACATTCCACATTCTAATTACTAATGGATGTTTGCATGCGTTTCTTCACATTTTCAGTTGTGTCATATCAGTAAATTAAGGTCTCGAAAGCTTGACTCCTTTCACATCTTTTAGGCTAACTCTACTTTGAGGAGGCAGCTCTTGCCCAGTCGTATTTTGAATGCCTTCCAACCTGAGGAGCCTATCTTCTGGCACCATATCAGACAATGATCCGCTGTATCCGTAAGGCTTTACTGGCCAGTTTTTCAGAAGTTGATCGCTAGGTCCTTCTTTTCAGTCTGTCTTAGCTTGGAAACTCTGCTGAAGCCTGTCCACCACGAGTGACCCTGCTGATATTTGAAATACCAGTGGTTTAGCTTCCAGCATTACAGCAACATGCAAGCCACCACAGCACAACAAACTGACAGACAAGTGATGGGTGAATTAAAAAATGCATTTAATTTCTATTTTGAGCCATTTTCTATTTGTACTAGAAACTAAATCAGTACAGGGCCTTCACTTTACTTCCCCCCAGATCTATGTTATAAGTTCGTGGTGTCTACCAAGTATCAACATGATGGCAGGTGGGTTGAAAATCTGGACTGGGTTGACACCTACTGAGTTGTCAGTCCACCTGGTCACTGTACTTTTCTTTGTACTATCTGAAAGGTCTTTACTAGTCTAGGTGCCAAATACCTACCATCCTCTGTTGTTCCCTTACCATGCTAAGCAAGAGGGAACTCGGTTACCTTGCTTCCTCCTTAGACTTTAATCTGGGGGTGGGAGGGTATTTGTTTTCCTGCTTTTAGAACACTAAATCTGTTGGAATGTTTTGTCCTGTCCATCATCACCGCCACACACAAACCATTTTTAAGCCAAGACACCTCCTCAGAAATCCACCAGCATCTTGCCCCATCTCCGTAGAATCTTTATGTAGTATGAGTTGAGCATAAAGGAATAGGGATAGGAGAAGCAAGAAAAAATCTTCCTAATGTATTGTTCATGCTCTGTATCCTAGGCTTTTGAAAATCAAATGTCAAGAATTAAATAATATATTTGTTCTATATATTTCTGTGTTGTCCATTCCTTGAGGCATGCCTGAATGGAGAAGATGGGTTATGGATAACAGAACTGGAAACAAAAAATACATTGGTTACTATAAAAATGGTGGTTTTTGTTTCTTTCTTTTTTTTTTTTTTTTTGGTACAGAAAAAACAAAAGAATAAGGTAGAAAAAGAGGCCCAAGAGGTTTAGTAAAGAAGAAGAGAGAAAACAAAAGGCTTCTTTGCTTCTTAAAGTAATGTGTGGTATGCCGTGGCCTCCGAGTAGCTGGATTTAATGGATCTGGAGTTGATTGGCAGGTGGAAGGAAGGATGGGCGCTGGAGGCAAAAAAGGGGCTTTTGTTACAGAGCCCTTTTCTCTGGGAGGGTGTAAGAGGGAGGGTGGCAGCCCAATGGGGCTTTTCATGTGCCTGGAAGTCAGAAAATAGGATCTTTGACTCCTTAAAAAATATTTTCCTGAAGAATAAGGGAATGCAAATCAAAATAAAAAGTGAACTCAAGAGATATGGTTATTTTAAGGCTTACAAGGAAAAAAATCAAAGTCGTTCATTATAAAACCAGTGGATCCTCCTCCGCCAAATGAAAATTAGCTCCTGCTGATTTTGCTTTCAAAATGTCTTAGATTTTCAAAGCAGCCACTCTGGTTCAGGCCCTTATTTACCCATGCCTTAATTATTGCCTCTTTCTGCCACTCAGCAAGCACTCACATTCTTGAAAATATTTCTTCATCATGTTTGCCTCCTGTTTTAAAGAATTAATTCATAGGGATATTCATGATATGTTGGTAAGGGAAGAAAGCAGCAGAGTTATGTGCGTACCTGTTTTTATGTTTTGTGTAAGCCAAGAGAAGGTATCAAAGGATTCACCAAAGTCGCCTCAGGAATGGTTGCCTCTGAAAGGCAGAGTGGGTAGATGGGGTGGAGATGGTTAATGTAGTTTTGGTTGTAAATAACAGCATGACTGGCAAGAGCTTGACAACCAAAAAAAAAAACCAAACCCAGTGCCACTGAGTCGATTCTGACTCACGGTGATCCTATAGGACAGAGTAGAACTGCCCCGTAGAGTTTCCAGTGATTAGCAGCCGTAGCACTTAACCAGTACACCACCAGAGCTTGACAAGTCAGTGTGTATTTTTCTTATATAAGCTGTCTGCAGTAGTCAGTTTCTGCAATCAAGGATGCAAACTCTAACTTTAGTCTCAGCCTTTCTTCTGCTCTCATATATGTTGTCTCACGTCGCAAGATGGATGACACAAATCCATGTATCAAGATCATCATAGTCGAGGAGGGGGAAAAGGGTAGTGTCGGCAATTTTTGCTCTTTTTGTCAGGAAATCAAAAGCGTTCTAAGAAACATTTGTTAGATTTTTCCTTACGTCTTACTGGCCAAATTTGAGTCATCTCTGATTGTAAGAATGGCTAGGTAAACAACTATTTAGCCTTTCCAGGCTCTATAATGGAGGTCAGCCAAAATTTGCTCTGCATTTGTAAGTCATTATATTGTATTTTTTAATTTACCATACACATGTTACATTTATAGTTACAAGGTAAAATGATAAAAACTAGATTGATCCCATGGCTTAGGCTCAGGGCCTAAGAAGGGCCCATTCCTTTCCCTAAGGTGTAATTCCGAACTTGCCACCAGCCAACCAACTGACCTCTCAGCCTAGAAGTGCGAAAATTCTGAGTATCAAAGCGTCATGTGATAAAAGGAAAGGAGGAAAAGATGGTGGGCAGGTCAGCACTCTTAGCATAGCGACTTCATCCACCAACTGGTAATCAGTTACCTGGATACCTATTTAACAGATTTCAGACTACTTTTACCTGGGACTGCAGGCAGGTTTCTCTAGAGTGGAAAAAGAAGATGAAAATTTCCCTTCCTTCTAAGAGACATAGACAGCAGTGTATTCCAAAGTCCATGTAGAGAAATCTGCCTGGGAGCAGTATATATCATGCATTGTAGGGATCGTGAATGTGGCGGAGACTGCAAGTCCAAGCAAGAGATGGAGGCAGAACTGAGGCAGTAACAATGGGAAGAGAGAAGGTAGAATAAAATATAAGAACTTCCATTGGCTGACTTACAGAAGTAGATTGCTGAGCCTTTCTTTTTAGTTCATCTTAGTCTGGAAGCTCTATTGAATCCTATTCAGCATCATAGCAAAATGCAAGCCTCCACTGACAGACAGGTGGTGGCTACATATCAGCTGCTGGCTGGGAATTTAACCTGGGTCTCCATGGTTTTTTTTTTTCCTCCATGTGGAAGGTAAGAATTCTACCACTGAACCACCACTGCCACCAGTACAAAGGTAAATTATCTTTATATAGGTTGGCAAAATGTAGCCAGGTGTTAGGAAGATAGTAACTTGTACGTAAAACAAGTACTTTAAAAGTGTATTCTAGCCAATAACTACTATTTAGAAATAATAGTTCAGAACTGAAACCATTGAAAAGAAAGTAATAAATTTAAATTCTTATGGTTATTAGTCTTATCACATGGTCAAGGAATATATATTTGCTATTCTTTTAATATTTCGTACATTGGCTAAGATGGCTCAGTTTCTTCTGATACTTTTTTAAATTGTAGAGAGGTATTTTGATAATTTTTTCACAAAAGACCTTGGTTTCTTAAATTTTTCAGTGTACTACATAAAATGTCAAGGTTTATGTATCCAGTCTGTTCCCTCTACAGACCAATTACTTTGTATTTAACTGTGTTCAATTTTTTTTCCAAAATCCTTAAATCTCTCCAAATTTGGCGAGAGTTTCTGTTTCCTAGGAGAGTTTCTTAAAACCATTTGAAAGCAATAAAAAAGGAAAAATTTTCCAGTTTTGAACCATAGAAGATAGACTTGAATTCAGAGTTTAGTTCATTATTCAATTTTTAAGAAAATTTGGAGAGAAAGCTTACAAATTTTGTTTCTTTAAGTGAGAGGAAAATTAAAAAGCTATTAAGAGTATATTGGTTGCCGGTAATGCAGTATGTATTTAGGCCATGTCAAAAATGTTTTTATAAAGAAGAATATTTCCTTGTAGCTAAGTTTTACTACTTTAAAAAAAAAAAAAAGCAGTGAAAATTTTAATTCATCATTTGGAGGCATATTCCAAAACCAGGATATATAATGACTTTACAAGCATTGTTATTGTTGTTGCTAGGTTCTGTCCAGTCAGTTCTGACTCACAGCAACCCTACATACAACAGAACAAAACACTGCCTGGTCCTGCACCATCCTCACAATCATGGCTATACTGTGTCAATCATCTCATTGATAGTTTTCCTCTTTTTCACTGACCCTCTGTTTTACCAGGTATGATGGCCTTCTCCAGTGGTTGGTCCCTCCTGATAACATGTCCAAAGTCAGTGAGATGAAGTATTGTCATCCTCACTTCCAAGGAGCAGTCGGGTTGTATTTCTTCCGAGACAGACTTGTTTGGTGTTCTGGCAGTCCATTCAGTATTCTTTGCCAACACCAGAGGCATCAGTTCGTCTTTGATCTTCCTTAATCTTTGTCCAGGTTTCACGTGCATAAGAGGCAATTGAAAATATCATGACTTAGGTCAGGCGCGCCTTAGTCTTCAAAGTGACATTTTTGCTTTTTAACACTAGATGGGTCTTTTGCAGCAGATTTTTCCAATGCAATACATTGTTTTCTTTCCTGACTCCTGCTTCCTTGGATCCAAGTAAAATGCAATCCTTGACAGCATCAGTCTTTTCTCAGTTTATCATGATGTTGCTTATTGGTCCAGTTGAGAAGATTTTTGTTTTCTTTATGTTGATGTGTAATCGTACAGAAGGTGGTAGTCTTTGATCTTCATCAGTAAGTGCTTTATGTCCTCTTCACTTTTCAGCAAGCATAGTTGTGTCACCTGCATACCAAAGGTTGTTAATGAGTCTTTCACCAATGCTGCCGCCACATTCTTCTTCATATAGACTAGCTTCTGAGATTATTTGCTCAGCATACAAATTGAGTAAGTATGGTGAAAGGATACATCCCTGACACATACCTTCCTTGATTTTAAACCATGCAGTACGGTATTCCCTTGCTCTGTTCGAACGAAAGCTCTTGGTCTCTGTACAGGTTCTGCATGAGCACAATTCACAGTGTTCTGGAATCCCCATTCTTTGCAGTATTATCCACAATTTGTTATGATCCACACAGTTGAATGCCTTTGCATGGTCAATGAAACAGGTAAAAATCTTTCTGGTATTCTCTGCTTTCATCCAGGATCCATCTGACATCAGAAATGAATATCCCTCATTCAGTGTCCTCTTCTGAATCTGGCTTGAATTTCTGGAAGTTCCCTGTTGATATACTGCTGCAACCACTTTTGAGTGATCTTCGGCAAAATTTTATTTGCATTATTGTGATATTAATGATGTTGTTCGATAATTTCCTTATTCTTTGAATCACCTGTCTTTGAAATGGCCACAAATATGGATCTCTTCCAGTCAGCTGGCCAGGCAGCTGTCTTCCAAATTTCTTGGCATGGACGAGTGAGCACCTCCAGCACAGTTTCTGTTTGTAGTAACATCTCAGTTGGTATTCTATCAATTCTTAAAGGCTTGTTTTTTGCCTATGCCTTCAGTGCTGCTTGGACCTCTTCCGTCAGTACCATAGGTTTCTGATTGTATGCTGCCTCCTGAAATGGTTGTATGTCAACCGGTTCTTTTTGATACTTCCTGAATCATTTTAATATTTTCCCTGTTGTTGTTAGGTGCCATCGAGTCGGTTCTGACTCATAGTGATCCTATGTACAACAGAACAAAACACTGCCCAGTCCTGTGCCATCGTTAAAGTCATTGTTATGCTTATCAATCCATCTCGTTGAGGATCTTCTTTTTCACTGATCCTCTACTTTACCAAGCATGATGTCCTTCTCCGGGGACTGATCCCTCCTGACAGGATGTCCGAAGTATATGAGACATAGCCTCACCATCCTTGCTTCCAAGGAGCATTCTGGTTCTACTTTTTCCAAGACAGATTTGTTCGTTCTTTTGGTAGTCCATGGTATATTCAATATTTTTCTCCAACACCACAATTCAAAGGCATCAATCCTTATACCCTCTGGCTTTCATATGCTGTCTTGGTCATCTAGTGCTGCTATAACAGAAATACCACAAATGGATGGCTTTAACGAAGAGAAATTTATTTCTCTCACAGTCTAGTAGGTTACAAGTCCAAATTCAGGGCATCAGCTCCGGGGTAAGGCTTTCTGTCTTGTCCACTCTGGAGGAAGGTCCTTGTCCTCAATCTTCCCCTGGTCAAGGACCTTCTTAGGTCCAGGGACCCTAGGTCCAAAGGACGCGCTCTGCTCCCCGTGCTGCTTTCTTGGCGGTATAAGGTCCCAACTCTCTGCTTGCCTCCCTTTCCTGCCCTAATCCTCTTTAACATAAAATTACAGTCACAAAATGGAAGACAACCACAGACTACTGGGAATCATGGCCTAACCACGTTAATACGCACATTTTGGGGGACACATAATCCATGACACATGCATATGAGGTGATTGAAAACACTGTGGCTTGGGTCAGGCACACCTTAGTCTTCAAGGTGACATCTTTGCTTTTCAACACCTTAAAGAGATCTTTTCCAGCAGATTTGCCCAATGCAATGCATCTTTTGATTTCTTGACTGCTGCTTCCATGTGTGTTGATCATGGATCCAAGTAAAATGAAATCCTTGACATCTTCAGTATTGTCTCTATCATGATGCTACTTATTGGTCTAGTTGTGAGGATTTTTGTTTTGTTTATGTTGAGGTGTAATCCGTATCGAAGGGTGTGGTCTTTGATCTTCATCAGTAATTGTTTCAAGTCCTCTTCACTTTCAGCAAGCAAGGTTGTGTCATCTGCATAATACAGGTTATTAATGAGTCTTCCAATCTTGATGCCCCATTCCTCTTCATATAGTCCAGTTTCTTAGATTATTTGCTCAGCATACAGATTGAATAGGTATGGTGAAAACATACAACCCTGATGCATACCTTTCCTGACTTTAAGCCATGTAGTATCCCCTTATTCTTGTTGAATGACTGCTTCTTGATGTATGTAAGTGTTCTTCGTGAGCACAGTAAGTGTTCTGAAATTCCCATTCTTCACAGTGTTGTCCATAATTGGTTATGATCCACATAGTCAAATGCCTTTGCATAGTCATTAAAACACAGGTAAACATCTTTCTGGTATTCTCTGCTTTCAGCCTGGATCCATCTGACATCAGAAATGATATCCCCAATTCTGCATCTTCTTCTGAATCCTGCTTGAATTTCTGGCAGGTCCCTGTAGATGTACTGCTACAGCCACTTTTGAATAATCTACAGCAATATTTCACTTGCATGTGATATTAATCATATTCAATAATCTCTGCATTCGGTGGAATCACCTTTCTTGGGAATAAACATAAATATGGATCTCTTCCAGTCAGTTGGTCAGGTACCTGTCTTCCAAATTTCTTGGCATAGATGAGTGAGTAGTTCCAGCCTTGCATCCATTTGTTGAAACATCTCAATTGGTATTCCGTCAATTCCTGGAGCCTTGGACCTCTTCCTTCAGTACTATAGATTCCTGATCAGATGTTACTTCCTGACATGGTTGAACATCGACCAATTCTTTTTGATATAGTGACTCTGTATATTCCTTCCATCTTCTTTTGATGCTTCCTGAGTCCTTTAATATTTTCCCCATAGAGTCCTTCACTTCACTATTGCAATTTGAGGCTTGAATTTTTGCTTCAGTTCTTTCATCTTGAGAAATGCAGAGCATGTCCTTCCTTTTTGGTTTTCCATCTCCAGGTCTTTGCACATGTCATTGTAATACTTTACTTTGTCTTCTTGAGCCACCTACATGTATAGTCACCATGTATGTTGGAGAAAAAGGGTATTTGCAATGAAGAAATTGTTGGTCTTGCAAAATTCTATCATGTGATCTCTGGCATCATTTCTATGACCAAGGCCATATTTTCCACCTACCAATCCTTCTTTGTTTCCAACTTTGTCATTTTCAATCATCAGTAATTATCATTGCATCCTGATTGCATATTCAATCAATTTCAGACTGCAGAAGTTGGTAAAAATCTTCAATTTCTTCATCTTTGGCCTTAGCGGTTGGTGCGTAAATTTGAATAACAGTAGTATTAACTGGTCTTCCTTGTAGACGAATGGGTATTATCACTGACACCATTGTACTTCAGGATAGATCTTGAAGTGTTCTTTTTGATGATGGATACGATGGCATTCTTCTTCAGGTTGTTGTTCCTGGCACAGTAAACCATATGTTGTTTCAAATCATAATGGCCAATACCAGTCCATTTCAGCTCACTAATGCCTAGAATATGCATTCCATTTCATTTTTGATGACTTCTGATTTTCCTAGATTCACACTTCATACATTCTAGGTTCCAATTATTAATGGATGTTTGTGGCTGTTTCTTTTCATTTTGAGTCGTGCCGCATCAGTAAATGAAGGTCCTGAAAACTTCTTCCACGCCACTGAGGTCAACTCTACTTTGAGGAGACAGCTCTCCCCCAGTCGTATTTTGAGTGCCTTCCAACCTGAGGAGCTCATCTTCCAGCACATAGCACTATATCAAACAACGTTCTGCTGCTAGTCATACAGTTTTCGCTGGCTAAATCTTTTCAGAAGTTGACTACCAGGACCTTCTTCCTAGTCTGTCTTAGTCTGGAAGCTCAGCTGAAACCTGTCCACCAAGGGTGATCCTCCCTGGTATTTGAATACCAGAGGCATAGCTTCCAGCATCACAGCAACATGCAAGCCCCCACAGTATGATGGATTGACAGACACATAGGGGATTTTCCCCGTAGAATTCTAAACATTGCAATGCGAGGCTTGAATTTTGTCATCAGTTCTTTCAGCTTGAGAAATCCCGAGTGTGTTCTTCACTTTTGGTTTTCTAACTCCAGGTTTTTGCACATTTCGTTATAATACTTTATTTTGTGTTCTGGAGCAGCCCTTTGAAATCTTTTGTTCAGCTCATTTACTTCATCATTTCTTCCATTCTCTTCAGCTATTCTGTTCAAGAGCAAGTTTCAGTCTCTTCTGAAATGTCCATTTTGGTCTTTTCTTTCTTTCCTATCTTTTTAATGACCTTTTGTTGTCTTCATGTATGATGTCCTTGATGTCATCCCACCACTGGACATTAGTTGAGTGCATCACATCTATTCTTAAGATGGTCTCCAAATTTGGGTGGCATATATTCATGGTCATATTCTGGCTTTTGTAGACTTGTTTTAATTTTTGTCAGCTTCAACTTGAACTTGATGGTCTGTTCTGCAGTTTGCCCTTGACCTTGTTCTGACAGATGATATCGAGCTTCTCCATTGTCTCTTTGCACATGTGTAGTCAATTTGGTTCCTGTTTATTCCATCTGGTAAGGTCTACTTGTATAGTCGCTGTTTATGTTGTCGAAAAAAGGAATTTTCAGTGAAGTCGTTGGTCTTGCAAAATTCTGTAATGCAGTCTCAGGCATGCTTTGTATCACCAAGGCCATATTTTCCAACTATTGATCCTTCTTCTTTGTTTCCAACTTTTGCATTCCAATCCTCAGTAATTATCAATGCATCCTGATTACACGTTTTCAGACTGCAGAAGTTGGTAAAAATCCTCAGTTTCTTCATCTTTGGCCATTAATGGTTGTTGCGTAAATTTGAGTAATAGTCATATTAACTGGTTTTTCTTGTAGGTGTGTGGATATTATCCTATCACTGACGGTGTTGTACTTAGGATAGATCTTGAAATGTTCTTTTTGACGATTAAGGCGGTGCCATTTGTCTTTAACTTGTTATTCTTAGCATAGTAGACCATATGATTGTCTGAATCAAAATGGCTAGTACTAGTCCATTTCAGATTACTAATGCCTAAGATATCAATCTTTATGTGTTCCATTTCATTTTTGATGGCTTCCAATTTTCCTAGATTCATACTTCCTACATTCTACGTTTGTGTTTTTAATGGGTTGTTTGCAGCTGTTCCTTCTCATTTTGAGTCGTGTAACCTCAGCAAACGAAGGTCCCGAAAGCTTCATTCCATCCATGTCATTAAGGTCGGCTCCACTTTGCGGAAGCAGCTCTTCCCTAGTCGTATTTTTAGTGCCTTCCAACCTGAAGGCCTCACCTTATGGCACTATATCAGACAATGTTCTGCTGCTATTCATAAGGTTTTCACTGGCCAATTTTTTCAGAAATAGACTGCCAGATCCTTCTTCCTAATCTGTCTTAGTCTGCATGTTCCACTAAAATCTGTTCACCAAGGGTGACCCTGCTGGTATTTGAAATACCAGTGGCAAAGTTTCCAGTATCATAGCAACACGCAAGCCACCACTATAGGAGACACTGACGGTAGCATAGTAGTTGTGTTAGTATACATTTATCTTTTTTGGTAATTCAGGATCATGATTTATCAAAATAGTTATTATCCTATGCCTATACAGAAATGGGTGCCCTGGTGGTGCAGTGGTAAAGAGTGCAGCTGCTAAGCAAAAAGTCAGCAGTTCAAATCCATCAGGCACTCCTTGCAAACCCTATGGGGCAGTTCTACTCTGTCCTATAGGGTCACTATGAGTTGGGATTGACTAAATGGCACCTAACGACAACAACAACATACAGAAATGGGAGCCCTGGTGGCAAAGTGGTTAAGACCTCGTCTGCTAACCAAAAGGTCAGCAGTTGGAATACACCAGTCCTTGGAAACCCTAGGAGGCAGTTTTACTCTGTCCTATAAAGTTGCTATGAGTCGGAATCAACTCAGTGTCAACGGGCTATACAGAAATGTCCTCAGTAGTTAAAAAAAAAAAAAAAAAAAATTTTTTTTTTTTTTTTACACACACAACCCTAAAGAGCTACGTGACTTTGTGTCTTTGATCCTTGTTATTTAACTATAGAAAATGTTTTAAAACATTCCTTTGATTTTAAAATGCCAAATGTTCTATATTATTGCTTAGCATTTTGTTATAAAACAATGTATATTTAACTATCTAGATCTAGTAGAGGCGTATGTCAGGATTATCTTTTTAAAAGTGCACTTGTCCAAAATATACCATAAAAGGTTTTGATTCAGTAGGTCTGTGTTGGAAATTGGGCATCATTTATTTCTTTTAAGGACCAAAGCAAATTTTCATAAGAAGTCAATTTTGGGAACCACAGATCTGAGGGAATGCTTTTTTGGAGATTAAGGGCCAGATCTTGAACATTTAAATATTAGCAAGTGTAGCACAAACATTGTTTTTTCCTACTTATTCTTACCCTCTCCCACCATTGTCCACATAAGGTAGAGATGTTTTAAGGCTTCAGAGGCATTGTGTTGAGGGTCATTTTATTAATTAGTAAAGCTTCTCTCCTTACATGGTTCTTTTCCTTATTCTGTCTTCTGTTCACTACCTCCATTTTTGTTTCTAGTTACTGTTTCTATTCTAAACCTTTTAAAGTTCATTTAACTTTTAATTTTTTTTTTAACTTTTCCTGCTTCTCAAGCTCTCAAAAAATTATCTAGCCTTTTATAGGCAGTACTAACCCATCAGAGTATCACTTTTCATTATAACAATAATCGTATCAAATAGGGAGCCAAGTATTAAAACCTGGCTCTTCTGGAGTGATTTCAATAAAGTCTATGCTTAGTAATGAAGGACATCATGATTAAATATATATACTAACAAAATATTTGAAGTAAAAACTTTTTAAATTCAAGGATAAAGGAATAGAAATACAGTTGTAGTGGAAGTTATTCATTTACTGTTATCACTATGATAGATTATAAAAGTAAAAAAATTAAAACATAGGAACAATATGGTAAAACAATAGATACTTTTCAACTTTTATATACCGTATACCTGATTTATCATTGTTTTCAGGCATTACCAGCATATTTATGAAAATTACTCCTGGATGAAACGTTGCCAAATTCTGAGAGTTCCAGAAAACTGGACTCCACATTGTTGAGGGTCTTTTTTATTTCTTTGTTTTTGTTCCTTACAAAACCATTCTTCTATCCCAGAGCTGTGTGTGCGTTGTGAAACAGTGAAGATTCGTTGTGGATGGAAAAAAAGAACTTCAGAGTGTTCTATTTCTCTTAGCCCGTCCTACTGGATAACAAACAACAGAGAAACCAAAGCAGAACAGTTAAATTTATCCAATCTCTTATATATTCAATTTGAACTACAGAACTATGGCAATCACTCAATCCTAACAGTCATTATGGACTTTACTCTCAAAAAATAATGACCTGTGAAAGTAAAAATCTCAAGTTGGCATTTAGATTACTGAGTCTTGCAATGACCTTAACCTCAGTGATCTAACACATAATTCTAAAAATTAAACAAATCATTAAAGAGAAAGATAATTTTAAATTTTATTTTATGAAGTTACATATGGTTTCTGATTGTGTTTTGAAGGACCCATTACTATAAAAGGACATCTTGTTTGGTAGAGGGCCAGCTAAGAGTACGGAAACCCTCAATGTGATAGAATGACATAAAAGCCACACAAATGGACTCCAGTATACCAAGGATCATGAAGATGGCATAGGACCAGGTGGCCTATTGTTCTGTTATATATAAGGTCACCATGAGCTGGAGCCAACTCAATGGCAACTAAGAACAGTAACATTTTTTATTGCACATTGATTAAAAGGAGTTAGTGACCCTACAGGACAGAGCAGAACTATCCCGTAGGGTTTCCAAGGAGCAGCTGGTGGATTCGAGCTGCCGACTTTTGGTTAGCGGTCTGAGCTATTAACTACTGTGCCACCAGGGCCCCAGTAAAAGAAGTTAGTACAGTTAAATCTGAAAAATACAGTTAAGAAACTTTTTTTTTGTTTTAAAGTACTTGCTCACCATTTCTACTTTAGTTTTATGTTAAGACATATGGCTTGATACTCAACAGTAAACATGATAACTTTTTAAAATTTTATTTGGTTATTGTTGTTGAGAATATACACAGCAAGACATACACCAATTCAACAGTTTCTACATGTATAATTCAGTGACACTGATTACATTCTTCACATTGTGCAGCCATCCCCACCCTCCTTTTCAGAGTTGTTCCTTTCCAATTAACATAAACTAACTGCTCCCTAAGGTTCCTTTCTAATCTTTGGAGTTGCTGCTATCAGTTTGATCCCATATACCCAGTGCTGTCGAGTCGATTCTGACTTGCAGTGACCCTATAGGACAGAGTAGAACTGCCCCATAGAGTTTCTAAGGAGCACCTGGCAGATTTGAACTGCCGACCCTTTGGTTAGCAGCCGTAGCACTTAACCACTACGCCACCAGGGTTTCCTTGATCCCATATAGATATTTCTTAAAAGAGTATAATGCTCAAGGCAGACATTTTTTATTAAAGATAAGCTAAATTATTATTTGGTTTTAAGAAGACTTCAGGGGATATTTTTGGCTTAAGGTTTAAAGATTATCTCAGAGCAGTAGTTTAGGGGTTCATCTAGCCTCCATGGTTCCAGAAAGTCTGGATTCCAGGAGAATTTGAAATTCTGTTCTGCATTATTCTCCTTTTGATCAGGATTCTTCTGTAGAATCTTTGATCAACACATTCAGTCATGGTAGCCAGGCACCATCCAGTTCTTCTGTCTCATAGGAGAGGAGGCAGTTGTTCATGGAGGCAATTAGCCACACATTTGGTATCCTCCTTCTATCCCTGACTCTCCTTCTTCCTCTGTTGCTCCAAGCAAATAGGGACCAATTGTTGTGCCTTAGATGGCCGCTTACAAGCTTTTAAGATCCCAGAAACTACAAAACAAACTGTGAGGCAGAACAGAAATATTAAACATGTTATTAGGCCAATTAACTGGGATGTCCCATGAAATCATGAACCTAAACCTCTGATCCAAGAAACCAAATCCCATGAGGTATTTAGTTGTACGTAAAGAGCCTCAGCGGCTACTCTTTTTTTTTTTTTGTCGTTGTTGTAAATATGTCTGTTACACAACTTTTGCCAGTTCAGCTTTTTGCAGGTGTACAGCTTATTGACAGTGCTTAAAATAATCATTTTACTTGGATCCACAACCAATGCCCATGGAAGCACCAGTCAAGAAATCAAATGATGTATTGCATTGGGAAAATCTGTAGCAAAAGACCTCTTTGAAGATGTGTCTTCAAGAGCTAAGGTGCACCTGACCCAAGCCATGGTAGTTTCTGTTACCTTATATGTGAAAGCTGGGCAATGAATAAAGAATGCTGAAGAAGAATTGAAACCTTTGAAAATGGTGTTGGCAGACAATATTGAATATACCATGGACTTTGAGAAGAACAAACAAATCTGTCTGGGAAGAAGTACAGCCAGAATGCTCCTTAGAAGGAAGCATGTTATCAGGAGAAACCAGTCCCTGGAGAAGGATATCATGCTTAGTAAAGTGTCTGCAAAAGAGGACGACCCTCAGTAAAATGCATTGACACTGTGACTGCAAGGATGGGCTCGAGTATAGCAATGTTTGTGAGGATGGTGCATAGGATCAAGCTATGTTTTGTTCTGTTGTACATAGGGTTGCTATGAGTTGGAACCAACTTGATGGCACTTAACTCACTATCTCATTATTTGACATTTTGCATTAATGACAACAGTAAAAAACCTACTATCCAACTGTTTTTCACATTAAGGAAGAGCCAAGGTGAGAGGGGAAGGAAGAGGAGAAGGAGGCAAGGTTTGTGAAAGAGAGAGTGAGGCCATGCAGGCCGCTGGCAGTTCATATTACCTGGGTCAGGCAAAGAAATCAGGCTGATCCCTGCAAACGTGGAGTTGGTGGGCAATGCTCAGGAGACTGGGGCAGCCATCTGCAAGGAAGTGGCAGGAGCTGGGACAGCTGGAGTCATGCAGGGGGCCTTGGAAGTCTCTTCTTCCAAAGTGGCCTCTCTGCCACCTCCATAGCCTCTGTTGGGCCTAGGTGGCCGGACTTCACCAGTCTGTGAGCTCAGGAACTACCTTCCTCCAAGGCTTATCTCTGGGACCAGTGGAGCAGGAAGTTGGAGAGGTGAGGCACGGGGTCAGCCCAGAGGCGTAGATTGCAACCAGGCGATGGTGGGCCCCAGCTGCTCCAGAGGCAGCGAGCAACCCCTGATCACTGTAACCGTCCCTAGTCGCTGCGGGCTCTGCAGTGATAGGGAAAGCATGGTGGCAAGAGGGTCCAATGCCACAGGTATCCTGAGACACAGCCCTCAGGGGCACTGAGGGACTGTGAGCTATGGTGTGCGGAGGGTGGAGGGGGAGACGCTGGCACCACAGACTGGGTGTGGTCTCAACTTAGACAATTTTTGCATAATGACCTGGTTTTGAGAACTTAACCATCTCGATAAGTGAGGTGTGGGTGTATACAGTTTTCAAATTTTATGTTTCTTGGTACTTTAATTGGTTTGATCAGGTTGTTCTGGGAAACGCAATTCTTATAGCAGGGTGAAAAGAGCCATGGGGAACCATGTGATTTGGTTTTCGTTAACTTTTGAAAGTTCTTTACCTTTATCTTTCACTGGTTAGGAAATAATTGTCTCACCTGTGAGCTCTAGAATTTCTGAATTCTTGCTTTCTCCCTTGCTTTATGTTTGAAACCAGGCCACTGCTTTCTGAGCTCATCTCTTTCTTTTACTGGATTAAATGCAGCCAGTAGCAACCGAAACATAAGATGAGTTGCTATTTTTAAAGCTCCTAATAACAATTTCCTCACTAAGCTACTGCCACATGTTTTAGACTCTGTGTTACAGGAGTACCTCTACTCCTGATACCAGTAACCATATTAATCGCTATGTTAGCACGATAACAACCACAAAATCTCTGTCTTACAAGCAACAAAAAGTCCTTTCTCATGTTACATGTTGGCTAGAGGTCTGCTTTAATGTCTTCTTAGTCCTAGGATCTAGAATAATGGAGCCACTCTCTGGGACATGGCATTACTAAGTCCAAGGGAAAAGAGCCATAGCAGAATCACGTAGTGACTCTTTAAAGTTCTGTTTTGATGTGATTCCATCATTTCCACTTACATTCCCTTGGCCAAAGAAAGTCTTGTAGCCAGCCTTGACATTAATAAGGTAGACAAGTTTTATCCTCTTAAGGGATTGGAAGTAGATAATTGGGTATGGAGAAATCTAATCTACCGCAGCTACATTGTATTTTCATACTTTTTAATAAAGTAACTTGCAGTTATTTGATTTCAAAAGAGCTAGGCCAGATTTCCAGATATGCTTCTTGAGACCAGTTGCATAAGAATTGTTTTCTGAGAGGGTATTTATTCACAAAATGGTCATATGTTTATTATTTGGTTTGAGAATCTAAAAACAGCTATTTGAAAGAGTGACTGTTATAGGAATGATGATACCACAGTGGGGAAGCAGAATCAGTAGAGAAAATCATGAATGTTGGAAAAGTTTAGATTCTAATTTTAAAATATTAGGTAATGTATGTAAAATACTTTGGAAGCTATAAAAAGCAACATGAACTTAGGATATCTCTCACTGACTGGGAGGAAAGGTACAGAGGGTCTAGCAAGCATAGCAGAAAAGACATTTTGGGAAAGGAGGCAAATTTAAACTAATAGAGATAAAAGAAAAACAGAAAAATCATGTCATCTATATGTAGGAAGGGAACATGTATTTCCCCATTTCCACTAAAAAGGTGAATGACCATCAAATAAGTAAACATAATCCAAAACATCTTTAAATTATTCTAACAGTGAGTCGGAGGATGGCAAGTGCTTGTCATTTCTTCTTCTGTATCCTTTGCAGGCTCTCAAAAACCTCAACACAACACTCCCAATACTTCAGGGAGTCATTAACTATTTAAGTTGGCTTAAGATATAAAACTT
Source organism: Elephas maximus indicus (assembly GCF_024166365.1). Classification (NCBI taxonomy): domain Eukaryota; kingdom Metazoa; phylum Chordata; class Mammalia; order Proboscidea; family Elephantidae; genus Elephas; species Elephas maximus. The sequence continues at coordinate 69,032,809 of NC_064820.1, forward strand.
ACTTGCCATTTCTAATACAGTCACATCATAATGAGACTTGGCAAAACTGCATTTGAAAATCGGGGTTAATATGTAGATATCTGTTCTTTCATTTCAAATGTTTTTTTAGACAAAGCAGAGATAAAGATTAATTAAAAGACATGGTCCAAGCCCTTTATTATCTAACAAGGAATACAAGATAGTACATTAACGCATTCACAGAATACTTATAAAACAAAGTATAAGCAAGTAAGTTGTTTAGTATAAACATGACTGATACATGTGTAGTTATCACAACAATATTGCTGAAACATGAGAAACAATATGGACGAGCGAGGTAAAGCCTTCTCAGTAAAGAATTTTTACTTCGGCTCTGAAGGAAATATTTGATTTAAATTAGTGGGAGAGTAATATAAAAGTCACTTCTAGAAGAGTATAATAGTATGAATTAAGATACAAACTTGATAGGTTCTAAGTACAAGGACACAAGGTTATTTTCATTGCAGTGCTGTTATGCAGAGGAAGAATGACAGTTAAAGTTGGAATATGAAGAGGGTCCCTTGTATGGGAGGGCTTTGAATACATGATATGTTGTTGTTGGTAGGTGCTGTTGAGCCGGTTCAAACAAAACACTGCCTGGTCCTGCGCTATCCACACAATCATTGTTATGTTTGAGTCCATTGTTGCAGCCACTCTGTCAATCCATCTCATTGGGGGTCTTCTTCTTTTTCTCTGGCCCTCCACTTTACCAAGCATGTTGTCCTTCTCCAGGGACTGATCCTTCCTGATAACATGTCCAAAGTACGTGAGACTTAGTCTTGCCATCCTTGCTTCTAAGGAGCATTCTGGTTGTACTTCTTCCAAGACAGATGCATTTGTTCTTTTGGCAGGCCATAGTACATTCAGTGTTCTTCAGCAACACCACAATTCAAAGGCATCAATTCTTCGTCAGTCTTCCTTATTTATTGTCCAGCTTTCGCATGCAGCTGAGGCTACTGAAAACAAATGGCTTGAGTCAGGTGCACCTTAGTCTTCAGGGTGACATCCTTGCTTTTCAGCACTTTAAAGAGGTCTTTTGCAGCCAATTTGCCCAGTGCAATGCGTCTTTCAGTTTCTTCACTGCTGCTCCCATGGGTGTTAATTGTGGATTCAAGTAAAATGAAATCCTTTTACAACTTCAGTCTTTTCTCCGTTTATCACGATGTTGCTTATTGGTCCAGTCGTGAGGATTTTTGTTTTCTTTATGTTGAGGTGTAATCCATACTGAAGGCTGTGGTCTTTCATTTTCATCAGTAAGTGCTTCATGTCCTCTTCACTTTCAGCAAGCAAGGTTATATCATCTGCATAATGCAGGTTGTTAATGAGTCTTCCTCCAATTCTTATGCTCCGTTCTTCATATGGTCCAGCTTCTCAGATTATTTGCTCGGCATACGGGTTGAATAGGTATGGTGAAAGGATACAACACTGATGCACACCTTTCCTGACTTTAAATCACACAGTATCCCCTTGTTCTGTACACATGACTGCCTCTCGATCTATGTACAGGTTTCTCATGAGCACAATTAAGTGTTCTGGAATTCCCATTCTTTACAATGTTATCCATAATTTGTTACAATCCACACAGTCAAATACCTTCACATAGTCAACAAAACACAGGTATACATCTTTCTGGTATTCTGTGCTTTCAGCCAGGTTCCATCTGACATCAGCTATGATATCCCTGGTTCCACATCCTTTTCTGAATCTGTCTTGAATTTCTGGCAGTTCCCTGTTAATATACTGCTGTAGCCACTTCGGAGTGATCTTTGGTAGAATTTTATTTTCGTGTGATATTAATGATATTGTTCAATAATTTCCACCTTAGGTCAGGTCACCTTTTTTGGGAATAAGCATAAATATGGATCTCTTCCAGTCGGTTGGCCATGTAGCTGTCTTCCAAATTTCTTGGCATAGACATGTGAGCACTTCCAGTGCTGCATCCATTTATTGAAACATCTCAGTTGTTATTCCATCAATTCTTGAAGCCCTGTTTTTCACCAGTGCCTTCAGTGCAGCTTGGACCTCTTCTTTCGGTACCATTGGTTTCTGATCATATGCAGACTCCTGAAATGGCTGAAATGTCGACCAATTCATTTTGGTGTAGTGACTGTGTATTCCTTCCATCTTCTTTCAATGCTTCCTGCATCGTTTAACATTCTCCCTGTAGAAGCCGTCAATATTGCACCTCAAGGCTTGAATTTTTTTCATTTCTTTCAGCTTGAGAAATTCAGAGTGTGTTCTTCCCTTTTGGGTTTTATCTCCAGGTCTTTACGCATGTCATTTTAATACTTTATCTCCTCAAGCCACCCTTTGAAATCTTCTGTTCACCTCTTTTACTTCAGCATTTTTGCCATTTGCTTTAGCTACTCAGCGTTCAAGACCAAGTTTCAGAATCTCTTCTCACATCCGTTTCAGTCTTTTCTTTCTTTTGTGTCTTTTTAATGACCTCTTGCTTTCTTCATGTGTGATGTCCTTGATGTTATTCCACAACTTGTCTGTTATTCGGTCATTAGTGTTCAATGTTGTTGTTGTTAAGCGCTGTCGAGTCAGTTCCGACTCATAGTGACCCTGTGCACAACAGAATGAAACACTGCCCTTTCCTGCGCCATCCTTACAGTCGTTGTTATGCTTGAGCTCATTGTTGCAGCCACTGTGTCAGTCCACCTCGTTCAGGGTCTTCCTCTTTCTGCTGACCCTGTACTCTGCCAAGCATGATATCCTTCTCCAGGGACTGATCCTTCCTGACAACATGTCCAAAGTACGTAAGATGCAGTCTCGCCATCCTTGTTTCTAAGGAGCATTCTGGTTGTACTTCTTCCAAGACAGATTTGTTCATTCTTTAGGCAGTCCGTGGTGTATTCAATATTCTTCGCCAACGCCATGATTCAAAGGCATCAATTCTTCTCCAGTCTTCCTTATTCAGTGTCCAGCTTTCACATGTATGTGATGCGATTGAAAACACCATGGCTTAGGTCAGGAGCATCTTAGTCTTCAGTGTGACATCTTTGCTCTTCAACACTTGAAAGAGGTCCTTCGCAGCAGATTTACCAAGTGCAATGCATCTTTTGGTTTCTTGACTGCTGCTTCCATGGCTGTTGATTGTGGATCCAAGTAAAATGAAATCCTTGACAACTTCAGTCTTTTCTCCATTTATCATGATGCTGCTCATTGGTCCAGTTTGAGGGTTTTTGTTTTCTTTATGTTGAGGTGCAATCCATACTGAAGGCTGTGGTCTTTGACCTTCATTAGTAAGTGCTTCAAGTCCTTTTCACTTTCAGCAAGCAAGGTTGTGTCATCTGCGTAATGCAGGTTGTTAATGAGTCTTCCTCCAATCCCGATGCCCCATTCTTCTTCATATAGTCCAGCTTCTCGTATTATTTTCTCAGCATACAGATTGAATAGGTATGGTGAAAGAATACAAGCCTGACGCTCACCTTTCCTGACATTAAACCAATCAGTATCCCCTTGTTCTGTCCAAACAACTGCCTCTTGATCTTTGTAAAGGTTCCTCATGAGCACAATTAAGTGTTCTGGAATTCCCATTCTTTGCAATGTTATCCATAGCTTGTTATGATCCACACAGTCGAATGCCTTTGCATAGTCAATAAAACACACATAAACATCCTTCTGGTATTCTCTGCTTTCAGCCAGGATCCATCTGACATCAGCAATGATATCCCTGGTTCCACGTCCTCTTCTGAAACTGGCCTGAATTTCTGGCAGTTCCCTGTTGATATACTGCTGCAGCCATTTTTGAATGATTCAGCAAAATTTTGCTTGTGTGCGATATTAATGATATTGTTCTATAGTTCCCACATTCGGTTGGATCACCTTTCTTGGGAATAGGGATAAATATGGATCTCTTCCAATCAGTTGGCCAGGAAGCTGTCTTCCATATTTCTTGGCATAGACGAGTGAGCACCTCCAGCGCTGCATCTGTTTGTTGACACATCTCAATTGATATTCCATCAATTCCTGGAGCCTTGTTTTTCGCCAGTGCCATCAGAGCAGCTTGGACTTCTTCAGTACCATCAGTTCCTGATCATATGCTACCTCTTGAAATGGTTGAACATCGACTAATTCTTTTTGGTATAATGACTCTGTGTATTCCTTCCATCTTCTTTTGATCCTTCCTGTGTCGCTTTATATTTTTCCCATAGAATTCTTCACTATTGCAACTTGAGGCTTGAATTTTTTCTTCAGTTCTTTCAGTTTGAGAAACACCGAGCGTGTTCTTCCCTTTTGGTTTTCCATCTCCAGCTCTTTGCACATGTTATTATAATACTTTGTCTTCTTGAGCCACCCTTTGAAATCTTCTATTCAGTTCTTTTACTTCATCAGTTCTTCAATACGTCGAATCTATTCTTGAGATGGTCTCTAAATTCAGGTGGAATATACTCAGGGTCATACTTTGGGCCTCATGGGCTTGTCCTAATTTTCTTCAGTTTCAATTTTAACTAGCGTATGAGCAGTTAATGGTCTCTTTCTATCTGATCCCTGGCCATTTTCTGGCTTATGATATTGCGCTTTCCTGTGGTCTCTTTCCACTAATGTAGACAATGTGATTTCCATGTATTCTACCTGGTGAGGTCCACGTGTATAGTCATTGTTTATGTTGTTACAATGAAGAAGTTGTTGGTCTTGCCAAATTCTATCATGTGATCTTTGGCATTGTTTCTATCATCAAAGCTGTTTTTTCCAACTACCAATCCTTTTCCTTTATTTCCAACTTTCACATTCCAATCACCAGTGATTATCAATGCATTCTGATTGTTCATTTGATCAATTTCAGACTACAGAAGTTGGTAAAAATCTTCGATTTCTTTATCTTTGGCCTTATTGGTTGGTACATAAATTTGAATAATAGTCGTATTAACTCATCTTCCTTGTAGGCATGTGGATGTTATCCCATCACTGATAGCGTTGTACTTAAGGATAGATCTTGAAGTGTTCTTTTTGATGAAGAATGCAACATCAGTCCTCTTCAAGTTGTCATTTCTAGCATAGTAGACCATAGGATTGTCCAATTCAAAATGGCCAATACCAGTCCATTTCAGCTCACTAATGCCTAGAATATCAATGTTTATGTGTTCCATTTTATTTTTTGATGATTTTCAATTTTCCTAGATTCATAGTCTGTGCATTCTACATTCCAATTGTTAATGAATGTTTGCAGCTGTTTCTTCTCACTTTGAGTTGTGCCACATCAGCAAATGAAGGTCCAGAAAACTTGACTCCATCCACGTCATTAAGGTCGATTCTACTTTGAGGAGACCGTTCTTCGTCAGTCGTATTTCGAGTGCCTTCCACCCTGAGGGGCTCATCTTCTGGCACTATGTCAGACAGTGTTCTGCTGTTATTCATAAGGTTTTCACTGGCTAATTTTCTCAGAAGTAGACCGCCATGTCCTTCTTCCTAGTCTGTCTTTGTTTAGGAGCTCAGCTGAAACCTGTCTGTCATGGGCGACCCTGCTGGTATTTGAGTATCAGTGGCATATCTTCCAGCATCACAGTAACGTGCAAGCCCCCAGAGTACAACAAACTGACAGATGCTTGGGGGACCTAATATGTATCAACTTTTAAATATATAAAGCCCCCTTCTTTATTACCTCACATTTTAGTATACCCATGTCCTCAAGGCTTCTGGTGTCATCCTTTTCTTTAATATACAAATAAATTGACTTGATCCCACATCCCTATTATGTGAGAAGACCAGCATCTACCATAATATGTCTGAGAATTTCTGGGGAGTATATATATTTTTTGGGGAGGGGGAGGAAGCAGTGAAGTGTTTCTTGTCACCTCTCATTCTAAAATATTACTCCGATCTCTAAGACCGATTACCTGTTTTGCTCCCACCTTGCACGGGAGGGGATTTTTCTTTTTTTCCTAAATACCATAACTGGAGATGATAAATATACAACACCTTTTTACTAAGGACAGGAATAACTATTAAGTAGGATTAATCAACAGAATTAGAAACATCTTAAAATTGAATATTAGACAGCTATTCTTTTTTTTTATTGTGCTATAAGTGAAAGTTTACAGTTCAGGTTAGTTTCTCATAGAAAAATTTATACACACATTGTTATGTGACCCTAGTGGCTTGCCCTGTAATGTGACAGCACACTCCGCCTTTTCACCCTGGATTTCCTGTGTCCATTCAACCAGCTCCTGTCCTTTTCTGCCTTCTCGTCTCGCCTCTGAACAGTAGCTGCCCATTGAGTCTCATGTATCTCCTTTTGAGCTAAGAAGCACATTCCTCATGAATACCATTTTATGTCTTACAGTCCAGTCTAATCTTTGTTTGAAGAGTTGCCTTTGGGAATAGTTTTACATTGGGGCTAACAGAGAGTCCGGGGTTGTGTCTTCCGGTATCCCTCCAGTCTCAGTCAGACCATTGAGTCTGGTCGTCTTATCAGAATTTGACTTCTGCACCCTACTTTTCTCCTGCTCCATCAGGGGCTCTCAAACAGAGCTAGTCTTAAAAGTTCTTTAGCTATACCCATCGGCACCTGCATCCTTCTCTGGTCTTGGCTCTTCCTGTTGTAGTTTGATAGGTCACACTGCTGCTCTCCTTGATAGCTTTGTCTCATAACTTTATCCTCTGGGGTCCTAGTGCCCCAGTTACAGCTCTTAAATTCTTACAGTTTTATAATGCAGAGCAATTTAGCTCTCTCTTTGTCCTGTCCTCTGCCTTTCCACAACCTTCATTCCAGCCTAGTCCTGATACTTATCTCTGTATAATCAAAAGGCCTATTGAGGTGTTTCCTCAAAAAAAATAAAAAATTCCGTACATTCAGTTTTACAGAATCTGCTCAATCATCTTATTTTCAAAATAAGAAAATGTTTTTCATATTATTATATTAGCTTAATTTATGATTGTTTAATTATCAAGAAAATATTTCTAGAATTCAGAAGAAGGCTTATTCATCCAGACTGTATATTGAAAACTGTGACCCCATTATCATGAAAAATTGATTTATATTTATTTCTTTGTATTATGGAGGGACCAAAACTATATTTCTGCTCACATTCACATCTCATTCATCAGATTATATTTTCCCCATAATTTAAAGGTTTGATTTTTAAAAAAATGTTTTGATAGAAAATACTGTGATAGGATTTTTTTGGCCAATAAGGCTTGGACTAAAATATGGTCCTAAGACTCTGATGTCTTTATTTTTATCAGTAATTAACACTTGGGGATTTCCTGAGATTTTTAATATTTTATTTAACCTATTGAAGTGACTTTGTTTAATGCTATGACTTATCCAATTTATACCTGGTCAAATGCTCTTTATAAACAAAATCTGAGATTAATTGTATGTAGTTTAGTAATATATATGAGTAATTAAAATCCTACAATCACTAAAAAAATGGTTAGATTTATTATTCACCAAATCTTTTATCAGAGTTCTCAGACTGACTGGCTTCTATATTAGTTTTATTGATTTCCCTATCTTTTGGTGAGAATGTCATTTACAATCAAAGAAGTAAAGATGGGAAGGAAAGTAAGGAGCTCATAGAATCCACAAATATCTGACTTTATCAGAGTTGACTGTAGCTGACACTTAGAAATCCAGTAAACGGGTTGTAGATAGGTATCTGTGGTGGGCAATGGTGAATACAGAGACTGCAACTAGTTGATAGGATCCTTGTTCATATCTTTCATAAACTGAGGCCCTGTAGCTGATTGATTTTTAACCCCCAACAGGATGACAATTCATATTAAAAGCCTGAAGATAATTTTATGGCTCCAAATTCAACTATCAAGGACAGAGTTTCATCAATTCAAAATCTTATTTGGTGGTACTTTGAAACAAAGTTTCCTTTTTAAAGGATTATTTTACGGGGTTTCTTTGTGACTCATTTCATTGGATGCCTATAAACCACCATGAAGAGCTCCCTGAATTACTCCATCTTTAGAGGTTTAACTCCAAGTTCACTATTCCATTTCCAGATCAATTCCCCATTCTTTTTCCTTCAGTTATCAATGATTAAGCTAGACAAAGGCTTGTCAGGAGAAGAAAGGTCGTAAACCAAGATGTGCAGAAAAAAATGGGTAACTGGGCAGCTACCTCAGAGAGAGTGGCAATACCATTAGCTACCAAATTCATGATTAAGCAGTTTCACCAAGTAAGTTTAAAGTTCACTAATCTCTTACTTTGAATATTGAGATGTTTCACTGAGAACTTTCTGATTATTGTAATTCTCAAGAAAGATTGTTTAATAAACTTCCTATAGGGTTGAGTGGCGCCATACTATAGCAGAATGACTTGCCACCAGTACTCATAACTTACTGGCTGATATAGCAAGTTTCCTTAGAAGCAACTTAACACCTGCTTGATCCTCCTGTTTATGTATTTTTTAATGAAACTTTGATTACTTACTTCACAGTTGTTATTGGAAAGTGCCATCAGGTCGATTCTGACTCATAGTGACCCTATGTACAACAGAACAAAACACTCCCCTGTCCTGCTCCATTCTCAAAGTTGTTGCTGTATTTGAGCTGATTGTTTCAGCCACTGTGTGAATCCATCTCATTGAGAGTCTTTCTCTTTTTCGCTGACCTTCTACTTTACCAAGTATGATGTCGTTCTCAGGGACTGGTCCCTCCTCATAACACTTCTGAAGTACCTACGATGAAGTCTTGACATCCTCATTTCTATAGAGCATTCTGGCTGTACTTCTTCCAAGACAGATTTGTTTGTTCTTCTGGCAGCCCATAATATATTCAGTATTCTTTGCTAACACCATAATTCAAATGCATTAATTCTTCTTTGGTCTCCCTCGTTCATTGTCCAGTTTTCATATGCAGACGTGGTGATTGAAAATACCATGGCTTCAGTCAAGGGCACCTTAGTCCTCATGGTGACACGTTTCCTTTTTTTTTTTTTAATTTTTATTAAGCTTCAAGTGAACATTTACCATTCCAATCAGTCTGTCACATGTAGGTTTACATACATCTTACTCCCTTCTCCCACTTGCTCTCCCCCTATTGAGTCAGCCCTTCCAGTCTCTCGTTTCGTGCCGATTTTGCCATCTTCCCTCTCTCTCTATCTTCCCATCCCCCCTCCAGTTAAGAGTTGCCAACACACTCTCCCGTGTCCACCTGATTTAATTAGCTCACTCTTCATCAGCATCTCTCTCCCCCCCACTGACCAGTCCTTTTCATGCCTGATGATTTGTCTTCGGGGATGGTTCCTGTCCTGTGCCATCAGAAGTTCTGGGGAGCATTGTCACTGGGATTCCTCTAGTCGCAATCATACCATTAGGTGTGGTCTTTTAATGAGAATTTGGGGTCTGTATCCCATTGGCCTCCTGCTCCCTCAGGAGTTGTCTGTTGTGCTCCCTGACAGGACAGACATCGATTGTGGCCGGGCACCAACTAGTTCTTCTGGTCTCAGGATAATGTAGGTCTCTGGTTCATGTGGTCCTTTCTGTCTCTTGGGTTCTTAGTTGTCGTGTGACCTTGGTGTTCTTCCTTTGCCTTTGCTCCAGGTGGGTTGAGACCAATTAATGTCTTTTAGATGGCCGCTTGTTGGCATTTAGGACCCCAGGCGCCACAATTCAAAGTGGGATGCGGAGTGTTTTCATAATAGAATTGTTTTGCCCATTGACTTAGAAGTCCCCTCCAACCAAGTTCCCCAGACCCCAGCCCCTGCTTCGCTGACCTTTGAAGCTTTCATTTTATCCCGGAAACCTCTTTACTTTTAATCCAGTGCAATTAGGCTGACCTTCCTTGTATTGAGTGTTTTCTTTCCCTTCACCCAAAGCAGTTCTTATCTACAGATTGATCAATAAAAAGCCCTCTCCCTCCCTCCCTCCCTCCCCCCTTTGTAACCACATAAGTCTGTGTTCTTCTCCGTTTTTTCTGTTTCTCAAGATCTTATAATAGTGGTCTTATACAATATTTGTCCTTTTGTAACCGACTCATTTCGCTCAGCATAATGCCTTCCAGGTTCCTCCATGTTGTGAAATGTTTCAGAGATTCGTCACTGTTCTTTATCGATGTGTAGTATTCCATTGTGTGAATATACCACAATTTATTTACCCATTCATCCGTTGATGGACATCTTGGTTGCTTCCAGCTTTTTGCTATTGTAAACAGAGCTGCAATAAACATGGGTGTGCATATATCTGTTTGTGTGAAGGCTCTTGTATCTTTAGGGTATATTCCGAGGAGTGGGATTTCTGGGTTGTATGGTAGGTCTATTTCTAACTGTTTAAGATAACGCCAGATGGATTTCCAAAGTGATTGTACCATTTTACAATCCCACCAGCAGTGTATGAGAGTTCCAATCTCTCTGCAGCCTCTCCAACATTTATTATTTTGTGTTTTTTGGATTAATGCCAGTCTAGTTGGTGTGAGATGGAATCTCATCGTAGTTTTAATTTGCATTTCTCTAATGGCTAATGATCGAGAGCATTTTCTCATGTATCTGTTGGCTGCCTGAATATCTTCCTTAGTGAAATGTGTGTTCATATCCTTTGCCCACTTCTTGATTGGGTTGTTTGTCTTTTTGTGGTTGAGTTTTGACAGAATCATGTAGATTTTAGAGATCAGGCGCTGGTCTGAGATGTCATAGCTGAATATTCTTTCCCAGTCTGTAGGTGGTCTTTTTACTCTTTTGGTGAAGTCTTTAGATGAGCATAGGTGTTTGATTTTTAGGAGCTCCCAGTTATCTGGTTTCTCTTCATCATTTTTGGTAATGTTTTGTATTCTGTTTATGCCCTGTATTAGGGCTCCTAGGGTAGATCCTATTTTTTCTTCCATGATTTTTATCGTTTTAGTCTTTATGTTTAGGTCTTTGATCCACTTGGAATTAGTTTTTGTGCATGGTGTGAGGTATGGGTCCTGTTTCATTCTTTTGCAAATGGATATCCAGGTATACCAGCACCATTTGTTAAAAAGACTATTATTTCCCCAATTGACTGACACTGGTCCTTTGTCAAATATCAGCTGCTCATGACACGTTTGCTTTTGAACACTTCAGAGAGGTCTTTTGCAGCACATTTTCCCAGTGCAATACATCATTTGATCTCATGACACTTGTGTAGGTTATGATTGTGGATCCAAGTAAAATGAAATCCTTGACAACTTCAGTATTTTCTCTGTATATCATGATGTTGCTTATTGGTCTAGTTGTGAGGATTTTTGTTTTCTTTATATTGAGGTGCAATCCATACCGAAGGCTGTAGTATTTGATCTTCATCAGTAAGTTCTTCGAATCCTCCTCACTTTTTCAGCAAGCAAGGTTGTGTTATCTGCATAATGCAGGTTGTTAATGAGTCTTTCTCCAATCTTCGTACCACATTCTTCTTTATATAGTCCAGCTTCTCAGATTACTTGCTCAGCATACAAACTGAATAAGTATGGTAAAAGGATAAAACCCTGACACACACCTTTCTTGATTTTAAACCGTGCAGTGTCCCCTTACTGTGTTTGAACTGCTGCCTGTTAGTTTATGTACAGGCTCCGCATGAGCACATTTAAGTGTTCTGGAATTCTCATTCTTCACAATGTTATCCATAATTTGTTATGATCCACACAGTTGAATGCATATGGATAGTCAGTAAAACACAGTTACACATCTTCCTGTGTTCTCTGCTTTCAGCCAAGATCCATCTGACATCAACAGTGATATTCCTTGTTCTAAGTCCTCTTCTGAAGTTGAATGGAATTTCTGATAGTTCCCTGTCAATGTATTGTTGTAACTGTTTTTGAATTATCTTCAACGTAATTTTACTTGCATGTGATGTTAATATTGTTAGATAATTTCCGCATTCTGTTGGATCACCTTTCTTTGGAAGAAGCATTATGTAGGTAACACTAGCTGCTATTACTTATAAATTTCCTATCTTGATAATTTCATTTGGTAAATCTTTGTCACTCATACGAAGTTCTTATCAGCACACATTTCTTTTCCAAGTAATAATCCAGGAATCCAGGCTTCCTCCATTTTGTAGCTCTGCCATGTTTCAGTATATGGTTTCTTGGCCTCTGTACTCATCTGCATCAACCTGAAGGGGAAATGGGCCACCTAACTTCTGTTTCTATTTCTTTGGTTAACTCAGTTACAGCAATCAGTTACTTTTTTTTGCCATGCCTAACTGAAAGAGAATCTGGAAATGTAGTCTAACTGAGGGCCCAAGAAGAATAGGACGTATATTTGGTGAACAACTTTAAGTGAATAATTGAATTTTAATGGGCTTTAATCACTTTGTGACTTAAAAATATCAAAGAAAATTTCATAGTTGAAATTATAGCTACATTGATCTGAAGAATGCTAAATATTAACCTGACTTTTGGTCATGTGGAACACTATTCTGTTCTTAAATAGGTTATGGTCAATGTAGTTTAAATACTAGCCAAGAAACAAAAGTCTTAGATATCTAGTGTTCTTATAACAGCAATACTACAAGTGGATGGCTTTAACAAACAAAAACTTATTCTCTCACAGTTTAGGAGGCTAGAAATCCAAATTCAGGGCGCCAGCTCTAAGGGAAGGTTTTCTTTCTCTGTTGGTTCTGAGGAAAGATCCTTGTCATCAATCTTCCCCTGGTTGACTCAGCATACAACCTAATCCTATAGATTGGGTCTTGCCTCATTAACGTAACTGCCACTAATCCTGCATCATTAACATCATAGAGGTTAGGATTTACAACACACAGGATAATCACATCAGATCACAAAACAGTGAACAACCACACAATACTGGGAATTATGGCCTAGACAAGTTGATACACATTTTGAGGGGACACAATTTAATCCGTAGCAGTCTTCATCAGACTTTGAAATTTAAGCCACCAAACATTTACTATTTGTTCAATATGTATGAAAGTGTAGCATCCGATCCTTGAAATAGAAAGATAACTATGATTTCCTGTCCCCAGGTTCCTCATAAATACATGGGAGTGTGCCCGTACGTGAACTAGAATGTAAGCCGAAAATACTTAAAGGGGCCTATAAATTCTGTTCTCTCTCACTCTTTTTTTAATTTACCATCGTCTAACCTAATTATCTATTCTGTTTCTCAGTGGCACCAAGCTCCTTTCTGTTTTGGGTACTTTTACATGAGCTTTCCCTCTGCCTAAAATGCTCTTTCCCTGGATAATTCCTACACACCATTCAGATCTGATATGGTCTGATTTACGGACAATTATTTTTCTTTTTTGAAACCTCTCCAGCATCTATTCCTACCATCTTCTGCAAACACTTTCTTGGTTTTCCTTTAGGAAATTCATCCTTCCCCACTTAACAGTCATAACAGGGTGTTCTCTGATTGGCTTATGTGATCCAGTATCTGTCATTTCCCAGAGGATAATAATTTATCTAAGGATAGGAAAACAAATGACCCTCTTTAGGCCAATGAAAGAGAAAGAACACCAGAGCTTGTACAAGAGCTACTGGAAGAGACCCTTTCTTTTCCCTTAATAATGTGATGGTAAAGGTATGTGAGACTTTTCAGCTGCCAGAGCCATCTGTGGGCACAAGAAAGAGACTGAAGCTGCTGGGGCCACCCTGTGAGGCCTGAGGTTAAAACTGTCATCACAGATAGCAGAGCGAAGAAAATGAAGCCCATTAGAGATGTCGTTTGAGCTACTGAATCAGTTATCTTGCCTGAAGTTATATATACTTGTGGATTTTAAAATTTCTTGTACCAGCAAATTCCATTTTAATTGCTTGAACCACTTTGAGTTGGATTTTCTTTTACTAGTAACGAAAACATTTCTAAAAAGATCCCAGCTTAGTTTCGGCTTCCTGATAGAAACATTTCTTGACCCCAGATAATTTGAGTATCTCCGTTTTACGCTTTCTAGAACATTTTTTATTCTCCACTAGACCGGAAAATCTATGGTATATTCTCAGAGCTTCTGATAGTGCCTAGTACATAGTAGGCAGTCAGTAAACATTTTGAGTGAGCATAGAGGTAAGAGCCTAAATTAGGAAGCAGCAATTAGGAGGAAGGGAAGCAAAGGAGGGTTGGAGGAGGGGAACATTGCAATTGTTGGAGCCTAAACTTTGCAAAGATTGGATGTGAGAGGTGAGGAAGAAAGAAAAGTCAGATCTGAAGTGGCAGTGGTTTCAATTTAGCATATATGGGATTGGAATGCTAGTATGGTTATGTCTAAGAAGCAGCTATAAATCTAGATTTAGAATTTAGGAATGAGAGATCAGGTTAAACATAGAGATTTAGGTGGCATCACTTTAAAGCTGGGAGCAGTGAGAGAGAGTAAGCACAACCAGTGAAGTAGGGAATGCAGAACAAAATCTTTGGTAACACCCTCGCTTAAGGGACATGGATGGAGAGATAAGTATAAAAAGTCAGTAACAATAAACAGGAAGTGATACATCCATACAATGGAATACTATTCAGCCATAAAAATGAATGAAATACAGATATATAACACAGATGAACCTTGAAAACATAATGCTGAGTGAAAGAAACCAGATACAAAAGGCCACACATTATATGATTCCATTTATTTGAAATGTCCAAAATGGTTAAATCCATAAATACTGAAAGTATATTGTGTTTGACATGAGTTAGCTAGGCTGTGGGTAAGCAGTGGCTGCTAATGGGTATGGTATTTCTTTTAATGGTGATGAAAATGTTCCAGAGTTAGATAGTGTTATATCTGCACAACCTTATGGATATACTAAAAACAACCAAATCGTACATTTCCAAATAGTGAATTTTATGATATGTAAATTATATCTTAAAAAAAATGTCAGTAGCAGACATAGAACATACAGAGACATTCTTGGAGAAAAAGGTAGATAAAACAAATGGACATCTACAGTCAGGCTAAAAGAGACAAATAGACCACACACACGTATGCACATACACATATACACACACAGAGCAACCATGAGGCTGATTAAAATGTGTTCCACAGAGTGATAATTGAATTTTAAAGTCTTCGAGGACATTGTAATTAATGCCTTTTAAAGACATGGTGTTGTGTATTAACAACTGTAAGCGTAATAAAGATGCAATGTTTTGATATTTTTCTCTTTGATCTTCTAACCCATGACCTGGAATTTCCATCCTCTTCCTTTAAACATGGCAGAAGTCTTTTATAAATCAAATGAAAACTTTGCAGAGTGACCAACCTGCTATTTCTGAATTTTTTTTTTTTTCTTTAGTAACTCTAAAACAAGCACACAAGCCAGGACAACTATATGCTTCTGACACAGATCCCTAGACTAAAATTGCGTTTTTGTCTTCCACAGTTCCTGATGTAATAATTCAGATATAGTAAATTCCAGTCTATCTAGAATGGTATAATAATGAGATGTTCTGGCTACTTGATTATTTTTATTAAGGAGCCCCACGTGGATCACTGATTTTTAAATAATTGGAATGTAAAAAATAAACAACTTCCAGCTAAAATTACATTGGAGATAATCTTTATTGATGCCTCAGAGGCCACCTCCAAATCTTACATTCACTCTTGCTTTTCATTTTGAATGAAGTTACTTGTCACCGAATAGAACTATAAATAAAAAATTGATTGCTTTCTATATTGATACTATGATATACTGTATTTTTATGCAGATAACACACACCTTCTATGTTTGTTTGCCAACCACTCCCACCTCGCATGGGGTATTTTTGAAAGCATGCCATGCTAATTTTTTTAAGACAGCATATAAAAAAAATTAGCACTTATGAAAATACCTCCCAGGGGGATGGAGGAGTCGGCAAACAAACACAGAAAGCATGTGTTATCTGCAAAAAATACAGCATCTATATGTGGCTTTTTGTAGTAAACACTAATGATTTTTCCTCCCCGACCCTCTCTCTAGAATCTATAGTATGCCAATATTTTTTCTCCCTTTAGAGCTTTTATTTCTTTGGATCCCAGATAAATGAAAACTTATCATTTAGACTCTACATTGCATTTTACCCTATATTATTTTGCTTACTATTAGCGTTGAGCAGATTATTGACAAAATTACCAATTACTAAATGCTTACATGCTTCCGTAGAATACCTAATATGTGCCTAGAGCCCAAATCATCTTTCATTTCTATCTCCTAGTGTATCAGTTCTATTCTCAAAATTCCTTCACAATCTTAAAAATGATGGAGGAAATCAAAAAACTTTTGTGCGTATTATATTTACCATATTAGAAATTAGAACAGGAAAGTTTTTAATATTTATTTTTAATTCATGTAAAAATAATAAGCCATTACATGCATTGTAACATGAAAAACAACTATATTTTTGAAAACAAAGAGACGAGTGGCATTGTTTTACATTTTTGCAAATCACTTTAATACCTGGCTTAATAGAAGTTAGCTGGATTTTCACTTGTGCTTCTACATGCAACTACTCTACTTTGAGGAGGCAGCTCTTCCCCAGTTATCTTTTGAGTGCCTTCCAACATGGGGGGCTCATCTTCTGGCGCTATATCAGAGTGTTGCACTGCTATTCATAAGGTTTTCACTGGCTAATGCTTTTCAGAAGTAGACTGCTGGGTCCTTCTTCACAGTCTGAAAGCTCGGGTGAAACCTGTCCTCCATGGATAGCCCTGCTGGTATCTGAATACCGGTGGCATAGCTTCCAGCATCACATCAACACGCAAGCCCCCACAGTACGACAAACTGAGTAAAGCTTTCACGACTGTGATTTGCTGATGTGGCACAACTCAAAATCAGAAGGAACAGCTGCAAACATCCATTAATAATTGGAACCTGAAATGTCCGAAGTATGAATCTAGGGAAATTGGAAGTCATCAAAAATGAAATGGAGCACATAAACATCCGTATCCTATGCATTAGCGAGCTGAAATGGACTGGCATTGGCAATTTTGAATCGGACAATCATATAGACTAGTATGCTGGGAATGACAACTTGAAGAGGAATGGTGTTGCAGTCATCGTCAAAAAGAACGTTTCAAGATCTATCCTGAAGTACAATGCTGTGAGCGATAGAATAATATCCATATGCCTACAAGGAAGACCAGTTAAAATGACTATTATTCAAATTTACATACCAACCACTAAGGAAAAAGATGAAGAAATAGAAGATATTTATCAGCTGCTGCAGTCTGAAATCGATTGAACCTGCAGTCAAGATGCATTGATAATTACTGGCGACTGGAATGAGAAAGTTGGAAACAAAGAAGAAGGATCAGCAGTTGGAAAATACGGCCTTGGCGATAGACACAATGCCAGAGATCGAATGATAGAATTTTACAAGACCAGTGACTTCTTCATTGCAAATACTTTCTTTCACCAACATAAACAGTGACTATACACATGGATCTTGCCAGATGGAACGCACAGAAATCAAATCGACTACATCTGTGGAAAGAGATGATGGGAAAGCTCAATATCATCAGTCAGAACAAAGCCAGGGGCCGACTGTGGAACAGACCATCAATTGCTCATATCCAAGTTCAAGCTGAAACTGAAGAAAATCAGAGCAAGTCCACGAGAGCCAAAATATGACCTTGAGTATATCCCACCTGAATTTAGAGACCATTTGAAGAATGGATTTGACACACTGAAGAGTACTGACCGAAGACCAGACGAGTTGTGTAATGATATCACGGACATCATCCATGAAGAAAGCAAGAGGTCATTGAAAAGAAAGAAAAGACCAAGATGGATGTCAGAGGAGATTCTGAAACTTGCTCTCGAACATCGAGCAGCTAAAGCAAAAGGAAGAATTGATGAAGTAAAAGAACAGAACAGATTTCAAAGGGCTTCTTGAGAAGACAAAGAAAAGTATTATAATGACGTGCAAAGAGCTGGAGATGGAAAACCAAAAGGGAAGAACATGCTCAGCATTTCTCAAGCTGAAAGAACTGAAGAAAAAATTCAAGCCTCGAGTTGCAATAGTGAAGGATTCCATGGGGAAAATATTAAACGACAAAGGCAGCATCAAAAGAAGATGGAGGAGGATAGAGAGAGAGGGAAGCTGGCAAAATTGTCACAAAAGGAGAGACTGAAAGGGCTGACTCGATAGGGGGACAGCAAGTGGGAGTACAGAGTAAGATGTATGTAAACTTATATGTGACAGACTGGTTGGATTTGTAAACGTTCACTTGAAGCTTAATAAAAGTTAATAAATAAAATAAATAAATAAATAAAGATGGAAGGAATATGCAGAGTCATTATACCAAAAAGAATTAGTCGATGTTCAACCATTTCAAGAGGTAGCATATGATCAGGAACCGATGGTACTGAAGAAAGAAGTCCAAGCTGCTCTGAAGGCACTGGCAAAAACAAGGCTCCAGGAATTGATGGAATGTCAATTGAGATATTTCAACAAACAGATGTAGCACTGGACGTGCTCACTCGTCTATGCCAAGAAATATGGAAGACAGCTTCCTGGCCAACTGACTGGGAGAGATCCATATTTATGCCTATTCCCAAGAAAGGTGATCCAACTGAATATGGAAATTATAGAACAATATCATATGCAAGCAAAATTTTGCTGAAGATCATTCAAAAATGGCTGCAGTAGTATATTGACAGGGAACTGCCAGAAATTCAGGTGGAACCAGGGATATCATTGCTGATGTCAGATGGATCCTGGTAGAAAGCAGAGAATACCAGAAGGGTGTTTACCTGTGTTTTATTGACTATGCAAAGGCATTCGACTGTGTGGATCATAACGAATTATGGAGAACATTGCAAAGAATGGGAATTCCAGAACACTTAATTGTGCTCATGAGGAACCTTTACATACATCGAGAGGCAGTTATTCAGACAGAACAAGGGGATACTGATTGGTTTAAAGTCAGGAAAGGTGTGCATCAGGGTTGTATTCTTTCACCATACCTATTCAATCTGTATGCTGAGAAAATAATACGAGAAGCTGGACTATATGAAGAATAACAGGGCATCAGGATTGGAGGAAGACTCATTAACAACCTGCGTTATGCAGATGACACAACCTTGCTTGCTGAAAGTTAAAAAGGACTTGAAGCACTTACTAATGAAGGTCAAAGACCACAGCCTTCAGTATGGACTGCACCTCAACATAAAGAAAACAAAAATCCTCACAACTGGACCAATAAGCAACATCATGATAAACAGAAAAGATTGAAGTTGTTAAGGATTTCATTTTACTTGGATCCACAATCAACAGCCATGGAAGCAGCAGTCAAGAAATCAAAAGACACATTGCATTGGGTAAATCTGCTGCAAAGGACCTCTATTAAAGTGTTTAAGAGCAAAGATGTCACCTTGAAGACTAAGGTGCGCCTAACCCAAGCCATGGTTTTTTCAATCGCATCATATACATGTGAAAGCTGGACAATGAATAAGGAATACTGAAGAAGAATTGATGCCTTTGAATTGTGGTGTTGGTGAAAAATATTGAATATACCGTGGTCTGCCAAAAGAACAAACAAATCTGTCTTGGAAGAAGTACAACCAGAATGCTCCTTAGAAGCAAGGATGGCAAGGCTGTGCCTTACGTACTTTGGACATGTTGTCAGGAGAGATCAGTCCCTGGAGAAGGACATCATGCTTGGCAGAGTACAGGGTCAGCGGAAAAGAGGAAGAGGTGTATTGACACAGTGGCTGCAACAATGAGCTCAAGCGTAACAACGATTGTGAGGATGGCTCAGGACTGGGCAGTGTTTTGTTCTGTTGTGCATAGGGTCGCTATGAGTCGGAACCGACTCAACGGCACCTAACAACAACATCTACATGCAATACATTGCCATATGTTTCTTTGTTTTGATCAAAGTATATAAAGAAAATCTGGCCAGATATGTTGTCAGAAAATGAAAAAAAAATACACTACATCACGTACATATATATGTATATATATATGGGTGTGTGTGTGTATGTATATATCTATATATATTTATGTATATAATACTGTATATACAGAGATGTATTTAGTATACTATAGATTGCATTGGGAAAATCTACTAAGCAGCGCAGTCTTCACGAGTATTATGTTTTATAGTCCATTGTAATCCTTGTCTGAAGAGTGAGCTTCCAGAATGGTTTTAGTGCTGGGTTAACAGAGTGTCTGGGGATCATGGCTTCGGGGGTTCCTCCAGTCTCAGTGAGACCATTAAGCCTGGTTGTTTTTACGTGAATTTGATTTCTGCTCCACACCCTTCTCCCGCTCTTGTCAGGGAATCTCTGTTGTGTTCCCTGTCAGGATGGTCATTGGTGGTAACCAGACACCATCTAGTTCTCCTGGTCTCAGGCTGATGGAGTCCCTGGTTTACATGGCCCATTTGTCTCTTGGGCTAATATTTTCCTTGTGTCTTTGGTGTTCTTCATTCTTTGCTCCAAGTAATTGGGAACAGTCGATGCATCTTAGATGGCAACTTGTAAGCTTTGTAGACCCCAGACACTACTCACCAAAGTGGAATGTAGAACATTTTCTTAATAAACTTTGTTATGCCAATTGACCTACATGCTCCCTGAAACCATGGTCCCCAGGCCCCAGCCCCCAGCCCCAGCTACTGTGTCCCTGAAAGTGTTTGGTTGTATTCAAGAAACTTCTTAGTTTTTGGTTTAGTCCAGTGGTGCTGACTTCCCCTGCATTGTGTGTTGTCCTTCTCTTCACCTAAGATGATTTTTGTTTACTATCTAGTTAGTGAATTCACTAACAGCTTACCTTCTTGCAGTGAGAGAAATCACCTTCTACTGAGTAAGCTTGGGGATCCCAGCAAGCAGCCCAGTTTTGTATTGTGATGGTGGTTGTGGGGGAGGGTGGTCTTCTATGCTAGCCTGTGTGGGCAGCCTAGTCTTCTCCTTTCTATGCACTCACCTGGCCCGTGGAACTAATGCCCTCCCTCCTCTACCTTCCTTTTGCCCCTCCGCAAATTGTGCACTCCCTGATTGATCTTTCTCTTCACCTGAATTTCCTATAATCCAACCCTCATCCCTTTACTCCTGTCACTCTTCCTTGTGGTTCCTTGGCTTCACTGTGGTGGTGGTACCGTGTGACACTCTATCTCTGGTGTGCCCAAACCTGGTGCATTGATTGCCTACCTCATTGCAATCAAGAGCTGTTTGTGCAATGTCTCTGTCTCAGTTTGTGTTTTTCTTGATGCCTTCTTGCTGGGCTCCTCACTCAGAAATACCACTTGTAGCTGTATTAGTCTTAGATGACTGTCTTGGTCATCTAGTGCTGCTGTAACAGAAATACCACAAGTGGCTGGCTTTAACAAAGAGAAATTTGTTCTCTCACAGTCCAGTAGGCTAGAAGTCCAAATTCAGGGCACTGGCTCTAGGGGAAGGCTTTCTCTCTCTGTCAGCTCTGGAGGAAGGTCCTTGTCATCAGACTTCCCTTGGCCTGGGAGAAATTCAGCATAGGAACCTCAGGTCCAAAGGACACACTCTGCTCCCAGCACTGCTTTCTTGGTGGTATGAGGTCCTCATGTCTCTCTGCTCACTTCTCTCTTTTATATCTCTAAAGAGACTGGTTTAAGACACTAACCATGTAGATCTCATCAATATAACTGCCACTAATTCATCTCATTACATCATAGTGGTAGGATTTACAACACATAGGGAAATCACATCAGATGACAAAAAGGTACACATACAATACTGGGAATCATGACCTAGCCTGGGACTCATGACCTAGCAAAGTTGACCTATATTTTGGGGGGACACAATTCAATCCATGACACTGACCCAAGATGGCCACATTGTTCCAGGGTAATTTGTAGGCTGTGGACAATCCACGAGTCCCTGCTTCTCTGCTCTCCTTGTTGTTTCTGTCCTTCTAGTTGGTATCCGGTTTATTTTTTTAGTCCTTCATTTGCCTTTCAGAGGTTCGAACTCACCATTTGTGACTGTTCTTGATTGTTTACGTAAGACTTTGTTGTAGAGGGACGTTATGGTGCATCTGATTACACTGCTATCTTGGCCTCTCCTTTGTGTTACATGGAAAGATTTCTTAAATAAGCAAAAAAAGCACTAACCATAAAGGAAAAATGAGATTAAATACACCACTTTTAAATTAAGGACTTCAGTTCATCAAAGGACACCATGAGGTAAAAATAGAAAAGGGAAAAAAATAAAAAATTTTCTTTAAAGTTGCATTATTCATATATTCATAATAACTAGAGGTACTAGTAACAACCAATTACCAAATTAAGTAATGCCTACAAATCTGTTAAAAAAAAAAAAAAAAAAACTAAGAATTACCAGACAGCCCAATTAAAAATAAACTGGCTAAAGATTCGAATATATCTTTCATAAAAAAGAAATTACCAACGGGTGGCATAAAGAGGATGGCAGAGAGGAAGCAAAACCATTTGGGTAAGTCAAATAATAGTTTATCCAATGGTAAAGTTTTTCTGTATTTTTAAGAGTCCTTTTACCTTATTTACATAACTTTTACATTTCATGTAACTTTCAAATATTTACCAAATCCAAGGCCCACTGAAATATTTAATCATTGATCTCCATTTTTCACAAATAAACAAAGTGGGGAGAAAAAAAAATTCACCCTGTGTACTTCACCCAGTATGCTCCGCTAGACCCGAGTCTAGGCCTGGCTTGAGAAAAGTGTTCTCAAGGCTGGAGCAAAAACTACAGGGCCTGTGCAGGGGGAGGAGGACTTGGTGGAGGGAGAGGAACAAAAAGGGGGAGGAAAAGAAGAAGAGGAAGGGGAAGAGAAGAAAGAGAGGAGGGGGAAGTAGGAGAGCTTTTGTGTGAAGAGGAGGAGGAAGAAGGGGACCCCTGCTGATACTTAGTCCTTATTCTGTATCAGGGCTTTATGTAGATGACCTCATTTAATCCTTCCAACAACCTGAATAAGGAGGAAGCTTTGAGGTTTTTTTTTTTTTTTTTGAGGTTAGGAATGCTACTGCCAGACTTTTTGCTTCCAACTTCTGAGTTGCTGCTTTCTTAACTACCTCTTTCTGAATGGCTTTTTCTTAATTATTATGTTTTTTTGTTATTGTTAGAGGGAGAAGGTAGCCTTTTTTTCCCAGCTAGGAAACTCATCCAGAATTACTGCAAGTTTCTTTGCCATGCCCACCTCCTGACACACTTGAAGCTTTGTCCCTTTCTCAGCTTTGAGGTCCAGGAAGGTGTACAGTGTCAGATCATGCTGCATGTACTGTCTGATGATAAAATGTGATATCATCCTGCTCTCATTTTTCTTCGTGCATGGATGCCTTGTAACCATCAGTTGATTTGCTGTGGATGGGGTAGGGTGGGTGAATGGGAAATCTGTAATCCTGGGACGACTTCACCTAACAGTTACTTAACTAGTACTGGGTAGAAATACAGATATATTTAGTATGTTTAGATATATTTTCAGAATCAACTCAATGGCAGTGGGTTTTGGGGTTTTTTTTTATATGTATTTTAATATTTAGCATTACATATTTTTTTATAAATGCTAAAAAGAAAATTTTCTTCTGGGTTTCATGTATATTTTTAGTTTCGTTTCATTTTACAGTAGTGTATTTCTGTCCCTTTGAATATGTCACTGAAATTTATGTGCTTCTCATAAATATTTTCATTCATTTTAACAAAATATAAAGTCAACCAGTCTTTTCCAAGGAGACCAATCTCGTATTGAACTAAGAATTGCATTTGCTTTTGTTTTGCAGTCTTTGAATAATGAAATGAGTACAGATGATGAAAATGAATATACGGAAGAAAAGGAGAGCTACATCTGTGCAGTGTGTCTGGATGTTTATTTCAACCCTTACATGTGTTACCCTTGCCACCACATCTTCTGCGAGCCCTGCTTACGGACTCTGGCCAAAGACAATCCTGCAAGCACTCCCTGCCCTTTGTGCCGAACAATTATTTCTAGAGTCTTTTTCCAAAAAGGTAAGTATTGTTTTTCATTAGCATGGCTGTCTGATTGTTCTAAATACTCTTGTATTCTATTTCAAAGGTACTTTATAAATTATTATGAAAAAGCTATTGAAAATCATATGCAGCATAATTTGTTAATCTTCAGTTTGTGTATACAAACTCAGGTTCATATGATTATAGAAAAAGTGTGCTGCTTATTTGTCATTTATTTTAACTGAGCCATCTTGATATTTAAATACTTATTTTTAGAGATTGAAATATTTTTCTTCCTCTGAATTGATTTTTATCTTGTAGGCTACTTCATAATTTTTCTAAAATTGGAGATTCTTTGAGCAAGAAATATTATGGCAAAATAATACTAGTTGTACTGTGCTGGGTATCCTCACATTAATGTCATGACAAATATTAACTACTGCTTTTAGAGAATGATTGGCAGCACAATGGAGATTCTTCATATGCAAGTTTTTCCTTGGATATAATTCTTTGGGCTTAATAGTGCAAATTATAATAGATGTTTATGTAGAACACAGTAGTCAGTTATTCTTCATTTTAGATGTTGACAAAATAAGATAACAAGAGCCAAATAATCATTTATGTTATATTCCAAGAAGAATCAATCCATTGACACTCATCACTCTCATCTTTATAAGATGCTTGCCCAACTCATGGAACTGTGTTAAAATCACAGAGTCATAGAATCATAAATGAGAATAGATCCTCATCTTCAATCTCCTACTCTATGCTCAGATTCTTTCTGTGACATTTTAACTAGTTGTTGTTCAATATTTACTTGAACATCGCTAGTGGCAAGGAAACGCCATTAAGAATTTGAAGCAGCCCTGTTTGATTATTCCTCATATCTGCCTTCTACTACTATTTGTTCTTTGGCTCTTTTATTCCTCTGGAGTCACAGAGAATAAATCTGTAAATACATATGGACCACTATTTTGCTTTTTCCCCAAACACCAGATCTTCTCAACCTATTTATTGTTCTCAAGGTCTTTCTTCTTAAACAACATGAAGTAAAATTGAAGCAAAGATTTGTTTACCTGTTTATCTTATAAAGTTGAATTAACGCACCTTACCACAACCTCACAGAGGAAGAAACTATGAGGTTAGGAATAAATGTATATTAATGGAAGATAAAAGCAAAGGAATTTGGAACATAGAAAACTCCTAAGGAAAAAGAAAAATGATAGAGGAAGGTAGAGCTAATATTTATTGAGTGCATTATTGTGTGATAAGTGTTAGGGAAAACACTATCTCCACATTCTCCTTAGCCATAGAGGAGACAATGGGGATCAAAGCAACTGTTTCATTAATAGTAAAACTGAAGAGAACACACAGCACATTTTTCTTCCCTGAAAGAAAATGAAAGAACCCAGCAACATGAGAGAATTAAATCATTAAAGCAGTCTTGGAGTACTAACCCATCCAGCCTGCATTAGAGGCTCAGTAGTCAATTGGGAGAAAGATATTCCTCCCTTGTCCCTAGTGCATATAGAATGGAGCACAAAATCACTGCACTAAGCTTAGGCAGATCTGGAAACAACGGAAAAAATATAAATAGGAGAAAAAGCATAAATAGAGACTCCACTCAGTAGAGAAATGTAGTCAGGGACATTAGGCTGCCATCAATTTCACCAGGTAGGTTAGTTACACCTCCTTTTAGGGGAAGGATGAAGTAAGAGATAGGGAAAGGGAAGGAAGTACTTGCATGAGAGGGAGAAGCTTGCTGGAAATTCCTCTTCTCTGGCCTATGGCCGGTGAGAGGAAAAATGTTCTTCTCTAATTCCAGATCCCATGCTGGGTGCTTTGGGGTGACCATTGAAAACAAAAAGAAGGGTATCAGTGACACCTCTTTTACAGTGTTATCTCTGTCCACCTATACAAAAAGGGCATTTAAAAAAACTTTCTAAATATGAAGCATCTGGGTGGTGTACATGGTGATTTAGACAGATGTGGTCCCTGTCTTCCATGATCTTCTTTTAACACTGATAGGGAATATGAAATTGTTTCCTTAAGGTCTTAAAACAGTAATAACTCAAGCTTCTCTTGGCTCACTTATCTAAATTAAAATTTCATATTTTACTCTGTTTTCAGAATCAGTTCTTCTATAGTAAATCATATTGAAGATTGAATTTGGTTGTATACTGTCAAATTGAGGCTGATTATAATAATAGGAATATCTTAATTATTTATACCCTAGGTACAAGGATTTCAGGTGATTTATAAAATACATTAAATGAAATAGAAATTTGGCAAGGGAATTTATGAATTTAAATGGAATACAAAGACTTGTGGGGGTGAATTGACAGATACTCAGCCATATGACCCTACATCATAGTTAAAATTAGATGAAGTATTTGGCTTTAAACTTTCTGACTGCTGAAGTTAAAATAAAGGAAAATACACAATTAAGCAATTCCCATGATCCAGGAAAAAGAAAGCAAAGTTTTTTCCTAGCATTTATCTTTAAAAGGATCTTTTCACATTATTTCTCCTCTAGGGCATCTCAAGAGAGAGAATGCAACATCCTCAAAATCATCCTCAGACCAAATGCAGATCAGTTTCTCTAATATTATTTCTTGTGAAATGCATTGATAAAAGCTGAGGAAGTCATATCAGAGTATAATTTAGGGAAAACAATGTTGCTAATAGACAAAAAATATACTACAGTTTTCTTTTTAAAATAAATTTTAAAGTTATGTAAGTAATACATTTTCTTTTAGAAAAATCAGGAAATTCGAATAAGTAAAATTATTAACTTAAAATCACCCATATCCCTACCATTTAAAGACAACATTTAGTGAGTAGCCTTCCTCTTATAGGAATAAAACAGGCATGAGACATACATAGAAGACAAAAGGCAAAATGGCAGATGTAAATCCAACCATATCAATAATAGCCTTAAATGGCAGTAGATTGAAAAATCAATGAAAAAACAGAGATTGTCAGACTGGATTTTAAAAAAAAAAAAGAATCTAACTATAGGAGACACACTTTAGATTCAAAGATACAAAAAGGTTGAAAGTAAAAGCATGGAAAAAGATATACCATGCAAATAGAAACCAAAGAGAGCTGGAGTGGTTATACAAATATCAGACAAAATAGACTTTAAAACCAAAAATATTACTAGATACAGTGAAGGACATTTATAGTGATAAAAATGTCAGTCCATCAGGGAGATAAAACAATTATATATGAACCTAACAAAAGAGCCCGAACGTACATGCATCAAAAACTGACAGAATTGAAGGGAAAAATAAGCAAACCAACAATAACATTTGGAGACTTCAGTATCCCACTTTCAATAATATACACAACTAGACAGAAGATCAACGAGAAGACTTAACACTGTCAACAAACTTGACTGACAGATAGCTTTAGAGCACTTCACCCAACAGCAGAATATACATTCCTCTCAAGCAGATGTGGAATGTTCTTCAAGGTAAAACATATGCAAGGCCTAAAACAAGCTTCAATAAATTTTAAATGATTTAAATCATACAGAGTATATTCTTTGACAACAATGGAATTAAATTAGAAAACAATTAACAGAAGAAATTTGGGAAATTCACAAATACGTGAAAATTAACACACTCCTAATAAATGGGTCAAAAAGAGAAGGGAAGTTTGAAAATACTCTGAGAAGAATGAAAATACAACATACCAAAATATATAAAATGCAGCTAAAGCAGTGCTTAGAGAAAAATTCATAGCTGTTAACACCTATATTAAAAAAGAAGAAAGATCTCAAATCAATAACTTCACCTTCAGAATCTGGAAAAAGACCAAACAAAACCCAAAGTAAGCATAAAGAAGGAAATAATAAAGATAAAAGTAGAAGTAAGTGAAACAGAGAAAACCAACTAAACCAAGAGTTGAGTCTTTTAAAACATCAACCAAATTTACAAACCTTTCTCAGTATTATAGAATACCAGGTCCACATACAAAAATCAGTTGTATTTCTATACAACTAAAAAAAAAAAAAAAAGAAAATGGTTAATCCAAAATTAAGAAAGCAATTCTTAATACCTTTTTTAAAAATAAATGTAAGACATACCCACAACTATAAAACATTGTTGAAAAAAATTGAAGAACTAGATAATTGGAATGATACCCCTATTCATGCATCAGAAGACTTACTATTGTTAAAATGGCAATCCTTTCCAAGTTAATCTACAGATTCAGTACAAGTCCTGTCAAAATCCCAAATGCATTTTCTTGGAGCGGGGGGGGAATTGACAAGTCAATCCCCATGTTACAGAAATACAAGGGACCGAGTATAGCCAAAACAATCTTGAAAAAGAACAAAATTGGAGGATTCACACTTCCTGATATTAAAACTTATTACAAAATTACATTAATATATATGGTGTGGTACTGGCACAAGCATAGACATAAGAGATCAATGGGATAGAATTGAGAGTCCAGAAATAAACCCATACATACATGGCCAGTTGATTTTGGACAGAAGTGTCAAGGCAATTCAATGGGGGAAAAAGTATAGTGTGTCAGTTTGTTGTACTGTGGTGGCTTGCATGTTGCTGTGATGCTGGAAGCTATACCACTGGTATTTCAAATACCAGCAGAGTCACCCGTGGACAGTTCAATGGAGCTTCCAGACTAAGACAGACTAGGAAGGAATGCCCAGCGATCTGCTTCCAAAAGTTAGCCAATGACAACCCTATGGAAAGCAATAAAACATTATCTAATATAGTGTTGGAAACTGAGACCCTCAAATCGGAAGGCATTCAAAATAAGACTAGAGTCGACCTTAATCATGTGTATGGAGTCAAGCTTTTGGGACCTTCATTTGCCGATATGACATGATTCAAAATGAGAAGTAACAGCTGAAAACATCAATTAGTAGTTGGAATGTGGAAAGTACAAAGTATGATGAATCAAGGAAAATTGGAAGTTTTCAAAAATGAAATGGAATGCTTAAAGATTGATATCTTAGGCATTAAAGAGGTAAAACGGACTAGCATTGGTCCTTTTGAACCTGACAATCCTATGATCTATACCGAGAATGACAAATTGAAAAGGAATGGTGTTGCATTCATTGTCAAAATCTATCTTAAAGTACAGCGGTGTCAGAGGAGGTTGTGTGGAACAAAGGATATCATTGCTGATGTCAGATTGATCCTGGCTAAAAACAGAGACACCAGAGAGATGTTTACCTGTGTTTTATTGACTATGCAACGGCATTTGATAGTGTGGATCATAACAAATTACAGATAACACTGCGAAGAATGGGAATTTCAGAAGATTTAATTGTGCTTATGAGGAACCTGTACTTAGACCAAGAGGCAGTCATTTTAACAGAACAAGGAGAAACTGCATGGTTTAAAATTAGAAAAGATGTGCAGCAGGGTTGTGACCTTTCACCATACTTTTTCAGTCTTTATGCCAAATAATCCAAGAAGCTGGACAATATGAAGAAAAACGTGGCATTAGGTTCGGGGTACGATTCACTGAGAACCTTTGATATGCAGATGGCACAACCTTGCTTGCTGAAAGTGAAGAGGACTTGAAGCACTTACTGATGAAAATCAAAGACCAGTGCCTTCAGTGAGGATTACAACCTCAACATAAAGAAAACAGAAATCCTCACAACTGGACCAATAAGCAAAATCATGGTAAATGGAGAAAATATTGAAGTTGTAAAAAACTTATTTTTCTTGGAGCCACATCAACACCCATGGAAGTAGCAATCAAGAAATCAAAAGATGTGTTGCATTGGGCAAATAAATCTGTTGCAGAAAACCTCTTTTGTTTTAAAAAGCAAAGATGTCACTTTGAGAACTAAGGTGTACCTGACCCAAGCCATCGTGTTTTCAATGGCTTCATATGCATGTGATAGCTGGACAGTGAATAAGGAAGACTGAAGAATTTATGCCTTTGAATTATGGTGTTGGTGAGGAATATTGAGTATACCATGGACTGCCAAAAGAATGAACAAATCTCTCTTGGAAGAATTACAGCCAGAATGCTCTTCAGAAACAAGGATGGTGAGACTTTATCTCACATACTTTGGACGTGTTATCAGGAGAGACCAGTTCCTGGAGATGGATATCCTGCAGACTTAACCTTCACACCTGGTAAAATAGAGGGTCAGTGAAAAAGAGGAAGACCCTAAATGAGATGGATTGACACAGTGGCTGCAACAATGGGCTCAAGCATAACAACGATTGTGAGAATGGTGCAGGACCAGGCAGTGTTTTGTTCAGTTGTACATAGGGTTGTTATGAGTCAAAACTGACTTGATGGCACCTAACAACAACATGGGGAAAAATTAAATGATGTAGGGAGCATTAAAAGAAGATGGAAGGAATATATAGAGACCCTGTACCAAAAATAATTGGTCATTGTTCAGTCATCTCAGAAGGTAGCATGTGATCAAAAATTGCTGGTACTAAAGGAAGAAGTTAAAGCTGTACTGAAGACGCTGGAAAAAAACCAGGCTCCAGCAATCGATGGAATACCGATTGAAATACTTCAACAAACAGATGGAACGCTGCAAGTGCTTACTCATCTGCATCAAGAAATGTGAAAGACAAGCTACCTGGCCAGCTGACTGGAAGAGATCCGTATTCATGCCCATTCCAAAGAGAAGTGATCAAACAGAATGTGAAGATTATCAAACGATATCATTAATACCATATGCTAGCAAAATTTTCCTAAAAATAATTCAAAAACAGTTGTAGCCATACATCAACAGGGACCTACCAGAATTCAAGCCAGATTCAGAAGAGGCTGTGGAACAAGATATGCTGATGTCAGGTGCATTTGACCAAAAGCAGAGAATGCCAGAAAGATGTTTACCTGTGTTTTATCAGCTGAGTGAAGGGCTTTGACCGTGTGGATCATAACAAATTACAGATAATGTGACAAAGAATGGGAATTTCAAAACACTTAACTGTGTTCATGCAGAACCGGTATATGGATCAAAAAGCAGTTGTTTGAACAGAACAAGGGGATACTGAGTAGTTTAAAATAAAAAAAGGTATGTGGCAGGTTTATATCCTTTTACCTTTCTTATTCAACCTTTTTGCTGAAAAAAACCCAAGAAGCTGAACTGTATAAGGAATGTCAAGTCAGGATTGGAGGAGGATTTATTGACAGCCTTTGATATGCAGATGACACATCCTTGCTCGCACTTATTGATGATGAAAGATTACAGTTTTCAGCATAGATTACATGTGAACATAAAGAAAACTAAAATCCTTACAAATGGGCCAATAAACAGCATGATGATAAACGGCAGTGAAATTGAAGATGTTAAGGATTTCGTTCTACTTGGTCAGCAATCATTGCCCATAGAAGCAGCAGTCAGGAAATCCAAGGATATATTACAATGAGAATATCCGCTGCAAAAGACCTCTTTAAAATGTTAAAAAGCAAAGATGTCACTTTGATAACTAAAGTGTGCCTGACCTAAGCCATGGTCTTTTCAGCGGCCTTGTGTGCATGTGAAAGTGGACATTGAAAAAGAAAGATCGAAGGAGAATTGATGTATTTGTGATATTAGCAACAAATATCGAATATACTGTAGACTGCCAGAAGAACAAACAAAATCTGTCTTAAAAAAAGTACAACCAGAATGCTCCGTAGACGCAAGGATGGTGAGACTTTGTTTTGCTTACTTTGGACAGGTCATCGAGAAAGACCAATCACTAGAAAAAGACAAGATGTCTGGTAAAGCAGAGGGTTAGTGAAAATGAGGGAAAACTTTCATGAGTTGGATTGATATGGTGGCTACAACAATAGGCTCAAAAATATAAAAGATGTGAGGATTGCACAGGACCAGGCAATGTTTCATTCTTTTATGCATAAGGTCACCACGTATTGGAACTGACTTGAGGGCAACTAACAGCATCGCCTTTTCAGCAATACTACTGGGATAACTGGATATTTATGTGCTCATAGATGCATTAACTCAAAATGGATCAATGACCTAAACATAAGAACTAAAACTATAAAACTCTCAGGAAAAAAAAAATTTGTGTAAATTTTGGTGACTTTGGATCAGCCAATGGCTTCTTAGATATGATACCTAAAGCATCAGCAACAAAAGAAGAAAAAATAGATTTGACTTCATCAAAAGTGAAAAGTTACATTTCAAAAGACACCATTAAGAAAGTGAAAAAATGAGACAGAATGAAAGAAAATATTTGCAAATCATATGCTAATTTTTTTGTTGTTGTTGTATGCCCTCTAGTTGATTTCAACTCATAGCAACCCTATATGACAGAGTAGCACTGCCCCATAGGCTGTAATCTTTACAGGGAGCCCTGGTGGTATAGTGGTTAAGCATTCAGCTGTTAACCAAGAAGTCAACAGTTCAAATCTACCAGCTACTCCTTGGAAACCCTATGGGGCAGTTCTACTCTGTCTTATAGGGTTACTGTGAGTTGGAATTGACTCAGAAGCAAGAAATTTTTTTTTTTTTCAATATTTACAGGAGCAGGTCTTCAGGTCTTTTCTCCTGTGAAGCAGCTGGTGGGTTCAAACTACCAACCTTTTGGTTAGTAGCTGAGCTCTTAACCATTGCACCACCAGGGATCCTTCATACATTGCTAGGGAAAAAAAAAAAACCCATAACCACCGAGTAGATTCCAACTCATAGTGACCCTATGGGAAAGAGCAGAATTGTCCCATGAGGTTTCCAAGGCTATAATCTTTACAGAGAAGGAGCCCTCA
The DNA here is from genome assembly GCF_024166365.1 of Elephas maximus indicus. Taxonomy (NCBI): domain Eukaryota; kingdom Metazoa; phylum Chordata; class Mammalia; order Proboscidea; family Elephantidae; genus Elephas; species Elephas maximus. Next base: position 69,065,323 of record NC_064820.1, read on the forward strand.
GTGGTTAAGCATTTGGCTGCTAACTGAAAGGTTGGCAGTTCAAACCCACCAGTGGTCCCATAAAGATTACAGCCTTGGAAACCCTGTGGGGCAGTTCTTTTCTGTCCTGTAGGATCACTAGGAGTCAGAATTGACTCAACAGCAATGGATTTTTTGTTTTCGGTATCTTTACAGAAGCCGACTACCACATCTTCACAGAAGCCAACTGCCACATCTTTCTCCCACGGAAGAGCTGGCCCCTTATACATTTCTAGGAGTGTAAAATGGTACAGTCTCTTTGGAAACAGTAAATAAGTTTTGGACACAGCAGACTCCAGGCCTGCTTGTGGGTTTGGAAAGGTCCCCATGTGTCACCAAATTAACTAGAGATGCAAAGGACCTTAATACAGGCATGGCTCTACTGGGGATAGGTGAGGGCTCTCCTGTTCATTGACTGACAGCCTGACCACATCCTTTCAGACCAGGTACTCCCAAGTCAGCACCCTGACAGTGTGTCTGCACACTGCATGCTGTACAACAGGATTTGCAGACCACCTCCATCAGCAGACCAAGTAAGGGGAAAGGCCATGACTTTTTACCATGCAGTGAGGCAAGGTGAACTCAGCCAAAGAGGTAATAGTCTGTTGATAGGGAAGACATCATCTTTTCTTGGATTGACTTTCAGATCAAATACAGTACTTCTCCCATCATGGACTGACTCTGGAGGACCGTCTTGCAGGTAGTCTTACTGTAAACCGAGGGAAGTGGCAGATTTCTCCTAGGATAAAGCATTAAAAAAAAAAAAATGACCATAACAACTTATTCCTTATTCTGGTATAAAAATTATATTGAATTATAATATGGGGATATTGTCGTACCAAATACTAAATGAAATTATTGCATTAAAATGCATGAATTTCTAACTATAGGTTACCTAGCTAATAAAATAGGGACTCCTAACATATTAACATCTGTTAAGCATAAATTACATTTTACAATGACTCATATATTATAAAATCCATAATTCCATTTTGACAAAATGTCACAAAAAGATTTTTTTTTTGTCCCTGTCACATATGCCTTTGTCATCTAGGCTGCATATTCAACTGGACAATGGGACTTCTCAAACTATATTTTAACCTTGAACAGTTTACTAGCAAATTCTATGAAAATTAGGTTTATATTTACTCACAGAGGATCCATAGATAAATATTTGTCAGTATCAGATGAGATATTCCTGGTTGGCTTCTCCTTTCCACCATTCAGAGCTCCTCTTGGCCCCAAACCCCATTAAGGCATGCAATTACCAGTAGACCTTGCAGTCACCCCAGGATGGGGACCTGCCAGGTCTGAATAGCTGGCTCTGGGACTTAAAAAGTTCTATCTATACATTACTGGTATTTTTTGTAATTTTCTATTGAATGCAAGCTGTAACAGGAGACTCAAGTTTTTCTCTGGCTTGTGTTGTTCCCCTTATAAAAAAGCATTTCTGGGTGCCACACAAAAGTACAAAATATGTTGCAGCAAAATGAATGTTAGGATCCTCCCATGTGAAACATTCTTGCCCTTCTTGGAGAGGGACAAGTAAACTCCATCCTGGAGATAGTTCTGAGAGAACGTTTGGGTTTTGGTTGATATATAGTAAAAAAATGGGATCAAATACCAAATATATTAGCCAGGCTTTCTAGATTCCTGTGCAAAGGAAGGTTCTACGCTTATTGGTGGTACAGTGGTGAAGCGTTCAGCTGCTAACCAAAGGGTTGGCAGTTTGAATCAACCAGCCACTCCTGTAGGGTTGCTGTAAGTCAAAATTGACTCAGCAGCAACGGGTTTGGTTTGGACTATGCCTATGTCATAGTTTTAACTTCTGCACTTACCGCAGTGTCTAAACTTTGTAAATCAGTTTTCACTTTGAATTACTTAGAAAAGAATCAATCCAAGGCAGTGATTACAAAAAATAAAGAAAATTTAATGCAGGTGGCTTGAGCAGAAGCTCAAAGCCTGAAGTAGGATGGAAACTGAGGTAAAGCTATAGGTGGTAATTGTGGAATGAAAGTTAAGCAGGGTCGATTGATAAAAAGCCTAGTCTACTTCCCAGGTTAGTAATAACTCTGCACTGACTTCTCAGAAAATAACATCTCCACTAAACAGGCCTACTTAGATCATACTTTGCTTTCCAAGGCTCATACAGAGACTTTCTGCTACAGATAGTCCCTGATTTACAACATATTCAAGTTACAATGAACCACACTTACGACCATCCTTTCTTTTGTTATTGTTGTTCATCTTATCATTAATAATAAGTTGCAGTGTATAATTTGCTGATGTTATTCTCAGATGTTCAATTTTTTGACTTACTGTTCAAAACACTGCCAAATTTATAAAGATACTCATAAAAAAAAAAAAAAAAGACTAATAATGGAAACTAAAAAAAAAAAATGAGGCATTCAACTTACATCAGAACTGACTTAAAACAGTGTCATCAGAACAGAACCCCATCATAAGTCAGGGACTACCTATATTTAAGGTGACTATCATGTGTTATTGAGGTTTTAGTTTAGTAGGATCACGTGTTACTGATGTGTATATACTTCAAATGAATTTTTTTTTCCTCTTTAACTCTTTAGGAAAGAAGAGTTAATTCTTCTGAAAGGTTGAGACATTTTTCAGCTTTCTCCGGTCATCAGCATTATGCTTAGTAGATGCTCAGTCTATCACATGTAGAATGAAATGAAAGATTATGAAGTAGAGTGTTCTAATAGGGGTTTCTCCTTATCACCTTAACTCCTGAGCCCTGAGTGCACTCTAGATATTCTCTTCCTACACCAAAACACTTTATTCCCCTTTTTTGTGTACTTGTTTATTTCCATGTTTTAGTCTGTAGTCTTCTTGAGAGCAGGGACTGTGTCTTATTCAGAATTGCATCCTCCACACCTGGCATAGCATCTAGCATAGGAGCAGCATACGCATGTTTAATGTGGAGATGTGTCAAACTTGCATCAACGATGAATTTGGTGAAGTTATGTCCGCTTGTGTCAAAAAAACGTTGAATCTACTTTTGTTTTCACTGTCTTAAAGAGATTTGAGTTTATTCAAAATACTATACCAATCATTTGTCATGTCCTTGCCAGAACAACCCATTTGACTCAAGTAAATGCTGTAAAATACAATTTTGTTTTATTTTAGAACTGAACAATGCCACAAAAACATTCTTTACTAAAGAATATTTGAAAATAAAACAAAGCTTTCAGAAATCCAGCACTGCAAAATGGCCGCTACCAAGCTGCAGAAAAGCCTTCCATCTTTTCGGAGGTAAGGAAACTAATGCAAAACAAAACAAAACAAAAGTCTGGTAACTTTGTCCAAGGTCCCTTCTTAAAGCACTTTTCCTCCTGCCTTGGGAATGTTAGTGGAAAAATATTTCCGTATTGATCAATTTTATGTAAGGATTTTGTTGAGTATCTCCTTGCTGAAAGCTACATTGTGTATATGAAGAAAATAAATACTATACAAAAGGAGCAAATTTGAGAGAAACTCATGATTAAATTGACTTTACCTTGCTGTCAATAAGTTTAATATGTATATAATACAGTCAGCTAAAAAATATATTTGACAAAGGCCCTACTATTCTTTATAAAGATTCTTAATAATTGATTATCTAAGCCAAAACTATTAGTTTTATTATTTTACAGTTGTCCTACAAGTTTAAGACAAGTACAAAGTGGCAGAGCCTTGGTGTAGAGGGCATCTCAGAGGTATGCAGTGGACTGGGAATACCAATTTCTGGATTTAGGTCTAACTAGTTTTTAGTTATCTAACCTTACGGATATCATAGAAACCTTTTCTTTTGCTTCTGTTTTCTGATCTATAAAATGGGAATAATTACATCTGCCCCAGATAATAGGATTGTTATAAGGATCAGATGAACTAATCAGAAAGCACATTCTAGATTATAACTAATTCTACTACATAGATATAAGGAATTATTTAAGAAATAGCTTGAGAATTTCTTAGTATATAATGATTATCATACAATATTGACAAAATATAATTTCATCTGTTAGAAAACCATGGTATGTCATAGCATAAACCACTGTATAGTTGTGGTATTTAGCCCTTAGGATATTATGGGATCTACTAGGAAAAGTTCAGAGGTGGGGAACCGTCATCTTTAGGAAACAAGAGATTTTATATAAGGAGACTGGGAAGAGGAATATAGCGGTGACATAGACCAAAAAGAAATGAAAGCAGAGTCTATATGGTTCAAGAAAAAAATTAATTGATTTGCCAAATTCCTGAAGTTTGAAGTGAGTACTTTTAGGACAAATATAAGCAAGTACTACTTTATACAGTAGTTTGAAGGACGAAAGTAATTTAAGGACAATATATAAGCAAATGATGCTTTTTAAAATGGATATTAATTGTGGAAATTAATTACACAGAGATGTTATGGTCTTTAAAAGATTCCCTTGTACTCTATCTCCTATCCCACACTCAGATGTTAAAAGAATGAAGTACCTTTCCCATTACCCCACACTTTGTCTTTTTATATTCTGAGGTAATACTGAAAATATGAACAGTTGCTTATTTGTGATTTTATATTTCTTGACCTCCCTATAGGAGTTCCACTGAACTTAATATTTTTAAAAGTGTTTATAAAAGAGGATCAAAGTAGCATTATTACACCCTCTTAACCCTTTTTCTCTAACCATTCTGTCAGCCTTGCTTTTAAGTACATGTATGACAGAAAGATCTGGATAAGGGAAGCTGGGAATACATATGGTATGGATTTACCTAGTAAGTTTAGTGTGGTGGAAGACAAAAAGTCCTGCAGTGATACAACAAAATGCAAAAATTGTGCTAGATAAACTATTTCTACATCAGTGTTTTTCAAATTATTTTGATTACAACTCACAATAAGAAAAACATTTTATCAAAGGATGGAAAAAATATATCAAGCAAATGAAAATCAAAAAAGCACAGGAGTGGCAATATTAATCTCTGACAAAATAGACTTTAAAGCAAAATCCACCACAAAGGATGAGGAAGGACACTATATAATCATTAAAGAGTCACAAAAAAAAATTACTTTTTGTTTTACACCAGGAGGACATAACCATAATAAATATTTACTCACCCAACAACAGGGCTCCAAAATACATTAAAAGAAAAGGGAAATAGCTCCACAATAATAGTAGGAGACTTCACACCACAGGACATGGAGAAAGAAGCTCAATAAAGACATGGAAGATTTAAAGGCCACAGTCAACCAACTTGATTTCTTAGATGTAAACAGAACACTCCACTGAACAGCAGCCAAGTATACTTTCTCTTCCAGTGCACATTGAACATTCTTCAGAATTGACCACATATTAGGCCACAAAGCAACTCTTAACAGAATCCAAAACATCAAAATATTACAAAGCATTTTTTCTGACCATAAAGCCATAAAAGTAGAAATCAATAACAGAAAAAGTAAGGAAAAAAAATCAAATACATGAAAATTGAATGACTCCTTGCTTAAAAACTACTGGGTCATAGAAGAAATTAAGAACAGAATAAAGAAATTCACAGAATCAAATGAGAATGAAAACACATCCTACCAGAACCTTTAGGACACAGGAAAAGCAGTGCTCAGAGATCAATTTATAGCAATAAATGGTCACATCCAAAAATAAGAAGGGGCCAAAATCAAAACGTTAACCCTACAACTCAAACAAATAGAGAGCAGCAAAAGGAGCTGTTGGGCACCAGAAGAAAGCAAACAGTAAAAATGAGAGCAGAATTAAATGAAATGGACAGAGTTAAAAAGACCAAAACCTGGCTCTTTGAAAAGATCAACAAAAATCTTTAAACCATTGGCCAAACTGACAAAAGAAAAATAGGAGGGGAAGTAAATAACCCGAATAAAAAATGATATGGGTGATATCACAACAGACCCAACTGAAATTAAAAGGATCATAATAGAATCCTATGAAAAATTGTAATCCAACAAACTTGAAAACCTAGAGGAAATGGACAAATTTCTAGAAACATACTACCTACCTAAACTAATACAAACAGAGGTAGAACAATTAAACAAATCAAAAGAAGAGATTAAAAAGATAATATGAAAAATCCCAACAACAAAAAGCCTTGGCCCTGACAGCTTCACTAGAGAATTCTACCAAACTTTCAGAGAAGAGTTAACACCACTACTGTGAAAGGTATTTCAGAGCATAGAAAAGGACTCATTCTATGAAGCCAATATAACCCTGATACCAAAACCAGGTAAAGACACCACAGTAAAAAAATTACAGACCAAATCCCTCATGAACATAGGCGTAAAAATCATCAACAAAATTCTAGCCAATAGAATTCAACAAAATATCAAAAAAATAATTCACGATGACCAAGTGGGATTCATACCAGGTATGCAGGGATGGTTCAATATTAGAAAAACCATCAATGCAATCCATCATATAAATAAAACAAAACACAAGAACCACATGATCTTATCAATTGATGCAGAAAAGGCATTTGACAAAAGTCCAACACCCATTCATGAAAAAAAAAAAGGAGGCGGAACCAAGATGGTGGAATAGACAGATGCTTCTGGCGAGCCCTCTTTACAACAAAGACCCAAAAAAACAAGTGAAACAAGTATATTTGTGACAAGCTGGGAGCCCTGAGAATCAAAGGCAAGCTTAGACAACGAACTGAGGGGCAGGCGGAGGAAGAGACCATTCAGAAGTGGAGAGAAGTTACCGGACCTGAATCGCGGGGAGCCCTCAGGCACCATTCCTGGAGCGGCGGCAGCAGGGTGGTACTAGCGTTCGGCTGCAGTTTCCTCAGGGAGAAGCAGCCAGCCATGCAGCCTACTCACACCTCCGGAACCTGAGGAGAACGGCACTCTCAGCAAAAGCTAAGTACTTGCATATATTTTGCCGTGCCCCCCGCTACCCCCAAGCCAGCTTCAGTGGCTGAATCCCTGGGCCTGAGATAAACCCTGGTGAGCGCCTAGAGCTGTCCGCCCAGCACTGGGGAAGGCAAAATTTGTAACTGGGGGAAAAGATAATTTGCTAGCTCCGTTAACTGGGGAGCTCAGGACAGAAGCGGCTCCTGTCCAGGCATAAACCATTCGTGGACCTTGAGCACCTTTCCCTTCTGCATGGACCTGTGTGGGCCTATTTCGGAAGAATAGGCCCTTGTTGGCAAACTCCAACCACTTCACCTGTGCGGTGGAGAGGTGGGTGTTTGACATTTGACATTGCTTTGCCTATCAAACAAGGTCCTCACCTACCCACATCACGGACCTAAGGACTTGTAGCTCCGCTCAGGTCACCCAGCCACCCGCGACAGGGGTCCAAAGATAACTGGTACCTCCCAGTCCTTACAACCAAAAACTTTGGATGCCCATGGTCCCTCTGCAGGACCTACCCAGCAGCATGCTCTAGGGAACAGAGATGCATTTTCCTCAGAGACACTTGGGGGTCGGTTCTCAGCACCCTGCCTTGTTCAGGGCATGACCCCCTGCTGCAATCAGATCCCAGTATATATGCCAATCACCCCTGCCCTCTAAGACTGTAGAACAGAGCCTGTACCACACACTTGGTGATCAGCTACCTGGAAACCTGAGTTGAATTCATACAAGAAAACTGAATGGACTCTAGATTGATATACCTGATAACAGCTCTAGCCAGCTGGGGACAGGACACCAGAGCTCCAAAGGTAGAAATAATCAAGCTAGCTCACTCAGGCAACACATAGGGGTATACCAAAACAAAACAAAGCAAGCAGCTACAACACAGTAAGCAACCATAAACTAGTACAATAACTTACAGATGGCCCGGAGACAACAGTCAATATCAAGTCACGTAAAGAAACAGACCATAATCACCTCAACAGGCTCTCAAAACAAAGAATCCAGGGATCTTCTCGATGAAAGTGCATTCCTGGAATTACCAGATGCAGAATACAAAAGTTTAATATACAGAATCCTTCAAGACATAAGGAAGGAAATGAGGCAATACACAGAACAAGCCAAGGAACACACAGATAAAGCAACTGAAGAAATTAGAACGATTATTAAGGAACATAATGAAAGTTTAATAAGCTGGAAAAATCCATAGACAGACAACAATCAGAAATTCAGAAGATTAACGATAAAATTACAGAAGTAGACAACTCAATAGAAAGAGGGGCAGAATTGAGCAAGTAGAAGCTAGAATTTCTGAACTTGAAGATAAATCACTTGGCACTAATATATTTGAAGAAAAATCAGATAAAAGAATTTAAAAAAATGAAGAAACCTTAAGAATCATGTGGGACTCTATCAAAAGAAATAACCTCAAGTGATTGGAGTACCAGAACGGGGGGGATAACAGAAAATACACAGAAAATTGTTGAGGATTTGTTGGCGGAAAACTTCCCTGATATTGTGAGAGATGACGAGATATCTACCCAAGATGCTCATTGAACTCCACATAAAGTAGATGTTAAAAGAAAGTCACCAAGACATATTATAATCAAACTTCCCAAAACCAAAGATAAAGAGAGAATTATAAGCTCAGCGAGGGATAAATGAAAAGTCACCTACAAAGGAGAGCAATAAGAATAAGCTCAGACTACTCGGCAGAAACCATACAGGCAAGAAGGCAATGGGATGACACATTTAAAAAACTGAAGGAAAAAAATTCCCTACCAAGAATCATATATCCATCAAAACTGTCTCTTAACTATGAAGGTGAAATTAAGGTATTTGCAGATAAACACCAGTTTACGCAATTCGTAAAAACCAAACCAAAACACAAGAAATACTAAAGGGAGTTCTTTCATTAGAAAATCAATAATATGAGGTATTGACCCAAGACTACAACATTGGGCAGAGCAACCAGAAGTCAACCCAGACAGGGAAATCCAAAAAAACAAAACTAGATTATAAAAAAAAAAAAAATGCCCAAAACAGGGTAACAGGATTGTTATTATATAAAAGAAGACAACATTAAAATAATAAAGAGGGACTAAGAAATGTAATCATACACCTTCCATATGGAGAGGAAGATATGGCAACACAAAGAAATAAAAGTTAGCTTTAAATTTAGAAAAATAGGGGTAAATAATAAGGTAACCACAAAGGAGACAAACTATCCTACTCATCAAAATAAAATACAAGGGAAAATACAGACTCAGCAGAAACAAAATCAGCAACAACAAATCTGAGGAAAGGACAATATATAAAGATAATCTCAGCACATAAAATTAAGTGGGAAAAAGAAACTGTCAACAACACCCAAAAAAAGACATCAAAATGATAGCACTAAATTGATACCTATCCATAATTACCCTGAACGTCAATGGACTAAATGCAGCAATAAAGAGACAGAGAGTGGCAGAATGGATTAAAAAACAAGATCCGTCTATATGCTGCCTACAAGAGACATACCTTAGACTTAGAGACACAAACAAACTAAAAATCAAAGGATGGAAAAAAATGTATCAAGCAAACAATCAAAAAAGAGCAGGAGTGGCAATATTAATTTCTGACAAAATAGACTTTAAAGTTAAATCCATCATAAAGGATAAGGAAGGACACTATATAATGATTAAAGAGACAATACACCAAGAACATATAACCATATTAAATAATTATGCACCCAATGACAGGGCTGCAAGATACATAAACTCTATCAGCATTGAAAAGTGAGATAGACAGCTCCACAATAATAGTAGGAGACCAACACACCACTGTTGGTGAAGGACAGGACATCCAGAAAGAGGCTCAATAAGGACACAGAAGATCTAAATGCCACAATCAACCAACTTGACCTTGTAGACATATACAGAACAATCTACCCAACAGCAACCAAGTATACTTTCTTTTCTAGTGCACATGGAACATTCTCTAGAATAGGCCACACATTAGGTCATAAACCAAGCCTTAGCAGAATCCAAAACACTGAAATATTATAAAGCATCTTCTTTGACCATAAGGCCATAAAAGTAGAAATCAATAACAGGAAAAGGAATCAAACACTTGGAAACTGAACAATATCTTGCTCAAAAAAGACTGTATTATAGAAGACATCAAGGATGGAATAAAGAAATTCAGAGAATCCAATGAGAATGAAAACACTTCCTATCAGAACCTTTGGGACACAGCAAAAGCGGTGCTCAGAGGCCAATTTAGATCAATAAATGCACACATACAAAAAGAAGAAAGGGCCAAAATCAAAGAATTATCCCTACAACTTAAACAAATAGAGAGCAACAAAAGAAACCCACAGGCAAGAGAAGAAAGTGAATAATAAAAATTAGAGCTGAACCAAATGAAATAGAAAACAGGAAAACAATTGAAAGAATTAACAAGACCAAAAGCTGGTTTTTTGAAAAAAAAAAAAATTGATAAACCACTGGCCAAACTGACAAAAGAAAAACAGGAGAGGAAGCAAATAACCTGAATAAGAAATGAGAGGGGCGATACAACAACAGACCCAACTGAAATTAAAAGAGTCATATCAGATTACTATGAAAAAGTATACTCAAACAAGTTTGAAAACCTAGAAGAAATGGATGAATTCCTAGAAACACACTACCTTCCTAAACTAACACAGAGGTAGAACAACTAAATAGACCCATAACAAAAGAAGAGATTCAAAAGGTAATCAAAAAACTCCCAACAAAAAAAAAGCCCTAGTCCAGACAGCTTCACTGCAGAGTTCTACCAAACTTTCAGAGAAGAGTTAACACCACTACTGCTAAAGGTACTTCAGAGCATAGAAAAGAACGGAATACTAACAAACTTATCCTATGAAGCCACCATATCCCTGATACCAAAACCAAGTAAAGACACCACAAGAAAAGAAAATTATAGACCTATATCCTTCATGAATGTAGATGCAAAAATCCTCAACAAAATTCTAGCCAACAGAATTCAACAACATATCAAAAAAATAATTCACCTTGACCAAGTGGGATTCATACCAGGTATGCATGGATGGTTCAACATTAGAAAAACAATGTAATCTACCACATAAATAAAACAGAAGACAAGAATCACATGATTTTATCAATTGATGCAGAAAAGGCATTCAACAAAGTTCAACACTCATGATAAAAACTCTCAGCAAAATAGGAATAGAAGGAAAATTCCTCAACATAATAAAGGGCATTTATACAAAGCCAAGAGCCAAAGTTACCCTAAATGGGGAGAGTCTGAAAATATTCCCATTGAGATCGGGAACCAGACAAGGCTGCCTTTATCACCACTCTTATTCAACATTGTGCTGGAGGGCCTAGCCAGAGCAATTAGGCTAGATAAAAAAAATAAAGGGCATCCATATTGGCAAGGAAGAAGTAAAAGTATCTCTATTTGCAGATGACATGATCTTATATACAGAAAACCCTGAGGAATCCTTCAGAGAACTACTGAAACTAATAGAAGAGTTCAGCAGAGTATCGGGATACAAGATAAACATACAAAAACCAGTTGGATTCCTCTACGCCAACAAAAAGAACATCGAAGAGGAAATCACCAAATCAATGCCATTTACAGTAACTCCCAAGAAGGTAAAATACTTAGGAATAAAACTTACCAGAGATGTAAAAGACTTATACAAAGAAAACTACAGTACACTTCTGCAAGAAACCAAAAGAGACTTACATAAGTGGAAGAACATACCTTGCTCCTGGATAGGAAGACTTAACATTATAAAAATGTCCGTTCTACCAAAAGCAATCTATACATTTAGTGCAAATCCGATCCAAATTCCAAGGACATTCTTTAATGAGATGGAGAAACAAATCACCAACTTCATATGGAAGGGAAAGAGGCCCCGGATAAATAAGACATTACTGAAAAAGAAGAACAAAGTGGGAGGCCTTACTTTACCTGATTTTAGAACCTATTATACCGCCACAGTAGTCAAACAGCCTGGTACTGGTACAACAACAGATACATGAACCAATGGAACAGAATTGAGAATCCAGACATAAATCCATCCACATATGAGCAGCTGATATTTGACAAAGGCCCCAAAACAGTTAAATGGGGAAAAGACAGTCTTTTTAACAAATGGTGCTGGCATAACTGGATATCCATCTGCAAAAAAATGAAACAAGACCCACACCTCACTCCATGCACAAAAACTAACTCAGAATGGATCAAAGACCTAAATATAAAATGTAAAACGATAAAGACCATAGAAGAAAAAATAGGGACAATGTTAGGAGCCCTAATGCATGGCATAAACAGTATACAAAACATTATAAAGAATGTAGAAGAAGAACTAGATGGGGAGCTCCTAAAAATCAAACACCTATGCTCATCCAAAGACTTCACCAAAAGAGCAAAAAGACTACCTACAGATTGGGAAAAAGTTTTTAGCTATGACATTTCTAATCAGCGCCTCTTCTCTAAATTCTACATGATACTGCAAAAACTCAACTGCAAAAAGACAAATAACCCAATTAAAAAATGGGCAAAAGATATGAATGGATAGATCACTAAAGAAGACATTCAGGTAGCTAACAGATACATAAGGAAATGTTCACGATCATTAGCCGTGAGAGAAATGCAAATCAAAACTACAATGAGATTTCATCTCACTCCAACAAGGCTGGCATTAATGCAAAAAAACACAAAATAATAAATGTTGGAGAGGCTGTGGAGAGATTGGAACATTAATACACTGCTGGTGGGAATGTAAAATGGTACAACCACTTTGGAAATGGATTTGGCACTTCCTTAAAAAGCTAGAAATAGAACTACCATATGATCCAGCAATCCCACTCCTTGGAATATATCCTAGAGAAATAAGAGCCTTTACACAAACAGATACGTGCACACCCATGTTTATTGCAGCACTGTTTACAATAGCAAAAAGATGGAAGCAACCAAAATGCCCATCAACAGATAAATGGATAAATCAATTATGGTATGTTCACACAATGGAATACTACGCATCGATAAAGAACAGTGAGGAATCTCTGAAACATTTCATAACATGGAGGAACCTGGAATGTATTATGCTGAGTGAAATTAGTCAATTGCAAAAGGACAAATATTGTATAAGACCACTATTATAAGAACTTGAGAAATAGTTTAAACTGAGAAGAAAACATTCTTTTGTAGTTGCGAGAGGGTAGAGGGAGGGAGGGAGGGTGGAAGAGGGGCATTCATTCATTAGATATTAGATAAGAACTACTTTAGGTGAAGGGAAAGACAGCACACAATACAGGCGAGGTCAGCACAGTTGGACTAAACCAAAAGCAAAGAAGTTTCCTGAATAAACTGAATGCTTCAAAGGCCAGCGTAGCAGGGGCAGAGGTCTGGGGACCATGATTTCAGGGGACATCTAAGTCAACTGGCATAATAAAATCTATTAAGAAAGCATTCTGCATCCCACTTTAAAGAGTGGCATCTGGGGTCTTAAACACTAGCAAGCAGCCATCTAAGATGCATCAATTGGTCTCAGCCCACCTGGATCAAAGGAGAGTGAAGAACACCAAGGACACAAGGCGATTACGAGCCCAAGAGACAGAAAGGGCCACATGAGCCAGAGACTACATCATCCTGAGACCAGAAGAACTAGATGGTGCCTGGCTACAACTGATGACTGCCCTGACAGGGAACACAACAGAGAACCCCTGAGGGAGCAGGTGAGCAGTGGGATGCAGAGCCCAAATTCTCATAAGACCAGACTTAGTGGTCTGACTGAGTCTAAAGGGACCCCAGTGGTCATGGCCTCCAGACCTGTTGGCCCAGGACAGGAACCATTCCCGAAGCCAACTCTTCAGACATGGATTGGACTGGACAATGTGTTGGAGAGGGATTCTGGTGAGGAGTGAGCTTCTTGGATCAGGTGGACACTTGAGACTGTTGGCATCTCCTGGCTGGAGGGGAGATGAGAGGGTGGAGGGGGTTAGAAGCTGGTGAAATGGACACGAAAAGAAAGAGTGGAGGGAGAGAGTGGGCTGTCTCATTAGGGGAAGAGTAATTGGGAGTGTGTAGCAAGGTATATTTTGTGTGAGAGACTGACTTGATTTGTAAACTTTCACTTAAAGCACAATGAAAATTATTAAAAAAAAAAACAAAATAGGAATAGAAGGGAAATTTCTCCACATAATAAAGGGCATTTATACAAAGCCAACAGCCAACATCATCTTAAAAGAAGAGAGTCTGAAAGCATTTCCCTTGAGAATGGGAACCAGACAAGGATGCCCTTTATCACCACTCTTATTCAACATTGTGCTGGAGGTCCTAGCCAGAGCAATTAGGCAAGAAAAAGAACTAAAGGGCATCCATGTTGGTAAGGAAGAAGTACAAGTATCTCTCTTTGTAAATGATATGATCTTATAGACAGAAAACCCCAAGGAATCCACAAGAAAACTACTGGAACTAGTAGAAGAGTTGAGCAAAATATCAGGATACAAGATAAATGTACAAAAATCAGTTCTGTTCCTCTACACCAACAAAGAGAACTTCAAAGAGGAAATCATGAAATCAATACCATTTACAGTGGTCCCCAAGAAGATAAAATATTTAGGAATAAATCTAACTAGAGCGCTGGTGGCATAGTGGTTAAAACTCAGACTGCTAACCAAAAGGTCGGCTGTTCAAATCTACCATCTGCTCCTTGGAAATCCTATGGGGCAGTTCTACTCTGTCATGTAGGGTCGTTATGAGTCGGAATTGCCTTGATGGCACACAACAACAACAACAGAGACATAAAAGATCTATACAAAGAAAACTACAAGACACTACTGCAAGAAACCAAAAGAGACCTACATAAGTGAAAAAATATACCTTGCACGTGGATAAGAAGACTCAACGTTGTGAAAATGTCAGTTCTACTCAAAGGGATCTACAGATACAATGCAATCCCGATCCAGACTCTAACGATATTTTTTAATGAGGTGGAGAAACAAATCACCAACTTTGTAGAGAAAGAGAAGAGGCCCCGGGTAAGTAAGCATTACTGAAGAACAGCAACAAAGTGGGAGGCCTCATGCTATCTGATTTTACAATCCATTATACCGCCACAGTAGTCAAAACAGCCTGGTACTGGTATGACAACAAATACATAGACCAACGGAACAGAATTGAGGATCCAGATGTAAATTCATCCACCTTTGAGCAGCTGGTATTTGACATAGGCCCAAAGTCTGTTAAATGGTGAAAAGGCAGTCTCTTTAACGAATGGTGCCAGCATAACTGGATATCCATCTGCAAAAAAATGAAACAAGACCCATACCTTACCCCATGCACAAAAACTAACTCAAAAAAATGGATCAAAGATCTAAATATAAAATCTAAAATGATAAAGATTATGAAAGAAAAAATTGGTACAATACTAAGAACCCTAATACATGGCGTAAAGAGAACAGAAAACATAACTAACAATGCACAAACACCAGAAGAAAAACTAGATAACTGGGAGCTCCGACAAATCAAACACTGAAGCCTCATCAAAAGACTTCACCAAAACAATAAAAAGATTTCCTATAGACTGAGAAGAATTTTTGGCTACAACATATTTGATCAGGGTCTAATCTCTAAAATCTACAACGTATTACAAAAACATCAACCACAAAAAGACAAATAACCCAATTAAAAAATGGGCAAAGGATGTGAATAGGCACTTCATCAAAGAAGACATTCAGGTGGCTAACAGATATATGGGGAAATACTCACAATCATTAGCCATTAGAGAAATGCATCAAAACTACCATCTCACCCTAACAAGGCTAGCATTAATCCAAAAAACACAAAATAATAAATGTTGGAGAGGTTGTGGAGAGACTGGAACACTTACACACAGCTGGTGGGAATGTGAAATGGTACAACCACTTGGGAAATCAATTTTGCGCTTCCTTAAAAAGCTAGAAATAGAAGTACCGCACGATCCAGCAGTTCCACTCCTTGGAATACATCCTAGAGAAATAAGAGCCATCACACAAATAGATATATGCACACCCATGTTCATTGCAGCACTGTTCACAATAGCAAAAAGATGGACACAACCTAAGTGCCCATCAACAAATGGATAAACAAATTATGGTGTATTCATACAATGGAATACTACACAACAATAAAGAACAGTGATGAATCTGTGAAACAGCTCACAACATGGATGAATCTGGAAAGCATTATGCTGAGTGAAATTAGTCACAAAAGGACAGGTATTGTATGAGACCACTATTATGAGAACTCAAGAAAGGCTTAAACACAGAAGAAAACTTTGTTTGATGGTTACGAGGGAGGCGAGGGAGGGAGATGGGAATTCACTAACTAGATAGTAGACAAGAATCATTTTAGGTGAAAGGAATGAAAACACAATACAGGGGAAGTCAGCACCACTGGACTTAACCAAAAGCTGAGAAGTTTCCTGAACACAAAATAAAACTTTGAGGGACTTAACCAAAAGCTAAGAAGTTTCTTGAATGCAAACAAACACATTGAGGGACAGTGTAACAGGGGCAGCGGTCTGGGGACCATGGTTTCAGGAGGCATCTAGGTCAATTGGCATAACAAAGTTTGTTAAGTAAATGTTCTACATCCCACTTTGGTGAGTGGCGTCTGGCATCTTAAAAGCTAACAAGCGGCCATCTAAGATGTATCAGTTAGTCCTAACCCACCTGGAGCAAGGGAGAATGAAGAACACCAAAGACACACAAGGAAAATATTACCCCAAGAAACAAAAGGGGCCACGTAAACCAGAGACTCCATCAGCTTGAGACCAGAAGAACTATGGTGCCCGGCTACCACCAATGACCACAGCTGATAGGGAACACGACACAGAGTCCTTGATGGAGCAGGAGAAAAGTGAGGCACAGAACTAAAATTCTAGTAAGAAGACTAGACTTAATGGTCTGACTGAGACTGGAAGAACCCCAGAAGACATGGCCTCTGGACTCTCTATTAACCTAGAACTAAAACTATTCCCGAAGCCAACTCTTCAGCCAAAGATTAGACTAGACTATTTTATAAGACATAAAGTGATACTCGCGAAGAGTGTGTTTCTTAGTTCAAGTAGATACATGAGACTAAATGGGCAGCTCCTGTCTGGAGGCGAGATGAGAAGGCAGAAAGGGACAGGAGTTGGTTGGATGGACATGGGAAATACGGGGCAGAAAGGAGAAATGTGTAGTCACATTATCGGGATGGCAACTAGGGTCATATAACAGTGTGTATAATTTTTTATTTATAAAAACTGTGTATAAATTTTTGTTTGAGAAACAAACTTGAGCTGTAAACATTCACCTAAAGCACAATTAAAAAAAATTTTTTTTACGTTCTGTCCCCAGTACACCTCATACCCACAAATATGCACACGTAAAGTTTAATAAGATAGTAACTAACTCTTACCGTATGTAAGTACTCTAACATTTTCTATTCTGCTCTTTTCCATTTCATTTTTAAATTGCTGACAGCGACCCATTGCATTAATCCTACCCACCCCCTTACCCCCACCACTCCTGACCTTCCTGCAATTTGAAATATCCTTTTGGGTCATTTCTCATTTCTTAAATTTCATCAGTCAGATATTGCTTGGCCATATGGCCTATTGGCATTCGTACTGACCTTTGGATCACAAATTCAAAACTATATACAGGCTCAAACTATTAAAACATTCTTTTCTTCAAGAATTTTTATTATTTTTTTTAATTAAAAAATCACTATAATCAGGGGTAGTCCCATATTAGTCTCTTCAATCTGAATCGCAAAAACCAGATCATAGCCACCCCTTTTGCAAGACAGGTCAGGAAAACAAGAAATTGGATTGCTGTAATTGGCTTAGGCTCCTGCTATATCAAACCAAACTGATACTCTGTTGGAGAGGAAGAATGGAAAAATGGATATTGTATAGGGAGTTATCAGTGCCTGGTATAACTCTAATAGCACTTGGCTTTTTCCAAACACAAAATTAAAGTAAAAATAATCATTGTGTTTTTAGGTTAGAAATTATTACCTTTTAAATCCCTTCCCATCTCCACAACACACACAAATAGGTATTCACCTGATTCAGGCCGATATGGCACTACTAGTGTTTTTGTTGCTAGGTGCCATCAAGTCGATTCCTACAAGTCTGACCCCATGTGACAGAGTAGAACTGCCCCATAGGGTTTTCTAGATGGTAATCTTAATGGCAGCAGATCACCAGGTCTTTCTCCCACAGAGCTGCTGGGTGGGTCCAAACCACCAGTCTTTGAGTTAGCAGCCAAGCCTTTAATCCTGCCACTAGGGCTCCTTAGTACTAGTGTAGAAATACTGAAATACGTCCATATCAGTTGATAAATTGTAAAACAATAACTGTAATGATTGGCAAATTTATCTAAATTCTAACATAAGCTTATTAAAAAAATTTCCACCCTGGGTTTCTTGTGTCCATTCAACCACTTCCTGTCCCTTCCTGCCTTCTCATCCTGCCTCCGGACAGGAGCCACCCATTTGGTCTTGTGTATCTGCTTCAACTAAAAACACACTCTCCACGAGTATTGTTTTATGTTTTATAGTCCAGTACATTCTGGAAACGCTGGTGGCGCAGTGGTTAAGAGTTATGCCTGCTATGAGTCGGAATTGACTCATTGGCAACGGGTTTTTTTTTTTTTTTTTTTTTTGGTTAGTCCGGTCTAATCTTTGTCTGAAGAGTGGGCGTCAGGAATGGTTTTAGTTCTGGGTTAACAGAGCGTCCAGAGGCCATAGCTTTGGGGGTTCCTCCAGTCTCAGTCAGACCATTAAGTCTGGTCTTTTTATGTGAATTTGAGTTCTGCTTCACACTTTTCTCCTGCTCCGTCAGGGATTCTCTGTTGTGTTCTCTGTCAAGGCTGTCACTGATGTCCTTTAACCATTTTTAAATGAGATTTTTTTTTTTTTTAATTTTTATTGTGCTTGAAGTGAAAGTTTACAAATCAAGTCAGTCTCTCATACAAAATCTTACATACACTTTGCTATGTACTCCTAGTTGCTCTCTCCCTAATGAGACAGCACACTCCTTCTCTCCACCCTGTGTTTCCATGTCCATTCAGCCAGCTCCTGTGCCCCTATCTGTTCTCAAGGATAATTATCATGTCAGGACCAACATTGATAAATGAGCCTCTGGACATAGCAACATCTGAAAACCATTTGTAGCAAGCTGTGGCAAGTTAGCTTACAATGTGCTTTAAGGAAATCAGCAGTTTTCAATAGTCTAGAATTATATAATTGCTACGGCTCCTGAACAGTTTTGTTTTTACTTTGTATTTATTATTAGTGTGTAAAAACTCTTAATGAAATATTGGGTGCAATGTTTTGATATTTATAAATTCAAGAATTTATAATATTAAAAACACGCAAACAAATGAAGATACAATAACATTTGAATAAGTTTATTCTTTTAAGTATGAACTTTCTGGATCTGTGGAACAACAAAAAAGAAATCATATTAATAATGAATTATAGCCTGCAGTATCTTCTGATATGGTGCAAATATTAGAACACATGACATGTTTTTTGAAACTGTAAGAAATCAAAATAAAGTAAAATAAATTATTTGTATTTGGGGAATTAAGAAAAAAAAACTTGATTATATCAGCAAAATCACGAATAGCTTATTATTACCAGTGATATAAATGTTGGATGCAAGTGGTACTCAGAAGTTCTACAATTAATATTTAAAAGTGCTAATTTCTTGAATATTTCATCAGAATGGCAATCATATGCTGTTAAACTCATGGTACAGAAAATTTACGATCTTAATTATGTGAGGAAGAAGATGAAAGAATTCACTTCAATCAGTTTAACATATTAATACATTTGTAATATTAGTATTTTCTTGGGAAAAAATTATCACAGTATATCAGTAAAGCAAATTAAAACCATTATAATTACCAGAACTCTAAAACTATCTTCTGTACAGTTTAAAATATTCAGGTGTTTTTAAAACTAGTAATGCTGATATGAGCATATTGATGCATCTAGATTTTATGTTTATTTCAAAGCGTATCTATTGAACTAAGAAAATATTTTACAGAATTATAAAACAGGACAATACAGTTTCACTCATTATTAATGGAACTTTCTTTATATCACATAATATTTAATAATTTCCCTGATGTCAAATTTAAAACTTGGAAGATAGTTCCATGATTTTTCTTGATATTTTTTTAACTGAAAAGAACATCTGAATGAGCATATCAAACCTTTCTTGTCTGTCTTCTATATAAATAGTGTCACTGAAAAACAAAAGTCCTATTGGATCATGTAGGGTGATGTCTGTGGGACGTGAAGGAGAAAATCTGGAGTTGCAATCGGAGTTTTAGGAAAATGTCAAGATGTTTTCATTTGTTACTAAATCACTATATTCACTTATTTCTGTATCATGCAATAAAACATATAAATCAAGCAAATTGCTTAAATATTTCCTGGTAAGCTTTATGTTTACCACTATACATCAATAAGTACCAAAGAGAATTAAATAACATACATATTGGTCTAGGAATTACAAAAGAGTTGTTTGTAATACAGTTCTATCAATCTGAATATATCAAGCCTTGTAATATTCAGATTTGTAGGACTGTAACATGTTTAACATGAGGACAGTTAGTTTTAGAAAATGAATTTTTTAGATATTAGATTTTACAAAATGATAGTTGTGATGGATTGAATTATGTCCCCTGAAAAATGTGTGTATCAATTTGTCTGGGCCATGATTCCTGGTACTGTGTGATTTTCCGGAGGATGGGTGGCAGTTGTGTTGGTGAGGCAGGACTCAGTCTACAAGATTGGATTGTGTCTTGAGGCGATCTTTTGAGATATAAAAGAAAGAAGTGAGCAGAGAGACAGAGGACCTCATGCCACCAAGAATGCAGCACCAGGAGCAAAGCGCATCTTTGGACACAGGGTCTTAGGTCCCTGTGCCTGAGAAGCTCCTCGACCAGGGGAAGATTGAGGACAAGGACCTTCCTCCAGAGCCAACAGAGAGAGAAAGCCTTGCCCTGGAGCCGACACTCTGAATTTGGACTTGTAACTACTAGACTGTGAGAAAATTAATTTCTCTTTGTTAAAGCCATCCACTTGTGGTATTTCTCTTATGGCAGCACTAGATGACTAAGACAATACTTTAACAAAAATATCAGTAATATCTTCAGCTTCATAAGAAAAAAAGTGTGTTGGTTATTAAAGGTGACATGTTTGACATTGTTAAATATATAAAACTAAATAATGTAAACCCTAAGAGGCAAAATATACATAGAAATGATGATATATATCACTTGAAATAAAACAAAATAAAGTACAAATTCCAAGAATATTATCAGATACTTCAACAAACATGAAATGAATTTCCAAGAATCCATGTGTTGTTTAAGGATAACTGTGAAAGAAAATTGATGAATTTTTAAGTTGTTTCAATTTTTGAATCCTGGACTTGGTTAGCCAAGTGATGTGTTCAGAGCTCTAATGATTTATGTGAATAAAAGTGATAAAACTAAGCCAACTAAAAATGACATCTTAATAAACAGTTTTTGTGATTTAATTAATAAAAGAAATACTAAATACATATAAAACTTCAGATAATATCACAGAAAATTTTTGCTGTAATTGTTCTTCAATGGAAATTCAGAGGCCTTTTTGCTTGAATAGAAAATAGGTGTGTGTGTGTGTGTGTGTGTATATATATATATATATATAAATGAATTCCATGCCAGTATATAAAAGATAGGCTCTAAGGATTGCAGATACATATTTAAAGTACTACATATAATCCACCAGTCTTTACTTATATTTACTCTGACAAATTATGCCTTATTGACACTTTCATGCTATACCTTTTAATATTATTTGAAAGGCATTGAATGGCTAAGTAAACTACTCTTGACTCTTATGTTTATTTAAGGAAAGGCAGAGATTCTGGTATATTTGAATCTGAATGAAAACAACTTTCTTACCAATATGGCATTGATTATATATCTTCATATTTTAAAGAAAATGTTATAAGCACAAGCATATAAATTTCATATATTTAAAATTTATGGTAAATTAGAATTATTTAAAATATAAAATATTTCACTTATAATAGTTTAAATGTCTTGGAAATACAACCAGAATGCCTCTTAGAAGCAAGGATGGCGAGACTGCGTCTTACATGCTTTGGACATGTTGTCAGTTGGGATCAGTCCCTGGAGAAGGACATCGTGCTTGGCAGAGTACAGGGTCAGCGGAAAAGAGGAAGACCCTCAACGAGGTGGATTAACACAGTGGCTTCAACAATGAGCTGAAGCATAACAACGACTGTAAGGTTGGCTCAGGACTGGGCAGTGTTTCATTCTGTTGTGCTTAGGGTCACTATGAGTTGGAACCAACTCGACGGCACCTACCAACAGCAACGTCAGTACTTTGTGTGTGTGTGTGTGTATTGAGAGAGAGAGAGTACTGAATAAAAGAACTCTCAACCAAGAATTCTTTACCTAGCAAAGTTGCCCTTCAAGAATGAGAATGGAATAAAGACATTCCCAAATAAACAGAAGTTTTGGGAATTTGTTACATCAGAAATGCCTTGCAAAAATTACTAAAGGGAGTCCTGATGGGAAGGAAAGGACACTAGACAGATACTCAAAGCTGCACATGGGGAAGAAAATTAAAAAATAAAAGGAACATATCCAATAAAGTAATGGTGTGGGCAAATAAAAGGGCCAGTTGTATGGTATTTCCAGTGGGTAAATTTAGTAGTTAAGTTCTACAAGCATTATTAACATCAAATGCGTAAGAAATAAATACAAATTTAACCTAATGGGCAGAGGACATGTAATAATGTAATTGGTGACATAACAACAGAAATGGGAGAGGGAGGAGTGAAATAGGAATACATACATTATGTTGTATGTTACATGTTTGTATGTTAAACGTTATCAAGCTAAAATAAATAGTTGTAAATTTCACTGTGTAGTGTCTGGGGCCTTAAAAACTTGTGAGCAGCCATTCAAGGTACAACATTTGGTCCCTATTTGCCTGGAGTAACAGAGGAAGAAGGATGGTCAGAAATTGGAGGAGGAACTAGAACACATGACTATTTGTCTAGCTTATCCTTTGCCATGAAATCGGAAAACTGGATGGTGCCCAGCTGCCAATACTGATCATTTTGATCAAACGTTCTGTAGATTAATCCTGATCCAAAGGGGAGAAATGTGGAAAAAGACTTCAAAGTCTCATACATTCCAGACTTCCTGGAGCCACTGAGGCTGGAGAACTCCTCTCTTCTCCCGCGGAATATACATGCCCTGAGGAAATCTTTAAATCTTAAACCAAAACTATCCTCTGAGTCATCTTTAAATCAAACAGTAGTTTAGCTTAACTGTAAAATAAAGCTGCCTTGAGCATTGTGTTCTTTTAAAGAATTATTTATATGGACATTAGCAACTTGAAAGGTTAGATGAGAAGCTTAGGGAAGAATGAGTTTGTGTTAATGATGGTGAAACAATTCAGAAATGGATATCAAGAAAGGTGTCACAACTTGAACAGTGTAACCAGTGTCACTGAATTGTACATGTAGAAATTGTTGAATTGGTGTATGTTCTGCTGTATATATCTTCACCAAAAACAAAAGATTAAAAAAAAAAAAAGACTTTGAAACAATGGCAGCTAAGGAAGGACCCAGATTATGTTTGCTAAATACCATTTCCGTCCAAAAGAAACCATAAGCCCTTGGAAAAATAGCTTATTCTAAATCTGAGGCAGAAAGGAAATATATAAGATTATTCCAGAGCATCTTCTTGTACCAAAAAGGAGGAAATCACAGGAATTGAATATAGATTGGGTATTAGATTAATATTATCATTACTAGTTTTGTTACATTGAATAAAGGAATGGTGATTATGTTTCTTGTTTTGTTTTGAATAAGTGTCCTCATAAAAACAAACACACATAGACTTAGGTCCCACTCCTGGAAATTCTAATTCAGTAGTCTCACATTGGGTCTTGACTGGTATGTTTAGAAAGCCTCACGGGTGATTCTGATGCATACCACTACTTTAAAGAAAGAAAACTCACCAGTTAACATTTGTTATGCCAAAGCACCCAGTGCTTTAAATAGCTATACTTGAAATTAAGGTAGTTTTCCTACTATATGTTTTTATTTCATTAGTGGGCAACAGTATAAACCAAAGATGATCATGGCAAGGTATTGTATTCATTTCCTAGGACTGCCATAACAAATAACCATAAATTTTGTAGCTTAAAACAACAGAAATCTATTCTGTCTTAGTTCTAGAGGCCAAAAATCTATAATCAAGGTGTCCTCAATTTAGTTCCTTCTGGAGCCCCTGAGGGAGAATCTGCTCCATAAACTGTGTGTCATTATTTCATTTTTATTTTTAATGAAGAATCACAATCTTTGGGAATTTTTATTCCTGACAAAATGCTTCTTCTACACTTTCAGATAGTGACTGTGCCACCTCACTAATTAGATCACGGCTGGATATATACTGCATGGCCACCACACTTTCTAAACTAAAGACCTGGAAAATGTTTTTCTTCTGATAAAAGTTATTGCACTTAAATAACCTTTAAAAGGCATAAGAAATAAATAACATTTAATTTCCTATTGATTGAATCATCATTAAAAATAGTAAAATTATACAAAATCAGCATCATATTGGAATATTGAGGTCTGTGATTCTCACAGTTACAGCACACTGCTCAACATACGACATAATCCATGCCACATTAATTGATTCCCTAGAAAAAGTTACTTTTCAGCTTAGTTTTTGAAGTTGGTAGAAAGAACTATGGTATGAAGGGAAATTTTATGGTCCCTTTTCACCCTACTCAGTAGTGTTTTGGATATGTTGATGAGTAAGCAGACAAGATTTTTTTTCTTTTTCTTTTTACAAATACATACTTTATAAACAATCTGTATATATAAGCAAACTAGCTAAGTGGTTTTACTAGAGGTGTTTTCACACACCCACATCCCAAACTCACCCCCCCCAAAATTCCACATTTTTCTTTTTTTTTTCCTAAATAAACTCCAATCAAAGAAGTAGGGGGGAAAGGAGTTAAAATTTCATGTCCTAATTTTGCTGGTTCTAATTACTGGGTTAACAACAACATGCAGCTAAAGTACTGGTGTCTGAGATACATTTCTGACAAATACATCTATTTCTTGTGAAAGCCTGGGAAATTATTTCATTTGGTCATTAGTTTGTCTGAAGATGTTTGATTCTGCAAGTTTAAACATGCTCAGTATAAATCAAGGGATGTCCACATAGAGTGCTTTTCTCTAATAGAGATCAAAACAGTACATGCTAAAACAGCAGTAGTTTGAATATACCACAGAAATTTGCCTTCTCAGAAAGTTGGAGGTAAGAGAGACTTTAAATATTTTGTGAATTTGGTGCTGTCTTTTAGCAGAAAGATATATTAACCTTTGTATTCCCCCTGAAACTGGGACAATTTTGTTCACAAGATAATTTTTTGAAAGGGCCTATGAATTCTAATGCCTCTTTTTCTCTTTTTTTTCTTTTCCAGTGGCAGAATCAGGCCCTATTTTGCTATAGGGTTTACTTATGAGTTTAAAATGTATTTCAGAGACAGATGCAGTAACAAGCTCTAGATTACCATAAGCTGCTTTAAAAACCAATAGTTACATACAATCTCACTGAAATGTAAAATCATATATTCTGAAGAGTTAGAAAGATACATAAAGTAACTTCCCCAACCAGTATGAGAACACCCTTCAGTGATCACCTTCAGAGAAGGACTTCTAGGCTCTGCTCATCACATGTAGTGACAGGGAACCCTCTTAGAGGCAGAACATCTTCCCAACAATGCTGAATTGAATCTGTCTCCTCACAATTTCCTTTTATTGGTTCAAGCCTGTTTTAATCTAATCTTTCTCCCCATGACTACTCTTCAAATGTATGAAAACATATATAATGTTCCCTTTAAGCCTTTATTCTGCACAATAAATACTCACCTTTCTCATGCACTGCTGGTGAGAATGCAAAATGGTACAACCGTTTTGGAAAATAATGTGGCGCTTCCTTAAAAAGCTAGAAATGGAAATACCATATGATTCAGCAGTCCCACTCCTAGGAATATATCCTAGAGAAATAAGAGCCATCACAGAAATAGACATATGCACACTCATGTTCACTGCAACACTATTCACAATGGCAAAAAGATGGAAACAACCAAAATGCCCATCAACATAATTTGGATAAACAAATTATGGTACATATACATAATGGAATACTATGCAATGATGAAGAACAATGATGAATCTGCTAAACATCTCACAACATGGATAAATATGGAGGGCATTTTGCTGAGTGAAATAAATCAGTCACAAAAGGACAAATATTGTATGAGACCATTATTATAAGAACTCAAGGCTTACGCACAGAAAAAAATTTCTTTGATGGTTATGAGGGTGAGGAAGGAGGGGAAATCACTAACTAGATAGTGGACAAGTGTCAACTTCAGGATAGATTTGGTTCAAGGGTTAAAGATTATCTCAGGGTAAGTCTCAGGGAGTCCTCTGGTCTCAACTGGTCCTATCGGTGATATTAAAAATATTTTAACAACCAGTTACATAAAAGCTCTATATAAATTAAAAATTAGAAAATATATTTTTTGTCTTCTAAGTGACTATATATATGTGTGTATATATACACATACAAACATATATATGTGTATATATATGTTTATAAAGCTAATTACCAAGTGAGACAATAGCATAAATTAGTCACCAAATTATTCTGTGAATTTCTATTTGTAGATTTAAAAACTATTGGAATATTATTTTGTGTGATATGGGTATCTTAAATGGATATACTTAAATGATGCCCTATCTGAATCATAATCTGACGAGGTAGGTTTATCCAAAAACACACTTTAGTTCTGATTTTAACCACCCATTCCTTATTTTGTTTCAAATAGTTAAAATTGCCCAATAAGTGACACAGCATTTCCCAGCAGTATTCCTTTTTTTTTTTTTTTTTTTTGCAGTACAATTAATTCTTCAGTGTATGAGACTGACCCACCACTGCTGGACATTTAGCATACCTGACTAGTAGTAGTCCCTACGCCCATTTTTTATAACAAATAAAAATGCGTCCATATATTTCCATGTTCCCCATCACTACCCCTTTAGAACCACTGATGTTACAAATAGATTCAGATATTAATTAGGGTTCTTTACTGAACTAGTGGAGCCCTGCTGGTGAAGTGGTTAAGAGCTCGACTGCTAATCAAAAGGTCGGCAGCTCATATTTACCAGCCGCTCCTTGGAAACCCTACAGGGCAGTTGTTGTACTGTGTCCTATAGAGTAGGTATAAGTCAGAATCTACTTGATGGCCATAGGTTTATTGCACAAGTATAAAAAGATTGTAAAAATGTCATGGGACAAACTTCAGAGGGAATAGATAAAATAGTCAACAACAACTATCTCAAAAGGCAGTTTGAAATATTTTTTATATAAAATGTCAGGCTATAGAAAGATTTTTGCATTGTATTACAGCTTTGAAATATCTGAAACTTACAGTCATAGGTATATAAACAAAAACTGGCTTAAGACCCAGTCCTGTTACTTATGATGTGACCAATGGCAAATCAACTAAACTCTCAAAGCTATAATATGTAAAATGGGGAACATTAGTAATATTTATCCTGAAAAAAGTAATTTTAATGATCCAGTGAACTCTGTTTCACAACCTAAATTAGGCTTTCTGACATATTTCCTGACAAGAACTACTTTTGTAATAGCTTAGAGGTTAAATTACATTTAAGAGTTAAGATCTCTAGACTGAATTTACTGTGAAAACCTTACCAATAATCAAAATTTTAAATACATACTCATATAATTACAGATAGACTTATTGATATATTTTGTATCCTGTATGTTACCAGAAGAAAAACAAAACATTGTATATTTCTTAGGGAAAAAAACATTAAATTTTGCTGCATGAAAAAATTCTCAATTTTGAATATAAAATGATTACACTGTAAAATCTAATTGAACAAAAATTTAATACTATTTGCTTAAAGAAAAACAAAAAAACTATAGATTGTATTTATGTAAGTCTTGGATAAGCAACCATTCAGTTGAAACTAATGTCACTAAATGTTTGCATAATTACTACTTGGTTTTACTTTTTAATTAAAAAAAAGACCAAACTTCTTGAGTTTATTACATACTTTCTCTAGAAGCTGAAATAAAAATAAATCACATTTAGCCTAATAGTAGCCAGTTAGAAATAGAATCATGTAAAATATAATAGGTTATGTAATTTAATAGCAAATATTATAATCCCCAAAATCCAAGAAAAAAAGTAAAGCCATATTTACTTTGGGTTCTTAAGTTTAAAACTAAGTTATGTAACTTAAGTTAAAAAGACATGCTATTGATTATATCATGGAAAATGGCAGCACAGGGCACTTAAAGAATCAGTTCCTCCACTGAAACAGTCATAAGCTGGCTAACACTGACAGAGTCAACTTTTTTGGAACTCTGGAATCTAACCTAAAACTTACAGCAACTAGAAGGCTGTTTAAGAAAGAAACCAAACCAAACCAAGCCCATTGCTGTTGAGTTGATTCCGACCCATAGCGACCTTGTAAGACAGAGTAGAACTGCCCCATATGGTTTCCAAGGAGCACCTGGTGGATTCGTACTGCTGACCTTTTGGTTAGCAGCTGTAGCTCTTAACCACTATGCCACCAGGGTTTCCTAAGGAAGAAAAGGGGAGCTGAATTTCAGTAAGAGGGCACAGTGGTGTTTTTTCTCAACTGCCTACCATTTTCCATTCTCCAGCTCAGACATGGCTATGGGGTAGCAGCCTGGATTCCTGGTACAGCTTGCTGATACAAGGGGACAAACAAAGATCTTGTTGTTAAAATACTCTAGTTGTATACCTTGACCTGTCTAGTGATTCCCTGAGGGACCAGCACAGAAGCTGACCTGCAAGCAAGCAGATAGATTAAAACCCCAGAAAAGCTGATACTGAGGAGGAAACTTCTTACGAGATTAAGAGATAAGGAGGGCCACTGCATTTACTAGGAAGACAGAGTGCAATATGCATGCTCACAAAGACCTGAGAGGACCCTTGGTTTGCACCTTTAGTGGCTCTGTGGTCTTCATGAAAGCAGATGAAGGTTAATGCAGAACCGTAGGCAGCTCAGAGCCCAACAGCAAAGACTGGGAGAGTGATATTTTATTTTCTTTGCCTCAGAAGTTTAAGGAAAACTCTGACAGGTCAGTGGCAGTCCATTAAAACAGTGAAAGAAGACTTCAGTGACCACACACAACAAAGAATACAGTGTTCGCAAAAAACAGTTTGGAAAGATCACTAAACAAATGGACAGCTGCAGCCCTCAAGAATCAACAACAGCAAACCTCCGGGGCAGGGGGTAGAGTTGATTTCCAGAGTTACCACATTATAATATTCAAAATTCCAAATTTTCAACAACAACAACAAATTAACAAGGCATACACACACACACACACACACACATATATGTGTGTGTATATACATATATATTCAGGAAGGCATAGCTCATTCACAGGAGAAAAAGGTAACAGAAACCATCCCTGAAGAAGCCCTTATATTGCATTTACTAGACAAAAGCTTTAAACAACTGCGTTAGGTATGCTGAAAAAGCAAAAGGAAACCATGGACAAAGAATGAAAGGAAAGAAGAAAAACGATATATGAACAAAATAGGATTATCAATAAAGATATAGAAATTATAGAAAGAAATTAAATAGAAATTCTGCAGCTGAAAAATACAAATATTTAAATGAAAATTTCATTTGGTTTTAAAAGCAGATTTGTGCAGACAGAAGAACAACCCAGTGGTTTTGAAGATAGGACAATTGACATCATCCAGTGTGAGGAGGAGAGAGAATGAAGAATGAAAAAAAGTGAACACAGTCTAAGGGACCTGTGGGACACCATCAAGTGGACCAGTATATGCACTACGGGTGTCTAAGAAGGAGAAGAGAGAACAGGGCAGGAAACAAAATATTTGAATAAATAATGTACAGAAGATTTCAAATATGATGAAAGACATGAATCTACAGATCCAAGAAACTCAGATGAACTCCCCATGTAAGATAAGCTCAAAGAGATCCACACTGAGCCACATAATTAGACGGTTAAAAGACAATGACAAAAAGAGAATCTTGAAAGCAACAAGAGAGATGTGATTACCACATATAAGGGATTCACAATAAGATTCTCATTAGAAATCAAGAATGCCTGAAGGCAGCGGGATGGCACGTTTAGTTTTTTTGTTTTGTTTTTGCCAACTGTACCCTCCCTTCATGAGGTATTTTTTTTTAAGTGCAGTATGCCAATTTTTTTTTACATGTTGCTGTAAAAAAAAAAAAATTAGTGCACTTATGAAAATACCTCATGAAAGGAGAGCACAGTTGGTAAAAATATGTAGAATGTGCATGTTTGCATAAAACTACGGTCAGTAGGTTTAAAGCTCCCATCAAAAAAGTGAGATTAGCTGGATGGATTTAGAAAAACATGAACCTAATATGTGCTCTCTACAAGAGGCTTACTTAGACCCAAATAGGTAGAAAGTGAAAAGATGGTAAGAGATATCCCAAACATAAAGTAACCAAAAGAGAGCTGGGGTGGTTATAATATCAGACAAGACTGTACATTAAAAACTGTTAAAAGAGACAAAGAAGGACTTTATTGATAAAGGGCCAATCATCAAGAAAATATAACACAAACACCAAACAACAGAGCCCCAAAGTATATAAAACAAATCTTAACAAACTAGGGATAATAGACATTTGTATAGTAATAGTTGGAAATTTTAACACAACACTTATAAAAATAAAAACGTCTAGGCAGAAGATCAATAGGGAAATAGGGGTCTTGAACAACCCTACCTAATACCTAATAGACATATATAGAACACTCAACCCAACGACAGAATACACATTCTTTTTAATTGCACATGGAACATTCTCCAGGATAGACCACATGCTAGACTGTAAAACAAAGCTCAATAAATTTTAAAAGATTGAACCCATAGAAAATATCTGCTCTGACCACAATGAAATTAAGCTAGAAATCAACAATAGAAGGTAAGCGGGGAAATTGACAAATGTGTGAAAATTAAAAAACAGATTCTTAAACAACCAGTAGGTTAAAAAAGAAGTCACAAAGGGAATTGGAAGATATTTTTAAACTATTTAAAGTGAAAATACAACATTCTAAACTTATGAAATACAGCAAAAGCAATGCCTGAGAGATATGGCAGTAAATGCCAATAATAAAAAAGAGACCTGAAATCAATAACCTAACTTTATACCTTAAAAGGAACTAGAAAAGGAAGAGTAAACTAAACCCAAAGCCAGAAGAAGGGAGGATATAATAAAGATTAGAGCAGAGATAAATGAAATAGAAAACAGAAAAACAATAGAATCAACAAAATGAAAGCTTGGTTCTTTGAAAACATCAACAAAATCAATAAGCCTTTGGTAGACTGACAAAAATAGAGAAAGAAGCAAAAAACTAAAACTAGAAAGTGAAACATTACTACTGGCGTTACAGAAATTAAAAGGATTATAAGGGAATATTATGAACACTTTAAAGAGTTGAAAAGCAAAGATGCCACCATGAGGACTGAGGTGTGCCTGACCCAAGCCATAGTGTTTTCAGTCACCTCATATGCATGTAAAAGTTGGACAATGAATAAGGAAGATCCAAGAAGAATTGACAGCTTTGAATTGTATTGGCGAAGAATATTGCATATACTATGAACTGCCAAAAGAATGAACAAATCTGTCTTGCAAGAAGTACAACCAAAATGCTCCTTAGAAGTAAGGATGGTGAGACTACGCCTCACATACTTCAGTCATGTCTTCAGGAGGGATCAGTCCCTGGAGGATATCATGCTTGGTAAAGTAGACGGTCAGCGAAAAAAAGGAAGACCTTCAACAAGATGGATTGACACAGTGGCTGCAACAGTGGGCTCAAGCATAGCAACAATTGTGAGTATGGCACAGGATTGGGCAGTGTTTCATTCTGTTGTGCATAGGGTTGCTATGAGTCAAAACCAACTTGACAGCACCTAACAACAACATGATCAGTTATACAGCAATAAAATGCCTAGGTGAAATGGATGAATTCCTAGAAATGCATAAATTACTAAAAGTGACCCAAGAAGAAATGTTCTTCTTGTTGTTAGGTGCTGACAAGTCAGTTCTGACTCATAGTGACCCTATGTACAACCAAACGAAACACTTCCCTGATAACATGGCAAATATGTGAGACAAAATCTCGCCATCCTCACTTCCAAGGAGCACTCTAGCTGTACTTCTTCCAAGACAGACTTGTTCTTCTGGCAGTCCAGTATTCCTTGCCAACACCGTAATTCAAACGCATAAATTCTTCTTTGGTTTTCCTTATTCATCGCCCAGCTTTCGCATGCATACAAGGTGATTGAAAATATCATGGCTTGGGTCAGATGCCCCTTAGTCCTCAAAATGATATCCCTGCTTTTCAACATTTTAAAGAGGTTTTCTGCAGCAGATATGTTCAATGCAATATGTCCTTTGATCTCTTGACTTGCTCCCGTGGATATTGATTGTGGATCCAAGTAAAATCAAATCTCTGAGAACTTCAATATTTTCTCCATCATGATGTTGCTTATTGGTCCAGCTGTGAGGAATTTTGTTTTATGTTGAGGTTCAATTCCTACTGAAGGCTTTGATCTTCATCAGTAAGTGCTCTAAGTCCTCTTTGCTTTCAGCAAGTAAGATTGTGACAACCTTAACAGGCCAATAATATGTAAAGATAATGAATAAATAATAAAAATCTACCAACAAAGAAAAATCCACAACGAGATGGTTTCACTTTTGAATTCTACCAAACATTTAAGAAGTAACACCATTCCTTCTCAAACTCTTCCAAGAAATGGAAGAGAACACTTTCTAACTCATTCTAAGAGTCCCAGTTTACCCTGATACCAAATATAAATGAAGATATCACAATAAAAGAAAACTACATATCAATTTTCCTTATGAATTCAGTTGCAGCAATCATCAAAATACAATCTGAATCCAACTGCAGTGAAAAGAAACCAAATTCACACCTCACATCATATATGAAAATTAAGTCAAAATGAACCAATGACGTAAATGTAAGAAGACCATAAAAATCTTATTAAAAAATATAGAGGTAATGCTTCAAAATCTAGTTTTTGACAATGGATTCTTAAATATGACATCAAAAGCACAAGGAAAAAAATAGATAAATTGGACATCAGAATTAAATTTTTTTGTATGTTAAAGAACTTTAACAATAGACAACTTATAGATTGGGGAAAAACTGGGGGAATCATATATTGGATAATGGTTTAGTATCCAGAATATAGAAAGAACTCCTACAACTTAGCAACAAAAAGACAAACCAATTAAAAAAGGGCAAAAGACTTGAATAGGCATTTCCTAAAGAATATATACAAATGGCCAAAAGCATATAAAAAATGCTCAACATCATCAGTCATTTAAGAAAAATACCGAAACTATTGCTGTCGAGTCAATTCTGACTCATAGTGACCCTATAGGACAGAGTAGAACTGCCCCATAGGGTTTCAGAGGAGCACCTGGTGAATTTGAACCACTCACCTTTTGGTTAGCAGCCATAGCTCTTAAACACTGTGCCACCAGGTTTTCCCATTAATCATTAGGGAGATGCAAAGCAAAACTACAATGAGACACCACCTTACATAATAGGATGGCTCTTACCAGAAAAACAGAAAACAATGAGTGTTGGTAAGGATATGGAGGAATTGGAACGCTCATCCACTACTGGTGAAATTGTAAAATGGTGCAGCCTCTGTGTAAACAGTTGGGCAGTTCATCAAGAAGTTAAATATAGAATTGTCATATGGCCCAGCAATTTCACTCCTAGGGATATACCCAAAAGAATTTAAAAAGGATTGCAAACAGAAACCTGTACACCAGTGTTCATTTCAGCACTATTCAAAATAGCCAAAAGGTGGAAACAACCCGAGTCCATCAACAAATGATGAATAAACAAAATGTGGTATACATTCAACGGACCAGTATTCAGTCAAAAAGACAAATGAAGTTCTGATATATGTTACAACATAGATAAACCTTGAAAACATGCAGAGTGAGATAAGTCAGTCACAAAAGGACAAATATTGCATGATCCCACTTACATGAAATATCTAGAATAGGCAAATGTATAGAGACTATAGTTTATTAGTGGCTACCAGGGATGGGAGGGATGAGGAAAGGAGGAATCATTGCATAGAGGGCACTGAGCTTTGATTAAGGTGATAAAAATATTTGGAATCAGATAATGGTGAGGATTTCACAACATGATGAATGTAATTAATGTCACTGAATTATACACGTAAAAAATGTTGAAGTGGCAAATGTTATATATATTTGTATCACAATTAAAAAAAAAAAAGATAACACAATGATGAAGTGGAATTTTTTCCCAGGAATGGAAACGTTTAACATACAAAAACCAACAAAATCCAACACGTAATGATAAACACACTCAGACATCTAGGAATAGAAAGGAATGTCCTCAGCATGATACAGGCACATTTGAAACTCCACAGATGAAAGATTTCCCCTTAAAGTCAGGAACAAGGATGCCCACTTTCACCACTGCTATTTAACGTTGTACTGAAAGTTCTGGCTGGTCCAGTTAGGCAACAAAAATAAATATAACACATCCAAGCTGGAAAGGAAGAAGTAAAACTGTTTGCAGATGACACAATTCAATATATAGAAAATCCCCCAAAAATCTCACACACACAAAAACTACTAGAGCTAATAAACTAATCCATCAAAGTTGTAGGGTAAAACATCAACACACAAATATCAGTTGTTTCTCTCTACATTAGCAATAAACAATTTGAAAGTAAAACTAAAAAATAATTTCATTTATATTAGCATCCAAAAGAACAAATTACCTATGATAAATTTAACTAAGGTAGTGAAAGACTTGTATACTGAAAACTACAAAACATTGCTAAAAGAAATTAAATAACTAAATAAATGGAAAGACACCCCATATTCATGAATTGAAAGACTTAATAGTGTTAAGATATCAGTACTACCCAAAGTGATACACAGATTCAATGCAATTCCTATCAAAATTTCAATGGCCTTTTTTGCAGCAATGAAAAAAAAACAATACTCAAATTCACGTGAAATTGCAAGAGGCTCCGCTTAGCCAAAACAATATTGAAAAAGTTGGGGGACTCATACTTCCTGATTTCAAAACTTAACTACAAAGCTACAGTAACCAAGATAGCGTAGTACTCGCTTAAGGATAGACATATCCCAACCAAACCAATGCCGTCGAGTTGAAATGGAAAAGAAATGAGAGCTCAGAAATAAATTCCTACCTCCATGGCCGATTGATTTTTCACAAGAGTTCCAAGTCTATTCAATGGGGAGAGAATAGTCTCTTCAAAAAATCGTGCTGGCCGTAAAGGCAATATCCTATATCCTAGCTTGGTGAGTAGCATCTGGGGTCTTAAAAGTTTGCAAGCGGCCATCTAAGATACAACTATTGGTCTCTACTAATCCAGAGCTAAAGAGAAAGAAGAAAACCAAACACCCAAAGAAGAAACTAGTCTACAGAACCAGTAGTCTACATGAACAGTGACATCACCTACCTTGAGACCAGATCTAGATGGTGCCCAGCTACCATTGCCGACCATTCTGACCTGGGACTGAATAGATGGTCCCAGTTAGAAAGAGAAAAATAGTAGAACAAAACTCAAATTCCTAAAAAAAAAAAAGGGAGCGAGACTTACTGGACCGGTAGAGACTGGATAAACCCCGAGACTATCACCTTGAGATAATCCTTAAACTTGGAATTTAAACTACTCCAAGAGGTCACTTTTCAGCCAATTGACAGACTGACCCATAAAATAAATAATATCATTTGTGAGTATTGTGCTCCTCAAACTAATTGTCTAGATGAAACCGAATGGTTAACATTTACCAGAGATGACAAGGCTAGGGGGACAGGGAAGCAAGATTAATGGAAATACAACAGCCAACGTGGAAATAACAAGAATGTTGATATACTGTAAAGAATGTAACCACCGTCACCTTAGTTATGTAGTGCTGCTATAACAGAAATACCAAAAGTGGATGGTTTTAACAAACAGAGGTTTCTTCTCTCACAGTCTGGTAGCCTTGAAGTCCAAATTCAGGGCACCAGCTCCAAGGGAAGGCTTTCTCTCTGTTGGCTCTGGAGGAAGGTCCTTGTCATCAATCTTCCCATGGTCTAGGAACCTCTCTGCATAGGGACCCAAAGGACACTCTTTGCTCCTGGCACTATTTTCTTGGTAGTATGAGGTCCCCATGTCTCTCTGCTCGCTTCTCTCTTTTATATCTCAAAAGAGATTGATTTAGGACACAACCTAATCTTGTAGATTGAGTCCTGCCTCCTTAAAACCTCCTTAGCTACCATTAATCCCAACTCATTTACATCATAGAGGTAGGATTTACAACACATAGGAAAATCACATCAGATGATAAAATAGTAGACAATCACACAATACCAGGAATCATGGACTAGCCAAGCTTATACACATTTCGGGATGATAGAATTCAACCTATAACATCACTGAACAATATGTATAGAAATTGCTAAATGAGAACCCTATTTCCTGTGTAAACTTTAACGAAAAACACAATAAAATATTAAAAAGAAAGGAAATGATATAGGGACAGCAGGAAAGTGACATCCAAAAGAATTAAGTTGGACTCCTACCTCCCACTAATACAAAAATTAACTCAAAGTGGATCAAAGACCTAAATGTAAGAGCTAAGACCATAAAGCTTTTAGAAGACAACATAGGTATTAATCTTCATGTCCTTGAATTAGAACCCCTACCTATTGCTGTTGAGTCAACTCCAACTCATAGTGACCCTATAGGACAGAGTAGAATTGCCCCATAGGGTTTCCAGGGAGTGCCTGGTGGACTAGAAATGCCAACCTCTTGGTTACCAGCCATAGTTCTTAACCAGTATGCCACCAGGGTTTCCGAATTAGAGGTTTCCTAAATATGATACCTAAAGCACCAGCAACAATTTAAAAAAATAAATTGGATTTCATCAAAATTAAAAACTTTTGTGCATCAAGGGGCATTATCAAGAAAGTGAACAGAAAACATATTGAATGGGAGAAAATATTTGCCAAACATATATATGATAAGGGTATCAAATCCAGAATACATAAAGAACTCTTATAAACCAACAACAAAGAGAAACAATCTAATTTTAAAGTGGCAAAGGAATTGATATTTCTCCAAAGAAGATATACAAATGTCCAACACGCACAGGAAAAGCTGCTCAAGATCATTAGTTATTAGGAAAATGCAAATCAAAACCACAATGAGGCACCATTTCACACCCACTAGGATGGCTGGTTAAGCACTCAGCTGCGAACCAAAAGGTTGGCAGTTCGAACCCACCAAACAGCGCTGTGGGAGAAAGACCTGGCAATCTGCTTCTGTAAAGATTACAGCCAAGAAAACCCTACGGGGTTGCTCTGTCACATGGGGTTGCTATGAGTTGGAATCGAAATCAACAGCACCCAATAACAACAGCAAGTAGGATGGCTATAACAAACGAAGTGTTGGTAAAGATTTGATGCAGTTAGACACCTCATACAATGATGGTGGGGATGGAAGATTGTTCAGCTGCTGTGGAGAACAGTTTGTGTTCCTCAAAAGTTAAACATAGAATTACCATATGGCCCAGAAATTCCACTGCACATTATACACCCAAAAGAATTGAAAACAGATACTGAAACAAGTACATGTGCATAGCAGCATGTTTCTGTTTACAGCAGCAATATGTTCATAACAGCACTATACACAATAGCCAAAAGGTTGAAACAGCCCAAATGTCCATCAGTGGACAAGCAAATTGTGATATCTACATACAATGGAATATTGGTGTTAGGTGCTGTTGAGTCGGTTCAGATTCATAGTGACCCTGTATCCAACAGAACAAAACTCTGCCCGGTCGTGTGCCATCCTCACAATCGTTGTTAGGCTTGAGCCCATTATTGAAGCCAGACAAAAAAAGGTCATATAGAGAGAAGGGGAAGAAATTGCTTAATGGAGAAGGAGTTTCCTACTGGGCAAATGAAACTTTTTGGGAACTAAACAGAGGTAGCGGTTGCATGGCATTGTGAATGTAATAAATACCACTGGATGGTTCACTTTAAAATAGTTAATTTTATGTCATTTGAATTTTATTCTGTTTTTTAAAAAAGTCAATAGCAAAAATTATCCCTTTCACACACACACACACACACACAGCAGACATGGTGCTCACTTCTTACTTGGTTTCAAAAACAAAAACATTCATTCATTCATTTAGCCCGATAACTTTATAAAACTATATTGAAATCTAAGCAGATGTTATAAATTAAAGTTATAAATAATTTGGAGCATTAATGCATTTGACTCTGGGAGCCTAAAGATATAGGAGATAAACATGAAATTTAAAGTCTCTTTTGCATTAACTTTTCAAGTACATTAACATACTTATACCTATCTGTGATGATGAAAATATCATTCCGCCTCTGCTAAGGCCTATATATATCAATCAACTTTTGACACAACAAGTTTCTTATGTAATGTTAGGAATATGGAGCAGTAAAACACTGTGCTTCAACTTCTTGTCCCATCACACCTGAAGAATAGGACATACCTACTTTTTACTATAAATTTCAGGGCTCTCCGTATTAGACTCTAAAAACTATTCTTTATAAGAACTACAAAATGTATCTTAAACATATTCACAATGATGTTCAAGTCTTGCCGAAAACACATTTGATAGACTTATTTGGGACATTTTTCAAAAAATATACTAAAGATTTGTTCTATTAGATTCTCTAAAGTCTGTCCTTATATATAGGCCTTTATACATCCATCCAGCAAATATATGTGGAGTGCCAACTATGAACTATAAATAAACTGTTGAACAAGCTGCTAGAATTGACAAAATGAATGAGCAACAGTCTTTTTGTCGCTGAAGGAGCTTTTAAAATAATGGCTTCTCCTTTATGATCACTGATGGTGAATATAATCTGACACTTTTTCTGTGATGTAAACTATTCATAACCCCTTTTTTTCCAAGATATATGAGATAAATCCTTCTGAGATAAAATTGTTTTTATAAAATAGAATTTAGGAAGAGACAGAAGTACCTGTTTTTGTTTCTGGGATCCAGGTAGTTCTTTATGTTCTTTTTAAACCTAATATGCTCTTGGAGATTTTTTTCGCAGCTCCTTACTGTGGGCCGGGCACTGTACTTTACATGTATGATCATTTAATCCTCATAACAGCTGTGTGGGTTAAATACTTTTATCATTATTTTATAGTGGACTCTGTTGTTAGTCACTGGTGATTAGTATTCTGGCAATTTTTCTGATGTTGTGATCAGTCTAATGCTTACCAAGTAACAATGTCTCTGAGGTGATTTTCATTTAGTCTAATTTTAATTTGGAAATTGCAGTCATCTCATCCAGTTTACAGATTTGGAAATTCCAAAATTTCTTCTAAACACCTATTCACTCCCTATCCCCTTAAAAAAATTAACCAAACAATAACCATATCCACCTACATATAAAACATGTTGCCTGAGGCATCTGGGTCACCATCATCTTCTTTTTGGAACTGGGAATTTTCTAATCCAGTGTGCTAATACACTGCCTTTTTACCCCCACCCATCCACTAATAAAAGAAATTAGGAGGAGGCGGGGCCAAGATGGCAGAATAGCCAGATGCTTCCTGTGATCCCTCTTACAACAAAGACTAAAAAAACCAAGTGAAACAATTATGACAAGCTAGGAGCCCTGAACATCAAAAGCAAAGTTAGAAAATGGACTGAGCGGCAGGGGGAGGGAGAAATGGTTCAGAAGCGGAGACGAGTTACCAGACCTGAATCACTGGGATCCCTGAGGCACCATTCCCGGGAGCAGGTGTGGCGGGCTGGTGGTAGCATTCGGCCACAGTTTCCTCATGGAGAAGTGGCCAGCCGCACAGCCTACTCACACCTCCAGAACCAGAGAAGAACAGCATTCTTGGTAAAAGCTAAGTACTTGTGTATATTTTACAATGCTCCCAGCCCCCAAGCCAGCTTCGGTGGCTGTTGATTTCCCTAGGCCTGATGTAGGCCATGTTGAGCACCCTGGGCCATCCTCCCAGCCTTGGAGTAGGAATAAAGTCATAATTAGTGGAAAAGATAATTTGCCAGCTCCACTAACCTGGGGAGCTCAGGACAAAAGCAGCTCCCATCCAGGCATAAATGATCTGTGGACTTTAAATACCTTTCCCCCCTGTATGGACCTGTGTGGGCCTATTTCAGGATAATAGGCCTTTGTTGGCAGACTGCAGCCATTTCAGCTGTGCAGTGAAGAGGTAGGTGTTTGATATTTGACAACACTTTGCCTATTAAATAGGGTCCTTACTTACCCACATCAGGGGCATAAGGACTGATGGCTCCACTCATGTCACCCAGGCACCTACAACAGGGGTTCAAGGGTAACTGGTACCTCCCAGGCCAGACAAACAAAAGCAGTGGGTGCCCATGGTCCATCTGCAGAACCCACCCACCTCTACACTCTAGGCAACGGGGACGCGCTTTCCTCACAGACATTCGGGGGATGGTTCTCAGCTCCCTGCCTTATTCAGAGCATGACCCCCTGCTGCAACCAGATACCGGTACCTACACCAATCATCCCTGCCCCACTAAGACTGTAGGACAGAGTCTGTATCACACACTTGATGAACAGCTACCTGGACACCCGAGCTGAATTCATACAAGAAAAGTGAGTGGACTCCTAGACTGATATATCTGATAACAGCTCTAGCTATCTGGGGACAGGCAAAAATAAGCTAGCTCACTCAAGCAACCCATTTCAGCATATCAAAACAAAACAAAACAAGCTGCTAGGATACAGTAAGGAAACATAAAATAAATACAATAACTTATAGATGGCTCGGAGAAAACAGTCAATATCAAGTCACATAAAGAAACAGACCATGATCGCCTCAAAAACTCTCAAAACAAAGAACCAATGGCTCTTCTGGATGAAGGTGTCTTCCTGGAATTACTAGATGCAGAATTCAGAAGATTAATATACAGAACTCTTCAAGACATCAGGAACAAAATTAGGAAAGAGATCAGGCAATACGCACAACAGTCCAAGGAACACACAGATAAAATAGTTGAAGAAATTAAAAAGGTTATTCAAGAACATAATGAAATATTTAATAAGCTGCAAGAATCCATAGAGAGACAGCAATCAGAAATTCAGAAGATTAACAATACAATTACAGTAGACAACTCAATAGAAAGAGGAGCAGAACTGAGCAAGTGGAAGGCAGAATTCGTAAACTTGAAGATAAAGCACTTGGCACCAATATATTTGAAGAAAAATCAGATAAAAGAATTTTAAAAAATCAAGAAACCTTCAGAATCATGTGGGACTCTATCAAGAGACATAACCTATGAATGATTGGAGTACCAGAACAGGGAGGGACAACAGAAAACACAGAGACAATTGTTGAAGATTTGTTGGTGGAAAACTTCCCTGATATCGTGAAAGATGAGAAGATACCTATCCAAGATGCTCATCGAACTCCACATAAGGTAGATTCTAAAAGGAAGTCGCCAAGACATATTATAATCAAACTTGCCAAAACAAAAGATAGAGAATTTTAAGAGCAGCTAGGGATAAGCGAAAAGTCACCTACAAAGGAGAGTCAATAAGAATAAACTCAGACTACTTGGCAGAAAGCATGCAGGCAAGAAGGCAATGGGATGACATATAAAGCATTGAAGGAAAAAAATTTCCAGCCAAGAATCTTATATCCAGCAAAACTGTCTATCAAATATGAAGGTGAAATTAGGACATTTCCAGATAAACAGAAATTTAGGGAATTCGTAAAAACCAAACCAAAACTACAAGAAATACTAAAGGGAGTTCTTTGGTTAGAAGATCAATAATATCAGGTATCAACCCAAGACTGGAACACTGGCCAGAGCAATCAGGGGTCAACCCAGACAGGGAAATCACAAAAATAAATCAAGATAAAAAAAATGCTCACAACAGGGAAACAGGGATGTTATTATGTAAAGGAAGACAACATTAAAAAATAAAGAGGGACTAAGAAATGTAGTCATAGATCTTTCATATGGAGAGGAAGACAAGGCGATATAAAGAAATGAAAGTTAGGTTTAAACTTAGAAAAATAGGGGTAAATATTAAGGTAACCACAAAAGAGACTAACTATCCTACTCATCAAAACATACAAGGAAAAAATAGAGACTCAGCAGAAACAAAATCAACAACAACGAATAAGAGGGAAAGGCAATATATAAACTACTCAGCACAAAAAATTAAGTGGGAAAAAGAAACTGTCAATAACAGAAAAAAAGACATCAAAATGACAGCACTAAACTCATAAAAAAAAAAAAAACTCATACCTATCTATAATTACACTGAATGTAAATGGACTGAATGCACCAATAAAGAGAGAGTGGCAGAATGGATTAAAAAACACGATCTGTCTATATGCTGCCTACAAGAGATACACCTTAGAGACACAAACTGAAACTCAAAGGATAGAAAAAAATATATCAAACAAACAATCAAAAAAGAGCAGGAGTGGCCGTATTAATGTCTGACAAAATAGACTTTAAAGTTAAATGCACCACAAAGGACAAGGAAGGACATTATATAATGATTAAAGGGACAATATACCAAGAGGACATAACCATATTAAATATTCCTGAATCCAGTAACAGGGCTGCAAGATACATAAAACAAACTGTAACAGCATTGAAAAGTGAGATAGCTCCACAATTTTAGTAGGAGACTTCAACACACCACTTTCAGTGAAGGACAGGACATCCAGAAAGAAGCTCAGTAAAGATACGGAAGATCGCATTTAGCACAATCAACAAACTTGACCTCATAGACATATACAGAACACTCCACCCAACAGCAAGTATACTTTTTTTCTAGTGCACATGGAACATTTTCTAGAATAGACCACATGTTATGTCATAAAGCAAGCCTTAGAAGAATCCAAAACATCGATATATTACAAAGCATCTTCTCTGACCCTAAGGCAATAAAAGTAGAAACCAGTAACAGAAAAAGCAGGGAAAAGAAATCAAACACTTGGAAACTGAACAATATCCTGCTCAGAAATGACTGGGTCATAGAAAACATTAAGGATGGAATAAAGAAATTCATAGAATCCATTGAGAATGAAAACACTTCCTATCAGAACCTTTGGGACACAGTGAAAAAGCAGTGTTCAGATGTCAATTTATATCAATAAATGCACATATACAAAGAGAAGAAAGGGCCACAATCAAAGAATTATCCCTACAACTTGAACAAATAGAGAGCAAATAAGAGGAACCCTCAGGCACCAGTAGAAAACAAATAATAAAAATTAGACAAGAATTAAATGAACTAGAAAACAG
Organism: Elephas maximus indicus; assembly: GCF_024166365.1. NCBI lineage: Eukaryota > Metazoa > Chordata > Mammalia > Proboscidea > Elephantidae > Elephas > Elephas maximus. The sequence continues at coordinate 69,108,810 of NC_064820.1, forward strand.
TGGAGACAATTAACAAAGCCAAAAGCTGGTTCTTTGAAAAAATTAACAAAATTGATAGACCATTGGCCAGACCGACTAAAGAAATACAGGAAAGGAAACAAATAACCCGAATAGGAAGTGAGATGGGCTATATTACAACAGACCCAACTGAAATTAAAAAAATCATATCAGATTACTATGAAAAACTGTACTCTAGCAAATTTGAAAACCTAGAAGAAATGGATGATATTCCTAGAAACACACTGCCTACCTAAACTAGCACAAACAGAGGTAGAACAACTAAATAGACTCATAACAAAAGAAGAGATTGAAAAGGTAATCAAAAAACTCCCAACAAAAAAAAGCCCTGGTCTGGACAGCTTCACTGCCGAGTTCTACCAAACTTTCAGAGAAGAGTTAACACCACTACTACTAAAGGTATTTCAGAGCATAGGAAAGAACAGAATACTCCCAAACTCATTCTATGAAGCCTGCATATCCCTGATACCAAAACCAGGTAAAGACTCCACAAAATAAGAAAATTACAGATCTATATTCCTCATGAACTTAGATGCAAAAATATTCAGCAAAATTCTAGCCAATAGAATTCAACAACATATAAAAAAAAAAAAATTCACCATGACCAAGTGGGATTCATACCAGGTATGCAGGGATGGTTCAACATTAGCAAAACAATTAATGTAATCCATCATATAAATAAAAGACAATAACCACATGATTTTATCAATTGATGCAGAAAAGGCATTTGACAAAGTTCAACACCCATTCATGATAAAAACTTTCAGCAAAATAGGAATAGAAGGAAAAGTCCTCAACATAAATAACGGGCATTTATACAAAGCCAACAGCCAACATCATCCTAAATGGAAAGAGTCTGAAAGCATTCCCCTTGAGATCAGGAACCAGTCAAAGATGCCCTTTATCACCACTCTTATTCAACATTGTGCTGGAGGGCCTAGCCAGAGCAATTAGGCTAGACAGAGATATAAAGGGCATCCAAATTGGTACGGAAGAAGTAAAACTATCTCTGTTTGCAGATGACATGATCTTATACACAGAAAACCCTGAAGAATCCTCAAGAAAACTACTGAAACTAACAGAAGAGTTCAGCAGATTATCAGGATACAGGATAAACATACAAAAATCAGTTGGATTCTTCTACACTGACAAAAAAGAAATCGAAGAGGAAATCACCAAATCAATACTATTTACAGTAGCCCCCAAGAAGATAAAATACTCAGGAATAAATCTTACCAGAGACGTAAAAGACCTATACAAAGAAAACTACAAGACACTACAGCAAAAACAAAAGAGAGCTACATACGTGGAAAAACATTCCTTGCTCATGGATGGGAAGACTTAACATTGTAAAAATGTCTTTTCTACCAAAAGCAATCTATAGATTCAATGCAATTCCAATTCAAATTTCAATGACATTTTTAACGAGATGGAGAAACAAATCACCAACTTCATATGGAAGGGAAAGAGGCCCCAGATAAGTAAAGCATTACTGAATAAGAAGAATAAAGTGGGTGGCCTCACTCTACCTGATTTTAGAACCTAATATACTGCCACAGTAGTCAAAACAGCCTGGTACTGGTAAAACAACAGATACATAGACCAATGGAGCAAAATTGAGAATCCAGATATAAATCCATTCATATATGAGCAGCTGATATTTGACAAAGGCCCAAAGTCAGTTAAATGGGAAAAAGACAGTCTCTTTAACAAACAGGGCCAGCGTAACTGGATATCCATCTGCAAAAAAATTAAAGAAGACCCATACCTCACACCATGCACAAAAACTAACTCAAAATGGATCAAAGACCTAAATATAAAATCTAAAACGATAAAGATCATGGAAGAAAAAACAAGGACAATGCTAGGAGCCCTAATACATGGCATAAACAGTGTACAAAACATTACTAACAATGCAGAAGTGAAACTAGATAAGTGGAAGCTCCTAAAAATCAAACACCTACGCTTATCCAAAGATTTCACCAAAAGAGTAAAAAAGATTACCTACAGACTGGGAAAAAGCTTTTAGCTATGACATTTCCAATCAGCATCTGATCTCTAAAATCTACATGATATTGTAAAAACTCAACTACAAAAAGACAACCCAATTAAATAAATGGGCAAAGGATACCAACAGGCACTTCACGAAGGAAGACATTCAGGAAGCTAACAGATACATGAGGAAATGCTCACGATCATTAGCCATTAGAGAAATACAAATCAAAACTACAATGAGATTTCATTTCACTCCAACAAGGCTGGCATTAACCCAAAAAATAATAAATGTTGGAGAGGTTATGGAGAGACTAGAACACTCACACACTCCTGGTGGGAATGTAAAATGGTACAACCACTGTGGAAATCAATTTGGCACTTCCTTAAAAAGCTAGAAATAGGATTACCATGGGATCCAGCAATCCCACTCCTTGGAGTATATCCTAGAGAATTAAGAGCCTTTATATGAACAGATGTATGCATACCCATGATCATTGCAGCACTGTTTACAATAGCAAAAAGATGGAAGCAACCAAGGTGCCCATCAACAGATGAATGGATAAATTATGGTATATTCACACAATGGAATACTGTGCACCAATAAAGAAGAATGATGAATCCGTGAAACATTTCATAACGTGGAGGAATCTGGAAGACATTATGCTGAGTGAAATTAGTTGCAAAAGGGCAAATATTGTATAAAACCACTATTGTAATACTGGAGAAATAGTTTAAACGAGAAGAAAATATTCTTTGATGGTTATGAGAGGGGGGAGGGAGGTAAGGTGGGAGAGAGGTTTTCACTACTTAGATAGTAGATAAGAATTATTTTAGGTGAAGGGAAAGACAACACAATATAGGAGAGGGCTGCACTATTGGACTAAACCGAAAGCAAAGAAGTTTCCTGAATAAACTGAATGCTTCCAAGGCCAGCGTAGCAGGGGTGGGGGTTTGGGGACCATGGTTTCAGGGGACATCTAAGTCAACTGGCATAATAAAATCTATTAAGAAAACATCCTGCATCCCACTTTGGAGAGTGGCTTCTGAGGTCTTAAACGCTAGCAAGTGGCCATCTGAGATGCATCAATGGGTCTCAACCCACCTGGACCAAAGGAGAACGTAGAACACCAAAGACACAAGGTAATTATGACCCAAGAGACAGGACCACATAAACCAGAGACTACATCATCCTGAGACCAGAAGAACTAGATGGTGCCTGGCTACAACCAATGATTGCCCTGACAGGGAACACAGTAGAGAACCTGAGGGAGCAGTAGGACAGCAGTGGGATGCAGACCCCAAATTCTCATAAAAAGACCAGACTAAATGGTCTGACTGAGACTAGAAGGACCCCAGAGGTCATGGTCCCCAGACCTTCTGTTAGCCCAAGACAGGACCTATTCCCAAAGCCAATTCTTCAGACAGGGATTGGACTGTACTACGGGATAGAAAATGATACTGGTGAAGAGGGACCTTCTTGGATCAAATAGACACATGAGACTATGTTGGCATCTCCTGTCTGAAGGGGAGATGAGAGACAGAGGGGGTCAGAATCTGGCCAAATGGACACAAAAATAGAGAGTGGAGGAAAGGGAAAGGCGTATGTTATCTCATTGCAGGAGAGCAATTAGGGAGTATATAGCAAGGTGTATATAAATTTTTGTATGAGAGACTGACTCGATTTGTATACTTAAAGCACACACACACACACAAAAGAGTGCCAGAAAACTTCCACCAAAAAAAGTAAAATAAATTAGCATTAACCAGAACACTTTTAGAGTGAAAGAGATACTGTTAACCGAAATAAACTAGGGCTGTGCTCGGGAAATCAGAATGTACGATCACCCTACTTACTCATAATGCTTCATCTTTTGTTCCACATCTGCTCTCAGTTCTACTGTTTTCTACAAGTGTACTGTTTTCTAGCATTACTTTTTTGACTTAAACAATTAAAACTTTTGAATCTGAAGAGTCTAAGGTGTACACATAATTGTTTTGAGGTACAAGAAGTCACATTTTTTTCATAATAATTTCCAATAACAGTGTTACTCTTCTCCATCCTGTATTGGTGAATCTGTTTTTTAAAAGGTGTATAAATTACTTTGGTAATATTTCTTTTATTTAATATGAGAAAAACTCCATTTCCCCCGTCTCCCATACACAAACATAAAGTCCTCTTTCCTTTTACTAGAACACTGACTACAGTTTTGAAAACAGGTTAGATAGTCTAGAAAAGCTAATGGGATTGAAATCCTCTGGACTGGTGCTCTCCAAAGTATAATGCCATCGATTGGGGTCAAGGCAATCCATTGGCATGTATGAATGTAACAAAAAGATTTATGTTTATCTAAACAGAAGAAAAATTAAGTTTTAGTAATATTTAATGAGGATTGACATTGGCATTCTCACCTACATATCTTGGTAATATGCAGTGTTAGCTAAGGGAAAACTGGGACTTTGACAATACAGAAGGGTTAACTAGTTTGTTTGCTTTTCATGTATTGCAATATACTGAAGTTTATATGTGCCCAGTTAAATGGATTTTTGGATTTCATTATCTAGCTTTAGCTAAACTGCTAGCACAAAGTAGACAAGAGACTTAAAAAGAATCCTGTGAAGAAATCAGATTGAAGATAATACTAATAGTGCAAAGGCAAACAAGAAAATGGAAGAGCTAACACACCTCCTATATAAACTTTTTATAATTAACTAACAGTGCCATATAAGTTATAAAAATTAATGATTAAAAAAGTCAAATCATATATGACATCATCCAAAAACATTAAAAATTATGAAAAAGCTGTTTGAAATATGGCTCTACAATTTATTCTAAAATAACATTTCATCTTTATTCCACCCTTTTAACTTCATGTTTTTTAATGTACATAATACAAGTAAATATAAATTTACAAATAAACATACACATATTAGGGTTGTTCTTGAGCAGAGAAGTTTGGGTTTAAATAACCATACTAACACCCAGGGGGAATGCAACCTTTCCATCAGAATAACCAGCCTGATCTAGAGCACAGTATTTAACATTTCTCAGTTGTTAAAATGGGTGGCCCAAATTCAGAATTTGCTTCAAGCTAAAGCCCCACAGAACTTGATCACCAGAGTTGCTAGCAAGTACCAGAGTTACATCTTTTCTGCTCAGTTCATTATATTGTCACTGCTTATTAACAGTAATAAGCACACAAATGCTTAAAGCAGGCAATAGATAAGGAAAAAGCAGAAAATTAACAATCAGGTCATCAGTTTTTAGAAAACTGAATTTTGTTTTTTAAATACCTTTGAAATTATGTATTGGTCAATCAACAAAAACTGGTTGCCAATGGGCGAGTTTATACTTAAGCTCTAAATAATTAGCATATAAAATCATTTTACAATGAAATGTAATATCACTCAGGAATGTAATATTAATTTAGTAAAAGATAGACTATAGCTTACTTTAGAGATTTCACTTTTCATGTACCAACCAATCCCCTTAAGTAGTCTCATGCTATGAAATTTATGAAAATTAAGCTAAATTGTCTGAAAGGAGTACCGTTATGTATGTCTAGTTTGTTCAATGCCAAAACGAGAGACATTTTCCCATAGGTTTTTGCTCAAATAACTGGACTGAATGAAATTCTCAAAGTAGAAGATATAAGATTAATATGATGATCATAAGTTACAAATGGTAGTTGTAACAATAATTGAAATAAGAAAACATGAATAAAGTTTAAATTTAGAAAATGCTGTTATGGGAAAATGAGTATATTGGTGCCTCATTTTTTTTTTATTGTACTTTAGGTGAAATTTTAAAGCTCAAGTTAATTCCTCATACAAAAATTTATACACATATTGTTTTGTGACATTCATTGCAATACCCACAATGTGACAGCACACTCCCCCTTTCCACCCATGGTGCCCTTAAATCCATTTGATCAGTTCCTGTCCCTACCTGTCTTCTCATCCTGCATTTGGACAGGAGCTGCCCATTTGGCTCATATATCTGATTGAACTGAGAACCACAGTCTTCACGTGTATTATTTTTTGTTTTATAGTCCTGTCTAATCTTTGTCTGAAGAATAGGCTTCAGGAATGGTTTCAGTTCTGGGTTAATAGTGCATCCAGGGGCCATAGTTTTGGGTGTTCCTCCAGTCTGTCAGACCATTAAGTCTGATCTTTTTATGTGAATTTGAGTTCTGTTCTACATTTTTCTCCTGCCCTGTCTGGAACCCTCTGTTGTGTTCCCTGTCAGGGCAGTCATTGGTGGTAGCCAGGCAACATCTAGTTCTTCTGGTCTCAGGCTGGTGGAGTCTCTCGTTCATGTGGCCCTTTAGTCCTTTGGGCTAATATTTTCCTTGTGTCCTTGGTTTTCTTCATACTCCTTTGTTTCAAGTGGGATGGGACCAATAGGTGTATCTTAGATGGCTACTAGCAAGCTTTTAAGACCCCAGACGCCACTCACCAAAGTGGGATGTAGAACATTTTTTTTTTAATAAACTTTGTTATGCCAGTTGACCTAGATGTCCCCTGAAACTATAATCTCCAGGCCCCAGCCCCAGCTACTTGGTCCCTCAAAGTGTTTGGATGTGTCTAGGAAACTTCTGTGGTTTTGCTTTGGTCCAGTTGTCCTGACTTCAACTTTTAAGCTATAGTTAAAAATTGTAATTGTAGACCAGAGAGTATAATAATACATGAGAAAACTAAAACCCAAAGAAGTCAGATAACTTGCCTCGACTGAGTGACAAAACCAAGTCTCCCGATTCCATATGGATACCATGCTCTTTGCTAACTTTACTGCCCCTGCCCTTAAGATCCTTAGTGGAAGAGGGTAACATTGAAAAAATGCCAGGAATACAACATACCACTCAGTGAAATCAAGGTATGTTTGGTTCATGGTACCTGTGTTTATAATGAGGCTTCTGAGAACCTATCTGAACTGAACAAGCTTTAAAATAATAAGTGCCTACATCTTCTAGGTTTCCACAGACATGCAGCTCCAGTTACGAGAAGGCAGTTTCCACATGGTGCACATAGGATGGATTATCTGCACTTTGAGGATGATAGCCGTGGATGGTGGTTTGACATGGATATGGTGATCATCTATATTTACTCAGTGAACTGGATCATTGGATTCATTGTCTTCTGCTTTCTTTGCTATTTTTTCTTTCCGTTTTAGGAATATTCATACTTAATTCAGTTGAACAATCATATAAGACCTAGATGATGTAAATAACAGTTACTTAAACATTTTTTTAAATGTGATTCAAAGTTTTTATAATGTTTCCTTGTACAAATTGTTGGTGTGTTTATGGAAAGCCTGGGAATAATGGGATTATTTATTGATGTTTTTCATGTAACAAATTAAACTTTATTTAAGAGCTTATCTATCCAGCACTTAGCAGCAATGCACTATTAATTTCATCAATTCTTCTTGGTTTATGATTTGGGGGCTCCAGTTTTACAGTGTTACTTTTATACTTTATTGTAAAGATTGAGGTTTTTCCTCCATTTAAAAAATAGTAAAAATACAAAACGAAATGACAATCTGGGTAGATAGAATCTTTATTGATAAAATATTTCATCAATCACCAGCTATTCTCAGGCAAAGTATATGCATTAAAGATATACCATATTCTCTGGGAACTAATCTAGCAGGGTATATTTGGTTTGGTTTCCAATTATCTCTACTTGTGTCCGTTCTATCACCAAGAAAGCAGACTGTGTGTTTTGTACAGACCTAATAATAGCTTCAGTGAAACATTTTTTATTAAAAGAGAATAGTAAATACAAAAAAAAAAAATCTATGAAACTAACCCCCCCAATAGACACTTTAAGGAAATATATTCACACTTCCAGAATTTCAAGATTAATCACCCCAAAAATAAGTAATTTACCGACTTTCTTAGGAATCTCAAAGAGCAATGCATGTCCAAAATGTAATTTAGTAATTTGTTTAACTAGGAAATTGTCAAATATATTGTAAATGTGCAATAAAGAGTGGCTTTTAAAATTTGTTCAGTTTATTAAGTGATTTAATGTCTGAAATAAAGAATTGTTGGAAATATGCTTATAGATGAATCGAAGGAAAACCTGACATTTACTTTTATTAATAATTACAATAATCCTTGGAACTAATGTTTCTTTTATTAAAAAAAGAAAAAAGAGAAGAGGTGAATTGTCCCAATGCAGGAAGTATCTGGGGCAAGTGTCTAAAAGTGAGAAAACTGAAGCACAGAGAAGTAAGCATATTTATATTATGTAACCTTTTTTTAACCTAGGACAAAAGTTTTGATTATGAACTACCAATCCAACATTCCTACAATACTGTGTCATATACCTGACAACCCAAGAAGCAAATAAAAGTAGGTGAACTTATCATGGCACTGAAAATACTATCGCCTTTCGAATAAATTGGGATGGATCAGGCTTAACAGTTCTGTTTATGAAGTCAAAATCGGGCCTAATTACTATTGACTATTTCAATAAAAGCACTTGACTGATGGTATATGATGTTCTAAGAAATATAGAAAAATGATATACATTTTTGTCCTAACACTGTTTTATGATCATGTTTAAAATTATGCCTGTAAAAGAAAACAATAGTGTACATCAGATGTCATCAAATCCAGAAAGCAGAAAACTACAGTTTAGAAACAGATAAATTTGTGCTCATATTTCATAATATATAAATAAATTTGGCTTGCAGTTTAGTGTCAAAGAAACCTTAGTGAAACAATGTTGTCACCAAAGCTCAGTATTACTTTATAGAAATAAAAATGGATATTTATAATCACTAATTTATTGCTCAAAGTTATGATAATATAAAGGAAAAAATATCAGCCCTCCTAAAAAATATATTATGACTGAAAAATTAACAAAACAAATATGGGAACAATTTGTAAGAGCATTCTTCTAAGGAAATTCATGATTAATTAAAAATACGCCTTGATTCATTCCTAAATTACTTTAAAATTTTAATTATACATAAAATAACTCAAAGGTACTATATACACAGATTTCTCAGAGAAAGTTCATTCGCAATATATATTTGTTGGTCATATCAGTGACATGTATCAATTATATCAATTTATAGCTCTGTTGTCTATAAATGTGAATATACATATATGTTATGTATGTTTATATAAATATATATGTGTGTGTATATATATCCTTTAGGAGTCCCTGGGTGGCACAAACAGTTAAGCACTCAACTACTAACCAGCAACTTGACAGTTGGAACCTCTTTAGAAGCACCTTGGAAAAAAGTCCTGGTGATTTGTTTTAGAAAGGTCACAGCCTTGAAAACCATGTGGAGTGCAGTTCTACTCTACAACACAGGGGTTTGCCATGAGTCAGAATGGACTCGATGGCATCTCGTTTGTTGGGTATGCTTTTCTGTTTTATATATATCACTTAAATTTGTACCCTTAAAAACAATAAAATATATTCTGTAGGAACATTCAAAATGGATTGATTATATGCATCTTGATTATATAACTTTATCTGTAAATTACATCACTTGTCATTAAAATTAAAAGTAAATTTAGAAAATAAGTATAAGTTATTGATTTCATTTTAAATATTTTTAAATTCCATAAAAATGGAGCTAAAAACTGCTACATCTTAGGAAGCTGCAAGCGTTTCATAGAGCTTGCCAATTTATGAGAAGACATAAAACCTGAGATCAGAAAGAAACCGTCAATTTTCTTCTGGCATCTAGCACACAGCGTTCAATAGATGGTTGTTGAATTTATAAATAAAATACACAAATGAGTTTTAGAGTAAAACAAATTATTTATTATACTCTTCTTATTTAGTGTCTTTCACAGTATCAAGCACATAAAAACTCACTTTTCTAAAAAGTACTAAGGAAAGAAAAAGAAGAAAAATCCTAAAACTAGCCAAGTGCAAAATTTGGCCTATGTAGTACTGTGTAATAAGTTTAATTTTCTCAGCTGTTGCTATCAATTTTTATTTCCACTGAGCTTAATTATAAGGCTTAATATTTTAAATTTTCAAATGTTCATAAAAACTAAAGAATATGCCTAAATCGAGACATATTTCTGAATATTTTCAGCAATTTATTTCTTGAATGTAAAAGCAAATTAACAAACCCAAACCAATTTATCTTATACTCAGCAGAAACTCTTGTTAGGCGCCATTGAATCGGTTCCAATTCATAGGGAACCCTATGTACAATAGAACGAAACACGGCCCAGTCCTGCACTGTTCTCTTGATTGTTGTTATACTTGAGCCCATTGTTGCAGCCAGCGTATCAGTCCATCTCATCCAGAGTCTTCCTCTTTTTTGCTGACCCTTTGCTTTACCAAGCAGGATGTCCTTCTCAGGGACTGATCCCTTTTGATAACAAGTCCAAAGTACGTCACACAAAGTCTCACCATCCTTGCTTCTAAGGAGCATTCCAGCGGTACTTCTAAGACAGAGTTGTTCATTCTTCTGGCAGTCCATGGTATATTCAGTATTCTTCATCAGCACCATAATTCAAATGCATCAATTCTTCATATTCATTGTCCAGCTTTTCCATGCATATGAGGCAATTAAAAATACCATGGCATAAGTCAGGCAAACCTTAGTCCTCAAGGTGACATCTTTGCAGCAGATTTGCCCAATACGTCATTTGATTTCTTGACTGCTGCTTCCATGGGCATTGCTTGTGAATCCAAGTAAAATGAAACACTTGACAACATCAACACTGTCTCCATTTATCATGATGTTGCATATTGGTAGACTTGTGAGGATTTTTGTTTTCTTTATGTCAAGGTGTAATCCATACTGAAGTCTTTGGTCTTCATCAGTAAGTGCTTCAAGTCCTCTTTACTTTCAGCAAGCAAGGTTGTGTCATCTGCATATCACAGGTTGTTGATGTATCTTCCACCAGTCCTAATGCTGCGTTCTTCATATAATCCGACTTCTCTGGTTATTTGTTCAGCACAGATTGAATAAGCATGGTGAAAGGATACAAGCCTGACACATACCTTTCCTGGTTTTAAGACATGCAATATCTCCTTCTTCTGTTTGAACAACTGCCTCTTGGTCTAAGTACAGGATCCGCATCAGTACAATTAAGTGTTCTGGAATTCCCATTCTTTGCAATAATATCTGTAATTTTTTATGATCCACACAACGTCAAACGCCTTTGCATAGTCAGTGAATCACAGGTATTCTCCGCTTTCTGCCGAGATTCATCTGAAATCATTAATGATAACCCTCGTTCTTTGTCCTCTTCTGAATCTGGCTTGAATTTTGGCAGTTCCCTGTTGATGTACTGCTGCAATTGTTTTTTTAATAATCTTCAGAATAATTTCACTTGCATGTGATAGTAATGATATTGTTCAATAATTTATACATTCCATTTGATCACATTTCTTTGAAATGGGCATGAATACGGATCTCTTCCAGTTGGTTGGCCAGGAAGCTGTCTTCCAAATTTCTTGGCATAAATGAGTGAGCGACTCCAGCATTGTGTTCATTTGTTGAAACATTTTTCAGTGGGTATTCCGTCAATTCCCAGAGCCTTGTTTTTCTCCAGTGCCTTCAGTTCGGTGTGGACTTCTTTCTTCGACATCTTTTCTTCCTTTTGCTTTAGCTACTCTATGTTCAAGAGCAAGTTTCAGAGTCTCTGCTGACATCCATTTTGGTCTTTTTTTTTTTTCTTTTCTGTCTTTTTAACTGCCTTTTGCTTTCTTCACGTATGATGTTCTTGATATCCTCCCACAACTCATTTGGTCTTCAGTCATTAGTGTACAATGCATCAAATTTATTTTTGAGTTGGTCCCTAAATTCAGGTGGAATAGACAAAGTAATACTTTGGCTCTTGTGGACTTGTTTTAATTTTCTTCAGCTTCAACTTGAACTTCATTGTTGGTAGGTGCCATCAAGTCAGTTCTAACTCATAGTGACCAAACACTGTCCGGTCCTGCTCCATTCTCATGATCATTGTTATGTTTGAGCCCATTTTTGCAGCCACTATGTCAATCCATCTCACTGAGAGTCTTCCTCTTTTTTGCTGAGCCTCTTCTTTGCCAAGTATGATGTCCTTCTTCAGGGATGGACCCCTCCTGATAACAGGTCCACAGTATGTGAGACATAGCCTCACCATCCTTGCTTCTAGTAGGCATATTCTGGCTGTACTCCTTCCAAGACAGATTTTTTGTTCTTTTGGAAGTCCTTGGTATGTTCAGTATTCTTCACCAAAACCATAATTCAAAGACAGTCATTCCAACAGAACAAGGGGATATTGGGTGGTTTAAAGCCAGGAAAGGTATGTGTCAGGGTTGTATTCTTTCACCATAACTTGAACTTATATATAAGCAATTGATGGCCTTGTTCTCCATCATCTCTTTGCACAGATGTACTCAATTTGATTCCTTGTATTCCATCCGGCAAGGTCCACGTGTATAGTCGCTGTTTATGTTGTTTAGAAAGGGTATTTCCAATGAATAAGTTATTGATCTTGCAGAATTCTATCATGTGATCTCCTATGTCGTTTCTGTTACTAAGGCCACATTTTACACCTACTGATCCTTCTTCTTTGTTTCCAGTTTTTGCATTTCAACCACCAGTAATTATCAATACATCTTAATTACATATTTGGTTAATTTCAGACTGCAGAAGTCGATAAGAATCTTCAATTTCTTCATCTTTGGTATTCATGGTTGGTATGCTAATTTGAATAATAACAGAAGCTAAGGGAATTAATCTAAATTAGGCAGAGTGTAAGGAATCAGAATTTATATTGTATAAAAACTCCACTGTGAATCAACATATTCAAGAATGGAAAAGAAATCACAGTATTTCTGTCTGCTATATTATTAAGTGCCATTCTAGTATTAAATGCTAAATATCACAGTAGCACCACCATCGATTTCACTTTTGCCTTGGAATCTTTCTCCTAAGATACATGTAATGGCATGAACCCTGCCCCGCAAAAAATTTATCATTGTTTATAAAATTTTTCACTGAATGTCTTCTGTATGATTAAATGAAGAACCGGGTTCTTAAAAACTTAATTTTTATCTGGGTCATTTGTTAAAGAAGGTTTTATAGAAGAGTATTCTCTGATTAAAGGCAATGACACAGTCTCTGATTCTTCATAGAATTTTGAATGAAGCCAGAGGACACTGTTATCTAATACAGTGTTCCTAAGGTTCTGAATACTGTAACGTGCTCAACTGTTACTGTTTCTTGAAGAGTTTCTGATTTTCAGTAAATTCTTAAAGAATGTTACAGTTTTAACAACAACAGCAATGTGCTTTTCTTCAGAACATGTTATCCTCGCTTTTTCTTGCGGATAACTATAATGAGAATTGTTTTTACACATTTGAATTTTTCTTCCATAAATCTTTGAGAAATATCATTAAGAAGTGTCTTTAAAGTATATTAACATCCTATTATAGTAATACATGTCCACTACAATAAATATCTTACAATCATGCATCTGTTATAGTGTCAGAAAAACAAATACTTTACATTCCCTCTGTTCTTCAGAATCTCTCATACAGTACAATAGGTACACTTTGTTGTACATCATCTTTTTTATTTCAACACTTCTAAAAACAGTTTATTTTTTAAACTTTCTCCCAACACACATACCCATCAATCTATTAAGTACTACAAGACACAGTCCTTGTAAACTTCCCTTACTTTCACATTTTTATAAGTCTAAAAGAGCTTTACCCAAAGAATATCTATAAGCAAACCAAACACACACACATACACACACACACAAGCAATCCAGTTGCCTTCGAGTTGATTCTGACTCGTGGCAACCCCATAAGTTTGAGTGTACAACTGTGACCCATAGGGTTTTCATGGTTGTGACCATTTAGAAGCAGATTTCCAGACCTTTCTCCCAAGGCGCCTTTGGATGAGTTTGAAACGCCAACCTTTTGATTAGTAGCCCACCACTTAACTGTGCCACCCCAGGACTCTAGTAAGCAAACAGAATTGTTAAATAACTTGCCACTAAAATGAACTTTTATTATTGGTAACAGCACTTAACTACCGATATTGCTCTTACAAGAACCTAGTAAAAAATTTGCTTTATGGATGTAATCTTGACTACCAACAAAACCAGTGAGAGGAAAAGGGAAGTGAGAGAAGACAGAAGCTAGTATTTACTTATGGAAGAGCTATGTCTTAGATACTTTGCTGATCACATTAACATGTTATCTCATTTAATATTCTCAGTACTCCATGAAATCAGGTGATATCCTCATATAACACTGAGGAAGAAAGGTAATGTAATGAGACAAAGTCACACAGTTAGAAAAGTGATCAATTGAACTTAATTTCTGACTAATTCCAAAACCTGTTTTCACTGCTCTATATTGTCAGCAATATCTGATTACTTGGAGCCTCAGGGTGCAGTGGTTAAGGCTTGGCTGCTAACCAAAAGGTCAGCAGTTCAAATCCACCAGCTGCTCCTTGGAAACCTTATGGGGCAGTTCTACTCTGTCTTTTAGGGTCACTATGAGTCAGAATCAACTAGACGGCAATGGGTTTCATCAGGTATTTGATTACTTGATGAAGTTGGATATTCACTGAGGAAGCTTCTGTAATAATACTGCTAAAGAAGCTTTAGGAACAGGAAATGGTCTGGATCAAGAATGCAAGTATGAACTACTTGCACTTTCTTCATGACAGTTTTCATTGCTTATACCAATGAAAGATTCTTAATATCTGCAGGACACTTTTTTTTTAATTGAACTTTAGATGAAGGTTTACAGAACAAACTAATTTCTCATCAAACAGTACACACACTGTTGTATGACATTGGTTAACAACCCCATGACATGTCAACAGTCTCCCTTCTCAACCCTGAGTTCCCTATTACCAGCTGTCCTGTTCCTTCCTACCTTCCAGTCCCTGCCCCAGGGCTGGTGCGCCCCTTTAGTCTTGTTCTGTTCCCTGGGACTGCTCAATATTTGGCTGAAGGGTGAACCTGAGGAGTGACCTCATTACTGAGCTGAAAGGGTGTCTGGGGGCCATACTCTCAGGGTTCCTCTAGTGCTGTCAGGCCAGTAAGCCTGGTCTTTCTTTTTTGAGTTAGAATTTTGGTCTACGTTTTTCTCCAGCTCTGGTCAGGACCCTGTATTGTGATCCCTGTCAGAGCAGTCAGTGGTGGTAGCTAGGCACCAACTAGTTGTACTGGACTCAGTCTGGTGGAGGCCGTAGTAGATGTGGTCCATTAGTTCTTTGGACTAATCTTTCCCTTATGGCTTTAGTTTTCTTCATTATTCCTTGCTCCTGAAGGGGTAAGACAAGTGGAGTATCCTAGATGGCCACTTACAGGCTTTTAAGACCCCAGACACTACTCACCAAAGTAAAATGTAGAACATATTCTTCATAAACTCTGTTACACCAATTGAGCTAGATGTTCCCTGAGACTATGGTCCCCACAGCCCTCAGCCCAGCAATTTGGTCTCTCAGGGAGTTTGGAAGTGTCAATGGAGCTACCATGACCTTGCCTTGTACAGGTTGTGCTGGCTTCCCCAGTGTTGTGTACTGTGCAGGACACTAATACGCAATACTACTTTTGATGATACTTTTCACTCTGTATACCAACATTGATTCATGGTGGCTACCTGGCATGCTATACTGAGAAGGATTCTGAGGTTACATATTGGCTTAGGATGAAAAAGGGGGGAAATGCCCTGATCCACTGGCAGTGTCTATCAAATACAGGGAATGATGAGAGAGAATCTGTATTCATGTTATAAGTTTGCTATCCTTGGATCCCAAACCCAAAGAGGGGCAGAAATCCTTTCATGTTTTAGAAGCTGGTCTTACTATTAGTTGAGGGGAAAAAGAAAATTTAGTGACTACCATTAATAACACTATTGCATATACCAATTTAGCTGTGAGGTATGATTATTAATAGCAAACTTTTACAATTCTATACTTCTTATTTTGCTTTAAAACAAAATAATACTAGGAACTTAATTTTAAATTACATAGATGATTTTAAAAACAATGAGGTAGCTGTTATATAGTTTAATTTTCTCATTTTGGAAAAATTCACCTCTAAAAAAGACATATTAGTCCTGGTTTGCAAGTTCTACAGGACTAAATGAGCACTAATTGCAATAACTACTCTGGTCCCAATTTTTTAAAAGGTAAATCAGGCACATTGGAGTACAGCCATCAACCTAGATCAAAAGTCAATTATAATAATGCTTCTTAAGCCTCCATGTTTAAGATTCAACATTAAATCTTGTTAAAATGCATATTTTTATTCAGAAGGTGTTAGGTGCCGTCGAGTTGGTTCTGACTTATAGCGACCCTATGCACAACAGAACAAAACACTGCCCAGTCATGCGTCATCTTCAAAATTTTTGCTAAGCTTGAGCCCACTGTTGCAGCCCCAGGGACAATCCATCCCATTGAGGGTTTTCCTCCTTTTCACTGACACATTATTTTGCCAAGCATGTTGTCCTTCTCCAGGGACTGATCCCTCCTAATAATATGTCCAAAGTATGCGAGGCATAGTCTCATTATCCTTGTTTCTAAGGAGCATTCTGGTTGCACTTCTTCCAGGACAGACTTGTTCCTTCTTTCGCAGTCCATGGTATATTCAATATTCTTTGCCAACACCACAGTTCAAAGGAGTCAATTCTTCTTCCATCTTCCTTATTCATTGTCCAGCTTTCACATGCATAGGAGGCAATTGAAAATACCGTGGATTGGGTCAGGTACACCTTAGTCTTCAAGGTGGTATCTTTGCTTTTCAACACTTTAAAGAGGTCTTTTGCAGCCGATTTGCCCAATGCAATGGGTCTTTTGATTTCTTGACTGATGCTTCCATGGGTGTTGATTGTGGATCCAAGTAAAATGAAATCCTTGGCAAACTCAATCTTTTCTCCTTCTATCATGATGTTGCTTACTGGTCCAGTTGTGAGCATTTTTGTTCTCTTTATGTTGAGGTGCAATCCATACTGAAGGCTGTGGTCTTTGATCTTCATCAGTAAGTGCTTCAAGTCCTCTTCACTTTCAGCAAGCAAGGTTGTGTCACCTGCATAACGCAGGTTGTTAATGAGTCTTCCTCCAATCTTGATGCCGTTTTTATTCATATAGTCCAGCTTCTCGGATTATCCTCTCAGCATATAGATTGAATAGGTATGGTGAAAGGATACAAGCCTGATGCACACCTTTCCTGACTTTAAACCATGTAGTATCCCCTTGTTCTGTTACAACGGCTGACTCTTGATCCATGTACAGATTCCTCATGAGTACAATTAAATGTTTTGGAATTCCCATTCTCTGCAATGTTATCCATAATTTGTTATGATCCACACAGTCGAATGCCTTTGCATATTCAATAAAACACAGGTAAACATCTTTCTGGTATTCTCTGCTTTCAGCCAGGATCCATCTGCCATCAGCAATGATATCCCTGGTTCCAAGTCCTCTTCTAAATCTGACTTGAATTTCTGGCAGTTCCTTGTCGATATACACCTGCAGCCGCTTTTGAATGATCTTCAGCAAAATTTTGCTTGAAAGTGATATTAATGACATTGTTCGATAATTTCCACATTTGGTTGGGTCACCTTTCTTGGAATAGGCATAAATATGGATCTCCTCCAGTTGGTTAGCTAAGTAGCTGTCCTCCAAATTTCTTGGGATAGACGAGTGAGCACTTCCAGCGCTGCATCCGTTTGTTGAAACATGACCATTGGTATTCCGTCAATTCCTGGAGCCTTGTTTTTCCCAATGCCTTCAGTGCAGCTTGGACTTCTTCCTTCAGTACCATCATTTCCTGCTCATAGGGTACCTTCTGAAATGGTTGAACGTCGACCAGTTCATTTTGGTATAGTGACTCCATGCATTCCTTCCATCTTCTTTTGATGCTTCCTGCATCGTTTAGTATTTTCCCCTAGAATCCTTCAGTATTGCAACTCGAGGCTTGAATTTTTTATTCAATTCTTTCAGCTTGAGAAATGCTGAATGTGTTTTTTTGGTTTTGTGTCTCCAGGTCTTTGCACATATCATCATAATACTCTGTCTTCTCAAGCTGCCCTTTGAAACCTTCTGTTCAGCTCTTTTCCTTCATCATTTTTCATTTTGGTTTAGCTACTCAACATTCAAGAGCAAGTTTCAGAGTCTCTTCTGACATGCATCTAGGTCTTTTCTTTCTCTTCTGTCTTTTTAATGACCTCTTGCTTTCTTCATGGATGATGTCCTTGATGTCATTTCACAACTCGTCTGGCCTCAGTCATTAGCATTCAACATGTGAAACCTATTCTTGAGATAGTCTCTAAATTCAGGTGGGATATACTCAAGGTCATACTTTGGCTCTCATGGACTTGCTCTGATTTTCTTCAGTTTCAACTTGAATTTGCATGGGACCAACTGATGGTCTGGTTTACAGTCGTCCCCTGGCCTTTTTCTGACTGATATTGAGCTTTTCCATCGTCTGTTTCTACAGATGTAGTCGATTTGATTCCTGTGTATTCCATCTGATGAGGTCCATGTGTATAGTTGTTGTTTATGTTGGTGAAAAAAGTATTTGTAATGAAGAAGTTGTTGATCTTGCAAAATTCAGTCATGCGATCTCTGGGATGGTTTCTATCAGCAAGACCATATTTTCCAACTACCGATCCTTCTTCTTTGTTTCCAACTTTCACATTCCAATCTCCAGTAATTGTCAGTGCATCCTGATTGCATGTTTGAGCAATTTCAGACTGCAGAAGTTGGTAAAAAATATCAATTTCTTCATCTTTGACCTTAGTGGTTGGTGTATAAATTTGAATAATAGTCATATTAACTGGTCTTCCTTGTAAATGCATGGATATTATCCTACCACTGACAGCATTGTGCTTCAGGATAGATATTGAAATGTGCTTTTTGACAATGAATGCAATGCCATTCTTCTTCATCATTCCCAGAGTAGTAGACCATATGATTGTCCAATTCAAAATGACCAATACCAGTCCACTTCAGCTTACTAATGCCTAGAATATCTATCTTTATGCATCCCGTTTAGTTTTTGATGATCTCTAATTTTTCTAGATTCATACTTCATAAATTCCATTTTCTGATTATTAATGGATGTTTCCAGCTGTGTCTTCTCATTTTGAATTGTACCACATCAGGAAATGAAGGTCCTGAAAGCTCAACTCCATCCACGTCATTAAGGTCGACTCTACTTTGAGGAGGTAGCTCTTCCCTAGTTGTCTTTTGAGTGCCTTCCAAACTGGGGGATTCATCTTCTGGCAGTATATCAGACAATGTTATGCTGCTATTCATAAGGTTTTCACTGGCTAATTCTTTTCAGAAGTAGACTGCCACGTCCTTCTTCCTAGTCTGTCTTAGTCTGGAAGCTCAGCAGAAATGTCTCTGCCATGGGTGACCATGCTGGTATTTGAATACCTG
This sequence comes from Elephas maximus indicus, assembly GCF_024166365.1. Classification (NCBI taxonomy): domain Eukaryota; kingdom Metazoa; phylum Chordata; class Mammalia; order Proboscidea; family Elephantidae; genus Elephas; species Elephas maximus. Next base: position 69,128,212 of record NC_064820.1, read on the forward strand.
TGGCAATGCTTCCAGCATCACAGCAACACAGAAGCCCCCACAGTATGACAAATTGACAGATGCGTGGGAGAGTTAATTCCTGCATATTGGATACCAGTAGTTGTACTCTACTGGTATTTACTGGTATCCAATATACAGGAATTATAATGAATTATAAATAATTTTACATAAAATCTGGCAGATAAGGTTTTTGAAATTCCATGGTGGGTTTCAAATTGTAGATAGCAATGCATAGGTAACTTATTTAAGATCCATAATTCAAACTTTTTTTTTGGATAAAAGGTGTTTCTCCACTTTCTTCCATCACATACCCTTTCACCTGAATATCACTATCTAGAATCTATTTAAGTAGAACAAATGTGAGATTATATTTGTCACTAATATCACCACACCTAGAGGTATAGAATGAAATATGTTACGGCAGTTCTGCTTACTTCCAATTCTTACTATACATTATAATTGCAAAAATCAAGAGAATTACTTATTGTCCTGGGTTTATGACTTAAAAAAATTGCTTAAACTTTCTTTCTTCGTTTTCGTCACCTGTAAAACTAGTGCTTAACACGGCATAACAATGCAGGATTCCTCTGGGATAAAATTTAATGTACAAGAAAATTAGACAACAGACTCAAAAGTGCATTAAAAATCTGTTTATGTAAGGACAAGGCAATATTTACCAATTACATGACACTGGGCAAGTTAGTTAACCTCTCTAATTTTTAATTTCTTAATATAAAGAATGGAAACCCTGGTGGCATAGTGGTTAAGTGCTACTATGGCTGCTAACCAAAAGGTCAGCAGCTCCTTGGAAACTCTATGGGGTAGTTCTACTCTGTCCTATAGGGTCGCTATGAGTCAGAATCAACTCAAAGGCAACAGGGTTTTTTTTGGAATATAAAGAAAAAATAATGTTGTGGATTAAAAGAGAGATTACTAGTGAAAGCAAGCACTCAATAAATATGTGATTTTCTTTTCTTTCCCCTAATTTAAAACACTTATTTTTTAAAAATCTGTAGAAAAGATTTTATTTTTTAAATTATATTAATAAAATACAAATGCTTTATTGTTGTTTGTGCACAACAATGCTGCCAACTCAAAGAATCCTTAAATACCCCAACTAAATCTTATATTCCCTGAAACTGAGAGTCATCGTATAGCAATGAACTGAGTCATTAAGAGAGATATCAGGCAAAATTGGATTAAAAGCAAAGTTTCTAGCCTACAGAATAAAGGACTGCTTATAGTCTCTCAGAAATCCTGGTGGTGTAGTGGTTAAGAGCTATGGCTGCTAACCAAAAGCTCAGCAGTTCAAATCCACCAGGTGCTCCTTGGAAACTCTATATGGCAGTTCTACTCTGTCCTGTAGGGTTGCTATGTGTTGGAATCGACTCGATGGCAGTGGGTTTGGTTTTTTTGGTTTATAGTCTCTCATGTATCCAACATTTGTTTTAACCATAGATTTTGTAGTATCATAGCACATGACTACTGGCACAAGGCTACACCAAGAAGAGCATTTTTCTGAGAAATGCATTGGTCTTACACTAAACTTACAAACTTAGAAGGCTGAGGAGTGTGATTTCCTAAGTAATATTCCTCAGAAAGTCTTATGTTTAATGAAATAAATGTTATCATTTTGGATATTCATTAATTTTCTTAACATTTAATGGTTCTTTAAAATTTTGAATTACAGTGTTATTTCTTTTAGTGTTTAGCATATAATGGTATTTCATTTTATTACCATAAATTTGATCCTAAAAAGATGGTCTTAATAATTTTTTTCCACTGGTACTTTTTAGGTTCAGCATGAATACTACATTACATGCCACTCCATACCAATTCAGGGCAAAAGGAACCTCATTTTACTTACGGTTATGACTTTGTGTTAACAGTACCATAAACACCAGTGATATAACAATAAAATTTAGTCAGAGAACATAGTGCTCTGTCTGGCCATAACTCTCAGAATATCACATCAAATTACTTTTAAGTTCATTAAAACAATACTTATTTATTAAAAAAAAAAACTTACACATACTAAAAGACAATAAAGGATTACAGAATAATTGAAGTATAATTTTTAACTATAATTGTATACAATGATCACTTCTTTTACATAAGGCTCTTCTTGATGTAGTAATAAGAACAACTTTTAATATTTTGGCATCATTTCAATGGTTATGTCTGTCTTCCAGGTACTAAAATATTTTACCACAAATTCTATGATGTTTTCTTTCCTAGAATGGTAACAGTATCTAACTAAGAACAAGTTGTTTTCATATAATCTTCCTTTTATTTTTCTTGGAAACTTGAATCCATTTTCTCATTAAAAAAAAGAATTATAATATTTGGATTCTCAGACTAGTCCACAAAAGTCCATGTAATCTATATAATGTATTAGAGGCATAACACTAGTACAACAATTCAACTACACCTAACCACCATCTAGAACATATGGATATTCCTAGGTATACTACTAGGCACCAAGAATACATTTACCTCATTCAATAGCAACACCTACCCCAGATGTGATAAGGTGGTGGTTAAAGAAAGGAAGATCCTCTTTGGAGTCACCAGCACATTAAAGGCAAAGCTGTATAAGAGAAAGGGGTTTAGATCAGCACTATCAAACAGACAGGTAATGCCACTCAAATATATAATTTTAGATTTTCTAGAAGCCACATAAAAAAGTAAAAAAAAAGATTAATTTTAATAATATTGTTAATTCAAAATACGATTTTTACATAAAATTTTAAAATTATTAATGATATACTTTACTTTTCTTTGTACCATGTTGTTGGAAGCCATTGAGTCGATTCCAACTCATTGCAACCACATGTGACAGAGTAGAACTCCCCTCACAGGGTGTTTTTAGCTGTAATCTTTACAGAAGCAGATCTCCAGGTCTTCCACAGAGCCACTGGGTGGGTTCAAACCACCAACCTTTCCAGTAGCAGCTGAGCGCTTAATCAATTGTGCCACCAGGGAGTCTTCAAAATGCAGTATTAATTTCACACAGCACATGTCAATTTGGACTAGCCACATTTCAAGTGTTCAGTAGGCACCTGTGGCTAGTAGTTGGCTACAGTATTGGACAGCACAGGGTTATATTAATTGAATCTATCAGGATTCAATCAGGGAAGCAAAACCACTATGTGTATTATGGAATAAGGAATTTATTGTAGGAATTACACCTTACACAATTGCGGGAAGAGCTGGGGAAGTAAAGGTCTAAGAAGAAGAATTTCAGTATCGAAAAATGTTCCTGAAGCATTAGCACAGGGAGCATTCAGGGAAATCTGGAAACTAAGCAAATTCAACTGTTAAAGTGGGTCCACAGAGCAGAGCTGATCTAAGTAAAACTATTGCCTCTGTTGTTAGGTGCCATAGAGTCAGTTCTGACTCATAGCAACCCTATGCACAACAGAACAAAACATTATCAGTCCTGCATCTTCCTCACAATCATTGCTATGTTTGACTCCCATTGTTGCAGACACTGTGTCTATCCATCTCATCGAGGGTCTTCCTCTTTTTCATGGACCCTCTACTTTACCAAGCATGACGTCCTTCTCCAGGGACTGGTCCCTCCTGATAACATGTCCAAAGTATGTGAGATGAAGTCTAACCATCCTTGCTTCCAGGGAGCACTCTGGCTGTACTTCTTCCAAGACAGACTTGTTCATTCTTCTGGCAGTCCATGACATATTCAGTATTCTTCACCAACACCATCATTCAGAGGCATCAATTTTTATTCAGTCTTCCTTATTTTGTCTTGCTTATTATTGCCTCTGTGTAACTATAATTTCTGTTAGCCCATAACCAAAAGGCAGGTCATGGGTTGGAGATGCTCTTGGTCACAGAGTCAGCAGGAAGAGGAGCTGGGAGCAGAGCAGGAAAGAAAAAGGACACACAAGAGGAACTTACTGGCACCTCTGAGTTAGCTTCTTAATGCCAATAACTGCAAAGACCTTCATAGTGTGATGGCAGCTGTTTTGCTTCTGCCTTTCAAATCTCATGCAAATTTCTCTTTTGGTCAACTCTACCTGGCACCATACAGGGAAGAAAATTCTGGGAAAAAGCATTTCCAGGTTAGCTAAATAGGCACTGTACAAAACTACAGTAGAACTTCAGAGGAAAACAGATTCTGGGAAAAGGGGTTCTTGACTAAGGTCTATTTTAGCCAAGTTGACAAAAGTATAAAACCATTACAGTCAATTATGTCTAACCAGTGTCAGACGCAGCTCTGGACTGAGAAGTATCTATTATATTTGTATGGGTGATTCTTCACTAAAAAAAGAAAGAAAGAAAATAACATTTGTTCAATGCTAAATATATGCCAGGTACTATCAAGGTGCTTTTCATACATTATCACATTTAATTCTCATGGAAATCCTAACAGACTTCTGTTATCACCCCCACTTGGGTTAAAGAAGATTAACTTTCCAAAAGTCAGACAGCTACCAATTGGTGAAGCCAGGAATCAAACTTGGATATACTTAGCTCATGAGGCTGTATTCTTTCCACTACACCTTCTAATAGTCAAATTCTTAATTTACAGACTTCCACTAAAATAGTAACAGAATAAAACAAAAATTTCATGGGCCTTCCATCTCAGTGCAATTTCTATGGGCTCAGTAGTCTGTGCCATGTAGATACCCCTTCCAAAGTGAACCCTTTGCCACTGAGTCAATTCTGATTCATAGCGACCCTATAGGACAAAGTAGAACTACCCCATAGGATTTCCAAGGGACAGCTGGTAGATTCGAACTGCCAACCTTTTGGTTAGCAGCCATAGTTCTTAAGCACTGAGTTATTATTCTAAAAAAGAAGCACAACACCTAGGGTTCCTCTTTGGGTTCCAGGGTTACATATATCTCATTTGTGTGTGTTACTCTGACCCATTTACAAAGTAACCCGAAAAGCTGCCAGTATTGAGTGTTGTTATTGTTGTTAGGTGCCATCAAGTTGGTTTCTACTCATAGCGACCCTATGTACAACAGAATGAAACACTGCCCAGTCCTGCACCATCCTCACAATCATTTTTATGCTTGAGCCCATTGTTGCAGCCACTGTGTCAATCCATCTCATTGAGGGTCTTCCTCTTTTCATGGACTCTCTACTGTACCAAGCACGGGGTCCTTCTCTAGGGTCTGGACCCTCCTGATAACATGTACAAAGTACGTGAGACTCAGTCTCGCCATCCTCGCTTCTAAGGAACACTCTGGCTGTATTTCTTCCACGACAGGCTTGTTCATTCTTCTGGCAGTCCATGGTGTATTCAATATTCTTCACCAACACCATAATTCAAAGGCATTGCTTCTTCTTTGATCTTCCTTATTCTTCGTCCAGCTTTTGCAAACACATAAGGCATTTGAAAACACCATGGTTTGGGTCAGCCACACCTTAGTCCACAAAGTGACATCTTTGCTTTTTAACACTTTAAAGAGGTCTTCTGCAGCAGATTTGCCCAAAGCAATAAGTCCTTTGATTTCCTGACTGCTGCTTCCATGGGCACTGATTATGAATCCAAGTAAAATGAAATTCTTGACAATGTCAATCTTCTCTCCATTTATTATGATGTTGCTTATTGGTGAGGATTTTTGTTTTCATTACGTGAAGGTAAAATTCATACTGAAAGCTGTAGTTTTTTATCTTCATCAGTAAGTGCTTCAAGTCCTCTTTGCTTTAACAAAGCAAGGTAATGTCATCTGCTATCACAGGTGGTTATTGAGTCTTCCACCAATCCTGATGCTGCATTCTTCTTCCTATACCCCAGGATCTCAGACTATTTGCTCAGCATACAGACTGAATAAGTATGGTGAAAGAATACAACCCTGACACACACCTTCCTTGATTTTAAACCATGCACTATCTCCTTGCTCTGTTCGAACAACTGCCTCTTGGTCTATGTACAGATCCCTCATGAGCACAATTAAGTATTCTGGAATTCCCATTCTTCACAATGCTATCCATAATTCATTTTGATCCTAAAGTGGAATGCCTTTGCCTAATCACACAGACAAACATCTTTCTGGTATTCTCTGCTTTTAGTCAAGATCCATCTGACATCAGCAACGATATCAAAGCTTCTACATCCTCTTCTGAATCCGCCTTGAGTTTCTGGCATTCCCTGTCAATGTACTGCTGCAACCGCTTTTGAATGATTTTCAGCAAAATTTTACTTGCATGTGGTATTAATGATATTGTTGGATTATTTCCACATTCTGTTGGATCACCTTTCTTTGGAATGAGCACAAATATGGACCTCTTCCAGTAGGTTGCCCAGCTGTCTTTCAGATTTCTTGGTATAGATGAGTGAGCACCTCCAGTGCTGCATCCGTTTGTTGAAACATCTCAATTGGTTGGCTAGGTAGCTGTCTTCCAAATTTCTTGGTATAGACGAGTGAGGGCTTCCAATGCTTCATCCCCTTGTTGAAACATCTCAGTTGATAGTCCATCAATTCCTGGAGGCTTGTTTTTCAACAATGCCTCCAGTGCTGCTTGGACTTCTTCCTTCAATACCATTGGTTCTTGATCATATGCTACCCCCTGAAATGGCTGAACATCGACCAATTCTTTTCGGTGCAGTGATTCTGTGTACTTCTTCCATCTGCTTTTGATGCTTCCTGAGTCATTCAATATTTTGCCCATGGAATCCTTCAATTTTGCAACTCAAGGCTCGACTTTTTCCTTCAGTTCTTTCAGCTTGAGAAATGCTGAGTGTGTGAGCGTGTTCTTCCCTTTTGGTTTTCTAACTCCAAGTCTTTGTGCATTTCATTATAATATTTTACTTTGTCTTCTCAAGATGCCCTTTGAAATCTTCTGTCCAGGTCTTTTACTTCATCATTTGTTCTTTTTGCTTTACCTACTTGATGTTCAAGCGCAAGTTTCAGAGTCTCTTCTGACATGGTCTTTTCTTTCTTTCCTCTCTTTTTAATGACCTCTTGCTTTCTTCATGTATGATGTCCTTAATGTCATTCCACAACTCATCTAGTCTCCCATCATTAGTGTTCAATGTGTCAAATTGATTCTTGAAATGGTCCTCAAATTCAGGTGGGATGTACTCAAGGTCATATTTTGGCTCACATATACTTGTAATTTTCTTCAGCTTCAACTTGAACTTGCATATGAGCAATTGGTGATCTGTTCCAGTCAGCCTCTGACCTTGTTCCAACTGATGATATTGAGCTTTTCATTGTCTTTTTCCACAAATGTAGTCAATTTGATTCCTGTGTATTCTATCTGGCAAGGTCCACATGTATAGTTGCCATTTATGTTGTTGAAAAAGGCATTTGCAATGAATAAGTCATTAGTCTTGCAAAATTCTATCATTTGATCTCCAGCATTGTTTCTATCACCAAGGCCATATTTTCAAACTACAGATCCTTCTTCCTTGTTTCCAACTTTTGCATTACAATTACCAGTAATTATCAGTGCATTCTGATTGCATGTTCAATCAATTTCAGACTAAGTTGGTAGAAATCTTCAATATCTTTGTCTTTGGCCTCAATTGTTGGTGGGTAAATTTGAATAATAGTCATATTAATCGGTCTTCCTTGTAGGTGTATAGATATTATCCTATCACTGATCATGTAGTGCTTCAGGATAGATCTTGAAATGTTCTTTTGACGATGAACACAATACGTTATATGGCCCAAAATAAAAGAAGACTCTTCAACAGATCCAGACTGCCAAACTGTTCTGCCATTTGAGACACAAGATCCAGCAGATCTGATGATGATTGAAGTGTCTCTGGGAGATGGGGCTGCTGTATGGAGCCTTTTGCAGTTCCCAACAGATAGACCCTTAGGATTTAGGGGAAAAGACCTGCCATCATCTGCAGATAACTACTCCCCTATTGAGAAATAGCTTTTAGCTTGCTCCCAGGGGCTTTAGTAGAAGTTGAAAGCTTAACTAACAGCCACCTTGTTAGCGTTCACCCTGAGCTGCCCATCAGAAACTAGGTGTTGTCTGAGCCACAAAGTCATAAAATTGAGCATGCCCAGAAACACTCCATTATAAAATCGAATGATACTGAGTTTGGACACACCTTGAAGGCACAAGTTGCATAAAGAAGTAGATCAAATACTTCTTCACCAGGGGATACAAGAATGATTCTACTGAACTGGAAGTTAAGATGGCAACCTAGCCACACTGGGTTCCTCATGCCTCTGAATCAACCGGCAATCAACAGGCAAAATGGTTATTGTCCTGGCTAAGAGTTCCTACTACACAGTAGGGGTAAACAAGAGTATGTCAGGAAAACAAAAGATCCCGTGGGGTTCTTCTTCATCTGTAACACGAGAATATCACCTGATTCATACAGTATTAACTAACATCAATGGAAAACTATAAATACCCAATTCAGGATGGGCTGGACACTTCAGGAATAAAAGTTTGGGGAGTTCCACCAGGCAAAAAACCATGACCAGCAGAGGTGATTGCTGAGGCAAAAGGAATATGAAATGAGTGGGCAGAAAAAGATAGTTACAAATACCAGCTAAGACCATCTGAAAGAGCCCTGGTGGCACAGTCATTAAGTACACAGCTGTTAACCGAAAGGCTGGTGATTTGAACTCGGCAGCAGCTCTGAAGGAGAAAGATGTGGCAGTTTGCAACTGTAAAGATTTACAGCCTTGGAAACTCTATGAGGCAGTTCTACTCTGTCCTATAAGGTCACTATGAGTCAGAATTGACTAGATGGCAACAGGTTTTAGTTTAATAAGACTGTACGACCAGTTGCAAAAACAAGGACTGTAATAGTTATGTGTATTTCTTCCTTAACGTGACATATGATTGCATAAAAATTAAGCAAATGTTTTTGTTTTCTTTCCTCTTTTATCCCCTTATCATCTAACCCAAGATGTGTTAATAATAAACCAAACCTGTTGCCTTCAAGTCGATTCTGACTCATAGAGACCCTATGGGACAGAGTAGAACTGCCCCAAAGGGTTTACATGGAGCAGCTGGGGGACTGAACTGTCAACCTTTTGTTTAGCAGCCAAGTTCTTACCACTGTGCCATCAGCTAACTTTATATCACAAGATGTGTATTTCATAGGCTAGCCACCTATTTCTCTGATACAGACACCATAACTAGCCAGCATCATAGGTTTCTGGAAGTCAGACTATTCTGGTTACTTTTTTGGCTTCAATGTCCATTAGAGTAACCATGCCCACCTTGTCATTGGTGACAAAGTGCCACAATTTGGTCCCTCACATCCTGGGATTCCATTATCTCTGTTGTGTTTAAAGATCCTAGTTCAATAGTAGCAGTTTCCACTGTAATTTCTGACCTACAGAGAAGAGACCACAGAGCTATTCAAGAATACTGAGGCTCCCCCCCATGAATTTTTCTCACAGCTTTGGTAACAGGGTAAGAGAGAACAGGTCTTACATGATAAATCTATTCTAACATTGCAATCTCCTAAAGACTTTGAGTATCTTCCTCTATAGTATAACAAGGCATTGCTGGCATTTGAACTTCATTTAGTGTAGACCACTGAATTCGTTTCTTCAGGCTGCCATAACAAATTACCATAAATTTGGTGGCTTGAAACAAACAAAATTTATTCTCTCACAGTTCTGGAGGTTAGAAGTCCAAAATCAAGGTGTAGTTGGGCTATGTTCCCTCTGAAGATTCTAGGAAGGGATCCTTGCATCCTCCTAACTTCTGGTAGTTGAGGACAATCCTTGACATTCCTTGTCTTGTAGGTGCATCACTCCAGTCTCTGCCTCCATCTTCACATAGCATTCTTTGGTGTGTGTGCATGTGCTTCTTCACATGGCCTTCTTGTAAAGACACCAGTCATTGGACTTAGGGCCCATCCTAACCCAGTATGACTTCATTTTAACTTAATTACATCCCCGTTTCCAAATAAGGTCATATTTACAGGTACTCAGGATTAGGACTTCAACGTATCTTTTCGGGGTACACAATTCAATCCACAAGTGCCCCCTCTGGTTCCATATTTCAGTCTACCAACCAAACTGTTAGAGTCTTTGCTAACTCCTTGAGATAAAACATTGAATCCAGAATCTTTCATTAGTGAGCCTGTATCAATAAATTCAATATGATCCAAAGTTACATTCTTTCCATCTTGATCACATACCCTTAATACCCATTCCCACACATATCCTCTAAATTTCTGTCTATATTAACTGAAAAAATCATGCAATTCTTTTTGGCGTGTATCACACCTCCTCATGAGTCACACTTTGTACCTCATCTTTTGCAGCCTTCTGCAACTTCAGTCTAGTTATAAATCTAGAAACAAGGAGGGATGATGGGGGTAGGTCCTGCGGGGAAGCCATTCCAGGTTTTTCAGATAAAAGGGGCTAACCTCCTCAGGCAGAGGCAGAAGGGCTGCATCTACTAGCCAAGACAAATGGAAAAAAAACATTGCCGTTGAGTCAATTCCAATGCATAGTGACTCTAGGACAGAGTAGAACTTCCGCATATGGTTTCCAAGGTTGTAATCTTTACAGGAGCCCTGGTGACACAGTGGTTAGAGTTCTGGACTGCTAACCAAAGGGTTGGTGGTTCTAAACCACTGGCAGCTCCATGGGAGAAAGATGGGGTGGTCTGCTTCCACAGAGATTAACAGCCTTGGAAGCCCTATGGGGTCGGAATCGACTTTACAGCTGTGGGTTTGATTTCCTAATCTTTACAGAAGCAGGCTGCCACATCTTTCTCCTGCAGAGTGGCTGCTGGGTTCAAACCACTGACCTTTCAGTTAGCAGCCAAGCGCTTAACCACTGCACCACCAGAGCTCTTCCTGGCAAAGGCAACTCAATTTATTTTAGAAGGCTGAAGTCTCCAGCTTTATAAGAATCTACTCATGTTTCCATTCCAGTTTGCAAAAGTACATTCTCTCCCAATCAGTGCCCACTCAGAAGAGGTTGGGAATTCATTGTGCACTGTAGTTCAGTCAACTCACAGGATGAGACACTGGGTTTAGTTTTCAGAAACCTACCTAATCCTTATAGCTTCAGGAGATAGGGTTTCTTTTAGGGCAGATATGGAGGCTTCCAGAGCCCTTGTGGTGCAGTGGTTAAGAGCTCAGCTGCTGTCAAGGGACAGCCCCAGCAAGGAAAGACCCTCACTGTGTGTCCTGGTAGATAATCCAAAGAACTGACACATGGCCCTTTCCAGATTCATGAATTCAGGGAAACTTACTGACATGGGCAAGCAGCTGCTCTCCAGTGGCGGCCTGCTGCAGTGATTTCCATGACCACCTAGCAAGGGACCCAAGCTTATATACCATTCCAGCTGGGACCAAGGCTCATTGTTTTCCTCCCACGTCCTTGGGCTGTCAGTGTTCCCAGGAGCTTCACATCCAGGCCCAGATGTTTTCCCTCTCGTTGCTAACGCATTCTTCGGCCTTGGCCGCTGGCCCAGTCACACCACTCCCAGCCTTACCCTAGCCCGAGTCCATCCCGAATTCATCCCCAGCATGCTTCGGGGAAGAGCATAGCTCATTCCATTAGGTAGGGGATGCATACAGCTGAATGGCATTGCCCTATAGCTGCTAACCAAAAAATCTGCAGTTTAAATCCACCAGCTGCTCCTTGGAAACCCTATGAGCCAGTTCTACACATGGCCACTGTGAGTCAGAATCAACTCGACAGCAACAGGTTTGGTTTTTGGTATAGGGGTTTCCAGGTCATTTATGCAGAGATTGAGTTGGGAATTCAAAGCCCTAGTCTCATCTTTTTCTTTCCCTTCTTTCTCTAGTGCAGTTAGAAGTAACCAACCAATGACATTATACTCCTTACTCTAAAATATTTTAGGGTAGCAGCTCAGGCTTAGGAACTCTGAGCTTAGCCTTCTACAGGTACTCAATTACAAGTATTTACAGGTGATAATTTGAACAACTGTTTTGCTGTGGGGGGGGCAATCCGAAACAGATCACAAGCAGGCTGGAATCCCGCAGACACTGGCTAAAGCTGTGGTCCACAGGCAGTCTTGATTTCTCTCTCCAGACAAGGTCTAAGCTCTCTTTCAAGGACTTTCACCTGATAAAGTCAAATTCACCCAGGACAATTGCCCCAACAACTGATTAAAACCAAACCAAACCCACAGCAGTCAAGTCAATTCCAACTCATAGCAACCCTGTAATAGAACAGAGTGGAACTGCCCCATTGAGTTTCCAAGGCTGTAAATCATTACAGAAGCTGACTGCCACATCTTTCTCCTGTGGAGACACTGACGTTTTGGTTAGCAGCCAAGTGCTTTAACCACTGTGCCACCAGGCTCTGTAACAACTGATTAGGGACTTTAAATACGAAAAGCACCTAGATCTTTGTCCGATTGAATAACTAAGAGAATGTGTGTGTATATGCTACAAAATGGCTGATACTTCCCTACTATCTTTTGTAGCGCTCTTACCCAGAAACATACCTGAAAGGGAATTCTGGGGAATGTAGCTTAGACTAGCCAAGCTGACATACCACGAAGCCATCATGCATAGTATGCTCAGTTGACAGTTATTTTACTAAATTTTCTTTGGGCTGTTTATACGAAATGATCAATCTTAAAATTAGGATAAATCTAAATTAAATGTGCATAATAAAACTTGTAATAATTCTTCTCTAGTACCATAAATGTTTTTAAATGTTCTATGTAGATAGTCTGGTTATCTACTGCTGAACAATAAATGACCTCAAATTTAATGGTTTAAAATAACAATCATTTTATTATATCTCACAATTTTGTGGGTCAGGAATTACCTGCATAATTCTTCTGTTCCACATGGCTTCAACCGAGGTCACTTAGTGCTATTCAGACCAAATAGACTGGTTTGGAGGGTTCAGGACAGCTTCACTCATGTAACTGGTTCCTTATTAATGATGGCTGAAAAACCAGATTCAGCTGAATCTGTTAAATGCAGCACCTATACATGGTCTCTCTAGCACAGCAGTCTCAGAGTAGTCAGACGTCTTACATGACGGCTCAGGATTCCCAGGGAGTCTATGAGACCCAAGAAGATGTTGCAGTTTCTTATGACCAGCCTCAGAAGTCCTGTAATAATATTTCTCCTGCTTTCTACTGGCCAAGCAAGTCACTAAGACCAGGCCAGATCCAAGGCAAGCAGAATTAGACTCTAATGGGAGGAGTAGCAAAGATTTTGTGGTTATCTCTTCATCTATCATACTCTGAAATCACTGCTTGAGTGTTAAGAAATACATAATCCTTGATAAAAAAGGATTATAAGATTGAAAAATGGGTCAACTGTATAGTTAATTTTGAATGCCTATCAGTAAAGTATTAGGGACTTTAATAATTATCATCATCATCTTTATCAATGCTTCTCACACTTTATTCTTCATATCAATCACCTAGGTATCTTGTTAAAATGCAGTTCTAGTCAATAAATCTGAGATAGGGCCTGATACAATGCATCTCTAGAGCTCTAGTTGATGCCAATACTACTGGTCTGATGACACATAATAATCTATGTCAGGGTCAACACTCTTCTCCTATAAAAGGTCAGACTGTAAATATTTTAGGCTTTGGAGGCCACATACAGTATCCTATAGTCATTTTTTAAAAACATCTTTAGAAATGTAAAAGTAAATTCTTAGCTACAAAAACAGGCTATAGCCTGGATTTGACCCAAAGGCCATAATTTACCTGTCCCGGGATCTATATCACTGTTTCTCAAATCTGATGCGTAGCAGAATCGTTTGGGGAGCTTAAAAATACTGATGCCTGAGTCCCGCCCCCAAATATTCTGATTTAATTGGTATAGGAATACAGATTTGTAAACACTTCCTAGGGATTCCGATATGTGGTAAAGTTGAGAACTAATGATCTATATCACCTCTCTTACCCACTTGAACCTTTTGTGATTAAATCTTTTTCAATATGTCTACATGACTGAATTAGTACAGTTTTTTTTTTTTTTCACTTCAATACAAAGGCTAGCAATCTAATTCAAGGAATAGCAAGCAAAGAGCTCATCCTTTCATCTACACACATCTGAACCCAATAGGAAGCCTGCCCTCAATAAAACCTGATGCTGAATTGACGGCTGTTAGAAAATAATGAGGAAGTAGGATGCTGGAAGAAAAAAGTGAAACAGAAAAATCTTCAAGTAAGTAGTGTGGTAAATTGTAAGGCTATGAAATGCAGAAACTACCATGTTGTTATCATTGTTGGGTGCCCTCAAGTAGATTTTAACTCACAGCAACCCCATGTAACGGGGTAGAACTGCCCCATAAGGTTTTCTAGGCTGTAATCTTTATGGAAGTGGATTACCAGGTCATTCTTCTGCAGAGCCGCTGGATGGGTTCAAACCACCAACCTTCAGTGAGAAGCCAAGCGCTTAACCATACCGCCACCAGTCTCCTATAAACTTGGTCAATTCAAAATAATCAGGGGAAATCTTTTAGAGGCTTTCAGAGATCTCAACTAGTAGAGTTCTGCTTTAAAGACTGAAGATTTATAATAAGCAAGTCAACACACAAATGGCTTGAGAAGTTTACCTGAAATGTTCTAAGTATTTTAAACTCTCAAATATATTTTACACTATATATTTTCATTAAAGCTTTTCCAAAGCAACAAAAACCAAGCTCACTGCCGTAGACTCAATTCCAACTCATAGTGCTCTGCAGTACAGAGCAGAACTGCCCCATAGCGTTTCCAAGGCTATAAATCTTTATCGAAGCAGACTGACACCTCTTTCTCCCACCAAGCGGCTGGTGGATTTGAATCTCCAACTTTTGGTTACCAACTGAGCACTTTCATCAGTGTGCCACCAGGGCTCCTTTAAAGGGTTTCCAAAGGAAGTTATAAATTCTTATTCAGTTCTCTTTGAATTAATATACATTTTATTTAATAGACATTTTTAATGCATCATATCTGCTACTTTTCTAGGCTACTAGCTTTAACTCTGAAATTCCTATTTTGATTAACACAATTTAAAAAGCCATTCTACATTTTCCATCCTTTCCAAGTAAAATTAATCTTAAGTGAAACATACATTTATTCAAAATTAAAACCAATAAATGGCTAAAGCTAATAGTAAATTATAGTGTAGCCAAGTAATATCCCATTTTCCTTTATATACTATCTTTTTTCTTTATACTTTCTGATGCTCTTGTTAAGTTTTCCTCGGTGAATTAGCTCTCTTTATGGCTTAAGCTCCTTGGCTGCATTCCCTTCTACTTTTAAAACTTTTGCCTAAAATAGTACCTCTGGACACAGTAAAACTCAACAACACATGGTTATAAGGTCCCCTCAATCATTCAAGCATTCAACAAACAAAAAAATTAGTCACTTAATAAATATTCACTGAATGAATGAATGGCCACTTACTCTCTAACTGATGCTCAATTCAAGTCTTGACCAGATCTAAACTCCACTTAAAGGCCAACCATTTCAGATATCAGAATAAAGTGCTCCTAACAAAACAAAAAAAATTTTTTTTTTTTTTAACCTGAGAGTCTATACACATCTTCTAATTTTAAAAAAGGGTTCAGAAATCCACCTGGTATCTTCATTTCTCAAATGAAAGTTAAAACTACTGCTAAAAGCAGTTTTCTACTCCTGTCTGCCTTCTATTATCATGGATTCATCAGATCAGTATATATGTATGTCAACACCTCCATTTCTGATTATGACCAATGCAGGGCTAAAATTCAAAGATTAAATTAAAATTGTACCACCACAGTTTTCCTTTCAACCAAATAAACCTCCACTTATATTCAGTATGCTGTTCTACATACCTCACAGTTATTGCTATTCACTACTTCTAATCTAGACACTAATTGGCAGTGTTGTTTTCATTCTGAGAATTAGGAAAACAAATCCATGGTCTCTCTAGGCCTTTGCCCTAATTATAACATGTATAGCTTTTAGCTGAGAAAAAGTCAAAAGGAATTAAACGATGATGCGTTTTACTTTCAAAAATTATAAACTTAAAATTATCAGAGACAGGGTATATTTAAGAAAACAAATATTTTATCGAGCAGTTAACCAATTATAAGCCTACTGTGAAACTGGTCCAATCTGGTTTTGAATTATTTTGAAGTGGCATTTTCACCATAGTTTATTGACAAATGCTGCAGTGTTCCCCCTCATTTCTCTCTGATAGGAAGACTGCTTTAATTTGTGTGATAATAACAGGAGAGCGAACTGAATAAAAAGGCTACATTGTCTATTTCATTAAGATGAAAAACTCTGTACTCCTAAAAAGATAATATTGAATATTCCATTGTTATGCTTTATAACTTTGTCACATTTACCGGAACAATAAATAGTAATAATCAGTGTTACAATTATTTTCTCTATTCTGAATCAAGTCTGAGTCATCCCATAGAGTGAAAATAAAGTGTTTCTTAAACCAATGATGGAAGGAAAAAGATAAACTTCATTCGGATAGAAAAAGAAAGCAAAGCAAGATTAAGATTAAAAAAGAATAATGTATAAATAAGTACTGTGAAAATGTGAACGCAGAAGTCATTTAATCAGGAAACATTATGCATTGTATATACTTAAGTCACAACAATATTCACAAGCATAGTTTCCTATGTAACACATGAGTCAAAAGTTACATATCTTGATAAGAATTTAATGAAAAGAAAACTTATAGAATATCACTAGAATTAAAATCAATTCTAGGAGAATGCAAAAGAATAAAAATTATATTACTACACTTAAAAATGCTAAAATTATATGCTAATTTGTTAAATCCATTTTGACACTGAATAATGAAACACGTTACCTATATAGTATTTCAATCAGAATCAGAAATTTCACATGCATTATCACTAATGGTGGGAAAAGTTCTTAAGCCTTGTTTTCTTGCAGTTCTAAGTTGGTGCAAATGTTCTTTCATGTCCTGAGAAACATGGCAAATTCGTCCTTCTATTCCAGGCACTGCAATTACTGCTGACTGTGTATCTGATTTTTCCTCAAAAGCTGTAAGTACAGTAAAATCCAGTTAAAATGCATAATGCTCCCTCCACAATATTCTAAAATTAAGCCTAAAAGTTTAGTAGAATACATGAATTGAAAAGCATATCAATAATACAATTTTTAACTAGAATTTCTCTGAATATCCATTCTTCATGATCAACTGTACAACCATGAATTTCAATAGAAACATTAAACAGTTTTTTTTTTTAAAATAAAAAGAATATTAATTCTTCTTGATGTAAAGGATGGTGCACTTTCCTTTCAAAATAATAAACTTAACGTTCAGAAACTGGGTATATTTAGACAATTTTTTTTCCAACAATTAAGCAATTATAAAACCCATTATGGATTGGGTTGATCTGGTCTTGAAATGTTTCTAAATGACTTTTTTTAAAAGAATAAAACTTTAAAACCAAATCAATAGAGACAAGCTATACCTAATAAGCGTTGTGCCTTGGCATATATAAAAAAAGTTTTTTTTATATATGCCAAGGCACAACGCTTATTAGGTAGGAAAAAACGAGATGTTTTCCAGGACATTTAGTAAGCCAATTTGACTAATTACAATGGTTTGTGTAGAATACAGTGAAAAAAAAAAAATCCCTGAAAAAGCAGTTAAGATTGTGAAACAGGAGAATTTGAAAAAATTATCCTTTCCTCAAACCTGTTTTGTTCTTTTTATCTCTGAATGTTTGATTATGCCTTTCTAGTTTTTTGTTTTGTTTTGTTTTACCAGTTTTTTCCTCAGGCCTAGGCTTATACCTTGGCAAAGAGGGCTCAGTTGTTATTGTTATCTTTTATTATATTTCCCTAAGCATAAGAAATTAGAGCATCAAATATTATCTATCCAATGTCCAAAATACAACAGAAAACTATTAAAAAATGAAAGCCTCCAAAATAAAACTATATTATCACCTGTTAATGATGGGGATTTGGTTGTAGTAGTAATTAAACTCATTCGATGGCCTGAAAAGCACTGTTTCCTTCCCTGCAAAATTTTTATCGATTCAAAATGATTCATGACTACTGTAGAAAGTACTTGCGCTGTTTCTGTGTCAAACATCCGAGGACAACTTTTAAACATAGTGTAACCATCTTTCCCCTGAAATATCAAAACATATTTCAGTTTTCTAATCCATAAATATGAATTAATAAAAATATGAATTTTAAAATGTGAAGCTGGTACTGAAATGCAGTTTCATTCATATGTACAAAAAGACATATGTTTTAATATAAGTAAACTAATATGCTTAAAAATTCCTGGCTCTAGAGGTGATATCCTTGACCCTGCTGTCCTTGGCTCCATTGCCTAGCAGCTTTAGGAATGGGCTACCAACAATCTCTTAACTTGCCTATAAAACAAAGTCAAGTTAAAGGACTGTTTAGAATAGATATTACTGAATCTCATCTGAAACCTGCTAAATGGTTTTCAGTGTTGGAGCTCTAGAATTCATACTTTTAACAAGCTTCCTGCCACTACAACACTGCTCTAGACTCAAGTATTCTAGAACCCCTGTACTAATTTAATTATCCTTATACAGTGATCAATCCAAGTTGTATCGTGCAAAATTAAATAATAGAGAAACAAAAAACACTGAAAATACAAACATTAAATATGTTGGAAGTGTTCATCACTAAATTTAAAGTTGAGAAATCTATTATGGCATTTTTTGTTAGTCACTTCTGACTATGTTTGCCAATTATTTAAAGAATAGTATTAATAAGCATGAATTTTAGATGTTCTGTATTTTAGAATCAGATAATACAAAAAAAGATGAACAATGAAATCATACCTGCAAGTAAAATAAATTTAATACATGAGTTATAAAAAATACAATAAAAAAATTTATTCAAACCGCTAATGGTCTGAAATCATCAATAGAAAATTATATGAGTGTGTGCATATATTAACACACAACAATGGCTTTAAAACATTTTCAAAATAAATTAATCTCACATTTGCAATATACTCTTTAACAGCAAGAAGGTAAAGTTTTTTTTTCCTTAAGTACTGTCCTTGAACTTTTACAGTATCTCTTATGATCCGGTGTCCCGGTTCTGCATCTGGATCAAACCCAAATTCTATTCCAGCAACTTGAGGAAATCTGAAATTTAAAGGACATTCTTGCATAACTGTACAAAAGATATATTAATCACAGGTAATACAAAGTATTAAAATCTAAGTAAATGCATTTTATTACGCTACTTAAATTGCCAAGCAGAAATATTCTCCTTCATTGAATCATCAATCTTTATGTGGAAAAGAATACCTTTAGTCTAAAACATTGAGTATCATCTATCTTATCTAGCTCTTTATGATTAGCATCACTAAAACCCATTAAAAATATTTATCAAGTAAACACAAACAAATGACATTATAAAAAGTGTCTTAATTATCTAGGACTGCTATAACAGAAATACAAGTGGATGGCTTTAACAAACAGATGTTTATTCCCTCACAGTCCAGTAGGCTACAAATCCAAACTCAGGATGTCAGCTCTAGAGGGAGGTTTTCTCTCTCTGCTGACTCTGGAGGAAGTTGCTTGTCCTCAATCTTCCTCTGGTCGAGGAGCTTCTCAGGTGCAGGGACCCCAGATCCAGAAGACATGCTCTGCTCCCAATGCTTCTTTCTTGGTAGTATGAGGCCCCACCTCTGCTCACTTCCCTTTCCTTTTTATCTCTTGGGACATAAAAGGTGAAGCAGGCCACATCCCAGAGAAACTCCCTTTACATTAGATCAAGGATGTGACCTGGGTAAGAGGCTAATCCTCTTTAAAGTAAAATTATAATCACAAAATGGAGGACAACGACACAATACTGGGAATCACAGCCTAACCAAGCTGACACATATTTTTGGGGACACAATTTAATCCATGGTAGTAATGCATGAAGTTTGATAAATAGATATCCAAAGTAAGATACGGACAAAAATGTCATAAAAAGATGGGAAAAATACAAATACTGAAAACAAAAACGAAAACATCTGTATCTTTGTAAAAATGTTAATAAAAAGCATTACATAAACAGGTATAAATTATATTTTTAGAAAATTGGGAGGTAGGAGTAATTATTTTATTCAGGACAAATTTTTGAAGGAACTAGGAATTTGTATTTCAAGAACTCTTTAAGAAAGGGAAGAATCTTAAAGATTTGACCATGAAAGGATTCTAAGCATACACTCTATCATAGGAAAGGCAGAAATACTCAGAGTATCTGATAAAAGATACCGAAGATGTGAATTGGAATATACATTATAATGTTTAAAGACATAAGGATTTGAGGGCAGAATAATAGGAATTTGGAAGAATAAAATAATTCAGGGACATAGTAAACAATTCCCTTTTTTTGATTCTTTAATCCTTCAAATACTTTGTTTTTTTTTTTGCTCAGGACTTTTCCATTCTCTTCTTACTTTTTATGATGTACTTTGTATCTTTTTTCGTCTTTTTAAAATTTTTATTATTGTACTTTAGATGAAGGTTTATAGAACAAAGAAGCTTCTCATTAAACAATCAGTACACATATTGTTTTGTGATATTGGTTACCAACCCCACAACATATCAACACTCTCCCCTTCTGGACCTTGGGTTCCCTATTATATGGTAAACAATTCTTATCGTAAAAAAAATTTTAACATTCAAGAGATAGATCCTGAATCCTCATGAATTCCCAAATTAATAAATATGAAAAATGTTTGCAGAGGGTCCTACCTTTTCTCAAAATCCTGTTATCTTTATTACATCTTCTTCCAAAAATATAAACGCTTTCTCATGGTTCCTGCCCCAATATCCCCAGTGTTCAACTCTCCAGTAAACATTACACATATTTTTGCATATATACTTAGAGAGATTTCATCCCTCATCTTTTACTTCCTTCCCCTCCTAAACCCTGGCTTGACAGATGACAGAGAGATGACAGATGATAGGTAGACAGGCACACAGATACAGACACAGACAGACTGATCAACTGATCAATCTATTGATAGGGCTTTTTAAGTGAGGACAATGTAAGAATTAAATACAGTTATGCTTTACTGCTTGATGTGCTATATGTTTCTATCTGCCCACTTTACATTAAAATGTAAATATTGTACCATCTTTTTTTTTTCTTTTTACACTGTACTTTTTAGAACAGTTTTAGGATTACAGGAAAACTGAGCAAAACGCTCAGCGCTCCCATATGGCCCTCTCCTCCATTCCTCCGTCAGCCTCCCCATTATTAACATTTTACATTAGTATGGTACATTTGTTATAATTGAAGAATCAAAACTGAAACACTGTTATTAACTAAAATCATCATTAAGAGCTACGGTTGCTAATCAAAAGTCAGCAGCTCAAATCTACCAGCCACTCCTTGGAAACCCTATGGGGCAGTTCTACTCTGTCCTATAGGGCCACTAAGAGAATCAACTCAATGGCAATGAGTTTTTTGGTTTTTTTTTTTTCATTGTTTTGTGAAGTTCTATGGATTTTGACAAATTTATAATGTCATGAGCCTTAGGATTCTCCAGAGACATGAACCAATAAGAATCTATCCGTCTATCTACCTGTCTGTCCGTCTTCTATCTATTGAGAAATACTTATTTTAAGGAATGGACCATGAGATTGTGGGGCCTGGCAAGTAAAAAATCCACAGGTTAGGTGACAAGCTGGAAACCAGCAGTCTTGAGCCTGAAATCCATAAGCTAGGTGGTAAACTGGAAAATTCTGCCTGGATGTCTATTTACAGTCTTGAGACAGGATCCTTATCCTTCAAGAGACCTTAGTTTTTGCTTTTAAGGCATTCAATTGACTGGATGAGGTCCACCCACATTATGAAGGGTCCTTCATAATGTTTTATTTAAAGTACACTGCTTTAAATGTTAATCGCACATACATACCTTCATAGCAACATCTAGACTAGTGTTTGACCAAACAATTGGGCACCACAATCTAGACAATTTGACACAAAAAGTTAGCCATCACATCATGTAACCACCACTGTGAATCACAGAAGAGTTTTAATGCCCTAAAAATCTTCAGTGCTCCACCTATTAATCCCTCTCTCCCCCTGAGCCCTGGAAACCACTGAACTTTTTACTGTCACTATAGTTTTGCCTTTTCTGGAATGTCATATCGTTGGAATCAAACAGTATGTAGCCTTTTTAGTCTGGCTTCTTTCACTTAGCAATATACATTTAGGGTTCCTCCATGTCTTTTTGAGGCTTGACAGCTCACTTATTGTGGAATGATATTCCATTGCGTGGATATAACACAGTTTATCCATTCACCTGCTGTATGGCATCTTGGTTGCTTCCAAGTTTTGGCAATCATAAATAAAGTAGTATGAACATTTGTGTGTAGGCTTTTGTGTGAACAATGGTTTCCAATTCATATCAAGGAACATAACTGCTAGATCATATGGAAAGACTATGTTTAACTTTGTAAGAAACAAACTGTCTTCTTAAGTGGCTATATCATTTTGTATTCCCAAGAGCAATGAGTGAGAGTTCCTACTGCTACACATCATCACCAGCATTTGGTGGTGTCACTATTTTTTATTTTAGTCATTCTAATAGGTGTTTAATGGTATCTCATTGTTGTTTTAATTTGCAATTCCCTAATGAAGTACATATACTCAAGGTCGTACACAGGCTCTCACGGACAAATTCTAATTTTCTTCACTTTCAACTTGAACTTGCATATGAGCAACTGATGGTCTGATCTGCAGTCAGCCCCTGGCCTTGTTCTGACTTATGATATTGAGCTTTTCCATCAACTATTTCCACAAATGTAGTCAATCTGATTCCTGTATATTCCATCTGGCATAGTCCACGTGTATACTCGCCATTTATGTTGATGAAAAAAGGTATTTACCATGAAGAAGTCATTGGTCTTGCAAAATTCTATCATGTGATCTCTGGTATTGTTTCTATCACCAAGGCTGAATACTGATCCTTCTTCATTTTCGACTTTTGCATTCCAATCACCAATAATTATCAATACATCCTGATTGCATGTTTGATAAATTTCAGACTGTAGAAGTTGGTAAAAATCTTCAATTTCTTCATCTTTGGCCTTAGTAGTTGATGAGTAAATTTGAATAACAGTCATATTAACTGATCTTCCTTGTAGGTGCATGGATATTACCCTATCACTGACAGTGTTGTACTTCAGGATAGATCCTGAAATGTTCTTTCTGACAATGAATGCAAGGCTATTCCTCTTCAAGTTGTCATTCCCAGCATACCAGACCATATGACTGATTCAAAATGGCCAATACCAGTCCATTTAAACTCACTAATCCTAGGATATCAATCTTCATGCAATCCATTTCGTTTCTGACGACTTCCAATTTTCCTAAATTCATAGTTTGTACATTCCATGTTCCAATTATTAATGAATGTTGGCAGTTATATCTTCTCATTTTGAGTTGTGCCACATCAGCAAATGAAAGTCCTAAAAGCTTGACTCTATCCACATCATTAAGGTCTAATCTATTTTGAGGAGGCAACTCTTCCCAGTCAAATTTTGAGTGCCTTCCAACCTGAAGAGCTCATCTTCTGGCACTATTCCAGACAATGTTTCGCTGCTATTCGTAAGGTTTCACTAATTCTTTTTAGAAGTAGACTGCTGGGTCCTTCTTCCTACTCTGTCTTAATCTGGAAGCTCAGCTGAAACCTGTACACTATGGGTAACCCTGCTCGTATCTGAATACCAGTGGCACAGCTTCCAGCATCATAGGAACACACAAGCCCTCACAGTATGACAAACTGAGCTGAGTTGTGTAATGACATCAAGGACATCACACATGAAGAAAGCATGAGGTCATTAAAAAGACAGGAGAGAAAGAAAAGACCAAAATGGATGTCAGAAGAGGTTCTGAAACTTCCTCTTAAATGCTGAAGTGCTAAAGCAAAAGGAAAAAATGAAGTAAAAGAGAGGAACAGAACATTTCAAAGGGCGGCTAGAGAAGACAAAGTATTATGATGGCGTGTGCAAAGACCTGGAGAGAGAAAACCAAAAGGGAAGAAAACGCTCAATGTTTCTAAAGCTGATAAAGACCTGAGGAAAAAATTCAAGCCTTGAGTTGCAATACTGAAGAATTCTATGGGGAAAATACTAAACTACACAGGGAGCATCAAAGAAGATGGAAGGAAGACATGGAGTCACTAACCAAAAAGAACTGGTCATGTTCAACCATTTTAGGAGGCAGCATATGATCAAGAACCGATGGTACTGAAGGAAAAAGTCCAAGCTGCACTGAAGAAATTGGTGAAAAACAAGGCTCCAGGATTTGACGGAATACCAACTGAGATGTTTCAACAAAGAGATGCAGCGCTGGAAGTGCTCACTCGTCTATGCCAAGAAATTTGGAAGACAGCTACCTGGCCAATCCACTGGAAGAGATCCGTATTTATGCATATTCCCAAGAAAGGTGATCCAACCGAATGCAGAAATTAATACCACACGCAAGTAAAAATTTGAAGATCATTCAAAAGTGGCTGCTGCAGTATATCAACAGGAAACTGCCAGAAATTCAAGCCAGATTTAGAAGTGGACATGGAACCAGGGATATCATTGATGATGTCAGATGTAGCCTGGCTGAAAACAGAATACCAGAAAGATGTTCACCTGTGTGTTATTGACTATGCAAAAGCATTCCACTGTGTGGATCATCACCAATTATGGATAACATTGTGAAGAATGGGAATTCCAGAGCACTTAATTGTGCTCATGAGGAACCTGTACATGGATCAAGAGGCAGTCATTCTAATAGAGCAAGTGGATATTGCATGGTTTAAAGTCAGGAAAGGTGTTGGTCAGGGTTGTATTTTTCACTATACCTATTCAATTTGTATGTTGAGCAAATAATCCAAGAATCTGGACTATATGAAGAAGAATGGGGCACAAGGACTGGAGGAAGACTCATTAACAACCTGTGTTACACAGATGACAAACCCTTGCTTACTGAAAGTGAAGAGGACTTGAAACACTTACTGATAAAGATCAAAGGCTACAGCCTTCACTATGGATTACACCTCCACATAAAGAAAACAAAAATCCTCACAATTGGACCAATAAGCAACATCATGATAAATGGAGAAAAGATTTAAGTCAAGGATTTCATTTTACTTGGAACCACAATCAACACTCATGGAAGCAGCAGTCAAGAAATCAAAAGGCACAGTGCATTGGGCAAATTGGTTGCAAAAGACCTCTTTAAAGTGTTGAAAAGCAAAGATGTCACCTTGAGAACTAAAGTGTCCGTGACCCAAGCCATGGTATTTTTAATCACCTCATATGCATGTGAAAGCTGGACGATGAATAAGGAAGACTGAAGAATTGACACCTTTGACGTGGTGTTGGCAAAGAATATTACAATATATCATGGACTGCCAAAAGAAAGAACAAGCGTGTCTTCAAAGAAGTACAACCAGAATGCTTCTTAGAAGCAAGAATGTCGAGTCTACGTCTCACATACTTTGGACATGTTATCAAGTGGGCTCAGTCCCTGGAGGAGGATGTCATGCTTGGTAAAGCATATGGTCAGCAAAAAATGTGGAACTGTGTCTCTTTTCAGTGCTGTTAGAGTTTGTTTTATGTATCTTGGAACTATGTCACTGGGTACATAGATATTTATTAAGATTATGTCTTCCTGGTGGAATGTCCCTTAAATCATTTTGTAATGTCCTTCCTTGTCTTTTATTGTTGATTTCTTCTTAAAGTCCATTTTATCTGAGATTAGTCTTGTCACTCCTGCCCCTTTCCATAACCATTTGTTTGATATATTTTTTTCCATCCTTTGATATTTAATACATTTATGTCTTTGTGTCTAAGATGTGTCTCTTGTAGATATCATATTGGCAGGTCATGTTTTTTAATTTGCCACTCTTTGTCTCTTCATGGGTGCACTTAAGCCATTTACATTCACCGGGATATCAACAGGTATGAGTTTATAGCTGTCATATTGTTTTGGCTTCTTTTGTGCGGCTGATGTTTTCTTTGATCCTCTTACTTTCTTGTGCTGAGGTCCTGTAGTTTGTGGATTTTCTTTTGTTACTACAGATTTTGTGTTTCCTGAGTCTTTATGTTTTTCTTCTTTCTTATTCTGATGAGTAGGTTTGTTAAATTTCTTTGTGATTACCTTGACATTTACCCTTATTTTCCTATGTTCAAGCCACTTTTATTACTTGATATCGACTTGAACTTCTCTTCATTTGAAAGTTCTATACCTACACCATTTTTTCCTTCCTTTTATTATTAACACTGTTGTCATTTACAGATTGATGTCTCTGTTTCCCTGTTTTAAGTCTTTTACCTTTGTTTTACTATTGAGAGTTCCTTACTTAGATTGGTATCTGGCTAATACTGTCCTGTGTCCTAGACTCCAGCTGCTGTTGGATGCTGCTGGTTCTGTAACTAAAAAAGAAAAAGGACTCCCTTTAATATTTCTTGTAGGCTTGGTTTGGTTTTTATGAATTCCCTTGTTTATCTGGAAATGTCCTTAATTTATCCATCGTATTTCACAGAGAGCTTTGCATGATATAGTATTCTTGGTTGACATTTTTTTTTTCAAGGTTTTATAAATGTTATCCCATTGCCTTCTTGCTGCATAGCTTCTGCTAAGTCATCAGAGTATAGTCTTATTGTTTCCCCTTTGTAAGTGACTTTCTGTTTTCCTCCAGCTGCTCTCAGGACTCTGTCTTTGTCTTTAGTTTTGGCAAGTGTGATTATGATATGTCTTAGCAACTTTCTTTTGGGGTTTACCCTATTTGGGGTTCGCTGAAATTCTTGGATGGTCAGGTTTTCATCTTCAATGATATTTGGGAAGTTTTCTCTCAGCAAACCTTCAACAATCTTCTCTGTTTTTGCCACTATCTCCCCAGTTCTGGAACTCTGATCATGCACAATTTTTTTTCTCTTGATTGTGTCCCACATAATTCTTAAGTTTTCTTAATTTCTCTTCATTCTTTTCTGATTTTTCCTCAAAGTGGCATCCATGGATTTGTTATAATTCTGCCTTCTGCTGTTTCAAATTTGCTCCTAAAACCTTCTATTGACTTGTCCATTTCTGAAATTTTGTTATCTTTAGAATTTCCAGTTGTTTTTGTATGATTTCTAATTATTTATTTTCATGTTTTGTTCTTGTATTATCTTCCTGAATTATTCTATTGCTTTGCCTGTGCTTTCCTTGATTTTGGTTGTTCTCATTGGTTTTGGCTATGTTTTCCATGATTTTGTCTATGTTTCCCTTGATTTCTTTTCTAATCTCATGGACAGCCCTAAATATTAGTCTTTTGTGTTCCGTATCAGGCAGTTCTACTGCCTTTTCTTCTACTGGAAGCTGATCTGATTCTTTATTTTGATCACTTGCTGGAGCCATCTTGTCCTTTTTTAATATGTTTTGATATTGTCTGCTGTCTCCAAGACGTTAAGGTATTATGTTCTTTATTTATTTATTGTATGTTTGTTTCATCCTGTTTTTTTGTTTGTTTGTTTGTTTTGATATGTCAAGGTGGGCAGGCTGGGTGTCCTTTGCTGCTTGCTCATCTGTGGGCATGAAACCTCTCACCACCTTGTCTGGGTGTGAAGGGCAGCGGTAGGCAGGGTGAGCCCTCTTCACTCTACACTGGTTTAGCAAGGTGGCTGAGGGCAGACTGGTCAGGCACTGACTGCCTCCTGATGTTGGTCTAGCAATATAGGGAGCTTCACAGCCCCTTGCCAAACAGGTGGTGGTGTCAGACAGGGAGTGGTATGGGCTTGCTTCCCACCATTCAGCAGCTGGTTGAATGGCAGTAGGGGAAGATGTTACAGACCCAGTTTGGCAGTGGACCCGAGCACTGGGATGCTCTAGCCACAGCAGCACAGTGGGGGCAGGCAGAAAAGGAAGGGTTGGCATACTAGGCTAGATAGGGAGGAGAAAGAAAAGGAAAGAGAGAGAAAAAAAGAAGGAAAAAAAAGGGTAGCTTGTGTGAGGAGATGGGGTGGACCTATGAGCTGAAAGAAAGGTGAAGAGATGGTGTACGGTGCTGGGAGGAACGTAGAAAGAAAGCCAAAGCAAAAAAATTAAAATGGCAGTGCAACAGGGGCCAGCAAGTGGGGCTGCATAGACTCAGGATGGCAGTAGAATGCTGGCTCTCCAGCCATGGCGACATGGTGAAGCTGCCAAGAAGGGGGGTGTCTTGATTATCTAGTGCTGCTATAACAGAAACACCACAAGTGGATGGCTTTAACAAAGAAAAGTTTATTTTCTCACAGTAAAAAAAAAAAGTAGGCTAAAATTCCAAATTCAGGGCGTCAGCTCCAGGGGAAGGCTTTCTCTCTCTGTTGGCTCTGGAGGAAGGTCTTTCTCGTCAATCTCTCCCAGACTAGGAGCTTCTCTGCACAGGAACCCTGGATCTAAAGGACACACTCTGCTCCTAGTGCTTCTTTCTTGGTGTTATGAGGTTCCCCCGTCTCTCTGCTTGTGTCTCTCTTTTACATCTCAAGAAATTGCCTCAAGACACAATCCAAACTTACAGATTGAGTCCTGCCTCACTA
The DNA here is from genome assembly GCF_024166365.1 of Elephas maximus indicus. Classification (NCBI taxonomy): domain Eukaryota; kingdom Metazoa; phylum Chordata; class Mammalia; order Proboscidea; family Elephantidae; genus Elephas; species Elephas maximus. The sequence continues at coordinate 69,156,654 of NC_064820.1, forward strand.
ATACAACTCCCTCTCATCCTCCCTCATTAACATCACAGAGGCAGGATTTACAAGATATAGAAAAACCACACAATACTGGGAATCATGGACCAGACCAATTAATACACATATTTTTTGGATGGCATAATATAATCCATGACAAGGGGGATGTGGCGCACGGAGTTAGGTGGGAGAGAGAAAGAAAAGGAAAGGAAAAAAATAAAACTCAATGCTGTACTGAGAGCAGCGGCATGCCAGTGGCTCTCTAGCCACGGTGGCACAGTGGAGTCCAGTGGGAAGGGGATCTAGGTGGTGTACAGGCCTAAGTGGAAGAAAGAAAAGGGTGAAAGAAAATTAATTAATTAAAAAAAATGAAAAAACTAGCGGTGTGACAGGTGCTGCTGAGTGGGTGCACGGTGGACCCAAGGGCTGGTGGGAAGAGAGGGAAGTGACATATGGGGCTAGGTGGGAGGGAGAAATGTCAGAATAGAAAGAAAAAAAAGCAAACAAAGTTTGGCATGGCCAGAGCCAGGGAGTGGAGGCGGGGGGACCCGGGACGGTGGCAGACAGGGACTCTCTGGCCATGGTGGCACATCAGGGGCTGGCAGGAAGGGGTGGAGGTGGTGTACAGGGCTACCTGGTAGGGAGAAAGAAAAAAAAATTGCACGGTGGGAGCTGATGGATGGGAGCTGGGTAGACCTGGGTGGGGGGGTGGTTGGTGGCTCTCTTGTTGAGGTGGCACAGCAGGGGCCAACAGAAAGAGGGGAGGGCGGCATATGGGGTTATGTGGAAAAGAAAAGGAAAAAAGATGGGGAAAAAAGCTGTGCAGCAGGAGGGTTAAGGGTGGGCCTGGGGAGCGGGGAGTATTTTGGACCCTGGTGGTGGGGGCTGGTGGAATGGGGAGGGGAAGCTTGCTTCAAATCACCAGAGGGTAAGGGGTGGAAAAGCATATTTTTTCTGGTTACTGGGTGCTCTGTCTCCTGCTGGGAACTCCATGAAGTTGCCTTCCTGTACTCCCTTGTCTGGGGACATTGCTGGCTGTGTTCCAAGATGGTAACACTGTACCCTATAGGGTGGCAGGGGACGTCCACTCTGTATCTCTCCTTGTTCTCTGTTTCCTGTCAGTGTTTACTTCCATTCAATGCCTGAACTAGTTATTTACCCTTTCATTTAAAGCTCAGGGTTCCAGGATTAATGTATGTATCCGTTTTACTTATTTTTGTCGTCCTTTGCTTCAGAGGAATGGCACGGAGTGTCTGTCTAGGGTGCCATATTCACCCTCCTTCCTGAGTCTGATTTTGATGCCTAATTTGTCTCTTCAGAAGTTTTTTTTTTTTTTTTTTAGCATGTCTGGTAATTTTTTGTTGAAAGGTGGACATGATATAGCATGTAAAATAAATTAAGGTAAACAGTTCTTCAGTGAGAGCTTTTATATTTATCCAGCTAGGAGTTAGGCTGTGCTTACTGATTGCTGTACTGTAGATAAAAGAGGCTAGAATTTTCTCTAGTGACCTTGTTTTTGTCTCCACTGTTATTTTTGGGTTTCCCTAACCCCCCCAAAAAGGGTCTAAGGTTTGCGGTTCTTTCTGCTATAATCAACTGACATTACACAGTTGAGCCTCTAGGCTGTGACCTTCACAAGTGCTTCTTAGCTTTTCTTTCCCCCCTCCACAGATGAGACAGGAAAGCTTGAGGACACTGGAGCTGTATATTTCTCTTAGCCTTTGAGGAAGGCTAGAGGGGGCTGGAGTTGATATTTCCCTTCCCTCAGGTCATTTGAGGCTCTGGTAAAATACAAGTTGATTCCAAAACCAAACCCATTGCTGTTGAGTTGATTCCAACTCACAACGACCCTATAGAACTGGGTAGAACTACCGTGTAGGGTTTCCAAGGCTATAATCTTTACAGAACCACACTGCCATATCTTTCTTCTGTGGAGCAGCTGGTGGGTTCGTATCACTCAACTTTCAGTTACCAAATGGGCGCTTTAACCACTAGGCCACCAGAGATCCTTCCAAGTTGGCTGTTGTTGTTGTTAGGTACTGTTGAGTCAGTTCCGACTCATAGTGACCCTATGTACAATAGAAGAAAACACTGCCCAGTACTGCTCCATCCTTATAATTGATATGTTTGAGTATACTGTTGCAGCCACTGTGTCAATCCATCTCATCGTCTTCTTGTTTTACACTGACCCTCTACCTTACCAAGTATGATGTTCTTCTCCAGGGACTGGTCCCTCCTGATAACATGTCCAAAGTACGTGAGACCAAGTCTCACCATCCTTGCTTCCAAGAAGCACTGTGGCTGTGCTTCTTTCAAAACAGACTTTCTTGTTCTCCTACCAGCCTATGGTATATTCAATATTCTTGGCCAATACCAGAATTCAAAGCAATCAATTCTTCTTCAGTCTTCATTATTTATTGTTCAGCTTTTGCATGCATATGAGCCAACTGAAAATATCATGGCTTCAGTCAGGCACACCTTAGTCCTCGAAGTGATATCTTTGCTTTGTAACACATTAAAGAGGTCTTCTACAGCTGATATGCCTGATGCAATATGTCATTTGATTTCCTGACTGCTGATTCCATCGGCATTGATTATGGCTTCAAGTTAAATGAAATCCTTGACAATGTCAATGTTTTCTCCATTTATCATGATGCTGCTTATTTGTCCGGTTGTGAGGATTTTTGTTTTCTTCATGGGGAAGTATAATCCATATTCAAAGCTGTAGTCTTTGATCTTCATCAGCAAGTGCTTCAAGCCTCCTCAGTTTCATCAAGAAAGTTGTGTTATCTGCATACTGAGGGTTGTTAAGAGTCTTTCTCCAATCCTGATGCTATGTTTTTCTTCATATAGTCCATCCAGCTTCTTGAATTATTTGCTCAGCTTGCAGGAGTAAGTATGGTGAAAAGATACAATCCTGACGTACACCCTTCCCAACTTTAAACCATGCAGTATTCCCTTGTTCTGTTCAAATGGTTACCTCTTGATCTATGTACAGGTTCCACATGAGCACAACTGAATGTTCTGAAATTCCCATTCTTTGCAATGTTATCGATAATTTGCTATGATTCACAAAGTTGAATGCCTTTGCATAGTCAATAAAACACAGTAAACATCTTTCTGGTATTCTCTACTTTCAACCAAGATCCATCTGACATTGGCAATAATATACCTCATTCCATGTTCTCTTCTGAATCCAGCTTGTACTTCTGGCAGTTCCCTGTTGATTTACGGCTACAACCACTTATGAATTATGTTCAGCAAACTTTTACTTACATGTGATACTAATGATATTGCTCGATAATTTCTGCATTCTATTAGATCACCTTTCTTTAGAATGGGCACAAATATGGATCTCTTCCAGTTGGATGGCCAGGTAGCTGTCTTCCAAATTTCTTGGCATTGACAAGTGAACACCTCCAGCACTGCATCCATTTGTTGAAATATCTCAATTGGTATTTCATCAATTCCTGGAAATTATCCCAGACATCAGTAAGCTGAAAAGAACTGGTTTTGGCCACTCTGAATCAGAAAATTATATGGCTTACTATGCTGGGAATGACAAATTGAAGATGAACGGCTTCACATTCACCATCAAAAAGAACATTTAAAGATCTATCCTGAAGCATAACCCTGTCAGTTATAGGATAATATCCGTACTCATTAAAGGAAGACCAGATAATATGACTATTATTCAAATTTACACACCAATCACTAATGCCAAAGATGAAGAAACTGAAGATTTTTAGCACCTTCTGCAGTATATAATCGATCAAAGTTGCAATCAGGAGGCATCAATAATTACTGATGATTGAAATGCAAAAGCAAAAGCTGATACAAAGAAGAAAGATCTGTAGTTGGAAAATATGACCTTAGTGATAGAAACAATGCTGGAGATTGCATGACAGAATTTTTCAAGACCAACAACTTATTCACTGTAAATACCTTTTTTCAACAACATAAACAGTGACTATACATGTAGACCTCACTTGATGGAAAACACAAGAATCAAATAGACTACATCTGTGGAAAAGACAATGGAAAAGCTCAATATCACTGGTTAGAACAAGGCCAGGGGCCGACTGTGAAACACAGCATCAATTGTTCATATGCAACTTCAAGTTGAAGCTGAAGAAAATTTAAACAAGTCCACGAGAACCAAAATACAACCTTAAGTATCAAAAAACCCACTTAAATTTGGAGAGTATCTCAAGAATAGATTTGACACACTGAACACTAATAACTGAAGCCCAGATGGGTTGTGAGATGACACCACGGACATCATACATGAAGAAAGCAAAAGGTCATGAAAAAGACAGGAAAGAAAAAGACCAAAAGGAATGTCAGAAGACACTCTGAAACTTGCACTTGAACACAGAGCAGGTAAAGTGAATGGAAGAGATGATGAAGTAAAAGAGCTGAACAGAAGATTTCAAAGGTTGGTTCAAGATGAAGTAAAGTATATTTCATATTATATGCAAAGACCTAGAATAGAAAACCAAAAGGGAATAACACCCTCAGCATTTCTCAAGCTGAAAGAACTGGTGAGAAACTTCAAGCCTCAATTTGCACTACTGAATGATTCTATGGGCAAAATACTGAATGACACAGAAAGCATCAAAAGAAGATGGAAGGGAGATGGAGTCAACGTGGCACTATAGGCAGAAGCACCATGTCTTCCCTCTGCAACAATGATCCAAAAACTAAATAAAACAGATACAATTCTCAAGGATAAAACAAAACTAAAAGATTTACAACAGGGAACCAGAGAGGACAACCTGTAAATGACAATATCGTAAAAGAGGGAATAAATTTTGTGAGTATAGAGCTTTCAAATGGAGAGGAAATAAAGGTGATATCAACTAATAAAAGACTGGTTGAAACTTAGGAAGATAGGGGTAAATTTCAAGGTAACCACAAAGAAATTTAACAAACCTACTCATCAAAATTTTACTCATCAAAATAAAGAAGAAAAACATGAAGTCTCAGTAAACACAAAATCTACAAAAACAAAAGAAACAAAAAGAAAATCCACAAACAAAAGGAACTCAGCAGAGGAGAGTAACAGAACAAAGAAAACATAAGCACCACAAAAAAAAAAAGGCACTACAAAATGACAACAATAAAATCACATCTTATCAATAATCACACTGAACATAAGTGGCATAAATGCACCTGTAAATGGACAAAAAGTGACAGAATGGATTAAAAAACAGGACATATCAATATGCTGTCTAGAAGAGACACACCTTAGAAACAAAGACATAAATACATTAAAAATCAAAGGATGGAAAAAAAAATCAAGCAAACAGCAACCAAAAAAAAGCATAAGTAGTAATATTAATCACAGATAAAATAGATTTTAAGGCAAAATCCACCATAAAAGACAAAGAAGGACATTATATAATGATTAAAGGGACAGTCCACCATGATGACATAATGATAATATCTATGCACCCAATGACAGGGCTCCAAAATACATAAACTCTAACAGCACTGATAGAGTTATACAGTAATAGTAGGAGACTTCAACACACCACTCTCAGTAAAGGACAAAACATCTATAAAGAAACTCAGCAAAGATACAGAAGATCTAATGTAAACAATGAGCCAACTTGACCTCACAGACATATATAGAACACTTCACCCAGTTGCAGCAAAATATACATTCTTTTCCAAATCACAAGGAACATTCTCCAGAACAGACCACATCTTAGGCCACAAGGCAACCCTCAACAAAATCCAAAATATTTAGATAATACAAAGCATCTTCTCTGATCACAACACCATAAAAGCAAAAATTAAAAACAGGAAGAGCATGGAAAAAAAAAAAAAACATGGAACCTAATGGTATGATTGCAACTAGAGGAATCCTAGAGACAATGCTCCCCAGAACTTCTGATGCCACAGGACAGGAACCATCCCCGAAGACAAATCATCAGGCATGAAAAGGACTGGTCAGTGGGGGGGAGAGAGATGCTGATGAAGAGTGAGCTAATTAAATCAGGTGGACACTGGAGAGAGTGTTGGCAACTCTTGACTGGAGGGGGGATGGGAAGATAGAGAGAGAGGGAAGATGGCAAAGTTGGCATGAAACGAGAAACTGTAAGGGCTGACTCAATAGGGGGAGAGCAAGTGGGAGAAGGGAGTCAGATGTATGTAAACCTACATGTGACACACTGATTAGAATGGTAAATGTTCACTTGAAGCTTAATAAAAATTAAAAAAAAAAAAAAAAGAATTATATCTCTATCCAAAAAACCAAACCCATTGCTGTCAAGTCAATTCTGACTCAGAGCGACCCTATGAAACAGAGTGGAACTGCCCTGTAGGGTTTCCAAGGAGCAGCTGGTGAGTTCGAGCTGCTGATTTTTTGGTTAGCAGTTGAGCCCTTAACCACTGCACCACCAGGGTTCCTATATCTCTGTAAGATATACAAATAAAACGGCTCCCTGTTGCTCAAAAAAAAAAAAAAAAAACATGGAAACTGACTAACACCCTGCTTAAAAACCACTGGGTAATAGAAGAAAGCAAAGATAGAATAAAAAAATTCCTAGAATCAAATAAGAATGAAAACACATCATACCAAAATCTTTGAGATACAGCAAAATCAGTGCTCAGAGGTCAATTTATACCAAAATATGCATCAAAAAAGAAGAAAGGGACAAAATCAGAACACTGGCTTTACAACTTGAACAAACAGAACAGCAAAAGAAGCCCCAAACCAAAAAACCAAATCCACTGCCATCAAGTCAATTCCAACTCACAGCGACCCTACAGGACAGAGTAGAACTGCCCCACAGAGTTTCCAAGGAGCGGCTGGTGGATTCAAATTGCCAACCTTTTGGTTAGCAGACATAGCACTTAACTACTATGCCACCAGGGTTTCCAAAAGAAGCCCACAGCCACTGAAATGAAGAAAAAACTAAGTATCAAAACAGAAATAAATGAAATAGAGAAGAGAAAAACAATAGAAAGAATCAACAAAATCAAAAGCTGGTTCTCTGAAAGGATCAACAAAATTGACAAACCGGACGCCAAACTGACAAAGGAAAAACAGGAGACAAAGCAAATAACCCCCCCCCAAAAATGAAATGGGGACTTTACAACAGACCCAATTGAAATAAAATGGATCATAACAGGGTACTATGAAAAACTACTCCAACATATGTGAGAACCTAGAGGAAATGGACAAATTTCTAGAAACACAGTAACTACCTAAACTAACAAAAACTGAAGTAAAAAGTCTGAATAGACAAATAACAAAAGAAGAGACTGAAAAGGTAATTTAAAAAACTCAGCACAAAAAAGACTTCTGGCCCAGGTGGCTTCACTGGAGAATTCTACCAAACACTCAGAGAAGAGATCATACCAGTACTACTCAAAATATTTCAGAACATAGAAAAGGGAAAAAATACTTCTGAATTCATTTTATACCCAAACCAGGCAAAGCCACCACACAAAACAGAAAATTACAGACCAATATCTTTCACGACTACAGATGCAAAACTTCTCCACAAAATTCTAGCCAATAGAATTCAGGATCACACCAGAAAAATAATACAGCCTGACCAAGTGAGATTCATACCAGGTACGCAAGGATGGTTCAACATTAGAAAATCAATCAACGTAATCCACCACATACATAAAACAAAAGAATCACATGATCATCTCAATTGACAAAGAAAAGGTATTCAATAAAGTCCAACACCAATTCCTAATAAAAACTCTCAATAAAATAGGAATAGAACAGAAATTCCTCAACATAATAAAGGACATGGCAGTGGGTATACAAAACCAACGTGGAAACCCTGGTAGCGTAGTGGTTAAGTGCTACAGCTGCTAACCAAAGGGTGGGCAGTTTGAATCCACCAGGCGCTCCTTGGAAACTCTGTGGGGCACTTCTACTCTGTCCTATAGGGTTGCTATGAGTCGGAATTGACTCGACAGCACTGGGTTTTTTTTTTTTTTTTGGTATACAAAACCAACAGCCAACATCATTCTCAACAGGGAGAGGCTAAAAACACTCCCCCTTGAGAACAGGAACAAGATGAGGATGCCCTTTATCACCACTGCTGTTTACCATTGTGCTAGAAGTCCAACCTAGAGCAATAGCCAAAAAAAAAAAAAAAAAGAAAGAAAGGGCATCCAAATAAGTAAGGAAGAAGAAAAGATATTCCTATTTGTGTATGATGACACATAGAGAACCCTAAAAACTCCACAAGAAAACTACTGGAACTAATAACAAGATTCAGCGGAGTAACAGGATATAAGATAAACATACACCAATAAAGAGAACTATGAAAAGAAAATCAGGAAAGCAATGCCATTTATAATAGCCCCTAAAAAAAATGAAACACTTAGGAATAAATCTAACCAGGGATGTAAATGACCTATACAAAGAAAACTACAAAACACTACATGCTTATGGACAGGCAAACTCAACATTGTGAAATGTCAATTCTACCTAAAGCAATCTACAAATACGATGCAATCTCGATCCAAACACCAACAGCATTCCTTAAAGAGACAGAAAAACTAATCATTAACTTTATATGGCAAGGAAAGAGGCCCTGGATATGTAAAGCATTACTGAAGAAGAAAAACAAAGTAGGAGGCCTCACACTACCTGACCTCAGAAGCTACTATACAGCTATGGTAGTCAAAACAACCTGGTACTGGTACAGCAACAGGCACACTGACCAATGGAATAGAATGGAGAACCCAGATATAAATCCATCCACCTACAGTCACCTGACCTTTGTCAAAGGCCCAAAATCCATTAAATGGGGGAAAAGACAGTCTTTTGAACAAATGGTGCTGGCAAAACTGGATGTCTATCTGTAAAAAAAATGAAACAGGACCCATACTTCACACCATACATAACAACTAACTCAAAATGTACCAAAGACCTAAATTCAAAACCATATAAAGATCATGGAAGAAAAAATAGGGTCAATGCTAGGTGCCCTAATGTATGTCATGAACAATATACAAACTACAACTATCAATACACAAATCCTAGAAGATAAGCAAGATAACTGGAATCTTCTAAAAATTAAACACTTATGCTCACCACCAAAAGAGTAAAAAGAGAAAATACAGACCAGGAAAAATTTTTTGGCTATGACATAGCTGACAAAAGTCTAAAATCTATAGGAAAATCCAACACCTCTACAACAAAAAGACAAATAATCCAGTTAAAAATTGGGCAAAGGATATGAACAGACACTTCATTAAAGAAGATATTCAGGTCACTAACAGACACATGAAGAAATGCTCACGATCACTAGCCATTAAACAAATACAAATCAAAACCACAATGAGATACCATCTTACCCTGACATTATCGACACAAATCAAAAAAACAGAAAATAACAAACATTGGAGAGGCTGTGGGGAAACTAAAACTCTCATGCACCACTGGTGGGAATGCAAAATGGTACAACCATTTTGGAAAATAATGTGGCGCTTCCTTAAAAAGCTAGAAATGGAAATACCATACGATCCAGCTATCCCACTCCTAGAAATACATCCTAGAGAAATAAGAGCCATCACATGAATAGACACATGCACACCCATGTTCACTGCAACATTATTCACAACAGCAAAAAGATGGAAACAGCCTAAGTGCCCATCAACAGAAGAACAGATAAACTATGGTACATACCAACAGTGGAATACCACACAACAATAAAGAACAATGATAAACCTGTGAAACATCTCACAACATAGATGAACCTAGAGTGTACTATGCTGAGTGAAATAAGGCAATCACGAAAGGACGAATATTGTATGAAACCACTATTATAAAAACTCATGAGAAGGTTTACACACAGAAAGATACAGTCTTCGATGGTTACAAGGGAGGGGACGGGTGGGAATGGAAAAACACTAAATAGACAATGATAAGTGGTAACGTTGGTGAAAGGTAAGACAGTACATGATACTGAGGAAGTCTGCACAACTTGACCAAGGCAAATTCTTAGAAGCTTCCTAGACACATCCAAACTCCCTGAGATTGAGTTACTGGACTGAGGGCTGCGAACCATGGTCTCAGGGTACGTCTAGCTCAACTGGCATAACATATAAAGAAAATGTTCCACATTCTACTTTGGTGAGTAGCGTCTGGAGTTTTAAAAGCTTGTGAGTGGCCATCTAAGATACTCCACTGGCCCCACCCCATACGGAGCAAGGAAGAATAAAGAAAACCAAAGACACAATGGAAAGATTAGTTCAAAGGACTAATGGACCACAACTACCAGCCTCCACCAGACTGAGTCCAGCACAACTGGACAGTGCCTGGCTACCACCACCAATGACTTTGACAGGGATCACAACAGAGTATCCTGGACAGAGCTGGAGAAAAATGTAGAACAAAATTCAAACTCACAAAATAAGGCCAGACTTGCTGGCCTGACAAAGACTGGAGAAATCCCAAGAGTATGCCCCTGGACACCCTTTTAACTCAAGTAGTGAAGTCATTTCTGAAGTTCACCCTTCAGCAAACAGTAATACACATAGTTCAACCATGTATATGACACTAAGTGGGCACACCAGCCCAAAACCAAAGAGGAGGAGGCAGAAAGGGACAGGAAAGTTGGACGAATGGAAATGGGAACCCAAGATTATGAAAAGGAGTGTTGACACATTGCAGGGCTGGCAACCAATGTCACAAAACAATATGTATACTAATTGTTAAATGAGAAACTAATACGCTCTGTAAATTTTCTCCTAAAACACAATTAAAAGAAAAAAAGAAGATGGAAAGAATACAAGGAATACACAGAGTCACTGTACCAAAAAGAACTGGTTCAACCATTTCAGAAGGTAGCATATGATCAAGAACTAACTGATAGTACTGAAGGAAGAAGTCCAAGCTGCACTGAAAGCACTGGCCAAAAACATGGCTCCAAGTTGGTTAAGTTCAAGTAAAAGTTTCCACTGAGGCCAAGCTTATTTTACAGAAGAGAATGCTCTTGGTTTATTTCAAAATGGCTACTTCTCTCTTCCACTTTCCAGAAATATAAGGGGAGTTTTCTCTGATCTTCCCTCCGAGCATTTGGTTGGGCTTTTATATCATGGAAGTGTGGGGACCCTAATGAGACTGGACCAATCAATTTTTAACTCTCAAACTCATCCACACTGATACTTTAGCAGTTCACCAATTAGTTTAAATTGTTCCTACCAGTATTGAGCACCTGGCGAGATTCTGCTCCTAGTAAGCTGTCATTCTGTGTATTTGCCTGCCTCTCCAACTTTCATGATGGCAGCTTTCCCTGTGACCTCAATTCTCTGACAAATCTAAGAATAGCTGTTGATTTTCAGTTTGTTCAGCTTTTTTTCTTCTTGTGATGATATGAGTGACAACTTCCAAATTCTTTACATGTTGGATAGGAAAATGGAAGTTCACTGTAGCATATTTCAAACCTTCATTTCAGAAATCTTATCAAAACCTCTCAGTCAGCTGCTCTGACTGCCTTACCTACCAGTCTCCATTAATTAAAAGATAATTACCTGGTTCTAAGCTCACTTAAAATCTTCTGAAACCATGCATGCTTGATCCTTGAGGAAGCTGAAAATACAGGAAAACTTAGTCATCCTTTTCCTAAGTCATCTTTGTGTAGAGGTTTGGGGATTTACACGGTTGGGGAGAATTTGCCAGATGAATTACTTTTTTAAGAAATAAACATATGATAGTATATTCTATCCCTATTTCCTCTACTGACAGAGAATTTCAAGAATTTCTATTCCCCTACAACTTCAACCTATTTTTCAACTTCTGGTATGCCACTTTCTGTCCTCAGTTGCTATCACATCTACAGTGGTAGAGCAGACAATACACAACTCTTATAAATTTTGGTTATCTATATAATCCCTACTCAGTGTAAATAATACTCAGCTTCTGTTTGCTCACTATATCAACATGAAAAAATGGCTATAAAAATTTTTACCTAAATATATAAGCCATTTTTGAGATACCAAACAAACAAAAGACACTGCTGTCGAGTGGAATTCCGACTCATAGTGGCCCTATAGGACAGAGTAGTATGGCCCATAGGGTTTCCAAGGCTCTAGTCTTTACAGACTGCTACATCTTATTCCACTGTAACACCTGGTAGGTTCAAATTGCTGACCTTTCAGTTAGCAGCTAAGTGCTTTAACCACCGTGCCACAAAAAAAAACTGGGGGGGGGGGGCGTGGGAATAGGGGTAAAATATGAGCTATGTAGCACATAATGATTCTAGGAAAGTACCATAAATAGACAGGCAGAAATCCTCTATGGAAACTGAAGCCAAGATATAAAGAGAACTATATAATTGCAAATGTAAGATATATCATATTAACATACCATGGACAGACAAAAAATGATTTCAAATAGAACCACTAAATTGAATGTATAAGGATGGATTCTCTGAAATATCAATCAAACTGCTTCTCCGATAGCCAATTCTATATAATGTACCCCAAATGAACAGTGGCACAAATTTTTAAAATTTATTATGGATAATTATTCTCCTAAATAATAAAGTATAAGCAAAATACAATTTTCTTTAACTCTTCTTAACAAGCATTTTCTGTTTTATTCCATCTCTCAAAATTAGATTGCATAAAAAAACTTATGTAGTTCTATCTGCATGCAATAAGTTTTGCTACTAGTTAGTATTTTTTCAGCGTCTTTAAAATGCTGATTAATAAAATAATCACTGAGAACCTTCACTGTGTCAGGAACTGAGTTTGGTACTAGAAATAACCAGTGAACACGATCTAAATCCTGCCATCAAAAATATTTCCATCTGCCACATGAACTAGAGACGTACATCATCCTGAGACCAGAAGAACTAGATGGTGCCCGGCTACAACCGATGACTGCCCTGGCAGGGAGCACAACAGAGAACCCCTGAGGGAGCAGGAGATCAGTGGGATGCAGACCCCAAATTCTCACAAAAAGACCATACTTAATGGTCTGACTGAGTCTAGAGGAATCCCGGCAGTCATGGTCCCCAAACCTTCTGTTGGCCCAGGACAGGAACCATTCCCGAAGACAACTCATCAGACATGAAAGAGACTGGACAGTAGGTAGGAGAGAGATGCTGATGAAGAGTGACCTAATTATATCAGGTGGACACTTGAGACTGTGTTGGCATCTCCTGTCTGGAGGGGGAATGTGGGGATAGAGAGAGTTGGAAGCTGGCAAAATCGTCACGAAAGGAGAGACTGGAAGGGCTGACTCATTGGGGGACAGCAAGTGGGAGAACGGAGTAAGGGGTATATATACTTACATGTGACCGTCTGACTTGATTTGTAAACGTTCACTTGAAGCTCAATAAAAGTTAATAAAAAAAAAAATTTCCATCTGAACTCACAGAAGATTTCAGCAAAGTATTAAGATATAAGACAAACATACAAAAATCAGTTGGATTCCTCTATACCAACAAAGGGAACCTCAAAGAGAAAATCACCAAATTGATAGTATTTACAATGGCCCCCAAGAAGATACAATATTCAGGAATAAATCTAACCAGAGACGTAAAAGACCTATACAAAGTAAAACAGGAGACACTACTGCAAGAAACCAAAGGAGACCTACATAAGTGGAAAAACATACCTTGCTCATGGATAGGAAGGCTCAACATTGTGAAAATGTCAACTTTGCAAAAAGTGATCTCCAGGTACAATTCTGATCCAAATTCCAAAGCATCTTCTAATGAGATGGAGAAAGAAATCACCAACGTCATATAGAAAGGGAAGACGCCCTGGATAAGTAAAGCATTACTCAAGAAGAAGAACAAATTCGGAAGCCTCACATTACTTGATTTTAGAACTTATTATACCACCACGGTAATCAGAACAGCCTGGTACTGGTAAAACAACAGATACACAGAACAATGGAACAGAATTGAGAATCCAGAGGTAAATTTATCTACCTATGAGCAGCTGATATTTGACAAAGGCCCAAAGTCCATTAAATGGGGGAAAAGATTGCCTATTTAACACATGGTGCTGGCATAACTGGATGTCCCATCTGCAAAAAATGAAACAACACCCATACCTTGCACCATGCACAAACACTAACTCAAAATGGATCAAGGACCTGAATATAAAATCTAAAATGATAAAGATCATGGAAGAAAAAACTGGGACAATAGGAGCCCTAATACATGCCATAAACAGAATACAAAACATTACTAACAATGCACAAACACCAGAAGAGAAACTAGATAACTGTTGTTGTTGTTGTTAGGTGCCGTCGAGTCGGTTCCGACTCATAGCGACCCTATGCACAACAGAACGAAACGCTGCCTGGTCCTGCGCCATCCTCATAATCGTCGCTATGCTTGAGCCCACTGTTGCAGCTGCTGTATCAATCCACCTCATTGAGGGTCTTCCTCTTTTCCGCTGACCCTGTACTTTGCCAAGCATGATGTCCTTCTCCAGGGACTGATCCCTCCTGACAACATATCCAAAGTACGTAAGACACAGTCTCGACATCCTTGCTTCCGAGGAGTATTCTGGTTGTACTTCTTCCGAGACAGATTTGTTCGTTCTTCTGGCAGTCCATGGTATATTCAATATTCTTCGCCAACACCACAATTCAAAGGCACCAATTCTTCTTCAATCTTCCTTATGCACTGTCCAGCTTTCACATGCATATGATGCGACTGAAAATATCATGGCTTAGGTGCACCTTAGTCTTCAGAGTGACATCTTTGCTCTTCAACACTTTAAAGAGGTCCTTTGCAGCAGTTTTACCCAATGCAATGCATCTTTTGATATCTTGACTGCTGCTTCCATGGGTGTTGATTGTGGATACAAGTAAAAGGAAATCTTCAATTTCAATCTTTTCTCCGTTTATCATGATGTTGCCCATTGGTCCAACTGTGAAGATCTTTGTTTTCTTTAAGTTGAGGTGCAATCCACACTAAGGCTGTGGTTTTTGATCTTCATTAGTAGGTGCTTCAAGTCCTCTTTGCTTTCAGCAAAGTTGTGTCATCTGCATAACGCAGGCTGTTGATGACTCTTCCTCCAATCCTGATGCCCTGTTCTTCATATAGTCCAGCTTCTCAGATTATTTGCTCACCATATGGATTGAATAGGTATGGTGAAAGGATACAACCCTGATGCACACCTTGCCTGACTTTAAGCCACTCAGTGTCCCCCTGTTCTGTGCAAACAACTGCCTCTTGATCTATGTATAGGTTCCTCATGAGCACAATTAAGTGTTCTGGAATTTCCATTCTTCACAATGTTATCTATAATTTGTTATGATCCACCTTTGCATAGTCGATAAAACACAGATAAATATCCTCCTGGTATTCTCTGCTTTCAGCAAGAATCCATCTGACATCAGCAATGATATCCCTGGTTCCACATCCTCTTCTGAATCCAGCCTGAATTTCTGGCAGTTCCCTGTTGATATACTGCTGCATCTGCTTTTGAAAGATCTTCAGCAAAAGGGAAGGACACACTTGGCATTTCTCAAGCTGAGAGAACTGAAGAAAAAATTCAAGCCTCAAGTTGCAAAGGTGAAGGATTCTATGGGGAAAATATTAAATGACACAGAAAGCATCAAAGATGGCAGGAATACAGAGTCATTATACCAAACAGAATTAGTCGACGTTCAACCATTTCAAGACGGACCATATGATCAGGAACCGATGGTACTGAAGGAAGAAGTCCAAGCTGCACTGCAGGCACTGGCAAAAAACAAGACTCCAGGAATTGATGGAATATCAACTGAAATGTTTCAACAAACAGATGCAGTGCTGGAAGTACTCACTCGTCTATGCCAAGAAATATGGAAGACAGCTTCCTGGCCAACCAACTGGAAGAGATCTGTATTTATTCATGCCTAGATAACTGCGAGCTCCTAAAAATCAAACACTTATGCTCATCAAAAGAGTTCACCAAAAGAGTAAAAAGACAATCTACAGACTGGGAAAATATTTTTGGCTACGACATATCTAATCAGGGTCTAATCTCTAAAATCTATAAGATACTGCAACCCCATAACAACAAAAAGACAAATAATCCAATTAAAATATGGGCAAAGTATATGAACAGACACTTTACCAAAGAAGACCTTCAGGTGGCTAACAGATATATGAGGATATGCTAAGGATATGATCATTAGCCATTAGAGAAATGCAAATCAAAACTACAATAGCATCTCACCCCAACAAGGCTAGCATTAATCCAAAAACACAAAATAATAAATGCTGGAGAGGTTGTGGAGAGACTGGAACACTTATACACTGCTGGTGGGAATGTAAAATGGTACAACCACTTTGGAAATTGATCTGACGCCTGCTTAATAAGATAGAAATAGAAATACCATACGGTCCAGCAATCCCACTCCTTGAAACATATCCTAGAAAAATAAGAGCCGTCACGTGAATAGATATATGCACACCCATGTTCACTGCAGCACTGTTCATAATAGTAAAAAGATGAAAACAACCTAGGTGCCCATCAGTGGATGAACGGATAAACAAATTATGGTATATTCACACAATGGAACACTATGCAACAATAAAGAACAATGATGAATCTGCAAAACATCTCATAATATGGATGAATCTCAATCTGCTAAGTGAAATTAGTCAGCTGCAAAAGGACGAATGCTGTATGAGACCACTATTACAAGAACTCAAGAAAAAATTTAAACACAGAAGAAAACATTCTTTGGTGGTTAAAGGGCGGGAGAAGGGTATTCACTAACTAGGTGGACAATAAGAATTATCTTTGGTGATGGGAAGGAAAACACACAATACAGGGGAAGTCAGCATGACTGAACTAAACCAAAACCTAAGCAGTTTCCTGAATATGATCAAACACTTCGAGAGACAGAGCAGCAAGAGCAGGGGTCTGGGAACCACGCTTTCAGGGGACATCTAGGTTAATCAGCATAACAAAGTTTATTAAGAAAATGTTCTGCATCCCACTTTGGTGAGTGGCACCTGGGGTCTTAGAGCTAGCCAGTGGCCATCTAAGATGCATCCATTGGTCCCAACCCACCTGGAGCAAAGAGGAATGAAGAACACCAAAGACACAAAGAAAATACTAGCCCAGGAGACAGAAAGGCCCATACAAACTAGACACGCCATCATCAGCCTGAGGCCAG
Organism: Elephas maximus indicus; assembly: GCF_024166365.1. Lineage (NCBI taxonomy): Eukaryota > Metazoa > Chordata > Mammalia > Proboscidea > Elephantidae > Elephas > Elephas maximus. The sequence continues at coordinate 69,173,761 of NC_064820.1, forward strand.
AAGAACTAGATGGTGCCCAGCTACCACCAATGACTGCCTTGACAGGGAACACAACTGAGTACCTGACGGAGCAGGAGAAAAGTGGGGTGCAGAACTCAAATTCTAGTAAAAAGACCAGACTTAATGATGTGACCGAGACTGGAGGAACCCCGGAAGACATGGCCCCTACCGGACCCTCTGTTAACCCAGAACTAAAACTAATACTGAAGCCAACTCTTCAGACAAAAATTAGACTGGACTATAAGACATAAAATGATACTTGTGAAGAGTATGCTTCTTGGTTCAAGGAGATACATGAGACTAAATGGGCAGCTCCTGTCCGGAGGCGAGATGAGAAGGTAGAAAGGGACAGGAGCTGGTTGAATGGATATGGGAAATCTGGGACAGAAAGGAGTGTGCTGTCACATTATAGAGAGAGCAACTAGGATCACATAACAATGTGTGTATAAAATTTTGTATAAGGAACTAACTTGAGCTGTAAACTTCCACTTAAAACACAATAAAAAGAAAAAAATTTTCCATCTGGTTTGGGAAATAGTTAAGTAAGTAGGATATTATACAGAGTATTTTTTTTTAATGAGAACTGAGACCAAACTGAGTGAGGGAGCTATGAGAGCAAAAAAGAGGGGTAGTTAACACAGACCTGGAGGAAGTAAAGTCCCTTTCTCATCTCTGAAGCTAAAACCTTAACAATCTTTCATTTTTCTCCAGTAGTTATTTCTCATTACAGATACTTCCTCTATTCCCTTTATTCTTTTAATAATTTGGGGTAGAACTGGAAAGATGGGGAAAGATAAAGCACAATGGATTTCATTCCCTTGCACAGTTTGCCTTTTAAATTCACAAATTTATTCTTGTGTGACCTTCTTGGAAAAGTATTTTGGTTCCACTGCCTGCTCTCAGTCTTCCTTTCTATTGCACCTCCTCATTCCTCCTGAGGTTTCAGACTAAAAGATACCTCTTTGGTACCCAGCTTTTCAGTATGTATTAGTCAATAATTATTACTTCATTCATAAATAAAATATAATGAAGTAGTCAAATTAATTTTAAATATTACTTAGAAACCCTGGTGGTGAAGTGGCTAAGAGCTCGGCTGCTAACCAAAAGGTCGACAGTTGGAATCCAGCAGGTACTCCTTGGAAACCCTATGGGGCAGTTCTACTCTGTCCTATAGGGTCACTATGACTCAGAATTAACTCAACAGCAACAGGGTTTTTTTTTTTTTTTTTTTTAACTATTACTAGAACCATAAACAGTGTGATCGTTATGGTTATGCGTCAACTTGGCTGGGCCATGATTCTCAGTGGTTTGGCAGTCATATGATCACATGATCACCCTGATGATGAGATCTGATAGAATGTGATTACCCCCATGATGGGATCTGCTGTGAGTAGCCAATCAGTTGAAAGGGAATTTCATTGGAGGTATGGCCTATATCCAATATAGGTGTAATTTCTGTCAAGACTTGGGGACCTTTGCTTGCTCTGGATTCTGCAGCTGGCTCCTGTTCATCTGACCTCCATTTCTTGAGATTTCAGCTAGCAGTTAACTGCCATCTTGTCTTCCAATCCTGGGAACTGTCAGTATTTGCAGCCTGCGAACTATCTGACCTGCTGATCTTGAGTTCGCCAGCCCCTGTGGCTACGTGAATCAGAAGGCTTCAGCCTGCCTCATGGACTTGATCTCTAACACAGTACCTATTCCTCCCAAAACACACACACCAACAGACCATCATTAAAGAAAAACAAATTAACACAGGGACAATAAGAAAAAAAAATTATACCTGATTTTTACTATAACTTGTACATTAGTACGAAAACTGGTCTAAGGGCAGAGAATCTGAGAAAGAGAGTAGTAGTCAGAAGATACAGAAAAAGAGGAAAAATTGAATAACCAGAGAAGTATGTAGGAGTGACCATGAGCCAACCTGCTGGCAGTAATGACATGGCAATCAGTAACAGTAACAGGGATGGCAAGCAGCAGGATCAGCCAATAGAAAGACTCCAGTAATGAAAAGAAAGAAAACTGAGGTTCTACAATAGGGTGGGAAAAAGAAACAAAGACATGCATACCTCTCTGTTTTCTCTCTTCCAGTTTATGCAAGAAGAGACCAAAAGGAACTACAGCATAAAACAAAACAAAAAGACCCTGACAGCATAAAACAACTTAGGTTGACCAAGGATGGTCACACATTCACAATTTTCAATATACTAATGACATACCAACTAATAAAATTCTGCAATATTTAAGGGAAAAAGTTCTAATTCTGGGACAGATGTAAGCACACTCCACTCTATCTCACAGCAATAAAAGCTGGACAGAATGGAAGGAACACATATTTGATAATTCTGAAAAGTAAACTATAGAAGGCAAATTCTAGAAAAAGACCAGAATTTTAAATACAACAAACTAGTGGTAAGTTTGCTACTTTTTTTTTTTTCCCTCCAGTAACTCCCAACCTGAACTCAAAAGAACGTGGGTCTAGGCAGAGAGAGCTCCAGGAGAAGCCCTCTAGTCGTAATTCAAGAAGCAGAAAAGTGAGCTACTAACACTCAGAGTACTGGGTTCTGCCACGCCCCAGCCCCTAAGCAATCCAGGTGGCAACAGCAGTCATCAAGAGCCCAAACTCTGGGAGGTGGCAAACTGTCTCCTCTGTTCAGAGGAGCTAGAGTTCCAAGAGTATGGGGCAAATCTCACTGTTTGTTTAACTCCTCAGCTCCACTCCTCCAGCCCCCTGTTCCCAGCTCACTGCTGGTTGACCCTACATATGGGAGCACCTGCAGAAGTACATAGCAATGTAAGGTAACTGGAGTCCTAGCGTTCTGGCTGGATGACTAAAAAGACAAGCCCCAAGGAATTAGGAAGTTCCACGGAGTTGTAGAGAGGCGCAAGTTTGGGAAAGCAAACATATAGTCATTTATGAAGCCCTAAGCTCACCCCCAACCTGCACATGTGTAGAACTGATCCTATTCAGCATAATAATGACCTTGAAAACTGGACGAACAGAGAGACCATGGCCCAGGTCCAAGACTGAACTCTGGGTGGCAAACCATGCAGAAAAGATCTGAAGAGCCCTACAAAAACACTGAAAATGAAACTGACATGAAACCACAGCCCACAGAAGGTAAGTTGAAACCAGTTGCCTAAACCTAGCCAGGTCAATTACCTGCTGAACCAAAACTATTAACGTACTCCAGAGAATTGAAAGAAGATCAGAGTCACACAATATGATATTAAAAATGTTCAGAATGCAATCCAAAATTACCCAGCATTAGGAAAACATCAAAGTGCAAGAGAAAAGATAAAAAAATGCCAATCCTGGGATGATCCAGATGTTGGAATTATAAAGTCTTTAACACTGTTATTATAAAAATGCTTTAACCAGGCAATCGTGAACACCATTGAAACAAATGGAAAAACAAAGTCACAAACAGAAATAGAAAACATAAAAAAGAACTAAATTGAAACATCTGAACTGAAAACAAAATAACCAAAACTTAAAATTCATTGGATAGCCTCACTAGCAGAATGGAAATAACAGAAAAGAGTCAGTGAACTGGAAAATAGGATCAATAGAAATAATTCAATCTGAACAACAAAGAAAAAAAGATTAAAAAAAAACAAAAGGTCTAATATTTATGCCATCTGTGTCACAGAAAGAGAGGAGAATGTGGTGCTGAAAAATATTTACAGAAATAACAGAAAGTTTCTCAAATTTGGTTAAAGACATAAACACACAGATTCAAAAATCTCAGGAAAAACTTAATAGGAGAAATAAAAAATAAATCTAAGCCCATACACATCACGGTCAAACTGCTGAAAATGAAACAGAAAAACAGTGAGAGAAAAGCATGCTTTACCTATAAAGAAACAATAATTCGAATGACTGATATTTATCTTGAGAAACCATGAAGTGCAAACGGGAGTGGAGCAACATACTTAAAGAGCTAAAAGAATTGACAATGAAGAATTTCTTATCCATCAAAAATATCCTACGGGAATGAAGGTTAAATAAGGACATTCTCAGATGAAGGAAAACTAAGAGAATTTCCAGCTGACCAGCTTTGAAACAACTGCTGAAGGAAAATCTTCAGACAAAAGGGAAATAATACCAGAAAAGAAACTTGGAACATCAAGAATGAAGGAAAAGAAATACAAATTGTAAATACCTGAGTAAATGTTATAGACCATTCCTTCCTTCTTGAGTTCTTTAAATAGTTTGACAGTTAAAGCAAAAAGTATAACAATGTGTGACAGGGTCTGGAATGTACTGTTGTTAGGTGCTTTCAAGTCATTTCCAACCCATAGTGACACTACGACAACAGAACAAAATGTTGCTTGGTCCTGCATCATCCTCACAATCATTGCTATGTTGAAGTCCACTGTTGCAGCCATTGTGTCACTGAGGGTCTTCCTCTTCTTAGCAGACCCTCTACTTTATTTGGTGGTGTAATGGTTAAGAGCTGTGGCTGCTAGCCAAAAGGTCAGCAGATCGAATCCACCAGTCACTCCTTGGAAACTCTATGGGGCAGCTCTACTCTGTTTTATACAGTCGCGGTGAGTCAGAAACGACTCAAAGGCAACAGATTTTTTTTTTTTTTTGATTGGTTCTACTTCACCACTTGTAGAACACTGATATACCGCTAGAAGATGACACCCTCAGGGGAAGAGCTGCCTCCTCAAAATAGAGCTGAACTTAATAACCTGGATGGAGTCAGGCTTCCAGGACTCTCTTTTGCTGATGTGGCACAATTCAAAATGAGAAGAAACAGCTGCAAACATCCATTAATAATTGGAACCTCGGCTGTATGAAGACTGAATCTAAGAAAATTAGATGTCATCAAAAATGAAATGGACTGCATAAAGATCAATATCGTAGGCATTAATAAGCTGAAATAGACTGGTATTGGCCATTTTGAACTATACAGTCTACTATGCAAGAAATGAAAAAGTGAAGAGGAATGGCATCACCTTCACCATCAAAAAGAATATTTCAAGATCTATCCTGAAGTACACTGATGTCAGTGATAGGATAATATCCATATACCTACAAGGAAGACGAGTTAATACAACCATTATTCAAATTTATGTACTAACTGCTAAGGCCGAAGATGAAGAAATAGAAGATTTTTACCAACTTCTGCATCTGAAATGGATCAAACATGCAATCAAGATGCACTGATAATTACTGGTGACTGGAATGCAAAAGTCAGAAACAAGGAGAAAGGATCAGTAGTTGGAAAATATGGCCCTGGTCATAGAAAAGACATATGAGATTGCATAACAGAATTTTGCAAGACTCCTTGCACCTACCTTTTTTTCAATAACATAAATGGTGAATATACACATGGACCACACTGGATGGAACACACAGGAATCAAATTGACTATACCTGTGGAAAGAGACGATGGAAAAGTTCAATATCATCAGAACAAGGGCAGGGGCCGACTGTGGAAAAGACCATCAATTACTCACATGCAAGTTCAAGTTGAAGAAAATTAAAACAAGTTCATGAGAGCCAAAGTATGACTTGAGTATATCCCGCTTGAATTTGGAGACCATCTCAATGACAGATTTGACACATGGAACACTAATGACCGAAGACCAGATGAGTTCTGGAATGACATCAAGGACATCGCATATGAAGAAAGCAAAATGTCATTAAAAGATGGAAAAGTAAAAAAGACCAAACCGGATGTCAGAAGAGACTCTGAAATTTGCTCTTGAAAGTAGAGTAGCAAAAGCAAATGGAAGAAATGATTAAGTAGAAGAGCTGAACAAAGGATTTCCAAAGGCGGCTCGAGAACTCAAAGTAAAATATTATAATGAAATGTGCAAAGACCTGGAATTAGAAAAACAAAAGGGAATAGCAGAGCATTTCTCAAGCTGGAAGAAATGAGGAAAAAACTCAAGCCTCAAGTTGCAATATCGAAGAATTCTATGGCCAAAATATTGAATGACTCATGAACCTTCAAAGAGGATGGAAGAAATAGAGTCACTGTACCAAAAAGAACTGGTTGACGTTCAACCATCTCACAGGGTAACATATGATCAAAAACCAGTGGTACTGAAGAAAGAAGTGAAAATTGAACAGAAAGCAGTGGCGAAAAACAAGGCTTCAGGAATTGATGGAATACCAATTGAGATGTTTAAACAAACAGAGGCAATGCTGGATGTATTCACTCATCCACACCAAGAAATCTGGAAGACAGCTACCTGGCCAACAGACTGGAAGAGACCCATATTTCTGCCCATTCCAAAGAAAGACGATCAAACAGGATGCCCAAATTATCCAACAATATCATTAATATCTTACACAAGTAAAATTTTACTAAAGATAATTTAAAAATGGTCACATTAGTATGTAGACAGAGAACTGCCAGAAATTCAAGCCAGATTCAGAAAAGGACGTGGAACAAGGGATTGTCATTGTTAATGTCAGATGGATCTTGGCTGAAAGCAGAGAATACAGAAAGATGTTTACCTATGTTTTACTGATTATGCAAAAGCATTCAATGTTGTGTGGATCAAATCATAGATAACGTTGAGATGAACGGAAATTCCAGAACACTGAATTGTGCACATAAGGAACCTGTACATAGACCAAAAGGCAGTTTTTGAACAGAAGAAGGGGATACAGCGTGGTTTAAAATCAGGAAAAATGTGCATCACGTGTGTATTGTTTCACCATATTTATTCAATTTGTACACTGGGCAAATAATCTGAGAAGCAGAACTATATGAAGAAGAATATACCATCAGGACTGGAAGAAGACTCATCAATAACCTGTATTATGCAGATGACACAACCCTGCTTGCTAAAAGCACAGAGGACTTGAAACACCTACTGATGAAGATCAAAGACTACAGCCCTTCCATATGGATTACATCTCAACATAAAGAAAACAAAAATCCTCACAACTGGAACAATAAGAAACGTGATAGAGAGAAGACTGAGGTTGTCAAGTATTTCACTTTACTTGAATCCACAATCAATGCCCATGGAAGCAGCAACCAAGAAATCAAATGATGCACTGCATTGGGCAAATCACTGCAAAAGACCTCTTCAAAGTATTCAAAAGCAAAGATGTCACTTTGAGGACTAAGGTGTGCCTGACTCAAGCCATGGTTTTTTCAATTGCCTCATATGCCTGTGAAAGCTGGACAATGAATAAGGAAGACCAAAGAAGAACTGATGCCTTTGAATAATGGTTTTGGTCAAGGATACTGAATATACCATAGACCGCCTAAAGAACAAACAAATCTGTCTTGGAAGAAGTACAGCCAGAATGTTCCTTAAAACGGAGGATTGTGAGACTCATCTTATATACTCTGGACATGTCATCAGGAGGGATCAGTCCCTGGAGAAGGACATCATGATTGGTAAAGTAGAGGGTAAGAGAAAAAGAGAAAGATCTTCAATAAGAGACTGACACAGTGACTCCAACAATGGGCTCAAAAAAGCAGTGACTGTGAGGATGGTGCAGGGCTAGGTAGTGCTTTGTACTGTTGTACCTAGGGTCCCTATGACTCAGAACTGACTTGATGGTTGTTTGTAGTATTCCCTTATTGTTCTTTATTTTCTTAGTTTTTTTTTTTTTTTACCGAAGTGGGATGCAGAACATTTTCTTAATAAACTTTATTATGCCAGTGACCTAGATATCCCCCAAAACCATGTTCCCCAGACCCTCACCCCTGCTACTCTGTCCCTCGAAGTGTTTGGTTGTTTTCAGGCAACTTCTTAGCTTTGGGTTTAGTCCAGTTGTGGTGACTTCCCTCATACTGTGTGTTGTCCTTCCCTTCACCCAAGATGATTCTTGTCTACTATCCAGTTAGTGAATTTCCCTCTCCCTCCTTCCCACCCTCGTTAACCATCAAAGAATGTTTTCTTCTGTGTGTAAACCTTGAGTTCTTATATTAGTGGTCTCATACAATATTTGTCCTTTTGCAACTCATTTCACTAAGCATAATGCCTTCCAGATTCATTCATGTTGTGAGATGTTTCATGGATTCATCATGTTCTTTATCGATGCGTAATATTCCACTGTATGTACGTATGATAATTTGTTCATCCATTCGTCTGCTGATTGGCACCTAGGTTGCTGATGGGCATGAATAAATATATGTACACCCATGTTCACTGCAGCACTGTTCACAATAGCAAAAAGATGGAATCAACCTAGGTGCCTTATTGTTCTTTTCACAGCTATATGATCTGTTATGATATTTCCATTTCATTCCTGATTCTGGGCATTATGTCCCCTTTTTAATCTTTGTCTGTCTTGGCCATCTGATTTTTGACAAAGGTACAAAAAGAAGTTCATTAGAGAAAGAGCAATATTTTCAACAAATGACATTGGAAGAAATGGGCATTTATATGCAAAATAAAATTAACTTTGACCTAAACCCCACAACTTAAACAGAAATTATCTCAAAATGGATCACAGATGCAAATGTAAAACATAAAAATATAAAACTAAAAAAAAATTCTAAGAAAATCTTTGTGATCTAGGGTTGGGCAAGGAGTTCTTAGACATGACACCAAAAACAAGAGCCATAAGGAAAATAATTAATTAATTAAACATCAAAATTTCATACTGGGAGAACTGCAAATCACATATACAACATTCTTCTGTCCTGAATATACAGAAAACTCTCAGTGCTCTACAATAAGAAAATAGACAACCCAATTAAAAAATGGGCAAAAATAAACAGGCATTTCATAAATGAGGATTTATAGATAGCAAATAAGTCCATGAAATGATGCTCTACATCATCAGTCATTACAGAATGTAAATTAAAACTACAATGACACACTATTACAGACCTATTAAAATGGGTAAAATAAAAATACTGGCAAGAATGCAGAGCAATTGAAATTCTCAAATATTTCTGGTAAAATGTAAAATGATACACCACCTCTGGAAAAAGTTTAGCAATTTGTTATAAATAAGAACAATATACTTACCATATAACCTACAATACCACTCCTGGAACTACTTAAAAAAAAGAAAGGAAAATTACTTTCATACCAAAAACTATACACCAATGTTTATAGTAGATCTATTAATAATTGTCAAAAACTGAAAACAACCCAAAGGTTCTCAATGAGTGAATGGATAAGCAAGCTGGGGTAAAAACTGTTAACCCAGAATTCTGTATCCAGTGAAAATATCCTTCAGGAATGAAGGTTAAATCAAGACATTCTTAGATGGAGGAAGACTAAAAAGAATTTGCCACTAGAAGGCCCAAGCTAAAAGAACGGCTAAAGGAAACTCTTGAAACAGAAATGACATGATAAAAGAAGGAATCTTGGGGCATCAGGAAAGAAAAACAATAGAAAGAGTAAAAACATATGTAAATAAAATAGATTTTCCTTTTTCTCTTGAGATTGATAAATTATGTTAGTAGACATAAAAAAATTAACATTGTCTGATGTGGTTCTCAATTTACATTGAGGAAATGTTTAAGAAAATTATACTATAAACAGAGGAAAGTCAAAGGATATAATGGGAAGTATGGTTTCTACACTTCACTTGAATAAGTAAAATTCCAACACCAGCAGATTGTGGTAAGTTATGCATGTATAACACCCTAGAGGAACCACTAAAAATACATATAAAAAGATACACCCAAAATACTACAGATAAATTAAAATGGAATTCTAAACAAAACAAAAGTTCAAATATCCCACAAAAAAAAGGCATGAAGAGAAAGTAAAAAATAAAATGGCAAACATAAGCCCAATCAAACACGTCAGTAATCACATTAAATGTAAATGGTCTACATGCACCAATCGAAAGACAGAAATTGGCAGAATGGATTTAAAAAAATAAAAAAGCCCATAACTCAAATACATGTTGGAGAAATTCACTTCAAATATAACTATATGAATAAGTTGAAAATAAAAGGATGGAAAAAAAGACACACAGTACAAACATTAAATAAAACAGAAATGACTAGGTACGTTAACATCAGAAAAATTAGACTGTGGAGCAAAGGAAATTACCATGCATCGTGATGAACACTATGCAATAATAAAAGAGTCAATTCAGAAGGAGACATAGCAATCTTAAATGTGTATGCATGAAAACAGAGTTTCAAAGTAAATGAAGCAAAAATTGGTAGAAATGAAAGGAGATATAGAAAAATCCACAATTGTATTTGGAGACTTTAACACCTGGATACAAGAACTAGACAGAAAACAAGCAAGTATACAAAATAATTCAACACCATCAACCAACAGAACCTAAATGACATTTATAAAACACTCCACCTAACAACATCATAATACACATTCTTTCAAAGAGCCCATGAAACATTTACCAAGATAGACCATATACTGGGCCATGAAACAAACATAAAAAAAAAAAAAGATAAAAATTGAAATTATCTTCCCTGATATTGTGAAAGATGAGAAGATATCTATCCAAGATGCTCACTGAACTCCACATAAGGTAGATCTTAAAAGAAAGTCACCAAGACATATTATAATCAAGCTTGCCAAAACCAAAGATAAAGAGACAATTATAAGAGCTGCGAGGGATAAATGAAAAGTCACCTACAAAGGAGAGCCAATAAAAATAAGCTCGGACTACTTGGCAGAAACCATGTGGGCAAGAAGGCAATGGGATGACATATTTAAAAAATTGACAGAAAAAAATCGGCTGCCAAGAATCATATATCCATCAAAACTGTCTCTTAAATATGAAGGTGAAATTAAGACATTTCCAGATAAACACAAGTTGAGGGAATTTGTAAAAACCAAACCAAAACTACAAGAAATACTAAAGGGAGTTCTTTGTTTAGAAAATCAATAATATTAGGAATCAACCCAAGACTAGAACACTGGGCAGAGCAACCAGAAGTCAACCCAGACAGGGAAATCCAAAAAAACAAAGATTAAAAAAAAAAAAAAAAAGCCCAACACAGGTTAATGGCGATGTTATTATATGAAAGAAGACAACATTAAAATAATTACGAGGGACTAAGAAATGTAACCATACACCTTCCATATGGAGAGGAAGGTATGGCCATACAAAGACATAAAACACAATAAAAATTATAAAAAAAGAAATTGAAATTATACCCAATGTGTTCTCTGATTACAATGAAATCAAACTAGAAACCAGTAACAGAAAGATAAGAGAAAAATCTCTAAATGCTTGGCATATAAACAACATCCGTCTAAATAATCCACGAGCCATACAGGAAGTCAAATGGGGAAAAATACCTTGAACTGAATGAAAATGAAAATACAACATTTCAAAATTTGTGAGGTGTAACTAAAGTACTGCTGAGCAGTAAATTTATAGGTTACATTTGAAAAGAGGAAATGTCTCATATAATTAATCTAAACTTCCACCCTAAGAAACTAGAAAAAAGAGCAAAATAAAGAGAGTAAAAGACATAATGAAATCAAGAGCAGAAACCAACGAAACTGAAAAACAGAAAAAGAATAAAGAAAATCAAGGGAACAAAAAACTATCTGAAAAGATCAACAAAATTGACAAACCTCTAGCAACTGACAAGAAAAGACATAAATACCAACATCAGGAATAAAACAGGGGATAGAACTAGAAATTCTGTGTGTTGTTATGATGCTGGAAATTTTGCCACTGGTATTTCATGTACCAGCAGGGTTACCCATGGTGGACAGGTTTTAGTGGAGCTTCCAGATTAAGACAGAATAGGAAGAAAGGCCTGGAAATCTACTTTCAAAAATTAGCCAACCTTACAGATTACAACAGAACATTATTCTATTCTCTTGCTTTGGACACATGATCAGGAGCGATCGATCACTAGAGGAAGACATCATGTGGAGAAACTGGAACCCTCATACATTTCCGATGGGAATGTAAAATGGTATCTCACCACTCTGGAAAACAGGCTGGCAGCTCTTCAAATGATTAAACATAGAGTTATCAGGTTGCTGTTTGGTGCCATCGAGTCACCAACTCATAGCAACCCTGTGTATAATGAAATGTTGCCCAGTCTTGCACCATCTTCACAATAATAGGTATGTTTGAGTTCATTGTTGCAGCCACTGTGCCAATCTATCTTGTTGAGGGTCTTCCTCTTTTTCACTGACCCTCTACTTTACCAAACATGATGTCCTTCCCCAGAAGTTGGTTCCTCCTGATAACATGTCCAAAGTGAAAAGTCTCACCCTTCCTGCTTCTAAGGAGTTATCATATACCTAGCAATTCTACTTCTAGGTATCACCCAAGAGAAATGAAAACACAACCACATAAAATCTTGTACATGAGTGTTCACAGCAGCATTATTCATAAAAGACAAAAAGTGAAAACAATCCAAATGTCCATTAACTGATGAATGGATAAATAAAATGTGGACTATTTATACAATGGACTATCATTCAGCCATAAAATGGAATAATATACTGATACATGTTACAACACAGATGAACCTTGAAAACATACTAAGTAAAAGAAACCAGTTGAAAGCTATATATTGTATGATTCCATTTATTTGAAATATGAAGAACAGGGAAATCTAGAGAGATGGAAAAGAGATAGTGGTTGCCTAGGGCTCAGGAGCTTGAAGGGAAATGGGGGAGTGACTGCTAATGGGTATGATGTTTCCTTTGGGGATGTTAAAAATATCCTAAAATTTATTATTCTGATGGTTTCACAACTGTGAACATTCTAAAAATCACTGAATTGTATATATTGATGAATTGTGTGGTATGTGAATTAGATCTCAATAAAGTTTTTAAACAAAACATAATTGGCATAAGATTTTATTTAAAAAAAATTTTTTTTCTATAGGCTTTCTCTCCAGATGGTTGGTCCCACTCTATTTTCTTATTAACTCATACCACTATGGTGTCCTATAATAGTAGTATGTACAATATAATGATGCTAGATTACAATATTGAGGTCCAGCCTCATTTACTTAGGATTCTGCTTTGGGATTTGGGTATAAGCCCAGCCAACAATGTTGTGCCTTTATTTCTCAAATAAAGGGGAGGGGGGGGAGGTGGGGGGTGGAGAACTCTAAGTACTTAAAAAAACCTACTGCCTTAGATATGGAAATTAAGCAACCACCCAAACACACACCTATACACAACTAAAATTAATCTTAATTTTTAGTATGAAGTATAATGCTTACACTGCAATACTTTATCAATATCACACTATTAAGTGAAAAATATAATTTGAGAGATTTTTAAAAACCATGCTTGTGCCGTAAAGTGTTAAAGCTTTATAAAATATTTAAAAATTTAGGCATATTTAGAGTTTTCTGTCAGTTACATTATACCAAAAAATAAAAAAAATAAAAATAAGTAGTGAGTAAATCAATTAATAGAAATGTATATACATACCTCCCGTCTAGCGCTGGGTATTTATAAACCCCATTTTCAAGCGCTTCCAGCAGCTGTGCGCCTGTTACTCTGACAACTAAAACTGGGTCCACTATGGGAAGGATAGCCAAAAGATCATGCAAAGTGAAATTCCCCGCTGGATGTATCCGATTTGATCTAAGAGTGCCTATATATATATTAATTTAAGGTGGGAAAAAAACAAAGGATACACACTGATTTCATTTTTTTCCATAAAATATCATCTTTATGACTCAATATTATATTCAAAACTTTCAAATAATGCACCACATTACCAAAAGTTTCTAGCCTTTTTCCATATCCTTTTCCATGTTAATTCCATCTTAAAGTTTTTTTTTTTTTTATGTAGCTAAGGGAGTCCTGGTGGCGCAGTCGTTAAGTGCTTGGCTGCTAACCAGAAGGTCAGTGGTTTGAACTCACCAGCCACTCTCCAGAGAAAGCTGTGGCAGTCTACTTCAGTAAAGATTTATAGCATAGGAAACCATATAGGGCAATTCTAATCCATCCTACAGGGTCGCTATGAGTTGGAATCAACTCCATAGCAGTGGGTTTTTGGTTTTTTTTTTTGGTCTAATTATGTAGCTATATCTTTTGTTGCCGTTGAGTTGATTCTGACTCATTACAACCCTATGTGTGCACGGTAGAACTGCTCCATAGAGTTTTCAAGGCTGTGACCTTTTGGAAGCAGGACGCCAAGCCTATTTTCCAAGGTACCTCTAGGTAAGTCTGAACTGCCAACCTTTTGGCCAGTAGTCAAGCACTTAACCACTTGCACCACCTACGGACTCCTGGCATATTCATTTTGGGGAAAGATTTACTTTGTTTGTTACCACTTTCTCCTTAACCACAGAATATGAGAAATGAAAAGCCACTAGCTCTCCCCCTGCTTGCAGACAAGATCATGTCTGAGGCATCCCAAAGCAAAAATCATATTTTCAAAGATCTCCACAAGGAGCATGCCAAAGGTTTCCTAAGCAAACCACTGTATAAGGCTTAACAAAACTCACTTTTAGGAAATGTTCCACAAACTAACCTAAATGAATCACGTGGAAGATGAAAATCACTTCTATTTTCATTAAATGGCATTATAAAAGAGGTATAGCTGAGTGTTAAATGATGTCACATTCTGCATATCTGAAATAATCAGACACAGTCACGGACTCTAAGCCGTTGTCTAAAGTTCTGGATTACGGCATATGAATCAAGGTTGGTTTCAAAGAAAGTTTAGTTTTAATCTTGTTCTGTTTCTTGTAAAGATTCTTAATACCTTAGGACCCTAGCTAGTCCAACTTCAGACTGTCAACGCACAAAAATGCTTAAGTTCCCCATTCACCCTGCAATATTACCCTTACCACCTCCTCACAACACGCAGGTAACAAGGGACAGTTGGTTATAAAGCAAGAACTTCAGTGAAAGATTTCAACCCATTGTTTCTCATATAACTAAGACTTAACTGCACACCAAGTTCAAAATTAGGCAAATCACAAGGCCACATCTTCATTCAAAATCTCATTAAATACAAAAGTCAACTTTTTAAAAAACTTCATGCTTAATGTTTAAATAAACTGAACAATCTAATTCTGAATGTTGTACTTGAGCACAACAGAAAAAGAAGATCTGATTCCATGAGTAGATCCCACGGAGTGGATTTCTAAATAGGATTTTTGCATGTAATAAAAATAGTCTACAGCAACTATGCTGAAAAACTAATTTTAGACATTTTAAATATCTTTTACAAATTAAATAATGAAATCACCTGAATTAAGTAGCGCTACATCAGCACGAGTAGCTTCCAACATCGCATTAGTTACCAAATTTCCCAGATTGCTCTCAGATCTTCTTACAGTAATTTCACGGCCATCTAATTCCATATCAATTGGGCAGAGAACTTCTTCTAACATATACTGAAAGAAAAAAAATGAGCTGCCTAAAATCAACATTTCTCCTATTTCTAATCAATTTTTCTTCTCTTGATCATTTCTTCTTTACCTCTAATTCAAAACCAGGTAATTTACTGAAACTTGTACTTTCCAAATATCAAAATACTAAAGAGACAGCAAAATACTATACAATGTATTCCAACGATCATTTACTTTTCAGAGCTGTTGAAGAGGTTGGATTATTATAAATTTTAGGAACCCTCTTCTATAGCTTCTAGACCTACGAATCTTTTATAAAAATATTTACTATTACTGACACCAAACTGATCAAAACATAAAGCCATCAAATTAGCACAGGCAGCTCCATTAATACAGAACCAATTCACAAATCAGACATTATATGAGATAATGTATGTAAAGATGTAAAGGACAGTACCCTGGCTCATATTTCCCATCAGCTCTTGCAAATGTTACAGACACACACACACAAACACCTATCTCCAGGCCACTGAAATTTATGCAATCTGTATGAAACCATGGAAGAAAATACAAGCCCCATAGCCACAAACTCACTTAAAGGTTTAAGTGTCCTCATTACAAACAACTCACCACTTCAAGTAGCTGAGTATAGAGAAGGGGAGACCTCCTCTTCATCACAAACCAATGTAAAATTCACCTGTTCTTTTGTTAATCCAGTGCTTCTTAAACTTGAGTAGCAATTTATTAAAGAAATAGATTCTTGCAGAATATGGAGTGTTGAAATAAATGTTTCCATAATGACTGTTGTTGTTATTAGGTGAAGTCCAAATATTAACCAAAATAAATTTATACATTGAACATGAAAACAAAAATCCAAAAAAATAGATGCCATTTGTTGTGATGTTTACTCATTTATCATACACAGTGGTTATTATGTTACAGTATTGTTCAGTAAGTGTTCATGTGATCAATTAGTACTTTACTGAATAATATAAGATTCACATACCTGTATGTTTTGAGTAAAATCTTTCACTATTGCTTTAATACATGAATCTTCTTCTAAATAATTCAAAATGTCCACTTTCTCAAATACACATTGGAAAGATGTACCAAAGAATCTCATGTTTATTTTTGTCAAGTTTTTAAAATCAGATCCACTTTTGACAATCCAAGTTTCATTCACCTTCCTGATTCCATAATCATGGTCATGGCCCCCTAAAATCAAATTGACCCCTTGAGTTTTCTGTGCAAGTCTTGTATCATTTCCCCACTTCATGTGAGTTATTGCAATGACAAGATCAGCTCCTTCTTCTTTAAGTTCTACTGCTATTTGGTTAGCAACTTCAACATAATCTTTATAGTTTAGATTTGACTTATTAACTGTAGCCAAGGTATCAAGCCAATCTTCTTCCACTAATCCCATTAACCCAATTTTTACATTGTTCCAATTAATGATTTTTTTTACTGCACCATGTCCGAGAGGTTCAGAAGTAAATCTGTCATATACATTACTGAGAAGCCATGTAAAGTGCATTTGTTTCATGTATTCTTCCAAAATATCCACACCAAAATCAAATTCATGGTTTCCTAAAAATAAAAACATAAAGCGGGGATATTCATGAGAATGTTATTCCATTTTTATACTTAAATGCTGTAGTATTTAAATATATATACAATATTTAAATAATAAGGTTTCTTTAATATTAGCAATATTATGTTAACAGCACTTGTTTTATCAAACATTATTTATCCCAAGTTTCATTTACAAACAATAAAACTTGTAGGCACCTTTACCCTTCAGAAGTTCTTTATAAGTCAGGTAGTACTGTATTCTCAAAAAAATTTTGAGTTAGGGAAGAAAATATGCATTATAATATGAAAAAAAATGTAATGACATCACTAATCCTAAATTAATAGTGTTCATCTAAAGAGTACCTTTAGTCAATGTGTCCGTAGTCCTAACTTAAATCATTTAAAAAAAAAACTGATTCATATTGTCAAAGACCAAGAAAAACCCTGACAGAGTTCCACTGCATTTTCTGAAATACTGTATGTCTTCTAAGACATATGATTCTAAGATCATATAAGCAGTGATTTTAGAAATAAAAAACCAGTTATTTATTTAAATGGCTAATAAAGAAGCACTCGACAGCACTGGGTTTTTTTTTTTTTTATGGGTATAAATTACTAGTAAAAGGAATTCTGAGTAAACCCCTTTTTAAATAGAAAAAGAATCTCCAGAAATATTAATAACTTTATTAATGACTTACCTTTTTTATACTTTAATATTTTAAAGCATCAAACTTACATAAACCAGGATGTTTAACAATAAAATCTACATGTATGTTTTTGATTAATCAGCATCAGATTTGAAATTAACCATTAAGGGAAAAATCTGGAGAAAAGCGATTTCAGTTCTTCTGAAAAAATGTGTTAACAATTGATGTAGACCATCCATATTTCTTTTTTTTTAATCATGAATCTTATCAATTAGATTTGCCTTTTCACACCCTTAGGAAATTCTATAATGATTAAATGAGCTAAAAATTTTTATCATGGATACCTCTGGTACATCTCCCTCTACTTTTTCTTTTTAAATCATGAATCTTACAAATTAGGTATGTCTTTTCATGCCTGTAGGAAATATTATAATGATTAAATGAGTTGAAAATTTGATACCTCTGGCACATCCCCCTCTTCCTTCCAGTACTTCTTGTGAAAACACTTTGGTAATACCCTCAGGGGTATTGAGGTAGTAGTTAAAAAAAGAACTACTTAAAATGACCTACAATAACACTTTTCATGTTCACAAACCTTATGAAAATACAGATGCAGGGAAGCCTAATCATTTACCATAAACATCACAATTCCATTGATCACAAATAGGGATAATCTCATTTACCAAACTCTTGATGTTGTTAGGTGCCGCTGAGTTGGTTCTGACTCAAAGCAACCCTATGTACAACAGAACAAAACATTGCACAGTCTTGTGCCATCCTCACAATCACTGCTATATTTGAGCCCACTGTTGAAGCCGCTGCGTCAATCCAACTCCTTAGAAGGTCTTCCTCGTTTTCACGGACCCTTTACTTTACCAAGCATGATATCTTTCTCCAGGAACTGGTCCCTCCTGATAACATGTCCAAAGTACGAGAGACAATGTCTCATCATCCTTGCTTCCAAGGAGCATTCTGGCTGTGCTTGTCCAAGACAGGTAAGTCCGTTCTTCTTGCGGTCCATGGTACATTCAATTTCTTCGCCAACATCATAATTCAAAGGCATCAACTTTTCTACGGTCTTTCTTATTCACTGTCCAGCTTTTGCATACATATGAGGCAACTAAAAATACTATGACTTGGGTCAGGCGCAGTTCTACTCTGTCCTATAGCGTCGCTTTGAGTCGGAATCAGCTCGAGGGCATTGGGTTTGGGTCAGGTGCACCTTAGTCCTCAAAATAACATATTACTTTTTAACACTTTAAAGAGATCTTTTGCAGCAGATATGTCCACTGCAGTACATCGTTTGATTTCTTTGCTGCTCCTTCGATGGGAGTTGACTGTGGATCCAAGTAAAATGAAATCCTTGACAACTTCAATATTTTCTATTTATCATGATGCTGCTTACTGGTCCAGTTGTGAGGATTTTTGTTTTAGGTTAAGTTGTAATCCATACTGAAGGCTGTAGTCTGATCTTCATCAGTGCTTCAAGTCCTTCTCACTTTCAGCAAGCAAGGTTGTTATCATCTGTGTATTACAGGTTGTTAAGGAGTCTTTCTCCAATCCTGGTGCCCCATTCTTCTTCATGTAGGCCAGCTTCTCGGATTATTTGTCCAGCATACAGACTTAATAAGTATGATGAAAGGATATACCCCTGACACACACCTTCCCTGATTTTAAACCATGCAATATCCCCTTGTTCTGTCTGAATGACTGCTTCTTGGTCTCTATACAGGCTCCTCATGAGCACAATTAAGTGTTCTGGAATTCCCATTCTCTGCAATGTTATCCATAATTTGTAATGATCCACACAGTAGAATGCTTCTGCATAGTCAATAAAACACAGGTAAACATCTTTCTGCTATTCTCTGCTTCCAGCCAAGATAAATCTGACATCAGCAACAATATCCTTCATTCCACATCCTCTTCTGAAACTGGCTTAAATTTCTGGCAGTTCCCTATCAATGTATTGTGCAATCGATTTTCAATTATCTTCAGCAATATTTTACTTGTGTGTGATATTAATGATATTGTTCAATAATTTGCACATTCTGTTGGATCAACTTTCTCTGGAATGGGCACAAATATGGATCTCTTCTCAGTTGGCCAGGCAGCTGCCTTTCAAATTTCCTGGCATAGACAAGTGAACGCTTCCAGCGTTGCATCTGTTTGTTTAAACATCTCAGTTTGTATCCCCTAAATTCCTGGAGGCTTGTTTTTCGCCAATGCCTTCAGTGCAGCTTGGACTTCTTCCTTCCCTACTATCAGTTCTTGATCATATACTATCTTCTGAAATGACTGAATGTCAACCAGTTCTTTTTGGTACAGTGACTCTGTGTATTCCTTCCATCTTCTTTTGATGCTTCCTGAGTCATTAAGTATTTTGCCCACTTACAAAATGCAATTTCCCCTTCTACAACTCATGACACAGTTACTGAACCTGCACACCAATACTGTATGACTTATGAAACAACTTATGGTAAACTGTACACTTTAAAACTATGAAAACCATGCAAGTGAATACCTTCATTCATATATTCAACAAGTATTATTGAGCAGCTCCTATGTGCCAAGCACTATTCCTAGTGTTACATGCACAGAAGGAATACAACAAAAATCTCAACACTTATGGGATGAAGGAAGACTCATAAAGTAATTAAGTAAAATATACCCTCTACTAGAAGCTAGTAGATGCTATGGAAAAAGGCAAAAAAAGAAAGACAGATAAAAAGTACCAGAGTGTATAATTCGAAACAGGGTCTTCAGAGGCGCTACTCTTTTAAGTAAGGAGAGCCAGTCATGTGAGTATCTGGGAGAAGAGCTTCCCAGGAAAAAGGTGTAGAACAAGTACAGGCCTCAAGTTCAGAATATATCTGGTGTGGTTAAGAAACAGGAAGAATGCCAGAACAGCTGAAACTGAGTAAGCAACAAGGAAATTGTAGATAAGTCCTAAAAAGGTAATAGGTAGCTATATCAGACAGGGTCTGGTTAAGCACAGAAGACTTTGATTTTTACAGTGAATGATTTCAAGAGATACTGGAGTTTTTTAATAGAAAAATGGCAGGATTTGACTTAACATTTTAAAGTATTTCCTTGGATGCTGTGCTTAGAATAGACTGTAGGAGGGTAAGAGTATAAGAGAAATCACTTAAGAGGGCACAGCAATAATCCAGAAAAGACATGAAGGTGCCTGCTGCAGGGCAGTAGCATGGAGATAGTAAAAAGTGGATAAATTCTGGATATTTTGAGAAGGCAGAGCCAATGACATAGGCTAGTCAACAGGTTTGGGCATTTAAGAGAAAGAAGCCAAGAATGACTCCTAAGATTTTCGGCCTAAGCAACTGGAAGGATGACAATGGAGTTACACTAAAAGGAGAAGCTATTGTCGCAGAATCAAGAGATAATTTTGGACTTACTGTTATTATGTTACTACATGCCATCAAGTTAGTTCCAACTTACAGCAACCCTATATACAACAGAATGAAACACTACCTGGTCCTGCTCCATCCTCAAAATCACTGCTATGTTTGAGCCCACTGTTGAAGCCACCGTGTCAATTCATCTTGTTGAGGGTATTCCTTTTTTTCACTGACCCTCCACCTTATCAAGCATGATCTCCTTCTTCAGGGACTGGTCCCTCCTGGTAACATGTCCAAAGTACATGAGACCAAGTCTCACCATCCTTGCTTCTAAGTAGCATTCTGGCTGTACTTCTTCCAAGGCAGATTCGCTTTTCTTCTGGGAGTGCTTGTATATTCAATATTCTTCACCAACACCATAAATCAAATGCATCAATTCTTCTTTGGTCTTCTTTATTCAGCCCCAGCTTTTGCATGCATTTGAGGTGACTGAAAATACAATGGACTAATTAAATGTGTGGTATTTATAAATACACAAGTCAAGATATCAATTAGGTAGTTGGCTAATTAGGTTTGGATTTGAGGGGACAGGTCCAGGCTGAATAAACAATTACGGAGTCAGCAAACAAACAGTATTTGAAATCTGGATGAGATCACTAAGCGAGTGAATATAAAAAAGAACAAGTACTAATTCCTGGGATGCTCCAACATTAGGAGGTTGGAGACATAAGGAGTAACCAGCAAGAGAGATCAACAAGAAACAGCCAGTGTGATTGGAGGACGTGCATAAGCATGTAGTGTTCTGAAAACTAAGTGAAGAAAACATTTTAGATAGAAAGGAGTGATCATGTGTCACATGCTGTTATGTCAAATAAGGTGGGAACTAAGAAGTGACCATTGGCTTCAGTAACACAGAGGTCACTGACGACCTTGACAAGAGCATACTAAAACTTCAGCTCGCTACTGAAGGTCATCATGGATCCTATCAGCTGCCTTTCCACATGACTTCTCCCTTCCCTTTTCAAGCTTAAAAAGATCTCTCTATACTATACTACTTACCAGCATCGTCCAATGGAAATACAATGTGAGCCATATATGTAATCTTAATTTTTACTAGACTTTAAATAAACACATAAAATTAATTTTAATATATTTCATTTATTTAACCTGATATATGAAAAGTATTATTTCAATGTGTAATCGATATATAAATTATTAAATGAGATATTTTACATTCTTTTTTTCATACTAAGTCTTCAATTGTTCAATCATTTCAGGAGGTAGTATATGATCAAGAACCAATTATAAAAATTACACCGAAGGAAAAATCCAAGCTGCACTCAAGACATTGGCGCAAAGTAATCAAAAAAAAAAAAACCAAACCCGCTGCCACCCCGTCGATTGTGACCCTATAGGACAGAGTATAACTGCCCCAAAGAGTTTACAAGGAGCACCTGGTGGATTCAAACTGCTGACCCTTTGGTTGGCAGCCACAGCACTTAACCACAATGCCACCAGGGCTTCCGAACCAAACCTGCTGCTGTCTAGTCGATTCCAACTCATGGTGACCGTATAGGACAGAGTAGAACTGTCCCACAGAGTTTCCAAGGAGTACCTGGTGGATTCGAACTGTCGAACTTTTGGAGCAGCCATAGCGCTTAACCACTGTATCACCAGGCTTCAGGAACTGATGGAACACCAACTGAGATGACAGAACAAACAAATGCAGTGCTGGAAGTGCTCACTTGACTATACTGAGAAATTTGGAAGACAGCTACCCGGCCAAGCAACTGAAAGAGATCCGTATTTATGCCTATTACAAAGAAAGGTGATCTAACCAAATGAGGAAATTATTGAACAATATCATTAATATCACACAGAAGTAAAATTTTGCTGAAGATCATTCAAAAGCAGATGTACCCATACATTGAAAGGGAACTGCCAGAAACTCAAGTCAAATTCAGAAGAGGGAGTAAACAAGAGATATCTCTGCTGATGTCAGATGGATCCTGGCTGAAAGCAGAGAATATCTGAAAAACATTTACCTGTGTTTCACTGACTGTGCAAAGGCATTCGACATTGTGTGGATTGTAACAAATTATGGATAACACTGCAAAGAACGGGAATTTCAGAACACTAATTTGTGCTCATGAAAAACCTGTACATAGATCAAGAGGCAGTCATTCGAACAGAACAAGAAAATACTGGGTGGTTTAAAGTCAGGAAAGGTTGTGTATCAGGACTGTATCCTTTCATCGCACTTAATCAATTGTATGCTGAGCAAATAATCTGAAAAGCTGGACTACATGAAGAACAACATGGCATAAGGATTGGAAGAAGGCACATTAACAACCTGCAATATGCAGATGATACAAACTTGCTTGCTGAAAGTGAAGAGGATGTGAAGCACGTACTGATCAAGATGAAAGATCACAGCCTTCAGTACGGATTACAACTCCACATAAAGAAAACAAAAATCCTCATAACTGCACCAATAAGCAACATCACGACAAACAGAGAAATGATTGAAGCTGTCAAGGATTTCATTTTACTTGGATACACAATCAACACCTGTGGAAGCAGCAGTCAAGAAATCAAACAACATATACATATAAAAGCTAGGTAATGAATAAGGAAGACCAAAGAACTGACACCTTTGAGTTGTGGTGCTGGCGAAGAATACTGAATATACCACGGACTGCCAAAGGAATAAACAAATCTGTCTCAGAAAAAGTACAGCCAGAATGCTCCTTAGAAGCAAGGGTGGTGAGACCTCATCTCATATACTCTCGAGATGTTATCAGGAGGGACCAGTCCCTGTAGCACACTATGCTTGGCAGAGCGTCAGCAAAAAAAGAGGACGACCTTCTAAGGAGAAGGATTGACACAGTGGCTACAACGATGGGCTCAAGCATAACAATGATCATGAGGATGGCACAGGACTGGGCAGTGTTTCATTCTGTTGTACATAAGCTATGTGTCAGAACTGACTCGACAGTACCTAACAACAAGTCTTCAAAATCCAGTATATATATTAAACTTACAGAACATCTCAATTCAGATGAGCCATATTTTCAGCGCTCAGTACTATACTCTTTTTCTCTCCTATGGTTTCCCTAGCTCTTTCCATACTTTTGTAAATAGTCCTTTTATTAAGGAGCCCTGGCAGCGAAGTGGTTAAGTGATACAGCTGCTAACCAAAAGGCTGGCACTTGGAATTATTAAATTCTCCTCAAATACTCATGTGGGTATGCTATCTATTTTCTGCCAGGACAAAACTGATATATATGGTAAAATGTCTGATACAACCTGCATTATGCAGATGACACAGCCTTGCTTGCTGAAAGTGAAAAGGACTTGAAGCACTTACTAATGAAGATCGAAGACCACAGCCTTCAGAACGAGTTGCACCTCAACATAAAGAAAACAAAAATTCTCATAACTGGAACAATGAGCAACATCATGATAAACGAAGAAAAGACTGAAGTTGTCAAGGATTTCATTTTACTTGGAGCCACAATCAACAGCCATGGAAGCAGCAGTCAAGAAATCAAAAGATGCATTGCATTGGGTAAATCTTTAAAGTATTGAAAAGCTGGGATGTCACCTTGAAGATTAAAGTGTGCCTGACCCAAGCCATGGTATTTTCAATCCCCTCATATGCATGTGAAAGCTGGACAATGAAAAAGGAAGACTGAAAAAGAAATGATGCCTTTGAATTGTGGTGTTGGCGAAGAATACTGAATATACCATGGACTGCCAAAAGAACGAACAAATCTGTCTTAGAAGTACAACCAGGAAGCTCCTTAGAAGCAAGGATAGCGAGACTGCATCTTACATACATTGGACATGTTGTCAGAAGAGATCAGTCCCTGGAGAAGGACATCACGTTTGGCAAAGTACAGGGTCTGTGGAAATGAGGAAGACCCTCAGCGAGGTGGATGGACACAGTGGCTCCAACAACGAGCTCAAGCACAGCAATGATTGTAAGGATGGCACAGGACCAGGCAGTGTTTCGTTCTGTTGTGCATAGTGTCGCTATGAGTCAGAACCAACTCGATGGCACCTAACAACAACAACAATTGTCAAGAGACTACAGCATGTAAAACTGTACAATCAAAGTATGATCTCAACTACATGAAAAATGTACATAAAAGAAACTGGAAGGAAATATCACAAAATGTTAACCTAAAATGATGGCATTATGAATGATTATATTGTTTTTTATACTTTCATGTAATCTCCAAACTACATTACATTCATAGAAAAAAATGTCAAAAAAAATACAATACTTAGAAAAATTAATAAACTGAATATAAGCAACAGAGATTGAGTATTCTTACCTTATTACAGTGAAACAAACAAGTCTACAAAAAGACAATTCAATTCAATCAAATATAGATTTGTGGTATAGACTCAAATAAGCTGAACCAACTATAACTTCACTTATAGCAAATCTCAAGCTGAAAGAACTGAAGAAAAAATTCAAGTCTCGAGTTGCAATAGTGAAGGATTCCATGGGGAAAATATTAAATGACGCAGGAAGCATCAAAAGAAGATGGAAGGAATACAGACAGTCATTATACCAAAAAGAATTAGTCGATGTTCAACCATTTCAAGAGGTGGCATATGATCAGGAACTGATGGTACTGAAGAAAGAAGTCCAAGCTGCTCTGAAGGCATTGGCGAAAAACAAGGCTCCAGGAATTGATGGAATATCAATTCAGATGTTCCAACAAACAGATGCAGCACTGGAGGTGCTCACTCATCTATGCCCAGAAATATGGAAGGCAGCTTCCTGGCCAACTGATTGGAAGAGATCCATATTTATGCCTATTCCCAAGAAAGGTGATCCAACCGAACATGGAAATTATAGAACAATATCATTAATATCACATGCAAGCAAAATTCTGCTGAAGATCAATCAAAAACAGCTGCAGCAGTATATCAACAGGGAACTGCCAGGAATTCAGACCAGTTTCAGAAGAGCACGTGGAACCAGGGATATTATTGCTGGTGTCAGATGGATCCTGGCTGAAAGCAGAGAATACCAGAAGGATGTTTTACCTGTGTTTTATTTATTATGCAAAGGCATTCGACTGTGTGGATCATAACAAACTGTGGATAACAATGTGAAGAATGGGAATTTCAGAACACTTAAGTGTGCTCATGAGGAACCTTTACACAGATCAAGAAGCAGTTGTTCGGAAAGAACAAGGGGATACTGATTGGTTTAAAGTCAGGAAAGGTGTGCACCAGGGTTGTATTCTTTCACCATACCTACTTAATCTGTATGCTGAACAAATAATGCAAGAAGCTGGACTATATGAAGAAGAAGAACGGGGCATCAACATTGGAGGAAAACTCATTAATAACCTGCGTTATGCAGATGACACGACCTTGCTTGCTGAAAGTGAAGAGGACTTGAAGCACTTACTAATGAAGATCAAAGACCACAGCCTTCAGTATGGATTACACCTCAACATAAAAAAAACAAAAATCCTCACAACTGGACCAATGAGCAACATCATGGTAAGCGGAGAAAAGATTGAAGTTGTCAAGGATTTTATTTTACTTGGATCCACAATCAACAGCCATGGAAGTAGCAGTCAAGAAATCAAAAGATGTGTTGCAATGGGTAAATCTGCTGCAAAGGACCTCTTCGAAGTGTTGAAGAGCAAAGGTGTCACCCTGAAGACTGAGGCGCGCCTGACCCAAGCCATGGTATTTTCAATCACATCATATGCATGTGAAAGCTGGACAATGAATAAGGAAGACTGAAGAAGAGCTGATGCCCCTGAATTGTGGTGCTGGCAAAGAATATTGAATATACCATGGACTGCCAAAAGAACGAACAAATCTGTCTTAGAAGAAGTACAACCAGAATGCTCCTTAGAAGCAAGGATGGCGAGGCTGCGTCTTACATACTTTGAACATGTTGTCAGGAAGGATCAGTCCCTGGAGAAGGACATTATGCTTGGCAGAGTACAGGGTCAGCGGAAAAGAGGAAGACCCTCAACGAGGTGGATTGACACAGTGGCTGCAACAATGAGCTCAAGCATAACAACGATTGTAAGGATGGTGCAGGCCCGGGCAGTGTTTTGTTCTGTTGTGCATAGGGCTGCCTATGAGTCGGAACCAACTCGACGGTACCTAACAACAACAACATAGCAAATCTATACATTCCTCAGAAAGGAGAGTCAAACACTACAGAGCTCAGAGTATGGTGCTAGTACACAAGTTTTTAACACTCACACTGCCCTTTCACAATATAGGTAAGTTGAAGAAAGTTAGGACATATAATCCAATTCAATATATAGACTAAAATTAGTCATCAAACATATACTGGATTTAAATGTGGAACATTTCTAGATTCTAGCTTCTTAATCCACGTGGTAACGAGTTCTCTAATATCACTTGGCCTGTGGCAGACAAAACAAAGAACACAGTAAGTAACCCACCCAAAACCCAGTGCTGTTGATTCGTAAGTAAGTAGGTAAAAATGAAAAAAGAGCAGTTAAATCCTAGGACTAACTCTACCTCCCTCCCTTTCTTAATTTTCTTCTCTGTCGCCTAAAGAAACAAGTCCATCTGGGGTAGAGAAGGATGATAGATGTTGGGAGGATGGTCTATGTCTACGTCTCCCATCTGGACTGCCTAAGCAGAATCCTTGGGCCCAGAACCTTCTCTGATAGAGAGGGTGGTACCTGGGTCTCTCTCTCCTCCCAGTCCCTTCTCCTTATCAGGGAAGCCTTCCTCCATGTTCTGGGCACACATTAACTTTATCTGTCTCTTGCTCATGTGCAGGTATCATATGGCATCTGGCCAACCCCATTTCTATATCTGTACCTAGTGGGGAGGATGGGTCTCTGACTGTAAAACAAAAGGGGTGCCCGAGGAACTTCTGCCCTGCACTAGCCCTTGGGACTTGCTGGCCACAGGAGACCGGTGCCCACAATTAAAACTGATGCCGCTTTGGCTCTTCTTATGAACAAAGAGTTATTCAATGCACTGTTATATCATGTGGTTTGTCTTTTGTTGGCAACCTCGAACCTTGGTAGGACAATAGGATTCCATGTAACCATTTCTTTCTTTAACTACTTGGCTTTGTCATCCTACCCGCTATTATGATAACCAAGGAAACCAAACCCATTGCCATCAAGTTGATTCAGACTCACTGAAACACTATAGGACAGCAGAGTAGAACTGCCTCATAGTGTTTCCAAGGCCATAAATCTTTACGGAAATTGACTGCCACGTCTTTCTCCCATATAGTGGCTAGTAGGTTCCAACACCTGACCTGGTTAGTAACCAAGTGCTTAACCACTGTGCCACTATCTGCCTAAAATATTTCAGTGTTTCAGATCAGCCTCTCCAAGTCCACTTTAATGTCCAGTTTTATTTTAATAACAAAAAGTTGATAACTATATCTAACTATAGATTATCTAAATAATGAAACATCATCCATTAATGGAATGCTACACAACTATTAAAAATGCTGTAATAGATTATTTCATACCATGGGGAAACGTTCATAATATATTAAGATGTTTTAAAAGTAAAAGCAATATGGTAGGATAAACCAATGGAAACCAATGATCCCAATGGTTCACAGCATCAAATACAGAAAAGTTCTCAGAAAAAATAAAAATCCTCTATACTATCCAGATACAACAACTATTAACCACTATATATCCCTAAAATGGGTGAACAGATAAATGGGTAGAAATGTAGATAAATCTCTATTAATCTTAGCCTCAATCTAAATTCCCTAATGAACTCTTTAACAAAGGCAAAAAAATACCCAAACCCTTCACCTTCTTATTAAAATTCCACACATTTACGTAATAGTTCAAATATCCTTTTTTTCAACTGTTATCTGGTCTTCTTAATAAAAATTGCTAAAATGTATTGAGTGCTTAGTATGTTTCTGGTATTGTACCATTCACTTTATAGATATTACCTTGTTTAATCCTTACAAATACCCTGTAAAAATGGTACCGTTATTTTCCACATTTTACAGCTGGTAAAACTGAGGCTTTGAGAATTTAGTCACTTTTTTCAAGATCATTTAACTAGAGGGTACTGGAGCCAAGATTCAGACCCAGGTCCAGCTAACTCCAAAGCCTTAACTATTATTCTGATAATGCTTATTGTTTTTGTGTAAGCACAAATAAAAATCTTGCCACATAAATTCAAATTTAGGTTGGATTACAAATTTTCAGATTCACTGAACAATCCTCTGAATCAGCTCCCAAACCCTCTGCCTTAGTGCCTATAGGCTGATCAGATTGTTCAACTCTTCTTATACCAAATAATCTAAAAGTAGTATATAAATCATCTTGTGAATTTCAAATAAGAGTTTTAAAAAAAGATAGCTTATATATACTTACCAAAAACTGCAAAATGTACTCCTAATTCATTTAATACAGGAATCATATGCTTTCCTTTTGTTATTGTACTTAAAACTGAAGGATTTAAGCAGTCACCACTAAAAATCAAAAGTGGATTCAGGAAACTGAACTTTTTCAGTGCTGTCGCAAATCTAAAAAAAAAATTATGCACTGTAATTTTACGTCTTTATCAAAAACAGAGAAAATATTTTAAATAGCAACATGAAGTTTTTTTTCCTTCAACTGGAATAAAAACTTACGTAATTACAAAAAAAGTCTTTAATACGGTCACGTCCTATAACCAATGTAACCTCATCTTTCAGAAATTTATATTCTAAAAGGATATGCTAAAAATAAAATGTCTTCAATCATATTTATCATTTAAATATGAAATTTATTATCAAGCAAATGTACTCAAATTATAACATGAAATAGCTTAAAGGAAAACACTTAAAAGCATATAGGAAAACAAACTAAGCTACAAAATAAAAAAAATACATATAAATTACGTCCCCTTGGAGCAAGACGAAAAGAGATGTACCTGTTGTCTTATTACCATACCTGTTACCGTCGAGTCAATTCCGACTCACAGGGACCCTATAGGTCAGAGTAGAACTGTCCCATAGAGTTTCCAAGGAGCGCTAGGTTCTTCAAACTTACTGCAAGTTTTTATGCAAAATAAAATCTTTGCAGCCTTATAATCTAATATCCCAATGGTAAACAAATCTTCTCAACTTCAATACTGAATACTTCCTTCACCCTACCTCTTCCCCTTGCTGTTCACTGAAATCTGAGCATCGCCTGAGAAAATAATTTATTATATGAGCTGTCTCTAGAGGCCTCTACTTATTCTCTGATTCCCCACACTGAACAGAATAGGGAGTGAGAGGAATGGGAGGAAGACAGATGGGTGTTCTTCTAATTCCCCAATGCAAATTTCAGACTGGGCAAAAATCTCTCCTCCTTTTTAAGTCTAAAGCTATTTGAATACACCACTCTCCTTGCTAGTGAGTTCTAACATATATCCAGTAACAGCCTTAGGCATACCTTGGCGAATCAACCTGTACATTTTGAAAAATTTCCCAGGTGATTCGGATTTGCCATTCCCCTCCCCCCGCCCCCCTAAAAAACACCACTAACTCTCTCACATTCATAGGGTTTACACCTTTCTCTACTTGCCATCGTGCTGGCGACTTCAACACTCATGTGGAAACCCTAGTTGATTCCTCAGCTTCAATGACCATCTCCAGTCTGCTACAGCAACTCATTGTTGTGACATCTGCCATCGCCAAGAATAACTTCACTTCTGAAATTAATCTTCAATTCTAACTTCTCACTCTTTAGCCAAAACCTTCATTTGGTGCAGCTTTATCTTTCCTTTACTATGTAAACTCAGAGACATCACTCATACTTTCAATGCCTTGGTTTTCACAGTTCTCATATCTATCAGCTCCCTCCTTGGCTTTAACTTCCAGTGCAGATAATACCAGAATTCATCTCTTCATACTTTCTTGCCTGGAGTTTCTCATACTCTTGGCTATCTACCACATTCATCCCCAAACCACCATCCTTGAACTAGTTTAAAGGTACAACTGCTCTGCTCAAGACTCCAGGTAAAATATACAGACTGCACCAATTCAAGTTTATAATACATACATCTCAACTGGACCTAAGCCACAACAAAAATTTGATTTATTTCTGGTTGCCCCTCCTCTACCTTATTACTCCTCATAGCAGCAATTACAAATGTCCTTGGATCCCACAACCTATTCCCCAAGACTACTGGTCACCAGCATCCTCTAGGCAGCCTCCATAATTTAACCCTTTCTCCCTGGAATTTTCAGTCTTTCCCTGTGGGTGTGGGTGTGTGCACACACATTTACATTTACCAATTCCTTCCTCTTAGCCTACACACATGCTCCAGCATCTCTACTCCTAGCCTTTTTAAATGCAATATACTTTCTAGATCAGTGCTATTCAAAGAATTGTCCATGGCCAAACTCTTACTGAACTGCTTGCTACTAGTCACTAGACAGTGCTAGTTCCCACGATTATGATTATGAAGATGCATAGAAATACACCCTGCCATTACTGCCAAGAATATAGATCAGAGGTTCTTAAACATTTTAAGAAAACTCTTTTAAAATTATGTACAACTTCTAAAAGCTTTTTTAAATATGGGTAGTATCTATCAATATTTACTATACTAAACATTGATAGATATAACCCATATTTATTAAAACTGAGAAACTGAAAAAAATTAGTGAGAAGAGTATATTTTTTTAAAACTTTTTAATGTCTAGAATAACAAGGACAGATGGAGTCTTCTATCTGCTTCTGCATTCCCATTGGAGTAGGTCATTTTGGGTGAGGAATAGGAAGAAAATCTGGTCTCACACAGACATATAACTAGAAAAACAATTACATAAACTATCCACATAATCGTGAATATTTTTCTTTGATACTACACCAAACTCAACGAGACAGTTTCTAATCAGCTAACAATGTGAAATCTGAAACCATTATCAATTAACAAGGCAACTAACACTTAAGATTGTTATGAAAATAGTTTTAGCTTTGTGCACCCCCAAAAAGTATCCTGTAGAGCCCCCCTCTCAAAAGACCTCCAGACACTTTGAGAGCTGCTCATTTATGTTTATAATCTAGCTGACAGCTCAAGTAAGCATATTCTCTACAAGGAATACCACTTGTCAAACTCCATCTTTCTCATCCTTCAAGCCTCACCTTGGACATTCCTCAGAAAAACCTTCCCAGACAGACCCATCCAACTATCAAAGGAGGTATACTATTAGGCATTCTCATTGTACTTATCACATGATAATTATACTCATATTTCCTTTGTAACACTTACCCGAGACAGTGACATGACTCACACTATCTCACTTAATTCAGTTCTTCCCTCAAATAATACCCTATCAGTGAAATCTTATCACTGATGGGGTGTTATCTGAAGTCATGTCTTTTAAAAATAGTAACAGTCCCCCACCTGCAACTCTCCACAGTCCCTACTCTCATTGTTGTTGTTAGATGATGTCAAGCTCGTTCCAACACATAGCGACCCTGTGTACAACAGAACGAAACACTGAGAAATCCTGTACCATCTTTACACTTGCTGCTATGTTTGAGCCCACTGTTGCAGCCATTGTCATCCATCTCATTGAGGGTCTTCCTCTTTTTCACTGACCCTCTACTTTATCAATGAATATTTGTTAAACCAAAGAATATGGAATGAATCTCTGCTTCAGTACATAGAGAAGTGAGCATATGGGCTGAGGATTAAATTTTAGGACATACCAACCCTTTAAAGGAGTCTCGGTGGTGCAATGGTTAAGTGCTTGGTAGTTAACCAAAAGGTCAGCAGTTCAAGCCTACCAGCCACTCCACCGGAGAAAAATGCAGCAATCTGCTTCCATAAAGATTACAGCCGGAAACCTATGGGAAAGTCTACTCTGTCCTATAGGGCCACTGTGAATTGGAATCAACTCAAAGGCACCGGGTTAGGGGTTGGATTTTCTTTTTTTCTTCTTGTGTGACCTGAGGCATGTCACTGCGCCAACAGGGCTCCTAAATACTAATCCCGAAATGTCCTTTCCCATCTCCACCTATAAGCATCCTACCCATACTTTAAATTCCATTCAAATACCTTCCCTGATCACTCCAGTGTTACTAGGTTGTAACAGTCTTGGCAACAGAGGAAGAAAAGATGTGTCAAAGAATTTTAGGTTCCCAGTTATAGGTAATTAGTTCCCACATCTGTGGTAAGTCAGCTCTGATGCAACTCGAATCTCCCTTTTTTAGTTTCAATTATTATTGCCTTTTATTATCAGTATCTTCATAAATCTTATAGTTGTCTTTGGGGGTTGGCATGAGAATCATAACATCAGCAAATTACATGTTACAACACTATATAGTACATATTACTAGCAATAAATGCAATCCACTGCTATCCAGTAGATTCTGACTCACAGCAATCCTATATGGTTTCCAAGGCTATAAATCTCTAGAAGCAGACTGCCCCATCTTCCTCCTGCTGAGCAGCTGGTGGTTTCCAACCGCTGATCTCTGGGTTAGCAGTCCATCGCTTTAACCACTTGGCCACCTGGGCTCCTATTACTAGCAATAAGATGTACAAAACATAGTAGGGTCCTAAGTCTAGCTGGAATACATAGCAAGTCAGGGACTACCTGTATAAATGTTATAGATGTCTGACTGAACACTGACACTTTTATAATACATAAAAAGAAAAAAATTAAAACCTGACTTATTAAGTGCTTTCCACAGGCTAGGCAGACACTCTGATAGATGATTTGCATAAATTACTTCACTTAATTCTAACGAGGAAAACACAGTTCTCTTTTTACAAATGATGAAACAGGCTCAAGAATGGTAAGTCCTTGTCC
Organism: Elephas maximus indicus; assembly: GCF_024166365.1. Classification (NCBI taxonomy): domain Eukaryota; kingdom Metazoa; phylum Chordata; class Mammalia; order Proboscidea; family Elephantidae; genus Elephas; species Elephas maximus. The sequence goes on from NC_064820.1 coordinate 69,207,374, forward strand.
AAGATCACACACTAGTTAGTGGTAAAGTTAGATTTGAACCCAGGATTACATTAAACCTGGCTGGGTATTTCTCATAGGTCACGTTTAAATAAACGGTTTTCTTTCATTCACTTTTTGAGGCAACAGGAGCCCACAAGGCTACGAGGGAAGAAGCCTTCACAGCTTCCAAGCCTTCATCACCAGGTTTGTAAATCACCACCCCCATTTCTCCTTGGGGATTCGGCAGTAAAGATGGCGGCCCACACCTAGCGGCACCTCCTACAGGTTCCTCAGGCTTCGGGTCCACGTCGTAAACATCGTTGAAATGAAGAATGGTCAAGTCATAGGGGCCGATGTCTCCCGACGTGTCCCCCCAGGTCTTCAGAGAGGGCTCAGTCTCCAGCTCCGAGGGCCGAGGCGGTGCCACTGCGGGATCCTCTTCAGCGGCCTCCATCTTCCTGGATAGGAACCAGCGACCAGAGCCACCGGCCTAGAGCATGCCAGCCCTGCGCGTGCGTGGCTCGCGTGCGCTGCTCCCGGCTGTCTCTGCGCCTCCGGCCTGAGGTCTCGGCTCGCGGACAGAACCTGCCTCAGGCTAGAAAAGTCCAGCCAAGTGGGGTGCAGGCACGTGAGGCCCTAACGGAAACCCGGGTACCCCCGCTCTTCTCTTTCTAGGAGCCACGAAGCAGATTTCAAACGACTGGAACTGATGGTTCAAGGCATGTAGTCAAACCTCACCTCTTTAATATCTTGCTGGGCAAGCATTTTTTACTACGACCTCCTCTCTTCTAAGGATTTTGCCTTCTTCAAAGGAAAATCGGGGGCCAGGCCAAGAAATCCTTACACAGAACCTTTTCTGTACCCATTTTCGTGGTATCCTTCTCTCTTTCTGAAGGGCCCTTCGATTTATCCATTGATTAAATGTAGTTAAGTACCTATATGCCGGGCACTGTGTTCAGCTCTGGAGAGAAAATGATGACCAAAATAGACATAGGCTTTACCCTCAGAAGACTACACTTGATGCCTTCACCTGCTCCTGGTTCGTGCTTTCCAGTCGTTACCATAATCCTAGAAGCCTTTTCTGCCTCTACCATAACCCAAAGGTGGCTGTCCTTTGTTTACTTTTACTGAGAACGTAAGCACTTAACAATGGGTTTTCTGTTACCACATGATTCCTCAGTTGTAGTTTTCTGTTTACATTTATGTGACACCGAAACGGTGTCTTCTGTTGTGGTGTGCACTCTGATATTTCTTATGAGAATAGAGCAAGAGAAACTAATGCTTATTTTGAATTATAACTTAAAGTAGTTATTGTAGAATTTCAGTCAGTTAAAAAGGTGCCCCAGACTGCTGCAACCTCTTGGAATATTACCAGTTGTTCCTGGATTAAATGGATACATCTAGAAGAATACAAAGTGCCAAAATTCATAAAAGAAAAGAAATAAAACTTGAGTAAATGAATGAACATGAGGAGAATTAAAATGGTGGTCAAAGATCTCTACTTCCAAAAAGCTACTAGTCAAGAATGTTTAACAGGTAGACTACATAAAGCTTCTTAGCTTGTTTTTTAAGGCTAATAAAATCATAACAAAACCAGATAACAGAAAAAGATAAAATTATGAAACTCATTTTATTGGTAATTGTGGACTTTAAAAATAACTAAATCCAATAGCACATTTCAAAAATTAGAGTGTTTATCACAAGATTTCAAGAATAGGTTAACATGAGAATACCTATCAATGTAATTCACCATATTAATATTTTAAAGTAGAAAAATGATTATGGAAAATGATGCAAAAGAAAGTCTTTGATAAAAATAAGTAGTATTTATTATTAAAAATTCATAGGAATGTATTTCAGATGCTTCCTAGTGCCTTTAATTCATTGCATTTTAAAATACTTTATCCAGTTATTACAATTACTATCTGTGGTATGATTCATTCAACTATTTCACTCCATAGCCCTTTGTTGGAAGTTTTCCCCTTGTCTTCTTTAAATTTGTTTGGAAGTTCTTTTAAATGATATTGCTGGTCACCTTTAAAGAAATTATTTGAATTATATTGCTTTCTAACTGTTAAAGTCAATAGTATACAGTATATTTAAATTCTTCCTGTTTGAAGCCAATGGCATAGGTGGAGGGGTAGTCAGTGGGAGCAGTATGAATGGGTGCAACCAGAAAACCAAACCCACTGTTACGGAGTCAATTCTGACTCATAGCGACCCTATAGGACAGGGTAGAACTGCCCCACAGAGTTTCCAAGGCACACATTGTGAATTCAAACTGCTGACCTTTTGGTTAGCAGCCATAGCACTTAACCACTACACCACTGGGGTTTTTCTGTGTGGGTGTGAGAGATCTAAATAGGTATAAAAAAAAATAGGTATAGAGAATTTTTTTTTTTAAATGAATGCTTTTCATTATCACTATGCACCAGTAATTCTAAACAAAGTTAGTGATAAAATACCACTCCCCTCTCCCTTGGTATGCAATTGTTTGAGACAGTATGTATAGCACATTTTAACCCCACATTCTCCTTCCACCTAATTCTCATATTTTTGTAAGTGTCTGAAATTCTGGGACTTTGTTATTATTATTGCTTTATTGTAGTTGTACTGCATGACTTCTTTTTCAAAATAAGATAATAACCAGATTTAACACAATTGCTTGCATCTAGCTTTGCTTTCACTGGTTTCAGTACTCACCACCATTCTTTTTATACTCATAATTCTCAGCTTTGGTTAATGAGTCTTAAGGTCTAGATTGTGGCTATTGTGTTACATTTACACCATATAGTGCCTCTTTCAAGATTAGTTATATGACCAGATTTACCACAATTACTTATATTTAGCTTTGTTTTACGTTTTCCCATTCTTGAGCTCTAAATTCTCTTCATCTCTTAGTAGTTTTGCCAAGAAAAATATACCTTAATGTGTATTAGAAAATGTCCTTCTTTTACGTTTAAATGTAAAAGACAGCTCAAACCAAATCAAATCTATTGCCATTGAGTCAATTCCAACTCAGAGTGACCCTATAGACATAGTAGAACTGCCCCATAGGGTTTTCAAGGAGTGGGCAGCTGCTGGATTCGAACTACTGACCTTTTGGTTAACAGCCAGGCTCTTAACCACTGTACCCCCAGGGCTCCAAAAGACAGCTTAATTGGGTATAAAATTTAGAAATCACAGTATTTTCTCATTATTACTCTATAGACTTTGCTCATTGTTATCTGGCTTTTAATAATGCCAAAGAAAAGTCTGATTTTTGTTATTTTCTAATGTATTCTAATGTATTTTTTCTGCCTTTGTGCCAGCATGTGTATCTCTTTTCAATGCAGTGATATTTTTCAGTCTGTATACATAGATGAGGGAAACCCTGGTAGCAAAGTGGTTAGGAGCTACGGCTACTAACTAAAAGGTCAGTGGTTCGAATCTACCAGACGTTCCTTGGAAACTGTATGGGGCAGTTCTACTCTGTCCTATAGGGTCACTACGAGTTGGAATTAACTCGACGGGAAGGGGTTTTTTTTTTTTTTTTTTTGGTTTTTAGACATAGATGAGAGATTTGAGATTGGCTTAGGGGGTGTTAAAGAAGCTGCTAAAATAAGTATGAGAGAATAAGTATGAGGAGGTAGTTTTTTCCTCAAAGAAATCTGGGTGGGAGTGAAGTTCATATTTTTTATTTTAAATTTCAGAAAATTTGTATTTTTTTTTTGTATTATTTGTACTGTATTGTTATCTGGCAATAACTTTGTTCTATAAGCTCAGTTGGACAATGTTGTCCATAAATTAAGATGGGAAATAGAATTGGAGAATTCTTGACCTAGTGTTTAAGGAAACTTAATGTATTGGTTTTGAACAACGTACAAGTTTCTGGGCAGAAACCCTGATAGGAAAGAATAGTGGTAACAACTGAGGAAAACAAAAAAACAAACCTGTTGCTGTCGAGTTGATTCTAACTCATGGCAACCCTATAGTGAGGAAGCAACAGTATAAAGTTGTGGATGGAACATCTCTGACATTCCTTTGATCTCTCTCTTTCCCTCTCCCCAAAGGAAGTAAAATTATGCCTTTGATAAATCAGAAGGCTGATGTTAAGCCCATTAGTTAAGAGAAAAAAATTTTTTTTTTTTTTTTAAAGCGTAGGAACGTTGGCCTCTAGAAAGAAGAAATTGGATGTGCTTCATTACCCCCACCCCCTACACACACACACACGCACGCACGCACGCACGCACGCGCGCGCCATCCTCAGAAAAACGACTCTTACTGTAGACCAGGCATAGGGATATTTAGTTGGCCACTTCCAGTTGGTAGTGATCACTGTACCTGATTAAAAGGTTAAGCATGGAGATGCAAACACTTTAATCATCTCTTATATTTCCATGTGAGTGGAATTTTAAAAACGTCTGTGCCTCTCTCGCGAAGGAACAACTCAAACAGCCTTCTCTTAGTCTCTGTCTTTTTAGACTCTTCCTCCCAAGACAGCAGAGAATTAAGCGTTGGCTGGAAGCTTGACCCCTTTTCTGTCTTTCTTTCTTCTTACTCTTCTTGAAAAGGTAAGATGGGGACATTTAGAGTAGTTTTCCTCTTCATATATTAACTTTTCCTCAGAGTGTTTACCACATACACAATGCTGGGCATATGGTGGGTACTTTCTGAATACCTTTTCAAATAATGAATGAATAAACCTGTCACCACCCAGATTTTTATTTGGACACCTGCACCACTGTGGATTTTCCTGGCTCTAAAACTACCTTGTTTTTGTTCTTCCAAGTCCTGCTATTTGGGGGCTTTTTTAGGGGAGTAATAGCCAATGTTTCTTAGTTCCTCTGAAACAAAATAACAATTTTCACTAAATATACAGAAATGTAGATTAAAATAAAATGGTAATCAATTTTTTAATTTAGCCCTTCCTCTGTTCTTATATAAGCATTTATAGATCTAAATCAACCTCTAGATACAACTTTTATGCAACAACTTTTGATACATAGTGCTTTCATGTGATTCAATGTAAATGTTTTCTAATTTCCAGTGTGAGTTATTTGACACAACAGCTATTTAGAAGTGTTTTTTTAATTTCTAAACACATGAGGTTATCTCATCTGCTTTTGTGTGTGTGTGTGTGTGTGTGTGCACGTGCGTGCGTGCATGTGTGCGTGATTCTAACCTAACTAACTGCATTGTAATCAAAGACCAAAGTCTGTATGCTTCCAGTTTTTTGTAATTTGCTAGACTTGTTTTATGGTCTGGTATATGGTTGACTTTTCTGTATGTGAACATTATTATATAATTACATAATGCTGGACATATGTCAGCTTATTATATCCTATTCAAATCCATGTTCTTACTGAATTTTTTCACAGATTGATTTATTAATTACTGAGCAAGGTATGTTAAAATCTCCCATTAAGAGTGTGGGTTTGTCTAATTCTTCTTCTAATTAGGTCAATTTTTGCTTTTATATTTTGAGGTAATGTTATTAGATGCATAGAACTTCAAGATTATTATAACTTCCTAATGAATTAAGGTTTTTACCACCATGTAGTGACACTCATTATTTCACACCAAATGCCTTTTAAAGTCTTGTTTGTCTAATGTTAATATATACCCAGTCCTCACTTATCAACATGGTTAGGTTCCAAAGACCAGGTCATTATGTGAAAATCAGCGTTATGTGAAAATGGAGGAGGAACAGGTTAGATCACAAAATGGATGATGTCTACATCATTATGTAACTGCCAGATTACATTATTACACAACTACCAAACCACTGATAATCATCACAGCCTTGACCATCACAGCAAGTGTTACTCTTACCTCACACCTAGGTGTTCATTACTGCCAGACGTAACATCATTAATGTGCAAAATAGTTGAATAGTAAATTTTTGACTATTGTTGTAAATGCAAAATGTTGGATAATGACATAGTCAATAAGTAAGGAGTAAGTGCATATTTATTAACCTTTTGGTCATTATGTGCATGGAATATATTTTCTCGTTCTTTAATTTTCAACCTATCTTGCATTTTTATATATAGGTGTGTTACTTATAAACTAAAAAAAAAAAAAAATTTTTTTTTTTTTTTTTTGCTTTTTATTTTGAGGTAGTTATATATTCCCTGGAAGTTGAAAAGACAGTGCAGAGAAATTCCATGTACCTTCACCCAGTTTCTACCTGTGGTTATATCTTGTATAACTGTTGTACAATATCAAAGCCAGGAAACTAACATCAATACAGTGTGTGTGTATAACCAAAAAAATCAAATCTGTTGCCGTCAAGTCGATTCCGACTCATAGCAACCCTGCAGGGCAGAGTAGAACTGCCCCAAGAAGCAGTTTTCCCAAAGCAGAATTTCCAAGGAGCGCCTGGTAGATTCGAACTGCTGACCTTTTGGTTGGCAGCCATAGCACTTGACCATTACACAACCAGGGTTTCCATGTGTGTATAGATTCATGTCATATTTTCACACATGTAGTTTCATATAACTACTACTGCAATCAAGATATAGAATTATTCTATCACCACAAAGACCTCCCTCATGCTATCCTGTATAGTCCTGCCCATCCCCTTCCCTCTACCATCCCTAAACCCTGATAGCCCCTAATTTGTTCTCCATCTCTATAAGTTTTTCAGTTTTAGAATGTTATATAATTAAATCATCTAGTACATAACTTTCGAGACCATTCTCAAGCATACTGCTAACCATTTGTTCACTCAGCATAAAATCCTTGAGAGTCATCCAATTGCTGCTATATCAATAGTTTGTTCCTTTTTATTGCTGAGTAGTATTCCACATATGGATGTAGCACAGTTTGTTTAGCCATTTATCTCTGTTAGGATATTTTGGTTGTTTGCGGTTTGGGGCTATTACAAATAAGTCTGTTGTTATAGATTGAATTGTTTCCCCCAAAATATGTATTGCAAATCCTAACCTCTATACATGTGAACATAATCCCATTTGTGAACAGGGTTTTCTTTATTATGTTAATGATGCAATAGCAGTGTAGAGTATGTCTTAAGCCAATAACTTCTGAGATATAAAAGGAGCAGTTTAGGCACAGAAGCAAGCAAGGAAAAACAAGGAAAGATTAATGGCAGATGGAGACACCAGGGAACAGAGGAACAGAAGCTGAAAAAAAGACACGGACCTTCCCTCAGAGCCAGCAGGAGAGAAAGCCTTCCCCCTATAGTCAGTTCCCTGAATTCAGACTTACAGCCTCCTGTGAGAAAATAAATTTCTATTTGTTAAACCCACCAACTTGTGGTATTTCTATTTTAGCAGCAGTAAGAAATTACAATAGCTGCTGTGAACCATTGTATACAAGTTTTGCTTGTATGTAGGTTTTTATTTCTCTGGGATGAGTGCCTAGGAATGTAATTGCTGGGTTTATAAGTGTGCATTTAGTTTTTAAAGAAATTGCCAAATCATTTTCCAGAACTGCCGTACCACTTAACATTCCCACCACCAGTGTATGAGAGATCCAATTCCTGCACATCCTTGCCTGAATTTGGTATTGTGACTATTTTATTTATTTTAGCTGTTCAAATAGGTATGTGGAGCCCTGGTGGAGCAGTGGTTAAGAGCTATGGCAAGCTATGGCTGCTAACCCAAAGGTCAACAATTTGAGTACACCAGTTGCTCCTTAGAAACTCTGTCCTGTAGGGTTGCTATGAGTTGAAATTGACTTGACAACAACACCTTTGTTTTTTTTTTTTTTAATAGCTATGTATTAAGAATTGAAGAAAAAAATTCAACCGTTGAATTGCAGAATTGAAGGATTCCACGGGGAAAATATTGAACAACATAGGAAACATCAAAAGAGGATGGAGGGCCTGAGATAGGCCCTATTGAGTGCCTGGAGCCATCCTCCTGGCCTTGGAGAAAGAATAAATTTGAAATTGGGGGAAAAGATAATTTGCCAGCTCCACTAACCTGGGGAGATCAGGACAGAAGCAGCTCCTGTCTAGGCATAAATGCTCCTTGGACTTTGAATACCTTTCATCCCTGCATGGACCTGTGTGGGCCTATTTCAGGAAAACAGGCTCTTCTTGGCAGACTACAGCAGTTTCAGCCATGTGGTGGAGAGGTGGGTGTTTGATGTTTGACACCACTTTCCATATTAAACAGGGCCCTCACCTACGCACATCAGGGGCCTAAGGACTGTTGGCTCCACTCAGGTCACCCAGCCACCCGCAAAAGGGGTCCAAGGATAACTGCTACCTCCCAGTGCTCAAAACCATTGGGTGCCCGTGGTAAATCTGCAGAACCCACCCACCTGCACAATCTGGGGAGCAGGGCACGCTCTCCTCACAGACACGTGGAGGATGATTCTCAACCCCTTGCCTTGTTCAGAGTGTGACCCCCCCCTGCTTCAACCAGATACTGGTACCTACACCAATCACCACTGCCCCTCTAAGACTAAAGGACAGAGCCTGTATCACACACTTGATAATCAGCTACCTGGACACCTGAACTGAACTCATACAAGAAAAGTGAATGGACTCCTAGACTGATATACCTGATAACAGCTGTAGCCATCTGGTGACAGGACGTCAGAGTGCCAAGTGCGAAAATAAGCCAGCTCACTCAAGCAACTAATTTGCACATATCAAAACAAAACAAAGCAAGAAGCTAGGTTACAGTAAGCAAACATAAACTGATAACAATAACTTATAGATGGCTTGGAGACAACAGTCAATATCAAGTCACATGAAGAAACAGACCATGATCGCCTCGAAAAGCTCTCAAAACAAAGAACGGATCTTCTGGATGAAGGTGCATTCCTGGAACTACCAGATGCAGAAATCAAAAGATTAATACACAGAACTCTTAAAGACATCAGGAATGAAATTAGGAAGGAGATCAGGCAATACGCAGAACAAGCCAAGGAACACACAGATAAAGTAGTTGACAAAAAGGTTGTTTAAGAACATAATGAAAAATTTAATAAGCTGCAAGAATCTATAGAGAAACAGCAATCAGAAATTCAGAAGATTAACAATACAATTACAGAAGTAGACAACTCAATAGAAAGACAGAGGAGCAGAACTGAGCAAGTGGAATGCAGAACTGGTGAACTTGAAGATAAAGCACTTGGCACCAATATATTTGAAGAAAAATTGGATAAAAATTTTTTAAAAAAATGAAGAAACCTTCAGAAACATGTGGGACTTTATCAAGAGAAATAACCTACGAGTGATTGGAGTACCAGAACAGCAGGATTAAAAAAAATACAGAGAGAGTTGTTGAAGATTTGTTAGCAGAAAACTTCCCTTATATCATGAAAGATGGGAAGATATCTATCCAAGATGCTCATCCAACTCCACATAAAGCAGATTTTAAAAGAAAGTCACCAAGACATACAATAATCAAACATGCCAAAACCAAAGATAAAGAGAATTTTAAGAGCATCTGGGGATAAATGAACAGTCACCTACAAAGGAGAGTCAATAAGCTTGGACTATTTGGCAGAAACCATGCAGGCAGGAAGGCAATGGGATGACTTGTATAAAGAACTGAAGGAAAAAAATTGCCAGCCAAGAATCATGTATTCAGCAAAACCGTCTCTCAAATGTGAAGGTGAAATTAGGACATTTCCAGATAAACAGAAGTTTAGGGAATTTGTAAAAACCGAACCGAGACTAGAAGAAATACTAAAGAGAGTTCCTTGGTTAGAAAATCTATAATATCAGGTATTAATACAAGACTAGAACAGTGGACAGAGGAATCAGATGTCAACCCAGACACAGAAATCACAAAAATAAATCAAGATAAAAAATGCTCAAAACAGGGAAACAGTGATGTTGTTATGTAAAAGGAGACAACGTTAAAACAATAAAGAGGGACTAATAAATGCAGTAGTAGATCTTTCATATGGAGAGGAAGACAAGGCGATACAAAGAAATAAAAGTTAGGTTTAAATTTAGAAAAATAGGGGTAAATAATAAAGTAACCACAAAGGAGACAAACTATCCTACACATCAAAATAAAGTACAAGAAAAAAACAGACTCAGCAGAAACAAAATCAACAGCGAATATGAGTAAAAGACAATATATGAAGATAAACTACTCAGCACAAAATATTAAGTGGGAAAAAGAAACTGACAAAAACACACAAAAAACGATATCAAAACAACAACACTAAATTCATACCTATCCATAATTACGCTGATGTAAATGGACTAAATGCACCAACAAAGAGACAGAGAGTGGCAGAATGGATTAAAAAACACAATCCGTCTATATGCTGCCTACAAGAGACACAGCTTAAACTTAGAGACACAAACAAACTAAAACTCAAAGGATGGAAAAAAATATATCAAGCAAACAACAATCAAAGAGCAGAAGTGGCAATATTAATTTCTGTCAAAATAGACTTTAAAGTTAAATCTACCACAAAGGATAAGGAAGGACACTATATAATGACTAAAGGGGCAGTATACCAGGAGAATATAACCATGTTTAATATTTATGGACCCAATGACAGGGCAGCAATATACATAAAACAAACTATCAGCATTGAGAAAGTGAGATAGACAGCTCCACAATAATAGTAGACTTCAACACCCTGCTTTCAGTGAAGGACAGGACATCCAGAACGAAGCTCAATAAAGACATGGAAGATCTGAATGCCACAATCAACCAACTGCACATTATAGACATATACAAAACACTCCACCCAACAGCAGTCAGGTATACTTTCTCTTCTACTGCACATGGAACATACTCTGGAATAGACCACGTATTAGGCCATAAAGCAAGCCTTAGCAGAATCCAAAACATTGAAATATTACAAAGCATCTCCTCTAACAATAGGCCATAAACATAGAAATCAATAACAGAAAAAGCAGGTAGAAGAAATCAAACACTTGGGAACTGAACAATACCCTGCTCAAAAATGACTGGGTTATAGAAGACATTAAGGATGGAATAAAGAATTCACAGAATCCAATGAGAATGAAAACACTTGCTATTAGAACCTTTGGGACTCAGTGAAAACAGTGCTCAGAGGTCAGTTTATATCAATAAGTTCATGCATACAAAAAGAATTAAGGGCCAAAATCAAAGAATTATCCCTACGACTTGAACAAATAGAATGACAGTAACAAAAACCCTCAGGCACCATAAGAAATCAAATAATAATAATAAAAAAAAATTAGAGCAGAATTAAATGAAATAGAAAACAGAAAAACAATTGAAAGTATTAACAAGACCAAAAGCTGGTTCTTTGAAAAAATTAACAAAATTGATAAACCATTGGTCAAACTGACAAAAGAGAAACAGGAGAGGAAGCAAATAACCTGAATAAGAAATGGGATGGGCAATATTACAACAGACCCTATTGAAATTAAAAGAATCATATCAGATAACTATGAAAAATTGTACTCTAACAAATTGGAAAATCTAGAAGAAGTGGATGAATTCCTAGAAACACACTACGTAAGTAAACTAACACAAACAGAAGTAGAAGAACTAAATAGACCCATAACAAAAGAAGAGATTGAAAAGGTAATCAAAAAACTCCCCACAAAAAAAAAAAAGCTCTGGCCCAGACGGCTTCACTGCAGAGTTCTACCAAACTTCCAGAGAAGAGTTAACACCACTGCTACTAAAGGTATTGCAGAGCATAGAAAAGGATGGAATACTCCCAAACTCATTCTATGAAGCCAGCATATCCCTAATACTAAAACCAGGTAAAGACACCACAAAAAATTACAGCCCTATATCCCGCATGAACTTAGATGCAAAAATCCTCAACAAAATTTTAGCCAATAGAGTTCAACAACATATCAAAAAAATAATTGACCATGACCAAGTGGCATTCATACCAGGCATGCACGGATGGTTCAACATTAGAAAAACAATTAATGTAACCCATCATATAAATAAAACAAAAGACAAGAATCACATGATTTTATCATTTCATGCAGAAAAGGTATTTGATAAAGTTCAACACCCATTCATGCTAAAAACTCTTAGCAAAATAGGAATAGAAGGAAAATTCCTCAACATAATAAAGGGCATTTGTACAAAGTCAATAGCCAACATCATCATAAATGGAGAGAGTCTGAAAGCTTTCGCCTTGAGATCGGGAACCAGACAAGGATGCCCTTTATCACCACTCTTATTCAACATTGTGTTGGAGGTCCTAGCCAGAGCAATTAGAAATAAAGGGCATCCAGATAGGCAAGGAAGAAGTAAAGGTATCTCTATTTGCAGATCATGTGATCTTATACACAGAAAGCCCTAAAGAATCCTCAAGAAAACTACTGAAACTAATAGAAGAGAGTATCAGGATACAAGATAAACATACAAAAATCAGTTGGATTCCTCTACACCAAAAAAGAACATTGAGGAGGAAATCACCAAATCAATACCATTTATAGTCACCCTCAAGAAGGTAAAATACTTAGGAATAAATCTTACCAGAGATGTAAAAGACCTATACATAGAAAACAATCTATAAGACACCACTGCAAGGAACCAAAGAAGACCTACATAAGTGGAAAAACATACCTTGCTCATGGATAGGAAGACTTAACGTTGTAAAAATGTATATTCTACCAAAAGCCATCTATAGATACAATGCAATTCTGATCCAAATTCCAAAGACATTTTTTAATGAGATGGAGAAACAAATCACCAACTTCATATGGAAGGGAAAGAGGCCCTGGATAAGTAAAGCCTTATTGAAAAAGAACAAAAAGGAAGGCCTCATTCTACCTGATTTTAGAACCTATTATACAGCCACAGTAGTCAAAACAGCCTGGTACTGGTACAACAACAGATACACAGACCAATGGAACAGAATTGAGAATCTAGGCATAAATCCATCCACATATGAGCAGCTGATATTTGACAAAGGCCCAAAGTCAGTTACATGGGAAAAGACAGTCTCTTTAACAAATGGTGCTGGCATAACTGGATATCCATTTGCAAAAAAAAAAAAAAAAAATGAAACAAGATCCATACCTCACACCATGCACAAAAACAAACTCAAAATGGACTCAAAGGACCTAAATATAAAATCTAAAATGATAAAGATCGTGGAAGAAAAAACAGGGACAACGTCAGGAGCCCTAATACGTGGCAAAACAGTATACAAAACATTACTGACAATGCAGAAGAGAAACTAGGTAACTGGGAGCTCCTAAAAATCAAACACCTATGCTCATCCAAAGACTTCACCAAAAGAGTAAAAAGACTACCTACAGACTGGGAAAAAGTTTTTAGCCATGACATTTCCGATCAGCACCAGATCTCTAAAATCTACATGATGTTGTAAAAACTCAACTACAAAAAGGCAAATAACCCAATTAAAAAATGGGCAAAAGATATCAACAGGCACTTCACTAAAGAAGACATTCAGTAGCTAACAGATACATGAAGAAATGCTCACAATCATTAGCCATTAGAGAAATGCAAATCAAAACTATAATGAGATTCCATCTCACTCCAACAAGGCTGGCATTAATCCAAAAAACACAAAATAATAAATGTTGGAGAGGTTTTGGAGAGACTGGAACGCTTATACACTACTGGTGGGCGTGTAAAATGGTACAACCAATTTGGAAATCGATTTGGCGCTTCCTTAAAAAGCTAGAAATAGAACTACCATAAGATTCAGCAACCCCACTCCTTGGAATATATCCTAGAGAAATAAGAGCCTTTATACAAACAGATATATGCACACCTGTGTTCATTGCAGCACTGTTCACAATAGCAAAAAGATGGAAGCAACCAAGGTGCCCATCACTGGATGAATGGATAAATTATGGTATATTCACCCAGTGGAATGCTATGCATCGATAAAGAACAGTGATGAATCTGTTCAACATTTCATAACATGGAGGAATCTGGAAGGCATTATGCTGAGTGAAATTAGTCAGCTGTAAAAGGACAAATATCGTATAAGACCACTATTATAAGAACTCAAGAAATAGTTTAAACAGAGAAGGAAATATTCTCTGATTGTTATGAGAAGGGGGAGGAAGGGAGGGAGATGGGTATTCGCTAATTAGTAGATAAAGAAGTATTTTAAGGTGAAGGGAAAGACAACACACAATACAGAAGAGGTCAGCACAACTGGCCTAAACCAAAAGCAAAGAAGTTTCCTGAGTAAACACTTCTAAGGCCAGTGTGGCAGGGGCAGGGGTTTGTGGATCATGGTTTCAGGGGACATCTAAGTCAATTGGCATAATAAAATCTATTAAGAAAACACTCTGCATCCCGCGTTGGAGAGTGGCGTCTGGGGTCTTAAACGCTAGCAAGCAGTCATCTAAGAAGCATCAATTGGTCTCAACCCACCTAGAGCAAAGGAGAATGAAGAACACCAAAGACACAAGGTAATTATGAGCCCAAGAGACAAAGGGCCACATAAACCAGAGACTACATCAGCCTGAGAGCAGAAGAACTAGATAGTGCCCTTCTACAACGAATGACTGCCCTGACAGGGAACACAACAGAGAACCCCTGAGGGAGCAGGAGAGCAATGGGATGCAGACCCCAAATTCTCATAAGAAGACCAGACTGAATGGTCTGACTGAGACTAGAAGGACCCCAGTGGTCATGGCCTCCAGACCTTCTGTTGGCCCAGGACAGAAACCATTCCCAAAACCAACTCTTCAGGCAGGGATTAGACTGGACTATGGGATAGAAAATTATACTGGTGAAGAATGAGCTTCTTGGATCAAGTAGACAGATGAGACTATGTTGCCATCTCCTGTCTGGAGGGGAGATGAGAGGGCAGAGGGGGTCAGAAGGTGGCCGAATAGACATGCAAAGAGAAAGTGGAGGGAAGGAGCGTGCTGTCTCAGTAGGGGGAGAGCAATTAAGAGTATACAGCAAGGTGTATATAAATTTTCATAAGAGGAACTGACTTGATTTGTAAACTTTCACTTAAGCACAATAAAAATTAAAAAAAAAAAAAAGGAAGGAATACACAGAGCCACTGTACAAAAAAGAATTGATCAATGTTCAACCATTTCAGGAAGTAGCATATGATCGAGAGCTGGTAGTACTGAAGGAGGAAGTTTCAGCTGCACTGAAGGAAATGGTGAAAAATAAGATTTGGGAATTGACGGAATACCAATTCAGATGTTTCACCAAACGAATACAGTGCTGGAGGTGCTCACTACCTTTGTCAAGAAATGTGGAAGACAGCTACTCACCAACCAACTGGAACCCAAAAAACTCGTTGCTGTTGAGTTGATTCCAGCTCACAGCAACCCTATAGGATAGAGTAGAACTGCCCCATAGAATTTCAAATGAGAAGCTGGTAGATTCGAACTGCTGACCTTTTGGTTAGCAACCTGAGGGACCAACCAACTGGAAGAGATCCATATATGTACCATATATGTAGCTGCCAGAAGTTCAAGCTGGAGTCAGAAGAGAATGTAGAATGAGGGATATCGTTGCTGATGTCAGACGAGTCTTGGCTGAAAGCAGAGAATACCAGAAAGAGAATACCTGTGTGTTTTATTGACTATGCAAAGGCATTCAACTGTGTAGATCATAACATTGCGAAGAATGGGGATTCCAAAACACTTCATTATGCTCATGAAGAACCTGTACATAAAATGAAGAACCTGTACATAAACGAAGAGGCAGTCATTTGAACAGAACAAGGGGATACTGTGTGGTTTTAAGTCCAGAAAGGTATGCATCAGGGTTGTATCCTTCCACCATATTTAATCAATCTGTATTTGTTGTTACTGTTGTTGTTAGGTGCCATGAAATTGGTTCCAACTCACAGCTACCCTAAGTACAACAGAAAGAAGCACTGCCTGGTCCTGTGCCATCCTCATAATTGTTGTGTTTGAGCTAATTGTTGTATTTAGCCACTGTGATCATCCATCTTGTCCAGGATCTTCCTCTTTTTTGCTGACTTTACCAAGCATGATGCACTTCACCAGGAACTTTACCCTCCTGATAACACGTCCAAAGTACATGAGACAAAGTGTTGCCATCCTCACTTCCAAGGAGCACTCTGGCTGCATTTCCCCCGAGATATTCAGTCTATATGCTGAGCAAATAATCCAAAAAGCTGAACTATAAGAACGTGCATCAGGATTGGAGGAAGACTCATTAACAACCGTTGATGTGCAGATGGCACAACCTTGATTGCTAAAAGTGAAGAAGGCTTGAAGCACTTACTGATGAAGACCAAAATCTACAACCTTCCCTATGGATTACACCTCAGCATAAAGAGAACAGAAATCCTTACAATTGGACCAGTCAGTAACATCATGATAAAGAGAGAAAAGATTGAAGTTGTCAAGTGTTTCATCTTACCTGAATCGCCATCAATTCCTATGGAAGCAGCAGTCAAGAAATCAAAAAACATATTGCATTGGCCAAATCTGCTGAAAAGTCCTCTTTAAAGTGTTAAAAAGCAAAGACGTCACTTTGAGGATTAAGGTGAACCTGACCTAAGCCTATGGTACTTTCAATCACCTTATATGCATGTGAAAGCTGAACAATGAATAACGAAGACCAAAGAAGAATTGATGCCTTTGAAGTATGGTGTTGGCAAAGAATATTGAGTATTGAACAAATAAACCAGTCTTGGAAGAAATACAGCCAGAATGCTCCTTAGAATTGAGGATGCCGAGACTCTACGTCATGTACTTTGAATGTGTTACCAGGGGTGACCAGGCCTTGGAGAAGGATATCATCCTTGGTAAAGTAGAAAAAAAAAAAAAGGGTCAGTGAAAAAGAAGACCCTCAGTGAGATGGATTGACACAGTGGCTGCAACAATGGGCTAAAGCATAACAATTGTGAGAATGGTGCAGGACCAGGCAGTGTTTCGTTCTGTTCTACATGGTCCAAATGGACTCGAGGGCACCTAACAACAACCATAGATATGTAGCTCTATCTCATCATGGTCTTAATTTGCATTTCCCTAATGGAGGGGTTTTTAATGGCTAGTGATGTTAAAAACCTTTTCATATGCTTTTCACCATCCATATATCCTTCAATAAAATATATCTTCCTGGCTTTTACTCATTTTCAAACTGGATTGTATGTTTTTTACTGTTGATTTATGAAAGTTCTTTGTATAATCTAGATATGGGTCCTTTGTCAAATATATGGTATGCAAGTATTTTCTCCAAATCTGTACTTTTTATATTCATCTTCTTAATAGGGTTTTTCATGGAGCAAAAGTGTTTTAAGTTTTAAAATCTAGTTTAAAATCCTAAAGAGCAATTTTAAAAATCAGTTTCACAATCTTTGCTTTTTAACTAAGCTCTTTTACATTTATTATAATTACTGACATTGTATTTGACTTATTTCTACTGTCTTCTGTGATTTTACTTTATCCTACCTTTTTAATGTTTATTTTTCTATTCTTTATAGTTCTTTTTGTTTAAATATTATTTCTCAGTTTGCTTTCTTCACCTCTACTTGCTTCAGTTATATACCATATTTCTGTTATTTTCTTAGGTTAGCCAAAAATTTTAGCAGGCAAACTTATGAAAGTACAAAATTAATATTTTTATTTTCTATGTGAATAATATGACAATCTTAGAACATCATAACACCAATCAGCCCCTCCAAAAAGATACTCCTATGTTTATTTTATATAACCAATCTTTCTTTGTATTTAGCTACTTGCTTAATATTATTATTATTATTATTATTATTTATTTTTGTGCTCTTCATTTCTTGTTACCTCTCTTTACTTTCAGTGAAAGTCTGTTAATCAGGCAAAATCTCAGTTTTTTTTTTTTTTTTTGTATTAAAATGTATTTTTTTCATTCTCAAGTCTTTTTACAAAAGATTAATGAATTTCCTAACTGGTGTTATTTACAAAAATTTTCACCAGTCATAACTAGGTGAGAAAAACTGGGAACCAAATTAAAGTAACTTTTATCATTCTTCAAAGAACTAGGAGTAAGTAATGCCGAGTTCTTCATTAGTATGTATCAGCTTTCATACATACTTTATACAATCTATACACACAGTGGAATACCATGTAGCATTTTTAAAAATATAGTATGCCATAATCATGATCTTGTGCCAACATGAATGTCGAGCATGAGAATTGTCATGCCTTGAATTATGTCCACCCAAAAATGTGTGTATCAACTTGGTTAGGACATGATTCCCAGTAATCTATGGTTGTTCTCCATTTTGTGGTTGTAATTTTATGTTAAAAATTAGGGTGGGATTGTAACACCCTTACCAGGTCACATCCCTGATCCAATGTAAAGGAAGTTTCTCTGGGGTGTGGCCTGCACCTCCTTTTATCTCTCAGGAAATAGAAGGAAAGGGAAGCAAGCAGAGAGTTGGGGACCTCGTACCACCAAAAAAGCAGTGCAAGGAACACAGTGTGTCCTTTGGACCTGAGGTTCCTGCCCTGAGGTGCTCCCAGACCAAGGGAAGATGGATGACAAGGACCTTCCTCCAGAGCTGACAGAGAAAGCCTTCCTCTGAAGCCGACGCCCTGAATTTGGACTTCTAGCCTCCTAGGATGTAAGAAAATAAATTTCTCTTTGTTAAAGCTATCTACCTGTGGTATTTCTGTTATAGCAGCACTAGATGACTAAAACAAGAATTTTTTAAAATCTCCACTGGTATATTTTAATCATGACTCTTGCTTACAAATGGTAGAAATAAAAAGTGTCCATTAAACAAGAGAGTGAAACGTCTTAGTGGTAGGACTACATTTAGGAATATTAGGATCTAGGGATTTGAATGACGTCTTTAAGGCTCAGTCTCTGCTTCCCTCTATGTTGGCTTCGTTGTTAGGAACGCTGTCCTAGAAAAAAGGACTTTAGAAGTCTCCTGGCTCCCACCATCTATAGAGCTAGTGATTCCAGAGAAAATACCTAGGCCTCTTTAAATCAGTGTCCACGCTAAATACTAAGATTCTGAATCATGTGCCTGCCTTTGGACCAGTCACTGTATCTAGGGGATAGATGCTTTGATTATCCAGACAGGGACACAGACTCTTATTTATGATGTGGAAAGTAAGATTCCAAACTTATAGACCCCACCAGAATGATATTGAGTGGAAAAGAAACAACTTCTAGAAGGAAAAGAGGTATCATGTTACCAGAAGAGGAAAGGCTGCCCACCGTACCAATGATTTTGATGCAAAGTCTAGACTGAAAACCCTGATCTATACATTATCCTGGAAAATCATTTATTCTCAGGGCTTAAACTTTCACTCGTACCAGAAAGACTCTCAGACATACATCTCGAATCTTAATTTCTTTCTTAAATTTCAGACCTGTTGTTCTTGTTGTTAGGTGCCGTCAAGTCGATTCTGACTCATAGCGACCTTATGCACAACAGAACGAAACACTGCCCGGGTCTTGCACCATCCTTACAATCATTGCTATGCTTGAGTCCATTGTTGCAGCCACTGTGTCAGTCCACCTCGTTGAGGGTCTTCCTCTTTTCCGCTGACCCTGTACTTTGCCAAGCATGATGTTCTTCTCCAGAGACTGATCCCTGCTGACATGTCCAAGTATGTAAGATGCAGTCTCATCATCCATGCTTCTGAGGAACATTCTGGTTGTACTTCTTCCAAGACAGATTTATTCGTTCTTCTGGCAGTCCATGGTGTATTCAATATTCTTCACCAACGCCACAATTCAAAGGCATCAATTCTTCTTCACTCTTCCTTATTCATCGTCCAACTTTCACATGCATATGATGCAATTGAAAATACCATTGCTTGGGTCAGGCACACCTTAGTCTTCAGGGTGACATCTTTGTACTTCAACACTTTAAAGAGGTCCTTTGCAGCAGATTTACCCAATGCAATGCATCTTTGATTTCTTGACTGCTACTTCCATGGCTGTTGATTGTGGATCCAAGTCAAATGAAATCCTTGACAACTTCAATCTTTTCTCTGTTTATCATGATGTTGCTCATTGGCCCAGTTGTGAGGATTTTTGTTTTCTTTACGTTGAGATGCAATCCATACTGAAGGCTGTGGTCTTTGATCTTCATTAGTAAGTGCTTCAAGTCCTCTTTACTTTCAGCAAGCAAGGGTCTGTCATCTGCATAATGCAGGTTGTTAATGTGTCTTCCACCAATCCTGATGCCCCTTTCTTCTTCATATAGTCCAGATTCTTAGATTATTTTCTCAGCATACAGATTAAATAGGTATGGTGAAAGAATACAACCCTGGTGCACACCTTTCCTGACTTTAAACCAATCAGTATCCCCTTGTTCTGTCCAAACAACTGCCTCTTGATCTATATAAAGCTTCCTCATGAGCACAACTAAGTGTTCTGGAATTCCCATTCTTCACAACATTATCCATAATTTGTTATGATCCACACAATCAAATGCCTTTGCATAGTCAATAAAACACAGGCAAACATCCTTCTGGTATTCTCTGCTTGCAGCCAGGATCCATCTAACATCAGCAATGGTATCCCTGGTTCCACGTCCTCTTCTGAAACTGGCCTGCATTTCTGGCAGTTCTCTGTCAATATACTGCCGCAGCCGTTTTTGAATGATCTTCAGCAAAATTTTGCTTGTGTGTGATATTAATGATATTGTTCTATAATTTCCACATTCAGTTGGATCACCTTTCTTGGGAATAGGCGTAAATATGGGTCTCTCCCAGTCATTTGGCCGGAAAGCTGTCTTCCATATTTCTTGGCATAGATGAGTGAGCACCTCCAGCGTTGCATCTGTTTGTTGAAATATCTCAATTGATATTCCATCGATTCCTGGAGCCTTGTTTTTCACCTATGCCTTCAGAGCAGGTTGGACTTCTACTTCAGTACCATTGGTTCCTGATCATATTCCACCTTTTGAAATGGTTGAACATTGACTAATTCTTCTTGGTATAATGGCTCTGTGTATTCCTTCCATCTTCTTTTGATGCTTCCTGCGTCATTTAATATTTTCCCCATAGAATCCTTCAGTATTGCAACTTCAGGCTTGAATTTTTTGTTCAGTTCTTTCAGCTTGAGAAACACCGAGCGTGTTTCTTCCCTTTTGGTTTTCCATTTCCAGGTCTTTGCACGTGTCATTATGATATTTACTTTGTCTTCTCGAGCTGCCCTTTAAAATCTTCAGTTCTTTTACTTCATCATTTTTTCCTTTTGCTTAGCTGCTCGACGTTCGAGAGCAAGTTTCAGAGTCTCCTCTGACATCCATCTTGGTCTTTGCTTTCTTTCCTGTCTTTTCAATGACCTTTTGCTTTCTTCATGAATGATGTCCTTGATGTCATTCCACAACTCATCCGATCTTCGGTTAGTAATGTTCAATACATCAAATCTGTTCTTCAGATGGTCTCTAAATTCAGGTGGGATATACTCAAGGTCATATTTTGGCTCTCGTGGACTTGCTCTGATTTTCTTCAGTTTCAGCCTGAACTTGCATATGAGAAATTGATGGTGTCTGTTCCACAGCCTGCCCCTGGCCTTGTTCTGACTGATGATATTGAGGTTTTCCATCGTCTCTTTCCACAGATGTAGTCAATTTGATTTCTGTGTTCTCCATCTGGCGAGGTCCATGTGTATAGTCACTGTTTATGTTGGTGAAAGAAGGTATTTGCAATGAAGAAGTCGTTGGTCTTGCAAAATTCTATCATTCGATGTCCAGCGTTGTTTCTGTCACCAAGGCCATATTTTCCAACTATTGATCCTTCTTTGTTTCTAACTTTCGCCTTAAAATCACCAGTAATTATCAATGTATCTCGATTGCATGTTCTATCAATTTCAGACTGCAGCAGCTGATAAAAATCTTCTATTTCTTTGTCTTTGGCCGTGGTGGTTGGTGCATATATTTGAATAACAGTCGTATTAACTGGTCTTCCTTGTAGGCGTATAGATAGTATCCTATCACTGACAGCATTGTACTTCAGAATAGATCTTGAAATGTCCTTTTTGACGATAAATGCAACACCATTCCTCTTCAAGTTGTTCTTCCCAGCATAGTAGGCTATATGACTGTCCAACTCAAAATGGCTAATACCAGTTCACTAATGCCTAGGATACTGATGTTTATGCGTTCTATTTCATTTTTGACCATTTCTAATTTTCCTGGATTCATACTTTATACATTCCAGGTTCCGATTATTAATGGATGTTTGCAGCTGTTTCTTCTCATTTTGAGTCGTGCCACATCAGCAAATGAAGGTCCTGAAAGCTTTACTCCAACCACATCATTAAGGTCAACTCTCCTTTGAGGAGGCAGCTCTTCCCCAGTCATCTTTTGAGTGCCTTCCAACCTGGGAGGCTCATCTTCCAGCACTATATCAGGTAATGTTTCGCTGCTATTCATAAGGTTTTCACTGGCTAATGCTTTTCAAAAGTAGACTACTGGGTCCTTCTTCCTAGTCTGTCTTAGTCTGGAAGTTCAGCTGAAACCTGTCCTCCATGGGTAACCCTGCTGGTATCTGAATACTGGTGGCATAGCTTCTATCATCACAGCAACACGCAAGCCCCCACGGTACCACAAACTGACAGACATGTTGGGGAATTTCAGACCTGGCATTGGGTTTTTAGGGGTTCAGCACATCTAAATCCAAACTAATTATTTCTCCACCAAACCAGTTTCTCTTATGGTTTTTTATATTTCATGCAATAGTCCAGTCATTATTTAGCTTAAAACCAAAAAAACCCAAACCCATTGCCGTCGAGTCGATTCTGACTCAGAGCAACCCTATAGCACAGAGTAGAACTGCTCCATGGGGTTTCCAAGGAGCACCTCATGGATTCAAACTGCAGACCTTTTGGTTAACAGCTATGGCTCTTAACCACTATGCCACCAGGGTTTCCATTATTTAGTTTACTAAGTATAAAACTCAAGACATTCTTCATACCTGCATTTTCCCATCTTCCTAAATCCTATCAAATCTTCTTTTCACAACTCTCCTTTTTCTTTTCAGAACATTGTTAGGCTTTTTAGTCTCAAAAAAAAAAAAAATCAATTTTCACTATTCTTTATGGGATGAAGTCCAAAATATGTATCCTGGCACTTCAAGATCTATCATAATCTGGCTCCAACCCACTTTTCCAAATGTTTTAAAATCATTATTTGCTTATACAAACCTTCTGATCCAGCCACACTTGTGTACCATGTGCATTTGAACTTTTCTCTTCTGCATTTGTTCATGTTGATTTCCCTGCCTTGAGTACTTTCCTTATTCTTTTTGAGTTCCATCCCTTTTCTCCAAGACCCACCTCAAATCTCATTTCTCCCTCAGACCTCTCTTGACGGCTTGATCAATGTGCTTACTCCCACATTTAAACTTTTGTAACACTCTGGTCCACTACTCATATAGCGACAAAATGCGAATCCCTTCTTTCCCCAGCTGTGGTAACTAAGTCACTGTGTGTGACTTAGCTGTACACCTAGCTCACCAGCCACACCCCTTTAAGGCAGGTTGTACCTGGAAACGTCCAGATCTAAAATTGATTTTGTTTCCAAGGACCAGGAG
Source organism: Elephas maximus indicus (assembly GCF_024166365.1). Classification (NCBI taxonomy): domain Eukaryota; kingdom Metazoa; phylum Chordata; class Mammalia; order Proboscidea; family Elephantidae; genus Elephas; species Elephas maximus. The sequence goes on from NC_064820.1 coordinate 69,230,769, forward strand.
CTCGATGTGCATGAATTTGTATACCTATGTGCTCATTGAAGGTGTCCCTGGGTGGTGCAAATGGTTAAGCACTCAAACACACCCAGAGGCACCTCAGAAGAAAGGCCTGGCAATCTGCTTCTGAAAAGTCACAGCCTTGAAAACCGTATGGAGCATAGTTCTACTCTGCAACACATGAAGTTCCCATGAGGTAGAATATACTTGATGGCAACAGGTTTTTGGTGCTCATTGAGTTGCAACATTTCTCTGCTCCCAAGTCTTATGGCATCATCCATGTCATTGAACTCTGCTTCAAATTTCTTTTCAGCACTCCAGTACTTTTGGGGAAATGGAGCCCAGCTCTGAATCCCAGCCCACTTCTCTGTGACCTCAGGACTTCACTGAGTTCTTGTCTTGGCACAATGGTTAAGCCCTCAGCTGCTAACCAAAAGGTCAGAGGTTCATACCCACCAGAGGGTCCAAAGGAGAAAAGAACTACAGGTCTGCTCCTGTAAAGATTTACAGCCTAGGAAACTCTTTGGGGGCAGTTCTACTCTGTCCTATAGGGTTGAATTAGCTAACCATTATTTCTGTCTTGTCTATTTTATATCTCTTTTTAGACCTGGTCTAAAGGCGCATTGTTGCATGTTTTCTCTTGTTGATACTGTCATATAGTATAAGAATTATTTTATATCTGTAATTTGGACCACAAAGTCAACATAGATCATTAAAGCAGTAGTTTAATTTTTAAAGTAATAGTTATACCCTCAATATATTAGTTAAATTATAATCTGCAGGTACAATAAAGTGCTTTTACTTCAACCAGATTATTATTATAGACTTTATTTTCAATTATTTTGAAATAACAAAAACGTGCACAGATGAGGGAAAGGTGAAGGAAATAAATTACTTTTGCCTGGTAGGAAAAAACCTGAAAGGTGACTTGGTATGAATCTTTAAGGATGCAGGGGTTCTTGTAAATAGGATAGTGGCCTCATTTTACCCATGGCCATGTAGCAAATCAGTAAAGCTGGTAGTGAACCCTGCACTGGAAGTTCTGAAAAAGCCAGAGATACTGCGACTGCATTTACTGCCAGACTGGAAGTCAGACACACTCCACTTCTGCCAGACTACCAGAACAGAGACAACAGGTAAGTCCTTCCAACTCACACAGACATGGAGAGAGGACAGAATGAGCCAGACCAAAGGGGCTGGAATGGATCCTAGTCTGACGTTGAAACCTCCATCTCCCAGCCCCCTGGAAGGGCCCCCTTTATTCCCCAATTCCTTCAGAGAGGGAAAACCCTAGATCCTCTATTCTTTGGGGGTAAAGAGAAACTCTCCCAGACAACTTCTCTCCCCATTTCTGTCAGAGTTTAAAAGACTTAGCTACACCATCATTTTGAAAAACCAGTTTCTACTATAACTGCATCTGTCTTTTGGTCTGGGAACAGATGGCTACTTGTTTCCTATATTCAGTAAGGAAATGGAATTCAGTTGCTCCAGGGAAAATTCTGGGATATACGTAAAGAAGAATGTCCCAACTGCAAGATTTGTTGGATGCTGGAAAAGGCTATTGAGAGGAGCTGTAAAATCTTCTTCTAAACCAGCCTTAAAGAAAAAACACAAGCCAGATTCTAAGTTGACCTCCCTAATGGGAGACTCTGAATATCCTTTACCACCCTCTGATGCATCAGAATTTCAGTAATTGGATTGAAAACTTGAGGGATCAAATGCTTCAGTCCCCGATGCCATCCGATGGTTTTATTTTGTCGCCCTTTATTTGCTCAGTAGATTACTTGATTAACATATTCTGAGGATCTAGACAATTTAGATTTTAACTTCAGTATTGAACTGAAATCAACAATTCCTGTTAGGGACCATTGGGAAGACTGTCCAGACTTGCCTTATTTGTAAAAAATCAGTAGATTTCCATTAATTTGTATACTGGATCACATCCTTTCTTCTCTTCTGTAATTATGCATTCTTATTAAAGCAACATCTGTCTTGGTTTATCCACTGGTTCTTCTTTTTCAAATACATCCTTTAAAAAACAAACAAGTAAACATACACTTAACAGAACCTGCCATACTTAGCTGCCATCCTCTTTCCTTTCTCTCGTACGGATATAGCCCCCACAATGCTGTATAAAAAAATCCTATTTTCTTTGATTAGCTTCCTCCCCCTCCGCAGCTTTGCATTTGAATCCTGCTTTCGTATAAATACCATTGCACCTGCATAGTATAATTAAGAATGTTGCCGACGTAACTTGTATGAACTCCCTACTTGTAAACCCCTTAAAAGTATCACCCTCGTGGAGCAGTTTTTTGGCAGCAACAGCTCTGCCTGGCTCCTTTTCCTTGTACAACAAAATAAAGGTGTCTTTCCTGTTCTCCCACCTCGGTCTCTTGTTAACTAGCCAATACGAGTCACACCGAGCAAGAACCTGGGGCTTCCACCTGGTAACATATCTGGTGAGCCAGCCAGGAGCGTTCTGCTTGGTTCCTGAGGTAGATCAGAAAACAGACCACTGCCGATGTCTGATGCCACCAGAAGATTTCTCCTGGAGACTTTGGAGCAGCTCTGAAAAGCTGTTCCACCTGGGACCCAAAGATGGCTCTGTGGGAGATATGAACCACACTTGCGTTGTTTGGTAAGTACCAGAGTAAGGCCTTAGAACAGTCCCAAGAAGTGGAAGAGATTGACCATTGAGGGCATTAAGAATCTCAGGTTATTTGGTAAATAACAGGGTAATTCCTAGGTAAGGCCTTAGAAGAGTCCCAAGAAGAGGGAGGAATTGACCACTGAGGGCATAAAAGCCTCAGGTACCTGTTAAGTTGATGCACCAGATTAGGTTGTGTCAGTGTTTAAGTGTGTGTATCCAGAGAATGGAGAATGTTCAAGGGATCCCAGAATGTGGCCTGCTAAGATGCATCCTTAAGATCTGGGAACAGAGCATGGCTATGGCAGCATGCTCGTCCTTTCCTGCTTTTGCCTGTTTAAATATATGCCAAATAAAACCTTTCTTTTTGCTTTACTAAACTTTGTGGTGTTTTCACCCTACAAGAGTTAACAGTGTAGTTGTTGCAGGAATTGTAAAACCACGAATCCAGTCAACCTTGACGAAACCTGGACTGTGGAGCAGAAGCCAGAAAAAAAAAAAAGAGGTAACACTATCTCCTGGACTCACACGTCTGCACTCCATGTCACTTTGACACCAACGGGGTGAGTGCCCTCAGAAAACAAGAGTTCACTTATTCTTTTTGTTCTCTTTCTCATGTTTTCTTAAGCTTTGTTTGGCACAGTTGTTTTGAAAACCAGTTGTTTGATTCAGGAGAATCTTAATTTTTGCTTGATTGTTTGGTTAAGAGTTATATCTAGTAGCTCTTGGTGAACTGCATTTAGTGTCCGGATTCAGGCGTTTGAAATGTTAAAGAGACAATTCTATTTCCAAAGAGCTGTGGGTCACCATAACCCACAAAATTCAAGCATGTGTCGACCAGTAAAAGTCATTAGGGTGGTCAGTTATGCTCATCACAAGTGTTAAAGACTCCCATGACAGGAGAAGTTGGTTGCAAGACAGGCTAGCGCACTAGAAAAAAACTTGGGAAAGAGTGCTCCATTTTGCCAAATTCACAAGGGTAAGTGGTGTTACCGGGTGGAAATTCCAGGTTCTTACTTGGCGTGACCCCTATTGGCCAATTAACAAGAGACCAAGGTAGGAGAACAAGAAAGGCATATTTATTTCGTTGTACAAGGAAATGGAGCCATCAGAGCTGTTGCTGCCAAGACTGCTCGCTAAGAGCAGGCAGGTTAGTTTTAAAGGGGTTTACAAGTAGGGAGTTCATACAAGTTACCTCAACAACGTTCTTAATTATACTATGCAGGCAAATGGGGTTTACATATAACCTCCAAGCAAAAGCAGGATTCGGATGCAAAGCTGAGGTGGGGTAGGGGGAAACCCAGCAAAGGAAATGATTTTGCAATGCAGCACTGTAGAGGAGGAAGCCAGGTAAAGAATACAGAACTGTGGGGGTTCTTTCTCACTCCTCCCATTTCTTTTTAAACATTGGTCATTCAAGGTCAGTGTCCATTTTGAAGCATGGCTTGGAATTGTTTTGCATATTTTTGGGAGGGGTAAATATTGGACCCTAGTCCTTTCATTTGGAAACCCTGATGGCGTAGTGATTAAGAGCTATGGCTGCTAACCAAAAGGTCAGCGGTTCGTACCCACCAGGTGCTCCTTGGAAACCCTATGGGGCAGTTCTACTCTGTCCTATAGGGTAACTATGAGTTGGGATCGACTCGATGGCAATGGGTTTGATTTTTGGTTTAGCCTTTTCATTGTGGCTACTGACCTCTTGTTGGTTTATAACTATTTACTAAATATTGAAAGAAAAAAAGAGTAGCTTTTATGCCCTGTTTATGTGAATGTCTCCCTAAAAGATTCTTTTTTCAGATTGTCTTAGTTATTGTCTTTATACTTTAGGATCCAGTTGATGTGTCTTTATGAGTCTTTGTGAGTCCAGCTCCAGCTGGGTCACATGCTCTATGCTCTAGGACAGGGAATAATGATTCCAATATTATTTTCTAAATCTTTCCCACCTGTTGATCGGAAATTAGAGATAACACATTGATGATCAATACCTTAGTTGAGCTCCTAAATGGCAGCCATTGCAGGCTCTTTAAAGTCATAGTGCTGGCTTTCCATGAGATACCATTTGATTCTTCACCAGTATATTCAGTAAGAGCAATGTTCTCAATCGCATTGTTGTAGTGAGTAGACTCAATGTGCATCAACATTTTCTCCCGAGGCCTTCTTTTGCCCGTTTAGGTGTGTAAGACAATAGATGATAAATTTTATTATGCCTAATACTATCAGGATGCAGACTAAGAATATTACTCTCCCTTGCAGTAGTGATCTAGCACATGTACTTAATCCTGATGGTAAGTGTCATAGGCTGGGTTCTCCAGAGAAGCAAAACCAGTAAAGTGTATAAATATATATATAAAGATTTATATCGAGGAAACAGCTCATGTGATTGTAGAGGTTGGAACATCCCAAGTCTGTGGATCAGGATAGAGGCCTCTCCCAATTAATGGAGCTGCAGAAGCTGGTGAACCCAAGATCGGCAGGCTTCCACTCACAGACTGTGAAAGGTCGAGGAATCCCAAGGTTGGCAGGCAAGACTAAAAGTTTTCTCCTGATTCACGTAGCTACAGAGGCTGGCAAAACAAGATCTGCAGGTCGAGGAGCAGGACTCTTGCTCACAGGCTGTGAAGATCAACGAATCCCAAGATCAACAGACTTAAGCTGCTCCTCAAATCCCAAGAACTAGAGGACAGACAAGCAGCAGCTGCAATCCAGAACAAGCCAAAAACCTTGGCAAGGCTAGCAGGAAGGAAGTAGGCAGCAGAGGGTGGAGAGATGAAGGCTGAGGGGGCAGTGAGCTGCCACAGGCCCAGCCCCAGCCTGTACCACTCAGCAGATTCCATCATGGGGGCGATCACATATCACATATCAACAAGGAGGTGATCACAACATTATACAACTGCCAAAACACTGAGAATTATGGCCCAGCCAAGTTGACACAGTCTTAACTATCAAGGTAACCAACCAAATAAACCTGGTATTTGTAAGGGTGTTACAGTGTATAACCAGGTAGCTTGCTGTCTAATTCTATATATATATATATATCCTGTTCTACTTCTCCTGTATTATTTATTCAAATGCAACAAGAGGTATTTGCTATAGCACAGACTGCACTTTCTTGGGCTAATAAAAAAAAAAAAATCTTAAGGCTATTTTGTTATGTCACCTTGACTAATGACGTCAGAGATTACTGTTGTGTCTTTATCTCATTAGGAACTTTGTCTGTCATTTGACCCATTATGATTGATAAATTTCTTAAAGATTTCTCCAATTCAACTGTACCATAACTAGGAATTAAAGCTACCAACCATATCCTGAGTGTTGGGCCAATGGGTTTCTTTTTGACTCTCATTTTATAGTGTGTAACAATTTAATATTACCTTTTCAATATTTACTAGTATCATTATGAGATTTTTAGGAGATTTAACATTAGTATATAAAACAAAGAATTGGATTTCTCACTGTTAACAAAAATTTTCTGTGATTCCTGAGTTCTTTGTGTAACCTGCCTTGAAGACAAAGGTTCAGCCTCTTATTAAAATAAAATTCTTGAGTCAAAAACCAAGCCACATGGCTTAAGAAAAAAAAAATTCTATAAAGGAAAGGTTTATTAATATGTTATAAATTACGTGGAATGTATAGTCAAAATCAACAGAAATGCCTGATTCTCTTTGGGTCAAAATTTATATGTTACTATTTCCTCTTATATTTTTGCCTAGTATTAGACAGCAAACACATAATATTATGCCATAATTTTATTATTATTTCTTTATTGCTAACTTGGCCACAATTTTGTATTTTTTGAATCTAGCATCAAAGCCAATGGTTTGACTGGGGTATTCATATCATTTACCTTTTACTATTCAGGTATTTAGAGACTTGATAATCTTAAATCATGACTATATGGTATTATGTCTCAAAATTATTATATAGTGTATTATATCTGAAGCTCTTTAAAAATAAGATTGATCATTATATTTAAAAATATTTTTGTCTAAAGTTTTTTTAAACTGACTTTATTTGACTCTGAATTTTTTATAATTAAGAGTATTATGTTTATAGATTAATCTTGGCCATATTAAGATTTGTCATCTGTAGATAAGTTTTTACTTGGCTGATTTGCTGAAAACATTTGACCCAAATGTCAAAAAGATAGACTGTATTGGACTTATGAAAAGACCTGTGACTAGACTAAATCAAGATTTCCAAAGCTCTTATATAGAAGCTGATAGGTTCATAGAATGCTGCTGATCCAAAATCATGTGGAACAGAAATTAACTATATGAGTGAAGGAATACTATGGGTTTTATGTGGGAACATTGCTGATGTTTTAAGGTCCTACTGTCTACATATAAGAAACCATTTTCCTTTCTCCTAAATTATTTTAACTAATGGGTTTAGATATTGTAACTCCTGAATTAGAAATTCTTATTGGTAAACTTAGTAAAGTTGTAACTATCATAGCCAGAGAAAGGTCTGAAATTAATTCAAGTTATGATTTTACAAAATAGAACAGCATTAAAATTCCTGTTAGTTCCCTAAAAGGAAAAAAGATTTTGTCACACTTCTGTTTCTAAGAAAGTGACCCATGACTGTTAACAGGTAAACCAAGGAAGTGTAGCTTGCCCTCCAGAAGAACACACAGTATGTTTTAAACACATTAACTGAAGACCTCCAACAGGAGAGGCCCATCCTGTATTATCTTGCTAATCATGTATTCTCAAATGAAAATTTGGTTGACACGTGTAAATTGTTCTATACCTTCTATTTCCCCTAGACAAACTATGTGTGTTCCTTATGGGTTTTTGTGTGGTGGATCCAACTATACTAGTTTAAATGATCCTTTTCCAACAGACAGTGAGTTTACATGGGCAATCTCTTGTTTATATTTCTGGTGAATGCATGGGCAGTGCACTTTGAGAATTTTAAGGTTACATTTAGATATTCATAGTAATGATGCTAGTAAATATTGAAAAAATAATGTTAAATTGTTACACATTATAAAATGAGAGTAAAAAAGAAACCTATTGGTCCAATACTCAGGATGGGGTTGGTAGCTTTAATTCTTATTGTGGTATAGTTAAGTTGAAAAAAAAAAAAAATCCTTAAGGAATTTATCAATCATTACAGGACAAATAACAGATGAAGTTGCTAATGAGATAAAAACACAACAGTAATCCCTGACCTCATTAGCTACGGTGGTATAAGATAACAAAATAGCTTTAGATTTTTAGCCAAGAAAGAGTAATCTGTGTTCTAGTAAATACCTTCTGTTGTATTCAGAAAAATGACACAAGAGAAATAAAACAAAATATACATAGAATTAGACAACAAGCTGCTTGGGGACATACTATAACACCCTTATAAACACCATATTTATTTGTTTAATTACCATCAAGAATAAATACATGAGCTAAATCACTGTTGCAAGAAATAATAATATTTTAATCTGCATCCTTACAGTATTAGGCATAATAAAATTTATCTTCTATTGTCTTACACTTAAAAAGACTCAGGCTAAAATGTTGATATACATTGAGTCTGCTCACTTCGGCAATGCCGTTAAAGGTAACGTTGCCCTTACTTAAGATCCTGGTGAAGAACCAGATGGCATCTAGTGGAAAACAGCACCGTGAGTTTAAAGAGCCTGCCATGGCCACCATCTAAGGGCTCGACTAAATCTAGGTATTAATCATCAACGTGTTACCTCCAATCTTCAATCAAAAGAAAAAAATGATTTAGGAGATAACATTGGAGCCATTATTCCCTGTCCTTGAGCATAAAGAACGTGACCCAACTGGAGCTGGATTCACAAGGGCTCATAAAGGCACATCAACTGGGCCCTGAGGTATAAAGACAATAGCTAAGACAATCTGAAGAAAAAAAAGTGTTTTAAGGAAACATTCACATAAACGGGGCATAAAAGCCACACCTTTTCTTTTAATATTTAGTAAATAGTTATAAACCAAGAAGAGGTCCGTAGTCACAATGAGAGGCTTAGGTCCAATATTTGCCCCTCTCCGAAAATATGTCAAACAATTCCAAGCTGAGCTATAGTTTAAAATGGACACTGATCCTGAATGACCAATGTCCAAAAAGAAATGGAAGGAGTGAGACAGCCCCCACATTGCTGTATTAAAAACCCTATTTTCTTTGCTTAGTTTCTCCCTCCCAGCTTTCCATTTGAATCCTGCTTTTATGTAAACTCCATTGCGCCTGAGTAGCATGATTAAGAATGTTGCTGACATAACTTGTATGAACTCCCTACTTATAAACCCCTTCAGAGTAACTTGCCTGCACACACTTGGGGAGCAATGTTGGCAGCAGCAGCTCCTCAGCTCCAACTGACTCCTTTTCCTTGTGCAACGAAATAAAGGTGCCTTTCCTGTTCTCCCACTGTACTCTCCTTTATCGGCCAATGCCAGTCATGCTGAGCAAGAACCTGGGGTTTCCACCCGTTAACAATACTTGTGGCCCTGACCTGCTTCTTTTACTTATAGTTCTCATTCCTCACTTACAATATGGGTTTTGCTTCCACTCATCAAATCTGCACACCTTTCCACAATTACCTCTTCTTTCCAAAAATTATTCTTCTACGTCTTTTTCCGACTTGATACCTTGTGGCAACATACAGATTACCCCTTGAAAGTGACCCTGTCCTTGCTTCTGGGGCACTGCATTCAGTGGAATCTTCCTATGTCTTCTGGCAGTGCTTCTCCATTGTTCTGCAGATCTTTTGTCTTCATCCCACCTCTTACCTGTTAACAGGCCTTAGGTCTTAATTGTCATCCCTCTAATTTTTCTTTTTTTCTTTCTACACTTTACTCTTTCTAGGAAACATCCATTCACAAAGTTTGATTGACCACTTTTTGCTCTGATTTCTAAGTTTACATCTCTAGCCCTAACCTGTTTCCTAGTCTAATATTTCCAATTGTCCAGTTCTATCAGGGGAAGCTCCATGTTTACAATTTCTTAGACTAGGAAGTTTAAATTCACCTTTTACTCCTTTCCCCCATCCCTGTCCCACCTATATTCCCTAATACTAAGAAATTGAAAGCCTACATTTTTAGAGATGGGCTGGACCCACTCAAGGCTACTCATGTGAGCAGGAGTTCTAGGACCATGCTGGACAGGAGGGTGGTGTGTGTCGGGGTGGCGGGGCATTACCAGATCTCAGTCCACAGAGATTCTATGGTAACAGGGGGTAAATGAATCAGTGGAAGCCTAGGAAGTGAAACTGAGAGTTAAGAATATAGTATGAAGATAGTTAAATTGGCAAAAATTTAATAATGTAAAACAAGCCAGCATATGGGGCAACAGGTACTTTCGTAAATAGCCATCATTCATGTTAATTTGATACAGCTACTTAGAAAGAAATATTCAGAGTATCTCTTAAAAATGTAAATGCTCATAACCTATGACCCAGCAATTTCACTTTTACATATATATTTAGGAAATACATACCCTCATTTAAAGAAGAAGGCATGCTTAAGAATTTCATTGCATCATTGTTAATAATATTTCAATTGGGAAATGGTTTAATAAACTGTGATATATCTATTATTCTGGCGTACTATTCAGAAGTTAACAAGATTGAGGTAAATGTGTACAAATATTAAAACCTCTCCAAAGACATACTGTTGAGTAGAAAGAAAAAAGCCATGTTGTGGACTGGTACATATATCATTTCCAAAACACATACACATACCTAAACAACACTAAAACACTACAGGTTTTCTCAGAGGAACATAATTATTCAATTGTGTGATAAAAAATCTAGGATATCTTCACAGCAAACTAATAACAAGGACTATTTCCAGGGAGCAGAAGAGGACTGAGGTTGGGGGTGATAGTCAAAGAGGATGGTAGCCTGCCTTATCTGCAATGTAACTTTGTAAAATAACAAAATATATATATATATATACACACACACATTAATTGTATAGCTTTTAAGCAGAGAAAGAACAAAAAGCAGCCAGAGAATGAAGCTAAGATAGGAAATGGAATGGCCAGAAATGAGCCAGGGCACAGATGGGTCAAAGGACAGTTAAGGAAATGGTTGTACAACACAGCCTGTCCACTGCGGTGTTCCTCCAAAGTGTGTTTCAGCATACTTGGCAGGGTCAGAAGTGTCCTTAAAGGAACCAATTTGAGTTGGAAGGAGTGGCCACTGCAGACAGGATTGGTGAAGTCTGCAGAAGGAAACAGATTCAGCAAAGCAGTGGCTGACTAGTGTCAGTGTACAATGTGGTACAGATTAGGTTTAGTCCAGAGCTGTGGTTGGATAGAAGGAGGCCTAGACAAAAGGACAGAAAGTCTCAGTATAATCCACAGACAAGGTAGGTTGAAGGGTTTGGCCAATGGGTACATGTCCTGTGTACATACTGGGCAGGCAAGTCTGAACAGAGGCAGGGTTAGATACAACATTCAGGCATATTTATCAGTGAGTTTTGTCATTTCAGGGAGATTGAAATACCTGTTTCTTTTTACTTTGGACAGTTCAAATTTTTTCTAGTCAGTCCTGTCCCCAAGTTCTCTGACATTAAAAATACAGTTGCTGTCAAGTTGATTCTGACTCATGCAAACCCATGTGTTGCAGAGAACTGTGTTCTATAGAGTTTTCCATGGCTAGTTTTTCAAAGTAGATCACCAGGCTTTTGTTCCAGTGCACCTATGGGTGGACTTGATTCTCCAACCATTCAGTTAGCAGCCAGGCATGTTAACAATTTGTACCACCCAGGGACCCCTTCTCTGACCTGAAGACCCTCTTAAATTTCTCCCTGACTCTTACCAGTATAGTCAGATCCCTCTTTGGCCTGGATTTTCATAATAGCTTAAATAATGGCTTCACTGACTCTTTATTCCAACACATCCTACATATCACTGCCAAATTAATTTTCTTAAAACATCACTTGCTTCTTGTTAATTCACTTGAGCAAGATGTGGCAATGGTCCCATTTGCCTGGGTCTATCCCAACCCAGCATTAGGATCGAACTCCTCTGTTTTGCTCTAAAAGCTCTAAATAATGTGAACCATGCCATTTTACTTAACATTAACTCCCATTCTACCCATACCAGGAACCCTGGTAGCACAGTGGTTAAGTGCTTGGCTGCTAACCAAAAGGTTGGCAGTTTGAACCCACCAGCTGCTCCGTGGGAGAAAGATGTGACCATCTGCTTCTGCAAAGATTATAGCCTTGGAAACCCTATGGGGAAGTCCTTCTCTTTCCTATGAAATTGCTATGAGTCAGAATTGACTCGATGGCACATACCAACAACACCTACCCATAACTTGCCTCATCAATTGTTCTTAACACTGGATTTCAACCTCCAAGTATATTTCTTAAAAAATGTAAGAAGTCAGTGGTAGATGTCAGGTTAGTCTTGTGGGTATATCTGCTTCTTTATGGGGCCTCAAATTATGTACATTATTGTCATCCGAACAAAATTGTTACATTTTCTCTGCTTCTCACCTCCTGTCCTACTCTCCTTTCCTGCCCAAAGGAACCAGACCATTTATTTTAACTCCATAGCCTCACCCACACCCCTTACACACCATCCTCTTTTCCTTATCTCGCATTCAGGCCATTCTTGTGCCTTTCCCCCTGCTGTTACCAAAAAAAAAAAAAAACCTGTTGCTGTCAAGTCAATGCTGACTCATAGCAACACTATAGGACAGAGTAGAACTGCCCTGTAGGGTGTCCAAGGAGTGCCTGGTGGATTTGAACTACCAACCTTTTGGTTAGCCACCATAGCTCTTAACCAGTACACCCCCAGGGTTTCCCCTCCCTTAGCCAACCACTAAAAAGCTCTCCCACACTCCTCCATCTACCCAAATCATACATCTACATCTGTTCTAGCTTAAGTTCCATCTCTATCATTGCCTTAGGCTGGGTTCGCTAGAGAAGCAAAACCAGTGAAGCATACATACAGAGAGAGAGTAAGCAAGATTTATCTCAAGGAAATGGATCAAGCAGTTGTAGAGGCTAGCAAGTCCCAAGATGGTGGGTCAGGCATCAGTCTGGAGGCTTCTGCTGACTCGTAAAGCTGTAGGGGCTGATGAACCCAAGGTCAGCAGGTCAGATGGCAGGTAGCTGGGTCACAGGCTGTGAAGGCTGATGAATCCCAAGATCAGCATGTAAGATGGCAGAACACTGGCTCACAGGCCACAGAAGATAACAAATCCCAAGACTGGCAAGCAACACAGCAGGACACTGGCTCAAGTCCCAAGAACTGGAGGTCAGATGATGACAAGCCAGATGCAGGATCCAGAGCAAAAACCAGTGGCTTTCCTAGAACATCCATATATACTGGATGCAGCCCACACCTGTGAAGAAACTTCCCATACAAATGATTGGCTGAATTACATCAGATCATATCATGGAGATGATTACATCAGATCACAAAATGCAGAATGACTACATCATTACATAACTTCCAAATTACATCATGATGTAACTGGCAAACAACAGCATAACTGCCAAACCACTGAGAATTGTGGCCCAGCCAAGTTGACATAAAACATTAACAGCCACAATCAACTCCTTGTCAACTTGTCACCTGTACAAATCTCCTTAAACCATACATAATCTCTAAATAAAAACAATTATAAAGTCATTCTTGCATGTAACATGATACCACTAACACTTGTACAAGTGAAAACAGATTAGCCCTGTTTAAACCATACTTTTTAAGTGGAGAAAACAAGAATGTTTAATGTTAACGCATACAAGGAAAAAATACTCATAACAAATGCAGTCTTTGTTTCTGCAAATGGTCATATGCCTTCTTCCACCACCATTCCATATTACTTTTGCCCTCAGCAAGCACCTCAACTGGTTCTGATTCTTTGCCAGGTGAAGTGACCCAGACCTTCATTCCTGAAGGGTCGCTGCGATCAACAGTAATGTTGGAATTGGGTTGCTATAGTTTTCCATTGACTTTAACCACAGGGCATGGTAGTACTAAGAGATGTCTTAAGGGAACTCCTGAATTCCAGACATACTCTTCTTTACCTCCATTATGTCATATCAATCTGACTTCCTCTTGGTAATCAGGATTGATCACACCAATCAATGCAGCAACACACTTCTTTGCCTATTGATCCAGAGGCATGAAGAGCCCCAAAAGTACGGGTGGCATTCTTAACTTTCAGTTCAATGGAATCGGTGTTGTACCTCCTGGTGGAAGAATTCCTCTTTTTGGAACTAAGGCCTCTAGACTCACAGAGTATAGTGAAGCAGGGACAGAAAGCAAAAATTTTGCAGGTGGGTCACTAGGGTAATAATGAGTGGTGCCACTCCCATTTGCACCCCTTGATTCCTGGACCCACAAATCCTGGCTATGGACGAAACAGCACCATATACTGGACGCTGGTTTACAGCATATACAGCCTCCTGGAGAACATTACCCCAACCCTACAAGGTATTGCCACCTAGCTGGCACCATAATTATTTCTTTAGAAGGCCATTTCATCATTCTGTTAATCCAGCTGCTTCAGGATGTTGGGGAACATGGTAAGATCAGTGAATTCCACGAGCATGGGCCCACTGATGCACTTCACTTGCTGTGAAGTGAGTCCCTTGATCGGAGGCAATGCTGTGTGGGATACCATGACTATGGGTAAGGCATTCTATGAGTCCATGGATGGTAGTTTTGGCAGAAGCATTGAGTGCAGGGAAGGCAAATCTGTATCCACAGTAAGAACGAAATGCCCTTTCCATAATGGAAGTGGTCTAATGTAATCAACCTGCCACAAGGTTATTGGCTGATTACCTCAAGGAATGCTGCCATATTGGGGACTCAGTGTTGGTCTCTACTGCTGCCAGATTGGGTACTCAGCAGTGGCTGTAACCAAGTCGACCTTGGTGAGTGGAATTCCAGGTTGCCAAGACCATGCATAACCTCAATCCCTGCAACTATGGCCACTTTGTTCATGAGCCCATTGGGCAATACAGTAGTGGATGGGGAAGGAGGGTAACTGGTTTCCACAGAACATGTCATTTTATCCACTTGATTGTTAAAGTCCTCCTTTGCTGAGGTCACCCTTTGGTAAGCATTCACATGAGATGAAAAAAAAAAATTTCTGTGGCCCATTCAGAGAGGTCTGTGCATATACCTCTTCCCTATATTTCCTTGTCAACAAATTTCCAAGCACGTTCCTTCCAAGTCCCTGTCCATCCAGCCAAACCACTGGCCACAGTGCATGAATCAGTATACAATAGCATATCTGGTCATTTCTCCTTCCAAGCAAAGTGAAAAACCAGGTGCACTCCTCAAAATTCTGCCCATTGGGGGGATTTGCCTTCTCCACCGTCTTGTAGGAAGGTCCCAGAAAGGGTATACAGTGCTGCCACAGTCCATTTCTGAGTGGCACCTGTATATTACACAGAACCATCTATAAACCAGGCACGAGTTTTCTCTTGCTTGGTCAACTAGTTATAAGGAACTCAGCAGGAGACCATAAGTGAAGAATGGGAGAGAGAAGGTAATATGACAGGAGTAGAGACCAGGGCATTTGGGCCACTTCCTCACGCAACTTAATTGTGTCTTCTGGTTCTGCTGGGGCCCGATCTCTTATCTACTACTTCCATTTAATGACTGTGCTATAGTGTAAGTCCAACTTTATGACTCTGTGGGACAGATAACACCCAGTTCATGATGGCCACCTCAGGCTGCATGGTGGCTTGGTGGCCCATGGTTAGGCATTCAATCTCTATTGTTCTCATTATGTGCTGTTGACTTGATTCTGACTCTTAGCCACCTTATGTACAACAGAATGAAACACTGCCTAGTCCTGCACAATTCTCTTAATGGTTGCTATGCTTAAGCCCATTGTGGCAGCTACTGTGTCAATCCATCTCATGGAGGGTCTTCCTGTTTTTCATGGACCCTCTCTTTTACCAAGCATGATGTCCTTCTCCAGGGACTGGTCCCTCCTGATAACATGTCCAGAGTATGTGAGACTAAGTCTGGCTATCCTTGCTTCTAATGAGCATTCTGGCTGTACTTCTTCCAAGACAAATTTGTTCGTTCTTCTGGCAGTCCACTGTATACTCAGTATTCTTCACCAACACTGTAATTCAAAGGCATCAATTTATGTTTAGGTCTTCCCTATTCATTGTACAGATATCATACGCACATGAGGTGATTGAAAACACCATGGCTTGGGTCAGGTGCATCTCAGTACTTAAAGTGACATCTTTGCTCCTTAACGCTTTTTTTTTTTTCTTTTCTGGGCAGTGAGTCTTTTTTAAATTTTTTTATTTATTGTGCTTTAAGTGAAAGTCTACAGCTCAAGTTAGTTTCTCATACAAAAATTTATACACACATTGTGATGTGACCCTAGTTGCTCTCTATAATGTGACAGCACCCTCCTCTTTTCCACACCGAATTTCCCGTGTCCATTTAACCAGCTCCTGTCCCTTTCTGCCTTCTCATCTTGCCTCTGGACAGGAGATGCCCATTTTGTCTCATGTATCTGCTTGAACTAAGAAGTGCACTTTTCACAAGTATCATTTTATGTCCTATAGTCCAGTCTAATCTTTGTCTGAAGAGTTGGTTTCATACAATATTCGCCCTTTTGCAATTGACTAATTCCATTCAGCATAATGCCTTCCACATTAATTCATGCTAGGTTTCATGGATTCATCGTTGTTCTTTATTGTTGTGTAGTATTCCATTGTGTGAATATTGCATAATTTGTTTATCCATTCATCCATTGATGGGCACCTAGATTGTTTCCATTTTTTTGCTATTGTGAACAGTGCTGCAATGAACATGGGTTTGCAGCAACTTAACACTTTAAAGAGAGCTTTTGCAGCAGGTTTTCCCAGTGCAATTTATCATCTGATTTCTTGACTGCTGCTTCCATGGGCATTGATTATGGATCCAAGTAAAATTAAATCCTTGACAACTTCGATCTTTTCTCTGTGCATTATGATTGGTTCATTTGTGAGGGTTTTTGTTTTCTTTATGTTGAGGCATAATCCATACTGAAGGCTGTAGTCTTTGATCTTCATCAGTAAGTGCTTCAAGTTCTCTTCACTTTCAACAAGCATGTGTTAGCTGCATATCAGAAGTTGTTAATGAGTTCTCCTCCAATTCTGATGCCACGTGCTTCTTCCTATAGTCCGGGTTCTTGAATTATCTGCTCAGCATACAGATTGAATAGGTACGGTGAAAGGATACAACCATGACACACACCTTTCCTGATTTTAAACCAGGCAGTATTCCCTTTTTCTATTCGAATGACTGCCTCTTAGTCTATGTACAGGTTCCTCATGAGCACAATTAAGTGTTCTGGAATTCTCATTCTTCACAATGTTATCTATAATTTGTTATGATCCACACAACATCGAATACCTTTGCGTAGTCAATAAAACACAGATAAACATTTTCTGGAATTCTCTTTTTTCAGCCAGGATCCATCTGATGTCAGCAATAGTATCCCTCCTTCCACATCCTCTTCTGAATCGGGCTTGAATTTCTGACAGTTCCCTGTCAACGGACTGCTGCAGCCATTTGTTATCTTCAGCAAAATTTTATTTGTGTGTCATATTAATGGTATTGTTTGATAATTCCTGCATTCTGTTGGATCACCTCTGTTTGGAATAGGCACAAACATGAATCTCTTCCAATCAGTTTGCCAGGTAGCTAGTTTCCAAAATTCTTGACATAGACAGGTAAGTGCTCCCAATGCTGCATCCGTTTGTTGAAACATCTCAACTGGTACTCTGTCAATCCCTGAAGCCTTGATTTTTGCCAGTGCCTTCAGTGCAGTTTGGACTTCTTCCTTCAATACCATCAGTTCTTGATCGTAGACTACCTCCTGAGATGGAAGAATGTCAACCAGTTCTTTTTGGTACAGTGACTCTATGTATTCCTCCCATCTTCTTTTGATGCTTCCTGCATCATTTAGTATTTTCTCCATAGAATCCTTCAATATTGCAACTCCATAGGGTTTCAAGGCTGATTTTTTGGGAATAGATGGCCAGGCCTTTCTTCTGAGAAGCATCTGGGTAGACTTCAGCTTCCAACCTTTGGGTTAGCAGCTTTGCTAGTTAATTATTTGTACCACTCAGATATTCCGTTATATTCAGGACTCTTGATTGCAAATGGTAGTAATCTAACTCAAATTGATTTAATTTAAAAGGGAATTTCTTGGTCTACCTAACTGAACTTGTAGGTGTAGTTTGACTTAAGGCAGAGACTGGATTCATGTGCTCAAAAATAACACTAGGAATCAATCTTTATCTCATCGGTCTTCTTTCCTGTGGGTTGACTATATAGCAAGCTGTCTACCTTGTGTGGCAAAGGTGACCACCAAAACTCCAGGATTTCCTCTTACCAGTGGAACCCAATGGAAAAAACTCTTAATGTTACATTGAAATATATAAAATTGTCATTTATGCATTTCAAAAATGGCTGAATAGTGGCAATTTCATATATTTTAGCCTAAAAGTTCCAGAAATAGTCCCAGGGCTAAAGCTCATTTGTCCATCCAGCTCAGATTTCTTACCCATTATTAAACCAATCACTATGGTCATTGGGGATGCAGTATTCTTTTTGGCCAGGCTAGAGTCACATGCCCACCCACAGAGCCATGTGGACAAAAGTGAAGAAGCACTGATTTCTAAAAGGAAATACAAGTTCTATCATCAAAAAAAAAAAAAAAAAAAAGAATAAAAACTGAGGAGGCAAAATACCAGATACTCACTGTGTATATATTATAGACACCAAAGGTGGAAATTTCCTGTGAAGGGAATGGATCCTAAACTTCAGGGAACCTCACTTGCATAGGCTACTTCCAAGACAATGTATCTAGTTTTGTACTTAAAATTTTGAATTCTTTTTTTTAAAGAGGGGTCCCCAAATTGTATAAACCTCAGGACCAATAAAACTTGAATCTACTGATAAAACACTCAAAAATATTTGTGAAATTAGTAAATAAATGTTCCCAATGTATTCTACTTCCTCCTGTTTTTAGTGGAAATAAACCGCTTGTTGTTTTGGGTTTAGCTTATTCACTAAATTCTTCATAATAATGTAATCTCTTATCTCTTGACACCAACCAAAAACAACTTCATCATTCCCTCCAAAACTCCCCAACTTCTTATAGCCCAGCATCTGTGCTTTTCTCTGCCTCTGTCACAGACCCACACAAACATGGTTACTTTTCATTGCTTTACCCTCCTGGAGAAACCTGCCTCCCAGTATTTCTTTTCATGAGAAAAGCTCAGTTGGAGGTGTTCATCGCTGGGTCTCACTGTGGTTTCTTATATCACCAATTCAAAATAACTTATCAGTGGCTCATATAATCCTTTAAAAAATTTTTCAGATCAAAATTAATTCTCTAAAGCTAACAGAAAGAACATGCAATGTAAGGTAGACCTTTCACTGGAGTAGAATTTGAACATGATCTGGGTCAGAGCCACAAAAAAAACCTATAAAAAACCAAAACCACTGCCATCGAGTGAATTACAATTCTTAGTGACCTTATAGGACAGAGCAGAACTGCCCCAAAGGGTTACAGTCTTGGAAACTCTATGAGGCAGTTCTACTCTGTTCCATAAGTTTGCTAAGAGAATCAACTCAACGGCAGTGGGTTTGGTTTTTTATAGGTATATGGCTTTGACCCAAATCACATTCAAATTTTCATGCAATGTAGCCATAGTGGCACAGTGGTTTAAGCGATGATTGCTAGCCCAAAAATTGGCGGTTGGAAACTACCAGTGGCTCTGCGAGAGAAAGACATGGCGGTCTGCTTCTGCAGAGATTTACAGCCTCAGAAACACTATGGGGTGGCTATGAGTCAGAATTGACTTAACGCTAGTGGTTTTTTTTTCTTTTTTTTAATCTTTATGGAAGCAGATTGCCATATCTTTTTCTGGGGAAGTGGCTGGTGGGTTCAAATTATCGACCTTTTGATTAGTAACTGAGTGCTTAACCACTGCACCATCAGGGCTCCCTCCATATACCCATAGAGGACCTATCATCAGGGTTGCACGAAAATCAGGCCTAGATAACCAGAAAATGTTCTCGTATTGTTGGAATTTCCAACTGTGCTTTACCCTTCTACTTAGCAGTCAGACAGCCCCAAGAATGTAAATTCATGCTGTTGTGAATGTGGGGGAAGGTGAGGGAACTAAGCCTGCCTGCTGCTATTCTGATTACAGCATTTGTCCCTGGGAGAGAAGCTCTGGGACTGATGCTATTTTTCTCCCATCTCAGGAAAGTGGCTTGGACTGTGTATCAGGGAAGGCCAAGGGACACCTGCAAATGACAATTTCCTCTTCATCCCCCAATGGATTTCCAAGTCTGTAGTCCTTCAAACATGACATTGCCTTTGACCCATTTATTCCCTTTTTTCCTCCGCCTCTCCCACCTCCTGCAAATACTATGGCATAGAAACAGGGCAGTGCAATTGCGTTGCCTTCTTTCTTCTAATTTGTTAAAATTGTCTCTAGGCAGAAGAAAGGGGGAGTAGAAACCAGATGGTTGTAGCTGGAGTAGAAACCTACTACTGAAAAGCTTTGAAATGCTCAAATCTGATGGCAGTTATTATTTTTCAGCAGGGAAGGGGGCTGCAATAAAAGAGGAGTGAGAACATTTCCAGCAGACTGACCTCCAGTATCATGTTCTCTCCATCCTATGTCTATGTACACATGAAACACAGCCCCTTTTCTTTATTCTCCAAAGCACTACCTACCACTGGGTATATAGCAGGCTTTTCTTGAGGATTCAAAAGGGGGTGCAGTCAGTGGTAATGAAAGGGATTCATATCACAGGACTTCAAACAACTGATAAGTAAGCATTATCCATCCCTCCTTAAAATCTTTTAGCCCCTTCTGTTCCTTTTTCTCATTACCATCCCCATCACCTCCATCACTTCCCAAGTCCCAGTCTCCTAATATGTTCCTCAACCTCTCCTCCTCTCTACGCATATGAAGTAGAAAATTGAGACTGAGGGAAAGGACAGAGAGCTGGCTAAGGGTTAACCTCTTTATCTTCCTACCTTTGGATAGGTTCAGCCAACAAAAGAGCCCTTTCACCCTGGTCTGGGGGCCATCAAAACACCTAGAGGAGAGCAGCACACAGAAGTCTGGGGGTGGGGCTGATCTCCCCCTTACCCACCCCCCCCACACACACTCTTTGACAGCAACCACTGACTGTCAATCTTTTGTGAAGTACTATGCAAATACAGCTGAATATCCAATTAGATAAAACCAAAAACCAAACCCATTGCCAATTCTGAGTTATTCATTTAGATATCCACACCAGTATGTTTACCTGTTCTCGATAAAAAAAATTCTGGAGCTACCATCCTTAGGTGTTAGCCTTCTTGGCTATTTCTGGCCCTCCCTCCCTGTGCATTCTCCATATCCCGTTGAGAGATTGACCAGAAACACTTGATTTGTTTTTCATCAGGCTTTTTAACACATAACTAGTTCCCTGTGGCAGACCCCTTTATCTGCCCCCTCTAAACAGATCATTCATGAGACCAATTGTTCTCACAGCATTAGAGTTGAATGTCCACTCCACTTCCTCTTCCTCCCTGCGGGATCTCTGGATGTCAGAGGTAAAAAAAAAAAAAAAAAGGTGACCTTAAACAGCCCAGAATTCACCCCATTCCTTTTCATGCTTGTGTCCTCGCTACTTTTTCCTGGCATGCTTCCATTGGTATCTGGGTCATTGTTGTTGTTGTTGTTAGATGCCGTCGAGTAAGTTCCGAAACACTGCCCGGTCCTGCGCCATCCTTAAAATTGTTATGCCTGTGCCCGTTGTTGCAGCCACTGTGTCAATCCATCTTGTTGAGGGGTCTTCCTCTTTTCCGCTGACCCTGTACTTTACCAAGCATGATGTCCTCCAGAGACTGACCCCTCCGCACAACATGTCCAAAGTAGGTGAGATGACAGTCTCCCCATCCTTGCTTCCAAGGAGCATTCTGGTTGTACTTCTTCCAAGACAGATTTGTTCGTTCTTTTGGCAGTCCATGGTATATTCAACATTCTTTGCCAACACCACAATTCAAAAGCACCAATTCTTCTTTGGTCTTCCTTCCAGCTTTCACATGCATATGAGGCAATTGAAAACACTATGGCTTGCCTCAGAAGCACGTTAACCTTCAAGGTGACGTCTTTGCTTTTCAACCCTTTAAAGAAGTCCTTTGCAGCAGATTTGCCCAATGCAATGTGTCTTTTGATTTCTTGACTGCTGCTTCCATGGGTGCTGATTGTGGATCCAAGTAAGATGAAATCCTTGACAACTTCAGTGTGATCAGGAACTGATGGTACTGAGGGAAGAAGTCCAAGCTGAACTGAAAGCATTGGTGAAGAACAACGCTTCAGGAATTGACAGAATATCAATTGAAATGTTTCAACAAATGGATGCAGCACTGGAAGTGCTCATTAGTCTATTGCAAGAAATTTGGAAGACAGCTACCTGGCCAACCAACTGGAAGAGATCGTTATTTATGCCTAGTCCCAAGAAAGGTGATCCAACCAAATGCGGAAATTATTGAACAATATCATTAATATCACATGCAAGGAAAATTTTGCTGAAGATCATTCAAAAGCGGCTGCAGCAATATATCCACAGGGAAATGTCAGAAATTCAGGCTGGATTCAGAAGAGGCCATGGAACCAGGGGTGGATCCTCGCTGAAAGCAGAGAATACCAGAAGGATATTTATTGACTATACAAAGGCATTCAACTGTGTGCATCATAACAAATTATGGATAATGTTGTGAAGAATGGGAATTCCAGAACACTTAATCGTGCTCATGAGGAACCTCTACATAGATCAAGGGGCAGTTGTTTGGACAGAAGAAGGGGATACTGAGTGTTTTAAAGTTAGGAAAGTTGTGTGTCAGAGTTGTATCCTTTCACCATACCTATGCAATCTGTATGCTGAGCAAATAATCCGAGAAGCTGTACTATATGAAGAAGAACGGGGCATCAGGACTGGAGGAAGACTCATTAACAACCTGCTTTATGCAAATGACACAACCTTGCTGAAAGTGAAGAGGACTTGAAGCACTTATTGATGAAGATCAAAGACCACAGCCTTCACTATGGATTACACCTCAACATAAAGAAAACAGAAATCCTCACAACTGGACCAATAAGCCACACCATGATAAATGGAGAAAAAATTGAAGTTGTCAAGGATCTGGGTCATTAATGTCCGATAAAGGACACAGGGTCATTTTTGAGGTCCAGCAAGGCCTGTTGGCTCTTACTTGCTCAAGTTATTATTGGGAAACTCTCAGAGCTGGGTCCCGAGATCCTAGAATTCAAGATCAAGGGCTTTATTAGTTGAAGTGGGATGTGGATGAGGACCAATTTGACTGAACTTCTGTGTATTCTGCCCCACGCACCCACCTACACTGAACAAAGATAAAACAAAAAACAGGGAAACAAGGCTTTTCTTTTCCCTTACCAAGAGCTCTTCCATTTGAGGCAAAAACCTAGTTCTGGGTTTTGATAATCTGTGGCCCCAGACAGTTCCAGAAGGTAAGGGCCTCAGGTCCACACACTGGTTTATTTGAAATCCGTGTTTAGGTCCCAGCATGTGGCAATGTGCTCCACTCTGATGACACTTTTCCTTTCTAATAATAGAGCAGATGAAGTAATATTGCAATTGATGTTCTCGGGCATTTGATTGGATAAGTGCATAAACGCGGAGGCGGGGAGGGCTGTATGGACGGATCACATTAGTATTCGGTCCTATCAATATGCGGGACTGGGAACAACGTCAGTCGGACCGATTCTCTGCGTCTGCCAGTCCCGCCACGGATTCATTTGGGATCCTCTAACTGATGAACCCATAGAGACGAAGGATCAAGGCAGCCGATTACAGCCAATTGCTTGCTTCGGAAACGGCCAGCCCTTCCAGGCCTGTCTACTGGGGAGGGAGGGGAAAGACAAACCGAGCGTCGCTGCTGGGAGACATTAAAGCAAGAGCGACACCCCTCCACCCCCCACCTTGCAGCGCAGGCTTTGAAATCTGCTCCCCCATCTGAATGGAAACTCGAAGTCGCTGGGCGGCGCGTTCCTTCTCTCCCAGCCTTGCAATCCATGCCGAAGGGAAGGCGGTGCGAGCCCGCGCCAGCGCCCAGCTCCCGGGACAGGGCCCGCAATGCTGCTGAGCAGAACTTGATCGAGCCCCTTCCTCGCTGCTAGTGGAAGCGATGCTGCACTGCACAGCTAACGCTTCCCCCGCTCTCCTTCAAGCTGAAGGTTACCCACCCGCGCAGCCAACCTCAACCCTGTGAGCGGCGCGTCTCTTGTCCCCGCTCCGGCTACTTGGCCGCGGCGCGCAGGGCAACGACCGGGCCGCCGGCACCGGGGCGCACTGCACCAGCGGCTTGGGTTTAGTGGATGTGTGTGCATGAGTTCTGCACCGAATGGGCGCAGAAAGCGCCCCGGCCGGTCCACCCGCTCCTCGATCTTCCAGAGCAGCAAGACTCCGCTTCAGAGCGGGGATTGGGAGCGCAGGGGCAGCGGCTCCGAGAGCGCCCACAAAACCCAGCGAACCCTGGACGACTGCAAGATGGTGGGTGAAAACGGCGCTTTTTTTTTTTTTTTTTCTTTTTTGGTGAGGGGGTAGGGGAGTCGTGTATGTTAATCGTTTGCTTGAGTGCCAGCCACTCCTCCACCCTCAGCGCCTCTGTGCAGATCACGTGCACGTGCACTATTTTTAAACCTGTAGCCTTCAAATTCAGGGTGATACCCAGGTAGTGATGGCTCCGTGGAGGAAAGTGCCACGGCAAGGGTCTTGGGGGTCAGCGGCTGCAGGTCGCGGTTCTCTCCTCAGAGAATGGTGAACGCAAAGAACACAGAGAACTGGCTAGCTCATCCGAGAGCGAGGAGGTGGGGGTGCTGCCTTTGTGGGGAGACAGTAGCAAACAAACCCAAAGAGTGCGCTGGCCGCTGTGGTGAGGACGAAGGTTCCAGCTGAAGGCTGTGGCGGGTCTTCCTGTCAGTCTCCAAAACCGGAGAGGTTCAGTGGCCCGGCAGGAAGTGAATGGTTTGCCTGTTACGTTCTCGGTTTGATTTTTATCCCCGTGCAACTTCAAATTCGTATCCAACCTCCTCGCAGAAGTAGAGGGGAACGTCTATGCTGGAGCTCCCAGAATCTTTCTCTGTAGACCTGGGAGTGGCATGTTAGGTCTCCAAATATGCTCTTGCTCTTCAGAAACAGTCTGAACTGATGGGGGACAGTAGGTCTGGAAATAGAGCTTCCATAATAGAGCTTGCTGTGATGAAAAATCAACACTTGCCTTGGATAAAAACAACTTGCTGTCTTTGTGGCTTAAGCTTTAAAGAGTTTGTAGTCTCCTTAGCTGGAGATTTGGGGGCATGGATCAGGGGTCAGCTAAGGCCCCTGTTTATGCGCATGAAGTAGGAAACTTTCTAATGATAAGTGTTTAGTGAAAGAAATTTGCTTCTTTTGCAGCTTGTTCAAGAGTTCAACACACAAGTGGCCCTGTACCGAGAATTGGTCATTTCTATTGGGGATGTCTCGGTCAGCTGCCCCTCACTCCGGGCAGAAATGCACAAGACAAGAACCAAAGGCTGTGAAATGGCCCGTCAGGCACATCAAAAACTTGCAGCCATCTCCGGGTAGGAGACTCTTGACACTGTTTGGTAATTCATATAAATAATGCACGGTTGTTGGCAGATCTTTTTGGTGGCAAAGGCCTCAGAGTGGGTTTCTACAAATCTGGGGTTTTTAACTGATCACCCTGAGATCAAGGTTCTCTAAAAAAAGCTAAAAACAAACTGTTTGCCAAATCATTATCCAAAAGCTCTGTGATTTTTGTGTATACTTTGAAGTTTTTGGTCATTAAGTGTGTTTTAAAAAATTAGCTTTCAGTATGCTAGCCATATACTGGAATTTTGGGCTCACCATTCTTTGCTGACTGTTTGATGAAACTAAAGTTAAATCATCATGTTTCAAGATGATTTTGTCATGTGCTGCTGAATAAAAGGCCTGTGCGGTAGAGGAGAAAATCTTTGCTAAATCCCAGATTTACTAAACTATTTATACCATCAGATAAATTCCTATGATAATGCTTAAAATAAAATCCTTAAAATAAAGTCTTGGTTATAAATTCTGTTTTCACTATAGTGATATGAAAAGGAAGTTTAAACATTAAAAAAACGAAAAGATAAACAACTTTTTGAACATGGGGGAACTCACAAATCTAACTAAACTTAAGCTGTTGATGCCCCCAAATTATTTTTATTTGTTTTTTATTACACTTATGGGTTCCCAAGACTATTTTAGGTGATAACATAGTGAGGAGAAATGTGTCTCTTGGGACCCCATCAGTTTCTTCTGATCTCTCAATATTGGGAGGAAAGTTAGCCATAAATTTTGTTAACTGTTCCTATTTTCAATGTAAGTACTTGCAGCAAAGAGACACAGAAATCCTTACATAAATACATTAACGGAAGTGCCCAATTAGTCTCTATATAGCTCTCATTTGTTTATCCGTGTGAATATGATTTTATCATAATAGAAGCTCAAATTAGTCAGGCACACTTGCTAATATTGCAGACTAATCACTGGTAGGGAATATACCTAATTTACCAATTTGAGAGTATCACTCTTGGTTACATTTAATGCGATAATATGTATAGTGACTATTATTAGTATGTAAAGATAACAAAGCCATTGCTGCATCTTCTAATAACTAGTTTACATTTGACAACAGTTATTTTATGCTATAGATAAAGATACACTGTGCTAATCTCCTTGAAGTGAGGGCTAAATAAAATATGCTCCAAACCTATTTTATTTAGTAGAAATATTAAGGAGCGTTATCCTTTTCTTTTTTTAACTATGCTTAATAGGAAGTGAAGCTGGGAGCATCACTGGCAGTGGAGGTGGTGGGAAATTCAGGGAAGAAATGCACCTGTGACAAATCCCAAATAAGAAGGGAAGAGAAATAGCCAAAAACATGAAGGGAGCAGCAGCGGCCGTGACTCCTAACCACTATGCCACCAGGTCTCCTGAAGGGGAGCGGTGGTGGATTAAAAGCTGTAGAGAAATAATGATTCAGAAAGAAGTGCAAGTTTAGAACAGAAAACTTTACACTCAGGGCTAAGGGGTAGAATCTTTGTAAACTTTGTGTCCAAGAGTTACATCCGGGATCCATTTAAGTTGGGACTCAAATAGATGACATGTCCTAATCAGAGAAGGTGGACTAGAGAAACAAACAAGGACTTCAAGTCAGTCTGTTTTGCTACACACTTAAAATTCAAGTTCTTCCAAAGGTTTAGGGAGGAAAGAATCTGAAACTATTGGTCAAAGGAGAGTTTTGAGGACTTGAGGTGGATTTTATTTACACCTAGGTTCATTGCCCTTTACTATTTGATTGCATCTTATCTGAGGGCTGATGTTAATGAGGGCAGTTTTATAAGAGTGAGTGGGGTAAATATGGTGTTTTAGAACTCTGAAAAGTTAGACCAACTCCATAAAATGTTCTAGGGTAGAATTTGACACATTTTCCTCTTTGAAATAATTAAGTTTAACGTTCTTTATGAAAAATGACAGCAGTGTAATTGGAGGAAATCCCTTTAGTCTTCACCATCTGGGTGCCATTAATAAAGGCTGTGATTCTTGTTGTGGAATTCTGTTTCTGATACTGCTTGTTTTGTGATCTCCCATTTCAAGCTTGATATGATGGCTGGTAGGGAGGCTGTAGGATTCAGTTTAAAGTTTGATCCAGGGGTGAGTTTTAGAAAAGCAAACGTTCTTGGTAAGTGCAGAAAGAAAGAATGGATTTCTTGAATGTTTGCTGGCACAATTCAACTAATTCATAGAACAATCCTCTGAGGGAAGGCTTATCATCCTTATTCTACAAATGAGTCTCAGAGAAGTTAAGGAACTTAACCACAAAGTCATACAACTAAGAAGTGGTAGAGCTGTGATTCAGCCCCAGGTTTATATGATTATGAAGTCCATGCTCTTTCCTCTGTGTAATGCTGCCATTCAAAAATGTATTATGTGTAAAGGAATGAAGTCCTGATACATGAAGCAATATAGATGAACCTCAAAAGCATTACACTAGGTGAAAGATGCCAGTCATAAAAGGCTCCATGTTATATGATTTAATTTATACGAAATGCCCAGAAAAAAATTCTAGAGACACAGAGTAGATTAGTGGTTGCCTAGGATTGGGGGTAGAA
The DNA here is from genome assembly GCF_024166365.1 of Elephas maximus indicus. Taxonomy (NCBI): domain Eukaryota; kingdom Metazoa; phylum Chordata; class Mammalia; order Proboscidea; family Elephantidae; genus Elephas; species Elephas maximus. Next base: position 69,258,603 of record NC_064820.1, read on the forward strand.
ACAGGGAGTACCTGAAAATGAGTTTAAGGGATTTTGGGGGTGATGGAAATGTTCTGAAATTGGATTGTGGTGATGGCTATACAACTCTGTATAAAACAAACAAACAGAAAACCAAACCCATTGCTGTCGAGTTGATTCCAACTCATAGTGACCCTATAGGACAGAGTAGAACTGCCCTATATAGTTTCAAGGAACGCCTGGTGGGTTTGAACTGCCGACCTTTTGGTTAGCAGCAGTGCACTTAACCACTACACCACCAGGGTTTCCACAACTCTGTGTATTTACTAAGAATTATTGAATGGAACACTTAAAATGAATGAATTTTATGGTATATGAAATGCACCTCGATAAATCTGTGTTTTTATTTTTTAAGATATGGTAGCCATCACAATGATTAACACTTGGTCTTTCATTAGCTTTATTCATTTCTATATATGTTGTCTTTGATTAAAAGGATATGATCTATCGGGATAGAGTGAAATGAAATTTGGCTTTTTGTGCATCCATCAAGATGCCAGCCCTATAGTTGTCATCTGAATGACAAAGCTTTGCCTTGTATAGGAATTCAGGTAGGGGAAAGGCAGCACTCAAAGGAGTAAATGAATTCACTTACTTCTTACCAACCCAAACCCCCCTTCCCTGCCTGCTAGCTGGGTTTGGAACCAGAGAAGGCAGACAGGACAGGAGGAGGATGGGGTAAAAAGAGGATTAGGCAAGATAAATAGGAAGAGAAAAACAAGTTAGAATTAAACAAGTCACCAAATGCTGAGTCCTTTTCATCCCTGACCAGTTGAAACCCTCAAGGGATGGTAACCACAAGAGAAGAAAACTCAGACTATGTTCATCATTAATTGGCCCTGGGTAAGCTGTCTATCTTCACAGACACAATGGAAACGCGTTCTCAAATTGTGTGTTTCGATCAGCAGAAGTTGGCAGCCATAGCCTTTTCTTTCAAAGGCACCAGATGTTTTTGGACAGACTCAGCCAAGTGAATCCACTGTCTCTTCTGACTAGCTTGATTTACAAAAGTTTTTATATCTTCATGACTCTGATTCTATTCTAAACAGGCCTTAAAGGTCACTTGGTAGAGTGGTTCCCGAACTTTTTTTAACAGTAGAATTCTCTCCTCAATCTAAATGTGGAAAGCCAAATTCATAAGGCAAGTCAAACTGGAATTGCTTTGCTCTGGTGCATGCATGGGAAGGGGAGAGTTGTGAGCAGTAGGGAGAGAGTGGTCTGGTGCCCTGTGTCCTTGGAATTCCTTCCCAAAGTGAATTCTGAGGCACCTTCCCTTCAAGGAATCCTTCAGGCTCCATGGCACACAGAGTACTCAATCTCCTTGTTTTATATTTGAGGAATCTGAGGTTCAGGGGATTTAGGTGGCTTTAGAGACAACTTGGTAGAGTAAGAGTGAAGACTTTGAAGGCAGACCTAGGCTCAATCCTGGCTTTTGTGACCTTGGTGGAATTACTGAACTTTCTAAATGTCAATTCTCTCATCTGTAAACTAGAGGTTGTCATGCCCACTCATGGGGTAGTTGAGAGGATTAAGGGAGCCCAGTGCCCCCATGTAGATGGCATTCTGCCAGTCTGAGGCTGTTCTAAGAGAAGCTGGTCTCATTCCCTGGTCTAATGCCTGTTGCATTGACCACACCACCTCCAGAGCACAGCACACAGGGTAGAGGTGACCCAGATGAACCAGCATCCTCCAGCAACCCCTGGGAGTTTATGCTGGTGGGCTAGTGGTTAGGATTTTCATCCCCATGCTGACACTGTGGAGACCAGACCAAAGCTGTCTGTGCTGGACTGATCTTTCTTACACCACCACTTTCTGTTAGTAGCCACTGAAGAAATTCAAAATGTAGAAGAATTTACTCAAGATTTTTAAAATAAGATTTAAATATGATAATGTGAAAGACAGTACCGTGTGACAGGAAAGAGTATTGACTATAAGTTAATTAACCCGTTGCCATGGAGTGCATTCCGACAAAAGGAGCCCTGTGGTGCAGTGGTTAAGTGATCACCTGCTGACTCAAAGGTTGGTGGTTGGAACCTACCAGCTGCTCTTCAGGAGAAAGATGTGGCTGTCTGCTTCTGTAAAGGTTACAGCCATAGAAACCCTATGGGGCAGTTCTATGCTGTCCTATAAGGTCTCTATGAGAAGTCAGATTAGACTTGGAAAAATCCTGGCTCTACCACTAACTAGGGAGACAAGTGTGTATTAATGTGCACATTGTTTCAGAGTGGTGAGTGGCAGTAGTAGAGTGGTTAAATATATAGACTTTGAGGCCTGACTGCCAGTGTTCAAATCTTAGTGCTACCATTCATGAATGATATGACATTAGGTAAAGGTATTTTCCCTCTGTGCCTCAGTTTCCTAATCAGCAAAACAGAGTTAATTAATAATGGACCAAATTATATGGTATTGTGAGGATCGAGTAAGTTAACATTCATCAAACACTTTGAAGACTTTCTAGCATATAGTAAATTCTGTGTGTGTGATAGCTAATACTAAGTGCAGATTAGTATTATTATAATTACTGATAAGACATTTGAAATTCAGGTTATCAAGATACATTTATTTTAAAAACATTAATCTATCAAATATTTTTCCCAAAAATGTATTGGTTGGAATAATTCCTTGTTTACCTTGATTTCTTATATCATGTTCTAAGTTTTCTAGGTTGAGGTTTCCCAGATGGCTGTTATTATGGATTAAATTATGTCCACCCAAAATATGTGTTGTAAACCCCAACCTCTATGCCTAGTAAAAAATTCAATAGACAATGTACCCAGAATGCTTACCTTGCTTACCAGATCATATGTACTGAACAATTTCATGGTTTTCACCACGTCAAAGATTCTGCTTCTAGGTACAGCTGGCATCTCTCTCTCTTCCAACCCCACAGCACCTTCCTACAGAATCAAAGCATTTTTTCAAATTTACAATCCCTAACAGCGGCGGATTACCCAGTAAGCAAGGTAAGCATGGGTTTACTTGAGCTAATTTACTAATCTGTAGAGAACAAGTTCACTACAGATTAGTAGATGTGGTGCAACCGTGTGAAATTGTTCACTACAGATGATCTGGTAAGCAAGGTAAGCACCGTGCTTATGTGCTTATTGTATAATTCCCACCCCTGATGCCTGGAGTTACAATCCCATTTGGGAATGGCTTGTCTTTTTATGTTAATGAAGCAGGATTAGTGTAGGGTATATATTGAGTCAATCTCTCTTGAGATATAAAAAGAGATTAAACAAGCAAGCAAGGAAGCAGAGATGGGGTGAAAGAGATGCCAAGCCACATGAAGGTCACCCAGGGGCAGAAACTCAAAGAGACCAGGACCTTCCTCCAGAGCAGACAGAGAAAGCCTTCCTCTAGAGCCAGCACCATGAATCAGACTTCCAGCCTCCTAAACTGTGAGAAAATAAATTTCTGTTTGTTAAAGCTACTCACTTGTGGTATTTTTGTTATAGCAGCTCTAGATAACTAAGGTAGCTATCAAAAGGCCTTTTCTTGAATAACTTAAAATAATATGGAGGTGCGAGAGCTCAAAAATAGTTAAGCTTAGAAACATTTTCGTTGTATAAATCAACCTAGATTCTTCATAGATCATGTAACATTTATCTTTTGACCTAGTTCTGGTACAGACTGTGTGTCATTGGACAAGCTTGTTAAGTTCTCTGTACAATACAGTGAGAGGGTTGAAATGAATGACCTCTGAGTCTTCTGACTTCACCTTTCCAGTGTTCTATATTAATTCATGTAGAATTACATAGACTTTGTTTTCAGAGCTGAGGAAGGAAAAAATAAGCACCATGCAGGAAGTTTATTCCCAAAGTAATTTGTCAGGATGTGAACATACTAAGTTCACAAGAAGAATCTGAATTTTCTAATGGTTTTCTGGAGCAATGTGGTTTTCTGGAGCAATACCCTAGAGATCTAAAACCACAGATTCAGGTTTTTCTCTCCAGAAATTTTTTTCCTGACCAGCCGTGTTTATGTATTTCTTTTTTTTCTTCCATCTCTTTCTTCAATTTTTTTGTTTCATTTATTTTTTTATGATTCCTTTTTGATTTTTCTGCTCGTTTTTTTCTAGTCTCACTTCTAGCCAGTGTCTTGCCCGCTCCTTGTTCTGTTTGCCAGGGAGTTGCAAGGTGGGAGACTGAGGAGGAGAATAAAGAATAGAGACTTGCAGCTCAATCAGTAATGCTCACTCTCACCACTCTGGCTGAGGCAGCAGCAGTTATGTGGGGTGGTAGAATAGGAGAGTGTTGGTTTCGTATAGAGTTCTAGTCTTCCTTGTGGGAGATCCAGGCAATGCATCTGTCAGTGGCAGCCTCCATGTTGCTATGATGATAAACTGGTTTCAGCAGCGCTTCTAGACTAAGATGGACTTGGAAGAAAGGCCTGACAATCTACTTCTGTGAATCAGCCATGAAAACCCTGTGGATCACACCAATCCAATCCACAACCTATCATAGGGATGACACAGGACCAGGCAGCATTTCAATCTGTTGTGGTGGGGTCGCTGTGAATTGGGGGTGAGTCCACAGCAGCTAACAACAAGAGTAGGGGAAAAGAGCTTGATGACCACGGAGGCAGCTCTCTGTCTTCTTTGATCCACAGATGAAGGCCTTAGTTGGGCAGCAACAGCCTCTGCTATTAGTAAAAGAGGCCCGTGGTTAGCACACATGCCGTGCTTGCACTGTATCCTTTATTTCCCCTTTCTATCACAAATGTTTTTGCTTTTAAATTCGTACACTCACTGCTAGTCAAATAATGAAAGGCATGTTATACCTACACAAAAAGTATGTGCTATCCATCAGAGACAAGGATAGGAGAACAATTCTCTAGACCCGTCTGCAATAGAACTTGTACTTTGGGTTGTTTTGCCAAGCGTGGGTGGTGATCTGCCTAACCAAAACTCCCAGTGCCCAGTGTTTTATCATTTGAAAGATTGTAGCTAATAATCGGGGTGGTGTTTGCAACCGTTAATAGAACATTTTCGATATGAAATGGATGTGTTCACAAAGGTACTGAACCCTCAATATGGCTAGCACTCTGATGTAACCAATTTAGTTACTAGTATCTGAAGGTGGGGAGCCCCTGTGATGCAAATGGCTGACACACTCAGCTGCTGACCAAAAGACTGGCAGTTTAAGTTCACCCAGAGGTGCTGCAGAAGAAAGGCCTGAAGGCCGACTTCTGAAAAATCAGACCTTAAAAGCCTTGTGGAACACAGCTCTGCGCTGACACACACAAGGTCACCATGAGTCGGAATCAACTTGACAGCAACTGTTTTCATCTGAAGGTGGAACAAATATCCACCTGAAGGACAGAATGCTGGGAAGAGAAGGGGAGGCACTTGGTCAAACCACCAGTGAGACAGTCGCTTTCTCTGGTCTGGATGGAAGAATTGAGCAGGTAGTAGTTCCTCAGTGGAGCTCAGACTGCTGGTTAAGGACCCATAAGAATACTCTAGAGCAAGTGACAGGGTTCTAACTCACCCCAGATGGTTGCACAAGATGATAAATGTAATTAATATCACTGAATTGTGTTTGTAAAAAAATGTTGAAATAGGAAAGGTTTTATTTCATATATATAAATATATACTTACCACAATTAGAAATAAAAGTTTTAAAGTTTGGTACAATTTCCCCTAAAAGGTACCAGGGCAGTAAAGAGAAGCAGCTGCTTCTACTTCTGGACAAGAAATTCACAAGAGTCAGGGACATTTTGTTGTGCCAGAAAGTAAGGAAGACATCCAGTATAAATGGAGTCATGTCAGAGGGACATAGGAACTAACCTAAGGGACTCCCACTGACTAAAGATGGATAATTGGATTATCAAAAGGAATAAAAACTATAGTATAAAAATGCATGTGTTTACAATGAAATTAGAAAAATAAGACACCCCTTTGGTCACACACACACACACACAAGAAAGTGCTATTATTAGCAACTGAACTAAATGTGACTTGGAGTTTAGACAAGTGCCCTCCCATTGCCTATTAAAGTTTAGCCTTTGTCTGTTTTGAACAGATCTAATGACTTTCACCTTGTTGGTGTTTCTTAATAGATGTTCCAATTAGAGAGAAAATTAAATTTAAAATGACTTTAGGAAAATTCATTGTCACTTTATTATTTATACTGTGAAGTGCAGAGAGCAAGGCTGTGTCTTATTCATCTCTGCACCCTGAGTGCCAAGCTCAGTGATGGCTTCATATGTGCATCTTTTTTGTTCAGTTAGTTTGGCACTTTCAAGCCTATATTAAAAGAAACCATGTCTTGCCACAGACTAGTAAGGATTGAGAAATTAGAGTAGCTTACACGTTATGACAATTCTATCACATTTGATTCTTAATTTTTTTTTTCTGGTTTATAAATCTAAAACCAGGATGTCGGTTTTTAAATAACAGAGAACTTCAAGAGCATAGCTAAAACCAATTTCTAAAGAGTAGATTTTTATTATTACAATGAATCAGTGGGCAGTGTGTATTTTAGAATTACTCATAAAAAATTATGCTTAATTGAGGTTATTTGATAAAACTATCAGGGTAATATCTATCTGCTTGGTAGCTTTATATTGAATAATTAAATAATCATTTACCATTGAGATCACCTTTTAAAACCATTTTTAAACTTTCGCCCTTGATAGCTTAGTAGTATCTCATTCCAGAAAGATATCTATACGAAGCACATCTCTACAGCAGTAACTGTAATGCTACCCAATTTATTTCCTTTGCAAGACATGATTTTTTTTAAAGTAAACATCTCATGAAAAATATTTAATTGCTAATCTATATACATATATAGGGTGTGTATAAAGAAACACTAAATTTATTTGTGAAATGGACTCTTCTTAGGATAAAGTGCCAGAGTCTTTAAATAGAAGGGCTGATTTAGCAAATAAACGTTTCCAAACTAATGGAAAACTCTAGATACAATCAGATTGACAAAAATCAATACCTTTTGCAGCTGTAGATACGTAGAGAACTAGTAATCTATATCAATTTAAGAGTTCAAGCAAAAGGGGGAAATACGTACTAAGCCAGTGTATTCTTCAGTCACCAAGAATAAAAATCTTCAAGTTCCCTCCACCTCATGTCCCAAGAGTTATTAAGTCCTGTAGTGTTTTGTCTTTTGCAGTGTCTATTGTATGTCTCCTTATTTGTCCCATTTCTGTGGCCAACATCTTAGTTCAAAACTGTATCCCCTCAGGCCATCAACTCTTGCAGTATTAGTCCCCTTGCCTGAGGTCTCTCATCTCTTCTTTTCAACTTATTCACTAGATTCAGACTAATCCCCCTAAAACTCTCCTCAGATTATGTCATTGCTCTGCTTTAAAACTTCCAAAGATTCCCCATTGCCTAAATCAGAGTTTCTTCAAATGTAAGCCTGAGATCACCTGTATCACAATCACATGGGGTGCTCTCAGACCTGAAGAACCAAAAATTCCTGGGGAGTAAGGCCTAGAAATCTGAATTTTCAGCAAGAACCACCACACCCCCCAAGAGATTCCCAAACATGCTAAATATGAAGTCTACTGGCCTGAAACAATGATTCCAACTTCAGTTGCACATTGGAACTACCTGGGAAGCATTAAAAGAAAATATTGATGCTTGAGTGCCATCCTTAGAGTTTCTGATTTAATTGGTATGGGTTGTAGCCTAGGCACTGGGATATTTTTAAAAGCTCCCCAAATGAGACTCTATCAAAAAGGATCATATTTGGCTACATTTAGCAAAAAGCTCAAAATAGCAGTTACTTAAAGACATCAGGGTTTATTCTCTTACAAGAAGGAAGCCCTAGAGTGGGTAATCCAAAACTGGTGTGGCGGCTTCATGAAATCGTCGTTCTGTCACCCATTCTTAGTTTATGGCTTCCATCCTCAGTCTCGCTTTATGATATAAGATTACTGCAGAAGCTTCAGCTATCAGTTCAATTTCTAAACTAGAAGAAGGAAGAAAGGATGAAAGGCAAAAGGCCACACTTCCCACCTAGGTCAGCTCTCTGTAAGCAGTCCCACATAAAATTTCTTCCAAAATTGCATCACATGGTCACACCTAATTGCAAGGGAGACTGGGAAATATATTCTTTTGGCATTGCCATCTTAAATAAAACCAGAGCTTTATTACTAAGGAAAAGGGAGACAGTGGACACTGGGAGGCAATTCTGTCGTAGTACCCATCCTGCATTCCTGGATTTATCTTTTACCACTTAACTTTCAAGCTTGCCACTTATTCTAGCTGGCCTACTTTCTATTCTTAACATGTAAGTAACAGGATGACTATATTCTACTAGTCTATGTAGGTGGTTTCTATATATAAGGGGATACTCTTCATCCATTAAAAAAAAAAAAAATTCAGTCTCCTGAATGTCCAGGTCTTACTTGTAGTCTCACCATAGTCTGCTATATTCTTCAAAATGAAAACCAGAACAGAGGAAGCAAAAAGCAAAAGCTTTTTTAAAATGGACCCATTGAAGAGATATGAGGTTCAGGAACCTATTTCGGAAGGCAAGAAGTTAGGCAAGGTGCCTTCGAAAGGGCTTGCATACAACTTTCAGAACACAGTGTGTGAGATGGGAGAGGACCTGCAAAGAGTGAAAGCAGCGGCATGTCAGAAATCAATTAGAAAAAATCTGAGACTGAGTGGACACTTAAAAAAAAATTTTTAAACCACTTTTTATAAATTGAAGAAAAATGTCATAAAGGAGTTAAAATCTAATGAGCTATTAGCAATAAAAGGTGGGGAGGCAGCTGGGAAACTCAGGGAGGCAGGGTTTTCTAGATAAGAGAATAAGCTGCAAGATGATCTATGGTCAAGGTTTAAAAAAATAATGAGCTAATTAAGAGAAATTGAACTTGAAACTCATTAACCCGTATAAACAATGT